>NC_135318.1:36418257-37655878 GCF_048772815.1 Callospermophilus lateralis
AAATAAGAGAGTCCAACCCTGAAACCAGAGCCATCTTCTGAGGCTTCAGCTCGGCCGGCCTACAGCTTCTCTTCCACCACAAACACTTGGCTAGCTCCTCTGGCCCATCTCTCCTTTCTCCATGCCTGGCCCTGTTCCCCAGGAAGTGGCCGCCCATCCTGGGCAACACCTAGTGTCATTAGGCCCAACACCTGCCCTCTCTCCTACCCCGGCTCTGACCTACTCGAGGGATTGGCTGCCATGCCAGATCCTCCCATGGCTTACAAAGCCTTGCCCTCTCACCAGCTCTGTTGCCAACATGAAATTAAGAGCAGGTAATTAGACCCAAGCACGAAAGACATTTAATAAATGCCACTCAAAACAAGAAGGCTCTGAAGGGGTTGGGGAAGGGTAGATAGGATCACTCTGTGGTTCTCACAGCACCATCTTTCGTCTTAGCACACAGAACCACCTGGAGGTCTTGTCACCACTCCGCAGAGGCACAGACCCCAGCTGTCCCACCTCCCTGAGGCAAAAGTGGGGCCACCTTATCACCCAAAGCCCCCCTGAACCCAGGAGTTAACAAGTTGCACCCAGTAAGATACACATAGCGGTAGATACACAAATTATATATCACACAATATTATATATTCTTGAGCACTGGAATGGGCTGGTCATGATGGTGGGCTCAGAAGAATGCTAGAACCCTTGCTCCGGTGCTTTAGAAAGCCCTGGGGAGACAGCTGACCTTGGAAATAGCTAAAAATGCAATAACATATTTGAAGCACTTGCATATCTTAGGAACAGGCAGGAACTTCAGGAGATAGGAGAAAGAGCTGAGGAAATCCAGGAACGCTTTTTGGAGGAGAATAGGGCCTAACCATGACCTCAAAGGACAGAAACTGGTAGTGCCAATAAGCCGTGGAGATCCAGGTGAGGTGCTGGATCTCATAAGGTTGAGAAGGAGCTGACTTTGACTTTGGAACAGAGTGGAATCAATGGCTCCTCAGGGTGGTGGGACCTGTAGCACTAATCCCTTGGCAGTGAGACCACAGCTACTATTGAAGCAGATGACTAGCCCCAAATAATTTGGAGTTGGCTGCATTTCTTACTTCGTTTTCATTCCTAAATGAAAAGATTCCAAAACTGCATGAGTGTTTTAGATGCTTTTACTCAAGTCTTCCTATTTACTCCCCAGCAATTTAGGATTGCTCTGGAAGAATGTTTTAGTATGTCATGTATGCATTTAACCAAGTGATTTTGACTCTGTACATTTGGACAGAGGAAAAGAGAGAGACCAAGAGAACATCAGGAAGACCAGTAACTATTGCCAAAGACAAAGTTGTACCAGACAATAAAAAAGATAATTGGGCTCTGGCTATGGAAGTGCAGAGAACATTCATTCATGAGGCTGGTTTAAAAAAAAAAAAAAAAACAGAAAAAAAGCAAGGGGTCTGGGGCTTTTTAGAGGCAGGTAAATGAGGAGTTCATCAGTGAGTCTCGTGGCAATCATGAGGAACAATGGAGATGGGTCTATGTAGAGCAGAGTGGGTCCTTGGTGGGTAGGAGACAAAAGAGATGGGAAGGCTTATTTTCTTTAATTTCCTTCCCAGGAGCACAGGGCCCAGGTAAATCCAACATTGTCACCATTTAGGGACAGACTGAGATTCCTGTTACCTTTCCCTGGGCGCACTGAGCATGCCAAGGGGCTGTGTGAGACAGAGACCTGAATCAGCCACTCACAGCTTGCTTGTGTCTCTCTCAGTCTGCATCTTTGCTTTCCTGACCCTGGTTTTAGTGTTGAGATATGCATTTTTTAAAATATAACCCTGAATGCAAGTCAGGGACTTCATCTGGAGCTCAAAGAAACAGCCATTTGTTCCCACTGAAGGATAGACTATTGGAGAGATGGCAATCAGCCTCTGACAAAGTGCATCCCAGCCCAGTTCTTGGAGCTTGCTGCCTTAGATGCCCTGCCCCCAGGTAACATGACAGAGCTCCACGCTGTAGGGGAGTGAGTCAGAGATGCAGACCTCCCCACGGGCATTGGTGGCACGGGTGTTGCACTGGGTGGGGGGCATTCTTTGGTGGTCCCTAATGTTGCCTATTTCCTGAACAGATCCTGCAGGAGTTGGAATATGGCCCCTCAGTGGACTGGTGGGCCCTGGGAGTGCTGATGTATGAGATGATGGCTGGGCAGCCCCCCTTTGAGGCTGACAACGAAGACGATCTGTTTGAATCCATCCTCCATGATGATGTGCTGTACCCAGTCTGGCTCAGCAAGGAGGCCGTCAGCATCTTGAAAGCCGTGAGTCATTGCCCCTGACCTGCCCCTGGGGCTCCTTGCCCGCCACCACACACCTCTTCTCACCACGGGATGAGAGACGAGTTAAAACAGCCCCCGTGGGGAGTTCAGGCAGGGTTCAGACACTGCTGCAGAGAAGGGGGCCTGGGACAGTGGCTCTGCTTGTGGGAAAGGGACAGCGTGTGTGTGGGTTTCCTGAGATGGTACACCATGTGCATCTGTGTCCTCCAGCATCTCAGAGGGAACAGATCCAGCCCAGCCTGGGTCATCCCCTCTGCTCCTCACACTCAGGCTAAGGCCGCCTGCTTCTCTGCCACCAGAGGCCTGTCTGCATTGAAGCCTCCTCTGCAGAAGAGAGAGGAGTGAAGGGCAGGGAGGACAGCCCAGCTGGTGTCCATGACAGCATCACTATGCCTGAGTAGCCAACCAGAAAAGATGATGTCCACTCAAGATCCGGGCAGCCATGCTGTATTCAGGCACAGTGGAGCCTGTCCCTGCCCTGCCAATGACCCTCACGGGTGAAAACACTGTACTTTCTCAACATAGCCATGTCTGCAATGTAATGACATTGGTACGAGGTCAAGTAAGTGACATTCCCTCAGTGCAGGGATGGCAACCAGTTTGCCCAAGGTCACCTTGCTGGGCTGAAGCAGGGCGAGGGTGACAGCCCTGGAACCTCGATTTCTAGTCCTGGCTTCTTTCTTCTATCAGGATGCTCCAAAGCACAGCAGTTGAACAGGCCGCATCCACCAAACCTGCCATATTCGAAAACTCTTGTGTTTCACCATTTGCTTTCCTTGTTCTTTTCATGACTCCCAATCTTTATTTAATCACACATATGTTACGAAGGAATTTATCGGTCCCTATAATAGATGGGAAATCAGCATCACTTGTCTTCATTAAGTAAGTCATGTGAAAAGCTTAACCAGATGTAAAATCCTTGAGCAGGTTTCTGGGGCGCACACACACCTGCCTCCATTGCTTCACCCCCTGTTCCTCCTTGGCCTCCTGTGGCTCCCTGTGGCTCCGGGACCCCTGGCCTTGGTGCCTCCCAGCCACATTCACTGACGCAGCTGAGCTGCTCTGTGTTAAAGCCCTCTTTGTCCTTGCGCTCTGGCACTTGGCCCTGTTCTCCCTGGCATTTGGGCAGCTTCTCCACTCCTTTGCTTCCTCTTCCCCTGCTGCCCCTGCATGTGGGGACACATCAGTGGATGTTTTCAAGTGTTGGCCCAAGAGCGACTTGTCAACGAGGCTCCTCTGTCCTCCCCCAGCCCTTGAAAAATTAAAACTTGTGTACCCTCTTCTCTGTGCCCTCCCTCCTGCTCCATTTATTCCTGATAGCATTTTCCACTTCCCAGTATTCTCTATGAATTATGGATTGTGTTTATTTTTTATGTTTAGCACTTTTCTTCCATGAGAAGGTAAGCTCCATGAGGGCAGGAGTTTTGTCCACTTCATTTCATGGCTGCACCTGAGGCCTGAGGCACACTGCAGGCGCTGCCAGAGATTCTTTGAAACATGGAAGGCAGCAGCTCTTAGCGCTCTGCTTCTTGCTTTTGCCACAGATTGCAAAGTTCAACCAAGTAGGTGATGGAACAGTTGACCTGGACTAGGGAGGTAGCAGACTAAGTTGGGGAGCACTCACCTATCTCAGTGGTGTCCATTCCCTGGCTACTGGCTTTCAAAGCCTGAAATCCAGATTATTTTTTTGGTGGCATTGGAGGGTAGGAAGCTACCCTCTCGGGGGCACTAGACCACTGAGCCACATCCCCAGCCCTATTTTGTATTTTATTTAGAGGCAGGGTTTCGCTGAGTTACTTAGCACCTCGCTTTTGCTGAGGCTGGCTTTGAACTTGTGATCCTCCTGCGTCAGCCTCCTGAGCTTCTGGGATTATAGGCATGCGCCACCGTGCCTGACTAAAATCCAGATTTTTATGTAAAATCTCTCCATGTTAAATGATTATAACTTGTTGAATTAGAAAGAAGTCAAGAGCCACAGCAAACCCTTACATGGTCACTCTGGAGAGCCAGTCTTTGGCCCCTGCCCTTACCAGTTCCTGGCTGATGTCACTCGTTAGCTCACTGGATCCCTTCATGAGTGAAGTCTGTCATGCATGGCTCTTTCTTCAGGACTGAGCCCTGGTTCTCCTCTGTCCCTGGGCTTGCCCATAGCCCAGTGCTCTCCCCTTCTTCCCCTGTGCTCTGCACCAGCAATGTCAATGAAGCCCACAGCTCAGCCACACCCACTTGCAGTTTGCAGAACTGTTCTCAATTCCCTCCTCCACACCTCCACCCAGCTGTCCAGAGGCCCCTCATATTCAGTGCAACCCCAAACTGAGCTCATGATTACCCTCTCAAATCTGCATGCTCCCAAGCTCCCTGGCTCAGTAAATGACACCCCACCCTCCTGACTGCAGAGCTGGAAATGTGGGCACTCTGCTTGACATCACCTTCTCTTCCTCCAACAGCCTGTCAATCAAGGCCTTCTCCCTCTGAAAATGTTTCATTCTGGTTACGTTTCTCTGTGCTCTACCTCTACCACCTGAGTTCAAGCTGCCACCACCTGTCCTTTGGGGAACTGCAGGATCTCCTCACAGGGTCCCCTGCTGCCTTCTTGCCATCTCTGTCTTCAAGCATCTCGGACCTCATGCCCTATTTAAAATTCAGCCATGACCCATATCTTCAATGAAGCCTGCAAGATCACACAGGGGACCCTGGCTACCGCCCTGCCATTCCCCCTCGGGGACTCTGCTCTGGCACATTAGCCCGAGTGCATGTGCTTTCCTGCTCTGCACCCCTGCAGCCAGCCTACTCCCTGTCCACTCTCCACCTCCTCCTTTTTCCTGGGTACTTCTTGCTCCTCCTTCGGGTCTCCTTCTTAATGTTGCTGCCTCAGGGAACCCTTCACCAACTTCCCTGCTTCAGAGGGGCCCCTCCCTGTTACAGGCTGGCAGCCGGCTGGGCTTCTCTGGTGCCATTCATCACAATTAGTTGATTCTCTTGGGTGATTACTGGTGTCTCTCGGCCTCCTTTACTCTTCTGCATGCTCCAGGAGAACTGGGAGTGTGTACCTTGTATCCTCAAGTGATGGCATCCCCTTCACCCATCCCAGCCCATGAGGAACAATGGAGACTGACATGTCGGTGGGAAGGAGAGAGGGGATTTTAACCAGCAAGTCCCGAGCACCTGCCAGGCCAGCACTCAGCTAATACCCACAGGGGACTCTGGGGGCCTCACTTCTCTCTAGCCTCTTCCATGTTGACTTCCCTTCACGAGCCTTTGGCAGAATGACCTCCCACAAGAGGGAATCTGGCTTAGGGGACTGCACCATCCAACTTTGCAAAATGAATTCTGTTCTTTCCTCTAGTTTATACATAGGGCTTTGCTTGTGTCATTATTTGCTTGCCGTTTGGAATAGGTTTTATTTTGTTTTTGTTTTTTAAAGGGAAATGTATAAAGTGGGATGCGGGGAAAGTTCTCTGTATCATTCCTACTCCCATCTGCCTGTTTCTCACACCTACCTATGAGTGACTCTGTTTTTAGATTTTTATAGACCCTCCCAGAATTTCCTTAGGTATATGCAAGCAAATGCAGATACCAATTCTTATTTCTTTACCTTTTTTAGACAGACTTTCAAAAGCTGTTGCATGTATTTTGTTTTCCTCCCAATGAGGGATCTTGCCTTTTCCCTTCAATGGCATCTCTTGACAGATGTGTCTCCGTTCACTGTGGAGCTGCCATGTGAGGGCAGCTGCCATGGGGCTCCACCACAGAGGACCTTCGCCCTCTTGGGGAAGAGATGGGAGCTTTCTCCTGTTCTCGTTCCCAGAGCCCCATCTGGTTCCAGGTCAGCTGATGGGCTGAGGAATGGCCTCTAGCACCCACAGCAGCCAGGACACCATGTCCCACCAAGCAGCACCATCCCACCCCCCCAGCCCTGACACGGCCCAGCCATTTTCCCATGAGCCTTCTTGCCAGCACAGTGGCAAAGCTGCTCATTCTGGCTGACGGAGCAGCAGTTCTCCACGGGGGGCCACGTGTGTCTGTCCAAGGCCCATGGTCAGCAGTACCTGGAGAGATTTTTAGCAGACACAACTTGGGGTGTGAGGGGGTTGCTTCTGACACATGAAGGGCAAAGGCCAGAGTTGCTGCTAAACAGCCCACGACACACAGGAGAATTCCTGATACAAAGAAGTATCTGGTCCGAAATGTCAGTAGCACTGAGGTTGAGAAGCTTTGACCAGGAGAATTCAGAACCTAGAGGTCACAACTGTGTTAGCTGGTTAGTGTCTGCGAGCACAGTCTCTGGCTCAGGGGAGGCTTCCTAGGATGTATGTCCTCCTTAACCTCCACACTTCCCCTCCCAGGAGAGGGACCAGGAAGAGCTGAGTAGGTGAAGAAGACTCTTCTACTCCCCCGGCCTTGGAACACTCCACTTCCTCACATTGTCACTTGGTTTTAGAGCCAGACCAGCTTTTGTGTCACTCTGGCTACTGGGCTGTGTCTCTGAGGACAGCTGCCGGTGTGAAAATGGTGTAAGACTCTAGAGAAGGCCTTTTGCCTCACAGAGTCATGCAGTGCTCAACCATACAAGGCCATCATGCAGTCTCTCTTCCTCAGCACAGTGAGCTGAGGCCCAGGCTTTAGCCTCCTATTCACTCATTACAGTTCACTGAGCTCACAGTAGGAGGCAGACATGAAGCCAGGTGCTGGGCAGATGGGACTGATTTCCAAATCCCAGAAGTCGCCAAGGGAATTTAGATGAATGACAATTTAAGTAAACCAGAAATATGGGGCCCAAGGGATCGACAGAGAAGAGAATCTGGAGAAGCTCCCAGAGGAGGCAGCGTTTTGACTGGTTGGTAGAAAATGCCTGAGGACTGGAGAGGTGAGGGGATGCAAAGGGCCATCGGGGTTGGCAGGGTGCAGATGAGAAGCTGCTCAATTAAAGTAATGTTTACCAACCTCTGACCCATTTACCAGAAATGAATTCCCCTGGTGTGTGGGTCACAGGACACCACCCAGAAAGGACAAAGCACATCAGTATGGTTTCACATGTAAGCACTGAAAAGCAGTAGCCTTTTGTTTTCTTGTTTTGTGATCTCTTGAACCTACATTGACACTTTGTGTAGATTGGAAATTCAGATATTTAAAAAGTGGGAAGGGGCCAGATCTGGAAAAGGAAAAGGACAGAGGAGGTATGATCTTGCGTGCACATGCATACCTGGTCTTCTTTCTTTCCTTAACCTCAAAAAGGAATTGCTGTCTCACTTAGTCACCTTGATGGGAAGACTTGAATCTGAGGGGGTATCTGAGAGTGAGCAAGAACCTGAGATCCTCATCTCAGCTTGCTAGCTATGTGACCTTGACCCAGTTAATTATTCTGTGCCTCAAGCACCTGTTTTATAAAGTAGAGATAATAATAGTATGTCATCAGACTGTGTGAGGATGAAATGAATTAACATAAACGCTAAGTTTAGAACGGCAACTGGACACACACTCCGTCCATGTGCACGCTCAGAATGCCCGAGAAAGGAAGCCCCTCAAACCGCAAGATTGAAAACACCGTCCTGGGAGGTGGTGTGGAGGATGCCACCTGGACCGACTTCCGGCTCTTGCCTGCAACCTGTGTCCGCCGAGGCTCTGTGGGTAATTCTGTGTTGTGTCCCCCTCCCTGCAGTTCATGACCAAGAACCCCCACAAGCGCCTGGGCTGTGTGGCTGCGCAGAACGGTGAAGACGCCATCAAGCAGCACCCCTTCTTCAAGGAGATCGACTGGGTGCTCCTGGAGCAGAAGAAGATCAAGCCGCCCTTCAAACCGAGAATTGTAAGTGGAGCCACGAGCACCCGCTACCCCGTGGGTGGGGCCCGCACTGGTGCACAGGTGGCGCGTGCCCCCAAAGGGTGTTGTGGGGCACGTTTCACGGCCTGAGCGACTTGGGCAGGAGGCGGCCCAGAGACCCACCTAAGAGAGTCTCTTGGGCCCTAAGCACTGACGGCCGAGAATCCGTAAGCCGCACAGTAACCAAGATGTTGGCCCCAGGAGAACACTTGTGATTCCAGTTGAGGTTTATTTCTTTATTTTGATTTAAAAAAAATCACAAATGATGCTGGTTTCCCGTGACCGGTAGAGATACAAGGTTTCTCTATAGATAGATGGGGTTGTTTTTTAAGTTAGTTTATTTCAATGCTGGTCATGGTCACTATGTGCCACTAGCACCCAGTGTGTGCTGGGACCTGCAGGGAGTCTCCCCTGTGGAGGGCTGTTGCCCTAGGCCCTGTCCCAGAGCCCCTTCTCAGCCCCGCTCTCCTCCCCCTGCCTTCTGTCACCCACAGCCCCCTGTCACCCACAACCCCAGAGCCTTAGGCCTGCTGCTTTGGCGGTCACCGTGGTGGGTAGTGAAGGGTCTTGCAGCTCAGAGGTTGGAAAGAGGAGGAGACGTGCAGCATGGGCTTGCCTTGGAAAACAAGGGCCATGTCTTGACTGTGGCCTTCTGCTGAAATGGAGTGGGGCCCTGCATGCTCCTGAGAGGAAGGAGAAAAGCAGAGACTGAGTGTGTGTGCACGTGTGCAGGTGTGTGTGTGTGTGAGTGTGTGTGTGCGTGTGTGTGTGTGCATGTGTGTGTACGTGTACAGGTGTGTGTGTGTGTGTGTGTGCATATGTGTGTGTCTGTGCATGTGTGTGTACGTGTACAGGTGTGTGTGTGTGTGTGTGTGTGTGTGTGTGAGATCTTAATTCTGTTGTTTTGTAGCCCACTAAGGAAATAAATCCTTCAGATTGAGAATTGGGGTGGCCACCTGGTGGGTTTCCAATGAGTTTAAGGAGTGGGATGATGAAAGGTAAAAGGGAAGAGTCTATTAGGCAGAAGGCTAGAGCTAGGGGACTGGAGTCCCAGACAGGGAAGACCTAAGGTCACCCAGGGGGCCCTCAGCCACTGCATCCTATCAGAAAAGCCCTCCCTTCCCACTTCCAAGTACAGAAAAGACCCTCAGGGATTTGGTGGATCTGCAGAGAATTCCACTCCACCTGAGGGGGCTCCTGGGGAGCCATTATTGGTAGTGCTGCAATGCTGAGAAATGTTCCAAGGGTCCCTTGAACTGATGGGTGTGGTCCTAGCCTCAGCCAGACTAGAGTGAGGTGGGTGAACCAAGCCTGGACCCCCTGTCCTGTCTCTGTCCCTCATGTGCTTCCTCCTTTGGTTTGCATGTTTTGGGGGGAGCAACAGTTTGAGACAGGCTAGACTTAGGTTCTTTGCTAACATCTCCTCCACTGGCCCATTTCACCATAGCTCTGGGCCCCCAGCACCAAGCCTGTGCTGAGGGTTTGGGAGACGAGGAAGGTTTAGGGCTCCATCCCCTTCAGCTGACTGCTCCTCTGCTGCCACAGGGCTCACTACGGGCACTAGCCTGCCTGAGGGCTGGGGATGGGGGCCTCACAAAGTGGTCTTGAAGGACAAGATTAATTGAGCCTCTGACCAAATGGAAGAAGTAGGTCACTAAAGACCTTGCTGAGAAAAAGGAAAAATTAGAGCTTGAGATCTAAGGGTGAATTTTAATTCAGACTTAATCTAAGTTAATTCAACCCAAAGGAAAATGAGAAGTGGAGCTAAGGAGAGCCCAGGCCCAATGAACAGAAAACCAGAATGAGATCATGGCTGATCCGATGTCAGCACCAATCTACAAAATGGCACGAACTTACATGGAGACTCTAGGCCAGCAAAACCACTTTCAACTAGGTTTGAGGAGCACCCTACCCCAGGTGGGCCAGACAGGGATGGAGAGGCCCCTCCCCATGGCATAGGGTGGAGGTAAGCAGGGGAGTGAGCTGGTGTGGCCAGAGGAAGCCAGAGAGTCTGTAGAGAGACCCCTGGAAGGGAGGAAAGAGGGAAGAGCTTTATAAGGAGTTTTAACCTATGGATTCCTGGAGCTGAGTCTCTCCCTGGGGTATAATAGGTATCAGGACCTTGATTGCCATAGGCCTGTCCTAGTTTTCACTCAACTCCAGTGGAGGCACCTGCTCTGGGATTTCTGCAGTTCTGAGAGGCTCAGGGCTCCAGGTCCCTGGTCCCAGCAGCTCCTCACCAGCTTCCAGCCTTTACACTGAGACTAGGTGTCCATTGAAGCTGCAGAGCTTCTAAGAGGAGTCACACTTCGATCAGTGCCCATCCTCCATGGAGCCTGGGAAGAATGAGGGGAGGGCCCTGAGAAACAGGTGCCAGGAGACTGTGGGCCCAAGGGCCATGCAGAACCCATGCAGAGGAAAGAGGAGGAGAGGGAGGAAGGGACAGAAGAGGCTGACATGTGACTTCTTCCAATAGTGTGTAAGCTTCATCTTGGCTCAGACAGGCAGGGAGTCCTTCAGGTGTGAAAGTGCTCCTCTGGGCAAAGGTATGAGAAACCTCCCAGAAACAGCAGTGTCAAAGGGGTTAGATGGGATTCCACCTCCCCTGGGCCTCTGGAGCACAGGGACCAGGGCTTCCCTTCCTTGGGCATCATGAGAACCCATGCCTGGGACTGGAGGGCAGGGCTCTGCACACTTCCTTTGCTGGAGTGCTCAGGTGGGCTTCTGGTGGCTTCCCCACCCCCTGAGAGGTTGACCAAGAGATAGGATGTGGGACATCCAAAAGCTCCCAACAATGTGTCTAGATCAATTTCCTGAAGACTTCCTCATCGTCGCCATGGAAACCGTCTCGTATGCATCCTGTTGCTTTGTCCCCCAAACCTCCACAGTTATCCTTGATGCTGGGCTGGGGCCAGGGAAAGGCTTATCCGGGCTGGTTCAAGTTCAGTTGGGAGGAGAGGTTTAGAACATCTTGGAGGAAGTGTGCAACGTTGTGCAAGTGGTGTTTCTGGCCACACTTTGAATCACATCAGTTCTTACAAAGCACCCTACTGAGGTCTTTAAAGACTTCGATTTAAATATCTGATCACATTCACATCCTTGGGGCCTGAGATTTCTCACACAAGAAATATAGAAATTGGCAAAGAAAAGAATAACTAGTTTGCATCTAGTTAGCCTCAGGAAGGTGTCCCACTCGGTCCCTTACTTAAAAACTTTCCTGAAATGTGGAAACAGCACCAGCACGCATCACCTGTGGGCTTCAGTCTAGCAGAAACAAATGTTAAGTTAAAAAAAAAAAAAAAAGCCACTGCAGTGATAGGTATACTGTATCTCTCATCTTAGAAAACCTCACAGGACCAGTGTGAAAACTTACACCAGGTTTTCATGGGCCCTTGCCCCCTCTAACCAACTCAGGGGACACCGGGGATGCAGGTGTGCTCCCTGCCCAAATAGCAGCAGTGAGGACAACTCTGTGCTCTGTAAGCAGGTGCGGCCTCAGCATAGGATGGTCACCCACCGAGGTCACTGGGGAGATTGAGACATGGGAAATTGAGGCATGGCCCTGCAAACGTCATTTACTACTAATGGCTTGGGGGTTCCATCACAAGGCTGACTTTCATGGGGCTTGAGGTGTCCTATAATGTGAGGACCCAACAGGTGCCGGCTTAGGAGAGCTGGAGAAGAAAGGACTTTGACAGAGGAGAAAACGAAAGGCGCATGCAGAACGCAGGATTGGGAAGAAGCAGCCAGATTGGAAGGACTATTAGCAGCCAGGGTCAATGTGAGGGAGGTTCTTGGATCCTGGATCTTAGAGACAGGGTTCAAATCAAACAAAAGCCACCACAAGAAGGGAAAGATCAAGGCTGTGAGCAAACATCACCAGCCTTGCAGTTGGCAGTGATGCAAGGACACTGGGCACATGTTTTAAACAGGCGAGGAAAGCGGGTGCCCAGCACCTCCCATCTGGTAACACTGGACACCTCCAGGGCAGTTTGGTCAAGTACCTGGGGCACGTAGGGGAGCTCTGTTTCTGTCTGTCTGCAGATAGCTCCATAGCTCCCAAGCTGTGCCCCATTGACCTCACACTAGAATGCCACAGTCCCCCAGAAGCCTGTTCAGTAGCCATTGCCCCACTCCAGTTGGCCGTGAGGTGCCTGAGTCACAGCGGGTAGGGGGTTTAGGAAGGAACTGGTTTCCTCAGTTGGTTTCTCAGGTGCTGGGAGTAAAGTTAGGAATGGTCACATCATCCAGTCTAGCAGTTAAGAAGAGTCAAGAGACAGTGGCGTGTTTATCCAGAACTCCTGACCCTCCCACCTCCCACCCCATAGAGGGACCACTTCAGCAGGACCTAACAGGCACAGGGAACCTGCCCTCTGCCCAGGTTGGCTCAGCTGGAGGCCGGGGCCCCGGCTCTTGCCCACAGGGGCTGAGACTGCGTCAGAAGGACCACTCCCAGGCCTGACTGCCAGCCCCTCTCCAGGAAGCCTCACCCCTCTGCAGATATCACCAAGGAGATTGTCCAGATTCCAGGCTGGAATTTGGCCTCTGGTCGGTTTTCATCACATACCTCCACTGGTGGCTGTCCCCTCTAGGCTTTGACCTTCCTGAGAGGTTTGCTAAGGCAGAGTTTCTGCTCCCTTGGCGCCTAAACCTCCTTCAGTAACCCCTGCCCTGATTCACCAGTTGTCATGAGTGCGAGTGGGTTTCCTGGCTTCAGGTTGTCACCCCTTTGTACTAAATCCCACCCAGGACACCTTTCAGAGGCCTCCGCTTCAACATGGAGATTTTGCTCTCATCGTGATTCCAGCAGTCTTGTGTATCTTCCCTCCTCTAAGTTCCCCTTTATATTCCTCCTCTCCACCCACACTCTGAACTGGTTTTGCACAAACAACACACTATCAACACCTAACCAAAACTTTGTGCCAACATGGACTCCAATCAGTTTTCTGGGGGTGGTTTTTTTTTTTTAGAGAGACGGTACACAGAGGAAGATGTTTGATGGCAGGTACCCAACAGTTGGTGGGTGGGGTAATAAGAAAGCCTTTGGTACCAAAGAAAACATCCAAGCACGGAAGCCTCTGGTCTGTCCTGTGGGGATTTCCTTCCAAGATGGTGGCGTTATCTAATCACCATTGAAAGTGACACAGTTAACTCTTGGGCTTCTGGAGGGCAGAGTGATGTGTTTGGTGTGGTTGAAGGACACCACCTGATCTTGCCGAGCTTGGGGAGCTTCTCCTTGCTCCTGGATTCCTTCTTATATACCCATTCCTTGTCCCCTAAAGGATTAGGCTCTGAGATTATGCTACCAGGGTTTCAGTGCTGGAATGGGGGGAAGCCAGTCTAGAAGGGAGAGATCTGCCACCCCCAAAACCCAGCTATCCTCAGTGAACACCAAAGGCAATGAGGGAAATGCCGGCCGAGTAAACTTCTCTTTGTGTACGTGTTCTCTCTTTTCAAGTTTGCTTCAGTGTGAATGTCCCTCTTTAAGGTAAGGCCTCCAGAGTGGGGAGTCTCTCCAGGTAGGTGAGCCCGCAGGCCTGGTTACACAGAGGCCCCTTTCAACCTCATGATCCGTCTCCATCCAGCCATCCACGCTGCATGGCAGGACCCCCGAGGGAGGCCCCTCCTGCATGCTCCTGCATGACTGGGCTGTGCTAAGAGAAAACCTGGGAAGTGGGCTTAGACCCTCATACCCTCACCTAGTTAGCAGCCCAACGAGGAGCCCTGCTGAGTGGGCAGCCCCTTCCCCTAAAGCCAGCCCACCTGCCCAGGAACCATGACACCAGAGGCCAGAGGACCATTAGACACCATCTTCATTCTGCATCATAGAGGAGCAGGAACAGGACTCAGCCAAGTTCTGCAGCCCTTCACCGAGGACATGCCCCTGGACTATGTCCGTGCCGCCATAGTGATTGCCCTTAGCCTCCTAGAGGCTTTAAGCTCCCTCCCAGGGCTGGAGGGCATGGGAAAGTTCCAGAAACCTGGTTTTGGCAGTTGGCTCAGATGGTGGCATTGTACAGAGGACAGGGGACTGGCTTTGACCTCAGGGAGACTGGATTAAAATAAGATTGCTCTCACAGGACAGCCATGTGACCCTGAGAATTCACCTCAGCCCTGGACCTCTGACCTCCTTATCTGTGAAATGGGATGTGAAGATTTTCCTCATAGAATTATAAACAGGATGAGCAACACATCTAAGATGCTTTGTGCACTATAGCTTCTGGGGACATTTTTTAGTTTCCCTGTGTCCATTCCCCAACCCGACTCCAGCTTGTTGAAGCGCTCTCTCTCTCTCATCCCAAGACTCCAAGAACCAAGAGTTAAGGGTTGCAGGAGATGGTGATGTATGGAGGCTGGGCTCTGCACTCAGATGCAACCAGGTTACAGTGCAGGGTGGCCTCTGGAATCTTGGAATGAGGAGCACAGGGTCTGACATACGGCAAGCCCTTGGATGGTGAGAAGACAACAGGAGGCTAACGCTGAGGGAGGCTGACCTAGATGACACTCCTGCTCCAAGGGGTCGAGAGGCCAGGCATTCAGATGGGAGGGTGGCACGACCCGTCAGAGCAGCAGCCATTACAGGCCTGAAAGGCATCTGGAGACTGGGAAGGACCCCATCAGGCATCTGTGGAGAGCCCACTGGGGCTTCATTGTTACATAGCCCCCACTCTGAGCTGGGAGAGCACCGAGCAAGAGGATGACTCACCCCGGATGCGGGGATTCCCCAGCCCTTATGCCCCTTGGGATAGAGCCCCAAGTTTCCCAACAGTATTAGTCACCCCTGTTATTCTGTGAACTTGTTCACCGCCTTTACTCTCCTGCCTTCATCTCAGTAATGTTCTTGCTGGAAACAGTTGTGTGTGACTCTGGGACTCCAACTCTGCCAGGGTGGTAGACACTGAAGACATGCCATCCCAGTGCATCAGGTTCCCAAACTTCCCTGAGCTTAACAACCTCCAGGTAGCGTCTTGGACTCCACACCAAGAGATTTCACCATCTGCGGATTCAGAATGCAGGTGTATTTCTGGGACCTGGGATCAGGGGCTGACCAGTAATCCAGAGAAGAGTCAGAATCCTGGCCGGGTGGCTTGGGCTTGGCTGGGCATTTCTTCCTGCTCTTGGGTTTTCCATTATGACTTAGTAGCTGATAGGTTGGGATATGCCTTCATGGGTTCATCAAAGGAGGGTGCATTGAACTTAACTTCCTCTCTGCCCCACTGGAACTTGAAGTCACACACACACACACACACACACACACACACACACACACACACGCGCTGCCTACCTGAAAGTGTGGGAGGATTTGGTAGGCCCTGCCTGATGAAAGGAGAGAGAAGCAGCAGAAATTGGGCTGGTTTCCTGGCTCTGAGCAGAGAAAGTTGGGGAGGTCTAGAAAGAGAGAAGCACCCGGGGAAAGCAGGCTTTGGACCACTTCTACCCAACAGGGATCTATTGAGTTTGTACTTGAGGTTTTCTCTGAAGCCCTATAGGGAAGATTGGCAAAAGCAGGAAAAGAATCCATCACCCTAAGGGTTGAGAAGTTTTGGGGGGCAGGATGGAGAAGCTCTCATGGGAAAGGCTTAGGGAACAAACAGGCAACAGGGGAAAATTCCGGACTTTACTAACAGGGGTGCTTGCTCGGGAGAGGAGTTTTGAGTTTTGTGTCTCCAGACTGGGGAAGAGAGGGCAAGAGATGGCGTGAAGAGGAAGGCCTTGCCAGACAGGTTGGTAGCCAGGACCTCTGGGGTCCCAGGAGGCAGGTCACTTACCACCGTTGTTCTCACAGATCTCCTTCAGGTAGGGCCTTATTGCTGGAGGAGCACTGCCCTCCTGCCTGTCTCTGCAAAGAGGGTAAAGGGTGCTCTGGCAGCCAGGGGTGCAGGGACAGTGCTCAGAGGCTGGCTGGTGTGCACTGGAGCAAGAGCAGAAAGAAACCTTCCCCCCAAGGTCTCCGTCCTCCAGCCCTCCAGCCCACATTTGCTCTTGAAGAGTACAGGTGCCCAAGGACATTGTGCACGTGGACAGGGTTCCCCTTCCTCCAGGGCAGGAACCTTGCATCTCCAGGGTCCCCTCTGTCATGACAGAAGGAAGTTCTGTGGAAACCAGAATTGCCTTTAGGGGACTAGGACCCTGTTTACTTCCTAATGTTTATGCTGGGGGCAGGGAGGGGGTTAGTAATCAAAGTGGATTTGGCCTAAACTTCACATTCAAGTGTTATTCTAGAATTCTGGGATTTGACAAGTAGACTTCAAGTTTGTGACGGCTCATTAGGGTTCAACATCAACCTCAGTCTCTTCAAAGTGAGAAGGAGCCAGGTGCAGTGGCATACACTTGTCATCCCAGCTACTCAGGAGGCTGAGACAGGAGGATCACAAGTTCAAGGCATCCCTGGGCAACTTAGTGAGGCCCTGTCTCAGAATATAATGAAACTGGTTGTGGATATGGGACAATGGTAAAATGCCCATAGGTTATATTCCCAATACCAACCCCCCAAAATTTTAAAAATTAAAAAGTGAGATCTGGCTGTACTCTGACCCACCCTTCCTCCCTGTTTTTCGGGCTCCTCCTTTCTGGATCTTGCCTGGTTAATATTTTTAAGTTTCTATGACAGAAAACTTCCGTCATATGCTAAAGTAGAGAGAACATCTAATGAATGTGCACATCACCCAAGGTCAACATTAGCACTGTGTGGCTAACTAATCAAGGGAGGGAGTTCCACCTGCTTCGTCTGCAGGTGCATCCCCAGCACTTGGAGTACTTCCGGGTGCACACAGAGGGTATTAAGTTTACATTTTGTGGATAAAGGGACGATTTCTGTAGATCTACAATGTTTGTCCTGAGATGATTTCTCTCCCAGATCCCTCTGTAAATTATCTTCTCACCTTCGATGACCCAAAATGAACTCCAGTCTATGTCTGGGAATTTGGGGTGATTAAATCATGCATTAGGAAACCTGAAATCATTGTTGAATGGTGAGAGAAGGTGGGTGACCTCATCTTGACTTGAGAGGAACATATTCGAGTGTTTACAGTTCCTATTTCAAAGCCAGCAGGAAGCACAGTCATAAATTCTAGGCCCAGAAAGCTGATTCCTATCTAGAACATTTTCATAAATATAAGGTGAGGGAGAGATTGGTGAGTGGAGGCGCATGGCCTTTGCCAGGAACAGCCTAGAAAGTTTCTCTCGGGGATTAAAAATACTCCTCGAATAACTAAACCCCCACAGCTGTTAACAGTGGCACTATTTTGAAGAGTAGATAAATGAAAGAGCTCCCTGGTTAGGAGCAGAGAGAGGCCCGCTTTGCCACTGTCGCCCGGCCCCTTCCTTCTGCTGGAGACACAGCCTCCTGAAGCTTCAGCAGCCTGGGATCCTGCCGCTGCACGTCCAGCTGTGTGGGGCCAACTCGCTGCAGAGCTGGGCCCAGCAAACTCAGGCCCAGGGCAAGCCACGGCAGGCACGATGCTGGCTGCTCCCAAGGCTCTTTATTCCTGGGTGTCCACACAGCATTTCCTGCATCATGTTCAGTCCTTGGACCCCCTACTTGAGGTTCCCCCCAAAAGTGGGTTGTCAAAGCAGTTTAGTGACTCGGGTGGGAAAAAAAATTAATGAAGGATATGATAAGGTAAAATAAAATAGAAAAGAAGGTAACATAAAGTAGAAAAGAAAAGATGATATTAAAGTAGAATACAGAATACATCACAACTAATAAAAATATAGTCTGCTGGATCTGTTCTTGGAGTGGTGGCACAAGGAGCCACTTACTTTAAGGTGAGATGCACTAGGTCATCTGTAAATTATATTTCTTACCATTGGTCGTAATGTGACATGTCTAAGGCCTGTGCTCCACTGTACCCCTGATGGAAAGGCTTAGTCGGGGTGATGGCTTCATGCACTGGGAGGGATGTGGGCAGGATACAATTGTTTGTTTTTAACACAGTCGCACTACAGGCAGAAACCCTAGAACTGGTGGCTTGTGCTAGGCATGGTGCTTCGGGCCTGGGTGCAGGTGGCTGTCTTGATGCCTCCCCACAGTGCATGATGGGAGGCAGGATGGCACACGCTGGGGACAGCCTCTAGGTGAGAACAGCTGAAGTCAAGCCCTGACTTTACCTCTTGCTGGCCGACCTGCACCCTGCACTGTGAGCAGGCCGTTTACTACCTCCCACCTGGTTCTCATCTGCAAAAAAAGAACATGGCAGCACTCACCTCCCCTTGGGGCAGGAGCAGTTTACGTGAATCAGGCCATAAGGCACTTTGGGAAGTGCCAACACCTGGCCAGGTCCTCAGCGTTGAGCTTTACTGTTTGTTCCACATGAAGTGACTGAGGCTGTCCTAGGCATGGTGCTGGGTGGAAACTGAGGCAGGCACCTACATCTTTTCCAGTCTGGAAGAGAAGCCAGTTCCTGGCTGGGCCATCATTTGGAAAGAGAAGTGTGGGACAGGGAGGAAGGTCCAGCCCTCTTTGGGGATGTTTCCCCAGGAAAGAACATCTCCTTTCCCACAAGTTAGCACCAAACTCTTGTTTTCTGTAGCAGGTCTCAGAGCTCATGTGCAGCACTGGAGAGGAAATAAACCCTACCCTGCTCTTACTTCTGTCCTTGGAAGTACAGTGGGCTCAACTGCAGAGGGAAACCATGGTGCTCTCTGCTGGGCCCAGAGACTGAAGGGCCCATCCAACTAGAAGGGAGCATGCAAGGTTGGAGTGGGCTGGGCTGGGCATGGTACTGCTGGTGACAAACTGCCACATGCCTGCCTCATCCCCAGGTGCAACTTGCCTCAACAGGGAGCCAAGACTCAGAGGGCACATAGAGATCCCTCTAGGCCATTTATGAATTCCAGACTGAGTAGCCCCAGTGTGCCTTACATGCTCAATGTGGACTCATCCATCATTGTGTGACCCCCAAATGACTTTTAGCTGGAATTTACACCTTTATCTTTTATTACCAAATTTTAAAGTCAAGTGATCCAAGTCAAAGTGTGCCTGTGTGTGGACCTGGGCAAGCCTGGGATAGTGGTGGGCCAAGAAGGTTAGAGGCAGCAGGGATACATCCTTCCCTTTGGAACTGACCAAAAGACCTCATTCCCTGGGAAGAATGGGGAAAAGATGAGCCTGGAGCTAATGCCTTCAGACAGTTGGCTTCTCTGGCTCTTGAAAGATTCCTCTGGGAAGAGCCTGAGATACACATCTGCATCTGGGGACTTTCTCTAGACATTTTCATCCTAGACATTTGAGCCTTCCCCCAGGATACCATCTAATTACCAAGGCCAGAGGGGATACCGTGCTGGGGACCTCTGTTATCTAAGGGCCCTTAAGCAAAAGAGGACTTTTCAAGTCCTGGAAAAGCTTCTCAGGGCTTCCTCCTCTATGTGGATTCCTTGGAGAGTTGTATCAAAGCAAGTCAGGCTTTTTATAGGGGGAAATGTTTAAATCAGTGGTTCTTAACTTAGCTGTGGGGTCACCACCTCATTCCAGAATCTGATAAACTCTCACCAGGAGCACGCAAGTGTGTTCACATATTCAACCCGGCTCTGCTGTACTGTACGATGCACATGCAAGCCCCCAAAGACCCTCTTCTAGGGCAGGGGGTGGCACACTGCAGCCAAATTCAGCCACTACCTGTATTTGTACAGCCTACCATTAATTTTAATGACCAAAGAAGAAGGTTTTATGACACATGAAATATGAATTTCTAATGTCAGCCAGGGCTCTTCGCGTACATATTGTCCATGTTGCTTTTGGGATACAAGGGCAGAGTTAAGTGGTCGTGACAGAGACCAGATGGCTCACAGAGCCCAAAATATTTACTATCTGGCCTTTCGCAGAAAAATTTACCAAACCTTGCTTGGGTCGGGGTGCGGGTGAGGGGTGGCAGAGCCCAGCTTAAGAGGACTTGCTTTAATTTGTTCACTTTTGCTTAAAATGTTTGAGCCATGGAACGTAATGGTAGAGGCTGCTTTGGAAATCACCTTGGAAAGCTCCTCACTTGATCTATGACAGGTGAGGTGCCTGTGCCGACTTCTGTGAACACAGAGGTCACCAGGGAGCTGTGTGTTTGTGTTGTGTCCCCAGCTCCCCCGCACGGCGCCCCCCCCCCCCAACCTTCTTTTTTAGGCAGCACAGTCTTCCAGCCAACTCTTCAGGGAGTTGTTCTGCAGTTTTGCAGTTTTGTTTAAAAAGCTTCAAATAAGTATTTGATGTTTAGTAGCAACCTGCCTTCCCGCAGAGAAGAGGTCCCCGAGGGTGGTATCTGTGGAGCCCAGCTAATTCATGGACAAATTGCACAGCTGGCCAAAGTCCTCTGATCCTCGTAATCTCTGCAGGGCATAAGGGAGAGAGTAGGTGTTGGCTAATAATTGGAAATCAGGTTGGTTCTTTCTTTTTCCAAGGTAATTCTAAATGGAATGTGTGAATGTACATATATACACATACTTATTTATTTATAGTTTAACAAACAATACCAGGGGAGGAAGAGAGGGGAAATGGTCAAATTCCAGCCAGCAGTTGACCTGACAGAATTGAGTCATAGTTGTTCAGAATGCCTGGTGGTCTGCAGGAATTTGGTCCATTTAGAAAACTAGACTAGGGTGTGCAGTTTGGCCCCCAGAGGAGTGAAGCCACTTTCCCTCCCGAGTGTTTCAGAGAGGAACCAGCCAGGCTGTAGGAAGCACATGTGAAGCCCCTGTCTGAGGCTTCTGTGGCCCCCTCTGCATATCAGTCACCACAGCCCTCTCCTTTGGACCAGGGAATGGCCAGTGGCTTCTCATTTTTAACTTCCTTGAAGTCAATATTTATGCTTAAGAAACAAATTGATCTTCATTTTCTTCCTTCCTAAAAGGTAGAAGTAACTTTACAAAAACAAAAGTCACATTCTAGAGGCTTGTGTGGCCTATGCAGATAGAACGATTTTTGAAGAACTGAGTTGGCAACATTTGAAAATCAGGAGACTTAACAAGAAAAGGCACAAAAGATCCAAGAGCCAGTGGCATATGTGTCCCTGACAGGCAGTGTCACCTGGTGAGGCATGCAGCTCACAACTTATTGTTTTCACAGCTCCTCCCAACTGCCCAGCACTGTGTGACCCTGTGTCACAGGCAGACACGCACACACCCAACTCATTAGAGACGGAAGACAGTGTTGTAACCAGCAGCACTCAAAAGTAATTCTGTCTTCCATTCTTCCTTTTTGTTTTTCTTACCTTTCTTATCTTCTTATTCCAGAGAGTTTAAAGATGGTCCACCATAGACTAATGGCTAATAATGAGATCCATTTTTGTTTGCTTATAGAGAAACAAAGAACAACATGGCATGAACAAATATTCCAGAAATAAGTAAAAGCATCTTAAGTGATACTCTACTACCTTTTAACCAACACGATGTTTCTTAGCTTTGCCCTGAACCGTGAGGTACCTGTCAGGACCCTAAGTCTTGGCATCAGAAGTGACTAAGCTGTCCTGTAGCTAAATGCTCATGCCTTCTTTTTCTGATTTGGTATATTGAAATTGATGGGCACTGATCATTTGTTCAGTAAACTTATGGTGCTGTCCTGTATCCTGTTACCAGTAAACCTGGTACAGTACCTCAAAAATGTTTCATTATTAGTCAATTTTGAGCATTTGGGTTTATATAATATAGTTAGCAGACTCTAAGGAGATACACAAGGTGCACTGGAATTTGATGGTGATATTGATTATCAATTTATTGCATTTATTTGCAGTGACTTTTTTTAGGGGGGTATATTGCTTCTGGGGATTGAATCCAGGGTGTTGGGCATGCTAGGCATGAACCACATCCCCACCCCTGCAGTGACTTTTGTGTGCTTCTCATTGCTCAAAAAATCATGGTGATAATAGAGATTTACCTCTGTTGCTTTATTCATGGTTTCCATGACTCTTCTATAATACCTCTCAATTTCATCTATTAGAAAGTATCTTTCTGTTAAATAAGGTATCAAAAGTACCAATCCCAAGAAATAGAGGAAATGTATTAGGAACAACTTATATTAATGTGTTCTAAACTAAGTGGAATGAAAATAATTTATGATTGATATTTTAATATATAAAACTTACAAATGACAAAAAATAAATTAAAAAGATGTCCCATTAGGATACCAGAGTGTACAAAGTAGATACTATGAATGTTATCTGAATGAAAGGAAAGAAAGACAAAACCAAGGCAAGAAAGAAATGTGCTTTTGGATGGTCACACACTGGCTGTTTGCTTTGAGTAAAGACTAAGACTGGTTAGTTTTAGATTTAAAGGACATCAGAGATGAAAGCACACATGTTGTCCAGGTGAAACGAAGATTATCTTATGAACTAAGACCAAATGGAAACTTCTTCTGGGGATCAGCCAAAGACAATGCTATTTGTTCTCAACCCATAGTTGTGATCTATACTGAGCAACAAGGAATGCTACTAATTTACATTTACTCTATGCTATATACTTCTCTTACCACTTGAATATAGGATTTCATTTAATCCTTTTAACAAATGTATGGGGAGAACTACTAATATCCCCAGAAAAACTACATACTTTGCCCACGGCCAGAGATATTATTAACTGAAGAATCAGGATAGAATCTAGGTGGTGGGGCTGCCAGTATGTAGGTTAAACCACTAGCTGTACTACCTCCCGGAGGGGGCACTTAAAGAAATTGTGAATTCCCAGTGAGCTCTCAACGTCCCAATTTTATAAAGACCAACATAAAATAAGGAAAGAAGGGATGAAACTAAGAAGGAGTGCCAGTGTATAGTGTGAACTTGAAAGGAGGCTAAATCCAGAACACGTTAGGCTCCTAACCAGGCTTTTCGACATCAAAAAGGCCTTTTGAAGCTGATAAGAAAAAGAAGAGAGAAATCCACTCCTCCTCTACATAGACCAGGATACACATCAGAATTACAGAGCTTTCAAAAAATGCAGAGGCCTGGGCCCCACCCCCTGGAGATTCCAGTTCAGGGTATCTGGGTGTCTGTAAGCTCTGATTGTTTTTGATGCCCAGCCAGAATCAAGAACCACTGTATTAAACCATGACCCAGAGCAAGGCTGTTGCTTTTTGCCTCTAATATCTGCCCCCAAGAGAAATGTCTTCAGTACAAAGATCAGGGCAAAAAAAAAAACACTAAAAGAAAACTGAAGCCCAAGAGAGATGAATTAATTAATTACATTTACTAAAACTCACTGGGGAACCCTAATAGCCCAAACCCAGACCAGATCCCAAAGCAGTTAATTACATAGACTCTCTAGGGATGGATCAACATCATCATTATTTAAAGGTCCCCCAGATGAATGTAGGGTGCTACTCTAGGCTCAGGTTATTGGAGGATATGCTATGCCTGTACAGTATTTGGTAATTTGAATATGATGGAATAGAGCAGTGAAACCAAGTGTTAGGAGACAAGAAAATGGTCTTCCAGCATTAAAAAATAGGGAAAATATGGATTTGGGATACTTTGACTATGGATGTTAGTAAAGCAAGTATCTAGAGGTTTTTCTGAGAATCAGTTTGTGGATATGTAGGAAAAATGGCAGTCACTTGAAGTAATTAACTTGACAACTTGCAGAGAACTGCTATAGACATTTGTATCTTTATTGCATCCAAACAATGGAAAGAGCCCCCGATATCATCTTCATGAACAAAATGAAAACCATTACCATGGCCGGTGGATTCTCAGTAGACTCCACAGGACCATGGTAACGACTTCAGGGACGCTGTTTGCAGAGGCCAGGTCAATCCTGTCATCAACACTATTTTTATAAGTGTCTTTATAAAGATATTGGAGGCATGCCAATCAAATTTTAAGATGTCAAAAAGCTGAAGGACATAGCAGGTAAGATGGAAAATGACATTCCCATAGTAATTTGGAGTTTACCTGAGCTTTACCTGTATGCTCTGGTACACCTCCTACAGTTGGATGTATTTATCTTGCTTCCTTCCTAGTAAATCAACTGTGATTCAGAATAAGTTACAGAATGACAATTTATGGTGATTTTAACAAGCTAGAAATAATCCCAAAGAAATCAAGGCTTAGTGTACAGGATTACATCTGGATTCTAAAAGTCAATTCCAGAAAAATAAGATAGGGTTCTATTAGTTTCCTAGGTCTCCAGTAACCAAGAACTACAAACCTTGGTGACTTAAAACAACAGAAATTTATTGTATCACAGTTCCGGAGGCAGAAAGTCTGAGATCAAGGTATTGGCAAGAACATGCTCCCTCTGAAACTTGCAGGGGAAGGATCCCCCTTGCCTCTCCCAGCTTCTGGTAGCCCCGGACATTCCTTGTCTTGTGGCCACTGAACTCCAGTCTTCACCAGATGCTCTTCCTGTGTCTCCTCACATGATCTTCCTTCTGTGTGTGTCTGTCTCAGAGTCCAGGTTCCCTTCTTATAAGGACACCAGTCACTGGTCAGAGCCCACCTTAGGACTTTATCTTAATTCAATGACATCTGAAACCCTATTTCCAAATTAGGTTGCATTCTAAGGTTCTTGGGGTTAGGACCTCCCTGTCTGTTTGGGGAAACAGTGCAACCTGTAACAGGGTTAAATGGATTAATTACAACTAAGATGGCATAAATGTTTTATCACAGCTGCTTACAAACTGATAAAACATGGATACTATTAAGCATCTTTTGAAGGGTTTTTGCCAAGTAGAGGGTAATGCCACTGCAGCTGGCATTGTGCAAACCACAGAGTCAGGAACTGAGCATCAGCTCTGGTCACTACCTGGTAAGAACAAGATAGATGAAAAAGCAAGAGGGTATCACCGAGGCATCGTGGCAAGTTGGGTGCTACAAAAAGCCCCTTGGGCAAGCCTGTGCCAGGTGAACTCTCTGTATATTTTGTCCTGTTTTCTAAAAAAAAATCCAAAAGTATAAATAATTTTAGGCAAAAGAAAGTATAAGGAGGGAGAAAGTCCAGGCGTGGAGGCACACTTCTGTAATCCCAGCAGCTCAGGAGGCTGAGGCAGGAGGATTGTGAGTTCCAAGCCAGCCTCAGCAAAAATGAGGCACAAAGCAACTCAGGGAGACTCTGTCTCTAAATAAAATACAAAATAAGGCTGGGGATGTGATTCAATGGTTGAATGCCCCTGTGTTCAGTCCCCATTACTCCTCCCCCAAACCCCCACCAAAAAAAAAAAAAATAGGAGTAAAGGGAAAAAGGATTATGTTTAAATACATTTTTAACTTGAAAGTGAACTTGAAATTCTGCTCCAAGCCCCCTTTTTGCCAGGCAAGGGACTATGTGGTAGCTCCATCCTTGTTCCATTTAGCTTCACACCTCAGCATGTATGTATATACATATTCTGTTGATTAGAATGTGGGTTATGATGAACATCCGTATGCATGTGAAGATCCAGCTAATTGAGGTTGCATAAGCATCCTAATGGCTTCAATTCTTGCTTTCTCTTTTAGAATAATATATTTTTAAAGTGAAGCTTAGATAAGAATATCAACATTACAAAGTTAAGAGGGATTTGATGGATGAAGGAAAATCATTTCAAGCCAATGATCTTTAAATGTCTGCTGTATACCCTGCTTTGCAGTAAAGGGCATAGGACACACATGAGATATTAGATGAAGTCCAGTGCAGGGTCCAGGTGGAGCTGGGGGAGCTCCTAGGAGGGTGAGGTGGGATGATGCCAATGTCAGGAAGGACAGAAGGACCCAGAGGGAGGGTGGTATGTACAGAAAAGGTAGAGGCAACATGTGTCGTGACTTCTGGCTCACCCCTGGGGCAGCGGACCCTGGCTACCTAGGCATTAGCTGTCACTCACACCAAGCAGAGGAGATGCAGAGACCAGGGACCAGCAAGGTGGTCAGGCGAAAGGCAGTGCCGTCATCTTCCTCCCTGTAGAATCAGGGAGTTTTCTGAACCCTTTAAACAAAGCCATCTGTTGATCTCCTGGTAATCAGATAGAAGCAGAAGCAGAAGTCACTGGCTCCCCCAAGAGCTTGTGTTTACGGCTCCAGTGTGTGAGAGCTGTGAGAATTTCACCAGCCAGACAGGAAGTAAGCCTTCAGCCACAGGCTCATCTCGGTGCCGAGGTCCGAACGCCACAATCCTGGAAGAGCCTCCAGGCCTGGCTTGGGAGGCAGCCACAGAGCTTTGCCTCTTAGATGTGCTCTCTCGGGAGGATCTGAGGGAATTTGAAAATGCTTCCATATGTTCTACCCATCCCCCACTGCGGACACCGAAATGTGCCCTTCCTTGGTGACACTTCAGATCTCTCCAGTCCAAGACCTGATTTCTGAAGGGATGCCAAAAGGAATAGGAAAGTCGATTTCCCCCAGCACCAACCACAAGGGTCAGAGACACACCCACTAAGTCCCTAGATGCATTCATCTTGATGGAATTTTCCCCAACCCTGTTTGAAATGGTTTCTATCTTTACTAGAAATTAGGGAACCCAACGCACTGGGAAGAGAGAGCCCATGAATTAGGCTAAGCCTCCTGTTCTGTAGGCTCCCTGGGGCTTAGTGCTGGTCTGGGCTGTCTCTCTCCAGACCCTTCATCAATTAGATCTCAGCCTCTCCACCAAATGATAAACCCCTCGGACAGGACAACAGCCACCGGCCCTGAACCCAGGTCACTTTGCGGTCTCCAGATAGAACAGCAGCAAGAGAGGTGCATTCATCCATTTCTTCCAGCAGATCTCTGGGTTGTCAGGACATGCCAAGCCCTGGGCTAGGCTAGGGGTGGAATGGTGAGCTGGAGCCAGTCCATGGCTGCATGGAGCTCACAAAGGAGTTGAAAAGAGGGCTTCGGTGCGTGAAGTGCTGTGATATGAATTCAGAGGAGGTGGTCGTGCCCCCTAGGAGGCTTGGCTCAAACTACTCTCAGAGGGACAAGAGGACTTTTTGAAGCCAGGGCATCCACACCACTGGGGGAAACGTGAGTGGACACAGGGCAGGAGGCATGGGGTGCAGCAGAGGGTGCCCTGGGCAGAGGGTTGGCTGTGTAAGGGCTTGATGCAGGAAGAGCACCTGCGGTTCAGCAGTGCCAGGGAGATGGATCCAGAGAAGTGGGCAAGGATGAGATCTGGGAGGCCTTAGGAGTGGGTGAGTATAGGAAACCGGGACTTTGTCCCAAGAGCAGTGTGATGCGATAGAAGAACCCCGATTAGCAGAGGAAGCATTAGGACATCCAGACAGGCCCAGCGCAACACTAGTTCAGGATCTGGAGGTGTACAGAGAAATACAAGCTGGGTCCCTAACTTCAAGAGCTCATTGATGCGCACATCATGTGGACTGGCTGGGTAGCATGACCAAGCGGTGTGTGTTTTATGCTCACAGCACACAGGCACTGAGATACAGAGCAGGGAAGGGCTTCACAGTGATGGGGTACCCATTCTGTCAGGGTCTGATCACCTAACATCTGGCCTCTTATTTAGTCTTTGAGGCAACTTCAGGGCATCTGTCACCATCCCCTTTTTTACAGATGAAAAGACCAAGGCTCACAGAGCATGACTTCTGTGTCATATACCAGGACAGGGATCTTTCTCCTCCTCCGTGTAGCCCTCCCTAAGTGTGGCCGAGAGGTTATGGGAAAATCCTCACGGAGGAGGAAGGGCTGCCAAGTCAGAATGTTGTTCCATGTGTCCAGTGTCATCTCTTTGGCTGTGAGGTGCGGGTAAGAGGCTGGCATTTAGGCAGTAGGGGAGGCGTGGGGGATGGTCAGGGATCAGGATACACAGTGTCTCTGAGAGCTTGCCCTTTGGAACCTTGGCATCGAGTTTTGTATCTGCTTTGGGAGAAGAGCAGCAGCATTTGAAAGGATGAATTCAGTGAGTAAAATTGAGTAAAGGTTATCACCTCAGTTCTTTCCAAATTTGAGGATGCT
Source organism: Callospermophilus lateralis (assembly GCF_048772815.1). NCBI lineage: Eukaryota > Metazoa > Chordata > Mammalia > Rodentia > Sciuridae > Callospermophilus > Callospermophilus lateralis. The sequence goes on from NC_135318.1 coordinate 36,446,222, forward strand.
CTGCTGCCAGTAATAGGTGACAGGGTCTGCTCGGGGAAATTCCCAAGTCTCCAATATGAATAGTCAGGAATTGCACACAGTGGGAATGTTGGCTATTTGAACTGGAAATGGGTAACTGACATGCATCTAAAATATCTCCAAGAAAAATAGAACGGGGCCAAGTTGTGCAAGCGCGTGGGGGAGCCAGGTCAGTGGAGGTCCTGTCTAGAGTCGTACTTTCTTGAAGGCCACAGATGATTCCGGGGGGCTCCTGAGAAAGCTGGAGCTGAGCCTAGCAGCTGTCCATACTAGCCCATCACTGAGCTAGAGGTCCACTGGGAATGACATCCCGAGCTGTAATTTACTGAGCCTGGCTCACTGGTGGTAGACAATGAGTTGTGAAATTTGAACATCTTCTAAAATCTAGCTCCATCACTGTGCCCTGTTGACCTCAGAAAAGAAAACCAGCTTCTAAGATTAATTAACGGACATTAATGACTGATCAATGAGCATAATTAAGTAAACAGGGAGAGCCACGCGAGAGAGTTTCTGGCATGGGCTTTCTGAGGTTCTCTATACACACCCTACCCTCTCATTAGTGGTTGGTTGAGAAGGTACTCCAGGGAAGGGGCACTTCTGCCGCTGAGAATAATACCAAAGACCTGACATTCATGGCCCATCCTGAGTGATGTTACACTTGGACTTTTCCTCCTGCCTGTCTGTCTGTGTTTCACCTACCACTGCGCCTCCTATCCCATTCCACTCCAGCCCAGTGCGGATGCCCCTGGGTTGCCTTTTGGGGTGATACCTGGTGCCTCCCATGTTATCCTTACCACCTCCCCTCCCACTCCTCCCTCTGGACTAACTGCAGCCAACACAGTGGCCCGTCCTACTCTTACCCTCCCAGATCTTTTAGCTAATCCCTCCCTCTGATAGAGATCTTCAGAAGAGGCCTTCCACACCCTCTCCCCAGGCGCCACCCTCCCACAGCCAGCATGCGTCACCATGGGGATGGGCTTTGTTGTTTCTCTCTGAAGTCCCCCTCCACACAAGGCCTCCCCTTTCCTCTGGCTCCAGTACTCCCTGGGGAAGAACAGATAGTCCTCCTGCCTTGGGCCAGCCCTCCTGGCAGAGGTGACTAAGCCACTCCTGAGCTTTCCCATCTCAAGGGGCAGCCGGGATGTCCTGCAGCTGCAAATCCTGTTTCTGGAAATCTCTTTTGAGTTTTCTGTGTCTCTCCTCTGTCCTTTCAAGATCTCTGAGACTTGAACTATGTAGCGCTGAGCCGAGCGAGAAGACACCAAGCAAGACTGATAGTGCTGAAAGATAGGAAGGATGAGTTCATCCCTGCTCCAAGCAGGCCAAGACTCTGATCTCAATCTGGGACCATTTGAAGATAATCCCCTTGCCCAGCTCATTCAGCCCATGTTATCCAATTTCTCCCCCATCCACAGCTCGCCCACCATGTTTGCCTAGAGCAAGCTTTTCTGGCTTTATTTCCACTTGGAAGCTATTCTTATATGTATCCTGGATGAGCTTGACCCTTACTATGTCTTCACATTTCTCCAGGGTTCAGATTTCCTGGCTTTCTACACTATTAGAGGCATCATGCTAAGACCTGGATTTGCTCTTTCATAGTCAGGAACTGGCCAAGCCACCACACGTTTTCGAGATATTTTCCTCAGATATAAAAATCAGCATCACAATACCTGCCTGTTCCATGAACACAATGAATGAATGAATGTGAAGATGCTCTATAAACCCTGAGGTGGCCCTTCCCAGAATGTTCCGCTGAGCTCAGCTCTCAGGAGAGGTGTTAAACTTCTGAGGGGGAAAAAGAGTTTTATGTCAGGTTTGAGGAAGATCAGTGTAAACAGAGTGGACAGATTTCTTTACTGTAGACTTAGAGGCTTTAATTTGCCCGTGTGCATGGCCAATCTCTAAGAGTGGGGTCTAAAATACAGCTTTGTCTCCGAACTACTTTTTCTTCGTGGACTTCTTATTAACAGCTTTTAGGTTACCCGTCTCCCCAGAGCATAGCATATGTGAACATTATTTTTCCTACAAATAATCATGTTAATCTTTCCCATAAAATGTATTCCATCATTCAGGTTGCTAATCCTAGGTAGAAACCATTAATCAGTACCCGGAAAAGTACCTTCAGTCTTTTCAGTGTTATGCTAGGTACTGAGTGAGGAGGGATCTGGTACTGAGGCCTCTGCAGACTCCAGCCTTAGCTCCCACCATCCCTGCCCCAGGCAGCTTGGCAAACCTTCTGTCCTATGTATACATCTTTTGTGTTCCTTCCCCTTGTCTTTGTCCCATCTTTCTCTCTGCCAAGGTACCTCCCTCCCATCTCTACCAACACAATTGTAGTCCAAATCTTCGCATCTTAGCCCAAGCCCTGATTTCTCCATAGACGCTTTTTTAACCAAAGTAATGTGTTCTAGGCAGGAATACTGGCTCCTCAACTCTACTGTAAGCCCCTACAGAATGGTATTATTTCTATTTGCTGATTTTTTTTTCCCCAAACAAAAACCAGAATTCATTTGTGGGTTGATTGATTGGTATACAATCCCCAAACCATAGGACACACAGTCATCCTTTGGGAACTGACACCTCCACTGGGTATGGGTCCTTCTGAGCTGGGAAGTGAGCAGGAGATTTGCTCACTTCATTCAATAGATACTTATTGCAGGGGAACTGCTGGGAAGCCAAGGTTGGATAAGACGAGGTGCCTCCTTTAAGGAGTTTACAGTCTGGATAAAAGCATCAGCATGGCAGGTCAGCGTACTGAGTGTAGTAGTGGCCAAAACACAGGAACATTAAATGAAGTCACGGTGAGAACAGATGGGGATCGAAGTGGGCTTCCCAGAAGACAATCCTGCCCCCAGCCCATCCTACTGATAGACAGGATACCATCTGGAGCAGACATGGCAGGGTTTATGGGGTCTGCCTCTATGGAAAAGAGAACTCTAAAGACTTTGTGAGAGGTGGATTCAAGTTTGTTACCTTGGTCCACAGCAAAGAAGGTCTTGATGGAGCCCAAGACTTATGGCAGAGGGACAAGTGGGTATGAGATGGAAGCTTTGCATCTCACTCTACCCAGACACACACACACACACACACACACACACAGCCTGTGGGAATCCCACTTCCCTGCTTTTCCATCACACCCACACACCCCTTCTTCCTTCTCACCTTGATTCATTCTTCCTGTCCTCCTCTGTCACCTCCCGGTCCTGGGGCCATCCATCGTTATCTCATTGGAACAGTCCTGTGTCTGCTCCCAGTAGCTAGAGGCCTGCTTTGGTGAGAGGCTGGCCACCTCAATGCCCACTCCCCATGGGGGGCCCTTGGGAGGAAGGTCAACCTCCACTCAGTGTTTTCTCTTTTCTTCTCACAGAAAACCAAAAGAGATGTCAATAACTTTGACCAAGACTTTACTCGGGAAGAGCCGGTGCTCACACTTGTGGATGAAGCAATAGTGAAGCAGATCAACCAGGAGGAATTCAAAGGCTTCTCCTACTTCGGCGAAGACCTCATGCCTTGAGAAGCCTCCGCATACATGTGAAGTTTGCTGATGCTGTAAGGAGCGCTGAGAAGACCCTGTGTGCAGAGGCTCAGAAGATCTCGAACTATTTCTCCTCCCCGGAGCCCCAGTCCCATGTCCACTCTCTATTTATTGCATCCCCATACCCCAGGCCACCTCCTACCCCATCCCCCATATCGTCCTGGTGACCAGAAGACATTCTTGGTTCTTGCCTCACCAGGAACGCAGACTCCAGTTGGTCAGCAATTAGCTGTATATGCTGCCATGTTCAGATTGTCAGCAAGCCTGGTTCCACTCCTTAGGGGCTCCCGGCAGTGAAGCAACTTCAGTTCTTTTACCACAAAGGAAAAAAAAAATCAAACAAGAAGACTCTGGCTCTGCCATTGGATGTAGAATCCTGACACCTCTTGCTTCTCGTCCCTCCTGTGCCCTGGCTTGACATCCCTGCCCTTCTGCCCAGGAGAAGAGACTGGTGCTTCTTCCACGTGAGGGCAGATGCCCTCAAGGCATCTCATATGGAGGGAGCCCAGGGGATGCCCAGGCTGGCAAGCTGTATTGGTTTGCTCCAAAATGGACCATTTTTTGCTTGCTTTGGTCTTTTGAGCATGCCAAAGTCATGTAAGTTTGTATCTCATGGAAGAAATCTTTGTAGAAAACATAATTTTGATTTTTGAACTCCATTAACATTTGAAATTATATTATCCAATTTACTTTCTAATTGGCCAAATGATAGAATTTCCAGTGTGAATTCAGGTAGACATTAAAGGGCTATTGTACAATGAGAATTCAGTCGTCCAAAGTTTGTGCTGTTGATGCTTTAGTGACACATGGGAGCTCTGTGAGTGGAGAGAAAAGGAAGCAAAGTGACATTCCTCATCACTGCAATTCTACCTGAACACAAAGGCCACCACAGTGATGACCAAGACCCTGGGGTTCTCGTGAAACTCAGCTCCCAAATTCTCTCTCCAGGTTCATCCTAAGTTCTCAGCATAAATGCTATTTATTTTCTGCAGCCGTGTGTTATTTTGGCACACTTCTACAAAATGGTAGTACTACTGTGTTGTGGTTTTTAAACATTAAACATGTAAAGTTAAACATGAAATATCTGCTTTTGGAACAAGTGGAACAAGGCTCAATGTGGATTAGGCAGAGGGTGGCAGGAGATGGAAGAGCAACTTTTTTGAAAACTGACAATGTGGCAAGATATGTACCGGGAATTTTATTTCTGAGTGACATGCGATGGCAACTCATGTAGACACTTCAGTGGACTTGATGTTACCTCCTGTAGATATGCTAACAGTGTTACATTCTTTGATTTCCAAGGGTTCTCTGTGGCTTTGTGTGTATGTTTCCCCAAGGTCACTTGATTACCTATTTTACTGAACTGATTTAGCAGGGAATGGAATCCATTCCAACTGTTGCACGTGGATTTCCCAGCTGCCCCTAAATATATATACTTGTGAGTGGCAGAGTGGCACTAATGAAGCTTTTTGCCTTTTGTACATTTGAGATTTTTGTATATAGTGTTTGCTGCAGGCCTGTGGAATTAATTCATTGAATATAGAGGTATCAACTGCTGCATGTTCAGGCATATTATAAAACTTTAGTCTATGAAAGAATAATTATAATAATGTCCAGGTGCAATACCCTATAAGTGTATTGGTTCAAGTTACCGAAAGATAGGTGTGTTCCCAGTGGTAGGGAGGGGGGTTCTTTGTATTGTTTATTTTAAAAGATGTAAACATATGTTAAGCTATTAAGCTATATTAAGTTTCACATATAGTTCTCCTGTGCTCTGTTATATCCTGATGGAGACAGGAAAGAGAAAGGAATGTTTTCAATGGTGGTTTCAAAGCTTGGACAGTGATTATTTTGAGCCCTTAGAGAATGTGTCCCTATTTGCATCGTCATTGCATTGTTACTAATGACGACATTTTAGTTCTTTTGTTTTTATTTTTAAAAAACTCAGGTGTAATTATCTGTTCTTATGATGATTGCAAATATTAAATATTATGCTCTATCAGTCCTCGTGTTTGGCATACCAGTGAATTGATGAAGAACATTAGATTAATTTAATTTATCTTCGGTAACTTGACATACCAGGGCAGACTATCTTCTAGGGTGGAGTACAAGCACAGAAACATCTTCATGGTGGCATCATCTCATTTTTTAGGAAGACACGACGAATTCACCTGTCATACTCATGCATAACTACTGCTCTCTTTCTTTCTTCTGCTTCTTTTATCATTATGAACTTTGGACAAGCTAGTCACCTCACTCCACAATGCTCAATGGCCTTGTCTGAGGGCTTGACAGTGTCTGCATGGCAGTGGGGGTTCAGCCCTTCCTACAGGACAACTGGCATTTTTTTTTTTTTTCTGGGAAGTCAAATAGTACATTCCACCCGGCAGCTGAAGTAGCCAGCCTGCACCTTTCCAGCACTCAGAGCCGAGCCGGGCTGGCTGGGATGCCTCAGCCTGATGAAGTTCTCACACAGGCAGGTGAAATCCAACCTAAACTAGAGAAAAAGGCTTGTGGGTTCCTTCAGTATCTCCTATTTCATTTTCAACAAGAGTTTGGAAGTGGACATACTGTTACATTTCTGCTAGTTCTTTATAACTCTCTCTCTCTCTCTCTCTCTCTCTCTCTCTCTCTCTCTCCTTCCCTCTCTCTCTCTCTCTCTCTCCTCCTCTCTCTCCTTCCCCCCTCCCTCCCCCCCTCTCTCTCTGAAAAAAAAATGGAGTGCAAAAAAAAAAGAAAAAAAAGCCAAAAAAATATATGAAGGATAGCTGTTCTCCTATGTTTTCTCATTATGAACTTTGTGAAGTGGAAACACAATTCTTTCCTCCAAAGGTGAAAGAAAAAAAAAACAATGCATTCTTGCTTTAAAAGAAAAAAAAAGGCTAAAAAAATTACCTCTTTTTAAATTATGTGCAAAATAATTCTGGCTAAATATAAAGTGTATTCAATTTAAGGGGTTTTATTTTGTATTGTGATGCTTTATTTGTACATTTTTTTCCCTTTCTGGATGTAATTTTAATATCTCGCCATTCATTAGTGTTATTTCATTGTAAACATTATTGTGCCAAATGTACTGTATTCAAAAGGATGTGAATGTGTATTGTTTCAGAACCTAATAAATACAATGATGTTAAATCTTACTTCTTGGTCCCAATAAGCACTTCTGTCTCCTTTGTGAGTGGCAAAGGGGCATCAACAAAGCTTTTTGGCTTTTGAACATTAGAGATTGCAAAATTTCCAAAGCTAGACAGGCCTCGGCTTTCCTCTTCTCGTTCATAAGTATGCAAAGTCTGCAAATAACTTGCCCAGTCCCCTGGCCCACCCATGCTTGTCCCTGTGCCCCTGAAGCTGCCATTTAAAAGGATAAATGAGTTCGTGCAGATCAGGTGTGGCTTCAGCTGCCTGGGCATGAGGGGACAGAATCCCATCTGCCTTGAAGCACCAGACATGGCCAAGGAAACTACAGTTTTGTTTTCCCAAAGAAGTAAATTCTGGATCTCCTTGCAACCAAAGTTCTTAGGAGCACTTGCAACCAACTTTCCTCAGGACTCATTGTTTCTGGCTTTCTGCTCAGAACTCTCAGATCCAGGACACTCCTAATAGGGAAATCCCCACAGGCTGGTCTGGAGGACAGACTGGACAGTGGGGCTCTTGCCTAGTTGGCATCCACCTCCCTGCCAGCCTGTATCTGCCCATGCTGGCAATTCCCCTGCCCCCTGGGATCCTCCTGCAAACTCCTTTTCTACCGTCCTATTCAATTCAGGTGGTCCTAGCATGCACAGCTTCTCCTCCTCTTTCTCCCCCATAGACATCTCAGCTTTTCTTTCTCTTTCTTCTTTTTGCAGTGCTAGGGATAGAGCCAGGGCCTCAAGCATGCTAGGCAATGGCTGTACCCCTGAGCCACACCCCCAGCCTCAAAATCACTTCTTTAAAGCCCACCAAGAATTGGGCATGTCACGCTGCAGAAACTTCCTTTCATAGATGCCCCCCTCCCCCATGTTGGCTGCCTACCTGAAGGTGTGAGCATGGATCCCAGACCCACCCCAAGAAGAATGGTGTGTTTATCACATATTTCCTCTCTGATTCCGCCAGCTGTTTTTAGGTAAGTGACCACACAAGGAGAAGCACACCTCCCACCAGCGCCTCTGTCTTATCATGAGTTTAAACAAAAATCAGAAGAAACATGGAACTCACAGAAGCAGAGAGTCACATGATGGTTGCAGGGACAAGGGAGGAGCACAAAGCTTCAGTTACAGAGGAGGAAAAAGAAATTGATGGGGATTTGGTTAATAATAATAATAATAATATTTGAAAATTGCTAAATGAGAAGATCTTTTTGAATCACTCAAATGCAAATTTTACTTAACATCTGAAACCAATCCAGTAATATAATAAAGTTATAAAAATCATTTTGATAGAGAAAGGCTTTTTATAAAAAACAAAAAATGCCTAATGATAAAAACCTATGACAAACTAAGACTACAACAAAACTTTTTTTATCCACTAAAGGACAACTGGGATCAAGTGGACATCGTAGTTAATGTGAAGCCAGAGTGCTTTATAACCTTAGTTTGTGAAAAAGGGAAAAAATACGTTTTTATGACTTCTATTAAATATCATTTTGTGAATTTTAAACATGGCTGTAACACAACAAAGAACAAATAGCCTATGCAGATGACATCCTGTATATACAATTTTAATGAATTAGGAGAAAAGATCATAAGTTCTCAACATACACACACACACACAGAGTGAGGCGATAGATGTTATTTAGTTTGATTTAATCATTTCATAGTGTATACACATATCAAAACATCACATCGTGTATTATGAATGCATATAATTTTGATTTGCCAATTATACTTTTAAAGTTGACCAAAAAAATCTCAGGAGAAATAAAAAAGGCCATATCTCAATGGAAGAGTACTTGCCTAACATGCAAGAAACCATAGGTTTGATGCGTAGCACCAGGGGTAAAAAAAGAGAAAGGGAAAGGAAAATAAATAAAGAAACAAACAAACAAATAAATAAATAAAGGAGCTATTCAGAAAAGTCAGAAGACATCTCCAAACATTTCCCCGAATGAACTGTGTGTCCTGTCCAAGAGAGCTGTGACCACTAGTAGATGGCTTCTGACCTACTTCAGGGCAACCTGTGTGGCTGTGTCCTATACTGAGAAAACAGCAGATATGATCAGTGTCTTACAGAGAGAATCAAGGGAAAGATTATCCCTTCTAGAAATTTCCTTCTACCCGAGTACCATCAACACTCGGGTTGCTAGTAGCCTGAAAATCCCCTGAGAGGAGTTTGCAGACAGACTAAGCAGGTGGGGCCAGGGTGCTCAAAGTGGCAGAGGTGAAACAGAGTCACATTAGGAAGTCTGTTTTTTATTGTGAAGCACTTTAGCCCAGGTAAAGATACTATTACATATGTAGCTCATTAGCTTTAAGCTATACCTGAAAGGCAATCAGCTGTGCTAATCAGGAATACACCTTCCCAAACCGGTCATCTGGGGGAACAGACAATATTAATGCAGAAAGCTTTACCAGTGCTGCACCTCAAGTTTATCTCCCAACACACCTGGAGGTTCTGCTCTCAGCACAGAGAGGAGGAGAAAACCATTTCCTCGGGGGAAAATGGTGGCTCCTTCATTAGCATAAAGGATATTAGAAAGGCAGCTTAAGTGGTGTTTGAGATAAGGGGATTGGCAAAGATATTTCAAGACAAATCTCTAAATTTAAAAAAAAGGATATAGGAACCTAGAGAGACCTCAACTTCCCTTAGTAATCAGAAATACACATTTAAATCAAACTGCAATGCTGCTTCACACCCATCAAAATAACTAAACTAACAAGGCAGACAAAAGATATGGAATGATGCGAACTTCCAATGTTTCTGGTCTGAGTATAAAATGGTATAAGTCCTCCGAAAAACATTGGCAGTGTCTACCAAGGCCAAATGTGTATATTGGACTAAGCAGAAAAAGCCATCAGCTCTAAAACAGGAAATGAATTGTAGAATATTCCCCCAGGGAAACATTGTAGAGCCCTGAAAAAGAATGATTGACAAGTACACCAATGCACAACACAGATGAATCTCACAACACAACGCAGGTGAAAGAAGCCAGCCAGAGAGGAGCACGCACTGAAGGAGTTCACTGATGTAAAGTACATAGACAGACAACCTCCACTGTCAGAGGTCAGGTTAGAGGGTACCTCTGCCTGGAGGAAAAGTACTGACTCAGAGCATAGAAGGGTGGGCTGCTTCTAGAGTGCTGCCTCAGTTTGGGTTTTGGAGCTGGGAGCTAGCAAACAGGTGGGTTCATTTTGTGATAATTCATGGAGTTTATCCTTGTAATCTGTGCACTTTTCTGTGTTGTGTTATATTTCAGTGAAAATTTGTCCCTCCACCTTCCCAAATCTGGCATGATCTATGGCTATGGTGTGAAACTTCTGTTGAAATGCAGTTGCCACTGTGGTGGTATTGGGAGGTGGGACCTGCCAGAGGTGATTGGGTTGTCAAAGGGGATGGGTGCCTTTCTCACAGCAGTAGTGAGTTATCCCTCCCGAGGGTGGGTGGTGACAAAGTGAGCCCAGCCCCTCTTGCCTTCTCTTTGCTTGAGTTTGTGTGCCCTTTCACTTTCTGCCAAGTTACATTGCCCTCACCAGACGCTACTGCCATGCCCTTGGGGATTCCAGCCTTCGGAACATAAGCAAAATTAACTCCTTTCCTTTATAAATGACCCCTTTAAACATTAGTCTCAGGTAACCTGTGATGTTAATGGAAAATGATCTAAAACACCTTTGTCCTTCCTGCCTTGGGGATGGCATGCAAGGCTGGACCTGTGAGCTACCTATGTCCTTATGCCATCGTGAAAGTGTCTTGATTGCCAAACTCCCACCCACAGCCCTGTCCCTGCGGCTGGAATGGGACATGTTTCCTCTGAGTCCCTAATAAGGAAAGATGCAATGGGTGGAGCTTTCAGAACGGCCATAAGGCCCTCTGTGCCGGCTGGCTAATGAGATGGCTGTAATGGACTCAGAATATGTCCCAGAGGGAACAGCTGAGCCTCCCCTTCACACCTGATCAAGACATTCCAAAAACAAACACCTGGGGTTTGCATCACAGAATTAACGTAGCCCACAGGAAGTGGGTTTGGCTTGGTTCTTTCACCTTGGGCTGATAACAGTACCTGCCTAAGCCCAATTCCAAGTTGGCAAAACAGAGACAATAAGATCTACCACCTCGAAGGCCTGATATGAAACACCAGCGTGGGGGTCTAAAGCTCCATGGCACTGTGTCTGCTACTATTGATGATTTCCATAAGGCATACTCGTTCCCGCCGGCTTCTTGAATAGCTGGAAGAGACACAGCCTCAGTGTGATATTGTCAAGGACCTGGCAATTGTTAAAAATGGTTTGATGATCTTTGTAGATGGGACCATCTTTGAGAGAGCCCACCCCACCCCTTCAATAAAAGCACCCTTGTCTTCATGTGTCATGAGAGAATTCATGTTCCGGGGCCAACTCTCCCTAGGGCATCAAGAAAATGCTGCTTAAGGATTGAGATCACACCAGCCCAAGTGCAGGCCCTACCTACCTACCTACCTGCCTGCCTCTACTTTGAAAGGCCGACTTCTGGGCACCAACTGCAGAATTCCACCATCCATGCCTCCTACTTTGGGCTATTAATAATTGTTTAACATCATTTTGGTTTGGATCTGGAATGTCCCCCAAAGTCAGGTGTTTCGAAGGCTTAGTCCCCAGTACAGCAGGGTTCAGCGACGGGACTTTGGAGAAGAGATTGGATCATGAGGGCTCTGACCTCATCTGTGGGCTCTTAATTTGAAGGCCTTCTTGGGACCTGTAGGACGTGGACCCTAATTGAAGGAGCGGGTTCTTGGGCGCTGTATTTTGTCCATGTCCTACACCCCACCACCTGCTTCCTAACTACCATCTTTCTTCCGCCATGATGTTCTGCCTCACCTCATGCCCAAAGCAATGGAGCCAGCTCACCATGGAGAGAACCTGAAACCATGAGTCAAAACAAATCTTTCCTCCTCTGTTTTTCTCAGGTATTTTTCGCCGTGATGACAGAAAGCTGACTAACACAAACATTTATTGTCTTCGTTGTTCCCAACCCATACTAAGTATTGCCCATGAAGTAACCTATTTAAACCCCACAGGAATCACATGAAATAGACACTCCAGTTACTCCTATTTTTAGAAGGAAAAAACCAATGCCCAGAAATTACATAATTGCATAATTAGTCCTTACAACTCCACGAAATTATTGTATTCATATGTCCATTCTTCATAAGAAAACTAAAAATTGCCCAAATTCTCAGACCCCATGATAGGCCGGGCCTTGGGGACCTCAAAGAAAGTACTCACACACACAACTTACTAATTCTCTCATTCACTGACTTATTCCACAAATTTTCATGGAGTTCCTACTATGTGCCAGCCATTCACCTAGACATCAGGGAACAAAAGTATAAAAATTCTGCCCTTATGAAACTTGCATAAGAGTGGGATATTAACAGAAAATAACAAGCAATAAAAATGCCCATTAAGTAAATCACGTAATACGTTAGAAATTCCAAGCTAACCCCAGCATTTGGTGTGTGGGGATGGTATTAGAGAATTGAACACAGGGCACTTAACCACTGAGCAACATCTCCAGCTATTATTATCATCATCATCATCATCATCATCATCATTATTATTATTTTGAGACAGGGTCTTGCTGAGTTGCATAGAGCTTAGCTAAGTTGCTGTGGCTGGCCTTGAACTTGCAATCCTCCTGTCTCAGCCTCCTGAGCTGCTGGGATTATAGGCATGAACCACCATAGATAGCCAGGCTGCCCCTAACATTAAACAAAGGTATAAGTGGACCATAGTCTACATATTTTTAAAGTAATGAGTCAAGCCATTATTAAATATGTGTAGCTTTGACCCTTGGTTTATAATCATCTAGAAGGCCAGGCTAGAATTTAGAATACAGATTCCTTGGAGTACCAGCTCCTGGGAATACAGCTGCCTAGAGAGAGCAGGTCTTGCCTGCAGCCCCTCTTTCCCACCCCAAGCTGTGTTCCAGTAGTTATCCTGGGTGGGTTCCATCTACACCCCTTAGCCAGGATGTGCATACCAGGGGGTTGGGTCACCTTGGGAAGGATAAGATCAGTGAAGGCTGTGACACTGGACTCAGGTCCCGGGGGCAGATAATCCCTCATGGGACAGGCAACTCCTCCCCAGTCTAAGACCTGCATTGGGAAGGTGGTGCTAAAGAGAGAGGAAACAAAGTCCGGCCAAGAGGATCCCAAGTGTGAAAAGAAATGGCTGCAGTTTTCCAAAGGCTGGACTGTGTTCATCCCTGATTAAGAGAATAAGTGAACAGATGAACCAACGAAGGCTTCTGGGCAGCAGGACGAGGTGTGGGAATGGGCAGGTTTCCCAGGTACACCAGGGCTCCCGAGATCCCTTCAGCTTCCTGCTAGTGAGGACAAGGAAGGTAGGAGGCAAATCAAATAGACCCTCTGAGACGCTTGAGAGTTACTCCTGTCTGGAGGGCTTTTCCTTGGATCAGAACAGCCTGGAGATGTTCGGTTACTGCCCAGCATGCCCTAAGTTCTCAGGCCTGGAGAACTTGGTTTACCAACTGCACTTCCCTCCAAGACTGGGTTCACCCAGGGCAGACGCCTGGGCTGTGTCTTTACCCAAGATACCTGTGTATTTATAAGCACCTGAAACATTCACATTATTACCAGGTTTACAAGCCTGTGTCATTCCTACTTTATTTTATTTTTTTATTGTTTAATATATTTTGCTTACATCTTTTTAAATCCCTTTATTTTATTTACTTTTATGTGGTGCTGAGGATCGAACCCAGGGCCTCGCACGTGCTAGGCGAGTGCTCTACGGCTGAGCCACAGCCCCAACCCCCTACTTTATTGTCCTAAGAAAGGAAAGAGGGCAAAGAGGAGAGGAGAGAGGGGACAGCACCCTTGCCAGGCTATTTCCTGTTCAGGTGGAGCCTTTCAGTGCTCTAAGGAAGCTCCACTCCCAAAGAACGGGTGAGAGCCCATCCTAGGGGACACTGCTGTTGAGAGGCAGGAGGAGGGCCACAAAAGAGCACATGGAGGGCCAGGGGGAATCAAGCACAGGCTGGACTGGATGCCCTTCCCCAGCCTCCTCTGTAGCCCAGCCAAGTCCAGCTCCTGCAGAGCTCAGGTCACAGAGTGGCTGGGAGCAGTGGGCCTTGTCCAGTGAACACCTCCTCAAGACCAGGGCCTGCTGATGTCCTTCTGTAAATGGCCTTACTTTCCACTCCCTCCGTTAGTCATGGTGTCCCGTCTGTGTTCTTCGGTGCGGATGTTGGGAAGAAGAACTGACTGGTCTGTTAAGGACAAAAGCAGCTAAGGCCAAGGTGGGTGAGGCCAGGCAGGAAATCCTGTCCTCCACCAACCCTCTCTCAACACACCACCTGAAGAGCAGGGAAGAGTAGAATGAAGAGCTGGAGGGAGGAGAGGGCCTGCAGGGTAGAAAGGAGGCCAGAGGGAGGGGCATGGGACCCTTTCGGTGGCACCAGCTTAGGAGCATCATTTTGGCCGGGGTGGAGACAATTGGGTTGCTTAGAAACAGATACGTTTCTGTACCCCTCTTTCTCTTCTGCACCCTCTTAGAGAGGAAAAGACTGGCCAAGCACTGTTCTACCTGGGAGGAAGAAATCAGGCACCCACACTGTTTTAGAAACGAAGGGCTCTGAGGCTCAGAGAGGTCAGAAAGTTGTCCAAGCAACACAGGCAGCAAGGTGATGGGCACAGATCCAGAGCTCAGTGATTTGAGCCTGGGTCTAGTAAGCACCAAAGACCCAGGACTTCCTAGCGTGCTCCTGGTTTTCATCCCAACATGAGCTTGCACACTTTTTGGCTTTGCCTGCACAGAGAAATTTCACCTCCATGTGAATTACGCACAATTGTTTGACACAATTAGACTTGTGTTATGCTCTCTAAAGGCTTTGGATGTGAACACAAAGGCAGAGCCAGGAAACAGGCAGAGGCGCCTGGGGTTCTTTCCCTCTTTTCCCACCCTTCTTCCCGTGCCACCTCCTAGCAAGGCCCTGAGAGCTGGTCCTCAAGTCCAACAAAGCCTGCATCCTCCACCCTAGACACCCCGCCCACCATCAAAAAAAGAAACCATCCCTATGGACCATTCTAAGCAGGAAGCCGTTTTCAGTTCACTGGAAAACAGGAAATGCCTCCAAGGGTCTGAAGCCTTTTCAGTGGCTGTGAGCCCTTCTTGCAGGGTCTGTGTCCCAGCCAGCTCCCGAGGATAGCCCTAGCAGCAAGGCCAACCCAGCCCCCAGCCCTGAGAGTGCAATCCTGGGTGCCACTCAGAAGTTCCCTCTACTCCAGAGCTGCATCTGACACTGTCACCGCCCCCCAACCCCAACCCCTCAGCATTCTGGACTCTAGCCAGAGAGCTCCCCTTGCAGGGAGGCTGCATGAAGCACCGGGCAGGCTAATTAGCTTTGCAGGCTCCAAACACTGACAAGGACAAGGACCTCAGCCCAGCCAGATTAACCTCTACACCCTACGAGAGACGGGCTGACCTCCCCAACAAAAATTGACTTCCTGACTTCCAATGGTTGACTTTTCCATCCTGGTTGCACACTGACCCTCTGGCTTTGACCTTGTGAAAAACTAACCTTTAATTCTGGAGACCTAACTCTGGCCACAGACCAGGCTCCCACACTTGTCAGCTTTCTCAGTCAATTCCCATCATTTGTTGGGCATCTCCTGAGAGCCACGTGAAATGAGCCCAACACAACCAATGGCAGGCCCCATGCTCTAATCTAGGGTGGGGCAGTAGAAGCCTCCTTTGAGGCCCCCCACCCACACACTGTTTCTTCCCTGCAACTGAACCTGACCTTGGGTTGATCCCATCATCTCCTGGGACAAGGTCTCTATATGTATCTCTGCAATGGGATAATGTGCCAAGATGGTCTCCAATGTCCTTATCTTGGCATATGCCAGTAGGGGAGAGCTGGAAGCAGCCTAGGATGTGTTGGAGCTGGGGTTATTATTGGGAGTAGGAGAGCCATGCTGAGTAGGATACAAGAGATCAGGCACTGTCTCTTCTGCATGGTAGATAGAGTTAAAGGAATCCTTCTGTTTGAAAGTCTTTTTCCTGGTTCTACCACACACCAGGGCTCTAATTGGATACCACTGATTCTTTTTTCCTGCCTCAGCTTTTCCATCTGTATAAAAAGCATGGACAGCAGCCATTTAGGATATTTGAGGGCAGACAGAGGGGCCTGTGTAAACATATGGTAGTTCAAATAGACTAGAAGACAAAGTCAGATTCTGGCTGTCCCAGTGTTGACCCCAAAGGTAGAAGAACTAACATTTGCAATTAAAGCCATCTAAGGTAGAAACTCTAAGTTTACAATTTGGTTCCCCAGTGAGCACCAGGTTGGGGTGGGTAGATGGTGGGTTAACTAAGGAGGGAGAAGATCTTGATCTGGCCACCTGCTCCACCCTGCCATCAAATCCCTATTAGCAGCATACCACCAGCAAGTCTACCATGAAGGAGCAACAACTCATACGTAGACACTATACCACCCTCAGGACTAGTGTATTACTTCTCATGGTCACCTGCCCAGGATCTTATCCTTCAGCAGTCCTTCCCTGTATCGGCTGAGGGCAGGATGCTAAAGGAAAAGGCAGTTGCTAACTGGGTAAAACCCACAAGAGAAGGTGAAGATAGGACTAGAGTAATAGTTATCAAAGTGAGTCTGACTCTTGGGGTTCCCAAGATGCTTTCATGTGATATAGTGATCTAATTCTATGAAATAAATAACCCCAAAACTGATTAGCTTCAAAGAAGAAACGTATATCCCTGAGTATCTCACTACTCAGGAGCCTGGGTGTGGCTCCCCTGGAGTTCAAGATCTCTCCTTGACACAGGCTAAGATCAAGGTGTCAGTCAGCTGGGGCTGCAGTCACATCTGAAAGCTCAACCAGGGGAAGGTCTGCTTCCAAGCTCTCTGCAAGGGCTATTGACAGGATTCAGGTCTCACTGAGCACTGGCCAGAGGCCTCCCTCAGTCCCTTCTCAACTGCATCTTCTATAGTATATAGCTCACAACATGGCAATTGAGCTTCCTCAGAGCAAGAGAGCAGGAGAAGACATATTCAAGATGGAAGCCACAGTATGTAATTTCATCTTCAGAGTGACATTTTATCACTTTTGCCATACATATTCCCCTTAGAAGCAAATCACAAGCTCTAACCTGCACTGAAGAGGAGGGGACCATTGGGAGAAATTTGGGAGTCTGTTATCCACAAGGGCCTAGGGGGCCTCTCTTGTCTAACATCCTATCTCTGTGATGCTGGATTTCTTCATATACTTCAACCAAAACATGTCATAGATTTAAGAGCAGATAAACAATTCTGCTGCCTTCCACTAAACTACATGTTAAAGATTTAAAGAATGTGAAACCATGTCACTATATTGGTATACATAACTCAATAAATAAAAAGTCTTTGGGGTCCTCATAATTTTTGAAAGTATAAAAGGGTCCTGAGATCAAGAAGCTCAAAAACAGGGGCTGGGGATGTAGCTCAAGCAGTAGCGCGCTCGCCTGGCATGCGTGAGGCCCGGGTTCTATCCTCAGCACCACATACAAAGAAAATTAAAAATAAATATTAAAATTTTCTCTCTCTCTCTCTTCTCTCCTCTCCTTTCCTCTCCTCTCCTTTCTCTCTCTCTCTCTAAAAAAAAAAACAAAAAAAAAAAAACAAGAAGCAGCTTGAAAACAACAAATCTGGAAAGATACTGCCCAAGAAGGACTGTCCTACTGGACCTCAGGGGACCCACTTGAGAGAAGCCCCCAAGCAACCAAACATAATCAAGGGTTGAGATCCCTGAGAAAGAGAGGTCAAATGCAGCAAGTGAGACCAAGGGTCTAGATTCCAACTTTCACCGTCTACTCTTTTACACATGGTGTTTCTGAGTGTGCCTTTTCTGCATTTGTGTGCTCATTGGTTCACTCTGCACATGTACCTGTTGGCATGAACATGTGTACACTCATGGGTGTATCTGGGCGGGCAAAGAACAAATTGTCACATGTGCATGTGCTTCCTTAAGCACATGTGTGTCTGGAGCCCCCAAGAGGCAGGGCCTGGCCTGTTAGCAAATCCAAGGGCATCCTCTAAAAGGAAGGGATTGTGGAGGATTCAGTGGCACAGACCACCATCACCTCCATGGCTATGTGTGCCTCAAACCCCCTCAGCCTGCTGCTCTCAGCACAAATCTCAAATATTTTCATCTTCTATGGGAACTTCCTGTTCAACTTCCTGTTGATCTTGGACTTTTCTTTTTTACTTGTTTTTTTTTTTTTTAAGGTTGTAATTACTTAATTTGCCTTTTTATTTTACCCAGAGAAGCTCTGTGGTTTCCAGCTACCTCTGAGAAAGGGAGAAAAAAATCTTGCCAGAGCAGGCCAAGTCACTGAGTGGAGTTAAAGGAACAGAGAATGAACTCCTCTTTCCATCAAGATAAATGCAGTCTTTCCAAACCTCAGTTTATCGTGTAGGTATTCAAGTGTTTCTGTCTACTGTGTTCCAGTGTGAGGGCCGAGGAGGGGAAGGAGGCCTCAGATTTCTCTGGGATCCAGAGGGCCTGCCCCAAGGTTTAGTTTGCAGAGCACAGAGACCCCATCAGTTATGACTGCACTTTCTCTTGCCTCCACCTCTAAAGCTACCAAAGGGAGAGTAGCTAAGAATGTCACCAGCTTCTTGGACAGTTCAGCACCTGCCACAGACCAGAGCCCAAACTCAGATCAGTCCAACCAAGCCCCAGTCTCATCCCTCATGTCAGTCTTCCCACCCCAAATGAAGCTCGCTCTGCTGAATTACTTGTATCCTTCTTTTCCAGCCGCCCTCTGCTCCACCAGACTGTTCTTTCAGGTTGAGATCAAAAGTCTGCAGCATTCTTCCTGACATCCACAATGCCCGGCCCTAGCTTTCCTCCCAGGCTGTATTGCTTCCCTGCCTGCCCTGTAGCTGACCTTGTGGTCAAGCCATCCTTGTGTCTCTACCTGGATTTCCTGCATGTTCCAGGACTACTCCTCCTGGCAATGAACTTAAGAGAATCTAACCCCCCTTTCTCCCTACTTCCTTTTAGATGCTCTCAGAAGTCAGATCCTGTAGAATTTTCTCACAATCACTCTCACCCGTAGGCCAGGGGTCTAGCCCAATTGGACCCCCAAATAAATGTCTGTAGTTTCATCCCCAGCAGTGCCTTGAAATGATAAACTCATACCTATGCCACTGTTCAGAGCTGAAGAGCCTTTCCTTCACCCTCCCACCAGCCCGGCTGAGAGGGGTTTGCATTTTAGCTGAGATGAACTTTAACCCAAGGAATCTTGAAGGTGGGGCTTGAGGCACCCTGGAGGAGATGGGGTGGAGGGGAACTTCAGTCAGGACTTGCTTAAGGCCGAGCACCACCCAGATAGACTCAAGAGACCAAAGTGAGGTCACTGCCCTCCTCCGGCCTACCTAGAAAAACTGGTCTCTTTCAGCTGCTGGTAGCCCAGAAGGGCCCCCACCCCACTCTGCACAGATGTGAACCGACATCATCTCCAAATATAGTCAAGTAAAAACATAACTCTTGGCCTCCACCCCTTAATTTAAAAGGTGGGAATCTGGTGTCGGGGTGCATGTTTAAGGGTGATCTTCTTCACACGTAGGCCATGAAATATGAAACTGTCTTCTTGTGGACAGGGTGTCCTGTTTCTAGCCAAGTGTCTGTCACAGTATGTGCCCCACAAATATTTGAAGCATTGAATGAGAGGCAGGATGTCTAAGGAATCCTGTGCACTCTTGTGTGCGCAAGAGGAATCTCAGTCCTGTC
Source organism: Callospermophilus lateralis (assembly GCF_048772815.1). NCBI lineage: Eukaryota > Metazoa > Chordata > Mammalia > Rodentia > Sciuridae > Callospermophilus > Callospermophilus lateralis. The sequence continues at coordinate 36,465,694 of NC_135318.1, forward strand.
TTCAGGAAGGAGAGGACGCCAATAACAGCCGTTTCCTGGGGCTTGCCCTCCTCGGCCTTGGCCTGAGGGGCTCCTTGGAAGGAGTGTTTATGAGACCAGGATTGTTCCTCTGGGCCCAGCCCAACCAAGCAGCATTCCTGGAATCTGTTGTTTATTAGCAGGAATAAGAAGACAGGACACCACTTGCTGGTTAAACCATCTCCTCAGACCTTATCTCTACCCAGCACCTTGAAATATCTCCTGCCCGGACACCTTCACCCAACAGGCTGCTGCCCTCTGAAGCCATGCAGCCTGATGAGGTGCATTGGCCTGTAAGTCTGCTGATTCATATCCACCTTCAGGGAATTCTCCTTCCTCCACTGTTGGCTGCTGTCTAGAAACTTCCCTCAAGACCCAGGGAGAAAGCTTTGACCAAACCACCTCAGACCCCACCATCCAGATCTGTTTATATTGGTAAAGCTCACTTCACCCCAGGTCCCCCAAACCCCAAGACAAGAATTTAGGATGATAGCATGAAATGATTTTTCTTCCCCCAGCTATCCCCAAGAAACTAGCTAACCCCCACTTCACTGCAGCCCTTACCACAAATCCAGTGTCCTGCAGGGTCTTACTGCTCTGATCTTTCCTGGACCAAGTGCCTTCCAATCCCCTGCTTATTTCTTCCTTCTCAATCCCTCCAGTTGAGCTTCTAGGACCTCCAGGCCACCAGCAGCAAACTCACCGTGCCCTCCACTCAGAAATCGGCCTGCACCCTACCACCCTCCTGCATGGAGGCAGATTTGCTCTGAGTCTAGAAGTGAGGTGTGTGTTTTCCTCCCCTTCCACTGACCTTTGCAAGCCTCTCCACTCTTTCCTTCAACATCCCAGCTCCTGTGTCTCTCAATCCCTTTCACATATTTTCAGCCATTGCTATTCCTCTGCAATCTCCCGGCTCTTCTCTATTCATTAGTGCACTGCCTCTCTCCTCACTTCATTTTCTGAGACTTTAGCACCCCACAGCTACTCCACCTGATACTCTGGTGTCCCATTTCCCTGCTTAGCATACCTCTATCCCCAGCCCTTTTTATTTAGAGACAGAGTCTCACCTCTGAAATTTAACCACAAGCTGCCCACTCTCAACACCACCATGAAGCTTTAGAGCCCAGAGTGCACTTGCTCTTGTATCTCCTCAATGAGCTTTGAACTTCCTGGAGACTACCTGTGCCTTGATCCTATCAGTTCTTCACTATCATTCCTCTTTGATCTTCGTATTGCTCTTTCCCCAGCTTAGATTCCATCATCGTTACTGTTACTGTACTCCCTTCCAAGCACTCTCAGATTCAGTGTTATTCATCCAAAATCCTAAACTTGCTTAAACCAGCAGTTACACCATGCCTACCCATGAGCAACTGAAATGGATTGAGATAAATCACAAATTCTAGATTAGAGGTTTTCCCTTATGTTCATGACCACACAGCACAGTAGACACTTCACTTTTCCTGGCAATCCTGGGAAGGGTTCTGAATAAGTTTGCTCTCTCGCTCTAGAAGATGATCAGCTAATACCTTCAACTCGGGAAAACCTCTGACAACTTCCTATCCCTATCCCAACACATGGAGCTGATGACCTTGAATCATCCTTCATGGGGAAAACAAAAGCCATGTAAAAGAATTCCTCATCCTCCCACCTCCAAATTTACCCTAACAAAGACAAATAGGACAATTTGAATAGATGCCATTATAGGGGACATTCTTAATTTGTTCCTGGTTTTACTAAGAAATTTCTTATAGATTGAACATTAAAGCATAGGTTTTTTTTTAAAAAAAACTCTTTTCCTCTAACTTTCTAATACCAATTTTCTGTGGGGTCTCTTGTTTGTTTTAACATGAGTGGGAACTGGATTAAGTATATTTTCCATATTGACTGATAAAACTATATGTTGTTCAGTAATCCATAGACAACTGAGTGGAAAATGTAAATCGCCAAGATTTGGGTGTTATTTGCTAAATGGCACTATCAAAGCAAAGTCTAACTATTGTACATTGTAAAATAAGTTGGATTTTTTTTCTTCCTTTTCCTTTTCCCTAAGGGATAGAGTGGAAGGGCCCTAGGGATTAAACCCAAGGTCTTCTGCATGCTAAACTCACACTCTACCACTGAGATAGGCCCTCAGTCCCCTCTTTTCTTCTTTTTCTATTATCTGAAACAATTCATTCATTTTTCTATTCTCTGAAATGAAGCTTCCATGTGAAAACATCCCTGGTGTCTTTGGAGGAAAGTAGATTTTTTGGTTACTGACCCACCTTAATGGTTTATTTGCTTTAATATTTTTTCTTCATGAATTAATCCTTGACATTTATGTAATTCTAGAAATATATCTAGCTGGAATTTCCTAGAAGCTTTCAAATTTATTGGCATTGTCTATTGTTTTTTAAATGTTTGAATAGTGAGACATTCATAAGGCTCATCAATCAAAAGGCATACAGACTTATATAATCAAAGATCCCTTCTGATAATAGTGGACTAGTTAACTCCAAACTGCCCTCCAGCTGAGAAAAGTTAAGGAAGCAAGGTGGAATATTTTTTAAAAGTTCAGGAGCATCAAAGAACTTTCTAGTGGCTAAGGAATTATTGTGAAGCAAGGAAAACTTGAGAGTTAATCCTGGTCACTCTAAACTCTACTTGCCTGAGATAATTTACCTGGGTAAAATTCTCTGAAGGAAACCTGACTCCTGGTTGTCTTATGGAGCCAGGAGAAAGGGACAAGAGTCAAAGCCCAGAGCTTGCCAAAAGCAGGCATTTTGGTTAAAGCACTACTCACTGTCTTCAGGGTGGGATAAGCCAGCAGTAAATAACTCCTTGCATGCTACAACTTGCAGCTCTCCTCCCTATGATGTAGAGGTCTAAGGTATCTCCAACCTTGAACCTGGATTAAAGTGATCCTAGACATGTAGTATATGCAGGAACCTAGCAGGAGCAAGCAAAGAGGCATTGTGGAATAAGATAATATGGTATATGGGTTAAAATTATTTCTCACAATAACTTTTATATACAATCTATCAGTATTTAATCAAAATTAGGCATACAAGAAAACAAGAATGAGAGCTTATAGGAAATTTTAGACAACAGAAGTAGACCACCCATCTCACAAATCAAATAAATATAGAGAGAAGAAAGAATAAAGTTCAGAGCAAGAATTTGTTAAATAGCAAACGAACATTCAAAAGAAATGAATTAAAGAAATTGAAAGTGATTCTTTGAAAAGACTAATGAGATTGATAAATCGGTAGCTAGATAAGTCAAGAATAAAAAGGAAAACATAGCAAACATCATGAATAAAAAAGGATACACGTCTGCAGACATTATAAAGGTAGTGAAAGGGTATTGTGAAACTTTGTCAATAAATCTGAAAATTATATGAAATAAATACCTAGAAAAACACAACTTACCAAAATAGCCACAAGAAAAATGGAAATCCCCCCCAAATCATATAACTATAAAATGAATTGAATCAGCAGTTTAAAACTTTTCCAGAAAACAAGCCCTAACATCTTTGGATATCACTGGTAAATTCTAATATCTAAGGAACAAATGGTTGCAATCTTATAGAAACTTTTCCAGAAAACAAGGAAAGAGCATATATTCTCTATCTTTTTTTATGAGACAAAAAGTTCTTGATATCTAAATAAGACAAACATAGTTAGAAAAAGAAAATTATAGGCTTTTTTGCTCAAGAAATATAAATGCAAACAAAATAAAAGCAAACTGAATCCAGGTACCTATTTTTTAAATCTTAAAATATCATATCTTATTTTTAAGAAAGACCTGTATTAGGCCCTTCTTACCACTTGCCTAATAAAGGTGTCTGCATTCCTGAACCCGGTAGGACTGGGATCCCCATAAAGTGCCCCTTTGACTGACAGTAACAATTACACAAGAGCAATACCTTCTTAGTAAATAAGGAAAAGAAAGAAATTCCCTAAGTTTGGCAGCACATATTACATTTGATAAAAACAATGTTGAAATCTTTCCCTTAGAAATTGTGAAAAAAGGCAAAGATACCTACCATCACTACCTACTCATTTCCTGCACTTGGTACTGAACCTGGATATCCTAGCTTGTACAGTAATAGCTGATGAAAACAATAAGGAGAAAAAGAAAGGACGTTGATAAGACTAGGAAAGGAAGAAATGCAATTCCTTTCTGAAACAGATGATTGTTTGTGAAGTAAACTCAAAAGACTCTGCAGATAAGGTATCAGAATTAATTACAAAATTTAGCAAAATATCTTTACACATTGTTTTAAAGCAAATTACATTTCTTTTTTCAAATATTTTTTTAGTTGTAGATGGACACAATATCCTTGTTTCATTTACTTATTTTTTTATGTGGTGCTGAGGGTTGAACCCAGGGCCTCATGCATGCGAGGCAAGCCCTCTACCACTGAGCCACAACCCTGGCCCAAATTATATTTCTATATACCAACATTAATAGATAGAAGTGAAAATTTTAAGAAGATATTGTTAAGATAATAATATACGCAGTGATGCTCACTTGTAATTCCAGCGGCTCAAGAAGATCGCAAGTTCAAAGCCAGCCTCGGCAATTTACTAAGGTCCCAAGCAACTTAGTAAGACCCTGTCTCAAATTGAAAAAAAAAAAAAGGATCTAGGGATGTAGGTCAGTGGTTAAGTGCCACAGAATTCAATTCCCCAAAACCAACAACAGCAACAACAACAAAAATCATACACACACACACACACACACACACACACACACACACACACAGAGTGAATGGCACCTGACATTCACTGATACAAGAAAACCATAAAACATCAAGAAAGAAGAAATTTACCATATTCTTGTAGAAAATCTGAGCCTACCTGTTTTCTTTTGTAAGCAACTTAATCTTTATGCGTGGCTGGCCAAAAAGATTATCTTTTTTTGTCCTGATGTATCTGACTGTCTTTCATTTCAAGTGAATTCTGTAGTCTATTTTAGATCATTCAAATATCTGTTCCATTGCACTTTTTTTTCCTTTAAAATCACCAGTGACTCCAATTGTGCCTGTATTAATCTTCTTTGCCTTTCCAATATCTTATTCTTTGAAAAGCATTATTTCTATTTCACTTTTGTCACATTTTTCAGATTACTGAGAACCCCATCACTTACTATTTCCTGCCATGCCCATTTTGCCTTATCCCCCCTTTAATTTTATCTTTGTTTACATAATAAGTCTTTTTCCTCCTCTTTCTTGAGTACTACCAGTTCATGTTTCATTTCTTTATTATATCACTATCAATTTTTGATTTCTTATCTTTTCCCCCTTCAATTCTTACGTTTATTCTTTGTGATTTTTTTCCCCATAGAAACCAATGCTTGGTTAGGCTTTAATTTTTAAATCATAGTGAAACATTTTGACAGAATTTTCCTTCCTTTTTCTCAGCAATATTTTTCTGATGAGTGTTTGGCATCTAGTAAATGTTGTTGCCCTTTTCCTCCGAATTGTACATTCCTGACTCAGATGTTTACAAGAGGTGGTTTCACGGTTTTTGCTGATATTTTCTGCAATCTGCCACCCCAGGCTGTTTTACCATCCTCTGCATATTTTCTTGTATTACTCCTGTGCTTACACTCCCCACCCATCCTTTCCCCATCTATGACTTTTGCCTTATTTCTGCCCTGTCCTTTGCGGAACTTGAAACATGTATTTAAAGAAACATATTTATCACTGCAGGGTGGGACTCATCCCCAGGAGTATGCTTATGACAGTTCTCTATCATCTTCTACCCCTGTGGTATTTGGATATTGTTTACAAGTCTATGTTACATTTTTTTTTTTTTTTACTATAAAGCACTTTATAGAGTCCCATGGATTTTTCTCCAAGCAAAGCAGGAGGGTTTCTTATTTCAGAGTGGGACCCTCTGCTAATCTAAGGTCCAAGGCTACTGAGCCCCCAAGTAGGGTTCTCTGCATTTAGCCTTGCAACTTCTGTGTTGATCATTCCCCATCCCTTGTATGTTTCATATTTGCCCCCTACTTTGTTGAGAATACAGTGTGTCATATTTTTTTTTTCTTATGTACCTTGTTGCTCATGTGAGACATTTAGGAAGAGAAAGGGGAAATTGCTGATGCATGCTACCATGCTCCTACAATTAAAACAAATAAACAAAAACTGTATTCTTTTTTTCAGAGGTGTATAATGTTTTCATATATAATTGAAGGCTGAAATAATATATTCTACAATGTCAACACTAGTTATTTCTAGACAGGAGTCTTTAGAGTATTTTAATACATATTATAATTACAACCAGAGATATGAAAAATTGTGCTCTCTATGTGTAAAAACTGTACTCTATCAGTTTTATCTGTTAGCACCTATGAGTTCACACTGATCCCTCCAATTCTTATTCAACATCAAGTTTGTTCAAGCTTTCCCCCTCTCCTTATTTCTGCCCTGTTACCCCGCCCCCTCCCACTGGCTTACCTGGCTCTTCTTATCTACAAGTAATAATGTTCTAACTGCTGTCACAAGTTGCCATAAACTTTGTAGCTTAAAAGAAAACAAATTTATTATCCTATAGTTCAGAGCCTTATGATGAGAATCTCACTGAAGTGAAATCCTGGTGCTGAGCATGCCCTGTGACTTTCCAGACCTCTAGAGAATCTGCTTCCTTGACTTTCTCAGCCTCTTGAGGCTGCCTACCTTCCTTGCTAATGACCCCTTATATCTTCAAGGCCAGCGATGGCAGACTGAGTCATCAAATGGAACTTCTCCAATCTTCTCTTTTATTGCTTTCTTCCACTTTTTAGGGAAGATTATATTGGATTATATTGGACTTACCTGGAAAATGTTAAATAATCACACTATACTAAATCCGACTGATTAGCAACCTTAATTTCATCTACAATCTTAATTCCTTACAATCTTAATTCCTTTTCCCATACACTATAACATATTCTCAGGTTCTGGGGTTTGAGAAGTTGACATATATGACTCCCCAAACATGTCAAATTATAAAATATGTCAAATTATATAAGAATATATATGCAAGTATTGTTCAGCCCACAGAGAAACAAAAGGGACTTTCGGAATTGCTAATCTATATCCCTTGAGAAACAGATCCGCACAGAAACACTGGAGGATTTGTATACAGTTCTGGGGTTTTTTTTTTTTTTTTTCTTCTTCTTCTTTTTAAATTTATTTATTTATTTATTTAATTTTTGGTACTGGGGATTGAACCCAGAGGTGCTTAACCACTGAGCCACATCCCCAGCCTTTTTAAAAATTTTATTTAGAGAGTTGCTTGGTGCCTTGCTAAGTTGCTGAGGCTGGCTTTGAACTTGCAATCCAATCCTCCTGCTTCAGCCTCCTGAGCCACTGTGATCACAAGTGGACTTTTTGTGTTGCAAAATGAATTTCATAGTACTTGCTTCCAGTTCACTGATTGTCTCTCTCACTGTGTTCTCTGAAATTTATCCTCTATATTAATTTTTCTATTTGTCCATTTTTAATGATTTCTAATATAAATCTATAATAGCTTATCTGAAACTCTTGGAGTTAGATATATTTCAGAAACTTTCACACTTAGAAATTAACAGTTGAATATATCACATATATCTATATAAAAACTATAGCAGGCTCTGCACTAGTACATCTTGATCAATAATATTAATATTTATAGATTACAGATACAAAATTTTATATTAGGCAGGATATATATATATATAAAGAATATAAATAATTTCACTAAGTTCACTTTAGGCTTTTCTACCAAGTAAGTTCTGTATGAATTACATTTCATGACCAAATTGAATTATAGAGAATTTTTGTATTCAAAGTTTCAGAATGTGGATCGAAGTTGCAGATATTTATTATTTATAACTACCTATAACTGGTTTATTTTTGTCTGTATTTGTTCTGTTAATAAAAGTCATTTCTTTATTTAGTTTCTTGAACGTCCTAAGGTACTTATTTTAAAGCATTTATCAGATTGTCTTAGAACACAAACAGAAACAAAAATATTTTGGAGGGAGAACTTCAAAACCCAAAAAGGACTATCCTTAATATTCTCAGATAAGAGACTATTTTACTAATTTAAAACATAAAGAATATGTTGTTTCTTAAGTCAGTGAAGGACCTTTAAAAATGTAATAAAAAGATGGGGAGATTTTAGAAATTAAGAAACGGTAGTAGAAAATTGCAGTAGAATAATTGAAAATTATTGGCCATTGTTCTTTCAAATACTGATTTTTTTTCACCTATTCTAACCCCTTCTGGGACTCCTATTCTATGCATGTTGGATATTCGTTACTGTGTATCATGCTTCTTATACGTTTTTTTGGTTCCTGCCCACCCCACCCAACCCCCGCCCTTTTTTTCTTTTCTGTATTTCAATTTGAATATATTTTCTTAATCTAACCTTGAGTTCACTAAATCCGTCTTCTCTGTGTCTACTCTGATCCAATTTAAAAAGAAAAAAGTTTACTGTTTCCTTAGAAAGAGATTGAAATCTCCAGCAATGAATAATCATCAAAACTGGTTTTGTATCTATCCTCACTGATGGATGACAATGTGTTTTAGTAACTATAGTTTTGAATGCCAGCCAATCTGCAGCAGCCTCACTTAAGAATTCAGGTTTCTATAGCCTGAGTTCAATCACAGACTTCTAACACTCTGCCAAGCCTGAGTTCCACCCTTTCCCAAGCTCTGTGCAAGAATGGCTTCATGCTTTACCTGTAGACACAGTGTCTTATTAGGCCAGATCAGTACATTAACCTTTTTGTGATATAGTAAGCAATGGTATCTTTTATTGACAATCCAATCCAGTGAGCTCTTAATGTCATTATGCAGTCATTAGAAAGTTTCTAATGACTGCATAATACACATAAAGTTTTTGAAAGCAATTCTAGTTCTCTCTCTCTCTCTCTCTCTCTCTCTCTCTCTTGAACTAGAGTGAACTATCATTATTTGGAAACCCTTGTCAGCTTACTCCAATGACTGTGTTTTCTATGTCTACTTTTATTGGCTTTTTTATCTTTTGATCATTGCTTCCTTTTTGCTTGTTTTCTTGTGTGATTACTAAGTTTTCAATGCAAGCTAAACATTGTGGATGACATGCTTTAGAAGCTCTATGTTACCTTTTCCCAAAGCAGGGGTCAACAAACTATAGCCCACAGGTCAAGACGGCTAGTTGCTTTTAAAATGAAGTCAAGGCTGCTTTCACGTTACTATGGTGGAATTGAATAGTTGTCATATAAATTCACAAAGCCCAAACACATTTACTCTTTGATTTGCTTTTTATTTTTTGTGATGCTAGGGATCAAATCCAGGGCCTTGCACGGGTTAGGCAAATGTTTACCACCAAGCTACATCCCCAGCCCCTACTCTCTGATAGAGTTTAACTTTGAAAGGCAGTTACATTACTGTGGAGCACCTTGATCCTTTTGAGGCATGAATTTCACTTCCACTTGTGCAGGTGTGTTTTAATTTTGCTCTTCTATGATATGTCTTTTTCTGTGGTCTCTGTTGAATGTCCAGAATGGTCCTCAGAGTCTGATTTTCTGCTCTGGCCAGGTAGAATCTTTAATGTCTCCCCAGTTGTAAACAATTTCTAAAAATCTCTTTTCAGCTCCTTAACTCTATTTCATAGCTCTTCTCTTGAGGCCTACTGTAGTCTCAGTTTGTATATACACATCTAAGCATTAGCCTAAGGACACACACACAAAAAATCCTGCCAAGATCTATAACACTCTATGTGACCTTCTTGTCTTCAGCATCATGCCTCTCCAACATTCCCAAACTCTGATATCTGTTTCCTCCACCCAGCAAGACTTCCTCTTTCTGCTAGAACTCTGCTTCCTTGTACTATAGTTTGAAAATGCCTCCAAGAAGGCCAGCGTAATTGTGGGGTTCACTTTGCGTGTTTCCCTTAAGGTTTGCATCCTTGCACTGTTTGGTACCTGGTGCCTTAAAAAAAAAATCCTTGTTATATTTTTTTCAAATTATGTGTGTTGGTGTGTGTGTGGGGGCGGGGGTGCATGGCAGGCAGGTCAATCTGATGCTGCCTATTCCATCATGACCTTCAAGAGAAGAATTGAAAGATAAAGATGAGGAAAACTTCAGCAAAGCAGAATGATAAATAGAGGATAAATAGATTTGAGATGATAAATAGATCAGCAAATTAGAGAACTATGTCCAGAGCTCCAACATCCAAGAATTGGCAGTTACAGAAAGAATATGTATTACTTATTTATTGCCACTTAACAAATTACCCCAGATCCATGCCTTAAACCAATACTAAACATTTTTGTTTCTTTCACTTGCTGTGGCCATGAGTTCGGGAGTGACTTGGCTAATAGTTCTGGTTTCTCCTGAGGTTATGCTGGATGTTGGCCAGGGCTACAGTTTTCTTTAGACTTAACTATAACTTACAGAATACATTTCCAAGGTGGTTCACTCACATGACTAAAAGTTTATGTTCTTTATTGGTTATATGTCTCTGTTCTTTATCATCTGAGTCTCTCCATAAAATAGCCTGAGTGTCTTATGATGTAGCTGGCTTTTCCCAGAGCAAATGACAAGAAAAAAGGCTGAAGTATCTTTATGACTACCCTTGGATATCATCCATGGTCATTTACACAATATCCTACTGGCCACACAGGTCATCCCTTTCAATTTTCAAGGGGACTACAAAGAAGCAGGGATCACTGGGAAGGGAAAAAAAAAACCAAAGAAATTATAGAAGAAAATTTTCTAGATAAGAAGCTCATAAGATTCCAGATTAAAGGGCTTTTCATGTTTTTAGCATAATAGATTAAAATAGACTCTCATCCAATGAACATGATCATAAGGTTTCAGAACACAGAAGAATCAAAGAGATCTAAAAAGGAAGATAAAAGGTCGCATTCAGGATACGATGACTTCATGTTTCTCAAAGCAACATCATAGGATATACAGTATCATGTCATCCTTAATGAATGAAGACATAATATGATGCAGTAATATATTTAAAATTCTGAGGAAAGAAATTATTTTAAGCCTACAGTTTTATTCCCAAGACAAACAATTTGTCAAACTTTAGTGAGGAATAAAGACACTTAGATGTGCACATTTTTTTAAAAAATTATCTTTTACCCACCCTCTCTCAGAAAGCTTGGGAAAACAGAGGATCCAGGAAACAAAGGATTCAATGCAAGGAAAGGGAGAAGGAAATTCCCAGAATTTCTCTTTTCTTGGGAGAAAAGATTTCCCAAGACCACATCTGTGTGCCAAGTGCATATGGCAAACAGAACAGAATTGAAAAGACCAAGGGGGTCAGAAGATTGTAACATAAGAAGATTAAATTGATACAATATCTGATGTATTTGAACACATTCAGAGGAGATTAACACAACTGGTGGAGACTCTAACGTTGATAAGTTCTGTAAGAGTTAAGTTCTGACATCAGAAGTGTCCCTAGAATAAACTGACAGATTGAATAGAAGAAAATACATATAAATTGAATGACATACCACGTGGAAAAATCACAGGAGGTTGATTACCCTCTGCTTAACATTATTCAGAAAAGTCCATACTGTTTTTCCTTAGGGGAGTGGGACAGTAGGGAATGTAGACAGTTTTGAGGGCATGTAAATGATTATTAGGGGAAGGAAGGATCCTGGAAACAGTCTCTTAGGAATTTGAGTGAGTACAGGGGGCAATCTATCATAATGGAAGTTCATCCAGGTGTGGTTAGCTCCTTGGTCTTCTTTTCTGAGCTAGATAACAGGATTCAGAATGTGATAAGGATAGCTCTGTTCCTTGTTGCAGTCTGGTCTCAATGCTCATGAGGAAATTCCAAGCAGAGTCATTCCTTTTGCACCAAATTGCTCAGTATGCTCCCCCCAAAACCCACTATATTTTTGGCATATCATTCTCTGAGCCCCAAAATTCCAAAAAGTAAGACAATGGAAAAATAAACTGGATATTAGATCCAAAGAAAACAAAAGACAGTTCTAGAAATCAAAAAAACAGAAATCTGTCTTTGATAGAACTGGCATTTATAGTCATAAAAATATAAATATATAAGAACACAGGAAACATAAAATACTGATCTAGCTAAATTATGATATAATTGAACTGGGAGGACAGAATAATGAGAAGTATGCATGTAAATGATGGGTTAGGACAGGATTTAAAGAGAGCTAAATCTTCATTTTCAACAGTGGGAAATCAATAGATATTACATAGAATGGAAAAATCAATACATATAGCAATATAAGCATGTTCTTTTGAGATATAGAGGGACATACTATATGAATCAACTTGAAGTCTTTGAAACTGGTTGCCTCTAGGAAGCATAAATTAGAGAAAAATATGGGGAAAGAGAATCTATTTTCATAATAAGCCAATAGAACTAGTTTATTCCTCCATCTATAAATTTTCATGCAAAATAAATAAATAAATAAAAATCACTAAGACCAAGAAAACTAATGACAAAGCAGGGGTAACCAATTTTGTTGAATACTGAGAAACAGTCACAGAAGATAAAAACAGATAATAGGTGCTGGTGGTGTAGTTTAGTGGCAGAGCACATGCTTAGCATGTATGAAGCCTGGAGTCCCACCCAGCACCACCCAAAACAAACAACAACAACCACAAGAAAAAAATAAGAATAGTTCACCAAAATTGATAACATGCAGGTCATTGGCTACCAGAGGAATAGTCGAGAGAGGAACTTCCTTAGCATTTTTTAAAAAAATTAAAAATCAGTAAATTCATTAACAGAGAAAAGGTAAAACCAAGAGAAAAATAAGGAATATTAGTAGGGATACCAGGGAAAAGAAATATAATCAACAGACACATGAAAAATGCTCTATCTCATTCATAACAAAGCAATGCAAATGAAAGCAATATCATGCCTAAGTTTTACTATGTATTGGCACTAAATAAAAATAATAATAATAATGTGCTGAGTATTGGCAAAGATGGGGGAGATTGGTATCCTCCAACATGGCAGGTGGCCAGTGTGAATTAGGGAAGACTTTATAGAAGGCTAACTTGGAATGTCTATGAGAAGCAGATCATGTACCTGCCCTTTGAATAAGCAACCCTTCTGGGATCTTTACCCTACAGGCATGCTCAGGCATAGACTCAGTCTATGTCAAAGGCACTCCTTGAAAATAATGCAATCATCTCTCCTACAGAACTAGATAAACAAATGTTAGTTTCCCCTGGCACCATAAAGAAGAGCAACTATTCTGTAAGTGTTCCCATTGAAAAAAAGACAAGATATCTTAAATTTTAAAAAAAGTTTCTCAGTAATTATATCATAAATCCATTTGTAAGATCCATGGAGAAAAGTAATATTTGAAAAAGATAATCATTTACCAGCCCTTAAAACTGACTGCATTCCCCACTGTCCCCCTCCCCTAAGGAAAAGGGAGTATGGACTTTTCTGAATAATGTTAAGCACAGGGTAATCAACCTCCTGTGACTTTCCCTTGTTGCATGTTAATAAATTTATACATATTTTCTCCTATTCAATATTTGTCAGTTTATTCTGGTGATGCTCCCGAGGACAGAGAGACAATTTTCCCCCCACTCTTACAAAACCTATCAACTACAGTTGATCTACTTGATATTCAGTTGAAAGTACTTAGCACTATCCCTAACATGTTAAGCTATAAAACAAAGACTGTGATTGCAAACAAAATACAAAATTACATTGGACAATGATGTTCAGTAGGCTACGAGGTGGTGTATAACTTAGACTTTACACTTCTTTATATGATTTCCCAGAGTGTTGTTCTTATTGAACAACTCAATCTTGAGTATTATAGTATTATAAAGTACTATAAATTCATATAATATTCTGTTTATGTGTTTTGTATGTTTTACCTATTGGGTTATTTTAAATGATACTTTTTTAAAAGTTATGTGATTCTTTGGATTAAAAAAAAATTCTAGAAAATAATATTCCCTATTTCCTTCCCCAAGTGGCCTGTACTTTCCTAACCCAATAAGGCCTTAAGCCGATTTGTCCTAAACTAGAATTCAGTAGACTTAGGTGCCAGTCCTGGTCCTGTTACTCACCATCTGGGTGGCCTTGAACAAACCCCTCAGCCTCTCTTTGATGCTCTTCTCAGTTGTCCTATGGGGGCATGCACAGTAACTTTTCTATCAATCCCAGGGGACCACAGTGGGAAGCAAATGAGATAAGTATATGAACCTATAATCTGCAGTGGTACACACAATTAAAAGCCTTTTATTTTGATAGCAAGGAGAACTCTCTTAGAGGTTAAGTGTTTTTGTTTTCTAGATTCCTAGGTCGGAGATGTAAACTTGGGTATTTATTCAATAAGCCTTGGTTGTCTCCTTGGTTGTCTCCTTGACCAGGCAGTGTACCAGGGGCTAGTGATCTACATTGAAGCAGTCCTCGCTCTCAAAGAATCCCCAGATTGGTAGGTGACAAAGTTGGTTGTCATTGCTACTCTGGGAAATGGGCAAGAAGAAATCATAATTCCCATTTAAGATGGGGAGCCAAGGCTTCAAAAGCTTTGCCAATGACCCCCAGCTAGGCTTGCTGACTCCTTCCCATTGAGGCTGTAACCTTGAAGTGAAGGTCAGAGCCTAGACGGGCAGTAGAGGAAGTATTTTAGGGTAGCTCTGTCTCCCTGGTGCTTCTCACATCTCCCTGGGCTCAGGTCTCAGACCTGCCCTGCTGCACCTGAGACTGGGCCATCCTGGAAAACTACTTTTGATTACCCTGCCACATTCAGACGATGGGATGGACACTGCCCTCAGGGTCTGTTAACCTTTTCTCTTTTTCTTATTCAAGGACATGACAAGGACATTATAGAGAAATGTGCCCCCTTGGTAAGATAGTGTTTAGGGTAATAGAGAATAACTTCCTCCTGTATGAACTGCTTGGGTTGGGCCATTGGGCTATAGGTTCATAGACCTGAATAACTGAAGAGATTGGTAAAAAGAACTGGGATGAAGTCACTTCCAAATGCACAGCCCCTCACCACCTCCTTGAATGTACTCCTCAAACCTTCTCTTCTTCTCCTCTATCTTTCTTGGTATCTATGTTTCTTTCTAACAGGTCCTTGGGTGCCTAATAGACCAATATCTATTCACACTGGTTTTCCCTTCCTTCTCCCTCTGTGTCCTCTCTCCAACTTTCCCTCTAATCTCTCTCCCTCCCCTTTTTCTAACTTTTTACCAGCCTCATTGCAGACCCACATGCATTTAGGAGTTATTGTTCTTACTGGGACATTGTTTAATTGCTTCTGTTATAAAGGAGGTGAGTTGCACTCTATATGCCAAGAAAAAAAAAAAAGTCAGCTTAATGTAACTTGTTTTTCTTTTCTGGCCTGTAGGCCTGTGACTGGAAAACTAACAGAAACTAGGTGCACACACAACCTCTAGATGCACACACAACCCTCTAGGTGCACACACAACCCCTACCCAAGTTGTAAGCCAGCCTGCTTCCAAGTCTGGAAGGAGTTCCCTCCCTGTGGCACCTACCATTTTTCTATATCCTAGAATTGGGTTTAGGGCAGATCCTAGTAACATCCAGAGGCCTGAGGAAAAGGACTGGAGGGGAAAGGAAGGAATACCCCTGAGTGGGTGAGTGGAACAATCCCATTGGGATTGAGTAGAGTTGTTTCCTGCCATCCAACCTCACTGAGCTACCCTGTAAACACCCCATCCACCTCAGCTTCCAGTTCCCCATTAGCTACCTTAGAATGCCTCTCTTATGAGTTGAATTGTGTCCCCATAAAAGATATACGCCGAAGTTCTAACCCCAGTATCTGTGATGAGTCTGATAATCAGGTCTTTGCAGATGTAGTCAAGTTAAAATGAGGTCATTAGGGTGGCCATAATCCAATAGGACCAGTGTCCTTGGATGAATTTGAATACAGACACACAGGGAGAATACCAGGGGACAACAAATTCTGGCAGCTGTGAGCCAAGTTCTAAAGGGAACATGGCCCCGTGACACCTCACTTTCAGACTTCTAGCCTTCAGAACTGAAATGATGTGTCTGCTGGGATTTAAGCCACTCACATTTTGGTATTTAGTTATGGCTGCCCTAGGACAGAAATGCAATTCCCTCCTACCGTACGCTGTCTTCTGGGGACCCCAAGGAAAGAGAGGGGTACAGACCCTCACCTGGCTTCTCCCCGACTCCTCTGCTCTGAGCTCTGGGCTCGCAGCAAACCCACTATTACCTGCTGACATGAGGAGGCATGGCTTCCAGGAACAGACCCTCTTCCTCCATCCTCTGCCCTTACCTTTCCCCGGGGTTGACTTGACTGTCCCCATCATGCACAGTCTCTTCTGGGCTGGGATTCCCAACACAGCTCTCTTACCTCACCATCTCTGCCTGATTATTTTATGAGATCCTCCGACTCAACTCTTTCTTTTCCCGGAGACCTGTCCCTCTATGTGGATTCTGCCCCCAGAGGATCTTTGTTTCCCCTCACCCCAGTTCCCCATCTGCCAATTATCTATTCTGTTTACCTCCTTCTAGTGGCTGAGTCCATGTGTGTCTTTCTCTCCCATCTCTGCTGCCCCAGTTCCACATCAGACCCTTTTCAGGAGGGCCTGGAGAGCCCCGGGGCACTGTCCTGGCTCCAGCCTCGCTCTCTACCCTGTCCTCCACACTGTGCCACGGGGACCTTCCCAAACAGCTCGGAGACCTTCCAGTGCCCATGAACTGGAACTCCAGCTCTCAGCCAGCCCTTCTGGGCACTTGTTCCTTGTCGATGCTAATTGTAAAGATCTGGTTCCCTCCTATAGTGGGTTTTAGGCCAGAACCCAGTCCACAGGGACACCAGGCGATACCAACCAACCAAGAGGCCAGACCTTCTGGCAACCGCCAGGCAAGGTCATGAAGAAAGATAAACATGGACAGCAGGGTCAGCATGCTTGAAGACTAAGGTAAAGACAGGACTTTGAGGCTGGGCCATCCTCTTACTTCCTCAGTTCTTGTGTCTGCTCTCAGAGAGGGACACGCCCTCTTTCTACTTCTCTTTCTGCCCTTTCCATTCTACTTTCACCACTGACCATTTGACTTTCTCTTTCTATCTCTAGATCTCCCCAGGAAAGAATCTATCAATCACATCCATCCCAGTATTCCTTGGGGCAGAGAATTCTTGTCAAGACACTATTATACTTGGAGCAGTTGTCCCAGATGGCCCAGTCAGTGGGAGGGGTGCTGGTCACAGGTTTTGAAGCTGGTTTCCTCATCCCTGGGTAGATGGCAGGTTCTCTAAGGCAGAGCCACTCTATCCATCCGCCAGCTTCTGAGGCTCCATCAGGCGAGCCCAGCTATGGAGAGAGAACACCCGTGCTCCTCCCACCCTCTCCAGCTTCCCTCCCGATATTGCCCTCTTTCCCTCGCCAGGGACACTCAGCTTTCAAGGGTTAACAAATGCTCCCTCTGGCTCCCTCTCTCCCAGGAAGCCTTTGCTAAGCCCCTCCAGCTCCAGGGGACCCCTCAGTCTGGGCCCCTTGGCTGGCTGCTTATAGCTTCTCGACAGCACTGATTGCCTTCTTTCTTTCTTTTTATCATTATAAGTCATTACCAGCCTGTCTCCTTAATTGAGCCGGACACACCATGAAAATGGAGACTATTTTATCCATCTTTGTACACAGTCCAAGTGCCTAATATAGAGCACTGCATACAACCAACTTCAGTTAAATACTTTGGACACATAAATGAATAAATGATTTGGATAAATCAGCACAACAGATGATCCCCGGATTCTCTCTATCTCTCTCTCTTTTTTTTTTTTTTTCTTACAACACGAAGAACATTTTAAAACCCTAAGGTCTCAAAGATCCTTCTTCCCACCCTCCTCCTCCAACAGCCCCAAGGTCCTATCCTCAATCCCAGTGGAATAGCCAGGAACCTGTGCAGTCAGGAGCTGTGTGTGAGGGCCTGCCAGGGCACGCTGGGTATGGCTGGAGTGCTGCTGGAGCCTGGGGGGTGGGGGAACCCCAGCGTGCTCTCCCTCACGTCCTTGAAACTGCCCTTCTTCTGACTCAGCTCCAGCATCTCAACTGGTGGATGAATGCCCCAGCCCTGGACAGAGAGCCAATTCAGCCCAGCAGGGGTCTGGAGGGCTCCCAGGAGGGGGAGGCCAGGACACAGTGATGGGGGGTGGGGGAAGTTCCATCGATGGCCAATTCACTCCAGCTGCAGCCCAGGGCACATTCTTCTCCACCCCCACCCCACCAGGCCTGCACCAGGTACAGCATGACAGGCTAGACATGTCAATGAACAGTCCTGGGCTTGGAGTCAGAGGTCTGGGTGAGGATCCTGGGATGGCCCTGTGTGGCTGGGGTCAGCACTGGATCTCCCAAGGCTCCTTTTCTGCACTCTGGGGACTGAAGATTACCCCATGGGTTCTGGGAGTTTGCAGTCAATTTGAATCCTTTGTAGATGGGGTCAGGGCAACAATTAACCAATTAACATGTGCAAGGCCTAGGGAGGAAGGCTACCAGGGGAAGGGAGAGCAGAGGAGCCTGCAGAGTCAGCCAGGTGACCCAATACACAAGCTTCCTGGGGGCACTGATTTCCTCCAAACCTCAAGGAAGGAATGGAAACTGTCACTTTCACTTATTCTACAAATGAGAAAACTTTAGCTTAAAGACTTGCCCTCAGAGTTTGGGTGACACCTGCTCTGGAGCACTATCCCATTCTTTTTCCAGGGTGACTCTGTTCATTGATAAAAATGCACTCTAGCTGACAGTTGTTTATAAACAATGATGTGCCAGGCACATACTACTTGTGACTATTGCAATCAATAGCTTTTGAGAGCCATAGAAGACTTTGGATGACACTCTTGGGCCTCAGCCTATGACAGAGAGCTAGTCTGGCCAAATACATTTCAGAATCAGGGCTGTTGCCTCTTCTCCTTGGACCTACAGGATATTGCATTTAGCTATAGAGACACAAAGTCCTTCTTCAGGTATGACTTAAGTTTCACCTGCTGTAGTACAGCTAACATCAAACCTCATCATGGACATGCTATACACTATGTTCTAGAACGTGCACGAGTGCTCATCAGCTTTCTTCCCTTATGGAGCACCAGAGTGCCCCTCTCAGTCCTAACTTATTAATTCTAGGCATTCTCTGGGATGAGGGAATGGGAAGGTGCAAAGAGAAGTGCAGAGAGGGTGTTTGATTGGCTCGGCTTCCACTCTTCGTCACTCCTGCATCAGCCTCTCTGTCCGACTCCTTTCTCCTTCACCCACCATAGATTTGGCTCTGTGTCCTTGCAGCATCTCTGCAAGGCCTAGGGAGGAAGGCCACAAGGAGAAGGGAGAGCAGAGGAGCCTGCAGAGTCAGCCAGGTGACCCGCTTGCTGACTGCTGGTCTAGGCTTCTCTTGGACCCCTGCTCAGGTAAAGTGCAAGAGGTAGGCAGATGATCCTCCCTCCATCCCAAACCAGAGGGCCATGGGTGGGTCTGTGGGGGCTTGTGTCTGCACACCAGCATGTGTCTATGCTCTAGGGAGCAAGTGGGAGCTCTCTGATTGTAGGGGAGGCTCAGTTCAGCTCCCCAGCTCCCTGGGAGTCTGTGACTGCTCTGTGCCCACACATTCTTCTGGGTCGGCTCACATGCATCTTGGCGTCTGTGTTTGTGTCCACGTTCTGAAGCAATCTGTCCAGGATTTATTGTCTGTTAAATGGAACTGGGCACCAAAGTCGCTAAGCACCTGGAAGCACATTGACTGAGTTATAGAATATGAATGGGTTTGCTGCGAACCCAGAGCTCAGCAAGAATGAATGTCAGCCTGGCACTCAGGTTCACCATGGCCTGGGGTACAAGGGTCTCTCAGGCACGACCACACACTCTCCCTGGACACAATGACCTGGCTGTGTGACCTTGGGCTTGACACGTCCTCTCTGTGCCTCATTTTCATATGAGTTCTGACAGTCATTTGCAGACTGTACAGGGTGACTTGCATATCAGGAACACTTCCTGTTGCCTCTTGGATTTGAGTCTTCTGTCCCTTTCTTCCCACTGTCCCTCAAAGGAGAGTTTCTTGACTTGGGAGGAAGAGCCCTAGGCAGCCATGGCTCCCAAAGTCTTCAGCAGCCCTGAGGGATAGTCCAGGGAGGGCTGCACCTTCTCTCCCTTGAAGCTTGCCTTCTGACCAGCCCTCTTCCTCTGACCCCAGGGTGCTAAGCTCAGCAGTCCTGAGTGGGGAGGAAGTAGGAAGGAGGCTAAAGGTCTTGTCCTCCTCCTGTGGCTCACTTACAAAACTATGTGGTCTTTCCAGTAGGTTCAGAAATCCCATTTCCATAGAGGCCTGGACTAGATGGAGCCGACTTCCTCAGGTGGCCGGAGGTGCATGACCACAGCTGTAGGATCTGGGCTATGACGTCTCAACTCACCTGACACCAGCTGCCCACAAGTCCCAGCATCTGAGAGGCCCAGGGGTGGAAGGTGTGGGGCCGTATTCTCTGCAATCCAGTAAATATCCAAGGGCGTAGCTTGCAGCAGGCACTGAGGGGGAAATCTCAGAGATAGAGACACCCAGTCCATGCACAGGGAAAGGGGTGATAAGTTAAGAGGAGGCCAGCAGGCAGTGCTGCTCAAGTCAGGAGGGAAGAGAGGGTGGGCCAGAGGAGCCAAGGAGGGCAGC
Organism: Callospermophilus lateralis; assembly: GCF_048772815.1. NCBI lineage: Eukaryota > Metazoa > Chordata > Mammalia > Rodentia > Sciuridae > Callospermophilus > Callospermophilus lateralis. Next base: position 36,486,324 of record NC_135318.1, read on the forward strand.
ATGGAGCAACTCATGAGGAGAAGGCTCAGGGGTCCAGATGATGAGCCTGGGGGAGTGCACACATTCAGGGCCATGGTGACACAGACACAAGCCATAGCTTGTTGGACATGACTTCCCTTCCTCCCCTCCTCAATGGTGGAAGAACAGGCCCTGGCATGGACTTCTCATGGGCACACCAGTACCCATACCAGATGAACGTGACCTCCAATATTGACAGTACTCCTTTCCAGATGTGTAAGCATGAGGATGCTACTTCACTTCTCAGAGGCTGGGTTTCCTTATCAGTAAAGCAGAGATAGTAACTCTTACATCTGAAGGCTATTTCTTTGTAGTTTCATTATTCTTTAGAGTGAGATAGTACTCAATAGAAACTTCTACTCTTTCCCTAATCTGAATTAGTTAGAGAATGGTACTCTTTGACGTACCATTGGGATTCTCTGACTTCTCTTTATCAAAAAATATTCATTTCTAGGTTCAGTGGTACATGCCTATAATCCCAGTGACTTGGGAGTCTGAGACAGGAGAATCCCAAATTCAAGGCCAACCTCAGCTACTTAGCTTCTAAGCAACTTAGCAAGAACTTTTCTCAAAATAAAAAAGGGCTGGGAACATAGCTCAGTGGTAAAGCACCCCTGGGTCAAATTCCCAGTATCAAACAAAAGCATTTTCTCACAAAAAGATAAATACTATATGACCCCACTAGTATGAAGTACTTAGGGTAGTCAAAACCATAGAGATAGAAAATAAAATGGTGGTTTCCAGGAGTTGGGGGAAGAGAAAAATTCAGAGTATAATATATTGTGAATATATATGTATGTGTGTATATACATGCATATATGTTTATTTCATAAAATTAATATATGAAAATATTTTTATATTATAAAATGAAATGTGGATACATTTATATAAATACATTTTATTTTATATATTTTTTCTTTCTTTTTTTTTTTCTTTTGCACAGTACTAGGGTTGAACCCAGGGCCTCACACTGAGCTACTTTTCCAGCCTTTATTTTGAATATATTTAACACCAGTAAACTGTACACTTAAAAATGGTCAAGTTGGTAAATTTTACAATATGTACATTTTACCACAATAAAAAAATAAGGAAAAAATTACTGTGTCACGATTTACCCCTGTTGTATATTATGAGGGAAGCAAGGTTGGTCTTCAGAATCTTCAGTCTTCTCTGGAGAAACCAGGTTGACCTTGGTTACAAGATTGAAGTAGAAAGACTGTGCCTTGGCACCATCCAGTGTGGACAAACACCATGGACCAGACCACAGGGGCTGGAGGAGCCAAGAGGGACATACTAGAGGGACCAAAGGGAACTTTTGACTACATGAAAATATCCAGTCACGTTTCATTTTGGTGATATTTCCGATATCCTTTGACTTTTTTTTAACATTAATATTTTACTTATCTATTGCTGCCTTGCCAATAATGCCGCCCTCAAAAATGTGACTGAAAACAAATATTTATTATCTTGTAGTTCATGGGGTTTGGGAAATCTGGAATGGATTACCTGGGTAGTTCTGGCTTAGGGTTTCTCAAGAGGTTACAGTCAAGATGTGGCAGGGTGGCACTACAATCTGAAGGCTCGACTGGACTGGAGGGTTTGCTTTGAAGTCCACGCCCATGACTGATGGCAGGTCTCAGCTCTGCACTGAGCTGGCTGTTAGACCAACGTCACAATGCCTTGCCATATGGGTTCCTCAACTGTCCTCACAACATGGTAGTTGTCTTCCCTCAGAGACAAGGATCCACAGAGAGAGGAAGGAGGAGGCTCTGGGTAAATCTTTCACAGTTTTGAGAATTCTTGAAAGATTCTGGCTGAAAGTCTCTTAGAAATGTGATTTATAACTGTGTTCTGCCAATCTTCAGTCTGCCTTTTCATACTCTTAGATGTTTGCTGTTTTGTTGTGTTGCTGGGGATGGAACCCAGGGACTCACTCATGGTAGGTGGCATGAGTAGTTATGCATAGTAACATAGACATTTGTGTCTTTCCACCAAGTGAGAATGTATTGGATATCAATAAATCCACAAGGTACAACTCGGGGAAGGACACAGCCTGCTCTATACTCTGGGCAAGTGCTACACTAAAATTCTCCTGGTTTCAGCTGATAATCCTGCTAATCTTGATAATTACAAGTTTTCCCAATCTGTTCCAGACTTAATTTTTAATATCTATAACACTCAAATCACATATCACATCTCACACAACGATACATAGTTTATAGAAAAGGCTGGCAAAGGGTTAAAGTAGCCGCAGGATTTAAAGAGTCAATACAAAGAGTGGCTGCAGGTGATCAGATAAGAGTTAATAACCCAGTCTTAGCTCTGTCCAGTAAAAGGCCTAGATGGCTGAGTTTGAAGTAGAAAGCATTACAAAGGGGAATTGCCCTAAGCTGAAATCCAAGGACAGAGTTACAAGAAAGTTCTTGGCAATCTAGTGAGGTGACTTGCATACCACTGGAGCTATGATAAAGTGATGGTTCATTGGTTGCCTCTCCAAGTTCTGGTCTCAGGTGTCTCCCCTTTTATGTGTCCTGGATGAGATGGTTGGGTCATTCATGGCTCTCAGATGCCTGGTTTCTCCCAGCTGGTCTTGATGAATTTGTGTGCCTCAATTCAGTAAGTTCACAGGTGGTCATTTTTATTAACACAAATAGCCTTATGATTGTGCTGAACAGGTGGTGGTTGTCTAGGAGCACAAACAAGAAGCAGAGTCATTCTGTCTTGGTACTTATACCCAAAATCAAGTAGCACAGGGCAGGCCACAGCTCTATACAAAAGTAATAATTCAGGGTGAAAATGGAATAACTCAGGGAAGGACTCAGCCTGCTCTATACTCTGGGCAAGTGCTGCAGCTCCTGCCCTTGCCTCCCCCCCCCCCCCCCCGCCCCAAAGTAATGCTTCCGTCTTGGGCTGGGATGGAGCTTGGGCCAGAGCCCTTGCCTAGCATGCTCAAGGTCCTGGGTTCCATGTCCATTACTCAAGAAAAACAAACAAAATACAAAACTTCCACCAATTTCTACTCCTACCAGCAATGTATAAGAAACCCTAAAGATGTAGATCCCCACATATTCTAAAAACAGCATTGTCAGACTTTTAAAAAATTATCTAATCAAATGGGTATAAAATAGTGTTTCATTATGATCTTGATTTGTGTTTTCCTGATCACCAAGGAGGCAGAACCTCTCTTCATATGTTTATGGGCCATATGGCTTCCTTTTTGTGAAATCCTTGTTCTCATGTCCATATTTTTGTTAGGTTGATTGGGCCTATTTCTTTTTTCTTTAATTTAAAATAGTAGACTTATAATAGTAGAATATATTATGAATATATTCTTGATAATCCTTGTCAGTTGCAATATCTTCTGCCAATGTAAAACTGGTCCATTTAAAAACTCTTTTTGAATTGTCTCTTGAGAAAACAAAATTTTTTTTAAAAATTTATTTATATTTATTTATTTATTGTGGTGTTGGGTATTGAACCCAGGGGTGCTCTACCACTGAGCTACAATTACAGCTCTTTTATTTCTCATTTTGAGACAGGGTCTTGCTAACTTACTGAGGCTGGCCTTGAATTTGACATCCTTCTGCCTCAGCCTCCAGAGTAGCTGGGATGCCATGCCTAGCTGAAAACAAAACAAAACAAAAATCTTGATTTTAATATAGTCAAATCAATTCATTTTAAACATTTTAGCCAGTGTCTGTTGTGTCTTAAGAAATAATTTCTACTGTGGCATTTATCAAGAATACAAGCAACAATAAATGTTGGCAAGGATGTGGGGGAAAAGGTACACTCACACATTGCAAATTGGTACAACCGCTATGGAAAGCAGTATGGAGATTCCTCAGAAAACTTGGAATGGAACTGCCATTTGCCCCAGTTATCCACTCCTCGGTTTATATCCAAAGGACTTAAAATCAGCATACTATAGTGACCTAGCCACATCAATGTTTATAGCAGCTCAATTCACAATAGCTAAACTATAGAACCAACCTAGGTGCCCTTCAATAGATGAATGGATAAAGAAAATGTGGTATATATATATATACACAATGGAATATTACTCAGCTATAAAAAATATGGCATTTGTGGGTAAATGGATGGAGCTGGAGAATATCATGCTAAGTGAAATAAGCCAATCCCTAAAAAAACCAAAGCCTGTATGTTTTCTCTGAAACACAGTTGCTAATTCACAATAACAGAGGAGGGTTGGGGAAAAACTGAAGTATTTTGGGTTAGGAAATGAAGGGAAGGGAGAGAGAATGGAAATAGGAAAGATAGTAGAATGAATCGGACATTACTATCCTATGTGCGTATATAATTACATGACCAATGTAATTCTATGTCATGTACACCAGAAGAAGTTACCCTCTATATTTATGTCAAAATATATTCTACTATCATGTATAACTATAACAAATAAAAATTTTTTGAAAAAAGAAAAACTACTTTCTACTCCCATTCACAAAAGAGATTCCAATACATTTCTTGTTAAGAACTTTAAAGTTTTGTTCTGTACATTGAAGTCCTTAATCCACATGTAACTATAACAAAGAGACCTGATTTAATCTACTTCAGATTGGGCAGCCATTTGTTTCCAGTTTCCTGTATTGACTAAGTCCTCTTTCACCACTGATTGAATGTATGACACACATCAGGTACTAGAGTCCCACCCTGCTTGGATCTGTTTCTGTGCCCTCTGTTCTGTAATAGATCTTTCCACTCCTGGACCACACAGGGTACCACACTGTTTTAACCATGACAGCTTCAAAATAAGCCATGTTATAAAAAAAAAAAAAAAAAAAAAAAGTGACTCCCCCCCCAACCCCCGATCATCTTCTTCAGATGCTCTTCTTGGCCCTATAGTTTCCCAGATACATTTGAGAATTATTTTCTTAAGTTCCATTAAAGAAAAACCTAGTGGGTTTTCAATGGAATTACACTTAACTTACAGAACAGATTGGGGAGTATTGACATTTTTAGGATAATGAACTTTCCAGTCCTTAAATACAATACATTTCTATTTATGCTTTAAAAACGTCTCTTAATAACATTCCCATTTTAACATCTTTGTAAGATATTCCTGCATATTTGATATTCTTTAATAATATTGTAAATAATATCTTCTCTTCAAATGCATTTCCAGGTATTTGCTGTTAGTACATGGAAATATAACCAAGTTTTAAATATTAATTTTATATCTAGGCACCTGATGAACTTTCCACACTTTTAGAATATTTGTCTTTGAAAGTTTTGAATTTTGCTGTACTATAGGTTTAGTCTACTTTTTTTTTTTTTTTTTTTTAATCTTTGGCACTCCACAGCTCTTTTCACTTTGAGGTTGCTAAGTCTTTTTATTATGATTTTTTTTTAATTTCAGGAAATACATCTATTGTTTCATAAGATTATTTTCTTCCTTTTTATTTCCTCTTTCTGTTGCCTCTTATTATTCAGCATTTCAACTTCTAAACTCCACGTGCCATAGCATTTCCAACATCGGTCTCTTCCTTCCTTCTTCTGTTTAAAAGGTTTCTTCCATTTCATCTTCTGGTTTGTGAGTTCATTTCTCAGTGGTAACCAGCCTGCTCTATATCCATCTATTGTGTACTTTAAGAAGTATATGTACTTAAGTAATATTTTCTACTTGGTTCTTTATGAACTTTTCAAATGGCTTCCCATTTGGACGGGGGGCTCACTTTTTCCTGGGGTGGTGGCTCCTGGTGTTACAATAATAACAACGAAATTATGAGGCTCAGACTCTAGTCCTTGAAGGTTCCAAAAGACTCAAGGGATAGAAGTGAATAAACCTCAGGGTGGAGTGAATCTCAGCCACCTGAAAACCACAATCCCCACCCAAGGCCAATATATCCATTAGTCACAGTACACACAGTGCCTAGTATCCACAATATGTTTATTTTTATCTTCTTTATTTATTTATTTTTGAGATAGGGTTTTGCTGTATTATCCAGGCTTATCTTGAATTGCTTGAGACTATAGGCTCATGCTACCATGCCCAGCTTTATTTTCATTCATTCATTCATTCATAATTTATTTATTTATTTATTTATTTTTGTAATGCTGGGGATTGAATCCAGGACTTTGTGAATGGTAGCCAAATGATCCATCTGAAGCTCCATTTCCAACTCCCCATCATATTTTCAAATGCACCCCAAAATGTTTTAATTCTAATTTATTTTGTAATCAGAAAAAAATTAAATATAATAATGAGCATCATCATCAACATCATTAACCTGCCTGGCTTATATTCATCTTTGTATTATATGTTTAATATATTTTATGAAGGAAGGGTGCCCAAAACCCACTAAAACGACAATCCACAGTTCTGTCCTCATCCCATATAATGCAGTCAATCACTACTTGCTCTATAAAACAGCTGTCACCTCAGGTCAGGTCTTTACTCTCCCTTAGTGGCCCTAGGAAAGAACTACTTTAGAAGGAGATACTCCCAAGAATGCAACTCCCCAGCCTTTGAAACTGGAAGGAAATGAAATCATAAAGGAGACCACTTGGTCTCCACCCAATTCCCCCAGCTCCTTTTGAGCCATGGGCTCCTGCTTTGGCCTGATTTTACCTCCCAAGTATCATAAGTAGGAGTGGGTCCCATATGACCCAAAGGCAAGGTTGTAGAGAAACAAGAGCAGAATACCCACAGTTCTCTTCATTCTATCTCCTAGGGGGTGCTGGAAGCTAGGATACTTCTAGCCCTAGGCCACAATCCCCATTTCCCATACAATAAATCAGAATAGCTCCTGTCAGCCCAGAAGCAAGGTCCTCATAGTTATCTACCTTCCAGTTCCTCCTGGGTTGATGTTGGGGGAAGAAAGCCAGCAATTTTGCTCCTTAAAGATGCAAATCTTTGTCATTCATCTGGTTCCTTAGCCTTTGGTGCTTTCCCATTGGGTTTTCAGATTCTTTACCTGACTCTTTTAGAAGAGAATGTGTTACACCATTTTCTGCCCCTAAGCTGTTCCAGGTTCATCTCTACGACTTCTTCCCAGCTGCCTCCCAAAGGGAGGTAGGAGCCTAAATACTCAATATTGACAACTGCTGATTTGGTCCCATACTCTGGTGCATTGAAAGATCAACATCTCTTTCTCTATCCAGCTGGATGCAAGTGAACTTAGTCAATTGTACTATGTCTTACTGTACAGACATGGCTATATGACTCACTTCTACCCTGGATTTCTGTTGTGGTTTGGAACAGGAATGTCCCCCAAAGCTAATGGGTTGAAATCTTGACTCCTGGTGTAGAAAGGTTCAGAATTAGGCCTTTAGGGCAATGTTGAAAGCTGTAACCTCATCAGTGGATTAATCCATTTAATGGATTAATAATTTAAATGGATTACTGGTAGTAAGTGTAGGCAGGTGGGCATGACTGAAGAAAACAGTTCACTGAGGGCATGCCCTTGGAGCTTATATCATGTCCCTGGTTCCTCTTGTGTGCTCTCTCTCTATTTCTCTGCTTTCCAACTCCCATGAGCTGAGCAGGTGTCTTCCACCATACTCTTCTGCCATTATTTTCTGCCTTACTTTGGGCCCGGAGCAATAGAGCCAGCCAACCATGGACTGAACCTCTGACTATGAACCAAAATAAACTTTTCCTTCTCTAAGTTGTTCTTGCCAAGTATTTTGGTCACAACCACCAAAAAACGACAAACACAATTGCTTTTCTGAAGTCTCAGGCAGAAATTGATAAGCTCACAAACTTCAAATTTGGGCCTGTATGGGAATGGGGTGGGGTTTGGGGGAGTGGGAAGTCGGATTCAACTTAGAGTTTAGCTTCATGTTTCCATCCATCTTTTGCCCAAGACCTGCACCGGAGCTCTATGAAGTACAATTTTGATTCCTATTTGGCTCCTGCTCTTTCCAATGGGAACTATCTAGGGCTGAAAGGAAGAGAAAAGAAATTATGAGCAAGATGGGATTATGATCTCCTAGGATTTCTGACCATATACCACCGATTGCCATGGATACCTCTTCCCTGGGGTGGTGAAGGTCTGCCAGCCCCTCTGTGAAATGACTACTGCCCTGTCATTCAGTCTTCTTACCACTTCACCTCAGCCTGTGATAGTTCTGACATAAAGGGCAAGTTGACTTAGTCAATTATGCTGTATCCAGTTGACCTAGGGGACCCTACTGTTTGCTCCCAACAATTAGCATGTTGTCCATCCCTTGGCATATATATTTGAGATGGACAAAGTTAAATAGGTATTGCCATCCCCATTTCCTGGATGCATCTCAGAGAAGCAAAGGCATTCACCCCAAGTCCCACAACTAGTGTTAGTTCTGGGCTTGACATCAGGCTGGCCTGATTCCCAGCCTCTGCTCCACTGCACAGGGCAAGGCAGAGTTGCTGTCCTTGGCACAGCCCCATTTACATCCAGAGAGGGAAACTTCAACTCTCGGGGATTACATGCTCCAGTGCTGACAGCTCGCTCATCTCCTCCACTTATCTGCTGTCTATCTTCCTTACTAATAGAGGTAGTGTGAGCATAGTTCTTATTAAATTAAGCATGAGATGAAATCATTTCTTTAAAGCCTTTTACCTGTCCATTTCCCCAGGGCAGTTCTTTATTAAGTAATTTCTCACATTTTCCAAGTGAGTTAGTCAGGGTGATGGGTGCTGTGCCAGGAGAAGAGAGAGGGAGGAGAGGCAGACAGACAGAGTCACTAAAGGCTGACTGGGTAGCTGGAAAGGAGAGTCCCAGGGACAAGGTGAAGGGACAGAGAGAGTGTCTGGAGTTTACTGTGAAAGCCCTTTGCCCTACTGAGCCCCAGGGAGAGATTCCAAATGTTCTCATTAGAAATCACACCCTTCTAGAACTATTCCCTTGTAAGTGCTGACTTTCCCGGAAGAGAGACAGCTACTCCTTGCTGGGGCGGGATCCTCAGGGAAAAGGCAGGGCCTGTATGCCCAGAGGCCAGGGAAGCAAGATAGAAGGGCCTAGAAAGATGAGGAAGGCTGCAGGTCAGACTTCATTCAGGGTCAAATGTTGAGGGGGTTGGCCCCATGAGAGGGAGAAAACATCCTTAAGGTGGGATTTGAGGCCTGAGAGATGAAAAATGGCCAAGGTCTCATCACCACTGACATCAGGCACTTGAGAAAGACAGAGGAAGCCAATGAGGAGAATTTGTGAGGAGGAGAGGCAACTAGCCTGGGATCCAAGATGTGAGGCTGGGTGGGTGTCCCTCTGCTCTCAGGCCCCAAGGCAGGATATGCGGATGTGGGTGTTAACGTGACGTCTGCCTCAGGCCCTTAAAAGCCAGGCAGGGGAGCTTTTCTGTCTGGACCAAAGCTTCCTGGTGGTGCTCTCCTGACCTGACTTCTGAGTAAATCTGCCACACCCCACATGTGGATCAAATACAGGGCTCTGGAGGCCAACTCTACCCCGAAACTCAGAATAGAAGAGACATTTTCTGATACCTCTCGGCTCAGAGCAGGCCAGCTACCTGATATAATTGAGATCCCTAGTCTTGTAGTAGGACACCGGGACCCGAACAGCAGCTTCCTGTCTGAACTTAGTCAAGTCTCTGAGGCTTGTGGGCTTCAACTTTAAAATGAGAAAAAATCATACTTCCCTCTTACTCCCTATGGGCTGAGAGATTTGAATGGTAAACAAAGGTGAAGGAGCTTAGAATATAAAATTGTCCTGCAGAGTGGGTAGTATGACCAACCCAGACACTGCAAGAAGAGGAGACTGTAATGTTTAGTTTTATGAATTGAAGAGGGATCTTTCTTGAATTTTTTGAAAACTATGTCATTTGTTTTAAAGAAAGGGATCATCCCAAACAAGCCATACAAAGTGAGGATCAGAATCACTACCCCCTATTGGAAAGCCTAGCTGTCTGTTGTACTCATACCCTGGGAGATTCCCATCTAGGGGGATCCTCAGGCTTGGTGCCACATAACACCCCAATGTGGCCACAGACAAAAGGATGAAGGAGTACAAATATGGCATAATAATTACAATGCACCACTTAAAAAATCTTTTTTAAAAGGAACAAGGACAAGTATGGGCAACCCTAAAGCTAGCCATGTGGCAGATCTGAGACCTGGAATCCACTCTTACCCCCCAGATTTTTCTGCATTTCACAATTGGATGGCCTCATTCTTTTGCTCTATTTTATTTCAAAATTCCTGGAGGGGGTTGTCTCCACTCACTTTCTTTGCATGTGGTCTCAGGCCTGTCTCCAGCAGCCCTGGACCCAGCCTGCCAGGTCACTTTCTCCCGGAAGTCTGAGACCTCACCTCCGTGGTTCTCATACAGCTTTAGTGGCCTCTTCCGGGACTTTACAGGATGCACTTTGTATTCTCCATCTTTGAATCCTGGAGGAACCATGAAGTTTCAGTCCTCAGCTCTTTTTCTTCACCATCCACACTCACTCTCTAGCTGACCCACCCAGTCCCATCTGAATGGGAGAATAGGCTGAAAATCTCAAATGTCTACTTCAGCCCAGACCTTTTTCTTGAATGCCACTCAGATCCAATTCCCTTTCAAAATGTCTACTGACTTGGATGACATTTCAAACTGAATAGATCCAAAACCAAATTCCCCACATTTTCCACTTCTTCCTCTTCAATATTTCCCAAACTTTTCCAGTTACTCAAGCCACAAGCCAGACTCTTACCCTTAATTCTTCTCTCTCTTGTTTGTTGGTATATTTGTAATTCTCTCTCCCTGCCCCACTTACAAGTAATCCATAAGCAACGCCTATCAGTTCCTGGTTCCAAATCACTTGTATTGCATCAGAGAGCTACAGCAACTGCCCACCCTTTCCTTGATCCTTCCAGGTCCCCATCCTCCATCACAGCAGCCCAAATGAGCCTTCATAACACAAAGCCAGATCATTGATGAAAACCCATAAGATATCCACAAGGAGGAAGTCCTACTCTGAACTGTGGCCTTTAGTTCAAAACAATGTTTCAGTATTTGTTCATCAATGGTAACAAATATACCACCACAATATAAAATGTAAATGATAGGAGAAAGGAGGGGAGGGCATATGTAGATCACTCTGTCTCCTGGAGTCCTTTTCCTTCTTTTGAAGTTCCAGACCTCACTCCTTCTTTGTTCTCCTACAGCTTTGGTGGCCACTCCCTCTCAACCCCTTTGCAGGATCTCTACTTTTCCATCAATTTTTCTATAAACCTAAAACTGCTCTAAGAAAATTATCAATCGTCATCATAACAAAAAGGTGGATGACATTGCTTCTCTGCTTTGCTCTAAACCCTCCAGGGGCTTCCATCTCTCCTGGGGACCTCATCTTTCAGCCTCTCCCCATCTGTGCTCAGCCACAGCTCTTTGCTCTCCCTCAAATACCACAAGCAAGTTTCCCGGCCTCCCTGGCCCCCTTTCCCACTACTTGGAAAGCCCCTCCCAAGACTTCTCCTTGGTTTGAGTTCAGCTGGTAGCTTATCCCTTACTGCTCTGTGAAACAGGGCACCTCCTCTCTCCTTTTCTAATGCTTTATTCTACCCACTTAAAACACTAGAAGACATTGAGAAAAAAAAAAAAAAAAACTACAAGTAGCACTGTATTTACTTTTCTACAGGTCATTTTTCTATAACTACCACATTTTCCCCTCAAAATTAAAAGAACAACAACAACAAATCCGAAAGCTTAGAACTGGTCCACTTGGCCTTTGTCTCAACTCCTTCCCATTCTTGCCTGCATCCTCTTGGATCTGTAGTTAGGCTCCACGCGTTCATCCCTCAACACAGACTTCTTTCTGATTTTGATGTCTTCTGGAAAACTGGCTTTGTCTGCTTACCACAGCCTCTCTGCTTCCGCTTCTGGTCATTGAGCCTCTTTCCCTGTGCATATAGGGAATCCTAGTCCTTCTTGCACCAGGTTACTCTGTGAGGCTGATGCTCATCAGACTTCTCAAAGATCTTCCAGTTTTAGGGACCTCGACCAACTCACATAATGAAATGGGAAACTGGGCATCTGCCCTCCTCTGTGCTCAACCTAATATGTGTATGTGTAAGGTTTGTTTTTGTTTGTTTATTTGCTTTTGTTGTTCTCCACTAGAACAGACATCCCCATGAGCATAGGGACTTGGTGTGCTTTGCTTAATGCTTTATCTTTGGTGCCTAAAATAGATCCTGGTTTAATAAATATCTGTCAATTTAATGAATTTTAAAAATATTGCAATGAATGAGAGTCCTTCTAGTGAGCTTTCCTCTGCAAAGGCTCAGAAAGCCAGTAGTAGCCTAGGGGCTGTGAAGTTGGAGGAGGTGGGTGGACCAGTCACCATAATGATGGAGTTTGACAGGAACCTTAGCATTTGTTGCTAAGGGGATGAGTAAATAACCATGTCACTATAGCTGTGTTGTGCCTAAACCATAAAATATTTTCCAACTGATGGTTCAGACTCCCTGAGATCTGCTGTTCAGAGCATTTGAAATTGTTCCTGTTCTTCATTTATCTGTATCCTTTCAAAAGAAACCCTCACTGCTGTGTTAGCTCAAATATGTGTCCTTTCTTTGCCATCAGAAGGAACTATATCATATAGAGGTAGAGACCCAGCCTTTTACGTCCAAGTCTAAAAATATAGTATTGTGTTTAAATTTTTTTGCCTGCTTGTTTCCTTATTTTTTTTTTTTGACCAATTTCAATTTGTTTGAAGTTTCAGGGAATCAAAAACAACAGATAAACAGCAGATGATAATACTATCTCAAAATTTTTGAGGTTATCTTTTGTAATCTTTATTTCTGATCATTTATTTCTGATCATTTCTGATCATTTCCTTTGACTCTCTAACAGTAGAATGATTGGCTCTAAGGCTATGAATGCTGATTATGCCAAGCATAGAGTGGATGTTTTTAATCTTAAATTATTCCTCAGAATAGAAGGAATCTCTTATTGTCAAGTGCTTATGAATGCTCTTATTTCCTCACTCTTTAAATTACTTTTAATAGCAAAGAGGTGATAGAAGAAGATACGTAAGTCCAGTGCTTCTTAACCCTGGCCAGAATCTTGTGAGGGAGTGATGGGGAAGTGTGTTAAAAAAATATTGATTATCTGGTTCCACCTGAGACCAATGATTTCAGAGTCTCTGTGAGTGATGTAGGACGTTGTTTTTGTTGTTGTTGTTGTTTTTTGTGTTTTTTTTTTTTAAGTTTCCTAGCTTTTTCCAGTGAGCAGCTAGGGCAGAGAGTCCCATTCTTGAAATGATCTCAATTCTTGCTAATTTTCGGTACTTTTAAAGGTCACTTCTCAGAGTCAGCATCCAAAGAGCTAAAGAAATTTGACTTAGTTCTTAATCTTTTTTTTTTTCTTCTTCTTCTTCATGGTACTGGGGACCAATCAGGGCCTTACACAAGTTAGGCAAGTGCTCCTCCACTGAGCCATATCCCCAGCCCTTGTCCTTACTCTTTGGGGTGTGACTTCCTTCTCTTCTTATCACCTCATTCTCAGGAAACTGACAAGCTCTGCCACACTTGGGTGTTAATGACTGACAACACTTCATGTGTTAGTTAGCTTTTCATCAGAACATCCCTAGTCCTGAGCAGAGGGAGCCATGGGGCCTTCTGCATTCATGTCCCCTTCTCCCCCATCCTATGGTGACCAGCTGTTTCCTGTAAGGCCTGTCTGGATTCCTGAGAGGAGCTCTAGGACTTCCAGCCATAAAGATAGAATGTTCCAGGGCCATAACCAGATCTAGGCCTGTAAACAGGACAGTGTCCCTTTAATTTGTTGCTGGGATTGGGCAGCATCTGAGATCAGGACCTTTGAAATATTTATCTGCTTATTATTTATCTGGGCAGGGTGGGGAGGAAGGAGGGAGAGGAGAAAAGAGGTCCTGGGAACTATGCCCAGAGCCAGAAAGAGTACAAGAAAAACTTTGCTAAATTTGTTTTCACAACTTTTACTGTACTTGTTTTATTATTATTATAAAAGTAACAAATGCTTACTAAAGAAAATTTGGAATATACAAAAAAAAGGGGCGGGGACAAATCACCCATAATCCCACAACCCAGAGATAGCCAATTAGCCAATTTGACCTTTTTTTGTTTGTTTGTTTTTGGTACCAGGGATTGAACCCAGGGGTGCTTAACCACTGAGTCATATCCCCAGCTTTAAAAATATATATATTTTTATTTTGAGACAGGGTCTCACTGAGTTGCTTTAGGACCTTGCTAAATTGCAGGGGCTGGCCTTGAACTCATGTTCCTTCTGCCTCAGCCTGCCGGCTACTAGGATTACAGGCGTGCACCACCACACCGGGGCTTGACCTCTTTGAAGTGTACTCCTATACGTGGGTAATCATATGTGCGGCTGCATCCTCTCCTTTTTCCTTGAACATTATATCATGAGCACATTCTCATCTCATTGAAAGTTCCTTTGAAATGTTTGGAGTGATTCCATAATAATCCCTTCTCTCATGATTTAACTAATTTTTTATTATTAGATATTTAGTTTATTTCGGAATTTTTATATGTATGAAGAATAATGGGACTAGTATTTATCCACAACTGTTCATATTTATGTCCAATTTTTAGTTTAACTTTTGACCAGAAAGTTGGCATGATATAGAGAAAAGCACACCTTTTTAAAAACTGGAGGCGAAATTCATACTAAGTAAAATTGACCATTTTAAAGTGTACTCTTTGTGGGTTTTAGTATAATCACAATGTTGCACAACCAATACTTCCATCTAATACCAGGCCATTTTCATCACCCTCCCCCCAAAAAACCCTGTATTCATTTTGAAATCATTCCTCACTGGCCCCTCCTCCCAGCCTCTGCCACAACTACTTTGTTTTATGGCTCTGTGGATTAAGGCATCTCTTTCTCATACTCAGGAATACTGGGATTCAAATCCCGATGTCACCTAAGGACTTGGCTGGTAACTATAAGAAGGTTACAAAGCCTCCTTCAGCTTCAGAATCCTCATGTGAGCTCTGGGCAACTTCAATGAGATTTAATATGGGAAAAATGTATAGCACAGAGTAGTTATTCAATAATTTTAAAAATTAAAATATTATAGATGAAATGGACTTTGGGGAATAATGTAGTAAGGTCTACAGGAACTCTGAGGAATCTAAGGTCCAGAAGGAGAAAGTAAATGGGCTCCTAACAATGTGGCTGTACTGGAGTTTATGTCTATATTAGTTTGTGTGCATATTTGGGATCAACAATGCTCTGTTTTCTGTAGCAAATAAAGCCCTTAATTCCACTGGTTAGAGATAGTCCCCAGGCCCAGAGGCTAGCAGTGTGCATAGGAACCAGGAGTTTCAAGTAACTTGACATCAGATTAGTATTTGGGAACCCAGGCATCTGGTTATTCATGTACCATTGTCTCTTTTTGTGTTCCCAAAATACCTGCAAAGTCTCAAATAAACCAGAGATGACAATTCCAAGATGTCACGGATTACTTATTAGTTACAAAGGGAGAATGGTCACTTTACAATGGGATATCTGGTAGACACCAGTTAACTAAGTGACCAAGCTTGGCATTACCAATAATGGGACACACTGACATTCTTTGCCTCCTGGTGTGATGCACTGAGAACACAACATCATCTCTGTAGTATTCTTGCCAAAAATGTTTGACTTTCTATCTTGTGAATACATCAGCAGACAAATCCAGACCCAATCTTCAAATAGTTTGCCCGGACTCATCTAAATGTTAATGTCCTGAAAGATGAAGGACGCTGTTTGCATGACTATGACTGAACTACCTGATAAGAACAGCTTAGAGGAGAAAAGATTTATTTTGGCTCAGAGGACTCAGTCCATGGCTGGTTGGCTCTAAGGCAAAAGCATATGATGAAAGGGCATGGCAGAGGAAAAATGTTTAGCTCATGGCAGCCACGATGAAAAGGGAGAGTGAAGCCAGGGACAAGATAGAGTCCCCAAGGGCATATTCTCAGTGACCAACCTCCTCCAGACATACTCACCTGTCTACAATTACCACACAGTAATCCATTCAAATGATTAATCTGCCAAGTGGATTAATCCACTACTGAAGTTACAGCTCTCATAATTCAATCTTTTCACCTCTGAATTGTGTTGCCTAACACATGGGCTTTGGGGGGGGGGGGCATTCCTAGATCCAAAATATAATAGAGGCCAATGACCTGTTGAAAATTAAGAAACACTGGAGGGGCTTGACAGCTAAGAACAACGTGTGAGTCTGGATTATACTGTAGACTTACAAAAGAAAAAGTAATATGGAAATTGGGGACTGTAGACTTACAAAAGAAAAAGTAATATGGAAATTGGGGAAGTTGAAATATGGACCATATATTAGATATTATATAATGTTTAGTTTCTCACATGATTGTATCATGGTTATATAGAAATATGACCTTGATCTTAGGAGATACATGTGGAGGAATTTATGGATGTTGGATCATGATGTTGCAACTTTCAAATTATTTAACCAAAGGAAAGTGCGTGTGTGGAGAGAGAGAAAACAAGTTTGTACATGTACAAAATACCAACAATGGGAGAGTGTAGACCAAGGGAATAGGTCATTCATCATACTCTTCTTTCAACATAATAAAGTTGGGAGAAACAACATTAAATTGAATCTAGGCTATAGAAATGCACTACTTGAACTTTAGAGTGTTTAAAATTTTTTGAGCCAATGTTTAAACATTGGGGAAATTTTGCCCAAAAATCGAATTACCAACTTTTTAAAGAAATGTATCATCAGATCTGGTCACCCTTATCCCATGTATTCAGGAGGGCAGCAACTGGTGCTGCAAAGTGACTCTGTCTACTTTAAAAGTCCCCTGCCCCACCCCAAAGATGCGCACCTAGGCCCTTACACCCACCGGTATAGGGGCATTTTATCAGGAAAGCTTTGATGTGGGAGCATATAGAGGGAGAAGGTTCTTCAAAACCTCCATAGCAGCCTGGGCTGCTGACACAGGCAGCCAACCAGCATGACCTATCGGTATGATCACATGACTTCTTTCACACAGATGGCTCACTAGCATGGGGCTGCACCTCCTTCTCCAGGCTGGGGATTTCTTCAGGTCCCATCCTCACAAGAAAAGGGGCTTCCTGAGACTATAGATTTATACTAGAGAAGGCATGTAGTTTCCAGAGAATGATATTTTAGAATTTTAGAAATCTTGGCTATGCCAACATTCATAATAATTACTCCTTACAAAATGTTTCACTCTGAAGCCTGTGAGCTATTAATGGCCAACCCATCACCATGGTACCCGCAATCTTGGCCAACCAATCACAGATCACTACAAGCTGGGGCAAGAGCAACACCTAACATCTTTACAGAAAATTATGACTGTTAATTGACCCAAATTAGTCTAATTAGGAGACACATATTCATGCCTCACATGAGATCATCATAATAGGACAATGTCCTTGTCATTGGTAGAGGAGAAAAAAAAATTAATTCTGGTCTCAGCTTCACCACTGCCTTGCTCTCCAAGGTTGGGTGAGGCACTTAACCCATTTGAGTCTCTGATGCCTAATTGATCAATGGGAGATAATTGTTTCTGCCAAACTTATTTCACAAGAATGTAGTGATAAAAGAGTAAAATAATTCGTAGAAAGGTTTTGAAAAACATTAAAAAGTATTGAAATGCTATTGATATATTATTTGGAAATTGTACTATTATTTCCCCCCCTAGAGATAAAGTCATTGATCAATTTATTTATTTGCTCATTTATATATTTATTTCAATTGTGTCTCCTTATCCCAATTTTTCCTTGTCCCATTCTGGAGTTCTTCGAGTTCTTGGGGTGACTTTCCTATATTTTGGCCCTAAAACATACACAGATGAGATCTATCTGGCATCAGAACCGAATGACATCTATAGGAACAAGAATGAACCTTACCTAGAAAAAAATCAAGAGACTCTGTCCCAGACCCGGTATCAAGTAGGAACTCAGTTTGTGTTTGTCAAGTAAATATGTGAGTGACTCGCGGCTCTAGGTGGGTCCCTGCTGGGGGAGGGAGGAGGCAGTACCAGTATAGCCCCCTGAGCTGCTCCACCTAGCCAGATGGGGCAGGGTACTGAGGGGAAGGGCCTGGGTTAGAGGAATGTTATGGTTTGGATCTGGAATGTCCACCAAAGTCTCATGTTTGAAGAGTTGGTCCCCAATGCGGCTATGTTCAGAGGTGGAGCTTTTTGGAAGTGATTGAGTCACAAAGATTCTGATCTCATCAATGAGTGAATCCATTGATGGGATTCACAATTAAATGGACTATTGGGAGGTGGTGGAAACTGTAGGATGCAGAGCTTAGTTAGAGGAAGTAGGTCACTAAGGGTGTGTCCTAAAAGGGTATCTCTTATCCCCAGTCCCTGTCTCCCTTTCTCTCCCTCTCCCCCGCCTCACCTCTCCTTTCTTCTTGGCTGTCATGGAAGTGGGCAGCTGAGCTCTGCCTCAACTTCCCCGCCATGATGTTCTGTCTCACCTCAGACCCAGATCAAAGGAGCCAAGTGACCATGGACTAAACACTCTGAAACCATGAATCAAAATAATTCTTGCTTCCTGTAAACTGACCTTCTTGGGTATTTGCCACCATGATAGAAGGCTGACTGACCCAGGGTGAAGGGAGTGAGGCCCTCTGCTGTGTCGTGGGTTAACAATGGTCTATGGTCAGGCAGGTGGAGACAGCCCTGCAGCTCACCTGCCACCTGACAGGAGAGGCCTCCAGAGCCACTGCTCTTGGTTTCGCCAAGTGAAACAAAATAACTTCACTTAAACACCGCCAAGTTCCACTTTGGGGTTTTTTCACATATCTTTGGTATGGGAAAGATGTAGGCAAAAAGGCTTTTGTGTTCTGCTTTGGTACAGAATTTCAACTAACTGGATTCAGCTCAAAACATCTCCAATGACAAGGGAAAAAACAAGAAATGAACAAGAAACTGAGTGATTGGTGTGGGGCTGGGCATAGCCCTGTGTCATTAGAGCTCAGAGGAACATGGGGAGTGTGGGGTGCTGGCACTGTTCTGCATCATGTCGGTGGACAATTCACTCCCTCTCTGCTTTGCTCAAAACCGATGTCACTGTTTGTGACAAAGAGTCAACTTTGAAGTCAACTATACAATGTTAAAAATCAGGATGTGGGGTCAACTCAAATAGAAACCAACGAGCCTCACTATACTATTAATGAATGACATCACTGCATAGAAGGGGATGGTGAAGAAATGACCCTACCCGCAGGAAGGAGGCAAACAATATTTTGAGTGGATATTGAAAGGTAAAAGAAAAATAAACTCTGCACAAATAATGTATTTATTTCTTGTGGGGATATGCATTAGCAATCCTGAAAATAGATACACTTCAGTTGAACAATAAGTAAATACTTTTTAGATAAGGAGAGCCAGGTTTCTTATTATCAGAGAAAGAGGTTACAAATAAGGACAGGGGAAGGCTCAAATAACTCTCCAGTGCTGCCCTGGATTCAGAGATGTCAGCAGGAACTTATATTTATGGTAAAATAGATGCAACGTAAGAAAGGCCATTTTAACCTTTTCCGTTGTACAATTCAGGGATGTTGAGCACATTCACAATCCACATCCATCCCCACAGTTCCTTTCCAGAACTTTTTCATCATCCCAAATGCAAACTTCATGACCATGAAACAGTAAGTGCCCAGCCCTCCACCCTCCCCACCCTTCCCACCCTCAAGTAACCTCTATTCTACTTTCTGTCTTAGAATGTGCCAATTCTAAGTATGTCACATAAGTGAAATCATGTAATATTTGCCCTTCTCTGTCTTTATTTCACTCTCTGGGTTCATTCATATTGTAATGTGTTTCAGAATTAATTTCCTTTTTGAGGCTGAATAACTTTGCATTATGTGTATATACTATGTTCTGTTTATCAGTTTACAGGGACGTGGTTTTACATGTAGTTAGCTTGCTACAGAAATCAGTATAGATACATGTGTTTCCATATATTAGTACACAGAGTTATCCTTTAGTATTTGTGGAAGATTGGTACCAGGACCCCACACCAGATACGGAAATTTGAGGATGTTCATGTCCCTTTTATAAAATTGTACAATATTTGTATATAATTTACATATATCCTCCCATCTACTTTGCACAATCGCTAGATTGCTTATAATACTTAATAAGATGCCTAAACATCATTCCATTTGCATGTATTCAGTGTAGCATGGTGAATTCAAATCTGGCTTTTTGGAGCTTACTGCATTTTTTTCTCCCCAAATATATCTTCTATCTGTAGTTGACTGAATCTGTGAATGTGGAATCCTGTAATATTGGAGAGCCAACTAGACATATCTTTCTTATCCGTTGCTGAAAGGGCCTAGAAGCAACAGCACTCCAGTAGCAACAAGCACATCAACGTCCAACTCTTGATTTCTAAATACTATTCTCCAGTGAAACCATCAGGGCTCTTTGGAGAAGTGGGTGATGTTCCAGGGCTGGGGCAGGGGAGATGCAAGATGGTCCCGAAGCAGCCTGTGGTGCTGGAAAGATGGGTGCACATAAAAAAGACATAGGATCCAATGTGAAGGACCTGCCAATAGCCAAAGCTAGGATAATTTGAGGAATAAAATAAACAATAATAATGATAATATTAGATTATAACCACATGAATGTCCACAAGTTGATACTTAAATAGATAAATAATTGAAGAAATAAATCAATGGGGAAGAAAATACATCTTTTCCTTTCAGAAGAATTTCAACTAATGAGCATATGATATTAATTTAGCAGAATCATTTCTGTGACTATATGCTTAACACATTCTTCAAAAAAGTAATGGAGGTAACAGGGAAATCTCCATTAGAATGCACCAGTGATAATCACTGAAGGCAAGATTCACAATATAAAGTAAAATTTGTGGGCCAAGAATTTGAGAAAGAAGGTATTTGCATAGTCTGAAAGTATCTTTCTCAAAATGTTTATTAATTACAATGGTTAAAACTGTAGCTTGACAGTTGGGGGATCTGGCTGACACCAATTATTCAAAGTTAACATCGCCGCTAATAAAATACGTGGCCATCCTGTAGTCCCTGATGCGGTCCACTGAGAAGCACACCTTGGCTCTGTGGCATTCTTGCCAAAAATCTATAATCGCAATCTACATCGAAGAAAACCTCAATCTAACCCAAATGGAGGGGCATTCTGCAAAATATCATGGTCATGAAAAACAAAAAAACTAAAGTAACAGGACAACTACATGCAATATGGCATCTGGGAATAGATCCCAGAACAGGAAAAAAGATACCAGTGGAAAAATTTATTTGGGAAACCCAAAATAAAGTGTGTCGCTTGGTTGATAGGACTATACTGATTTTACTCTCTTAGTTTTGATAACTGTCTGATTATGTCAAATATTAACAAGAGAAACTGGGTGAAAAATATTATGGAGATACTATACTATTTTTGTGGCTTTTCTGTAAGTCTAAAATTATTTCAAAATAAAAAGTTTTAAAAAGAAAAAATAGAGGTTTCACTCCTCTTTCCAGTTTTCAAATATATATAGCATATTAGAGTGGCATAAATGTATTTATTTATAAGTTATGGATATCTTGTTGGTGCATGTGCACCAATTAAATAAATGTCTTTTTTATTTATTCAATTATTTTAAACAAAGACATTTATTTAATTGGTGCACACGCATCACCAAGACATTTAATTGGAACTTTATGGTTAAATATTTGGAGATCACTGTCCTTTGAGCAAAAAGTACTGCAGCTATGGAGAGTAGTCAAGCCCATAGAGACAGAAAGTTGAACAATGGCTCCAAGGGTTGGGAACAGGAGAGAATGGGGATCAACTGTCTGATGGGTATAGAATATTGTTTCTGCAAAAGGAAAGGAGTTTTGTGGGTAGAGAGTGGTGATGGTTGTACAGCAATGTCAATGCTTTTCTTTTTCTATTCTTTTTTTGCCGTAAGGTAGATTGAACCCCAAGGTTGCTCTACCACTGAGACACATTCCTTTCACCCTGCCCCCAGCTTTTTTAAAATTTACACACAGGATCTCACTACGTTGCCCAGGTTGGCCTCAAACTTATGATCCAACTGCCTCAGCCTCCCGAGTTTCTGGGACTAGATTTATCATGCTCAGCTTGCAAATATTCTAAATTCCACTGAGTTGTAACTGAAATGGTTAAGATGATAAATTTTATGTTGTGTATATCTTATCAAAATTTTTAAAAAGGAAAAAAAAGCGGGGGGCGGGGGGGCGGGGGGGAGAAACTGCAGAGTTTATCAGCTCTGCACTTTCTTGCTTGTGTACATTCTTGCAGGATAGATCTTTCAAGAAGAAAGGGTCTGGGATGCACCTTATTCTGCAAGGCAGAGCCACCAACGTGGCTGGATATCAGTTCATGCTCTGTACACAGATAGCTATCAACACGGGACAGGAAAGGTCAGAGTGCCCAAAGGAAAACTTGGTGCATTTGTTCATTTGAGAAAAACTATTAACGAGGTTTCATTGAAGATTATCTTTATCTCCCAAAGACCAGACAAGCTTTCCTCAGATCTTGGTGGCCTGGCGACTCCAGGATCAGGGTAACCTGGGAGATGCATGCTGCCTTTCTGTCCTCTTTCCCAACCTCTGCAGGCCACTCAACCCCAATTATGCCTCAGCTCTTTGGCATCTTCCTACAGGATTTTTGCTTAACTTGTCCATATAGGCCAAGTTTTCTTGTAGAATAAACAATTCCCAAATTTCATAGGCTTAAAACAGCAGAGATTTATTTCTCATGCTACACGTCCATCCCATAGTGGCTGAGAGTTCTCTTCTGTCCCATCATTCCTCTGAGAC
Source organism: Callospermophilus lateralis (assembly GCF_048772815.1). Lineage (NCBI taxonomy): Eukaryota > Metazoa > Chordata > Mammalia > Rodentia > Sciuridae > Callospermophilus > Callospermophilus lateralis. Next base: position 36,509,100 of record NC_135318.1, read on the forward strand.
CAAGGATGATGCCACACAGCCACTTTTTGGAACACTGTAGTGATCAAAGGTACTGAGTCTTTCAGCCTTTGCTTGGAAATGACCCTGTCACCTCAGCATACATTGGCTAGAGCATGTCATACAGCCAACATACAGCTTAAGCATGTCACTTAAAATAGGTGAGAAATTCCAATGACACAATTTTCTCTGGGTTCCACATCCAGGGATTCAACCAAGCATGGATCAAAAATATTTGGGGGGAAAAATTGCACCTGTACTGAGCATGCACAGATTTCTTTCTTGTCATAATTCCCTAAAGAACAAAGTCAAACAGCTGTGTACATAGCATTTACATTGTATTAGGCTTATAAATAATCTAGAGATGAGTCAAAGTATAAAGGAAGAAGAATATGTGAGGGTCATTTGCAAATATTATGACATCTTTATAAGGATGACAGCACCCTCAGATTTTGTATCCACAGGGGTCCTGGAACCAATTCCTCATGGATATCAAGGGATGACTGTATAATCTTCCCACAGGGAGAACACTGTCCACTTCTATCCCAGCCCCCCTCAATACTTCACCCTTGGGGAATAAGTTTTGGGATCAAAAAGGTCATCTCCTCTTGCATACTCCACACCCCACATACTCGGCCCCATAGTAAACCTTTAATGTCACTGCCTCCTGGAGGTGAGGCCTCAAAGCCCAATTGGGAGAGTTGGTTTGGGGTACACAGGTCTCTTTGTTGCTCCCCTCGGAATCTGTCTGATTCCTGTGTCATGCGTGCAGTTTGGGCTGGTTCTGCCCAGATGAGGGATCCACCCTATTCCTGGGAGCAGGCTTGTGGTCACTGATGAGGAGCACATGTCTGCTGTCTACAGGGGCCCTGTGTGACTCACTGGCTTCCCAGCAGCTAATCAGCAGCTGGTGGTGAGTGACTCCCCGGCCTATTTCCCCTCTTCCCCTACTTGGAATCAGCAGCTATCATCCTGGAAGATGAGGAGAATCCCTAGCGGTATTTGCATGTTTAAAAGCAAAAACATTGGTGAGTTTTCTTTCCTTTTTTTTTTTTTTAATGTAATGCAATCTTTATTTAAGATTGGTTCCTTAGCAACAGATAAAGAAAGATGTGAGAGAGGGCAGTATGTATCTGCCTGTGTCTATAATTTCTGAGATTTAGCTGGATTTCACCTTATGCTAGTTTAACAGATTGTTCCCTTTCTATACAAATTCATTACATTCTTAAAATAGCCAATTCTCATTGTGTGTTTGAATTACTTAATTGTTTTTATAAAAATCTGATTTACACCCAACTTTTTCAGGACCATTGTTCCTTCTGAGAGCAAAGCCTTACCGAATAGATGTTTCTCAACAAATTCCTAGAACTACAGACAATATGGAAATGGAAGGTCTTGGATACAACAATTGGAATATTTGTGACTCACCCAACACTTGCTTCCCTTTGGGGATGGGGGATTTCTGGCAGAGAGGAAACAGATTCATTTCATTTGTTCAACAACTATTTGTTTTGCTGAGTGGCTTCTAAGTGCTGAGCACTCTTCTAAGTACTGTAGAAGATGCCAGGGAAGATTAGCCATCAGGGCTCCCTGCTAGGAGTTTACCAGAGTGGCCGAAAGATCCCATTTCACTTCAGGGCATCTTCCCTGGAGAGATATCTTCTTGCCACAGGAATAGAAGAGGAAGCAGACCTAGAGGGGTCAGATCTTAATCCCAGCCTTCACCTTCTTGTGCCCCCTCCAGACTTACCTCCCTAAACAAATCCCTCCTTCAATCACCTGCTTAAAAACCTCCTGAAACACAGGGGTCTCTTCCCCAACTCTGGTCTCCCAGGACCCAGCCCTGCCAAAGAACAGGTCATGGCCCCCAAAGGAGACAAATCAATTCAGCACACCGAGTGTCCAAGCTCAAATTTCTTTATTTGCTGAAGTTAATCCTTTGTTATTACTCAACTTTAAAGTCTTATTAAACCATGGTCATCCTTAACTGGCGTGTGAATGCTGGTAGAGGCATGGCTTTGCGGGGCTGGTCATAATTGTGTTCTGGGGACAGAAGCCAGCAGCCTGGTATACCTGGGTGTGGTGGCAGTAATGGTAACCAGGAGTCATTTTTCAGGACCACAGAGGTCTTGTCAGTCACACTGTCAGGCAGGTAAGACTGTATGGTGACTGAGAAAGGCCATTGGAAAAGGTTGGTGCCTTCTTTAGGGTTTAAGCATATGTTGCCCCAAAGAGAAGATGATTCTAATATTAATGGGGACAAGACTAATACCTAGCATTGAGAAACTTTTCCAAACCTGACCTGCTGTTTCAAGGCCTTTGCCATGGATCGGTGTTACAAAGGGTTTGGACAGACAACCTTGGCTCCTTTGGAGGTTAATCTGGGGACTGAAAGCTTTTGCAAGAACACTTGGGGTACACATCATCTTCAAACTCCAGTGAGACTGCACACACAAGCAGGGGGTCAACATCCCCAAACCCTGAAGAAATCAGTTACTCTGAGTGCAGAGGTGCTGTTTAAAGCACCCTGGCTGATTTGGGACCTGGGTGGCATTGCTGTTTCTCTCCTTGAGGGATTATTGCTGTGAACAGAAATATAGTTACAATGTGTGATTTGAAAAGGTGATTTACCTGGCGAGATGTCCTGTCTGTGGACAAAGATGTCATTTAAGCTACATGTTTTGTTGTTGTTTTAATGCTTCTGGGTTTTCTCTCTCACCAGGGCCTTGTTATATCTGCTCACCTTTAGAATGTCTCCTTGCAGACAAGTTGCTCCCGCCTCTCTCTCTCTCTCTAGATGCTTTATCCATTCCTCAGTTCCAGGCAGCACAGTATGTGTGGCTAAAGTCGCGAAGCAAAAGGCAGGAATCTTGCACATCTTGTATTCCCAGGACTAGCACAGGGCCTGTCACAAAGCAAAAGATGTAGAAGTTGAAGAATTAAATCTAAAGCTTTTTCCCTGCCTGCCCAAGAATTCTTTTTTTTTTTTTTGTTCTCATTTTTCTTAAATTTTATTTGTTCTAATTTGTTCTACATGACAGCAGAATCTGCCCAAGTATTTTGATGGGCTCTCTCAGTGTCTGATTTCTAATCTCCTGCCCTGAGCTGATTCTGAACCTGAAGTCTCTATCCCACATCTCAACCTTCTGTCCTCAGAAATAAATTCTAGAGATGGGTGGCTTCTTCTCCACTCTTGGGTTCTATGAGAAAGGAATCATCTGTGTCCTCCTGGCTATGTCCTCCCTCTACTACCCCTCCCCACAGTTAACTATGCTAATGGATTGAGGAGTGGAGCAGGGCCTGTCGGGTATACTGACACATGTGGCCTGGTGAGCATCTGCTGAGGCTGATCTGTTCAAGGACCCAAGTAAGAAATCCTTGGTTTTCAGCAGCTTCTCCCCACAGTAGAGCTGACATGCCTACCTCTACCTGCTGATTCTGTGTTTCAGAAGTTGAGTAGGGAAAACATGAGTAGTATGTATTGACATCTTCAAGTTCCAACAGGCCCAGAAAGAAACCACATAGGTATTTGTAAGAACTATCTTATGACCCAGAGGCATAAGGTGAGCTGGGTGCCCAGGGCTTGGAGCCCCATTTTCAAAGAGTAGCTTTCTGGGTCTCTAAATCCATCCCTTATTGCTCTCTTTCCCCAGGGCCTCTTGACATGTACAGATCCAGGGCTTGGTCCAGGGAGCTGCAGAATGTGGACACTGTGCACAGCCCAGTGGAATTACCCAGGGCTAAAATGAGTCAGCAGGCCATTCAGATTCAAACCTGCGGCTCAATCACTGGCCCCCATTCACTGCACCCACCTCCTCCTGAAGAAAAGCTCTGGGTAGAGCGGGAGGAATGCAAGCCACCAGGGAGCTGGGCTAGCTTCTGAGGAAGGAAGGACAACATGATTAACACCCTGTCCAGCTGTCTGGAGATCGGGAGTCCTGGTCACCTCCCATTCTAAGCAAACATTTGCTCTAGCTGAGGGCTGTGGCTAACACCTGAAATGGCTACATGTGGAGGGTCATCTGAATCAAAATAAAATGTGTGTCTTAAAGATTTTAGATCAGGTTAAACTTTCAGTGTGTGTATTATCTGAGTCAATGGTGGAGGATTCTTAGCGTTCTATTTCCCTGAGGAGTTAACACTTGAAGAATTTCATGAAGCAGTGACTGGATATTCCTGTAGAGGATAAATATTCCTGTAAAGAAGCCCTGAGATTTCTGAGCCCAGTGTGAGTTCTAAATTAAGCAATCTGGAGGCCACACCATCTTCAACCAACTCTATGACCCAGTTGACCAGGAAGTACATACCTTGGGGTGGTTTTATAACTTGGTTAACCCCAAGCTGTCACTATCATTTCCATGCTAGTGGATTGATCATTTACCAATCTTTAGAGAACAGCTCTGTCAGGCAAACGTAGCCAAACCTCTTGCCAGAAGTATTTCAAGATCTTTCAGGATTTCCAAATACTCTTGGGATCTTCTTACTGCACAGACTTGTCCAGTAGGGAACTTATGGGAGGGGCCAGGACATTTAGTCTGGACAAAGGACCACTCAGTCTACAAAAATGGGAAGGGCCAGACAGGTTTCGCACATCCGAGAGCAGAACTGTTTCCAATGAATGGAGGAAATGAGCTCCTTGCCATGCAGATATTCAAAAAAAGATGACATATGCATCAGTCAGGATACACCTCCTGACATAAAGGGTACTTATGTTGCTCTTAAGGGCTGGTTCCCAAGACACTTCCCACCTATTGTGGACTAAAATTGGTGTTCACCCAAAATTGATATGTTGAGGCCCTAAACCCCAAAGTGATGGTATTAGAAGGCAGAACCTTTGGGAGTTAGGTGAAGGTAAGGTCTTGAGGGGAGACTCCCCATGATAGGATTTGTGCCCTTAAAAGAACAGGAGAAAACACCAGAGCTCCCCAACCTCTATAACTATGAAATAAATGTCTGTAGATCATACCACTAGTCTATGATATTTTGTTATAGCAGCTTGAGTTGACTAAGATATCACTTAAGAATCATTCATTTCATGGAGGTTAAAGATCTGGAGCTCTTTAAGAGCCTATGAGATGCCCTGAATACTATAAAAATAATTAAAAATTCCTCTCCTGTCTTCTCACAAAAGCAATAACAACAGCAATAGCAACAACAACTACAAACCCATGGTTTGTATTGACATGAATACGTATCTGCTAAATGTTTATGCTTTCTTAGGGCCTGGGGGTGTACTGGCGGGGGGATCCTGGGTCCTACTGATCTTATGAGTTCATGAGCATCCTCACGAATCCCCCACTCATCTGGAGATTGCAGTGATAAATACAGACCTGGATTATCAGATGATTATATTGGTTAGACCACTACTGCCAGACATGATCTCTCAGGTTTTCTTGATTTCTGTTCATTTAACTCCTCCACTATATAACTCACGTGGCAACGATTGAGGTCTAGATCAGAGGCACAAAATAAAACACGCAGGAAGCCAAGGAAGTAAGGTGGGCCTTTTATGTGGGAAGAGCATGTGGCACTCTGTTTGGTGGAACATGAGAGACATTTAGAAGGTGCTTTGCCTCCCACTCCACCTTCCCATATTGACCCCCTCACTTGGTGAATTTCTGCCCGACCCTACTTCATGGTGCTTTAATCTTGCAAGTGGTTAAACAGCAATGTCAAGTCTGGAATCCAGAACATTAATTATGCAAACCTCCAGGTCCTTTTCATGGAAAAGAAAATATGAATCTTGCTGTTCTTCCTTGTGCTTATTTTATTTTTAATCTGGAAGTATTTTAAAGCTACAGAAAAGTGAAGAGACTAATATGCCCACACGCTTTTCACTACCTAAAATTTAAGCTAAGACTTAAGATTTCCAGTGGAGTAAATGCAGGAGAATGAGAGGGAGGAAGGGAAAGGAAAGACAAATGAAATGAATTTAACAGTCATGTTATATTCATATATAAAGATACAAAAGGGATATTCACATTTATGTAAATGTAGAAGAAAAGAAGATTAATGAAGTAGAGGCATGAGAATAGTGGGAAGGAGGAGGGAAGGGAATGGGGCTTGAAATCAAATTCTTTGCAAGTATGATTTTGTCAAAATGAACCCAATTACTATGCATAATTATGATGCGCAAATAAAAAAAATTTTAATTCACTTTCAAAAAACAAGACTTCAGATTTCACATTTGCTTCCAATCATTTTATTTTGCATGAAATAAACATTTCAGATAGTTTATTGCCCTTGAGTTCATGTCCCAATCCTGTTCTTATTCTCTGTAGCTCTTTTTTAAATCTAAATAAAAATTATGTAATACTAAAATTATGAATGGAGACCAGGCCCCCAGGACATTCACAGTGCCCTGATCCCTGATTGGTTAAGGGGGTCTTCCAGAAGAGACCTGTCAGGTGGCAGAGCGGATTTGTGCACATCATCCTGAAGAACCCACTTTCTCCCTCCTTCTCCAGGCAGGCAAGGGCCACTTCCTAGAAGTCCCCGCCCAGGTTTCCTTGACAGCTGGGCCTTTCCTGTGAGCCATTGTCGCGCTGGGAGAACTGCGCCAGCCTTACAGGGGAGGTGTTTCCGGGATGCATGGCCCAGGCAGCCTGGCAGGGCTGGTCTAGAGGAAGCGCTCCCAAAGAGGGGCACGTTCGCCCTGGGCCATGCCAAGTGCCCTGCTGAGCAGCCTAGAGGGGACTGTACCATGCTGGGTACATAAACCAGAGATCAGAGGCTTGCAGATGCAGGGAGAGAGTACTAGTTGGTGTGTTCCTTCTTTTGCTCTATTCCCCTGATGGATGGCGGCATTTTATGCTTGTATTTTATTGAGAGCTCTGTGTTGGGCCCTGGAACCGCTATGATGGCTTCTTCTTCCTTCCCTCAGACATTCTCTCACTCATTCCTTCCTTCCACAAATAGTTATCGAGCATCCATTTGTGCCAGGCACTATTCTGGATTTTGAGAATACAGCCAGAAACAACAGACATGAAGTCCTTGACCTGCTGGACCTTACACTCTAGCAGAATGACAGACAACGACTACTAGACGTCATACATCTGTCACAAGTAGATGATAAATGCTAGAGAAAGAAGAGAGAGAGAGAAAGGACAGAGGGTGGGGTCAATCAGTAAGAAGAGGGCAGCAGTGAGAATGGTCAGACATCTGGGGAAGAACAATCTGGGTGGAGGAAAGGGGTGGTGCCTGCCCCAGAATGGGAGCCTGCCCTGCAGCATGTGAATAGACAGAGCTGGTTTTCTCCCTCAGCCATCTGCATCTCCTCTAGATGCCCAGAGCTCAGCTACAGGAAGAATATGCCCAAGGCAGGGTCAACAGTGAGTTGCAGAGTCTGAGCACCCATAGCTCCCTCCAATCAGCAGGATAAAATTTGTGCACTTTGGGGTGCCCCACAGGCATACCTAATATCTGAACCCTGTGCAGGTTCATTTTCCACGGCTTTCTATCCACACTGGACCCCTCAGCTTGATTCAGGATCTGTGATCTGCAGGTATCCCAGGCTTTAGGTACAGACAGCTCCTGGATGCAGCACACATTCCTCTTGTGTGTATCGCCTGACAGGACCCTTTAAGATTCTGCTCAACATTACCTCTTCTGTGGGGCCCTTTTCCATTTCCCCTTGAACATTCCAGTGCCATATTCTGTTTATATGACACCTGGCACAGACCTTCACTAGCAGGTGGCTGGCCACATGCAGTTATATGTTAACTCATCTGCAGCCCCACCGGGCTGTGGCTGTGTTTCCCTCACCTCTTTGTCCTTAGCACCCAGCACCTGGTGCAAAGTAGGTGCTCCATAAAGTTATGCCAGGTAATGAACTGAGCAGTGCTTGGCTCCTTTGGTGGCTGAGAGGGCCCTGGAGACCTGCAATGGGCAGCCTCTGGCCTGCCTGTAGCTATTTAACACACTGTATTCACCGCTGTGCCCTCCTGGGACACAGATTTCCTGCGGGTGAGGGACTAGTGGGAGAAAAGGCCCTTATTTTGACCACAGAAAATGGCTGGCCCAGGGGACATTGTTGTTTAAGAGAATAGGAGAAGCCGCCCCTCTCCTGACTCCACCCCTGCCCTGGGTGCCAGTCTGGGCTAGCTGCACAACTCCTGGAAACCCTGGTCAGAAACATGCTTCCTCTCCCTTCCCCAGGGACCCTGTGCGCTCTGGAGCAGTGGCGCCTCAGCAGCTGAAGGGCTTTTACAGACAGTGTGCTGGGCTGACTGGCTGGCCACTCTCCGCCCCTGAGGCCTGCCCAGTCTTCCCTTGAAAGCCTCTCGCCACACTCACCTGTGCAGCCCCCATCCAGGTCTTTGCCCTGTTGCCTGGATGGCATGGAATGTCTCTGACTCACTGATTTGTCTCCAACCCCCTCTCCTGCCATTGTTTGAGTCACGTTCAGAACCTTCTTTTCCAAGGCTCCTCTTTGCTCAGAAATCTGCAGGGGCCTCTCATTGTCTAAAGGACAAAGTCCAGACAACCAAACCTGCATTATGGGTTCTTGGAAAACAGACCCTGACTCCCTTGTGTGTACCTCTCTCTCTCCTCTTTCCCTTTGTCAGTCTCCTTCCAACAGTGTCCCAGTTCTGTGCTTGGGGGAGGCTGTCTAACTCCTGCGGGGCTTATCTAGTCCTAACAATCCTTCTGCATGCAAAGCCTGCACAGGCATTCCTGACACAACCATCTCTGGGACCTGTGTCCCTTATGATTATTCCCTCTAGCAATCATTTGATAATGAATTAGACATTGATCTTGAAGACTTTGAAGGTTCCTTCCATCTGAAGTTGTATTCTACAATGGGTTTTGCTGTCGTCCTTGGGTTTGTCTTAGTTTTCCACTTATAGAGTGAGAGACCGGAGGTCTGACACAGGTCTTGCCCTGTGTCAATCTGTACCTTCTATGATATAATAGTACCTGGCACAGTCTAGAAGACTGAGCATGGGTTTTGTAATGGAAAGATTTTTGGACCCTCAGCCCCAGGTAGTTCTCTATTCATCTGTCATATGGTGGCTCTCACATTTATGCCTTCTGAGGAATCAGCCTTAATATATGGTGCTCCAAAGGGAATGTGTATTATAAAAGATGCCTGGAAACAGCATTACTTAACCATCATTAAGCTTTTTTTAAAATTATTATTAGTTGCTCAAAACATTACATAGCTCTTGACATATCATATTTCATATATTTGATTCAAGCGGATTGTGAACTCCCATTTTTACCCCGTATACAGATAGAAGAATCACATTGGTTACACATCCACTTTTTTACATACTGCCATACTAGTGTATGTTGTATTCTGCTGCCCTTCCTATCCTCTACTGGGGATGATAGCTCAGTTGGTAGAGTGCTTGCCTCACACGCACAGAACCCAGGGTTCAATCCCCAGCACCACCACAAAAAAAAAAAAAAAAAAAAAAAGTATCGGTGTTTGAATATGTATACATCATTAAGCTTTAATGGTGAGGTGCCAGGTATCAGGGATAGAAGAAGTGTTGGCATGGGAACTTTTCTTGGAGACATCTCCTGCTTTCCTGAGTATTCTGTCAGCTTTAGATCAAGGCCTAGAAAGAAGAGAAAGGAACCATTTAGAAGGAAATTCATCCTGGCTTCTTCACTCCATGCAAACCTTAACTTCCTACCTGTCATCTTGAGAAGAAACTTCTTGTGTGGGGGTTGTCAGGTGGAGAGAAGCAGGTATTATTCCTATCTCTCTGTTCCTGGTCGGCAAGCCTTCCTAGAGCTTCTGCAGGCACCTTACCCTGAAGGAACAGCTGTGGGAAGGAGCCAGTTCAGTCTCCTGGTCAACAGACCCACTGTGGACACAGATGCTCAAGTGAAGCAGAGTCAGACAGTCTATTAATGGTGCACAGAGTTCAGAGTGAGAAAGGTGGGTAATGGGGACAGGAGGGAGGGATAAGCTTGCCTTGACTGAGTATATGCTGTCTATATTTCAGGCTTTTGAAATCATTTTAAATATGTGATATCACATCGTGTGTGTAAATCAGGTCATTAAAAATTCTAAAAAAGCATGCTTCCTCTCTTCCCAGTGCCCCAGTAGAGATACAACTAGTTTCTTAACTGTTCTCCAACTTCAGGACATCTGTTTTTCTATCTTTTGAAATTATAAATAACAGTTCAATAACATCTTTATACCAACATCTTTTGCTGTTTTTTTTTTAAATTGGGTTATTTTTATGTGATTTTTAAAATAAAACACATTTGGAAGGAGAAGAGATAATTTGAAAATCTGCTGTCTAGAGTCATCCCAGACCAAATGATTTAAGTTCTCAGAGGCAAAGGATGCAAGAAAGTTTGGTGTGAGATGTCAGGGTTCACACTCAGACCTCCCCAGGCACTAGGCGTGACTTCTGTACCCTGAGTCTCAGCTTCTCTGCCAGATGGAGAGGGAGATGGTGTTTCCTTGTAGGTTAAGATTAAATAGAAAAAGGTAGTAGAAATTATTTTTTAATGACTTCACCACAAAGAAATGATAAATGTTTGAGGAAATAGATATGTTTACCTTCATTTAAACATTAGACAATCTATATGTGTACCACATGGTGCCCCATCAATATGTACAATATTGCCAATTTTCTGATTTTTTTTAGGATAGATTTAAAGAAGAAGAGTTACTGGGTCAAATAGTATAATTATGATTTTAAATAATAGCCTTGTTTTCTAAATATAAAAGTAACGCTTATTATGAAAAATTTAGAAAATATAAAAAAGAGAATAATATCATCCATCACCTTTCAAAGAACCATTATTAATATTTTGGGATCTTTTTTCTAGTGGCATATGTAAAAATGTAAAAATATAGCTGCATAATACTATGATTATATATTACTTACAGTGTTATTTCATGCTTATCAGCAATCATTGTATTATAAAATTATGTCATTGTTGGTCTTTGAAAATATTTTTCATAGCTGTGTAATATAATTTAAATATTCTTTTACTTGGCCACTTGGATTTTTGTTTCTAGAAATTTCCTTTTAGTAACTCTATGACAAACATCTGTGAATATTAATCTTTGTCCTCATCTCTGATTAGGTCAGATTTATAGAAGTGAAATTACTAGGTCAAAGTGTGTAAGCTCTGTTAAAGTTCTTGGTACAAATTGCTAAAATGAATTCCCAAATGCATTCCTAGAAATTAAGGACATCCATCTTTTCACACCTTGGTCAATATGATTGTTATATAGATGGAAAAATTTCCATAGGCAAATGTACTTTTTTTTCATTTTTTCTTCTTTTGGTGCCAGGGATTGAAACCAGGGCCTCCCGCATGCTAAACATGCACTCTACCATTAGGCTACAGCCCTAACCCCTACTTTTTAAATTTTCATTTTTACTAGTAATGAGGCTAAACATATTTTGAAATGTGATTAACTACCTGTAATTCTTCTTTTGGAATTATCTGTTCATGAGTCCCATCCATTTATTGTTTCATCTTAGCATATTTCTTGTTGTTTTAGATGAACTCTTTCTATTTTAAGCCTATCCCTATTATATTCATTCTTGAAAACAAAATTTCCAAATAAAGAAGATATCCCCGTTTCTATAGGCAAGGAAACCATGACTCAATGAGGGAAGTGAATTATTTAAGGTCAGCCAACTGGCAAGTGGTCTAGATGGCATTTGAACTCAGGTCTGACTGGCTACAGAGGTCTTGAATAAAAAGAGAAAAGAAAATAAAAGGAGACGGAACAGTAACACTGGCTTTGGAAGCCTTGGTGGCAGAACTTGAGTATGTTCTTCAGGATGACTGGAGAATAGCTGTTGGAGAGATTAGGGACACTTATGGAGGAAAAGAAGAAATAAAGGGCGAGGAACCAGAGAGCCCCAAAGTGACCTGGCCTGGCCTGGGGACAGTTGTACATCTTCCTGATCATTGCCTCTCAGCCCAGGGGCATGCTTCTTGTTTCCCTTGCCCTTCATTAGCTTTCTGATGGCTTCTAGCCATTTATTTGCTCACATCCTCTGCAAATCTGTTACACATGCAGCAGTACACCCTTTGATTAGTCCTCGCCTATTATTCCCATGGCTTTAAGGGAGTGCCTTGTTATCTTTGCACTGATATTTAAGAAAAAGAGGGGCTCAGGGAGGCAGTGTGTACAGCAGAATCCAGAATCTAAGGACTTCCTTGATCATCTTTTCTTACCCAATCATGATCATGGTGATTCCAACACCACAGTTCCACAGATCCTTGCTGATTCATAAGGATAGAAGTGGGGAAGGGAAAGAAGGAAGAAGGAAGAAGACTGGATTTCTAATTTCTTTAGAATGGGTGCACAGGGCCTCCCAGCTAGTCTGTAAATTCCTTGACGTACAGCAGCCTCTTGACCTCTACCTCTTCCTTTACCTAACAGTGTCCTGCACCCAGATGGCTTGATAAATACCTGGGGACAACGGAAGGGGATCAGACTAGGCACCAAAGGGCTTTATGCTCTCCTCATTCCCCCAGGAAATAAAGACGATAAGTAGTAGTCTAAGCTAGTAGTAGTCTAAGTCTACTTAGCTAGTAGTCTAAGCTCACACTCCAGGGTTATAGAGGTCCTCTTTGGGGCTGGGATGGGGAGATGGCTTAGGAAGGAAGAAGAGGAGAGGTCCTTTATTACTTGCTCTCTGTCTCATGGCTCCATCTGGATCTGTCCTTAGGGAGTTTGGAAATGCCTAGAAATTTATCTTGGCAGTTCACTGCACTGTGGGAAATAGATGGAGACTTGTAGATTTATGGAAGCAGGGGTGGGAGGGTGGAGAGACTATAGCGTCCATGTCCACTTGGAAGTTGAAGGGAAACTTGACCTACAGAAAAGACTGAAGAGCACCAGAAACTCTAAGTATATAGGTAACTTTAAAAGAATCATCCTTTCATTTCTTACTTTTTTTTTCCAGTTGCTTGAACTTCAGTTTTTTGTTAGTGCATTATTATTTTACATAAGAGTGGACTTCATTATCAGTTTTTAATTCCTCTAAAAGACAGTTGTCCAAAGCAGAAACAACAATACCAATAATGGTGGGGCTTAAGTTCAGGAACATATATGACCACAGTAAAACGAAGGATGAGGGTGGTAAAAGAGAATTATACTGGTTTCAGTTCTTATATGTGAACTCAAGAGACAAATTAAGGATGATAATTAAGGATGCACATTGTAACCCGTAGAAGAAACAAAGAGATTAAGCTAAAAATCAAATAGAGGAAGTAAAATGGAATATAAATTCATATATTGGTTGATTCAAAAGAGGATAAGAAAAAGAAATGAAATAGATAAAAAAATGATAGCATTTATCACTTATAATAGTATCCAGAAAGGAAATAAATTAGATGTTCTCTAAGGTCCTTTTGTAGGCTTCAGTATCTCTGATGAGTCTGAAGCCCACTGTCAGTTCCTACTAAGGGAAGTGAGTCAGGCTGGCTGTGGGAGAACTGGGGTAAAGTGGGGCTGAGCTTGGAGGCACAACAAAGTCCCCAGCCCTTTGTTCCTTCTCTCCCTTCCTGAGCATCCCTGATCCCTCGTCCTGAAGATCAGACTCATGGTTCCTGGGTCTGTGGTTGGCCCACTTACTAGTAGAGGGGACTGTGCTCATGAGTTTGAATTTGCCATTGAGATTAGAGCACCAAGTTAAGGTGATGATTAGGAGCAGGGTTAAAGTTGGAGAAGCAGCCAGGTTTAGATGAAGGCCTCATTTGGAGTCAAGAGTCTTCTCTGGAGTGGCTGCTGGATTTGGTTTGTTCCAGCTGTCGGGTGGGACTGAGCTGGGCACAGGATGAGCCAGTGGAGAATTTACACAATCTCTCGCGATGGCCACATGTTAGGCATATTATCTCTGATGACCAATAATCTCTTCTTCCTCCCTCTCTGGTCCAGGTCAGTCTAATTTCAGGACTTTTTCCTCTCTCTTATCAATGCAGCGCAATATCCATTCATTCATAAAATCTTTATCGATTTCCAGCCCCATACCAGGTCCCATACTAGGAACTAGGGATCGAATATGAACAAAACAAAGTACCTGACCCCGTGGAGCTGATGATCTACTGGTGACAGACAGGAAACACAATGTGTCAAAAGTTAGATGCCTGCAGAAACCAGGCAGTAGACTAAAGTGATCTTGAGGCCTTTGGAGAACCTGGGTTTGAGGAGGAGATAGGCTGTGAAAAGTCAGTGGGGGGCTGGGGCTGGGGCTCAGCGGTAGAGCACTCGTCTCGCATGTGTGGGGCCCTGGGTTTGGTCCTCAACACCTTATAAATAAAATTTTAAAAATGGTATTGTGTCCACTTACAACTAAAAAAGTATTTAAAACAACAACAACAACAACAACAAGTCAGTGGGGAGAGGCGCATCTTGGGCATCTGAAGACCGGGTGACATGAAGGCAGCCTGGTGGCTGTACACCAGCAAGTAAGGTGTTCTCATTTGAGATCATGAGACCCTGACCACTCTGGACATTCTGTAGAGAATAGCCTGTAACAGTGACCAGGGAAAACCAAACATAAGAAAACAATGGACTAAGAGATAAGAGCCCTGGATTCCTCAATAAGCTTTGTGATCTTGGATCCCTCTCTAGTCTATCTGTAGATTATCTGTATCTATCTGTATCTCTATCTGTAGATTATCTAGCTGTATCTACCATTAGTAATATCGGTGCTATTTATGTCATAGAGTCATGGTGGGAACTGGTGACAGAAAGTTTAAAAAGTTGCTTTTACAGAAAGGGCTATACAGAAGAAAAGTTGTGGTCATCGACTCTCCTCCTCTGCATACTGGACACTTGTTAAATTCAATGGGTCAGGTGGGATCTGTATGAAAATAGTTTGAGTTGCTGTCCTCTGTGAGCATTGTGGCTTCTGAAACATCACTCACATGGTGACTGGTTCACTGATTTGGTTAATGAAGCCAAACTCAACAGTGGAACCCAAGTGCCAGCCAGATCCTTTCGTTCAGTTCCCAGGCCAGGGACAGCTTTCAATGGGTTGTTATCAATCATCACCAGCCCCACTGAGTGAGTTGAGCTCCCCACTATGGAGAGCCACAGCTGGGATCAGAGATTTGCTTCAAGCCTGGCCCTATTGCCAAGACATCTCACTTCGCCCAGAAAATGGAGGAGGGAGAGTGAGGGCTCCGTAGAAACCCATGGGCAGGTGTTCAAGTATTGTGTTGTGGTTGCAGAGGGACAACTATTCCTGTTGTCAGGGGATTGAGAAATAAAGCCTGTGGCACATCAAGAGAGGTCATAGAGTTCAATGTTCCTCCAGCAATATGTCACCTGTGCCCAACCCTATCCCTGCAGGCCTGATCTGAATGGTTCATCACACAAATGCACAAAGCAAAACAAGAGCAACAAAATTGCAAGGAGCTAGAATCTGGGCTGGGGATATAGTTTGGTATGACCCTTAGCACTGCAAAAAAAAAAAAAGGGGGGGGGGAAGAAAAGAAAAAAGCAGTCCAACACTATCTGCAAGTACACTTTGGTTGTAGTATAAGGGATTTTGAGGTGAAAGCATTATATGTGCTTTAAAAATCACTTGATTCTCACAGCGTTGTTTTGAAGTGACCACTTTATCCCCATTTACAGACAAGGAAATTGATACTAAGAGAACTTAATGGATGTGTCCAAGATTATGAGATGAATTACAGAAATAGGACTCAGCCTAGGTCAGTCTAATTCCAAGATTGTGGGCTCCCCGGTCCTCAGGCTTACTGTCCTAACGTATTTGTTGTATCTCTCTGTTTCTCTTTCCATGGAGGACAGAGCTGGAGACAAACTGAAAACTTCTCAGGCCAGAGATGACTGAAGACAAGCTCAACTCTTGTCACTAATTTCTTATTCTACGATATGAAGACAAAACAATCAATTAGCCAGCAATTATGAATTAAAGGACTGTGGGAGAGGCCTGGCAGGACAGGCAGGAGGCATGCATCCCTGCAAATAATTCAAGAGCAAGACCCAGCCATGTCTTGCCCAGTTGGGAGGCAGTGATGGTCACTGAGGAAGGAGCTGACCAGAGGCTGAGAGTGAAACAGAGTCAACAGCTATAGGGAATGGGGGGAAAAGGGTAGTACCAAGGCTCAGCTGCCACTAAGGAGAAGCCAGAGGACCTTAACTGCTTCCAGTCCTGGAGCCTGGGTCTCAGCAGCCTGGACTCTTCTTGAGCACAGGAGAAGCCCAACCCAGGGCACTGGGTGTGCCCAGAAGAGCCTGCACCCACGTGTCAGGCTTGCCCTGGTGAGCCAGGCACAGAACATGCAGCTCCTGTCCATTTCTCCTCCAGAGCTGATGATTGGATGAGTGACCACGGTGGTTCAGAGCCTGGATGTAATGACTGGGCTGGGTAAAGGATTTTTTTCCCCTATGTGAGAAAAGACCCTGAGAGAAAAATGGGAAATCAGTGGGAAGGACAAATTAGTATGGATGAATTGCCGAAGGAGGCGGCTCAGTACAGTGCCCTCTAATGGTGGGGCTGGGCTAAAAGCTCCTCTGGGGTGACAAGGTGACTGGGTGTGGGGTAGGCAGGGAGGGAGGGCAGAAAAACCTGCCCTTCCTGTCAGCTGAGTCTCCCTGCCTGTCTCTCAACACTATTTTAAAAGCATAACCAGAGGCTTACTGTGCCCCCACCCATGGGCTGAGAGGGAAGAGGAGAGAGTTCACCAGGACAGCCCTACCCTAGAGGGTAGGGAGGCAGAGAATGGGCCTCCCCTCCAAAAGGAGGCTGATGTAGCAGTGACAAAGAGTGGAAGAGGGGTCTTTCCTAAAACTTAGAGAATGCTTTTGAATTTTAATATGAAATGATTTAAAATAAAAGCTTTCAAAATGTACTGAATCTGTACTACCTTAATGCACAAGATTTCTTTCTTTTTCAGTTCCTTCTGAGACTATTTTTGTCTTGCTCGCACAGTCCCTTTGAAAACCCATTAGAGTATAACACTGTGATATTAATGATTTGATATGAATAATCACATTTGTATTACACTTTGTCAGGTGTTGTGCTTAATCGTATCCCTAAGTCTGTAGAGGTAGAACGATTAGCATTCCTCATCTGCAAGATGAGGAAGCCTGGGCTTGGAGATGTTGGTCCCGTTGGTGGAGACTTAAACCTGAGCTTCAGGTCCTAAGAAGACCAGAACTTGGACTTTAGGCTTTGGACTCCAAACTGTGCCTCAGTCAGTGCTCAGCAGCACCCTCTTATGCATGGATTTCTAGACCCAAAGGAGAAAATGACAGGGTTTAACTGTCTCCGGCTCTGGGTTCTACCTAGCCCAGAGTACCTGAGTCCACACAGACCCAGCTCAAGGCTGTTATATTTCTTTTTTTATAATTTTTAAACATTTTTAGTTGCCAATGGATTTTTAACTTTGCTTATTTATATGTGGTGCTAAAAATCAAGGTTATATTTCTACTGAATTTTCCATTTTCCTCATCCCATGACTCATTCATTTCTTCACCTTGTGGGATGAGTACCTTTAATTTTTGAGAAAAAAATTATTTAAGAACGAATGGGAAGAGAGATCTTTTTGCCTGGCACCTCCTCTGCCACATTCTCTAGCATTCCCCACCCCCACGTCCAGCCCAGTGCCACTCCAAGGCCTGGCCCAGTGCTCAGTGTTTTGCTCCTGGCCTGAGTGACTACAGGGCATGAAGCTGGATTGGACATAATGCCCAGCATGTCTTTTCCTTTAGTTCTCAAGAGTCCAGCTGGGCCCTTAGGAAGGAGCCCCACGAATTCTGGCTCTCGCACAAAGACAGCAGTGGAAATGGTCTTCTTATCTCTGATTACCATGGTTGTGAAAAGTCTAGTTGGTCATTGAAACCTTTAAATTAATTGGAAACTTCTGGAGGAAGATAAAAAGATATTCACTTGGAGCAGGGAATGTGGAAAATGAAAGGAAGGGTAGAGAAGAGAAAGAGAATGGAGGTAGAGGGGATGGCCCAGGGTGAGAAATTTAGTGGACTCCCCACTGAGGTCCATTCTGGGCAGTTCTGGGGACCTTTCCCCTGCTGCACATGTCTACAAATAATCCCAAGTTGGACTGTGGAAAATAGTTTGATTTGCCTTTGACCCTATTTAACATCCCCAAGATACCATGGCCACACAGCCACCTACCTATCTATCCAGGGACACATATACCAACCACTATCCCCTCCATCTTCAAGATGGCAATCATTGGCTCTTTACTTAGAGGGGAGTCTGCTCTAGGGGATTCTGGAACTCACAGGAATTTTACTCTGATACTAATGCCTACTGTGAAAAACTTTAGTGGAAAGAAAAGTTTAACTTTCTTTTTTTTTAAAATGTACTAAAATAGAAAGATAAAACTTTCTTGCAAAGGACCTGAAGAAGGTTCCTGGTAAGCTAAGCCAAGGGCTGCACAGGTCAAGGGCATCCTTATTCCATTCAGCAGATTCTGCTAGAGTTTGCAGAGAATGTTCATTGTTGCACTTTGGTGACATTACTGCCGTGACAGCCACTTAATTATTGGCAACAAACTCGAGGTAGGAAAACTGAAATGTCAGGACAAAAAAAAAAAAAAAAAGATGAGGGTCATATCCCATTTGTGTCTGACACAGGTGTGACCATCATCCTTAGGACATGCTGCTGGCTCAGGTGTTCTAAGCACTGTACAAACCAGTAAGAGCTGAAAATCTAAGATGGACAATAATAACAACTCTGAGAAAGGTTTGAGTTGTTTCTGTATGGACTGCCCATGGCTTTGAGACCTAAAAGAGAAGACTCAGTTTCTACTCTTCTTCCCTTTCTGATTAGAAAACTCCTTGAAGGATGACACCCTTCAAGATCCAGCTAGAATGTCACCTTTTCTAGAAGCCTTCCCTAATGTCTCTTCCCTCTCTCTCCTGTTCCCAGGCAGAGTGATTTCCCATCCTAAGATCCCAGAAAAATAGGGCTTGAACTTCTGAGGTAAAGTATTGTACTTGTTTAGAAGTCTGTCTCTATTGGAGAGACAATAGCAGGCTGTGAGCTTCAGAGAGCAGGGCTATGTTATCACTTACTTTTCTAAGCTGGGTTTTAACCACATTGATGTGTGTGGGCTGAATACTCAATAAATGCTGAAGAATAGAAGAATAAATGCATGGGATGAATTAAAGATTTTAATGCAAGCAAAGGGAATGAAGCCCAAGTGCAAAGGAATTGGAAGGGGAATTTGGAAGGTGCATTGTGTCAACACTAACATTTTATTACTTTTTAAATGAGCTGTCTACTCTTAACAGGTAAATTTAGTTTGGAATTTTCTATGGTTTTTTTTTCTAGCTTGTAATTATGGCCTGAAGTTTTCTTTAAAAACTTGGCATCTGAGCTTCCCTCTGTAATACTCTAATATGTGATGAACTATGGGCTCTGTCTTGGAGTCATCTACTTAGAGCTTTGCCACTATCATGCTTTTAGGCCAAAAGGGATCTCTCCTCCATAATTTACCATTTGATGAGAACTCATTTTAAAATTTAGCCTAAGTTTAGAGGAGTTAATCTGCTATGATATAAAATTAACAATTAAGATAGAGCATGCCAAGACCCATTGTCTAAAACTTTTAAAATATGTCTGTCTCATCTTCCTTCTACCAGGGCCTTGTACATAGTAGGCAAGCACTCTACCACTGAGCTGCATCCCCAGACCTGGGGTAATCACTGAGCACAATGGGCATAGCTAAACTTGCCACCCCAGGATTCATATGCTACAGACTTCAATCCTTTGAGGAAACCAAGGGAAAACCCTTAAGTTTAAAATCTTAAGTATTTACAAGCACATTCAAAATATTGCATCCCTGATTTTCTTCAAAGGGCCAAGACAGGTGTGCATTCAAGAGAAATGCAAAGTTATAATGAGGTTTGCCTGGGAACCTCTTTCTTGCTTGGCACTGGAGCAGCTGTGAGTTGTGACTGTGTGTTAAGGTCTATAAACAAGTCAGGATGGCACCTGGTATTTTGACAGAGAAATGTTAAAGTCGGTAAACAAGTCTGCATGGTGCCTGGCAAAATGCCAGAGGGAGTGGTTTGTGAAGTAACAAAAGCGAGCCATTAAGTGTGGAGATTCCTTATTGGTTGACTGCTGTATCTATTTTATGCTAATTAGATAAGCTGTGTAAAATGTATAAATACCACTCCTGTCCTACAATAAACCGCTCCTACTCCTGCTGTATCAATCTACACAAGTTGTTCGCCACCCCCCAGTTATTTTGCTTCAGCCGGACTGTGGCAACTGTGGGTGCAAGTACATTTGAGGGCATATCCACATATGCTTTAGATATTCCCTTGTATTTCTCCCCTCCAAGTCCGACACCTCCAAAGGACCAATTTCAGTCCCCAGAATGATACAGATATAAAAGGCCCTTACACAGTCACTGGAAATTGTAAAGGAGCAAATATTGTGCACGTTATTTGTTTATGATTTGTTGAGTGCTCATTGTATGCCAACTGCCTTCCTAGGCATCAAGGTTGCCACAATATCTCCCCATCTTGCAACTGTATCCCTGCCCACTATTAGTCTGCCTGAGTCCCCTGGGGTGGGAGGGAGGGAAAATAATGGATAGGAAATGTCTTTCTTTTCCTTCCTCCTCTTCCCCCACCCCAGCCCCCAGTCCTTTCTTGGTATAGGTATACTTTCTCTTCAGTTTTCTCTGGCTGTAGCAGGTGCTTTCCTCTTTGGTATCTTTGTGAGATCTTTGCAGACTCCTCCAGAAGGGTCTCTTCTTCTGCCCTTACGAACCCCTCTCAACTTGCGCTTCCAGTGGTACCTCGATATTTTTCTGCTGGGCTCTCCTTGAAGACATTCACATGGACAGAATCCTCCTGAAAACCCCAGGGACCACATCTGGCCCCTGCATGTCATGCATCATACTGGACTCTGAGAGTACTGCTCATATATCCCCTCAGGAATGAAGGACAACATTCCCCCAGATGCTACCAAGGTCATACCCTTCCCCCAAGTCAGTTAACACCAATCAATGTAGGGGCAGGAAAAACAAACAAACAGACAAACAAAAACCCTTCACTCCACCCAGGGACAAATTTGAAAGGCCATTCCAGCTTTGGGTTTTCCTGTGGGTTGGATGAAGACCTTGTTGAGGCTGCCTGGAAATTCCTTTTCTCCCCTGCCCAATCTTGCTTCCTCCCCATCTCCTCCAGCTGCTAATGCAAAAGCACAACCTAAAAAACTTCCCACATGCTAATCTTGCCCTTCAGGGTCAGATTCTGGGGAATCCAACCTGCCACAGGCCCTATTGCCATGACTGAGGCGCCTGGAAGTTAACTTCCAGATGCAGCCCTCCACTCAGCTGCCATAGGCCACTTCAGCCAGGCTTTTAGCCATGGTGGTCTCCTGCATCTCTCAAACTCCAGGGTCAGGCTTCAGACTTTCTGCATAGTCTCCTATGAGCCCCAGGAGAGAGGAGTAAGAAGCTCCCATCCATTCTAGGAATGGGGACGGGTCATGTTAACCAATTGCTAGTCCTTCTATATATCATTCCATGCCCTCTCTTAAGGTGGACAGTGGGTAGAGAATGCATGCAAAACCATTTTGGAAGGGGTGCAATAATAAGTTGGCACCTATTATTGTGGGAATTCAATGGAAACTGAGGCACAAGAGTTCCCTTATAATACCTTGCAATACACCAACATCACTCCACTGGTTGGGATAAATATCTCTGACCCTCTCTCTGAGCCAATCTTAGTTATCCAAGCTTTAGGGCAGAGCCTGGAGGCCAATGTCATTATTTTTAGTGACAGAGCACCCTCTTTTCTGTGCATGCCTTCTTCTAAGGTGGGGCTAGCATGTCCTTTCCATCAGTCATTCCTCTCACATGGGTGATATTTTATCACCTCAGAAGTCACACCCATCAGCTGGGCAGCCTGGTCCGTTCAAGCGAAATTTCTCTGGGTCCTAGAGGTGGACAAAACTGGGACTCTGGAATTTTCACTTCCTCCATTTACTCCCTCCCCCACCAAATTTGCCACACCTATTGTTTAGACTCTGATTTTGCTCTTAATTTTCATATTTAAAATAATTTTAAAGTACATGAGTTATATGTATATTTGCCAATTTAAATGTGATTTGTGGAAGACAAAGGAATCATTACCACTTTAAAATGCCTGTTGATATCAGAAGCTTACTTAAAAAGTGAGTAAATTTGAATTCTCAATCTGGGAATTGCAGTGTGTTCAACTGCACTGTGTTCTCATGGAGGAAAGGGAACCCCCTAGCACTCTCTTATAAACACCTAAGATCTTTCATTGGCAAAACCTCGTCCTTAGACCTAGCAATGGAAAACATTATTCTCTAAGCTATTGATAATCTAGGTGTGAGGGATGGAGAAGCCAGGGTTAATTATAACTGAATCCTTATCAATGAATACTTGCACATTCCAGTAGAAAAAAAGTTTGGCCTCTTGTCAATAAAGTCACAGAACTCCTTGTGAAAGATGACAAATTCTGGATTTGTGGGACCCAAAGTGACAATGTTTAATAGTAGATGTAGCTTCTATGTGTGAAATGACCTCATGACTTTGGCCATACACAGGGAGTATGGTTTTCTGGTCCTGGAGTTCAGGGACATAGAGTGTGAGATCAGATTTTGTAAAATTATAAAAGGGTTAGTTTCATTTGGATAGAGTAACATGCAAGGTGAGGAAAGAAGTGGCTCAGAAAAGGCTTTTCAATATAGGAGGAGCTGTGGCCTCTGCCAGATGGTCTTTCCTTCCATCTCTACTCTCCCTAAAGCCAAATCAACTAAGTGGCCAGATGAGGGTCATATGGATAATACACAAGACAAAGTATGCATCAGACAGGGACAAGTGAACTTGCACGACCCTGAGAGTGCCTCCTTCAATTTTGAATTCTAAGGGCCTCTCTTGCCTATTCTTGATCCCACTGTGACAATGTATTGAAAGTTGTCAAATACTAATGAAATATCTCAGCATGCCAAGACCTCTTCTGATAAATCACACCCATTCCAACCTGATCTCCAACCTCATCCTGGATCACAATGTTTCTTTGATAAGGACTACTGACGCCATCTTTCTTCCACCTGAGTGTTGCATCCTAAGTGCCTGCTCTTGTTTGTAAGTTAACTCCTTTCTCTAGCTTATCCTTCTAATGGAATACTTTACAAGAGAGAGAACTAAAGACCCATTCTTGCCCCCTTGTTAAAACAAGTAGTTTCAGTTAATTCCCTTGGTGTCACAGCTTTTGTCCCAGAGCAGTGCAGTAAGGAATTGTTAAGACAGGTGGGGAGGATTTGCTGGGAGATGGGCAATTTGGTCCCTTTTAAGCTTTGCTTATGGGTGCCCTTTGCTGCCCTCTGTAGCCCTAATATCAGTGTCTCTAGAGATACCCCTCTAAATCTGGGACTCCAGGTCCCCTCTCCTATCATCTTTGAAAGTTTTCTCATTTAGTTATTCATGGACTCTAAAAATTAAAGAAGTCTGTATCTGGTTCACACTCTCAGCTTCTTCTTGTAAGGGTTGTTGAAATGAATCCTGGAAGAAATCTTGAGAGATCATTGGACCATTCAGCTCTACTCTAATCAAGGATGGATCCAATCCTTTGGGGACTTTATTATCTAGGACTTTTGGTGAATCTCTCAGACACTGCCAAAATCCCAGACATTCAAAGCTATTCACTGGGATTTCCAAAAAAAAAAAAAAAAAAAAATCCTGTTGTTTATCCTTGTTTGGGAACCTTTCACTTACAGGGCAAAATCCCAATTTCACAGGCTGAACATGAGGAAGGAGCTATGTTAATATGGCTGGTCTGCTTTTGAGTGACCCTTTACTTTTCTTCTTTCTTCTGGTTTTCGTTTTGTTTGTTTTTGTGCTGAGGATTGAACCTGAGCCTCACATATGCTAAGCAGACCTCTAATCCTACTTTTCCTCTAAAAAAAAAAAAAAAATTACAAAAGCTCATTTCATAACCTCTACTTTACTGAAATGTTCTCTACGGGATGGAGGTGTTGTTTTGTGACCTGCCAAACACAGGACTCAGTGGCTCCAGTGGAGAATGACCTGGAAGTTTCTGTTTTTCCCCCTGCTGCTCCGAACCCAAGTGAAGTAAGAAAGTTTATAGACTATTAGAAATATGTCTAACCAACTTGAAATTCTCATTAAGATAAATAAATGTGACTACTAGGATTGGCAGGCTGGAGAAGCTCTGAAGGAATTCACTCACCAGCTTCCTAGAAAATGTGCAATCTTTGAATTCACTGTTAGGCATGTTTTTTTTTTTTTTTTTTTTTTTTTTTTTTTTAACTTCTAGGTCTATATTCATGTTCAGCAGCTCTAGGAAAATGAGAAAATATATCCGGTTTCCAAACTATCTGTTGTCCCCCACCCCATTCTACTTTCTGAATCATTTTGAAGGCTCCTGAAAGGATTCTTGCCTCTCTTCCTGTGTGGAAGGTGCACAGGGGGTGGGAGGGGGTACCTTCTGAAACAAACCTATTTTCCCCAAATCGTTTCTGCATCTGATTCTAAAATAAAATGTTGCCAGAGGCTAAAGGGGGAGGAACAGCAAGGGTTCTGCCCCAGAGCGTACCAGTTCTTGGGCCCTCACTTTCTCTTAAACTCACAACTGTGAGTCTCTTGGGCCCTTCTGCAGGCTTCATAAATTAAGGACCTCCCCTGATCCTTCCTGAGGTTTCTCTGCTGGATCACACAAAATAGGTGGGGAATGGGAAGAATCTAAGTGCAGAGCCTGCGCACAGAACAGATCCCAGGCAGCATTCAAAGCGCAGGTGGAAAATCCCGGCGAGCCCTTGGATCCACGATTTCCCAAAACAGTAGCTTTCACCATCTCAAGACTTCTTGAACCTTGAATAACTAGAGCGCAGGTCTGAGACCCAGTGACTTGAGGAGATGCAGCTCTCACTCCAAGGTTACACTGGAGAACCAATTCTGAACTCATCGGAGTTTGCGCCGAGATGGGAGGGATATTGAGGGAAGAGCGCCGCAGGGCAGATAGCTCTAAGGCCTTGTTCTCTGCATCCCCGCCACAGCCAAACCACCCAGCACAATCCCGCAAACGACCCGGAGGAAGTATTGGGTGGGTGCAAACCCTACTTCCATTTCATCGCACGGTTTCTCTCGGATCTATTTCCCTGCCTTTCCTCTCAGAAGGCAAAGTTAGTTGCGTTCCACCAAAAACGTGTGCATCGCCCAGTCAAAAAGCGATGCGGCAGGGGTCCTCAAAATTATTCCCACCCGGCCGAGGAGCGACACAGCGGGACAAGGGACGCGGGAGCGCAGCGCGGTGGAGGGGCGCTGCGAGGTCCAGTTGCGCGCGGGATCTTCCAACGCCCGAG
This sequence comes from Callospermophilus lateralis, assembly GCF_048772815.1. Taxonomy (NCBI): domain Eukaryota; kingdom Metazoa; phylum Chordata; class Mammalia; order Rodentia; family Sciuridae; genus Callospermophilus; species Callospermophilus lateralis. The sequence goes on from NC_135318.1 coordinate 36,534,407, forward strand.
GTCCACTTCTCGTCCCAAGGGCACTGCGCGGGTGGCGAGGACATAGGCACCATGGCACACTCCCGCCGTCGCAGCACTTCCGAGGAACTCATTGCCACCACTTGGCCCCTCACAAACTGTGCCTCCTGGGAGAGAAGTGCCCAGGGGGTTACCCGCCATCGGGGGAACCTCAAAAACAACTCGCAGAACCGCGGAGCGAGCCGCGGCACCGGCGGGCCGAGGCCAAGCGGAGCGCGGGGGCAGGAGGCGGGCCGGGGTCAGGGCAGAGGCTGCGGCCGCGCCTCCCCATTGGCCCAGACGCAGTGGGAAGCCTGGGCGCGCGGCCGGCGCGGGCGGAGCCTGCTAGCGCGCGCCCGCCCCCTGCGCTCGCGCCCCTCGCACCCTCCCCCGCGCGGGCCACCCGAGTTTTTAAAGTGGGCTGGCAGCTGCGGGAGCCCGGCATTCGGGAGCGGCCAGCTGCACAGCTCCGGCGTCCGCCGCGCTCCGCCCCAACTCTCCTGAGGCGGCCGTACAATCCTCGGCAGTGTCCTGAGACTGTATGGTCATCTCAGTAGCCGCGCCCGCCTGGTCCCGGACTCCTACCAACTCCCGCCACCCGAGCCACTTTCTTTTCTTTTTCTTCTTCTTCTTCTTTTTTAAACTCAGAAAAGTGACTCCTGTCCAAGGAGAAAAGGAACTTTGAGTCTCTTCTCGCCGCTCTCTTTTCGCCTCTGACAACCTCCTCCCACTCCTTTGGCCGACTCCGCCTCCTTGTGCAGGTTCCTCCCTGTCACCTCTCTCCACCCCTCCCCCGCACTTAGCCAGACGCCCGCAAACTTCCACCTGACTGTGCGGGACGCTTGGACCTGCGAGCACCAAGGACCTTTCATACCCGCCCGGGTCTCAGGGAGCAGACGAGGGCCACAGGGAAGCCAGCGTTTGCAGCCCCCACCGACCGGGAAGCCCAGGTGTTCGACGTATCCAAGAGCCATAGCCACGATGACAGCTGACAAGGAGAAGAAAAGGTAAGCGGGCGTCAGATTCGGCAAGGAAGCTGGTCAGAGGTAATGGCCGAACTGCGGCGAGGCTGGCGCTACCGGGAGCGGTTGGGAGAGGCGTGCAGAAAGTCTTCGGGCCAGAGGATCGGCTTGGAGGGTTTTGAGCTAGAGAGCAGGTGTCGGGCTTGGGAACCTGAGTTTTAGTATTGCAGTTTTGTGGTTTGAAGGAATCGCGAATCCGTGCGTGCAATGAGACCCAGAGACCTAGGGAGATGACCCTGAGGTCGAGGGTGCTCCCGCGGCGCCTTCCAAATCTCCGGTCTCTCTCGGGACACCAAACTATCGCGGCCAGCTGGTTGAAATGTTTCTGGGTTGATGCCTTCGATTTTCTCCAGTCTCACAAGTAGGGGCAGCAGCCACGCCTCTCTACCTCCAGACCCCAGGTCCTTCCAAATGCTCTCCTATGCCTGCGATGAGCCCCAAATTAGTAAGGAAGGGGTGGAAGGCGGAGTGAGACGAAGGGACGTGCCCCAGCGGAGAGGGCCGAGGTCCCAGGCTCCAGACGCCACTGAAACTTGTAAAGCCCTTTTTCTTTCAGCCCGCATCTTGATTCCGCAGGAGAATGCGTAGTGACCTGGATTGCCCTGCGGGGGCAGGTGTCTTAAAGTGCAGGGAGGGAATGGCGACACTGGGAGTCTGACTCCCAAGAGGACAGAGAAGGGCAGCCACCAGCAGCCCGCCTGTCCTCTCCAATCTTTCTCGGCACTGGGTGAGAGGCGACTGGGTTCAACTCTCGCTGCCCTCCCACATCCTTCGGTCAGCACTGGGTCCCTCGGGGCCGGCCTTCTCCGAGAGAGGGTTGGAGTGCACTGCTTCGCGGCTCAGATGTGGGTACCGCCTTACCTCCCGCAAATGTACGTGGCTGCCGCCTGGCCCCTTAACTCCTCTCTCCACCGCGCTGTCCCAGTGGGCTAGAGCTTCCCATCCCCGCGCTTGACAGGGCTGGGCTGCAGGTGAAGCCGCAGAAGACCAGGTAGTGACCCGGGGGTGGTGCGGGACCCGGTGGACCGACCCATGAGGGGAGAGCCTGAGTGGCTCGGAGGGCTCTGTGCTGGAGCGGATTTGCCCTTTTCCGATGCCACTTTGGGAGCCGGGTCGAAAGCGGCGGCTCCCACCTCGGGGCGCCGATAAGGATTTGATAAACCAGAGCGGATCGCACCCGTCCTGGCTGGGCGCCCGGGCCCTTCATCCCAGATCGCTAGGGGAGGGGATTGAGCTCCGCTCGCCATTCTGGCCGAGCCCCCTTCCAGCGTCACCTCACCAGCCTTTCAGAGCTGTGTGAGAAGCAGCTCAGGCCAACTCTCGTTGCCCCTTAAAAGTCGCGCCCCCAGGCCCAAGGCCGGTGAAGGAGCCCTTGACACACTGCCCTAGCGTCCGCCGGGCCCTGGGAACAGCTCTGAGGTCCCTGCGTCTTGAGGGCAGCTAAGCAAGGGAAAAGACTCTTAGGATTCCAACGCTTTTTTGTAAAGTTAGCCATAAAACCAATACTAGTAATCGTTGGGTCAAACAACGAAGTTATAGACCGCCCCTCGGGAGCACTCTGGGTTCCGGAATCGGCGAGGGAACTTACAGTACATTTTACTACTGTGATGCCTATCGGCCAATGTCGCAATCACGGGGTGGGGCCTGATGGTAATCTTGACAAATGTGTGAAGTGTCAGCTTCTCCCGCGCGCGCCGGGTCCTGTGTTATTATGTATATCAATCTTCGCTAGAAACTTGGGAGCAGGGGGGAAATGATTGCGACACGCCCGACTGCAGCGCCTCCTTGTTTTGAGCTGATGGAGAGATGGAGGGAGCCTGAGCCGGAGCCAAAAGAAAGTTGTGTTACTGAGACTCCAAATTGTTGGCGAGAGTGGCAGCTTTAAGAACTACTGCGGGGACTGCCTTCGAACCCCCTATGAGGCCACTGCATGTGTTGTGGCAGTGCCCCCCCCCCCCCCCGGGTGGCAGTGCCACTGTGCTTGCCCTCTGAGACCGGCCTGGATTTTTGTGCAGAAGAATGGCAGGACACACAGAGTGTCCCTCCCCATTCACAGAACTCTGAGTAACTGTCCAGTTTCTGTTGGACTAATCATTTTGAGACTGATTTACTTTTGGCGTTTGGCTCTGTTTGCTGGTTGCAGGCTTCTTGGTGGACCAAGATGTAATTAAAAGATGTGAACCAATAATACATCGAATGTTGATGTTGTCATGTAAGCAGCTGTTGGAAGCTTTCCTGAGTGCCTTACACAGGTGGCATGACACCCTGGGAGCTCCCCACAGATAATTCTGCCTATCAATTGTTGAAAAGATTTGTGTTTCTTTTGGTTCAAGAGACATGTCTTCCTGAAAATATAAGGCCAGAAGCACTTTTGCAACTTTTTTTTTTCTAAGAATAGCCTGTCAAGAAGTGGGCAGAATGGTCATATGTGGATAAATATGTTAATACGTAATAACACAGACTTTGCTTTTAAATGTTGGCTGGCAGGCAGGCCTTGAGAGAAGGTACTAAAGTGATTTATTTAGGGTTTTGGTGGGGGCAGTCTCCTTAACTAGCAGGGTTCCTGATACTAGCTAAATGTGGAAGTTCCTGAGCTTGGGGATTGAAGGGTGATTCTGGTGAATGTCAATGAGATCCTTGGATATTCAGGGATCAAAGTCCTGTCCCAAAGCCAAACTGGAGTCTGAGCACCTTTCAGTAATGCTTCTACTACTTAGGATGAGGGCAAAGATGGAAGGGGAATAGAAGTCACCTGGACCAGAACTTTCCAAATGTTCTCCCTTCCCATGCCAGCTGGACTTAGTTGTTCCCTTAATAAAATAAAATCAAAGTCCGTTTTTTTTTTTTTTTTCCAACTTTGAAGGAAAAATACTGCTGGACAGTTTTTCTCAATTGAAGCTTATTTTTTAAATAAAGATTTCTTCAACATTTGATATCAGTTTTCATTGCATTACCAGAAATGCAAGAGATGGCACAGAAATGATGTAACACATGATCAGTTCAGATATTTAAATTTTAATTTATACAATTTTCATCATGTCCAATAGATTGCTGTAGTTTCAGTTTTTGTTTTTGTTTTTCCAGTGTCACTGATGGGGACTTTAGGATTATTTTATAAAGGATTGTGAAAACAAGCTAGCCAAATACTTCTCTTTCTGGGTAAGGCCCAGAGGGTTAAAATGACTTCTCTGGTCACAGAGCAAATTAACTGATAAGAACAGAATCTTGGCTCATTATCTTCAATTAGTTTTTATTTTTTCTATTGTTCACAAGAGTACCCCCAGCCTTGTAATGCCTCTAGAGTAAGAATGATTTCCAAAGGATTAGTGCACCCCACACCATACTCCCCAAGCCACTCAAAGTTGTAGAGTCACTTTTCTAGATAATTAAGACTCTTTAGGCTGCTGTAGCAGTACTCGCTTGTTTGGGAAAAAAATAAGGAAGTAGAGTTGGTGCTAGTCTCAGTATCTGTAAACTTTGGGAAGTATAGATTCATTATTTTAGTGTTCTCCTTTTATTTCCGTTAGAAAAAAAATGATTTATATAGGTAGAACTTACTAAACAAAACCAATGCAAGGATGGCTCTCAGTGGAGCAGATTGCTTTGAAAAGTACAGAACATTCCCACAGCTGCTAGACTGCTTGCTTCTTCTGTGAAGACAGCATTTTCACTATAAGTGAAAACCATGAGATTAAAACTGTCTACTTTGCTTAAAATCTTAATCTCTCTATCTCTCCATGTATGCATGTGTGCGTGTGTGTGTGTGTGTGTGTGTGTGTGTGTGTGTGTAGGTGATTTTCAACTTTCTAGGAATCTATTGTGTAAAGTGTTTAGAGATAGAAGAAACCAGTTAGATAATTCTTAATGCTCCAGGACTTAGCCTAATACATTTGAAAATACTTGCAGTCATTAATTATCTCAGAATTTTGTCTTTTCCACTTTTCAGGAAATCTGTTGTATCCATTAGTTGCTTTTCTATGTTTTCCCCAGTTCTGTCTTATACCAACATGATGGTTTCCCTTTTCATTTTAGCTTAATAAATCTTCTCTTTTGCTTTTAGTATCAGCCATCGCTGGCAGAGCATAACAGGTTGAAGATATTGGTATTATACAGTTGGGAATGTTTGCTCATGGGATCCCCAGAACCTGTTAACCCTACCCTCACCTGACGTTCCATTTTGCCTCTTCTCATGATGATACTCACACCAAGATTTATAAATTAATATAATAATAAACTGTGTTGAACACCTCCTTCTAATGTGGATAGAATACTGAAGACAAGAAAGAAATCGGAGATTTGGTCCTTGCCTTCAAGTTGCTCAGTCTGATTGGAGGGAAAAAGGAATACTTAAGAAAACTTCCATTTTAAAGTAGTTGAGATGTGGGGGTGGGGTTCTATATATCTTAAGGTGATTGATTTCTAATGTAATAAATCATGCATAAAACACAATATTCCCAATTTCAAATTTTAAAAAAGTAATGAAAAATCCTTTTAATATTGATTGTTTGGTTTCATATGTGTCAAAACATGTCAAAACTGATCAAATTGCATACTTCAAATATGTGTGTTTTATTGTACTTTGATTTTACCTCAATAAAGCTAAAAAAAAAACTGAAAACTTAAGTAGCTGGCAGGTTTCATGTAAATTTTCTGTAGGGATCAAACATTTTGACTGGTTAGCATTTCAGGTAATAAACGCGCGCACACACACACACACACACACACACACAATTATTTAAGAGTACTGTGTGTGTTCTGAGTGGGTGAGTTGGTTCAATGCCTCTGGACTCACACAGGAGAGGTGAATATAAAGACTGGCTCTCAGGGAAGGCCCAATGGGAGAAATTGGTATGGGATTAAAAAAAAAAAACATGGAGTGTTCAAGAGTATTATCCTCTATCATGAACTTTTATGGCATACACTAAAAATCTCCCAAAATTGGCCGTTTTCAGTACTTTACACACAGCTGTTTTTAGGTGAGGGACATGGAAGGAGGCATCTAGTAGGGGTCTGCATGAGTAGTAGGGACAGAGGTTTCTGATTCTACTGAGGGTAATAGTGGAGACAGCTATGATTCTAGAAAGGCCATAAAGGGAGAAGGGTTTTTTTAAACCTGGCTTTGTAAACAGGGTGGTCTGTGAATCTCTGAAATTGTGTGCAGGTTGTTATGTATGTAAGGAGGTCTGTTCAGCACTTAATAGCCTTTCAAAAGTTGCATGATTTGAAAAAGGCAAGCCCCTACCCTTGGATGCCTAATTTGGTAACTGTCTTAATGTTTCAGGATCTTTCTGTTTGGGTCCCAGATGGCTCCTACATTTCTCCGACATTGTCTCTCCCTGTTGTGGGGGTGGGGTGGGCAGGAAATTGATGTGTGCATCTAATAAAGATTTTGTGGTGCAGCTTAACCTTACCTGCACCTGGCTGGTCTGTCTGTGCACCTGTGTATCTGCCCTCAGTAACAGAAGGAAGGGAGCTGAATGCCCTGCATGGGGTTAATTCTGGTATAATTCATTTTGTTAATGCTTCTTAAAGTGTCTGCGAAGATCATTATTCTCAGCTTTTCCATTATTCTCAAACAATTATTTGGAGATCCTCTATGCCCTAAGAACATAGGTGCCCTTAATTGGAAGTATATATGCAGAAGGACAAAACAAAAGCTGAATAGGCAGTCATTTGTGCCAGCGCTGTCCTGAGAACTCTATGTGGATTAACTCTCTTAATCCTCATAACAACCCTGTGAGATAAGCCCTGTTATTATTCCCACTTCACTGATGGGAAAGCTCAAGTATAGCAAGGTTACTGCCCAAGGTCATGGGTAGCATGGGCACAGCTGAGATTCAACCTGGGCAGTGGGTGGAATTCATATTCTACCCCACCAGTGTTCCATGCCTCCTCACCTTGCCTGAGACCCATAAAGCATTTAATGTCATGTCTGCATGTGGTAAGCACTCTATAAATGATAACTGATTTTGTTGTTGTGTTTATAATTATTATAATGATTTTTTTCTTTTGTGACTCATCCCTTGTATTAAACCTCACACACAGGCAGGGATGGAAGATGTAAAGGGTAGACTTGAAACTCCTGGAATTTCTTATTTTTGATAGATTTTCCTCAACTCTAACAGGAGGTGGTTCTTCACTGCTCCTGGAAGTTCAAAGCTCTTCACCTCCCACCCTTGGCTGGTGGCAAGACTTCAATAACTACCCAGCCTTCAGACTTCATTGTGCAGGAGGACCTGTTAGAGGCTCTTCCTCTGTGGCTTCTGAAGAACCATCTAAAATCAAGATGCACAGGACTTCCTCTAGTTCTTTTGATCTCTCGAAATTGTAAGCACAGGAAGGAAAGAATGGATGGGGGATAAAGAATAGCTATGATTATTGCAATCGTATGGTGCGTTTCTATAGAAGCCTTTCACTGGAAAGCACTAAGCTTTCATAGCTGTTGCACCACTGGTCTTTGCACTGTGGATCTAGAGAGATTTTGGAGAGTTCCCAGTGTTGTAAACCATAATTGCATTGATGCATATCACACCAGAGGGAGAAGCCAGCCATATCAGCAACTGTGTTTTAGTGTGTGTGGTGGCTCTCCATGAATATGTACCTCTGATGGCATCTGCAGACTTGTATGTTGGTGCCAGTTTCCAGTCCTGCTGTTGGAAGACACAGAATTGATTTAAAGCACAAAGTCTAGAAGAGTGTTGAGCCCCTTTGAGATCTCTAGAGCCAAAGAGACAGGTACAGAATGGACCAGAATGTTATCTACTTCTAAGTGGCCTTTTCTCTAACCTCTCAAGAAATACTGGTTTGCATGATTGCTTTAGGCTGTTTCCAGAGGTTCCTAGTACATCAGCAAAACTCGTGTTATAGGCCATCACCACCAGAACTTCACATGTTCCTAGGGGACACAGTTTCCCACCTTGACTTGGAAAGACTCTTCAGTTTTACAGTTATGCATAATTTCTATGCCAGATAACGATTCCAGGAAGCAGATATTTCATAAAGGATGGTTTTCCAATAAGGAAAGTGAACACATTAAAAATTACATTTATTTGCCATGTACTTATCTTGCATTTTCTTAATTCCACAGAGTCATAAAAGTGAATTGTTAGAATTCTTCTTATATAATCCCATGACTTCCTGTTACTTCCCTTTTCATAGCTCCTTCTAATTAAAAAAAATATATATCAAATCTAAGCGACAAGTGCTAGGAATCATAGCAAATTAGTGATTTTACTTGGTTAGGCTTTGTAATCAAGCACACGGGGGCAAAAATTGATCCATAAAGCAGCACTCGTGACTGTGATGTTGGAGGTTAACCCCCGCTACCCTGTTGGCTGCCCCCGAAAGTTGAGGGTACAGCCAGAGGCATTCTTAGAAGTTAACCAATGTCTAGACAACTTTGGTTGCCTCTTTTGATCTCATTTTTAGTTTGAGGTACCCTGGTTTTGGTCTCTATGTGAAACTCTTAGTTTGCTATGAGTAAGAGGAAATAAGGGCTCAATGTGAAAAAGTTTAGAAGTCTTTTACAAATCCTTTAAAATATATCAATTTTAGTATTTTTTAAATTATCATTTAAATCACTATGCTGTGTGTCTATCTAGATGGTGTCTGTCTCCTGATGTTTGATTACTACTAACAAACAGAAATACTCTACTCCTGATAAAACAAACTTTTTTGTCACCACTTTGTGTAAAACAAACTTTTCATACTGTCACCACTTTGCCCTAATTCCCTTTGGATAGGGTGACAGGGAGAAAAACAAAAAGGATAATACATTATACTCATCTTGCATTTGAGAGCTGGAGTTGCAGAATAAAGCAGACCACACTCTCTAAAGCAGAACGTAGGAGTGGGCTCAGGTTTCCTTGGTGAATCTCAGCCTATGTACCACCTTAGGCTCCAGCTTCAAGGTAACAAGCCAAGAGCACAAAGGAGTGACTCAAACTGCAACGCTAACTCTTCTCATTACTAATGAGTAATTACAGCAAATATTTACAGGCCTCCTTCCTACCTTTACGACTTCCTGTTGCTGAAGCACTTTGGAGTATTGAGAAAGATTGTTCTGGAAAAATACGTCATACACAGTTGCAGGAAAGAATGCTTTAAGCACACAGAAAAAAATCAGTTACTTTGTTTATGAATTTCACGTGGAAACAAGAGAAAATTATGCCTGTGAGTGGCTCTTTGAGAATCCTGAATATCAAAACCAGTTTTTAAAAACTCAATTCTGACTATGGGGAAATGGCACAAATGATATTTTTAAAGAGTCCTCTAGAAATAATAGGACTGTACAAGTTAGTGAAGTAAAATTTGGGATTGAAGCCTGGGCCATTAGATAAACCTCTTTTATGAACAAATGACCTCTACAGTATTTTATGAGCATATGACTACTACAGTATGTTTCTGAATGAAAACGATTATGCTTAATAGATTAAATCAGGGCATATAAAATATGCCATGTGGGGGATTCAGGAATCTAGAACAATATCATTTACTTTATAAAGATTCCAGAATAAATCCTGAGAATGCTCATTTTCTGTATATGGAGTTTAAAAAGCAGCCAGTGAAATTGCTTGCTCAGTAAGTTTCTGTAAACCACTGTACCTTTATATTTCTCTTCTATGTGTCCAAGAGTTCTCAGATACTATTTTAGAATGGCAGCATTCACTCCAGCACTGGCTGAGGTCGATGGAGCTAATTTTGGTGCCCAGGGTGAAGGGAGAGAAAAGGCCGGTACAGAGCCAAAAGGCTTTCTGGTGCTGGGTTTGGAGCAGTGTGGTGTTACCAGACACACCACATTTCACCTTTAGAACCTTATTTGTATGCTTGCACAACAGGTGTTTACCCAGATATTCAGATAAGGAAAGTATGAAGGTCACATTTCACTGGTGACAGGGGAGCTTCTATAAATGTAACCATATCACCATGCAGTAGGAGTTGGTCATTGATTCTATTCGGGGGACTGAGGGGTGGGTGAAGCATGGGAGCAAGGCCCTTTTCGGCTTCTCTTTTTGGCTTTCTTGCCATCTCTCTGCTTGCCTTGGCTCAGCTGTCATGCCCCTCCCATTTGGTGAGGTTTTTGGACATGGTCAGGAAGCTAGGGAGATCCTCCTGGTCAACTGGGTGGTCTGCTACTCTGGAGTCTTATGGTGTTCCATGGAAATTCGTGCCCCATGCGTTGGCCTGCTCTGTGACTAACTGGGAAGCACTCTGACTGCCAACATAGCTTTCCTGGCCTCTCACACAATACTGGCACAGTGCCAATGCTGCCCATATTTTAGGTCACTTCTGCAGGGTTGCTCTGTCCTGGAAGCATAATCTTTAATGTGGGAAGGGGGTTTCTTCTGTGACCTTGGGCATTTCTCTGAATGATCTCTAAGATCAGCTACATACTTGGGGCCTGAATGAAAACATGGGGCCATGGCCCAATTTTCTTTCCAAGGGCAGCCTGCATGGCAATGGGGGGTAACTTCACTGGCAACAAGTAGCCTACCCCAGCTCTTTCACTCCCCTCACAATCATCCAGGGTACTACTTGAGTTCAGAGACACAAGCCTCCTCTCTCTGCCCCAAAGAAGTGTCATGGTACTCGTTCCTGCCTGCTCCCTCACACTTATCCACACCTGGATGCTACTCTTCCTACCCAAACAGCTCTTGCCTTCCCAGTGTAAGCCCAAGTTCCCAATTGACATGGAATTCTGTAGTAATTCTCACACTGGCACTTCCCCTTCCATTCCTTACTAGCTCCTGGTTATATTTGCCAAAGAGCCTGATTGTATTTCCTTGTTATCTAATGACATTTTATTTGTTCTTGCCTTTCCAAGAAGATTGCAAGTTGCTTGCTAAAGAGCAGGGATGTGTAACTTTTCTGATGTGCCCTAGAATACCTTGGGTTTTTGTTTTCCTGGCTCTGAAATCATGTTCAGTTAAAAAAAAAAAAAATCATGCGATTACTTTGTTGATGTCCCTTGGGCTATCTTGAGCTATTTGGAAAGCTTTCCTCTTGGGCTCTGCTTTCTCCATGTAGATATGAAAAACCCTTCACTGAAAAAGAAAAAAATTGGAGGGACCACAGGAAAACAAGATATTATATCAAATTCAGGCCTCATGCCAGTATTATGCAAATGCTTCACATCAAGAATGCCTTGTAGGGCTGGGGTTGTGGCTCAGTGGTAGAGTGCTTGCCTCGCATGTGTGAAGCCCTGGGTTCCCTCCCCAGTACTGTGGGAAACAAACAAGATTGCTCCATACACTAAGGCAAACACCAGCCAAACAATATACTCCAGCTTAATCTCAAAGTTAAAAAATTTCCAGGTGAGAAAGTTGTGCAAGGGGCAGCAGCTCTCAAAGAGCATCTTCCCTGGGGAAACTTCTCTGATTAGATGTGCATTGGTTACCCTTTTGTTAATTTGGCCTTCTGTTTGTATTTTATTATTTGTACAGTGCTTTTACGACTTGCTTTTGAGTATGTGTGTCTGTCTCTGATGAATAGTGAGCTGGTAAGCCCTTGACCAGCTGGGACCCAGTCATCTTTTTCTGTTCTTTCTTCCCATAGCACCCAGAACAGACCTCTGTTCTGTCCACATTTGAGGTGTTCAGTAGTTATTTATAGACTGAGTAATTCTGTGTTAGGGATTTGGGGAGATCTTGTAAATAGATCTTGTGTGCTGTGAATAGTTAGAAAAAGGAGTGACTGGCATAGATAGAGGAAGGTTTAACAGAGGAGCATTAAGGTCTAGATCTTGAAGATTCGGTAGAATTTGGATAGGCGGATGGTTGTAGGGCATTTCAGTGTGGGTGGACAGTAGGATAAAAATGATGAGACAGGAGTAAGCAGAGTGCACAGGCCAGCGCTGGTGAGCACCTCCTTCCAGAACTGAATCCGAAGCTCTATTACTAGATGGGGGGGGGGAGGGAAGGAGGGAGGAGGCCTGGGCTGGTGCTGGGAATTTAGAGACAAGACTCCCAAGTTATACTTAATAGAAATCTTAGGCTGCCTTAGTACATAAGGAGCTGTGCTTCCCTCTTTTGGAACATTAGTAGCTGCTCAGGGCACCACCAGTATCTCTCTAACCATGAGCCTGGTACTAGTGTGAGAACCCAGGGGTTGTTGGAGGAGCTCACAGTTGTCCTTCATAATATTGACCTCCATAGACTGTAGGAAGTCAGTCATCTGTGAAAGTACCCTTGGCCTAAACCAGCCCTCAGGGTAATAAACCCCACATTTCACCTCCTGGGGTGCAGAGTAAGCTGTATAGAAACAGCTTGCTGGACCCTAAAATTCCAGTGACCCTCAACTTCATGTTTCTTTGTCCTCTCCTTGATACTTTGATGAGGACTTTCATTCTCTCCCTTCTTGTCCTTTCTCATTATAGAAAACTAGGACATCCCTTCAGGACCACACCATTTAAAGGGAATTGCGCAGTTAAATCCAAACCCGATCATCCCTTTTGTCAATTTCTCCCAATAACTGTTTATCACACATCCAGTACAGAGGGCCATGGCCAAGCTGTTCCTTGACCTTCTCCTTTCCTGTTATGCAGCCACACCATCCCCTAAGCCTAAGCTCTGCTCTTCTTGGGAAGAAGCTTCCAGAATAATTAAAAAAAAAAAAAAAGGAGGAATCGTCTTTCTGGAGTCACCTGGGTGGGGCAGCTGGGCTTTTTTCCCTTCCCCCAGCAGGTGTAACCTTTCCCCTGGAGGAATTTAGAAGCATTTAAGGTCATAGCTAAATACTTATGGGCCAGGCCTTGGCCAGAGATCCCAAACCACTGGACAGGATCCCACTCCAGGGACAACAGAGGCCAGCGAGTCTCATCCAAGTCACGTTAGCTTACCCTGTCCAATGGTACTTCCAGGGAGGCAATAAATCCTGAAGGCTCTTGGCTTGAAATCTCACATCACAATGACAACCGAATGTCTCACTTCCCATTCCTTTTGTTCTTTTTTCTACCCCTTGGTGATCAATAAATGGTTTAGAACAGGGAAACTAATTCCCAGCCCAGGTAGGGTTGGCCTGTGTCCATGGTTCACTCAGCAGTCTGTTCTGTGAGCATCAGGACTGAGCCCAGAGAAGGCCCCCTAGAGCTAGGTGAGAAGGAGGCTTCCTCATCCAGAACCTCAGAACCAAAAAGGGACTGTAGGTGCTGAGCATCAGAGCACAGATCAGCCTAGCCAAGACCATGGGACCATTTGGGCCATTTGGGCATGCCCTAGGAAGCAGCCTCTGGGAGGTTTTTTTAAAAGCCCCCAGGTCAGAGAGCGGTGTTTTTCAAATCTGGGAATAGCTACAAATGTGAATCTGGAATCTTCCCTCCCATAGCTCCATTTAGGCATTAGGAAGAGAGAAGGAAGGTGTCTTAATCAAGCTCTCTGTGACTGGCCATCAGGGAAGCCTGAGGACAGTTCCATGTCTGTCCCTTTGTGTTCACTTTCTTTCCCAAAGTAAAAAGTCCTTTTGAAAAGTTTGAATTTTGCTTCTGCTGAACTTTCCCACCCTGGTCAGTGAGATGCTGGGACCTGGGCATATCCGAAGCAAGGTGTGTACCTAATTCCAGCAGCCAGTTCAAGGCATTAGGAGATCCTGGGGACCAGAGAACCCAGGTGGAAAGGAGTTCAAGTGACTGGAATCACTGGTCCTTCTGTCCTGAGCCATGTCTTTCTTGAGCACAGCTAAGACCATTTTCCATTTCTAGATCAACAAACACCTTATGATTCTGGGCCACCTGTGCATCTTAATTTTCTTTGGGTTAGATCTTCAGAGCCTATATTTATTTGGAGGAGTAACAAACCTGAATTCCTTTGCTTCCAAAATTAGTGTCAGGATGACCACAAGGGTTCTGAGTTTCTTAGCCTTTGTCTTGCCATAGAGGTTATACATGCCTCTGGGCCACCTTCTCTTGTTTTGTGTCCCTGGCAAAGCTACCTTCCTATGAGGTTCAAGGGAGCTCTCAAAAGTCTCTAGGCATCTGGAAGACTGTTCTAGATATTTCCCTGACTTGTGTAACCTAGAAAGGGAGATTTAACTTCTTCACATGTTTTCCATTCCCGAAATGGGGCAGGGGGTGGTCACACATACTTGGTGCTTTCTCAAATTTCTATCATGAGATTGAAACCAGCTAGAGTTTCAATATAAAATAAAACACACATTTTAAAACTCACTTTTGCAACCATTATCTAAATGGAAAGACCTTTGAAAAGTATAAAGTGCAGACCATCAAGGCATCCTTGTTAATGGCAGAGCAATATAATCATTAGGCACATTATTACCTTCTGGAAGTGATCTGACTGCATTTAGAAGGGAGGGAGACTTGGGAGACTCTAAAAGAAGACTCTGGTTCACAAGCAGCCAAATGTCCCTCTGTTAAGGCTTTTGAGGGCCATGGGCTCCTGCCAATCACAATTTGAGGGTTTGAGTGATGTGTTTGCCCATACCCTGAGAACGATGAAATCTGATAATACTAAGGGACCAAGGGAACTTCCTGGATTCCTGATAAAAGGTCCAACCTCAGATATACCACATTCCCTGCCTGGCCTGTCCCTCCACCTCACCCCCATGGAGAGGGAGAGGGTGCAGTCCAGCTGTGATCCTGTCAAGAATGATTCCTAAACAAACATACGAACAAAAAGATGCCTTCAGTGTAACACACCAGATCTCTAACCTCTAGGGCTATATCAGCACTATAAATGCCAGGGGCCTACTTGTGGCTTCGCATCTTATGAGCAAGACCTAATTGTGGGCTAACAAAGAGAGGAAATGACTTGACCTAGGTCTATAAGAGCTCAGATGACCTATTAGAAGGCCTAGGAACAGAGGTGAACATGGACCCCTGGAAGATACCTTGGCCTCCTGGCGTTACTAGAAGTGGGAACAAGGCTTTGGGAACAGAAGCCTGGCTCTGCTGCACACTGACCGTGAGACCTGGCAGGTCACTCGGCTCTGGCGTTGGACCCATCAACTGTAATAGGTCCCATACCCACACGTCTTAGCTTGCTCCTCTTCAGCCCCACCCCTGAGGCAGGCCAGCTGACTTGCCTCTGCTTAAATACCACCTCCTGAGGGAAGTCTTTCCTGACCTCTCTCAGTTAATCTCCATCCTGTTCTTTTTCTTTTTGAACCAACACTTTTCGTGTGTTGGGATGTATTTGTTTGCTTGTTATCCGCCTTCCCACCCCATTTGCAAGCTCTCTGAAGGCAGGACCTGCCCGCCTTCTCACCTCCCACCCTCGGCGCAAGGGCAGTGCCCACCTATCTAGGGTGGCTGGAACTTTGTCTCAACATTATCATTTATTTTTTTAATATTTATTTAGTTATGGACTAACACACAGTATCTTTATTTATTTTTATGTGGTGCTGAGGATCGAACCCAGTGCCTCACACATGCGAGGCAAGCACTCTATCACTGAGCCACAACCCCAGCCCTCAACATTGTCATTTCTTACGTTGTTCAGGGCTTACCTTTTCCCCAAAGTTCTCAATACAGATTAAAACAGTTGTCGTTTTTGTCATATAGATTAAACCACTGAGGCACAAAAATGGGATCACCAGGCCAGAGGCTGGTCACGTCTGTGTGGACAGACACTCAACCCCAGACTCTCTGCAGGACCCATGGTACCTTATTTTTCCGTCATGCTGATGTTATTGTTTATGTTGCTTGGCAGTGTTTACACCAGAGGAACAGGGGTCATTGTGTGTTAGTGGCATCTGGGAAAACACAACAGAGTCCCCAGGAAATGCCACTGTGTGTTCTTACCACAATAGCAGTTGCTGGGCTGGGCAGTGATAGGGTGGGTGCCGCCCTTACGTAGCAGGCTCTGTGTGTTCAGACACCTTTGCTGCCCCTCCACACAGGCAGAGAGGGTGGGGGTCCTAGGACCACAGCCCCATTTCTGCCTTTCCCTGGCAAACACTCCCTTCACATCTAAATCCTTTCTTCTTGGGAAATGTACTGTGTCTAGTGGCTTCCTGTGGCCTGGAGGAAAAGAAAGTCAAAGGCTGACTAGCCAGATGACCACTGTGGTCCTCAGTTTATCCACCTTCAAAATGGACTAGTAGTGGGGAGCCAGACCAGAAAGGCTCAAAGATGCCTTCTAGAGTTCTAGCTCCACCCTGAAGTGGATTTCCAGTGGGTTCTGGTCCTGCCTCCTGTTTCCAGGGGTTCTCCTAGGAAAGAAAGCTGGGAAGTTCAAGGGGATTTGTGGGATTTGGAAGAACTGCCTCCAATTCCCCTGTCCAAGTGGAGGTTCTGTTGCACTGGAAGTCCTTGTTGGGCCTGGTCCAGCAGGACCACCATCCTCCAAAAGGAAGTGGGCCAAGGTGTGATCGAGGGTGGCTGTCTCCAAAAGGGACAGCTATATTAGCAAAAGGAGCCATCTCCTGACAGCCAGCTGCTGGGATGAGGGAGAGCCTTTGAGCCAGGAGACTTGGCTCTGACTCTGACACCATCATGCCACAGCAGTCACCGCCTTCCTCTGAGACTCAGTTTCCACGTCTGTCAGATGACTCCTAAAGACTCTTCCTTGCCAATTGTATTGGGGCTTCAAAAATACAAATTGCATGATGCCCACTACTATGATACCCCACTTCCCCAACACACACACACACACACACACACACACACACACACACACACGGCTGGGCTGCTCAAGGCTGGTAGCCATGGGAGGTGATTGACCTAACCAAACGTTCAGCGTCCTTCAACCTGAGGTAGTAAGAGAGAGAACTAAATTAGAGAACTGGTAACCTGGAGAGAAACAGGCTTGAAATTACTGAATGAAGTCATGTCGTGCTGGGGTTGGTGGCGTGCTGTGAGTCACAGTGCAAAAGTGTTGGGGAGTCACCTTGAAGTTGGGCCAAAAAAGTAGAAATATTGGGACTTGGGTTTATCTGCCTTCTATCAGGTACATCAAGTTCTGGATGGCCACCCACTGGCCAGAGACATGAGGTAGCCGGCTCTCCTTTGCGGCCCTGGGAAGGCTTTCTGCTGGCTTTGGCCCCGCTGAGCAAAGTCCGCTTGTTTGCTGGAGTTCACACAGACTCCTTGCCAGGCCTGCCCAGAATCCTGTCTCCTCTGACTTCCTGTGCTCTTGCATAATATTTCCTTGCCTCTTGAATGGCTGGCCCCAGCACAGGGGCAGCTCACTGACGCTGCTGGATGGAGAGCAGGATGTGGAGGGAGGATGGGGACGTTCAAATATCACCCACCGGTGCTCTCAGCTCTGGGGGTGAAGGGCAGCAGCCCCTCAAATGGTTTGGTGGAAAATTCTAACAAGGATGGAGTTAGACATGCTGTGGCATATGCACATATACATTGGTCTCCGTGAATCATCTCTCCTGTAAAACTGTTTTTAAAGTAACTAAGTTGTTTTCTTCTGATTATAATAAGTGTACATGTTACCCGTAAAAAGCCATAGAACAAGAAAACATTCAGATTTTTTAAAAATCACCAAAATTTTACCACCCTAAGATAACCACTGTTAACCCATTGGTGAATATACCTTCTTCTATATAATCAACATCGATACACAGTTACAGAATCTTACTATGCTGTCTACTGTTTGACAGTGCATTTTCTATACAGCAGTCTATAAGAACTATCTCTTACTAAAATAGACTTGGATTTAATAAAGAGCTGTAATAAGTTCCACTTGTAGATGTAACATAGTGAAACTCCTATCCACTGACATGTTCAGGCTCAGAAAACAAGTGATAACCAGCCCAAAGATCATTTTTCAAACCTGAAAAGCAGCATCTCTCCTGCATTTATGACCAATGTGTTAGCTCTGGTGTCCCAGAAATAACTACAAAATAAAAGGTTGTGTGCCCGTGGAGGCCTTTCTCTAGGCTTAGAATAATTCACATGATTACATAGGAGGAGACTGCAACGATGACAGTTTCCAGGGCTGGGTCAGGCCTCACTTTGGATAAAACGATCTCCCAGTGTGGCCCATGTGTGTGCTTTAAGCAAGGAGCCACGAGCTGGTAGAACAAGTTTTTCTTTGGTGGCTTTCCTGTGCCCAAGATTTCAAAGACACTGCATTTTAAGTTTTAGCTGGTTATTGCCCTCCTTGAATTTTGTGACACAATCCATACCTTTCAGAAGGTGCCCTTTACATAGTAGTGTTTTCATGGTATTGAAAACATTAAAGTGTAGATGGTATTCAGATTTGCTTATGGTTCAATAATTAAAACCAACATTTTATCAGTACAGTGTTCTGTCTCACCTCTAAGAGTTGTATGTTTTTAAGGGTAGTGATCAGCTCTTTCTCCTCCCTTGCTGAAAGTCTGGTATAAATTTACAGTGAACTTCAATGTATGATGAGTCCCATTCATTTTGGACTGAAGTGTCTACAGCCCCTGACTGTTGTCTGTGAATTGCCTTTCCTGGGTTGATTTTGTTTTTTTTAATTTAACCAGAAGTTTTAGTAGGAATCTGGGTATAATTACTTACAGTTGGAGATTGCTTGTTAGGTTTACTTTTGAGTTAAGACAAATTTTTTTCCTAAAGCTCTCCGTTTCAGACTTTTTGTTTTACATCAAAAAGCATGATAATGCCAGGCAGTTTAAACACGTTCATTTTAAAGCTCTTAGGCATCTTTTAAAATAAAAATTTGCAACAAAAGTTGGCACCAGTAGACAGCAATAGCTTTACCTCATTTTGTTTATGGTTATCTGCTGTCCAGGCAAGTGATCTATTACAACAATTTGCATAATTATAGTCTCTCCTTCCATTTATTCACCCTGGACTCCTTTTTCTAGAATGACTGGCCGGACTGTTATGACATCAAATTCCTTGACTCTGTCCTGAGAGATGAGGATGGAAATAAGAGAGAGAGAGAGAGGAAAAAATATTTTTTTTTGCCTTCTTTTCAAAGTTTTCAGTGTGTAGAAATTCAGTTGACTTTGTAATTGCTCTCCTTCCTGGGCCATTACCTGATTTTGGCAGGGTCCTGGCCATATGTGCACATTTGGAAAGTAGGGAGGGTCAACAACACCAAAGTGGTCTTCAGAATTATGAAACAGGACTTTGTTAAAATTGATAGGTCTGTACAGTGAACACGCAGCAGCTGTTGGCATGGCAACTCCTACGTGGAAAAGCGCATGCTGCTTGCAGATGACTTTTGCAGTGCTCCGTGTTAATTTGATAAATGGCTTTTTTAATAGTAGTTTGTGGGCTAATGGAAAGGTCAAAGCCAACCTTCATTAGCAGGAAGGAGGAGGGGATTTTGAAGCCATGGGGTGAACACGCTGGAGAGCCACCTCCAATCTCCATTTCCAGCCCAGGGTCTCTTTTCAAGGCAGATAGACCTGAAGTGTGGCAAACGAAAGTACATTGGGAAACTTGTCTTCAAAGGATGCATCTGCCTTTATTTTAGATTTCAACCGTGGAGAGGCTTTTTATTCAAGACATTTACTTTGGGGGCTTAATGGAACAGTGCTATGGAAGGTTTGCATTGTGCTCTTTTTCCTCTGGTGGTGTTGGTGACAATAAGGTGATAAACTATTTTATTATGGTTAAATACACATAGTATAAAAATTTCCATTTTAGCTATCTTTAAGTGTACAATTCAGTGGTGATAAGCACATCACGATGCTGTGCTGACATTACCCCCACGATCTCAAGACCAATTGAAACCCTGTACGAGTAAGTCGCCATTCCTACCCCCACAAGTTCCTGGTCACCACTGTTCTACTTTTTCTTTTTGTATCCTAATTTCTTTATGAATTTGACAATTTATTATACGAGTGGAAGCATCAAATATTTGTCCTTTTGTGTCTGACTTATTTCCCTTAGCATAACATTTACAACTCATCCACCTTATAGTTTGTTTCGGAATTTTGTTCCTTTTGAAGACTGGATAATATTTTATTATATACTACATTTTGTTTATCTACTCACCCAACAATGGACATTTGGGCTCTTTCCGTCTTTGGTGGTTATGAACAAACATGGGCATATAAATATGATTGAAATCCTGCTTTCAGAAAGTTCTTTTGGTTTTATACCTAGAAGTGATATTTCTAGACAGATGGTTATTCAATATTTAATTTTTTTTTTTTTGAGGAATTGCCATACTGTCTACCATAGCCGCTATTTTACACTCCCATCAGGGATGCACAAGTTTTCCCACATTCTCGTTCACACTTATCATGTTCCGTGTTTTAGATAGTAGCCATCCTAGTGGGTGGGAGGTGGTATCTCATTGTAGTTCTGATCTGCATTTCCCTAAAGACTGGTGCTTTGTCTTTATAAAAACATATTTTCCTCCCACCCTCTATACACATGGCCCGTGTGGGAATGAAAAGCACGGCCCCATTGTTCCTGCCTGTGAGGCAAGTGACAATATCAAGTAATGATTCTCATTGGAAGTGAAAGGTGTCAGGGAGGCACCATATGATTACTCCAGCCAGAACAGCTACCTCAGTGGACCTGTTTTCAATATTTGTGCTGTAGAGCAGGTGAAACTCTAAAAGAGAGGCCTTTGGGACTTCAGTAACTGAAACTAAGGCAAGTTTAACTAAGGCAAGCCTGCTGTGGGCTGGGTCCACCCTCATTTAGGGTGATGTGTAGGCATAAGTGTTCCTCTTCTTGGAGAACTTTCATTGTCATCATCTGCTACAGAAGCCTGAGCCCCATTTTCTTTTCTCTTCCTGCGGAGGAGATCACCTAAACATATTGCCAAGCATTTGCTTAGGTCTTTGAATCACCCTACCATGTATTTTCTCCACCTTAAACAATATACAAGCCCCTCTTCTCCTCCACCCCCTAGGTTCTTATGTTGGCAACTTGAATTTTTTTTGGCAAGAAAGGAAAAGAAGTTAGAATTTATTGAGCACTTACTGCAGGCCTAGCACTTTGCTAGTCATGTGTACTAGGTAGAAACATGGCT
This sequence comes from Callospermophilus lateralis, assembly GCF_048772815.1. Classification (NCBI taxonomy): domain Eukaryota; kingdom Metazoa; phylum Chordata; class Mammalia; order Rodentia; family Sciuridae; genus Callospermophilus; species Callospermophilus lateralis. Next base: position 36,555,315 of record NC_135318.1, read on the forward strand.
TCCATCCATCCATATAAGTACGACAGAGTTTATAATTTAATATGCACCATTTGCAGCATGTTTCCAAATTGAACATGCATCAGAAACACCTGGGGGGCTCATTAGAACTTAGAGTGCTGGGCCTCAATGCCAGAGTTTTATTCAGAAGGTCTGGGAACTTGTATTTCTAACATGTTCCCAGGTAATACTGATGTTGCTGGTCCCTGGACCACACTTTGAGAACCATTGCTTGACATCTTACTTCACATCTCTTGATAAATACACTTTTTTAAAATTTACAGATGAGGGCTGGGGATGTGGCTCAAGTGGTAGCGCGCTCGCCTGGCATGCATGCGGCCCGGGTTTGACCCTCAGCACCACATAAAAACAAAGATGTTGTGTCCGCCAAAAACTAAAAAAATAAATATTTTAAAAAATTTACAGATGAATAACTGAGATTAGTAGAGGTCAAATAACTAGTCTCAGGCTTTGGACTTGAAACTGGGGGGTGAGGGGTTGAGAGAGAAGTACTGCAAAGTTTCTGCTATTTCCTTACATCAAGAATACCCGATGAGGTGGCTTGCGTATGGCTCAGCCGTAAAGTGCTTGCCTCCCACATGTGAGGCACTGGGTTCGATCTTCAGCACCACATAGAAGTAAATCAACAAAATAAAGATGCTGCATCCATGTTCAAAAAAAATATTAAAAAAAAAAAAGAATACCCGATGAATAACACTTGAGCTTCCCTCCTCTGGTTCACCCCCAGGACAAACAATGTGAATATATCCCAGCACCTCTGAGTCCAGAGGTGACCTTAGAATACTGTGCATGCTGCTGCCTATAGCCATACCTGAGCATCATGGGAGTTGAAGTTTGTTATCCCTGAGCTCACCTATTCAGCCTCTCTAAAATGGAGACTTCACCAAGATTTCAGTCTAATGACAGCTAGAAAGAGGCCTTTCCCAAGCTCAAGTTCAGCCTACTTGGGAGAGAAATGGTTGGTGGATGGGTACTTTGTTCTAAAATTTCCATTATTTGGCACTAAGCTTGGTGATGGATGTACAGTAGTGCTCCATAAATACATGTTAAGAAAGGTCAATTACAGTAGGTGCCAGAGGTAACTGTGTCCACGCGTGATGAAATCTTTGCACCAGTGGATAGTAGGAATAAACAAGATTGAACAAGAGGATAACACCTTGAATTTACACAGCACCTTTGTGTCCCAAAGTCATCCACCGCTTTACAACTTTTCTATGGTCTTAAAAAATGAGAGATTGCTAGAAAACAGACCAAACTCATCAAGAGAATAACTTCTTTCCATGGAAAGCTGTGAATTACATCAGGTATGGATGCTATTGTGTCCCTCGGACACTTGCTTATGTATTTTCCAAAGGCAGCTAATGGAAGCCAAAGAAGAGCATCAAGCAGATCAGGAGTCTCCTAGTGTCACGTGAGTGATCAAAGTAAACTGACTGTATTCTTTGAGATTTTTCTGTTTTCTGAAGTAACCTAGCACTATCTTTCACAAGTCTCTACCAGCCCACACAACGTCTGGCCCTCATCACCACCAACAACAAATATTTAGTCTATGGCAATCTCTTATCTCATTAGCTGTTTGTAAGCAGCTGGGACAGGATAAACTGTTTTTTTTTTTTTTCATGCGTCTTGAGCTCCCTCCAGCACTTAGCAAGGCCTCTATGTAGTAGATGCTCAATAAATATTCATTATCTGAAAATGCAGATCTTACTTATGAAAATATAAAACCCAGGTATACATTGAAAATAAGGAAAGGTAACTTTGAGAACAGATTGGTCCAGGGATGTCCCTGGACAAACCAGGATATAGTTACAGAGAACATAAATGTCCCACTTTGGCTGTGATATGCCCATGGTGGACAAGACTAGGGCAGACTAGTTAGAATGAAAAATGGTCTTCCTGAGGCAGCTACCAGGTGCCAAGGTTCTTCCACAATGAGATCTTATTTATTAATTTATTTTGGTGCTGGCAGTTGAACCCAGGGCCTCAAACATGCTAGGCAAGCATTCCATTACTGAGGTACATATTCAGCCCAGCAGAAAGTTTTAAAGCCATGTATTAAAAGCAGTTATGTAAGCGGGAAATTAACTGTACCTTATAAAAAGCTTAACAGGAGAGGCAGAGTCCTCCGTTTGGAGCTGTTTTCTTAAATGCCAAGGGTAGAGAATCCAAAACTGATTAATATTTCTGCTCTGAACTGAAAATGGATTGGGTTGGGGCCAGGCTCACAGCCTGCTCAGGTCTTCCTTTTGTCCCCCGTGGCTTGGGTCTAAAGGTTTTGCCATACTGTTGATGGGGCAGTTCCCTATGGACAGAGAAGCTAACATGTAGGTATTTCCTAGAGCACTTTTAACATTGAAAGAAGAAAGAAAAAAGGTACAGTGTATCTCTAGGGTGGGCTGACCTTTCTAAGGAGGATTCCTAAGGACAGGCCCCTGGATGAGCCCTGTCCCTGCCTCCAAGAAGAGAGAAAGGCTCCCTCCAACCCATTGAACCCAGCGCTTTCTAAAAGGCAGTGGTCCTGGATGCTTAGGTCTGAGTCTTTTAAATAATAAGCATTGTGAAAACCATTCTTGTATTACATTAGAATATTTACTGTGCTTTTGGAATTTAATGTGTTTTGGTTACTTTTGGGGGTAAGCTATTTTGCCTTATGCATTGGAGATGGGAGGAGGACGACCGTAAAGCAAAATTCTGCTGATATGGGTGTTTTCTTGGGTCTAAGGGACTGGGAGAGTCACCAAGGGTGTGCTTCATTTGTGGTAAAAGCCCTAATAGCCTCACTGTAATAATGTCCTATAGCCAGGTGAAGGCTGACATGACTCACTCTGGTGATGGCCTGGTCATGGTTCAGCTGAGAATCCAGGCAAATCTGATCAGTAGAAGGTGGTTGTATGGTACTAGGCAGTCTTTCCTTGCTCAGCAAAACTCTGACCTGGGCAATGGTGGTGTCCAGAGGTGTAGAAGGATGAGGCTCATAACTATTTTCTTTGTTCCTGCTTAACTGGTACAGAAAAACTCCATTGGAGTAGGCACCCTTACTTCCAGTATGCTTTATATCTATCCATAGATGATGCATGGATGAAAATGTTAGTGAAAAACTTGAACTTCTGTTACCATGATGATTTCAGATCAGAATTCGTGTTAAGTTTTGTTTTGTTCTGTTTTTCCAAAACAAGGATGCAAAACATAGAAGCAACAGAAAACCACTAGGTTTCACAAGGTTAGTGAAAACCCCTCCTCTTCACCCCATTTAAATCCTAAAAACAGAAAATAGTCAAGCTGTAGCAATCACTTCCTACAAAGAAAACTGTAATTAGGGGTCTCAGCTGTTCTTCCCTAAGGGCAACCTGGCATAGCATGGGTGCCATTTTGAATACTTGAGACAATAGTGACAGTCACTGTGAAATGGAAATGATTTTGCTGCTGAAGACTGGGACCTTCCCTCCAGGCATCAGTTGCCCTTGGGGATAACCCAATTTCTTTCCCTGTGAGAAACATTGGTTGCCTTCTCCCACCAGCACCGGGGGCAATTTGTACTCCTGAAAGAAGCTGGGCATTGGGGAATCTGCTTTTCCCTTTAATCTTGCAGACCTCAAGTATCTAAGGAACTCAGACTTCCCTGAGAGGCTTAACTTAAGAGCCAGGTTGAGTCTTCTACACAGAATGAAAGACCATGGGGGCGAAACCATGAATGGGTGCAGAAAGGAGTGGTTGGATCACCTGCCTGGGGGATGAGCCTCCCATGTGACTTCGAGGTTGTGCAAGAATTGGGTAACATTTGGCCAGGGTGGGGAGGCCTTGGCATAGGTGTTTGCACTCCTGATAGATTTCTATCTCCTCTGTGGGGAAAAACAAGTATTAAAAGATCTGCCCAGTATCTTAGGAGGAAGAAATTGATTGTCTTACTAGCCTCGCATACTTTGTCTTAAGTACCCACTGTAGGGAGGGCACCGTGCTGTAGACTCTAGAGAACTACAGGAGTGCCTGCCCACAGAACTGATCGAGTGGGGGCCAGGAAGGAAGAAGACAAGCTTACAGATGAATTACAAGAAGAGGCAAGGGATAGACTATATCATGATATGGAAATGGGGGGAATGGCTCTATAGATTGTGGAAAGAAAGAGAGTGGTGGAAAGCATGCAAGCTTTCAAGCCACATTGCTTGAACTCAAATCCTAGATCCACCTCTTAGCTATGGTATCTTTGATAAGTTACTAAAACACTCTGTACCTGTGTTCCTCAACTGTAAAATGGAGGTCACTGTAGTATGTACGTCAGAGGGTAATGGCTTAATTCACATAAAAATTGGTCTTAGCTCCAAGACCAGAAAGGAAGTGCTATACTGGTCTTTAGTTAGTGACTTAGAGCCTCCAGATCTCCACATTAGTTCCCTCATCTGTACAATAAAGGAATGAGACCAGATAAATGCTAACCTTTTATTTATTCTAATGTGCTATAATTCCATGGTTGAGCAAATATTAATTGCCAGCCCTCTGCCCTAGTACTTAGCTAGGCATGATAGAAAAGTAAAAAAAAAAAAAAAAAAAAAAAAGTAGAATGTGAGGTCCCTGCCCTCAAGGAGCTGTAATCTAAGTGAGGAGAGGACATTAATTAATGTTCAAGAAAGTATTAGAGAATTAAAAGAATATTGAAGATTAAAAACAGAATTGAAAGAATATCGGTGATGTAGATCATAAGAAAATAGGAAGAGTGAGTTTATAGTAGTCAGAAAATTTGATACCAACCATCCAACATTTAAAACCAAGACTTTTGATAGGAGTTTAAAGACTATTTGTCAAATCCCAGAACACTGAGGCTTGAAATGTTGACATTGCTATTTATGTTAAAGTTGAATTGTAGGAAAAAAAAATGTTTTTGAGATTTGAGATTTAGGTAGGACAAAGTTCACAAAACTCCTTACCCAAACAATAGTACAAACTGAAACTAAGAGGCACAAACTGGTTTCCTATATATTCTTGGATGACAATTCCAGGAGAACATAGTGTCTGGCACAAAGTGACATCTGTTGAGTGGCATGGGAAAAACCAATGCTGTACACTCCTAAGAGGTATCAGCTACTGTTGTTCTCAGCCCCACCTCTAGAGGGCAGCACACAGAAGGGGCACTGGAGAGCCTTCAGGCCACAATTTGATGTGGTGAATTTAATTGGGCCTCATGCCTCCTAAACCAGCCCTCTTTATCAGGATGAATTTTTCTGCTCCCTAAACTATTTCTCACTAGCTTAATTTTTAGCTCCCTAAGATGAGGGCTGCTGGTACTCCTGCCCCAGCAGGTCTGCATTTAGGTTTTGAAGAAACTTGGCACCACCCTCCAATTCCTCCTGCAGTCTGAATAACCCTAATTTCCTTGGGAGCCATATGCACATTGGCTTCTACAGGTGGCAAGAGACTCCATACTTGGCAGAGACTGCTAAGGACCAAAAGAGTGGCATAGACAGTAGGTGAGGACACCATGACCAGGGATTGGCAGGAGTGAGCTAGGAGTCTGAGTGGACCTTGAAGAATGAGTAGAGGTTACTGTGACATAAGATGGGTGGAGGCATCTAGCTCTTCCCCTACCCCTGCCATTTCCCCTAATTACTCTTCACTAGCTTAACATGGGAGCTGAAAGGTCCATTTAGATCTGCTGCTTTATTCTGGGGGAAGAAGTAGATGGAAATGACAGATGAGGTCTCAACCATTCACTGACAATTCCGGCTCATCACCCAGGCAGTCAGCGATGGCCTGGCTTGATAGGCTAGTTCATGACATCCTGGCTTCGGATCTGCAGACCAAAAACCCTCACAGAGCTTTCTGCTAAATGTCCTTCCTAATTCAAAACCCAGAAATTCTGGCAAGACATGTCACTTCATTTTATTTACATAGAACTCTCTGTGAAGGCACAAGTATGTATTGTTTTGCCTTGAAAGCACTCCTCTGTACCTATAGCAGTAAGTAGTAAGGACAGATGGAGTCATGGTAGCTCAGGAAGGTTCAAGGGACAGTGATTTGCTGTTCCCACCCTTTAGAGAAAATCTCAGAAGAGAATATTGAGAACACAAGACAGGAGGTATTCTAACACCTTTTCTACCAAGTTTCACCCTTGTCTCATTCCCCCTTTCCTCCTCCTTTTCATTTGTTAAAAAAAAAAGTTATTTTTTTCCAAATAAGTAAAATAGAATCAAACTTTGCAACCTCCAAATGAATGAAATAAACATTATTGCTAATAAGCCTCTGGGAAAGTGCTCACCTTTGAACTCTGCCAAGGATTATGAAGTAAAGAAAAAGTCTTAGGAACTTGATAGAGTATTAGAGTTCCCTGTTTTTTTTTTTTTTTTTTTAAGTTAAGTTATATATTACATTTCTTTTCCTTAATAAGGGCATTTCCAGAGATCCTTCCTTGATGATTAGCCCAGGTCTCCAAGTGGAGTTGGTTACTGACTCTGGTGTAGGGATTGTCACGGGGTGCTTGGCAGCAATAGCACAGGAGGCACTGGCTGTTTCTAGAATGCTCTTTCTGAGGACTCTGTCTCTTCCCTGATGGTCCTTGCAAGGCAGAAGAGCAGGCTATCCTAGTTTGCAATAAGGAAATACCCAGAAAATAACAGGAAGATGCTCACGGGAAGCTGGCAGCGAGACGGAGGAGTCTCCCACTAAGGCAAGCTTGTTTGTTTCCTGGAGACTCTGCCTGTTCATTGCCTTGTACTCTTCTCTGTAGGATTTCTATTAAACAACTACAAAAACATTTTCTTAAAAAAAAAAAAAAACACCTCTGTGGTCTGTGTAGCCTCTGTCTGCCTCTATGGAATATTACACATTTCGATTTTCATAGCTACCTCTTCACAGCCAATAAGGTCACCTACAGGCATGGAGATGAATCATTCACAGAATGATTTAAATCCAACCAAGAATGTGTAACTATAACTGCTAAACACATTTTGATTCCCAGAACATTTATGTCTTGTTTGTTGTAACATGTAGAGTAATATTTTGTCTCCCTTTTCTTGTAACTTTTCCTCCAAGTTTCTATCTTAATGCTCTTAATCATTACAGAATTAAATAAGACCTGCCATCCTGCCTCCTCCCTGTGATGGCGCCATGTCACCAGTGCTCCCAAAAAGAGTGTGCAGAATCTTCCATTTCTGGGTGGTTGTTGCTTCTTGACATAGGCTGTCTTTTCTCAGTCCCTGCACACAAAGCTAAACACATGGAGATGTTTCATGCGCAGTCCCTGGAACTTAACCTTCTGCCCAGCATCTGTTTAGCATAGATTATATTTTAAAATAAGCCATCCTGCAAAGCACAGTTTCCCTGGTGGCTTTGAGGTTTGTCTGAGGTTCTCCAGAGTTGGCAACTTATCTGTGACCTCAGAAGTCTTGGCTCTGGCCAGGCAAGGTTTTTGCACTAAAACAGGCTCAGTGCCCATGGAGATAATCTCCTCTTGTAATATCCACACAATCATCTCATTGTCAAAGCACAAGGAATGCAAAAACAGAAGGAGTGCCACAATAGGGTTGCCCATGGGTCAGCTAATCCAGGCGTCTGTTTCCGGCTGAGGGCACCTTGGGACACCTCAGGAGGGATGGTCTCAGTTATTGCCTTGGAGGTCAGCCTGATTGGTAAGGCCTGTGCCCCTACGACCTGATCACCAAGCCCGACACCTGCTCCATCTTCTTCCCAGCTTCTCCTGACTCCCTCACCACATCTTTGTCCTGGTTAAGTTCCATTTGTTCTTCAAAATCTCAACTGAGAACGCCCTCCAGGAGCCTTGCTTCTCCCCACTTTGGATTAAGCCATTCTTTTTGTTCCCAAAGCACTTGCTACTGACTTCTGAAGCAATGGGAACAATGACTTCAATAAAATCGAGTGCCTGGTGTGTGTTAGGCACAGTTCTAAGCGTGTTGCATGTATATCATTCCTTTCTCATAAGAGCTCAGTGGGCAGAGACTTGTACAGTGATTGTTTTACAGTGCTCTGAGGTTTAGAAAAACTTAATAACTTGCCCGAAGTCATACAGTTAGTGTGTGAGCCATAAGCCCAGGCAGGCCAGCTGCATCAGCCTGTCTCATGCCCCTTGGCCTGTCTGCTTGTCTGGCTGCATCCCTGGGCTGTTAGCTCCTAGAGGCAAGGGACCCATGCTCCCTCCAACTTCAATGCCTGGCTCAATGAAGTAGGCACTCACTAAGTGTTCAATAATGAAAGCTGAAGCTCACCAATCATAAATACCAGATGGGATTTAAAATCCAGTGAGCCATACTTTTTACAAAAATGCTGAAATGCAAAGGAATACTTTTTTTGGCCAAGGAAGGGTGGCTTTTCAGAATTCCAGTTGCTTCAGAACTTTCTTCTAGGTAGCAAAGAGCCATGGGGTTTGGCACACCACCCTGGGGCAAGAGCAGTGCATTTGTGAGAATCTCAGTTGCCCTTAGAAATTGCTCCAATAAAACCAAAGCTACGTCTGACATTTTCAAAATAATTAAGGGAAATGAGCAGGAAGATAGGAAAGAGAATTTCTTAGTTGATTCCAGAGAAGCGACTCTCGTCCACTATCCGCTGCAGCAGGACTTAGAGTGTTACCGACACAGCTGAGAGCAACTTTGGTGAGCCTCTGGTGAGCACCCCCCACACACTCAGGTCTCCCCACACTCAAGCTCATCTTCCAAATGGTGTAATCAAGCACAGTGCTGCCTCTAGGCCTTGGGTACTTCTGGGTGGTTTTTTCCCTGGGCTTAAAGTCTTTGAAGCTGACTCATGTGAATTATTGCTTTCCACCCAGAATTAGCTGTGCTCCTGCACTCCTGCCTGGATGTACAGCTGTTTATGGGCTGGGCAGAGCTAAGCATGCAGGTGGCCAGGGGTCCTCTCCTGAGCTGTCAGGGCAGCGAGCATCCTAAGCCCAGAAACCTGCCACTGCTTCATAGGCTCTGAAGGAGGTGCTAGGGGTTCCGCCTGGCCCAGAAAATGGGTGAAATGCCAACCCTTTTCACCAGAATCTCTTGAGAAGTGTGGCCAGTTCCCTATCACCTGTCAGCATTAATAGGCAGAACTGTTGTATCACAGGAAAAAAAAAATCCACTTGTTTTCTCTTTGACTGCTAAGCTGGATAATGATGTAAAAATGACATTATCTCTAATAAAAGTGATTTGCAGAGATCATTGACAGAACCTCAATAGCAGAGATTTGCCATTAGCAGGTTCCAGATAAGAGAAGCAGCTGGGATCTATCAACCCCTCCTGTGGGCAGAGGTGGGGTGGTGTTGGGTCTGGTGTGAGTTGAAAGTTGGGAGAACTGATTTTTTAAAAGTTGGAATTCAGGCTAATGGAGAGTGTTTATTCCAAAGTATGGGTTATTCTTTAAGCCTGCTTTCTGATCTTTAGGGTTATCATTGGGTTTAAATTTTTTTTTGGTTTTACTTAATATTTTTGTATTCAGTAGCTTTTGTGGGAGGTGGGGGGGAGGGTGCAAGGAGGTGGCTTGTCCTGTTTTCTCACTTCCATATTACATTGTCAAAGGTCTGGAACCCTGGCCAAACCCTGCTATCTTCCCTGCCAGAAGCCCAATTCTAAGAACAGCTCCTACATGTGTGAAGGAAAGGCCCTGGGCAGGGTGGTATTGGGCAATAGATTGTTCTCTTATGTCAAGGAGGTGGGATCCAAGGCAGAAACTTCCCTGGCCTCTTGGAGAAGGGGGCCACCCTGTCTGGACTTGTTCACCTATGTCAGTGGGAGCTGACTGGCAGCTGGCTCACTGAGCACACTGTGATGTGGTCAGCAGGCACAGGCAGCTACTTCTACATGCAAACGTCCTCAGGATATATTCCCTAGGGATAGGAGTCATAGATTGCTAGGTAACCTTTGATAGATGCGGTCACCATTACTCCTCATTATTAATCCACTTTCTACTTGGAATCAGCAAGACTTTAGAACTCTGCAATATGATTCACTGGTAGGGGATCCTAGTAGTCTAGTCTTCACTCTAGCTGACCATACCAGTTTGGAGACACCATTGCTCTCAGGGCAAGGTACTGTGGTATGTAAACTGGCCATTTTGCCTGTGCCCTCTGGGGAGACCCTAAAGATAAGGAATAGCAAAGGGCTAAAGGATATCAAGTTTTAAATGTGGGAATGCAACGCTGGAAATGGCTTGGGGAGAGGGCAGTGGGCTAGTGAGCTGTTCCTCTCCCTGAGGCCTGGCTGGAATGACATCTTTCTTGATCAGTGGTGAAGGAGGTGAAGGGCAAGGGGAAATAGCTGGAAGAGAGGGGCTAACATCTGTGGAAATAAATAAAACCCCATGGAGTTTGAGGAGGCGTGTGCCCTGGATAAAGTTTGTTTTCCATCCCAAGGGTAACATTGTGATTCGCCGCTCAGCAGGAATGTCTTGCAGAGGTCTCTGTGGACCTAGCCGGGTTCCAGCCTGTGGCAGCCCAAGGGTTGCTGCCATATTTAGAGCTTCTAACAAAGGGATTCATTTTCCCTGGCTTTGGTGCCAAATAAAGAGAGGTTCTCATACTTGTTGTCCAGTGTGGCCAGAGCATGGCCAGCAGAACCCGGGTAGAGCCTGGTTCCAGCACTGCCTACCACTGGCACCTCGGCCACTAATTAGCCTCTTCTGTCCTTGGCACCTTGTAGATTCTCAGCACAGTTTGTGTAATGAAAGCATTCTCCCCACACCCACGGCTGCCTTGTCCCTCACTCTCTAGCCTGGCTTCTGACTGCTGCTGCCTGTCATTCCCCCAGCAATATCTTTGTCCTTGTCCTCCCTCCTGGTTACCTCCCCACATCCTACTCCTCCTTCAAGTCCCCTGGGGCACAGAGCTCTGCCTGTCTTTTCCAGCCTCACAGACTTGCTCTTCTCCAACTCCTCTGGTGTTGACTGGCTATTAGGCCAGTCCTCCAGAACGTTACTTCTCTGCAAGCTCCCTGAGGTCAGGAATGTCCCACATGCCAATCTACTGTTTGCAGCAGCCCCTGCACATGGAGAGGGAATCAGATTTCTTGAATGAGTGGAGGAAGGAGCTAAGCTGTGGCTGGGGGAAAGTACAAACCTATTTCCCAAATTGCTCAGTGCTACCATTTGTGAGTGTGATAGAAATTTAGGGAAGACTTTTAGCATTTCCCGTGGCTTTTGATGACCTCTTTGCAGAAGGATGGAGTGAGGCTTCCTCAGTGTGCATGGCCATCTCGCCAGAGTAAGAGAGGTCAGAATTGGGAGAAAGCAAGTCATTGCACTGTGACCATGAATCAGACCCCACAACTCTGGACAAGTCACCATGTAAATCAGCCTCCAATCAGAGTTGTTTATAAAGGACATCCAAGATAGATTCTCTACCAGCTGTTTCCTTTCTGCTTTCATTTTTTCTTGCTTTCTTGTTATTTAAAAAAATTTTTTAATAGGGCAGGGAGATGGGGTTATGGGATGCTGATAGGAGTGAGAGATCCTGTGGGATTTCCGCCCCCCCTCTTCTCTTGCAGTTTTGAAATACTTCAAATACTAGGCACCAGAAGTTCTGACATCAAATTGGGATTAGTAGGACAGATCCTACAGATCCTAGGATATCTCACCTTTAGCATCAAGTATCAATCCTGTTTAAAGGTCAAGCAAATGTTATTTTCTTTGAAATTAAAGTGTCTGAAATCAAGAGGAGAACTGGCCTTGAAATTATATTCTGGACTTGAAAAGAGTTCTCCCTGACAGTTGTCCATTCCAGTTATAGCCTTTTTTTTTTTTTCACCCAGAATGTCTGACGACATTTCCAGGGGAATTTCTGCCCCCTCCTTCCTGAATATACCCAGTGCTGGCCCCTGAGGCAGCTCAGTTCTGTTTTCTCATGACACGGTGATTATTTTTGGCATTGCACATATTTTCTCTAATGTTATTATTACCTCCCCCGCCCCTTCTTAGTTGCCTTTTGAGGAGCAATGGGTTTTTGGCAATTGCGTGTAAATCAGAGGGTTAATTTTAGTTTGGTATGGTGAAGATGGGGTGGGAGGGGAGGAAGGAATGACTTTTGCTTTTGCGCCTCTGCAGCACCCCACCCCCACCCTAGGAGGAGAGGAGTTCCTCTAGCCCCTGCTCATGAAAGAGCTTGCTTTCACTGGCTCTGTGTTCACCATTCATGCCCTGCTGGGCGGACTTGAGGATATGGCTATCTGGAGGTGATGCTGGGGGCTGCACCTCAGGGCTGGCATCTTAATGACTTTACTTGGCCGGCTTCAGAACAGCTCCATTCAGAGCAAGTTCACTCCCTGTGCAGTTGGCTCGTTCAGCCTCTGTCCATAGAGTTCTCTTGTTCACACTGCAGGAGGAAATGGAGATTTCCAAGTGGGAAGCTGCCTTCCCAACACTTTAACTCTTCCCTGAGGGGGCGAAGAGCTGCAGAGAGTGAATTCAAACCTATGCTGGCCCAGCTGCAGCCCTGGGAGTGGCATGGTGTGGGGCCTGGCTTGGGGCTGTGGGCCAAGGCAGCTGGGGTACTTTTTCTTTCCTCCCTGAGGTGAAAAGGAGAGTAAAAGACCACTTGAATTGTCCTTAAGATCAATTAGCAGATATTTGCCCAGTTTGTCTGCCCAGAACCAAGGCCCTGTAAAGGGCCGACGAAAGTAGATGATCCATGTCTATGCCCCTACAGTCCATCCAGCAGCAGGACGTTTGCACAGAAAAACCAACAAGACAGGGCAGCCTTTAATAAGGGTGGGTGAGTAATGTGGGCAGGAAGTGCCTGGAAGAAGGGAGCTGGGATGCTGGTGTAGGGTGGAGGAAAGGATGCTGGGGGTGGGGGTAGGGCTTGAGCTGAGCCTGAGAGATGGGTTTTCAAGAAATAGGAAGGGATGAGATAATAGAGGAAAGACACAAAGGAGGGAAGAGATATCAAACAAAGAAAGGTGCAGAAAGTATAAAACTCTTCCTGGCAGAAGAGAAGACCCGACTTAGACTTTAAGTGCCTCTGGATAAGGATGGCATCAGGGCAGCACTAACCTTGCCACATGGCATGTCCATGGTGTCTTTGGTCCCAATATCCCATGGGTCCCTGGGTTTCTTTCCTCTCAAAGTGTGAGGCAACAGAGCAGCAGCAGCACCCAGGAAGTTGCTAGAAATGCAGAACCCCAGGCTGCAGCCCAGGCCTCCTGAATCAGAAACTGATTGGAACAAGATCCCAGGTGATTTGTGTGCACAGTTAAGTGTGAAGTGCTGGCCTATGGACTCCACAGGCACCGTCACTAGCTTTTATTCAGAGTTAATAAAACATACACTTGTACACACACACACACACACACACACACAGAGACTTATCTTTGAGCGTCTCTGTGCCAAAGACTTCCCAGATGGAAAACTCTTATTTTAATTATGTGTAGGATTAGAAGTCTTAGGAAGGATCTAGAATAGTGAATGAATTTGAGGAATTTGCAGAACAGAAATCATTGAAGTGGCTTTTCTCCAAGGTCTCCGCTTGTGCCTTAGAGGACACCAAAAGAACAGAGGGTGGGGTCCTTTCCCAGAAAATGTGTGGTCTACTTGGGGTTGAAATAAAGGGAGAGCAACCCAAACTGACTGTGCAGGATGGAATCTCTGAAGCGAGATTTTCCCCAGAGAAGGCAGGTGAGGCCTTCCTGGAGAAAATGGTCTTGTGGGATGAGGTGCGACAGGAGCAGCTTTAGGCCAAAGAGATGAAGAGGGGAGTGTTCCAGGGAGCCTGTGGAGCGGGTTGCAGCAGAGTCGAGTCTCAGGTGCTGTGGGGGTGGTCACCTGCTCCCCACTGCACTGCCCAGAGTGCCATGCTGCGGAATCTGTTTTACATGTTGGACACTTTTTTTTTTTTTTTTTAATCCTACTGCTGCGCAGTTTTCCTAGTTGAAGGCAGTGTTGTAGGAACACATACAGGATGGTTTGAGCCAAACCACAGATTGTTCTGTTGGTTGCTTGTGGAATTCAAAGAAAGAAGGCTGCTAGTGAGCAGAAACCTAAGGAAAACCCCCGGATCTGACCTAGTAACCACTTGGGCATGGAGAATACCTTCAGGCCCAGGGAAGTGGCCCTAAGAATGGTCCAGTGGGAAGGAACTGCTTACCTGTGGCATCTAAGCACTTCTAGCAAACGAGTGTCTCCTCTTTTCTTTAAAGATATCTTCAGGCAAAGGAAAACTATCCCTCCCAGGGCTGCTTCGCCTTTGAAGTTCTGACCTGGGACAAGAGCTTTTCCCTTTTGCTGCTTCCCAGGTCAAGAAGGTTTATTTCCACAGTTCCATAAGGTTAAGTGTCCTTAGAGAGCTTCAGCCCCACGTGCCAAGGTCAGCAAGGTCCTCCCGTCCTGCAAGAAGGAACTACTTATTGCCATTTAGGGGAAGGTTGCCTAATTACAAATGAGAGTGTGGGGTTTAGCATCAAATGATACAGGTGTGAGAGCTGGCTCTGTCACTGGATCAGCCCTGGGCATGGGCTGACAGACATCCTTGGGGGATTTTTCCTGGTGTGTCACTAGGGATGGCCATATCTACCTCACAAGACCATTTCAGGATTAAACCAGAGGCAGTGGGCTGAGAGTTCTTTAATAAGAGGGAAGGATTGTCTCTGGTCGCTGCTGGATGTAACAGCAGCAGCAGCATCTCAACCTGCTGAGGTTCATTAATCCCTTAGCTGGAGTCTGTGTGGTGGGGAGAGTTGGGCAGTAGTGGACATCACAGGCCACAGAGGGAAATGCCTCTTGCCACTGTTTGCTTTCCATTCCTTTTGTGGGGGGAAGATGCCACCAAGTCTTCTTTAGAAATAACCGCACAGGGTTTGGGATGGGTGTGGAAGATGGAAGGAAGAGGAGGTCCTGCTAACCCTCAGGTGGCCATCTTCTCAGGACTGGATTAGTGTCCTTGGAAACCTCCAATTTCAGTACAGCTGGTCATTTCTCTACAGATGTTTTGAGTACAAGGAAAAAGGAAGCCTGAGGAGCAGGTGCCTAGGAAGGGAACAGCCGAGCCAAGGCCCAAGGAAGAGTGAGCACATTCTGCTTTCCTTCCCTCTGCAGCTCCTCTTCTGGGCTCTGCACTCAGTAACGGTGGCCATGGTTCTAAGGATGCCGAGGTTGCCAGATCCATCCACTTGACTTTTACAGGGTGGTCAGCGTGAGGCAGCGGTAGGGAGCTGCAGGAAGTCACACGAGTGTCAGTTCTTACGATAAATAAGTTAGAAAGCAATACCTGGTGCAAAGGTAGTCAGTATAGTGTTATTTATAACAGCTAAAAACGGAAACCACAATTGAAAAAAACAGTAATGGAATAGTAAAATGCATTATGATCCATTACAGTATGATATTGCTGGAGGTTATCAACATTTTGAAAGAAATTTTAATAGTATGACATGATGTTAAGTAACCAAAGTATAAATACAGTGAAATCTCTTTTCTTTATACCTTTCTGTATTTTCAAAGTTGCCTACACCAAATATGCATCACCTGTATCCCCATCAAAATGTCTTAAAAAAAAAAAAAGATCTATTAGGAAAAGCTGGGTTATGAGTGACATAATGCAAGTCATTTTCCAATTGAATGTCAAGCCCAAGTTGACAGTGAGTTTACTGACCACATGTCCTTGAAAAATTCAGATCTTAGGAGTTTTATCCCACTTCCATGTATTCCCATTACCTTTCTAAGTCTCAGCTTTCCTTCTCTCTAAAATGGGAATAATGATGACTGCTTCTTCTGTACTACTGTGTGAGATTTTACTTATTTAGAGATTTGTTTATAAAGTACTTTACAAACTCTAATGTGTGTTACAAATGCAAAGTGTATTATTCACTAATAGGTTAAATAAAAAGTGCCCTACTATCTTAGTCTGTTCAGACAGCTCTAAAATGCCATCAACTGAGGACTTAAGAAATAACACAGGTTTACTTTTCACATTTGAAGAGGCTGAGCAGGCAGAATCAAGGCAGCAGCTTATTCAGTGTCTTATGAAGAAGACCCACTTCTTGGTACACAGAATGGCACCTTCTGGCACCTTCTGTGTCTCCTCCACATGGTGGAAGGGAAAAGAGATCTTTCTTGGGCCTCTTTTATGAGGGTCATGTTCCCATTCATGAGATTCCACCTTCATGCCCTAATCACATTTCAATTACCATTGCATTGGGAGTAAGGGTTTCAGCATATGAATTTGGCAGGGGAACACAAATATTCAAAGCAGAGCACTCCTTAGGGCTTGGGCTTGATGGAACTGAGCATAGAGACAGTTTTCATGGTTTCTTCTGTTTATGCAATTTTCCCAGCAGAGCTGGGGACTCCACATGTCCTCAGGTGATGTAAGGAGCTGGGTATCTGCAGCCCCAGATGGGCTGCTTGGTAATTGAATCTGCTGAGCTCTTCTCCAAGGCTGCCTGGAACAGAAGAGGCCAGCAGATAAGCATCAGCAGTCAGCCCCAAGCAGAATTGACCATTAGAGGGCCAAGTCGGGGGAGACCCAGACATTACTGTCAGCTGAGAATGCAGTCCAGGCCACTGCTCCAGGGACTGTGACCCTCAGAGTATGTCAGGCAGCTGGGGGCTCGGCCCTGAGAAGGGGCACTTGGGAGGTCAGGGTATGAGACACGTCCCAGAGCTTCTCCTTCAGGGAAGGGGCAGGTGAAAGCCTCTGCCCCCACTGGAGCCACTTCAGCCCTCTTGACTTCTCTCTTCTTTCTTCCCTCTTGAAGGATGTTTGAGGTACTGGCCTGTATTGTTAGTCTTCACTTTCAGGCAGAGACCAGGGCCGTCACAAAAGCTTATATATAAGCATATTGATGCTTTTTCTCCCCTCATCCATGTCTGTCTGATCTGCCCCATTCCTCCTGAATTTTCTCATGGGATATCTGCTGTTGTGACTGCTGTAACAGGGATACTTTCCCTCCCCTACATAGTGGAGGACCCTCCCTAATTGCTGCTGCCTTTGGACAAACACCAGAATGTTTGCAGAAAGTTGGCCCCTGAAACAACACCCCCGTCTAAAACATTTCTCCATCCTTTGTAATTGCTCTCAGAGCTAAGACTATTCTGAATACCTTCAACTGTGGCAAAATCCTATCACCGGAGGGCACATTTTATCCTTAACAATAACCAAGATCCATCCTCAGCGTAGTCTAGTGACTAAGGGGTGGGTAAACCAGAAAAGATTGTTTGGAGTTTAAAATAACAATCTACGAATCTGTGTGATTTCTCATGTGGCTCCGACATTAACAGTAGAAAGACCTCCCAAAATATTTGGAGCAGTGGTCACCTCACCAGAATAAAGTTAGAGCCCTTTCCTGGAGTGGCCATTTGAAAGGGTAGCCACCTTTTATGTGACATCTATTTCAAATCTCTGTATCATTATTTTTATCTCCCTCTTTCTGTAGTTGTCGTAATTGGTAAGTGATGGTCCCACCAACTGCTAAGTAATTCCTGTTGGTCTGGACATGGTGAAGGTGAACACAGGGCATGGCAGAGGGAAAGGGTGTGGTTAGGTTCTAGAAGTAGACCTGGGTTTCAGTGCCCTATAAATGTGTGATATTAGGTCCGAAATTTGTGTTAGTAAACCCTCCAGGTGATTCTGCTGTGGGCTAGAATTGAGAACCACTGTTCTGTCAGACTGGGAGCAATAACACTGCATAATTTAAGGGAGGATCAAATGGAATTGTCTAGGAAGGGCCTCTTGCTCCAGTGCTCCATAAATGTCAGTTTTCTTTTCCTTCTACATCTTTAAGAAAACATATAACATCGCTGTTTACATCTCCAAAGATACTTTCCTCCAAATTCTACCAAAATAAACCACCACCAGCAACAACCTGCGTTAAATTCCTGACACTCAGCTTGCACCCTAGAACTATCAAATGAGAAATATTGGGCATCAGTTTTTTTAAGGCTCCTCTGCTGATTCCAGTGAGCAACCATGATTGAAAACCATGGCCTTGGCTCTGCTGTAATTTAATCTGTGAAGCAATTGTCTGCCAAGGACGGGGGCTACCAGAAGCTGGGTGTTTCTCCCGTCAGGCAGCCCTTGTGTTGTAGCTACAGAGCCTCATAGAAGGGCCACTAGGTGCCTCCCAATTGCATTTGATCTTTGCTTCCTCTGTTAGTGGGCTCAGGCTTAGAACTTCACCACCACCCACAAGACGGATCCAAACTAGTTTAATTACTCCAGTCTGTCTCACTGGCCTGCTGAAATCCATTCTGCTTCTAAGTCATTTAACCTTATGGGGCAATGGGCATATGGTTTTGATACCCTGATAGCCACAGTCATTAAGTGTGTGAGTCCTAATCACTCTAAAGGTCAGGAGTCTACAGCTAGTTAAGCAACCAGACTCTCTGGTACAGCTAGTGACATCGGGGACCTCTCCAGGCTGTGCTCACCTGGAGGCTGGAAGCTAGGACCATCTTGGTCAAGAGCAGATTATTGTTAATTAGTGGCTCAAGCAGAATCCACAAGCCACACTTGGAGCAAAAGTGTGGCTTGAACTCTGGGCAAACTCTGGGCAAAGTTATATGAACTCTGGGCAAAGACATTTCTCCTGGGTGAGTATTAGCATATATATTGGGCTCTTCATATTCTCAGGTTCTACATCCTCTGATTCAACCAACAGCAGATTGAAAATATTTGGGAGAAAATTGTGTCTGTAGTAAATAGGGTGCAGACTCTTTTTCTTCTTGTTATTCCCTAAGCAGCACAGTATAACATTCACAAAGCACTCACGTGGTATTGACGTTCTCAGCAATCTAGAGATGATTAAAAGTGCATGGAAGGGCATCTATAGGTTCTGTGTAAGTGCAACACTATTTAATACATAGAGCTTGAGCATCTTTGGATTTTGGTGTCCACGGGAGCAGGGTCCTCCTCTGACACTGAGGGACTGCTCTGCCTACTGATGTTGTTGGACAGTCAGTTTTGTTTCATTTTTTTTTGACTGATGGGTCCTAAAGTGGCTGCTTCTTTGCGTCAGGGTCAAATATTTCAGAATCATGTGGGTTTCCAACTTGGGGAGAGTCAGCATAAAATTATGCACAAAAACCTTAAGGCCAAAAAAAAAAAAGCCACACCCCAAATCAGAAACTGCTTGTTCCCCAACTGTGGTGTGATTAGATACTGCAACAGGGTTGTTTTTATGGGGCACTGTGGAGTCACATCTGATTACACCCACCACATACCAGCCCTGCACCAACCGGGCTGCCTCTGAGAAGTCCCTCAGCACCAATTCCCTTTCTTCCTCACCCCCTGTTTGACCTCTGCTGTTGGTTCTTAGCCCTACTCTTGGGGTTCTAGGTCTTTTCCTAGGTGAATGGGTGCTCACTTCAAGGCAGAGCTGCCCTACTCACTGCCCCATCCCTGGATTGTTTCCAAATTTTAGCCCTCCTCTTCTTCTTATAGTATAAACTAGCATCCTATCTACAGGAAAGTATCTAACAAACACAGCACTTGGTTGCAGAACAACTAAGTATGAGACATCTTTTAGCAAATCATTTTATCTTTCTGAATCTTTACATTCTTATCTGTCAAATGGGGACCAGAGTTCCTGGCTCTTAGGGTTGTTCTGAAAATCAAATGAAATACACACGTGCAGAATAGTACTTTCTGAATCCCTAAAACATTATGAAGGCATTGTTATTGAGCCTTCTAGGTCCAGCCAAAATCTAGTCCCCCGGAGTATCCTGCCCAGATTTGTTCCGAAACCCTCTAGAGTGTGTGTGGCTGTGCTCATTTCTGTGGTTTCTGAGATATTTCAGATTGTTGGTTCCCTTTGGGCCAGCATATTCTTGGAGAACAAGGAGTTGTATCTCTTACGCACTCACCAGGTTCTCATAAACGCTTCTGTGTGTGCATAAGGACACAGTAAACCAGGACCAGATTTAGGTCATGTGCTCCATATGCCAAATATTGTGTAAGATCTCCCTGTGGAAGCAAGAGAGCCACTGAGAATGGTAGGAGGAGGATCTTAGGAGAAAAAAATAAATTAAAAAAAAATTTGGAGTAAGCAATTTCTGAGCCTTTTCTGATGATTGATAAAATTGAGAATAAAATATCTTTTAAAAGAGAAACCAACAAATTCTAATAGAGAAAAAATCTGATCTATTTCAGTTCACTCTGGGACCCATCTGGGAAGAGAAAAGAAAGGGCGAGTATTTTAGGAAATGAAACACCTCACTGACCTAAGAAGGTTCAGCAACATGACACAAAGATAGGTCAGGATCAACCTGCCTGACATGGCCCTCCTCCCCAAGATGGCTTATCTGGTGATGAAGAACAGGCACTGTGGCCAAAGTCTGAATGTGACTAATGCTCTGATTAGCTAGATAATGGGTCATTATTATCTGCCATGATGGTTTTCCATTGTTGTAGAGCTTTCTATTGCTCCCACACTCATCCTATTTGATCCTGACAAACAAGACCTGGAATTCTTCCCATTTTATAGATGAGGTTATCAGAGCCCAGAGAATATTTTTTTTTTGTCCAAAATCAGATAGCTAGATAGTGTCATGGGCAGTGTATGAAAATACCACCTCACCTGGCTTCCAGCTCCCCACCCATGGTGACTGGTAGGGGGAAGCCAAGTGTGTATGTACCAGCTGAGCTTGGGGAGGTCTTACCTTTGCCTTAGTGTTAATTATTCTTATTCTTTATTGTTGCTAATTAAATATTGCAGTATTACAGATTTCTGTCTCTTCTTCCAAGAGTCAACATTAGACAGACGTCTCTGGACTGTGTTAAGGTTAATGAGATAATCTAATTAAAGTCACACTAGTCCTAGGGTGCAACTGTAAAAGCAAGGTAGCTGAAACAGAGTACATAACTTTTAGACCAAGAGTCTGGGTAAGGTTCTCAGTCTTCTTTTTCTGCATGTTAAGATGTTTTTGTTTCTTTATTTCTTGCTAAAGCCACTATCTCCTCCAGTTCAGCAGTGTAAAAAGCACAGGCCTAGGGAGACCAGATTTCTAACTCTGACTCTGCCACTAGTTAGTTGATTGCCCAGGCAGCTACTTAACCTACTTTGGGTCTCAGTTTCCAAACAGCTGAAATGGGGGCACTGGCAATGTCTGTCTTGCCCTGCCCTCAGGGGTTGCAAGGATGGAGAGACAGGGAGTACCTAGATCTCAAAACTGCTCTGTGTCCGCTCACTGACTGTAAACAAGGACTCATGGTGGCATTAACTTTGTGACGTTGGGGAAATGACATGATATGGCTGAGTCTCCATTTCTGCATCTATAAGTTATGTAAACAAGACATTCCAAGTTGTGTTGGTAAGAAGATCATAAAGAGGTCATACGTTTAGTTCTCTTGGTGCAGCAGCAGCCATATACATAGGTATCAGTAAATGTTTGTGTGGTTGAAGGAGTACGGCAGGACTCAGAGCTCGAACGCCACTGTCTGAACGTTGCCTTCAGGGTGCCTCTTCCCTCCCGGGCTCTTCCTTTGCCTTGCGTGCACTTCTCTGAGGAAGGGGCAGTGGCCATCATCAGAGGGAAGCCGTGTGCTTACAGATGCTGCTGTTCACGTGGCAGCCTGTGCTGGAATCTCTTCATCTGGGGATGGCTTCTCCAGATGCCCCTGGTGAGTGGGATGTGTGTTGATGATGCTTTTGTCAGGATATGAGGGTCAGTGCAAGAGAATGGAATTCAACACCTTTTACCTGTCTCTCCTAAAGCAGTGGCATGATGTATATACAATGTTAATATCCCGCCCTCTTTCCACCTGTCTTTCCTGTGCCACAATCCCTGCAAACCTTTAACTGCTCCCCATCAAAGGTCAGGATTAAAATGCACATGCAAGGGACTAACATGCAAACTGTCCTTCAAGTCTGGTCACAAAAGCAAAATTGCCCTAAGGCAGGTTCTGAGAAGGTAGAATGAATGGGGTGAAGGGCAGGAGTCCTGAGAGCTGAAAGCCAGGGAGAAAGGAGGGAGCAAGGGTTAGATAAAAACAAACAAACCAAAACAGAAAAAGGAGGACAAGAAAAAAATTTCACAATTTTCTGAAGGATTATCCTGACCGTCAGCAGCTGTTGGACAAGTCTTCCTGCAGTGTGAGTGTGTGTTGCTTAATCCATCCAGGGAGCTGGATGTTCTGTCTTTGTAAATGAAATTTGTCGTAAAGTCAAAACAATGCTTCCGCCCCAAATCTTGAGGGGTTTGAGAGACGTGTCAACAATCTATGAGTCCCCCAATATGAATTCTCTGTCCAGATAACAGGCTGTGCAAAACCAAACAAAAGAGAAGCAGCCCTCATTTGGGAAATCTCAGAAGGCAGCTGAGCGAGCGAGATGGAGATGGTTGGACGGGGGCCTCAAGAGGCATGAGCTTGCATTGAACACTTTTTTAAAAAATTGAAAAAGAAACTTCTTTGTTACACAAGCAATGTAGGCTATTTGTAGAAACATAAGAAAATAGAGATTAAACCCTGGGGGAGGAAAATCTCCACTACCCTGTAACTGTTAATAGTATTGAAGAAAAAGAGACAGGGAAGTCACTGATGGCCCAGTGACTGGAATCTGGGGCCCATCTGCTCTGTGCAAAGTCCCACTTCCCCATTTACCTGATAGCAGCCTCTGTTGGTCCCTTTTCTCATCTGTAAATCAGGTATAATAATACCTGCTTCCGTGGATAGAGATACTTACATGGCACTATTTCAGATAATACCTAAAAGTCAGTGATCACTATAAGAAGTTACAATTTTATCGTATTTATGGACATTTTTATATGATATATAGGAAATACAATGTATAATATATAAATTTCTATGAAAATAGGATTGTCCTATGCCATTTTGGAATTTTATACACCTATTAATCTTTTCATCAACAGATATTTTATTTTTAACAGTGGTTGCTTACAGTTGGGTTAGGCCTGGTGCTAAATATTTTACATAAATAATCACATTTAGTCCTTCAGTAACTCTGTGGGGTGGGTGCAGTTATTACCATTTTACAGATGAGGAAAATAAAGATAAACTAACTGTTCAGATAACTTAAGCTTGCCAGGGTAGCAAGCCGAGAAGTTAGAATGCCAGCCCAGACATTCTAGCTTTAAAACTTGCCCGTGCTCAAACTCGAAGACCAAGGGTTTCTTTAGTACTTCCCAAAAGAGGTAGGCTTTGGTATCTGTCATCTTTCCTTCCTCTGTGCTGCAGCAAAGAGGACAATGAGCACTAGAAACTCTTGATCTAGGCTGGCAGAGTCTGGAGAGAAAATGTATTTGCATCTATTCTTTTTTTTTCATATATGACAGTGGAATGCATTACAATTCTTATTACACATATAGTTCCCAATTTTTCATATCTTTGGTTGTATACAGTTCTCTTTTTTAGCTCTTGACAGGTGTGCTATTTGGGACTGCAGGCTGATGCGTGTCTAGATAGCAGTTCCTCTTGGGCTAGATGGCATTTTCAAGTTTTGCTGGGGAAATCATTCTCCGATATAAAATAAGATATAAGGCTTCACTTTTCCTGAGTGCATCTTATCCAAAAAGAGGCTCTTGAGATGGTTTTTCATCTTGTTCTCTAGAGCTTTTGACCTCCGGGCCACTGACCATTGCTTCCTCACCCTTTCTTTCCCATCTCTGCACATGGACCCCTGTCCCCAGATAACCCAGGACCAGATCCAAGGCATTGCCAGTTAGTTCTCTTCATCAGTGAGTCTTTGTGGTTACCCTCCCCATATTAGGTGCTGCCCTGGACACCATGGGTATGGCGGAGGAGGGAGGCAGTGGGGAGACACCAATACTCACACGCGCAGAGCCAACCACATAAAGCAGGCATCAGGATGCAGGGTGCCCGCCACCAGTGCGAGCCCACATTGATTCCATGGGAGAGTTTGGCTGCACTGTACTGTGGGGGTCCCCAGCCATGTCTTGACCAGGGGTGTGATAAGGTGATGGTGAACTTTTAAGGACTAATTCCTTGTCTCTCAATTTAGGAGCAGCTCAGAGAGGAGGAAGGAGAAGTCCCGAGATGCCGCGAGGTGCCGGCGCAGCAAGGAGACCGAGGTCTTCTATGAACTGGCCCATGAGCTGCCCCTGCCCCACAGCGTGAGCTCCCACCTGGACAAGGCCTCCATCATGCGCCTGGCCATCAGCTTCCTGCGAACACACAAGCTCCTGTCCTCAGGTGAGGGTGGTAGGTCCCCTGGAGGGCACAGAGGGCAGCCTTACCAGCGTGTTCCTACACCCAAGAGCCCCCAGGGTGCCAGAGGTGCAAAACCTTCCTCTCAGACACCCTACTCTACAAACACCTCACCCCCAGCATTGGTGTCCTTTTCCCTCATGTCAAACATCTCTCCAGCAATGACCTAGATGATGAATACAGCTAGGGGAGGAGGGCATGGTCAGAATCAAGCAAACGCATGGTACCTGGAGGTGAGGCGAAGAAAGGGGCCTGGGAGAACCAAGAATGTCTTCATTGACTTCCCCAAATAGGTTGCACCTGCCTGCAGGAAGCATTTTGCCGCTGTCTTCTCTGGGACAGCTGTGATGGTATGCCCATTCAGTTATTTCCTCTGTCTAGCCAGTTGAGCCAAGTAGGTCATTTGTTCTCTATGAACCTTGATTTCCTCACCTGTAAAATGGGGTTAAACATGGTTACTGCATAAGGTGCCTGTGAGAATTAACTGGAACGACGGCCTAGCGGTGATCATTTCCATGGGGGAGCCTCTGGCTGATGGCTCATATATCATCCTCCCCAGAGAACCCATAAACTCTCACCCTCCCTCATATCTCTGCAACTCATGGTTCACAGAACATTCTTTTTTCTCAGAGGGTTACATTCTTCAAAAACCATTTCCTGTTGGTCCTTGACCAGGGAGAGGCAGCCCGAGAAGTTTTCCAGTTCCAGATCCTATGTGGCAATCTCGTCTAGTCTGTCCTTTCTGTAAGGACACTGGGCAGCGTGCCGCGGAGGGTCTGGTGCTCCAGGTGGGCAGTGTCCAAGGGGGTTAGTGTGAAGGAGGTAGTCAGGAGGACAGGGGCTTTTGTGGTTCATTTTTAGTTTTCCTGAGTGAGTGTGATACCTTGGGGACAGGCTGGTTCTGTCATCCCAAATAGCAAAGTGGCTATTCCAGGAAAAAAGCCCCTAGCAGAGGGAATCCAGTGTGAAGCCAAGAGGCCACACCAGCCTGTGCTATTCTGGGCCCTGAGCACAGGAAGGATATGGGGGAAAGACCTTCAGGGGAGAGAACGCGGCTCAGAGGGCCCAAGGGTTGGAGGCTAAGCCTATGTCGTAGGACTGACTACGCAGTCTCTCGGAAAAGAGCCAGTAGTGCAGGGGGAGCGGGGGGGAGCGCTGAGGGGAGAGGCAATCTCTACAAACAAAGCAAGGCCACAGCAGACTCAGTCACAGACGCTCCAGAAAGAAGGAACAATGCGCCAAAGCCCGGCCAAGCTGGCATTGCCTGATAGAAGAAAGGCTCCCAGAGAAGCCATTGTGAGACACTTGTGTCCCTCTTTCTTTTAAAGAGGCTTTTCATCCTGGAAGCTGAGGGCAGAGTGTCTGGAGTGTGGGAATCATCTACTATATACACAGAGTAGGCAGTGGAGGATTTAATGACTAGATAGGGACCCCTCCCCACACCCCTACTTCCTTGCCATGGTACCTGAAATTCTGCTCTTAGACTGTAATTCCTCTAGGCTAGCCACGGCTTTCTTCCTGACCACCCCTTCTTCTACCAACAGAGAGCCCCTGAGGGGTCATTTATCAATCCTAGGATGTCTCTCTGAATGCATTTGGATTTGTGGTGTTTCTCCTTGTTTCACAGAGAAGTGAGGAACAGGAAAGTTAAGGTTGCTCAAATTCACACATTTAGCACATGGTAAGTCTCTACCTGGAATTCAGGTCCTTTTGAGAAAGGCAGATAGGAGATCACAGGAGGATTCTGCAAACCTGGTCAGGCTAAGATGTGGACAAGGGCTGAGGGGCCTGGAGGAGGGAACCAAAGTCAAAGGAGGACACTTAGGAGCTGATCAGGGCTGGCCCTGAGCGGTGGATGCTCAGGAGGTCCTTACACCTTAATAGAGATGTTCTTGTCTTTGCTCACGGTACAGGGATTTGTCACCTGTGTTTGTCCCCATTCAAGCCTAGTTGTCCTTCTCAGTAGTTCAGAGATTGTCTTAGGGCCACCGGTTAGAGGTTGGGCCCTCTGCTTGCATGTGTGCTGGTGTGAACCCCTACCTGCTAGACTCACCCAAGGAGATATGACCAGAGGGACTTCAGTGGGACATCACACATCTGAGCTCAGAAGCTGCTGAGCACTGTGGACACAAACTGCCTACCTTCTCTCTGGACTCAACCCTAGATTGACCAGAACCCTCAACATATCGGCTCTGGGCCTCTCTGTCCCAAGGAAAGAAAATGACAGAAAAGGATAAAAAGTTTCTACTTTTGGCCATCTGATGTCCTTGAAGGAGAAGCCCTCACAGAACCAGCACCACCAGAGGAGGACGAGATGGCTCCTCGGCTCCCTCTTTTCTCCACGCCCTCTCCCAGGCTCCTGCCAGGCATTCTCTGGACCAGTGTTGAAACTGTTTTCAGAAATTGTATGTGAGACAGGCTCTTTTACTTTTTAAATCATAGTTTGTTTGTTTTTTTTAAATATTTGGCACATAATGTAGAGAAATACGGAATTGGTGAGAAGGGAATGCAGGGCTCCTGCAATTGGAATCTCTGCATGGCTGCCTTTTTTCTCTGCAGCCTTGTGAACACTCCTGTCTGTGGGCCTTAGTTTCCTCATCTGTACAAAGGGAACAGCGCTCCGTACCTGTAGCGTTGCTAGGGCATCAAGATGACATAAAAGGCCATATCCTCTAGCTTGCTGAATAAATTATAGCTTAGAAATAAAAAAATTGGATGAGCGAGTACATTGATTTGTAATAAGAATCAGCTTCTGGTGAAATGATGTCAAAGAAAACCCAGGGCAAACTCTTCCTATCC
Source organism: Callospermophilus lateralis (assembly GCF_048772815.1). Lineage (NCBI taxonomy): Eukaryota > Metazoa > Chordata > Mammalia > Rodentia > Sciuridae > Callospermophilus > Callospermophilus lateralis. The sequence continues at coordinate 36,582,229 of NC_135318.1, forward strand.
TCACACCTACTTTTCAGCAGTTTCTGTCAAAAATGCAAAGTTGCCACGCTTTTCCAAGTCAAATTGTGAGTTCATTATTTGAGTATTTCCACGGAGGTGAGCAAGCACTGATTTTGGCTCACTTTATAGTAGGAAATAGCTGGTTACATATCTCAGAGTTCAAAAGGCTAAAAAATACCAGGTTTGGCTTTAGAAAAGTTTCTTCTTTACTTAGTAACATGCTTCCCTTTGATTTTCACAGTAGGCTGTTGTGTGTGGGAATGTTGGAGAGGAAACCTTAACGTTGAGAAATTCAGGCTGTGGGTCGGGGCCACCGATTGAGATTCATATCACAGGAAGCAAACTGAAACAATAGCTTTATGATATTCACTTCCACGCTGGGCTGAGGACAGAACACTCTGACGGGAACGTCAGTGAAAATACCACTTAATTGTCTTAAATCCTCTTTCAAGATGAGCCTTACACGCTGGGACTGAGGAAGGTCACTTCTACATTCCGAGGGCATTAAAACATCAGTAAATATACGAAATAGGCTGTTTTCACTCTAAAATTGATTTGGGGCTTCCCCAAACTCAAACATGGTGATATCAAATTCATTTTCAACTGAGCAGGTTTCTAAAGGGAACCCTCCAATTTATTTTTGATTCATTGCATTTTCTTAGTCTTCATTTGTTGGCTTAACAGGAGATTATGATTTCCCACTCTCTCGACCACTAAGGGAAAGACATTAAAATATGGGACATGTGATTTTAACCAAGGAACCATGACCTTTCCATGCAGGAAAAGTGGGATAGAGAAAAACTGTGGAGGCAGATAGAGCTTCTGGTGCCCTCATATGCCCCACTTTCAGACTTGTTTTCTCTGGCTTTCACCCCTACTTTTCTACTGCCCCACCCTCTCCAAATCAAGGCCTTTTTCTGTCCTGTTTGGAAGGAAGCCAATGAGCTGATTCATGTGAGGATGTTAATGGTAGAGAACAGCTAATGTACATTCTCTTCTAGAAATACTGACCTTGTTCATATCATTCCTTTAACTTAAACCAAAAAGTCTGGTCGGACCATAGGTATTTGCTGAACCCAACCCTGTGCTATATCTCATAGAAGGTTATATACATAGAGGGAAGATAGGATAAGCAGATATGTAAAGAACAAAGACAGCAATCTCCAGTGGTGGATTTCCACGGCTCACTAGGAGCCCAGCAAGATCAGGTGGGACACACACCTTCTGTCAAAGGGTATGAGTGGCCCAAGCCTGCCCATGTTAGTGCCTAAGGAATGGCAGAGGATCTGGCAGGTGATTTCCTTGTGCCTTGATTGGCACTGCATTTACAATCCACACACCCAGGACAAGCTGGGGATCCTGATGGCTCTATGTGCTGGGAGGATTGAAGGGGAGAAACCAGTTTAGGGGAAACCTTTGAAAGGAAAGACCCTGCAATGGGAACTAAGTGCCAAGCACTTCTGAAGCAGGAAGGCCGTACCAGAGCAGTTTAGGAATCGTCAAAGCAGTCCTGGAATTTCCCAGAGGAGAAAACCCAGAGGAAAAGTGCCCCCACCCCCCGGGTAAGATTGTAGCCAGCACCCTGACCAGCAGCATCACAGGGACAGCCTAGTCTCAGAGCCCAAGGTAGGTGGTGTCTGCTCTGCCACCCTGTCCCACTCACCCCAGACGCCAGACTCCCGTGGTGTCCCTCCCCACATGGGCGGGGCTGCCTGAAGGAAATGAGCGGTGCTCCGGAAAAAGTGCTCCGAAACCTCAGCCTGCACATATCCTGGCTGTGGAGAGGCATCAAAGCCTGTTTACCAGGACTATTTTTAGCATTAAAGAATCTTGTTGTGCTCCCCTGGCCGAGCATGCTCCCTCTCAGCAGAGTGCCTTTTACACTACTGCTCCCGAAGGGTCCTGGGAAGCACGCCACTGAGACCTAGGACCCAGGACCACTGAAAGAACCAGTTGGCCCCTACTGTGGGCTCCTTACTTTATTCTGCACTGAGGGTTTACTCTTCATTGTTGTGTCACTTTACAGCTGGCTGTCTGAGGCTTCGAGGGACAGTGTTGCTCTTACTCTCTGAGGAGTCCTGATTCTCTCAAGGATAGGACTGAGTGCACAGTGACACGTGTAGACAGATGACTTTGTGCCTAGCACAGGGCAGACAGCTCATCTTTCCTCCTGCTTGACATTTACTAGAATATTCTTGTTGCATCAGGAAAGACTTGATGTTCACGGGCAAAGGCCGAAGAGCCTTGTGCAGGAGCCTCCTGGCCCTCGGGCAAGGATCTGCTTCCCAGCTCCAGGCTGGGAGTGACCCAGCCCGGTTCCCTCAGAAGCTCCAAGGAGGATGAGCAGGTGCCATGAGAGCAAGTAGTTCCACAGAAGGAAGAGACCCCGCCCAAGCCCTGCTGCCCCAGGTTCCCCCAGGGCCAGCCTGTTGGCTTCCTGGCCCTCCAGCCATTGTGATTTCTGTTCCAAGATGATCTGTTTCCCTTCGTGGCCCCAGAGCACCCTCTCCCTCCTTCCCTCATAAGGCCAGGGGACCACTGCTGAAGCCAATTTCGCCACCTCCTGGAAGCAAGTGTACTGGGCACGATGGAGACCAGCTTGGCTGCAGTGGAACTGTTAAAAACAGGAAATTTTAAGCAGAACTATTTCCTCTGGGTCTAGTTAGCCCAAATAAGTTGTCTTGGGATCACTCCAGATTTTGAAGTCGGTATTACCACTGAGATCAAAGAAATTGAAGAGAAAATATCTTCTCTGTAGGCCAAAAACCACAGGGCTGGCCTCTGGCAGTCTGGAGAAGGTGGCCATCTATCAGGTGTGACCTCAGTGTGTTAAAAACCTCTCGTCACTCATTCCCCACATCAGTCAGCCCCTGCCAACACTGGCTGCTTTTCCCCACATCAGGGTCACTTGCAGGGCCTGGCATTGACTGGGGTGATGGCCCTCAGTATGTGGTCCTGGAGGTAACAGCATATTGCTATCTTGGAACTTGGTAGTGAAGCACATTCCCAGTCCCACCTGAGAGCTGCTGAATCAGGAGCCCTGGGTGTAGGGCCCCTCTGGGCCAGCCTCAAGGGTGTGCAACCTGTTCAGTCTTAGAGGGCTGTGCACTTGGAAGGGCCTTGAGATTGGCATAATTTTTTAACACGAGGTGCCATATTTTACTTTGCACTGGGCCTCACAAATTATGTAGCAGCCCCAGGCCCAGAAATCTTTGTTTCAGCCAACCCTCCAGGTGGTCGTGATGTGCGCACTGAGTTACGTCACCGTCCCTCCTAAAGCCTCTATTTAAACATGGATGTGACCTGGGGGAATTCCAATAGCAGCTGTATCCCTCACTCTTGGAACATGGGCACATCCTCACTGGTCCAATCAACTAGTTAGCCGGCAAAGGGCAGAGATGTTGAGAGAGATGCTGAGCGGGGACTGAGTATAGGCATGTGGATAGAACAAGGCCATTCTCGTGTGGCCTCCCTCCGTGGGTTGGCTGCCTGCATTGGGGTGTGAACTGATGGCATTCCCCCCAATGCATCCCACCAATCTGGCAAATAGAGGGAAGACCACCAGAATAATGCCTTATATAGCTCGACTCTTGCCTCTGAAGGCCAATCTGGCCTTGTACAGGCCCCACTCTGTTTTCCTGCAGAAATGGCAGCATCTAGAACTCTGGTATATGTTCTTTGATCGTATGTCCTGAAAGGTAGCTGGTCCTCCGTGGTACCACAGTAGTCCCTTGGTAGGAATATCTCCTAGTTTGGATCTGTTCTTCTTGAGCTTAAGTTTAAGAGCTTGCAGAGCAAGAGGAAAGACATTTAACTAAATCCATTGCCTTGCAGAAAGGCCTTAGGTCAGCACCGCACAGGAGAGATGTGTTCCTTGCCAAGTGGCTCGTAAATCTAATTGCATTTCACACTCGTTTAAAGAGTCTCCATTTGAAAGACTCCTATTAGTTAAGTGAGTATTAACTACTACCCATGACAAATTACTCTCTAATCCTCTTGTTCTATAAATCAAGTGAGGCATATTTGGATTTTGCTTGTACTAGATGAATATAAATTTTAATAAACACAATATGTTTGGAATTAAATAATGAACTAGTAGAAGGGTAGCCGAAACAAAGTCTGCTGTCTGCGGATAACCACAAGGGGCTTAAGGTCTGAGAGCGGTTCTAGTCTGGTGCAAGAGCTGAGTCAGTCTACAGTTTGCAGAGAGCAGAGGTGTCCTTGATAAGCCAGGGTACACAAAGTAGATGATACAGGGTAGATGATTTCCCAGGCTGCCCCCAGCAACTACCTAATGCTTCCTCACTGTTTTATACTGCAGGCTTCCTTCTTTCCAAGCCATTCTGCATGTTATAGCCACATTCATCTCCTCAAAGCAATGCTTTGATTTTCCTCTTCTCTACTCCTTTTACAGGAAAGTGAGGCCCTCTAGGACACTAGACTTATCTCACCAGCCCGATCTCTGAGACTGGGACATGGACCCTCTTCTTCAGCTACATGGACCTCTTCTCCATTCTGGGAGGGAGCTTGCTCTGTGTTTTTCTGTGTCCATCCAACCCTGTCTAGCTCAGAAAGCCCTTCTCTTTCATTGTACAGAATCAAACCTCTCTTTTTCATGAGTCTCCTCAAATCCCCTTCTTTGGAACAGTTGTCTCTGGTCTCCCTGAAGCAACCCCCTCCTTCTCTGACCCCTAGAGCATTTACTGTCTACACTCCTCCTTGGGACCCAGCTATGACACCCTTGAATTTTTATTTAGCTTTGTATCTCTGTGTGCTGTATATATTCCCTATGCAGACTTGGAGCAATGTGAGTGTGGTGATGGTATTCCAGAAGAAGCAGATAGGAGAAAGATTCACAAGTATTGATATCATATTAGGCATTTTACATATTTATTTCATTCTTAGAAATTCAAAGAGATGGAAATTATTGTCTCCATTTTGCTGATGAGGAAACTGATGTTCACAGAGGTTGTTATTTGCTCAAAATAGGAGGTTGATCTAGTAATAGAAACTGATTTGACTCCAGAGCCTTAAAAGTTGAATGTGACTTCTGGATTCTGCAACTTGCTAGCTTCCCAACCTTGGGCAAATGGCTTAATCTTTCTAAACCTCATGTGTAAAGTGAGATCAGAATAGTACCCGCCTCATCCTTCACCATGAAGACTCTCTAGAATGCTTAGCACAGTACCTAACATGTAATAATTGCTCAATATACATCAGCAGCTAAAATTTCTGTTCCTACTGTTTTGACTACTGTTGTATTGATGGCTATTGCCACGGCCAGTACTACTAGTGCTCCAGGTGCCCTGTCATTATAGCACACTGTCTCCAAGTCCCTGGCAGACTGTGCTGGATAGTGGTGCTCATCCAGTGCCTGCTGTTTAGGCATGTGGCAGACACTTGGGTGGTCAGTTGGCAGGTGTGTGTCTCCAGAAGAGCCCACTTGATGTCCTTGAGCCATCCCGGCAGATATCCATCATATCTGTTGTGACACCACATTCATGTAAACTGTCCCCTCTCTTTCCAGTTTGCTCTGAAAATGAGTCTGAAGCCGAGGCTGACCAGCAGATGGATAATTTGTACCTGAAAGCCTTGGAGGGCTTCATTGCTGTGGTGACCCAAGATGGCGACATGATCTTTCTATCGGAAAACATCAGCAAGTTCATGGGACTCACCCAGGTGACCAATTCCTCTACCTCTTTCAGAAAGGGAAAGCATTTCTATTTGAGGGATAAATTAGTGAAGGCTGTAGGTCACAATATCGCTTGACCTTTCCCTGCACATGCCCACTCTGATGCTCGCTGCCTCGGGCCACAAATCCCAGGAACACGTTACCACACACTGGCATTGGTTTGGCATTGCGTGTAGCCATCCTAGTGGGCAGCTTTCTCCTGATTAAAATCAGTTCAACCCCATGAATCAAGCCCCTGCCACCGTCAGTAGTCCTCTTCTAGTCCATGTGCCTGTGGACCTAACACTGACCTGGGGTGGCCAGAAGAACTTCTTGATGCAGTCTCCTCCCTGCCTCCAAATATGCACAATGGCTCAGATTCTCTTGGAGCCTCTCACTTCAGTGTTGGGAATAATGAAACCTAACCTTGTTTTTGAAACAGGTAGAGCTAACAGGACACAGCATCTTTGACTTTACTCATCCCTGTGACCATGAGGAGATCCGTGAGAACCTGACCCTCAAAACTGGTAAAGTGTCTCTTCTTGTCCCCTCCCCTGCCCCCCCCAGGAGGGTATCTGCCTTCCCTTTGTCTAAAAGCAGAGGAAAGATGGCTCTTGGCCACAGTAATGGCCAGGAAAAAAAAGCTGACATCCATCAAAACCCCCAGCTGGCCCAACCCACTGTATGGGCTGGTAGCCTGGAGGTGAGATTAAGGGCACTAAAAGGATCCAGTACTCAGAAATACTCCTGTGGGCCCCACGTGATGCCTGATCTCACATTTCCAGGGCCCTCCTTTGGGTTAGCACACTATCTGCAGGAGATTTCATCACCTAAGGGTCAAGCGCCTCTTCCAAATGACACCACTCAAACCAGTAAGCTCACCTGTGCCAAAGTGCCCAGAAGAGCTGTTGTCCTTCAAACTGCCCCAAACATGGACTTTAAGCAATCACTCATGCTCTCACATTTGTGGGTTCTGTGGGCAGGTCTCCTACTCCCCATGATATCAGCTGGGTGCAGTCATTGGGGGCTGGACTAGGCTGGGTTGATTGAGCAAGATGGCTCACCCATAGGCGTGGGGCCTGTGGCAGTTGGCTGGCAAGGTAGGTGACTGGACCTCTCTCTCCCGCTTCATGGCTCTCAGGGCCTCTCCCTCTCCACGTGGAGTCTTCAGGGTGGCCATCTTACCTGGCAGCTCACAGCTCCCAAAAGAGCAAAAGTAGAAGCTGCAAGGGCTTCCCAAGGTCAAGTCCTAAAACTGGCACAGCAGCACTACTGCCCCATTTTGCTGGTTAGAGCAAGGTACAGACAGTCCTGATATGGTGTGGGAGGAACCCACACAAGGCCATGAGTGTAGGAGGCCTGGCTCACTGGGGCCACCATTGGAGAAGAGCCACCACAGCAGCCACAGCATGAACCTGGCCCTCTGGTGATGAGACATGGGGCAGGAGAGGGAACTTTCAAAGGTCTAATATACTGGACTCTGTGGGAGTATCTAGCAGATACCAGTGAACACAAGGATCCTCACAGGCAAAAGGCACTTCATAATGACAGTGAGGCTTCATTGTTATAACTGGGACCTTCAAGAAAAGGCATGAATGTCATCAAGAGGACTGAAGCTTTGGGCAGCAGTGGGGTTCAGCGTCCATCAAGATCCCTTCTGAAGCTGAGAATCTACCTACCACTGATCTGGGCGGACTCTGCCTACATCTAGAAATCCTCTTTAATGTCGATCACCTGCCCTTGCCATGGGTGTTGCCTGTCTGACCTGAATGACAGAGGCAGTGGTGGCAAGCCTGCACGGTTTTGCTCTTGTTGCCGCACTGGCTGCAGAAGGGACACTTGACTGGGTCACCTGAACGCAGGATCACAACAGCCTCTCCTTCTACTACCACCCCTGACCTTTCACCCAGCCCCTCTGTTCCCAACTCAAAGCCTCCAGGACTCAGGTTGGGGGCATCCTGTGGTTGCTGAAGGTCTCGTCTGCTGCTGAGAAAGTCTGGGCTTTATGGAACAGTCAGCTCTGTGGGGGTGGGACTGTCTCTCTTCTCTACTCCAGAAACCCACTGGCCCCTGAGTTTCTGATCTCAGTTCAACCACCGACGGTAATCTCAGTTTGACTCTGTGACCTGAACTAAGTACCTCACTTCTATGTTCCTCAGAGTCTTTGTTTTCTAACTGACAGCATTAGATAAGGCCGAGTGTAGGACCTTCCAGTTCTCAAGTGCTATGACTCACAGCCAAGTGACCTCTAGTTATCTGAATAGAACTTTACATCTCTTGGTCTATGATTGGGAACTTGGAGTCAAACTTGGCGAGTCAGCAAATTCTCACTAAAGTTGCCGACCTCCGAGTGGACTCATGCTCTGGAAGCAAGGGGTTAGTATGAGTTCCTAAAGGAAGATAAGACGTGAGGCAGATTGTGGAAGGCTTTGAAGGCCAGTAGAGGCCTTGAACTTTATCCTGAAGACAGTGGGTAGATCTTGAAGGTCTTGGAGCAGGGATGGAGTGATTTTCTTAGAACTCTATTTAGGAAAAAAAAAAAAAAAACACCAAATATCAGAATAAGAATTCAGAAGTTAACAGGTTAGGAGTCCATATCATAACCCAAGCAAATAGTCATAAATGAGTCTCTCCAGCCCCCTCAACCCTAACTCCTGATGGTGGGTCCCAGCCCCCAAAGAGGTTTATCATATTATCTGCAAAACTGCCTCTAAAAACTAAAATTGTAAGAAGCATAGAGATGGTTTTACTATGGTGAGGAATATTCTCTCTTTAAAACAACAACAAAGATTCGCCATTTGGTCTGTTTCTACTGGGCGCCCCCAAGGATGCATTCAGCCCAAGGGTGCCTCACAATTCATCTGACACATGATTCTTCGGGAATGTGTCAGTCAAATAAATTATGGTCCTCTGGTGGTGTAGGTGCAGAGGCTGGTGTCTTTGCCTGGAGGGAGGGATGTAACTATTTTAAGCAAGGCTCTGGATTGTTCTGTGATGCTGGGCAGAAGGAAGGAGTATGCTTCTCTCCTGGAGAAGGCCCAGGATGGGGGTGATGGTATAGACATCATTTAGATAGAGACAAGAAAGACTTGGCTGGCACTACATTTACTACTGTGTTTAACAAAAAAGAAAGAGAAGAAGAGGAAAGAAAATAGGTTATTTGGGGCTGGGGATGTGGCTCAAGCGGTAGCGCGCTCGCCTGGTGTGCGTGCGGCCCGGGTTCCATCCTCAGCACCACATACAAACAAAGATATTGTGTCCGCCAAAAACTAAAAAATAAATACTAAAAATTCTCTCTCTAAAAAAAAAAGAAAATAGGCTATTTGAGGGAGGAAGGAGGCTATGCTTTTGGTCTTGGTGATTTATTTAATTCTAACTGAGAGAGAATGTGTCCCCAGCTTCAAAGTGGACTTGCTCACCCAATCCCAGAAGAGTTGGACCAGAGGTCTCTTGAGACTCGATACAGGTCACTTTAGGAAAAAAAAGCTAGTGGCATATAATTCTGCATGTAGCTATTACATGTTGTTCCAATTCCTGAGAGATTTTAAAGAAAGGATCGGAGTGTCTTGAGGAAAGTCCTACCTAAAGAGACTTATACCCTTGGACTATCTGTGGTCCCTTCCACAGAGGGACCTAGACTTCCTGCTGGAGCACCTTGGCCTGTCCCAGAAGTCGGCTGAGACTGTGGCCATAGTCACTCCCTGTCTCTCTGCTGTCATATGACAGTTGACCGTGCGCTAGGTGTAGTGGGATGGTGTGGGACAGCTCCTACCTTCCAGGGGTTCACGCTCCAGTTGAGGAGACAGTCTGGAGATGGGAGACCATTAGCCCACAGGCCATGATGGGGCTCAGTGGCCGTGGCGGGCAGCAAGTGATCCAAGTACAGAGACTTGGGAGATAGAAGAAAAAAAAGTGGCCCAGAAAAATGACAGCTGGGCCTTTGGTAATGTAAATGTAAAACTTATGCAACTGGTTCCCTGACCCTTCTCCATTCAGGTTCTGGTTTTGGGAAGAAAAGCAAAGATATGTCCACCGAGCGGGACTTCTTCATGAGGATGAAGTGCACGGTCACCAACAGAGGCCGCACCGTCAACCTCAAGTCAGCCACCTGGAAGGTAGGACACCACCAGGCCTGGGCTGGAGTCCTAGGTGTGGGCAGAGGGTGCATACCTAATGCCCTGCGCTCCACTCCAGACTCTGAGCCCCACAGCTGACCTCTGTTGCTGGTCCCCAGGTCTTGCACTGCACTGGCCAGGTGAAAGTCTACAACAACTGTCCCCCTCACAGTAGTCTCTGCGGCTACAAGGAGCCTCTGCTGTCCTGCCTCATCGTCATGTGTGAACCCATCCAGCACCCATCCCACATGGACATCCCCCTGGACAGCAAGACCTTCCTGAGCCGCCACAGCATGGACATGAAGTTCACCTACTGCGATGACAGGTATGATATGTGTACTGTGGGAAGGGTTGGGACTAACTCACCCTTTTTTGTGATTATACCTGTAGAGAAGGGATGGGAATGGGGCATAAACCATGTTTTGCTGGGTGCAAGTTTGTAGGCCTGTGTTGCATTTCCTTCCATCAGTAGTCCTCAGAGCTTCCTAGAACCGTATTTGAAAGTCTCCCATTGACGCAGCCTCAGGATTCTTCTGCAGAGTTGTTCTGGAATGTGACTTGTCATCGTGGTGGTGTGCACATATTTGTCCACGTACATGTCAGGCTCCTGAGGAAACTCCAAGGCACTCTTCTGCTCCAGAAGAAAGGGGTTTAGAGATCTCTATTAATTCTCTCAATTCAGAGGCCAGCCAGGGGCCTCGGGTTCTGGCCCTTGAAGTTGACCGTGGTTGGCTGGTTTCCCCTCCTTCTCTTCCATAACTAACTGAACTTTTCCCTCTGCCTTTACCCCTCCCATGTGCAGCAGCCACCATCTAGCCTAGTTCTGAAGGCTTTTAGATTAGAGGAGCTAAGCCAGATTCTCACCCCAATTCCAGGCCGGATGAAATTCTCTCAGAAGCACAGTAGGGGTTAAGAGCATGGAATCAGGCTGGATGGCCTGATTCAGCAGTAGCTCTTATTCTAACCTTTACTGAAGTTGTTGAGAGAGCACCTAAGACTGCACAGGGAAGCTGTGTCATCTCTAGTTCCCACTCCAAGCTGAGGGTTAACCCAGTGGAGAAGAGGCCAGGGTTGTCATGAGTGGGAGTCTGAACCCCACCATAGCTCCTGACTTCTACTGTCCTGCCTCTGTGACTTTGAGGCCCGGTAATCAGGAGGTAAAGAAGGTAGACAGGAAGCCGAGGTGACAGGCAGTAGCCAGCACCAGGAGTGGGGCAGGAGAAACCTAGAAAAGGGACTGGGCCTGGGGCAGGCCTGGCTCAAGTGAATGCTGCCGCGTCTTGCTGACTAGCATACCCCAGAAGTATCCTTCAGGGAAGAGCTCCCCCCAGCCCAACCTCAGCTTTCTGCAGTATCCAGAATCAACACTTTACCGTCCCAAACTCTCTACCACTCCCCTGAAATGGAGATAACACTTTCCTAGCCTGTTCCCCAGGGTCATTGGAGGATGAAGTATCGTGGAAGCACCTGGGAAAGCACAGCACTATAACACACTCGTGAGCCTTCTTGTTATTGCGTATGGCTCGCTTCTGCCCTTGGTCTCCCCAAAGCAAAATCTTCCCATTAAACCCAAGGAGACAAGATCACTTCTGAAGGCCCAGGGCCCAGCTGAGGAAGAAGAGACCACCAGCAAAAGACTGTCATGTCTTCCCCACCAGCAGGAACAAACCACCAGTCCCAGGAAGGGAGCTCCTACCCAGCCTCCCCCCACCCCCCTGCCCCTTTCTTTTGTCAGCTGGACATCCCGGGGCATCTGGTTTCTTCATAGGTGTGGCCCTGCTCTCCAGATTAGGCTGAGTTTTTCTCTTCTGATTCTGGAAGGACCTGGTATTGGTTGTTGGCTCTTCCTCCTTGAGATTGACCTCCAGTTGTGGCATAATTTCAGAATTTTTGTAAAAGTATCCTTGAGGCATTCCTGTACCCTCAGTTCTACCATAATTGGGCCAGGACTCAAAGCTCTGGGCAGCAGTACATAGTTATATAAGTAGAAAAAAGAGCTCCCACCTCATAGGGAGAAATAGACATGTCTGAAGGCTTTTGTCCTGGAATGTCATCAAGGCGGCATTTATTGATAGGGTTGCTGCTGCTACGGTTGTGAGGACAAAAATGTTGGTGGTAATAATGACTGGAGAGAAAGACTACTCAAAAGGCAGGCATGAGAGGAATCCATGCTCTGGGTAAAGGTATTTATCAGATGCACTTCTTGCCTCGATGGTCTTCTGAGTTGACATGGGAAATCCCAGTGCCCAGTCCACAACTCATTACTTTGAGTAGAAGTGGTGCTCAGGATACTTCTCAGGAGCAACCACAAAGCTGGAGATGATGCACCCTGGAGGTGGCCCTTGTATGTGAAGCACAGTCATCATGCAACTCTAAACTGCAGGGAAAACCTGACTGTCCTAGAAAACAAGCTGCCATCCCTAGATAATAGCAAAAAGACAATTTTTTAAAAAAAGGCTCAAGACTATGTTCTTGCTAAAGTGAGGTGGGAAAAATCCCCTAAAAAGGATAATTCAGTGTTAATCCATTACTCCTTGTCTTGGTTTGAATGAGTTTCAGGTAATTTTCTAAAAGCGTTAACCTTTGGATTAAAAAGAGGGAACAAAACACAAGAAATTGGGTGCCTAAAACTGTTGAAGGGGAAACATACACAGAGGGGAGACACACCAGGCCAGACATCTCAGTTTGGTTTAGGACTGGTGGGCAGAGTAGATACTGGCTTAAAGGAACCTGTCATTTAGGGCTTTGTGACTCATACTGTGGAGAGAGATGTCACTTCTAAGTTCTGTAGGACACTTTGCATTTTCAGCAAAATCTTGCCTTTCAAGGAACCTAATTACATGGCCTCAACTCTGAATTCAGTGGTGCTGCAAAGAAGAATGTAGAAGCATGTAAACACACAGAATGCTGTGCCACACAGAAGTTGTGTTTAACCGATTAGCAGATTAGTTAACAAGGGCATGGACAAGGCTTAGACAGTTTATGAAGTGACTATTTTAAGTCCTTAATCCCTAAGTGTTATTTTTCAATTGCTTTGATGAGGACTTGAGTTTTTGTTGTTTTGTTTTGTTTTCACTTTTGCATTGGGATGGGGAGAAGTGCATGCACATGCACACACCCTTGTGAGACAGATGTTTAAAATACCAACACCTACATACGACTGTGAATGGGGGACAGGGCTCCATTTGCATCAGAGAATTAATTTAGTTTAATGACCTCTGACACAGGAGGGGCTATGATTTCCCCCAAAGGGGATTGTTTTCCCATAAGGAAAGTGAACAAGAATTTGAAGAAAGTCAAGCAGTTCGAATCCACAAAATCACTTTTGAGGCGGTTTGACACTTTACCTAGATGTAATGAGACCACAGACAGAAACAAACCAAAAGAAAGGAGTCAAATAGAAAAAGAGAAGAGAGAACAGAGCGGGAAAGGGGAGAAAATTAAATTTAAAAACAAAAGAGAGAGAAGAGAGAGGACTCTGATCTTGTGTTGAACTTTCAGGTTTCCAAAATGAATTGGACCTGTAAGAGACTATTCTGAAATGTCTGATATTGAACAAAGGCGTGTAGATGATTCAAAGTGCATTTGCCCTCCCCTTAATAAAGGGTTAGAGAGCTATATGAAGTCTTGCATTAATTATTTGAGTTATAGCAAATATATTTAAAAGTCTGAAACAACTTATATGTCAGTCACATTTATGTATTCAAATTAAGTATCCCTTATCTGAAATTCATGTGACCAAAAGTATTTCAGATTTTGGAGATTTTTAGATTTTGGAATGTTTGCAAAGACTTTAATGGTTGAGCATTCCTCATCTGAAAATCCAAAATTTTCTGAAATCTGAGACTTTTGAATATCACATTGTCACCCATTTGGATTTCAGATTTTCTGATTAGAAACACTCTACTTATTTATGATCTATTGCTCTAGACAAGGGGACTCAAGTTGCATAGTGAGTTAAAGAAAAAACAATGTCTTGATTATAAGTATAATCATGAATCAACTGTAAATATTACACTCTTTCCTAAAATACTGAGTAACCAATTCATGAACTGCTATTTATTGAGCATCTGCTTTGTATCTAACCCTGTGCCAGAGACTATTATATCCAAGAAGTAGTAGAGATTATTCCCAATTTCCAAGAGTTTAGAGTTTGAGAGAGAAGCAACTTAATGAAACCACAGTGAGAGGTACAAAATGAAACATCCCACTCACCTAAAAGAAAGACAAAATTGTTTCCAAGTAATTTAACTTTAAAATGGGGTGAGTTCTTTAAATTCACGTGGAGATGCCATCTAGTGGCAAAAGGGAGTAACTGTGAAGGACACGGAGCCACTCACCAAGGAGACTGGAGCAAAGTTTACCCCACTGTGATTTTTGTGAGTTCTGTGAGTCTTCTTAGAAATAAATTATAAATAAATTCTTCTTAGAAATAAATTATTATTATTATTCTTAGAAATAAATTATAAAACAAAATTATGTAGAAAGGATCCAGTGTCACTGGGAGGATAAGCATAAATATTACAGTTAAAATTTCAAGTTAATAAAGAGGGTCTTTTAATCCTTACAGATAGAGAATTTGAGGACAACCCTGTTTTGTCAATGGATTAAGTCAGTATAGGATGTAATAAAACCAGGAGTCACAGTGGGAAGAGTTCAAATGAATGCATTCTAAGTCCTGAGGTTTGGATAAGTCTTATGATGAATTCATTTTATACAAATTCAGGAATAATGAAGATAGTAAAAGTGAGGGAAGAATAGAGGATCATAGAAGAATATCAATAAAGAATATTATACCATATATCAAGATAGCTGGAAAGTAGTTTGAAGTCTGAGAATAAAATAGCCTGACTTTGTGCAAATTAATAGTAAAAGATAATATTCTTTCATTGTTTAGTGAGTACATTTAATAAATAATTTTGCTACTTTTTAGAGGGTGGGTGCCATATTAAATTCAAGGTGATCTTTCAAAGTAATGTATTACATGTATTTTATTTTCCTATGTAGTCTCTTCTCAATATTCTTTCATTCTTATTCCTTAGCTGTTTTCTGAATATTTTAAGTAAGACCGTGTAGTGTGCTTCTTTAGGCCCTGAGGTAGAGGGAATATCAAATGCTCTCCAGGTACATCTGTGTCTGCTCGGCTGACTTTCTGGAACTAGCAGTTTGAATAAGAAATGCTTTTATATTATTCTGTCTCATCTAGGCAGCATGAAGTACTCCCTAGAAGAGGCAACTCTATAAATTCTCTTTGGAAGTTATCTCAAAGTTTAATGGACCTCTCAATTTAAAATTATTCCTTCTGTATGATCTGCTTCTCACTTTTCATAGTTCAAAGCAAATTTCCTCTTACTGTTCATAGGTTTTGGGGTAATGACCGATAGCCATGGCATTTGTTGGACTCAGGGCAGGATCAGTCCTGGGCTGAGCCAGGGCTACTTCCCTGTGTATAAATTCACCCCATGTAACCCCCTGTGACCCAGCACACCTGATATAATAAAGAAAAACTGACTTTCCATTAACTGCATAGAATTCATATAACTGAGGCAATATTTGAGGAAAACAAAAGGTTTAGGACTGTCATTTAAAGCAAACAAAATCTGGGTAAAATTTATTAATACAAACAGGCTTTGAAATCTGAGCTAATGAATAATCTAGATAAAATTACATGTAAGAGGAAGTGAGGGGAAAGGGAAAAAACAAGGGGGAGAAATGAATTACAGTAGATGGGGTAGAGAGAGAAGATGGGAGGGGAGGGGAGGGGAGGGCGGATAGTAGGGAATAGGAAAGGCAGCAGAATACAACAGACACTAGTATGGCAATATGTAAAAACGTGGAGGTATAACCGATGTGATTCTGCAATCTGTATACAGGGTAAAAATGGGAGTTCATAACCCACTTGAATCAAATGTGTGAAATATGATATGTCAAGAACTATGTAATGTTTTGAACAACCAATAATAAAAATTTTTTAAAAAAGAATAATCTAGATATTACTAAGGAAATGCAGTGTCGACGCTTTTAAGTGTGTGTAGAGACTAAAATCTTCACACCACACATTGCCAGAAGGATGGAAGGACAGGGCAGAATTTAATATCAGTATTTATTGGCAAATGCATTCTCTGGAAAATAGGTAGTTAGAAAGCACTTAAAACTTTTGTCCTCTTAAATAATTTAAATACTCTCTAGGCATCTTGTTTACATGCTTAGTTTACTAGCAGAGCCTTTCCCTGTGTAGGGGACAGGGATAAAAGCTGTGGCCTGACCTTGGTTGCCTACAGGCAGCGGCATCTGAAGCCCAGCAGTTTGACTGACTGCCACCCACATGGACAGGCCGTGGAGGTCACCGGCTGGGGAGGAGAACGAGCCCTCACAGCCTGTGGCTGGACTTCTTCTGTCTCTTGAGATAATGGCACCCAGAAAATAATTTCCTCCCTCTTCCTCAGCTGCAGGTGGTTCATTTTGAACAGAGCTTCTGGACATTTTTTAATGAAGAAGAGCAGTTGAGGGACCATGAATGACTCAGTTTCCGCTGACAGGCACTTCTCACTCAGGAGTGGCCTGGCCCCCTCCTTTACCTGGGGAACAGTAACTTCAGAACTGAACCACCCTTTTGTCTCCATGTCTCCTATTTTCTCTTTTCCTTCTCCTGTCTCAGTGTGGCTGTCTTCTTTGTCTACATCTCCCCTCACTGGGTCTTTGGTCTACTTTATGATGAAAGGGCGCTCACGGTCCTTATTGTTGAAATCTAGGGAATTAAGGCCTTGAGAGCTCTGTTTCCTTAAAGTCGAGCCATCCTACTGAGTTGACTTTGAAATTTGTGGATGAACCCAAACTGATTTTTTTTTCCCCCTGTGAGTTAAGCATCCTTAATTAGGAAGAATGAGGAAAAAAAAAAAAAAAAAAAGGCTCCCTGCCCTGATGGAGATTGCAGATGAAACTGTTATCACAGCCCTGCTCTGGTGGTGTGTCCGGAGCCCCGGGAAATGAGCGGGGAAGGCCCCTGTGTGCTGCAGTAGCCAATCCTATAAACAAGCTCGGTTCATTAACCTTCCCAACGGCGTCGACGTGCCTGCAGTTGGGGGCAAATGACCATTAGCTTTAAGTTGGGGTTTCCTGGCTTTGTAAAGCCTGACGACTCGAACGTTCTTCAATTGTGTTCGGGATATGTGTATTTCCCAGTTTTTACAGTAGTCTGTTTAAAGGAATGAAGAAAGAGACATTAAATATTTATTTTAGTTGACAAGATAAATGACAGCTGCTAGGAAGAAGATATCTGGCAATTTTGAAATCTAGGTTTGTTTGTCCACTTCTAAAACATGCCCATTGTGTGTGTGTGTGCCTTTCAATGGATGTTATGTTAATTAGATTAGAAAAACATCTTATGAAGCTGATTGTAATATTTACTTTGAACATTTTAATTAAAAGATTCTAATCTTGAAAGGAAATTTAATTCCTCCAGGAAATAGAATCATATCTTTCCTAGAATGCCTGTAGACTCATTATTGAGGGTCTCTAGAAAATTCTAGACCTGCCCAATGGCAGCAGCTTATCTGGAAAATCAGTGAGCCTGTAAACGGCCAGCTGTTGTTAGCAGGGCCACCAGAATGGTTTCAGTTCCCAGGCTAAGCCCGAGATGCATTTGACTCAAAAGACAAGCTGTTCGGTTGTAGGGCCAGCACCTTTCTACCACCTTATTCTCCTTTGGTCTTCACCAAGCCAAGGTGCCCTTGAGTACTCCCCCCCAGGGTCAGCTTCAGCAAACAAGTTATTGCCAGTGAGCTCAGAGACCTCTTTAGTCCGAGCTAAGTGAGGGGACAGATCCTCCTGCTGTGAGACCAGCTGCCTGGTGTAAGGGGCAGCTGGAGTCTCACTGGAGAAACTACAGCTGGGCGATGAGCTGAGACCTGAGCTCTCAGCCCAGATGAGCTTCCCACTGTGTGAGAGGCTCTCACTTCCCAAGTCTCATCCCAGCAGACAACTTGCCTCTTTGCTGCTCACATTAATTCCAGACACCTTAAAGAGTGGAGAAAAGATGGATTGGATGTCCTGAGGGTTGCTGCAGGCTGTGTGTGCACGCTCCAGGACATATTGATGCCATTAATCCTGCTTAAGGAAGAAAAGTAGATGCTTAGTGCCAGGTTCCTAGCAGTGCTGGGAGAGACAGGCCTCGGCTGCACCTTAGAGAAAAATGGTCTGCTGGCCAGGTGCTAAAGTACTTACTAGGCTTCCATTGTAGAGGAGGCAAAAGGAGAAGTTGACCCTTGAGTTCAGAGACTGACAGAGAAGGATATGAAGAGACAAATGCATGCTCTTGGTGACATTGCTTGCCCTTTAGGGCTTCCTGAGGAGACAGTCGTGAGGGCTGGAGGAGTTGGAGAGGGCTCTATGGAGAAGGTGAGGTCTTGATCTGGCCGTGCAAAAGTCAGGGCTTGGAAAAACTGGAGGAGAGGAGGCCTAAAAGCCTGGTGGCAGGAATGGGTTTGCCAGGGCTAGGGAAGTGTGACAGCAGGGCCACCAAAACAGAGAGCACATGGCACAATGGCATACTGCAGATTAGTTGAAAATCAAGTTGCTTGGAAGATGGAGACTGGATTTGGGTGGGGGGTGTTGGAATTCAGGCAGTTGACTCTTGCTGTGGTTGGCAACATGAATCTCTGTGGGTGCTTAACTAAGGGGATGCAGGAGGGAAAGATTATTTTAGGTGAATTGAATCTGCAGGTCACCCAGTTTGTAGCTCAAGGTCATTCCAGCAGAGGGTAATCCACATGCAAAGTGGAAATTCCATGGGCCCAAGTGGGGAAACAGCAGTCTTTGTCTCTGTGTTAACCAGGAGTGAGGAAGAGCCAGGGAAGGGAAGCCCACCTGTGCTAAGATTCCACTCTGCTTCCTGTTTCTGTCTCCCTCTTCCTGTTCTACATTCCCGTATGGATGCCGATGGGCATCCTCTGATCCTAGAGGTCATGTGTCTGAAGCAGCTCATCATGACAAGCCTCAAGCAGCACTTCTAATTTGTGATAGGCCAGCTAAACAGGAGAATGAGGGGGAAAGTGTGTGAGATAACAAAGATTGTGAAAAATAATTTTGGTGTGACACAGGAGAGGGATCAGCCCAAGAACATGGTGGCTCTTAGGCAGGGCTTTGTTGATTCTGATGATTCCAGCACAGATCAAAGGTCCCAAGGGGGTAAAGTGATTCTTCATGATTCTCCACATTTTGTCTTTTCCCTGCTTACTTCCACCCACATCACAATGAAGGCAGGGGCCTTTGGGATAGCTGTACCCTTCAGAGCCTCCTGTTTCTCAGGGAGGGTAACAAGGAGGTGCACTTCTCCACCTGGCTTCCTGTTTCTTCCTCCCAACTTCCCCTGCCCTCCTTCCCTTCTTAGGGAGAGGGAGAGACCAGCAGAAGCAGCTGAGGAAGGTAGACCCAGGATGCCTGAGGCCCTGGGCAGCTCCTGAGAAGAAGCATCCAGGCCCTGAGGTTTTAGTGCAGATGGGCTCCTGACTCCTCCCTTCTCTGTGGTCAGCACAGAGACCAACACTGCTGTTTCCCCACTTGGGCCCACAGAATTTCCACTTTGCATGTGGATCACCCTCTTCTAGAATGAGCTTGATCTAGTAATCAGGAGCCTCGGCTTTCACTTTGGCTCTGTCCCTGGATACTTGTTGGACATCAAGCAAATTGTCTGCCCTCCTTGTCTCCGTTCCTTTATCTGAAAACTTGTGGAGTGGGGGTGTGAGCCCCTTCAGTGGTTCTTGTGTGTGTATGGCAGGGGCGGGAGTGCTATTCTTCACCCCCGAGAATGACCTCAGGAAGAGCAGAACAGCAGGGGTTTGGCCAGACCCACAATTGCAGGTTGAACATGATGGTTGCTTGAATAAACAGTGTGACCAGGAAGTCCAGGTTATATTCACCTTTTATTTCATCTTCTGGGTTTAACTTCTTGAACCCCTGCTCACATGCTATGTGAAGTTCATGTGGTTTTTCTTCCTCACATGCTTTTTTTTTTTTTTAACATTTAGAATCACAGAACTGATTGGTTACCACCCCGAGGAGCTGCTTGGCCGCTCAGCCTATGAGTTCTACCATGCACTGGACTCAGAGAACATGACCAAAAGTCACCAGAACTGTAAGTTCCAAGAGGGCCCCATGGGACATCCCTGTGTTGGTAGAATCTGGCCTTGAGTGGGGTGTGACTGATGAAACAGAAGACTGGGTCACTTCCTTCCTATAGCTGCCATCTTGTGTGGCACATAATAGCATGCCTTCAAGTCGTTAGAGAATCAAGGCAGCCACTAGCCTCTAGAATGCTTCCATGCACATTAGAGAAAGGACTTTTCCTCCAAGGAACAGACACACCCAAGTCAAGGCCTACAGCTAGGAGAGTGGAGGGTGCACTGCATCTCAGTCCCCACATGCCACCTGCACTGAGCATTCTTCTGTATACCTTTTGGGACAGCCCTTTACAGAGTAATACAAGACAGTATGAAATCAGCTTGGGCTTGTGCTATAAATGCAAGAACATCTGTGCGTAGAAGAGGAGGGATGGGGGAATTAAGGAAAGAAGAAAGGGCACCTAAGTTGGATCTTGAAGGACAAAGAAGGATGGGGCTACACAGAGGGGAAGGTAGTATGAGACCCACTTCAGACAGGTGTGGGGGCCCCCCTAGTTCTCTACAAGTTCACCTGCCAGATCAACATAACTTTAGAGGAGCCTGTCCATGTGACAAGGTGTGGGGGAATGGAAACTGCTCTGTAGCTTGGGGAAACCCTGCCTAACTCAAGGATTCTAGAAAAGAGCTGTCCAGTAGAACTCTGGGCCGTGGAAATGTTCCGCATGCAGATGTGGCCTAGGCAGCACTTGAAATATGTCTAGTGCAACAGAAGAGCTGAACTTTTTAGAATTTAAATGATATAAATTTAAATAGCCAAACTTGGCTTGTGACCACCGTGTTAGACAGGGTAGTTCTAGAACATTCACTTGGCCATGTTCACAGTTTCACCTTGCCATGTGCAGGTGATCGCGGGTGATTTCCTCAAAGCCAAACAACCCATCAGCAAGGACTCTGGGCCTATAATGCTGTATGCGGCCCACCATGAACCACAGAAATTGGTAGAATTGATCTCTTCCCTAGGAGATCTTATTTCTGGAGAAAAAAAAAGGAGACCGTGGGCTCCTTGGCTTATATCTTCTTTAACTTTGGCATCTCATATAGTGCCTGGTACAGTATGGTAGACAGAGATGCTGAGAAGACCAGAGGATTAAAGATGGTTTAGAATGAGGTCTGAGAAGATTCTCAGTGGCCCTGATGGCAATGAAGTAAATGGAAATGTAGACATTTGTTCCTGTCCTAAATCAAGGTCAGGACAGCTAAGGTTGAGAGCAGCTAAGAGCTGCTGAATTGTCACAGGGTTTCTAATTGACCCCTCTGTTTCCTCCTTGTGGCTTTTGGGTTTGATCTGACAGTACAACAGGGACCATTATGATATCTCAGAGAAATTCTCTACTTTCCCACTATCTCAGGGAAATTTCCCACTCTGTGCTTTCTGGCAGGGGGAAAAAGAAAGAAAGAAAGAAATACAACCACCTAAATCCAGTCCTACTCAGGGACCCAGGAATGACGAAGGGAGGATGAAGTACCTTCTGTGCCCATGAATATGCCCCTGTCATAACCTGCCCCCCATGTATGATATGGCTTCGGCCTTCCCTTTGGGATTCCCCAGGCCTTTGTGATCCTCAAGGGGTTCCTGCTACCGAGGCATGTTGGCAGAGGCATGCAGGCTCTGGACCGAGGGCCTGGCTCTAGCCAGCTGACCCCCTGATTCCCTGCGGTCTGGTTTTCCGGGCCTCTCTGCCTTTAGATGTAAAGTTGGGGAAAAGCCCAGCCTTCTAAGCCAAGGGGGAAGTCAAAGCAGGGGACAAATGTAAAAAGTCTCTGGGCATCTTGGAGGACAGTATCATACTTTATCTTTAGGAGGGGGTACTACCGCCCAAGGTAGCAAAAATTATGACTTGTCCCAGGCATATACAAGGATTTTTCCCCCCTTCTTATTAGAACTCCTTTGATCTGTAAAAAGTGCCAGGATAAGAATTTGTCATATCAGTTTTCTGCTGACTCTAGGGATAATCTGCTGGGTTTTCTGTTTGCTTGCTGTCATTTTACTGGATCCGGGTGTGTATGCGTCGGGCACAGTTAAATGTGATTCACAGCCCAAAAAAGAATCACAGGCTCCCTTCTTCCCCAGCGGGAGCCACGTAACGCTGCCCTGAGCTCAGAGCCCAGGGTTCAGCCAGCAAGGTCATGTCCAGCAGAGCGAAATCCACATGAGTTGGAAATTGGGTCAGCATCAGTTATGACAGGAGTCAGTCTGCAGAGGAGGTGCATGTGTATGTCTCATTTTTTTTTGGGGGGGGAGGGGGTACTGCCAATAAAGTTACATACACATTCACACCATGTTGTGGAGCACTGGAGGCTCAGGTTTGAGGCAAGTCCAGGTCTATACACTAAGATCCCAAATTGACACATGTCTATGTGTCAGCCTGGAAGTGCTTACCATTGCAATCAATGACCGGGGAAGGTCCATCTTCAACCAGATTAAGATAATTGAAAGCCATCATTTCCAAATGGATTAATAATTTATACATCATTACTCTCAGAGGAGGGGTTGGGGGTTGGCTTCTCTTTGTTGTATAAGGACATTATGTGCTCTTAGGAAAACAAGATTAAAGGCCATAAAAAGCCTATCTTGCTACCAAGTAGCAGGCCCCTCACCAAGGCTGGCATTAATGAGCAGATGAGAAGAAAGCTGGTGTTAATTATATTCTGGGACAGAGCAGGCCCTTGTCTGCAATTATTAGAAATGTAGTTACAACCTCTGCTTGCTGTACTGTTTAATCAAAAAGAATAAGAACCCTGAATTTGGTTTGCATTAAGGGCCATCTAAATAAGTTAATTCCAGGCACTTGAAATTGTGCAAGAATTGTTTCATTGCAGCCAGGGAGCCTGGATAGCACAGAGAAGACAACAATTGCTCCTTTGGTCAAGGAGTCCATGGGGGCTTAGGACAGTGGCAACAGAAAATTCTACCTTCCCACTCGATTTTGACTCAAGATAATGTAGTCAAAGAACACTGACCTGGGAGCCACAAGACCTGTTACCTAGCCTAGACTCTGTCACTGTTGTCCTATGTGATGATAAGCAAGTCACAATCCTTCCAGCCTTAGTTTCTTCATATTTAAAGATGCCATATCTCCTCCCTTGAAAAAGGATTGGATGAGAATGATACAAACACTTTGGAAAATGCTTTGGCAGCTTCTTATAATAGGAACATATACTTATCAGATAATCTAGAGATGGCCCTCAAAGTTGCCCCCACAAGAACTAAAAATATATATCCATACAAAGATGTTGTACACAAATGTTCATAGCTCCTTTGTTTATAACAATACCAAATTGAAAACTCAAACATCCAGATGGTGCATCCATAAAATGGACTATTACTCATCAGTGAAAAGGAACGAGCCCAAAATGCCTGGAACAACATAATGAATCTCAAAAACCTGCTGAGCGAGTGTGATGAAGCCTGATGCAAAAGGGTATGCACTCTTTTTGTGAGATTTCACACATATGAAAATTTAGGAAAAAAAGAAAACAATGTAGAGGGACAAGAGATCAGTGGTTGTCTGGGACCAGGGATGGGAATAGCGAATGTCAGGAGGCATATGGCTTTGTGGGAATAACGGGGGAAATTCTCTACCATCACTATGGTGATGGGCACGCAGGCATGTGTATTCGTCAAAACTCATTGCACTATGTGCTTAAAATGGGTGCATTTTTACAGAAGGTCAATTAAACCTCAGTAAGGTTTGTTTTTACAAATGGAAAGCACACGGAGTTTGGTGTAGGAGTCTTCAATTTAGACTGATCCTGTGTTCGTTTCCACTGAAGAGGCCTTTCAGCAAATTACTCAGTAGTTCTCAGCAAAAGCAAATCTGCGCAGGCTGCAGTTTCTTCAGAGGTGAAACAGAAATCATCATAGGTCGCTCGTGGTGTTGCTTGTTTGGTGAGGTAACAATGACAGTGAGCCTCACTGAGTGCCTTAGGTGCCAGGCACTGATCTAATTGCTTTGCAGAAATGAATTCATCTCATGAGACCGTTTTGGACACTGCAAAGCACTGTGCTCATGTAAGTCACATTAATTCCTGCACCTTGCAGGTGCTTGTTAAATTTTTGAAGAAGATAAACTGTGCCAAGCAAAACACAAGCTTAATGGTTTACAGGCAGCGTTACTGTGAACTGAGCTGCATCCCTCCACTTCAGGGGCTAGTGAATGGGGAGGAGGCCCATGAGCCCACCAGGAGAAATGGAGAGACTCTGTGTACAGAAAACCTGTATATTCTCCCAGGGGGTCCCTGTGACATTATCTGCAAAAGTGTAACGTAACTGTTGGTGACAGGCCCTGAGCACTATACGTACTAGTAGCTTTGGGAAACAGGTGACTTTTCCCATACAACATTTGTGTGGCCAATAAGCCAGGCAAGTGTGTTTGGCCCTTAGTATGAACAGTGGTATACCAGATAGCTAATAATTATTATCATTACTTCTACTGTTATCAATACCTTTTGCAGAGGAGGAAACCTTTCCCAAAGTCCCCAAACTAGTAAGATTACCTGGCCTGTCCATCATGTGCCTCTTTCCAGTTCTCTGTGACTTGGGGGCTTCGGAGCTGGAATTCTGAAGAATGAATTCCTAAGGAATGAAAGCAGATGGACAAGTAGGAAAACCGTCAGCAATTCTCACAGTAGCAGTCATTAGAATAAAGGGACTTATCAATTCCTTTTCAATGACAGCAGATAGAGCATTGTGGGCCAAGCACAGGCCAGGATAGGACGCCCCTTCCCTGACATTTTTAGATAATAAACACAGGATCCCCTTCTCAATGCATTTT
This sequence comes from Callospermophilus lateralis, assembly GCF_048772815.1. Taxonomy (NCBI): domain Eukaryota; kingdom Metazoa; phylum Chordata; class Mammalia; order Rodentia; family Sciuridae; genus Callospermophilus; species Callospermophilus lateralis. Next base: position 36,606,968 of record NC_135318.1, read on the forward strand.
AGACAGGAGGAAAAAAAACCTAAAATGAACAGAATAACCTGGGAAAGGAGAGAAGCCATAAGCAGGTCAGCAGCCCACGGGGCAGCTGAGGAGGAGTGCAAGGACCTTCCACCGCTGTAGGAGGCTGTAGGGGCTGCTGGGGTCCCGGCCCTTCTGGACCCCAGCTGGAGAGTGGAGTGGTTTACCTCAAAGCTTCTCTGGCCCTAAAGGTGGAGGATGGCCATGAAAGCAAAGGAACCAACATGTTTGTATCCACAAGCAGGGCATTGGTGACATGCCTGCTGCAGAAGGTGGCTCTGAGGTCAGCCTTTCTCCACGCTGTGTGCAAGCCCCCCACTTCCTAAGTGCATTACAGGGCAGGGGCTTCCTTTCACTGAACCCCATGAGGAAAGCAGGGCAGGTGCTGCTCTGGACTCTGCTCACAGCTGAGCTGGTCCAGGAGCCTCACTCAGGAAGATTGGGGACAGGATATTGCAAAGCTTCAGAGTAAGTGGGTCCCCTCTAGCTGTACAGCTGTGGGCAAGTCCTGTGCCCTCTCTGAACCTCCTTTGCCTACATTGAAAATGTAGAGTTGGCTGAGATGATCTCTAAGCTCCCTCCCAGCTCCCCCTCCCTGGTCCCCACTGTCTTGGATCCAGGTCTGTCTGTCCCCCTGTACACCTGCCCTCCTTGGAGAGTCTCTTGAGCCTGTGGTGCACACCACTCCCCTACCTCTCTCACCTCAGGCTCCATTTCTCCTCCCCTAGTGTGCACCAAGGGACAGGTGGTGAGTGGCCAGTACCGAATGCTTGCAAAGCATGGGGGCTACGTGTGGCTAGAGACGCAGGGGACAGTCATCTACAACCCTCGCAACCTGCAGCCTCAGTGCATCATGTGCGTCAACTACGTCCTGAGGTAAGTGGGTGAGGACTGATGGGCTTTGGGACCTGGTGCGCAGGAGTGCCTGAGAGCCCCAGGCACGGGGACACCCAGCCTCTCAGAACCCGGGGCACCGCCTCTGGGAGCTGTTGACAGTAGTAATCCTTGAGCCTGAGAGGACTTCCCATGGAGATCTTAGGAACTGGGATCCTTAGGATTTTCTTCTGCCCCCTTCCCACTTATCTGTCATTACACTGTGGTACATAGGGAGGCAGAAAGCACACAGTAGTCACTTAATATTTTCTGAATGGGGAAATGGGGAAGAGAATTGTTCGTGCTTTCTGGGAAAAGCAGATCTAGCCACTTCCCTCTACAGTGCGTGGGAAGAATACCTGAAAACGTCATTGTGAGGGTGAAACAAGCAAAAGTGTCCACCCTCCTGCACACCCCCCCAGCTCAACACAGTCTAAGGCAGCACCCCAAACAGGTGCACGTGTACACAGGATGCCCCTGCCCTCACTGCCTCCACAGCTCACAGGCCTCCGTTGTGTGGCTGTTCACAAAATGCCAGTGTCCCTGCCCATCATTTAGTCGGAGAGGCGTGGCTATCAGAGTTTCTATGTGCCTAGGGAAGCCAGAGGATATTACTGGAAAATGCAGAAGGTCTCAATGGCTCTCTTGTCCCATTAGTGAGATTGAGAAGAACGACGTGGTTTTCTCCATGGACCAGACTGAATCCCTGTTCAAGCCTCACCTGATGGCCATGAACAGCATCTTTGACAATAGTGGCGAGGTATCTGAGAAGAGTAACTTCCTGTTCACCAAGCTGAAGGAGGAGCCCGAAGAGCTGGCCCAGCTGGCCCCCACCCCAGGAGATGCCATCATCTCTCTGGATTTCGGTGGGTGCTTTCAGCTGAGCTGAGCCCATCCCTCTTGGGACTAGGGATGGTTCTTACCAAAACAGGCCTTCCCAGCTACAGCTTTTCCTAAACCAGAGCTGTCCCTGGCCCTCCCCCAACATGTTGCTATCATCTGTCAGCAGCCAGGCTCTGCAGGACATGAAAGGAGCATATGGGCCCTTGCCACCAAGACCATCCTCAATCTGCCCTCATGAAGCACTGAGGGAGGTGGGCGTGAGAGCCGCTGCTTCACCACAGGCAGGGAGAGTCGAGCAAGGGTTGGGGGGATGTGGACATTGCCCCAGAGACAGGGTGGATGCCCTCCTAGATCTTGAAGGATGGCCGGCTTGTTTAGAGGGAGAGTTAAATTGGAATAATGGGAGGGAAAATTCCAGAAGGACCAGGAGTCAGCCCTCTAATGCCCAACTTGATTAAAATGTTTGCCTGTCTCTCCCGGGATACAAGTCATATGGTTCCCAGCGTTCCTGACCCTTCCCTGCTCCCCTCCTGGAGACACCCTAGCAAGGGACCTCCCCTGGCTTTTCTATGGCCGCTGGAAGAATCACCACCCCTGTCTCTGCTCACCTTTTCCCTCTCGGGTGCGTTCTTGAGAGGCCACGTGGGAATCACTTCAAAGAATCATAAAGGGCAAGTGGGCCCTTGCACCAGACACTTTGTAGCCCCTGTTTCTTGGTAATAAATACTGAGGCCAGTGGCCCAGTACTTCTGCCATCACTTCCTCCTCTATGTTCTGGATTGCTTTTCAGGAAAAGTAGCTCTGGATAAGTTTAGTTTGAAAATGAACTGCTCCAAGAGCCTGCTCCCTTTACAGGGAATCTGTGCATTGAATCATAACCCCAGTCAGAGGCCATGATCTACCTGGGGCACTGAGGGCCGAGCCCCAGGCAGGTTTCAAGACCCTTTCAGGCCCCTTTGTGTACCTTCTCGGCTTCCTCTACCTGGTGCCTGTGGTAGAGAAGTTCAGCTGAGCAGGCCCTTGCCTCCACAGGGAACCAGAACCCCGAGGAGTCCCCCTATAGAAAGGCCATCCTGCCCCCAGGCCAGCCATGGGCTGCAGAGCTGAGGAGCCATGGTGCCCAGAATGAAGCTGGAAGTCTGCCTGCCTTCACCGTGCCCCAGGCGGCTGCCCTGGGCAGCACCACCCCCAGTGCCACCAGCAGCAGCAGCAGCTGCTCCACGGTGAGCTTCCCCACCCCCGGGCGAGAATATGGAGAGGGAGGGCTCCTCTTCCTGAGGATGGCTGAAGGGACGGCCCTTCTCTTCCTCCAGTTATCCCGGAGTCCAGAACGTGGCCATTCACCTGCCAGGGCTTAGAGCTGCTGGCTGACTGTTGGTATCCATTCCCCACCCTCATCAAAACGGTGATTCCTTGAAGAGCTTTGAGCACCTAGCTTGTCCCTGTGCAGGTCGTGGGGCTGCCGTTGCAGAACCCCACTGGCCACAGCCTTTATCCTGTTTGCTTCTCAAGACACTCCGTAAAGTGATAGGAACTTTATTTTGGGATGAGGACCCTGGTATTCCGAGAGGTTGGCGACTTGATCTAATTCACACGGCTCATCAATAGCCCCTCTACAAATACTTGGTGGAAGAGAATTGAGTGGGATCCTGACACTCTTCCACATTGGATTTCTGGGGGAGACTAGTGCCATGTCCTTGACTCAGTCCCCCTTCTTCCTGATCCCCAGCCCAGCAGCCCTGGAGACTATTATTCATCTCTGGGGGATGACCTCAAGATTGAAGTGATAGAGAAGCTCTTTGCCATGGATACAGAGTCAAAGGACCAGTGCAGCACCCAGGTAGGTCACCATGCAGCAGACACAGTGGTGTGCATGCCTGCTCTCTGGTGAGTGGCAAAGACGCCTGTCCATCCTTTTGTTGCAAAGATCACTGGGGAAATTTGGCTGAGGTCCCTAAAATGAGTGAATGGACAGTAGCTTAGGGTCACCCCACCTCCCACTCCTGTCCTCTGCTCTACCTGTGTTAAATCCAGAGCGTCCATGTTTAACTCTCAGCTTATTTACCTTCTACTTATTTGGGTAACTTTCTTTTTGCACATGCAAACCAAAACTACAACACTGAACCTTTCTTTAAGGAAGCCGTTCTCTTCAAAAGCACATCCAGATTCACAACACATTTCTAATCACAGGGGACAATTACTCCCTTCCCAAATACATTCATCATGGAATCTGTCATTTTATTTGAAATGCATTTTTAAATGATATCTGATTGACAAACTTTCATTTATACACAGCTTCATAAGGCCTCACGTTTTTGCACAAACCTCAAAGGATGAGGTGGGTGGACAGGTGTGTGTTTAACAAAACCCCAGGGAAAATCATGACTCCCCCATTTTTCTGGAGTTATTCATCCAGATCTCCCCCTTTTATCCTGCCTGGCAGACATTCCATCTGTTCCACAAAATAACTGGAACTACCTGCTTGTGCTGTTTTCCTATAGTTGTGACCATTGCTAAGCTGTATTCCCAAGTGAGGGGGTCAGTCCCTGAAGGTACTGCTTTCTGCAACTATGCATGAGTATTCCTTGTGGGTCCCTTCCTGACACTGGGAACCTAAGTGTGGCCTCCACAAACCTGCCGATTGGAATAAAGTCCCCCTTCCCTGGAGCCTGGCTGTACACTCCACAGATGTACCCTGGGCACCTGTACTGCATGCCTAGGCTTGTGCCAGTCATACGAGGGAGGTGAGGACAAGCTGCCCTGTATCCCCAGGAGTCACGTTGTGAACCACAGGCCTGAGTGTGTCAGGAAGACATGGAAGGGGTGACCACTGCAGCTGGAGTAGGAAGGGACAACTTTATGACAGGGGTGGGGCTTCCCTGACTGGGAAGGCAGGCAGATTGTGATGGGCAGAATGGAGAGCATTTTAGGTTGGGTGTGGAGGTGACACTAGTGAACCGGGAGACTTGTGGAGCCAGATGGAGGGATAGCATAGAAAGGCTGATGACCCTTGACCAAAGACCTTTCACATTAAATGACCAAGTCTGAGTATTTTGCATGGGGAGCCATTGGAGGTGAGCAGGGGAGTAACATGATAAAGTCCTGCTTGAGATGAGTGGCTCTGGTAGGGGCCTTGGAGGGACAAGGGACTGGAATAACACCAACCACTGAGCCGCAGTGCCCTTGCTCTGTCTCTCCTCAGACTGATTTTAATGAGCTGGACTTGGAGACCCTGGCGCCCTACATCCCCATGGATGGGGAGGACTTCCAGCTAAGCCCCATCTGCCCGGAAGAGCCATGCTTGCCAGAGAGCCCGCAGCCTGCCCCGCAACACTGCTTCAGCGCCATGACAAGCATCTTCCAGCCTCTGGCCCCTGTGGCCTCGCACGGCCCCTTCCTCCTGGACAAGTACCAGCAGCAGCTGGAAAACAAGAAGACAGAGCCCGAGCACCGGCCCATGTCCTCCATCTTCTTTGACGCCGGGAACAAGGGGTCACTGCCACCATGCTGTGGCCAGGCTAGCACCCCTCTCTCTTCCATGGGGGGCAGATCCAACACACAGTGGCCCCCAGATCCACCATTACATTTTGGGCCCACAAAGTGGCCTGCTGGGGATCAGCACACTGAGTCCTTGGGGGCATCGCCACTGGGGCTCCCCATCGCCTCGCCCCAAGTCTCCTTGTTCAAGATGAGGTCAGTGGCAGAGACCCTTGGCTGCATCTGCTGGGGTTAGGCTGGGCAGGGAAGGGACAGATAGGCACTCACCCACGGGATAGCTGGAACCCCAGAGATCTCCCACCCCCAGGCCTCTGATCCCTTTAGACCTTCTCTGAACTCTGAGAGCCTTCCTATGGCCCAAGTCTCCCACTGCAGTGTCCTCTACTGAGCCCCAACCTTGCCTTCTCTCAGCATCTTTTAATCTCTCCAATAAACCCCATTTCAACCAGCTGGAAGCTCGATAAGTCTCAGTGATTGACATGGGACTTTGCTTCCACGGGGTATGTGACCTTCGCAGAGCATCCCAGCTGGTCTTCAGTGGGAAGCAAGAGGGAGCCCAGCAGCTTAGGCAGGGGAGAGATGGAGGCAAAAGAAATCCCTTAGGGACTAATGTCACCTCATGGGCAGCCACACCCGAGGGCAGCCCAGATGGACAGGCATGTGCAGGGGATGCAAGTGGCTTGAACCATTCAGCATCTGGCCAGGTAGAAGAAACGGAGGTTGGGTTATAGCTCAACCTCCAGGTACTCGGCCCCCTCTGCCGCTCTGCCCTCTGGGTCTGCAAGTCACCCCAGTCATAGAAGAGTTGGGTCCAGGTGAAGGCACCGAGCAGCATGGCTCTAGACAACCTCACGGCCCACTCTCTTGGGCTTGGCAGGTCTGCAAAGGGCTTCGGGCCTCGGGGCCCAGACGCGATGAGCCCGGCCATGATAGCCCTCTCCAACAAGCTCAAGCTGAAGCGCCAGCTGGAGTGTGAGGAGCAAGGCTTCCAGGACGCGAGTAGGGTAAGCAGTCTTTGACTGGGCAGCGCTGTGGGCACCCTCCTACCCCCAGTCCTCAGCCAGGCTGGTGGGTGACTCTGAGCCTGCTGTGAGCACCTCCAAGTGCCTGTCCAGGCCCTGGGGAGCGGGGTGGGGACATCTCCATCCCTCTCCCTATATCTGCCCTTCCCACACAGGGGGACCCCCCAGGCGGCAGCAATCCCCATGTGATGTGGAAACGCATGAAGAGCCTCAGGGGTGGGAACTGCCCCTTGATGCCTGACAAACCCCGGAGTGCAAGAGGCCCCACTGGTGAGCAGACCTGGGCCGCGGGTTTGGGTGGAGGGCTGGGGACTCGGGGTCCATCCTGGTTCCTCCACTCACTTGCTCCCTGCCCCCTGCTAGGACGGGCCGGTGTTGATGCTGTCGGCAGTCCCTGGGCTCTGCAGTCCCAGGGGCTGGCTGGGGTTCCCAGTACCTCTGTGAAACAGAAGTGCTGCTGGCGACTTCACGGCCCCTTCCCTCCCTCAGATGCTAACACTCTCATTCTCCGGCCTTGGTCTTTCAGATGACTTCGCTCAAAACCCCATGAGGGGCCTGGGCCAGCCCCTGAGACACCTGCCGCCACCACAGCCGCCATCGGCAGTAAGCTCCAGGGAGAACACCAAGAGTGGGTTCCCCCTGCAGAGCTGTGCCTCCCAGTACCAGAACTACTGCCTGCCATCAGCTTCCAAGGTGCCAGGTGCGTCCTCAGAAGCTGGTGCCCCTCCCAGGGTCCGATGTGCGTGGAGATCTGACTGGGTAGGGAGATGAGGAACAGCTGCCTTCATGGAACAATTTAGCACTTGGAAAACCTAAAACAATTGCCTTCAAGAGTCCCTGATGTCCCCTGGTGCCATGCTGGGTACCATTCATGGGATTCTTCAGCCCACTGTAGTGCTGGGTTTCCCAGGGCCAAGACCACCTCTCTCCTTTCTTTCAGGACCTGCTCGGTGCCAGGCACAGAGAAGTGCTTGGAAATGACTTGCCCCAAGAGCCCCTTCCCAGAGCTCACACACCCTGGTTTAACACTCTCTGCACAGTTCCCTCGACAGTGCCTCTGACCAGTGAGGACCCCCAGGGGGTGGGTCCAAAAATGGGTAAAGCACATCAAAACACCTAACATAGATTCAGGGTAAAGAGCCGAAGGGAAGAATCCAAACCCCAAGGGGCTGGAACTGAAGGCGGAAGACTGACAGAGTGTGTGTTCAGAGGTGAAGGGCCAGAAGCTGTGATGCAGGGGGGGCTATTAAAGAAGAGAGAGTTAAGGAGAGTGCATGGGATCGGGGTACACAAAGACAGGAGATGGACATCACCAGGTAGGAGATCTTGGCTTAGTGCAAGGAAAAGCTTGCTGCCATGGAAAGGTGGCCACCTGGAGAGGCATGGACTCTCCCTCCCTAGAAGTATAGGTACAAGGGCTGAAGGCCATCTGCCCACAGAGATTTAGAAAGGACCCTCCAGCAATCAGATCACCTCAGGGCTCCTGAGAGTCCAGAACCTGTGTCTTTTACACGGTTTCTCCTACTGCTGTAGTGCTCAAAGCCCCATCAGCACATGGGGCATCACTCTGGGGTCAGGCAGGAGCTGAAAACAGATGGCAGGAGGATGGCCTGGAGCTCTGGGAGAGGTCACCAGTGGATCTTCTAGAAGGTTCAGTTACAAGTGCCAAAACATAGATGGGAAACAGTATCTTAACAAGGAGGTTTCTATTTGGCATGAACATAGTTTGTGGTTTTAGAAAAACATACCAGACCCTTGTCCTCAGCAGTATAAGTTTGGAAAACTTACAGTTTCATGCTCAGAGCCCCAGGCTGCAGAGCCCCAGACAGCCCTGGGCTTGAATTCCAGCTCTGCTGTTTATCAGCTGGTTGGCAGGCAAGCCAGGAAGTTTCAGTGAGAGATTTGCGATGCATCAAGTTGAGTGACTATTCCTTGAATGTTGAAATCAAGGGGAAATCATCTTTTCAACTCAGGTCATTTCTGAACACTAATAAAAGAAGAGGGGAAATCAGCAAGGGGTGGTGAGCGAATGTCTGTTGGTACCACCCCAGTGTGGGCATGGGAGCACCAATGAGTGGGGAGAGGGAGGCATGGGCCCTGGAGGGCTCTGACTCAGCAGGTCCAGGAGGGAGTGGACACAGGGGATGAGGCTCTCCAGATAAGCCAAGGGAAAGGAAAGAGCTGCTGAAGAGCTGCAGGGCCGCCCGGCAGTGCCCAAGCCTTCCCCTCCTGGGGTGGCCTGGGACTGTTTCCCCTGTGTCCTGCTACTCATCTGGAGAGCGACCCAGGGATAAGGAGGAATGGGGTCTTTGCACCCTTGGATCTGCAGAGGGACCCTGCACACGTGTGGGCATGTATGTGGCACAGGTCTTACAGGTTCTGAATCCCTTTCCTCCCTGCTGCCAGTGCCTGGTGGGCACGGGGCCAGCAATCTTTGGGGCTCTTCCCAAACCTTCTTCCTCCTCCCAGAGCCCTGCCTGTGTGCGGTCTGCTTCCCTCTTTCGAGGGGGTCTCAGTGCTGCTGAGTCTGGAAGCTGTTGCGTTCTCTGCTGGGTCATCCTGTGAGCAGGGAGTAGGTCCTAGAAAGAGCGCTGAAGGAGCACAGTGAAGTCAGGGCTGCCCGCTCCAGCCCCGAGCAGGGACACTGGAGACACTCCTTTCCTTCTGCGCGTGCCCTTCTCCTTCTCCTCCCTGCTAGTCATGGAACGGATGCTTTGCCAGTGTTTGATTTAGGCCTTTAAAATATGATCCCAAACCTTCTTGCAGGCATGGCAAGCCGGTTGCTTGGGCCTTCGTTTGAGCCCTACCTGCTGCCCGAACTGACCAGATACGACTGTGAGGTGAATGTTCCCGTGCCAGGAAGCTCCACACTCCTGCAAGGAGGGGACCTCCTCAGAGCCCTGGACCAGGCCACCTGAGCCAGGGCTTCCTCTGGGCACACCGCTGCCGATGCCGTCCCACCGGCCTCACCCTGCGTCTGTGTTTGCAACTAGGTATCTCTAACACCAGCACACTTTTTACAAGATGTACTTACCTGGTCAGTTTGCCCAGGTCACCAAGCAGTGGCCTTTTTCTGAGATGCTCACTTTATTATCCTTATTTTTAAAATACACAGTTGTTTTACTTGCTATGTTTTTTGCTGTCAATTAAAATGTTCTTAAATTTTATAAGATTCTTTTTCTCCCTGCCTTCGATTACTTCTAATTTATATTACCCGGAGGTTTCTCTGTCACACACAGTGTCCATACTAATGAATCTGCTGTATGTCTGCCCTCCTGTAGGGAAAGCTTTGGCTCCATTTAACTAAAAAGATTTGTTGTTGTTGTTATTGTTGTTGCCAAAGAGAAAAAGGACTTTGCTTTCCAAGCTTGTTTGTGGCTTCTCTCTCTCAAAGCCCTTCTTTTCTTTTTTTAAAAATTAATCACCATATGGTAAATTTCATTCTTTCTTTTCTTTTTAAGCTGACTCTTTGCTCTAATTTTGATATGACTTCTATGAGAAAAAAAAAAAAAAAAGCAATGTGAAGGGCGAACTCCAACGTATGTGGTTACCTGTGAAAGTTGCACAGTGTGGCTTTTCCTAAACTGTTTGGTGTTTTCCCCCACCCCCAATCTGGTGGATTTTTTATTGTTATTCAAAAGCATAACTGAGTTTTTTAAAGGAAAATTTATATCTGGGTTAAGTGTTTATCGTATATATGGGTACTTTGTAATATCTAAAAACTTAGAAACGGAAATAGAATCCTGCTCACAAAATCACTTTAAGATCTTTTTTGAAGCTGTTAATGTTATTTCTCTCCGCATTGCTGGCGCTGCAGAATTGTACAGTACTCCCACAGGCCTGTACTAACACTGCTAGAGATCTCTCTTTGTTGGCTTTTTGCTTTTGCGACATACCATAGGTGTGACAAACAATCTAAGACGTGGAATCATTAAGTGGGAGCGTGCAAGCTGTCTTCTCCTCATGTTCTCTATGTATTATGTATGTATGTATGTATGTATGTATTATTGCTGCCAGAGGGTCTGATGGCACGTCAGGGGTGGGGGTGGGGAGAATGCTAAGGGAGAGGAAGTGCTTTAACTTTTCTTAAGGTTATGTTGCTAGCCCTTCAAGTGCACTGAGCTATGTGACTCTAACAGTCTCTCACGCGGCACATTAGAATATTTCCAGAACTACCATGAAATGGTTTCGATGGGAATTCATGGAAACAAGTGAGGATTCAAAATGATTTGGTGACCCAGTCCACATCCTCCTAGCTCATGACCTTGGAGCTGGACTGAGAGAGGGTACCAAAGGGTGGGGGCGGGGGCAGCAGGTCCTCACCAGCCCCAGCCTTGTGCCCCTCACTCAAGCCTATGGGCAGACAGCCCTGCAAGGCCAAAGTGCAGCGCCCCCTGCTGGAGGGAAGCAGGTGGACCTCCAGGGATGGCCCCTAGCCTCAGGCCCTCGCTGAGGTCTCTGTCACATGCAGTGACATATATAGGTAGGAAGCACTGAAAATAGTGTTCCCAGAGCACTTTGTAACTCACTGGGCAAGAGGGACAACACCTTTTGGTTTTTAAATACCAATCAACATGGAACTTTTCTGTCATGGGTACCATAAACAGTTTCTAAACACACACAACACAAAGTACATCCAGCTAAGAATTTGGTAAGCCCAGAGGGACTTATTGCCAAAATCAAATATTGGCTTTCAAAAGAAATCTAAGATATAAGAGAAAATTACCCACTTGCTGTGTTGCCTAAGTCACACTTGAGCAGCACAGTGTCATCTGACACACGGCGGCAGAACTTGAAGGGTTACCAACATGTAAACTCTGGTGTTTGATTTCCTGTGTTTGTTGCCTCAGCATTAAGGGCATTTTACCCTTGCAGTTTACTAAAACAGTCTGAAAAATATTCCAAGCTTCATATTAACCTTACTTGTCAATATAACAATTTTCATGAACATTATTATATTGTCAAATTCCTACTGACAACATTATAACTGTCTGGGAGCTTAACTTTATAAGGAAATGTATTTTGACACTGATATCTTATTAAAGTATTCTGATCCTATCGCTGCTGGTGGCTCTTATTTCCTGTGGATTTGTCATGGGCTACACCAATGAAAAGTGAAGTACTTATTAAATAGTTTACAGAGAATGAATGATGGCCCTGACCTGAGACCACTGAGGCCAGCGGACAGGAAGACTGGTGAAGGAAGGAAAGAGTATTACTAACACTTGGCAATGCCTAAGCCTGAGAAGCCATGCTGTCTCTTCTGTGTTTCTGCAGGTAGTTTTCTATCTGCCTCAGAATACCACCCCCCATCACCTTTTTTTCCTTCTTCTTCTTTTTTGTATCCTGTGGGAACCCAAGGAAAGAAGTCATAGTCTCTACTTTCAAAAAACTACATGGATGGTTTGAAAGCCATTCTGGTCTATGGGTGTTCATGCTGCACTTTGAGTAAGGTTCCCAAAGAAAGGGCAGCCTGGAATCTAGTAGTTAGAAAGGACTTTACTTTGGAGATGGCCAGGCTCAACCAGGGACTTCCAGGTCCAATGTAAATGATGACTTCAGCCAGTAAAAGCCCAGCATTGGACAGGGTCCTGGCAGTTTCCTTATTTTAAATGTGACTTTTGTAAATGACATCCTCTGAGCAAGCCCCTGCCTCTGTGATATGACTCTGGAGCTGGTGGAAGGTAGGGGGAGGGCCAGCACATCTTTGCTCCCACTGTCAGCCCTAGGAACGACTGCTGCATCTTGTGTGTCTGACGGTTTAGTCCATAACATATGGTCTTACATGACCTGGTAGCTCACTTGAGCCTCAGCCTAAGCAACGCTGTGAGTACCCATTTTACAGATGCAAAAGACTCACACTAAGTGACTTATGCAAGTTCCATGGGAGAAATAGAACCTGAACCTAGTTTCAGCCAGTAGTTCTCTCTCATGCCCTACATCTGGTTAGGAGGTATATTTTATGACAGGGCCCTGTTTTCATTTTCAAATAGAAAACTCTCATCTATATTGTTTTAACCTTTAGTCCTCCTCCTAATTTTGTGATCATTCATCTCATTTCTTCTCTTCCCCAACTTGGTGCCTGGACCTTCAGGTTGAATTTTTTGCACTCTGCCAGGCTCCTACTCACCTTTGCCTGCCATCATGGACTCCCTGAAAGCATCACCCGTACTTTTCTGGAACTCTTCTGTGAATGACACATCTCAAACCACCTTTGGGAGCAGTTGCCTCATAGCATTTTGGCAAGCTCAGGACTCCAGCCTGGAATAGTGTAATCCTGGCACCCAACAACTTCAATGGGCCTGTGGGGTCTTTAATGCTGTCCTGAAGCAAAGTGTTTGGCTTTAACCACACCCAAGGCTGGGATCTTCTCTCTAGCCCCTGGGAGTAGGAGGATGTGCCAAGCTTCTCTTGCTTCCAAATCTAGCAAGGAGGGAACACTACAAAGCCATTGTTCCTGATGGATTAGAGAAACTCAATTTCCTAAAATACTCAAGCACAAGACATGGGACACACACAAGCCATCACTGCTTTCTGTTTTGTCTCAAGCAACTCAGTGAAGACTAGCTTACATGCTCCTGATTTCATGTTTTGTTTCAAAATGCAGGTACTTTAGAAATAAATCTGTGCCTGCAGAGCCAGGTAGAATTCGCACAGAATTCGCAATTGCTGAACCCTTGGCATGGCTCCTGACTCTAGACATGTTCTCCTCTAGGCAGATAAACCCCAGTGAGGTGTGACATCTCAGCATTACCCTAGCTTGCAACCTCAATGAGAGATCTGTTTGAGAAGGAGACTCAAACTCTGACACAGTCGCCAGGAAGCTCTACCAATGGAGAAGGGCCAGCCCTGCCCCCTCTGATTCATGCGGGACAGAGTCCATCCACAGCGTGGGCTCTGATGAGCAATTCAAGTCAGGACAGGGGGTGAACTGTGGTTTTTCTGGAGATACTATGCAGACTCATTTCCTTTACAGTAAGCAAGATTTAGCCATGAACAGCCTTCGTCTCATGGATCCCTGCCATCCTCTTTTTGTGAAAAAAAAAGACTTCTACTGGACACCCATAGAAGGGCAGACACACTAACCTGGCTCTTCTTTAACTAAGGTGGGGATAGCCCAGGTTCAATAAGACAGCACTGAATATGTTATCCCAGGTTGACTCCGGATGCCAAAAGGGGCCTAGAAATGCTGTGGCCAAACCCCAGCACTTAATTTTCCAACTTCCTCATTTAGAAAGGAGGCACACATAAAATGACTTGCCTGCAGATATACAGTGAGCAGCAGGGCTGGCAAAAGGCCAAGGTTAGAATCATGGGGACAGGAGCAGATTCACATTTAGTAAGGAAAGCCAGTGAGTTTTGCCCCTGGGGTCAGGTTTTAGTTTCTCAGGTAGCAGAGAGGCCCCCCTCTCTTGGGGTCCCTTCTCCATATCCATCTCATAGGTCTCCAGCTTCTTGCTTATCACTCCCCTTAGGCAGCTTCTGTTCTAAAATAATCTTGATCCAAGTATCACGCCTATTTCTTTGAACTGAGTGACCCCTGTGGGAACGTGTGATCTCTCTGTGACCTTGATAAAATCTAAATCAATTCCTTCACTTCTAGACTGAACTCTCCTTGAACTCCCAGGACCTAGGAGAAAGGGTATGAAGCGCTTCCCTCACCCACCTAAGGTACATGCACTGGCGGCGTAAAGATGAGACTTATTCCGTGTAGTCATGACCCTTCTCTCCAAAAGCTTACTAGCCAGTACAGAAAACAAAACAGAACATCCTGTTCAACTCAGACCACCACGTCAGATGGCGTGTGCCAATAGAGGCCCGTGACCCACACCTTCCTGGAAGCCCACTGTGCTTCCAAGTCCTCAGGTATGCACTTGAGCTTGGGCCAAGAACCCTTTGGTGGGTTTGGAAAGTGTGACAGCTGCAGATGCAAGTGATCCCCCGGGTGTTTTAGGGTGGACTCCAGCTCCTGTGCTTGTTCACAGGAGACCAGGGGAGGTCAGCCTGGGTCTCCAGAATGGGAAAGTCCTCATGGAGCTGGAGCAGAAGAAGATTGGAGGCAGGGGAAGGAAAGAGGTCATTCCAGGGAAAGTGCACCAACAGGACAAAGGCACAAAGCCAGAATGTTGCAGCACACACAGCAGACCATGGGGAGCAGGCAGGACGGGGCTGGGACAGAAGGACAGACTAGCAGGGTAGCCTGGCAGCTCAGAGGTCAGAGAACTAGGATTCAAATCCCAGCTCTGTGATTCTAGCTGTGGAAACTTATGCCTGAGAGCCTGTCTCCCCTCTTCTGTAGCAAGGACATGAGAATAACCCTTACCCAGGGGGTTAGGGCTGGACATACAAACTGAAATTGACCGTAGGTAAGCACCACTTAAATCTCTGAGAGAGGATGAAACAGGCCTGTGAGATAAAGACTGTAGACTAAGAAAAATGGAAGTCCTAGCGTAGAGCCCAGGGCCACTTAAGAACGGGTGGAAGTCAGAGGAGGAGCCCCCAAAGAACAGGAAGAAACCCAGGAACATAGTATCCCAAAAGCCAAGAGGAAGTGCCTCAGGAAGGAGGGAGGAGTTAACTGGGCCACACACCACACTGAAAGATGAGATGAGATTTGCTACATAAAGTTCATCATGGATTAACGGGCAGTTTGGGTAGGGAACTGAGGACAGTAGTTGACTGGAGTGGGTTGAGAAATGAGCCGGCTGGAGTGCGGGAACAGAGGCGGAAGCGACATACAACTCTTTCAAGAAGTTTCCCTGTGAAGAGAAGCCGAGCAATGGAGTGAAGCTGGAGGAAGACATAGATCAGGGGATTTGTGCGTTCATTTTTTTAACATTTAATAATAATAAAAAAAAACATTTAATAAACTTTTATTGTAGAATAGTTTTAGCTTTATTAGAAAAGTTGTAAGAATATTACAGTGTCCCCTGCACCCAGTTTCCCTATTATTAACATTACTATGGAACATAGGTCATAATTAATGAACCAATATTGTTACATTATTAATAACTAAACTCTGCCCCTTATTCAGACTTCTTGAGTTTTATCTAATTTCTTCCTTCCCTTCCCTTCTCTCCTCCACTTTTCTGTTCTAGGATGCTACCCAGGGTACCATAGCACATTTAACTATCTCCTTAGACCTCATGATCTTGACAGTCTGGAGAAGTCCTGGTCAGGTGTTTTATAGAACAACCTTTGCTTTGGATTTGACTATTGTTTTACTGGTTAGGCAGAGGTATGGGTTCTGGGGAGGGAGGGCTCAGAGATAAGTGCCACTCTCATCACCTCATTAAGGGTACACGCCATCAGTGGGACCAATCAACATTGCTGTTGACCTTGATCACTTAGCCAATGTTCAATTTGTGGGGTTTCTTCACTATAAAGTTACTGGGTTTTATTCAGGACATGTTATTTTTGAAGATGAGCTATATTAGGAAATGTTTACATGGCAAAGGGAGAAATTGATGAAGGCAGGGAAGAGAAGAGGTCATTGCAGGAGAAAGTTGTTGAAAGGGTAGGACGGGCGCTGGCAGGATCTAGCCTACTTAAGGGGCACAGGGGTGTTGCTGGCTTTGGGTGGAGGCATGCACAGCTCACCATTCTAACAGGATGGCAGCGAGCAGCGTAAGATGGAGTCGGTCAGGTGGAATCGATGATGGGTAGGTGATGAGTCACCTCCAACCTACCTGCTTCTATCCCTCCATGATGTATGAAGCAAAACCAAGAGAAAAGGAATAGGTTGCTTCCAGAGGTTTGAGGAGATAGAAATAATTAAAAAGTGATTTTTTGAAAGTCAGGTTAATAGTCCATATTGGAAACTCAAATTAGATCTATGGTTATAAATGGACCCCTTGTCACAGGTGGTGTGTTTGGTCTCCAGCCACCTTTGTCTACTCTGATGGAGGCAGCGTGGGTGAGCAGTTGAGCTCAGCAGGTTGGGGCTCTGCCAGAAGGGTGTATGTGAGGGAGTTAGAAATGTTCCCAAGAGAACAACTGCTAAGATGGACCATGAAAATTAAGTAGTGTGAGGAGGAAAGGGGAAAAAGAAGATGAAGAGATGATGGTCATTGAAAAAATGGTAGGTTCAGTGAAGGGGAGGTCCCAGGCCAAAGAATGTTCATAGTGACATCAGAGAAAAGGAACTACTGAGTGATTGTCATAGGAGAGGAAACTTAAAATTGAGATTTCACATATACTAACTAGAGGACCCAGCAATACCCCTTTCCAGGTATTTATCCAAAAGAAGTGAAATTATTTTTTTCTATCACTTTTTTAAAATTTGAAATTAAGCAGACTGTGTTTCCTGAATGATTCATTACATTAGAAATCAAATCACCTTAAGATGTATAGAACCCCACTCCTACATCAACGATTCCAAAATTAAATGGTGCATTTATAAATACCTCAGAGGTCAAGGAAGAAAGCACACAAAAATTAAATAAAAAGTGCTTTGAACTAAGTGATAATAAACGCTGAAATATCAGGATCTCTGGGATGAAACAGTACTCAGATGAACATTTATAACTTAAAGCACTTGTATCAGAAAGAAGCTGAAATCACAAATTATTTTCAAGTTCTGTGGTAGGAAGGAAAAAATAAGATCAGAAATGTATGAAATAGAGAAGAAATCATACAGCTATAATTTGATAAAAATCAAACAAGTCTAATTTAAAAAGCAAGAACACAAAAATTAATATCAATGGAAAGGGAGCTATCACAATAGCCCTACAGATGCTAAAAATATATTATGGTAATATTACAATTGTATGCCAACATACATGATACATTATGTAACATGGTCTTTCTTAAAGAAGGATCCATGTGTTAAGTGGAATTTTCAATCATAGAAAATCTGTACACAAATGTCTGTAGAAGCACTATTCGTAACTACCAAGAATCAAAAACAATGCAAATGTTCTTCAACAAGAGTACAGATAAAAACAATAGTACATCTCTATGCTGAATAGTCAGCAATAGAAATTAACACAGTGTCAAGCAACACATGGGTGAATCCCAAAGGAACTGGGTGGAGCGCCAGAAGCCAGCACCCAAAGGCTATCTTCTATTTAATCCCATTAATGAGAAAAGAAAAGGCAAAAATAAAGAAAAAGAAAACAGGTCTTTGCTTGCCACGGGGTGGGGAGGGGAAAGGTTTGCATGCAAAGGGGCAACAGGAGAGTGCTTTGGAACACTGGGATTCTTCTGTGCACTGGTTGTGGTGCTGGTTGTGAGAATCTGTGCATGCATTAAAAATTCATAGCACTGTACCCCAGAAGAAGAGTTTTACTATACATGAACTTAAGATGTTTAAAAACGAAAGCAAACTTTGAGGTTTCAGAAACAGCTGAAATAAAATGGAAAAGAAGGCCTGAGGAAGTGAGGGGTCAGGTGTTGTGAGCGTTGCCCGGGTGGGTGTGAGAGTCAGTGAGTGTCTGGTGGAGGAAAGAGTGAAACCACTGGAGGACATTGACCACAGGCCATGAGGACAGCTCTGAGGAGAAACCCGGGTTTGATGACATGGGTGGCTGGGAGAAGGAGGAAGAGAAGTGATTTGGAAGCAGCCACAGGTGGACCCCTCCCCCTCCAGACCCCGCCTGGCACAGGCCTGTGGAACAGAGAAACTAGGAGCTTTGGGGCTAATCAGCTGTGCCACATTAGGGAAGAGGTGAAGGCAAGTTGGGACAAGACAGAAGGCTCTAGGTGCCCAGTGTTACCTGGCCCAAGACAGATAATGCACGTATCTGGAGGGCAGAGAGGGCAGGAGATGGGAGTGGATAAGGTACTGCAGGACTGTGCAGGAGGAGGGCCAGGGATTGGTGACCTGGTAGGCTTGGTCTATGTTGGCTTGGTGTCAGAGGTGGAGAGATCCAGGAGCATGGTGTGTATCATGGGAAAGGTCTCTCAGAGGCTCAAGCCTGAAGTTTGGGGGACCTACCCCTCCTCCTGACAGCCTGTAGGGCACAGCAAAGAGACAGGGACACTTCTCCTCCAAGCTTTCCAGACCTTTTCTATATCCGATGGCAATTAAGGACCGTCACATGTGTGCACTCCAAACATTAAGTAGGCATGGGATTGTTCAATACTTTTTAATGGCAGATTTGAAAGTGACCAGGGGACAGGTCCCTCCCTCTTTGTCCCCATCTTCATTTTAAAACCTGTGGTTGGGCCCAGCACATGTAGAAACAAAAAAGGAAGACCCATGTCGCCTGAAACAAAGGACACTTCCCCAGCCCTCATTAGCCTGGCAGAGGCGAGGGCAGCTGAGCGTGAACATTGACATGGTTTGGGCCTCGCTAGAGACCAAGGCAGGGCTCCAACTGAGATGCAAGTCCAGATGGGAATCACGGCTCAGACTGGGATAGGCTGGCCTGCATGAGCTTGGGAATTCAGGGTACTTGTGTCCACTGCTGGTGCTTCAAGTGTGGAGCACCAGCAGCACCAGTCAGGGTGCTGTGAGCCTCCATCCTTCCCACCACCCCACATGCCAAGGACCAGCTCAGAAACCTGCTGGGCTGTGCATAGGCCCTGGGACTAGTTATGGGTTGCTCACTTGCAACCGGCAAAAATTGCAAAGTCAGTGGGAAATTGACTTCCAAGCCACCCTTGCCCAGAATCCTCTTTTCCACTGACCCCCTTGTGAGAGGACTTCTGACAGGCCAGAAGACCTGGTCTCAACTTGAGGCTGAGGAATCTTCCTGGTGTTCCTGAAATCATTCCAGGTAGACCCATCTCCTCACATAAATCTGCTCTTTGTTTCTCTACAAGCACAGGTGTGGACCACTGAGTGGTGATCACAGTAGCAGAGGTAGAAGTCAAACAGAATACGCACAGCAATAGCCATAAAACAGGGGCAGTCACAGCTCACCTTATTATTTACTGTGCTAAGCTTTACCAGGTTCCATCTATTCCTTGCAGTAACCCTATGAGCTCACAGGATCGTAATTATCCCCATTTGGAGATAGAAATACAGTCAGTATGCCAAGAAAGTATCTTTGCATACAGGGACGGCGTCTCTAGAAAATATCCTATAGGCTAATACTCATTTATACAATAAGTAATAATAATGTGACCCTGGTCTACTTAGTGGAAAAACAATACTGAGTAAAAAGGAACTGGTGATCCTACAATTATGTCTCTCTCTGGGTACAATACTTGAATAGAGTTCTAAATTAGTAATACATAAAACATGTAAAATAAATAGGAATTGATTTAAAGAAAGATGACCAAATGTTAAGGGGACTCTCAACTGTGTCACAGAAATTGACTGGAGTAACTGAGGAAGTTTGTCCTGGAAAAAATAAGATTTAGGGGAGTTCAAAAATCCACCTTCAATTATCTAGAGAAGTATAGGGTATAGAGTTTTTGGATGGATCCACAGGATAGAATTCAGCCTATAGGTGCAGGGAAGCAGAGTGCAATTCAACACGAGTACACTCAAGAGCAGCCTCACTCCCCCGTGATGGGCCAGGGTTTGCTTGCTCAGCATTAAAAGGAAATAGCATCTTTAATCTGACAACCAAAAAGAGCTACAAAGAGCAGGATGTGCTGGGCATGATGGTGCACAACTGTAATCCCAGCAATTTGGGAGGCTGAGGCAGGAGATTGCAGATTCAAGGCCAACCTCAGCAATTTAGCAAGGCCCAAAGCAATTTAGCAAGACCGTGTCTTAAAATTTAAAAACTCTGGGGACAGGGCACAACTGGGTTCAATCCCACACCACCATCACCAAAAAAAAAAAAAAAAAAATACAGAGAGAGAGCAGGATACCCTGAGGGTCTCTGGCAACATTAAAAAAAAAAAAAACTATCATTTCAAAACAATGATAGTAAGGTCTTTGTGTCAATAAGGCCTGGCCCTCGGAGACAGATGGCCCCAAAGAATCCAGGATGACCAGAAAGGATCTAGCACTGCCCCTTATGTGTAGGCAGAAGAAACTGTATAAATTTTGTTTCATTTAGATTGCAAAATGTTTTTTCTTAATATGGATTTAGACTACATGTTCTCTAAGAATTAATTTCTCTCTTTTGAAGATATCATGGGGTCACATCTAAAGTCAGGAAGCAATAAAACCCACTTAAGTCAGCACTGTCCTTGAAAACCCTAGGGGAAGTTGTACCCACACTGGAAGCTGACACCCACCCCTCAGTGAGTCCTCCTGCAGGGTGGGAACCACTGCGACTTCCTGGGACCAGCATCAGATGAAATACTTAGCTTACATCTAGAGACCCCCCCTTGTGAAGAATGTAACAGGGCTTTACACACTACTCAACCCCGTTCAGCAGGACCCTCACTTCCAGAGATTCCACCAGGAATTCCATCTGCCATTCGTGTTCCTTTCTCCTAGTTTTTCAGGGACATGTGATCATTCTGGAATGATCTATTAGCACTGTTACCCACATTCAGCAGTAGATTCTATTTTGATAGGAGGTACCTTAACATGATAAAAATGACAATTTACCTCTCCCAAATCCCATAACCCAGTCTGGTCTTGAGAAAAACATCAGACAAATCCCAACTGAGGGATACTCTATAAAATAATCTCACCTTGTCTCAAAACTGTCAAGGTCACCCAAAACAAGTGAATTTTGAGAAACTTGTCTCAGACAAGAGAAGCATGAGGAGACATGATATTGAAATGTGATGTGGTTTCTCAGGCTGCCAAAACAGAAAGAACAAACATTTGTGAAAACTAAGAAGTCTGAATAAAGCATGGGCTTTGGTTTAAAATGAAGTATAAATGTTGGTTCATTAGTTTTAACCATTAATAAGGGAAACTGGGAGTGAGTCCAACTATCTAGATTATCTATATTGTCTCTGTAATTTTCCTATAAATGTAAAACTCTACTACAAAATACAGCTTCTTGTTTTAAAAATGATGCCAGATGAAAATGAAAGACATATAAGAGAGAAAATGTCATGCAAAGAAAAGGTACCTAAAGGAGCCAATCTAAGTGAATATTGACTACTAATAACTGTGGAGTTTTAAATTAAGAAAGAAAACAGGTACCTGGTGCAGTAGCACACGCCTGTAATTCCAACACCTCAGGAAGTTGACGCAGGAGGATCGTAAGTTCAAAGCCAGCCTCAGCAATTTAATGAGGCCCTTAACAACTTAGTGAGACTCTGTCTCTAAATAAAATAGGAAAGGGTCTGAGGATGTTGCTCAGTGGTTAAGCACCCCTGGGTTTAATACCTGCTAAGGAAGGAAGGAAGGAAGGGAGGGAGGGAGGGAGGGAGAGAGGGAGGGAAGGAACAGTAGTAAGATGGGAAGAGGCAAATAGAATCAGGCGGCATTTAGTCATTGAATTGTCTAAAAGTGGTAAAGGTAACAATGTCTAAAATTCTAACAGAGTGTCTATACTGTCTAAAAATCTGACAGAGGAAGGAGATGAAATCTTTAAAGAGGACATGATTATACCATAAGAGGGCAACAAGGGAGAAACAAATGTCCTTGGAACATTTAGGCAATTAGAAGTCAAATATTTAGATTTAACTCTAAATTAGTAATTACATAAAACATATGGGTTAGCTATTTGTCATTTCTGATAATGACAAATATTATCAGACCAGTTAGAAAATAAATGTAGCTTTCACAGGAGATATCCCTTATAATTAAGGATAGACAGGAGAAAGCAAAAGGTTATAAAAAGATCGGCAAATGCTAACCAAAGAAAGGGTTGGTGTAGCATATTTAAATTTATATAAATAGGTAGACATTAAAGAGGGAGCATTTACTTAATTAAGATAAGTAACAACATCTCATAATAAGAGTCAATACGATACTATGATATTATAATCCTTTATTTGCATGCATCTAACAAGCCTCAAAAATTGATACTACCACAAAGAAAAATGGAAAATCTATAATCATAACAGAAATTTTAAAATATCTCAGTCATGACTAGCAGAATGAGTAGGAAAAAATAAAAATAAAAAAAATGAAAAGATATCCCAGAAGATGGGAGAACATATCTGCAAACCAGGTATCTAATATGAAACTAATAACGAAGATATATAAAGGACACCTCAACAATTAGAAAGAAAATATCTAATTAAAAATAACCCCATTAAAAATAGGTTGAAGCTTTGAATAGACATTTCTTCTTCAAAGAAGATATACAAATGGATAATAAACATATAAAAAGATGCTCAGAGTCATAGTCATTAAGGAAATGCACATCAAAACCACAATAAGATACCATTTCATACACCATTGGCACTGGTATGACTAAAATCTGAGATGGGCAATGACAAGTATTGGGGGGACATGAAGAAACTTGAACCCTTGTGCATTGCCAATAGGGTTGTGAAGTGGTACAGGCCTTTAGAAACCAGTCTAGCAATTCCTCAAAAAGTTAAACATAGAGCTCCCATGTAATCCTGTAATTCCACTTTTAGGAATATACCTGAGAGGACTGAAAACATGTGTTCACATAAAAACTTCGTACACAAATGTTTATAACAGCATTATTCATAAATGCCAAAAAAGTAGAAATAACCCAAATATCCATCAGCTGATGAATAAACAAATAAGATGTGGTATATCCATATAAGGAAATATTATTCAGCCATATAAAGTAAGAAGTATTGATAGATATAACAACCTGGAACTTTGAAAACACTGTTAAATGAAAGATGTCACACACAAAAGGCCACATATTATAGGATTCCACTTATATGAAAAGTTCAAAATAAATAAATCTCTAGATACAGAAAGCAAATTAGTGGTTGCCAAGGGCTTAAAAAAAGAGGGGGGTGGGAAAGTTTCTCTTTGGCTTTATGAAAATGTTCTAGAATTAGAAAATGGTTGCATAAGTTTGTTAATACATCAACAACCACAGGATTATAAATTTTAAGTGGTAAATATTATGGGATGTAAATTATATTTCTATAAAGTAGATTTTAAAATTGCAGTACACAAGAGGTAAGACCTAATTGATATATTCTGTGCTCCCAAACTACAGAATAGACATTTCTTTCAGGTACATATGAGGTTATTTACTAAGATTGCCATGTAGTAGTCCACACTACCAATACTAAGCAAACTAGAACACATTTCAAGGGTTTAAAAGCACTGGGAACATATCTCAATCATAGTGAAATTAAGCTAGAAATCAACAACCAAATGTAAGTTTAAGAATCAGCAAGTATTGAATTGAAGCAACATTTTCTAAATAACCCGTGGATCAAAAATATTAGAATTTAGAACATGTGTTTTAAGTGTTAATGAAAGCAATGTATCAATGTTGGTATTCAGTTCAAATCAGACTTGTAGGAAACATTACAGCCTTAAATGGGAATATTGGAATAGGAAAAAAGGTGGAAAACAATGATGTATTTATATCAAGAGGTTGGAAAGCAAAGACAATTAAACATAATAAATATAGGAGGAAAATTCAATGAAATAAAAAAATGAAAAAAGATCAACAAAGCAAAGTTCATTCATTGAAAATATTGATAAAATTAATAAAAACCCAATAAAATTTATTAGGAAAAGCGAGAGCTGACACAAATTACTAATATCAGGAATCTAAATTTATGCCATTAAACTAGGTGAAATAAACTAACTCTTTGAAAACTCAAACTTACCAAGACTAACACAAGAAGAAATAGAATATATGAATAGTCCTATATTTATTGTGGAAATTGAATTTTTAAATAAAGCTTTTCCACTGAGGAAAGACAGTTGGTAAAATTTACAATGTATTATTGAGGAAAAAAAAAAAAAAAACCACTTAACACTCCGGAAATAGAGAGTAGCTTTTCCAATTTGGTTAAGACTACTAATTAAAAACTTAAATCAAACTTCAGTCCCAGATGGATTCACCATCCAGTTCTCCCAAATGTTTGAGGAATATCTCAAATTTTCCCCACACATCAACCAAACAGTTCTCCAGAAGTCACTCTATTTCAAATTAGGGAATAAAAAAGAGGGGATATTTTGACTCATTTATGAAGCCAATATACTCAGTTCCAAGCTTGACAAGTACATGGGGGAGCAAAACCTACAGGTCAGTCTCTCACAAATATCATTCAAATATCTTCAATGAAATATTATCCAATCCAATCCAATACTTGAAATCGACTTGTAAAGTCTAACACTTGAAAAGGACTATGTTTTGTGAGCAATCTAGATTTATTATAAGCAATATAAAGTTAGTTTAACATGGAATAATTATTCAGTGTAATTTACCATATTAACCAAATAAAGAAAATCCCACCTCAATGAATATAGGGCATATGTTTGGTATAATTTGTAATGTATTATTTAAAAAAAAAAAAAAAACTCTAAACACACTAGGAGGAATAAAGAGTAGCTTCCTCAGTCTGATAAAAATTACTAATTAAAAACTAACACCAAACATCTGAGTTAGAGAATCAGGACAAGGATGGCAGGTATCATCAGTTTTATTCAACATAAACAGAGATAGGGAAAACCAAAGTCAGTTTCTCCTGCTCTACTCTCACAGTCTCTTACCACCACACTTCTGACACCAGCTGTGGGGGCTTTCCCCACACACCAACCAAACAGTTCTCCAGAAGTCACCAACTGAATGTCCCATAATTCAACTCATTTCTGACCCCATCTGCTGGAGATAGCATCATATCCCACTTCAGATGAGAGTTTCCAGTAATGTTTCCACCTAAACTTCTGACCAACAGGCTATAAATTGGGGGTTCTCATGAACTCCTCCTTAGGTTTGATTCATTTGCTAGAACATCTCACAGAACTCAAACTTTTTATTTATGTTGACACATTTGTTAAAAAGAATATTACAAAGGATATGGATGAACAGCCAAATGAAAGAGACACAAGATACAGGAGAAGGGGTGTGGAGTTTCCAGGGTAAACCACCTCAATATAGTCAGTTATCTAGAAGCTCCCTGAACCTTATGCTTTAAGGTTTCAGGTAGGCTTCAGTACTTAGGAATGATTGATTAAGTCCTTGACCTTTGGTGATGGACTCAACTTTCAGCCCCTTCCCCTCCCTAGAGGTTGGGGATTGAGCCGAAAGTCCTTACCATCTAATCCTATCTTGTTTTTTCTGATGATCAGTCCCTATCCCGAAGCTATCTAGGGACCCCCCCAGCAATTAGTCATCTCCTTAGCATACTCTGAAGATTCCAAGGGTTTTAGAAGCCGTCAGGAAAAGGGAATGAACACCAAATATGTTTTTCACATTATTACAAACATATTAGAGAAACTAATCAGTGCAATAAGATGAGAAAGAAAAAAAGGGTAAAGATTAGAAAGGGGAGGGACTGTTATTATTTAGTTGACATGACTGCATGTATAGAAAATGCAAAAGGATTTTGGATAACCTGTTATGGTCTATTAATGAATTTATCAAGATTGCTGAATTCAAAAATAACACACAAAACATTTCTGTTTTTATATACCCACAACAATTGATTAGTTACATTTTAATGATGCCATGTATTAAATAAATAAAAAAGAATACATCTAAAAGATGTACAAGAATGCTAAATATATAACTTCAAAAATATTGAAAAAAATAAAATACCAAAATACAGGAAGAGTTATTCTATGTTCACCAGTTGGAAAAGTCAGTATGTCTAAGATACAGTTATCCTCAAATTTAGATATATATTAAATGCAACCCCAATAATTATACTAGTGATTTAGCATATTCACATGTTTTTTTTAAATTTTATTTTAAAATTTATGTGGAAATACTAAGAGCCAAGGTTATCAAAATTATACTTCTAGATATCAAAACTTATTTTAAAATCACAATTATTCTGACTTTGGTGTTGTGGAAGGATAGATGAACTAGAACAGAACAGCCCAGATACTGACCCCACTCTTTTCAAGACAAAGGGAATACTTTAGAGCAATGAAGAGAGGACAATCTTTTCAACAAATGTGCTGAGGTCAACAGGATGCCCATGGGTTGCGGGGTGGGGGTGGTTGGGTGGGACTGTCTTTGTCTCTCACTTTACACTAAGAATAAAATTTCCAGATCAAACAATGTAAAAGGTAAAGTTTAAAGAAAATAAAATAGAAAAATATCTTCACGACCCCAAAATAGACAAGATTTCTTGAATATGAAAAGACAGTTCACAGAATGAGAGAGAATATTTGCAATATTTACAACTGACAAAGGACTCATAATCAGGGATTTAAAAAAGACCTCAAATCAACCAAAAAAGATAGCTCAGTAGAAAAGTAAGCATAAGACTTAAATGGATAATTCACAAAAGTTTTTATGGCCACAAGAAAGAATATATAATGGTGCTTAAACTTAGTCATCATTAGCAGAAAGAAAATTAAAACCACATTGAGAAACCCACAAACCAGAATGGTTCAAGTTGAAAAAGTCCAGTCAAATACTAGGAGGACATGAAGCAACTGGAATTCACATACACTATTGGTGGTTGGAAGTATTAATTGGTTCAACCACTTAGAGAAGCTGAGTAGAAGCATTTCCCTCCTACCTGCTATTCTACTCTTAGGAACACCCAAGAGAAATGAGTGCATTTTTCCTGCCAAAAAAAAAAAAAAAGGCTTAAAAACACTCATAGTGGCATTATTTCCAGTGGCCCCAGATTGGAAATAACTGAAATGTACATCACTAGTACAATGAAAAAATAAGTTGTAGTATATTCATAAAATGAAATATGCTACAGCCATCAAAACGAGTGAACTATGATCATGTGCAAGAGCAAGGATGAATTTCAGAAGTGCTGCTCTGGAAATCGGAAACAATAGATTACAAAGTATATAAATTCCACCCGAAAGTTAGTATAGACAAAACTAATCTATGCTACTATAAGTCAGATATTGGTTCCTTTTGAACAGGAGGTTGGATGGTGACAAAGAGGGACAGGAGGGGGACTTCTGAGACAGATGCTACTCATATTCCATTTCTGACCTAGAAAGTAATTATTTAATTTGTTTCACTTGGAGAAAATCCGTCTCACCAAACATTGTGTGCTTTTCTGCATGAATTTTATGCTGCAATAAAATTTTATCAACTAGAAAAAAAGCTGAAAAAATATTAGTGATGTTAAGTATGTAGAGAGGCAGGCATTCTGTTTTGTCGATGGAAGCACACATTGGTTCAAAAGGCAAGGTGGTCATATCTGTACCAATTGAAAAGCCATATATATCCTTTGAAAGAGCAATTCTACTTCTATCATTCATACTTTACGATTACACTTGCAAATATGCACAAAGATATATGCACAAGGATATTCACAGCAGCAGCATTTAAAAGCCTAAATGCCAGAAGGCAGGCATGGTGGTGCATACCTGTTTTCCCAGGAACTCAGAGGCTGAGGTAGGAGGATCACAAGTTCCAAACCAGCCTCAGCAACTTAGCAAGACCCTGTCTCCAAGAATAAAAAGGGCTAGGGATGTGGCTCAGTGGTTAAGCACCCCTGGGTTCAATCCCTGGTACCTAAATAAATGATTAAATAAATAAATGTCAAGGGGATTGTTTGAATAAATCATGGTGCATTTATACAATAGAATTCCAGCATGAAAAGCAAATGAATGTCGACCAAATCTGGCCCAAATCCACCAAGGCTACATTTATATGCTGGAATTTCTCTGGAAGGGCACATAAGGAACAATCTGTGGAGGTGGCCTTAGTGGCAAGACACTAGGGGACAAGGACTCAGGGTGGGAGAAGGATGGCCCTACTGCATCCTTTACATTCTGTACCCAGTCAGAACATAAAGTCATTCATCAAAACAGAAACCTGTCCTGCTCTTACAGTGGATTCCTGCAGTGACAGCACAGTGGGATGCCAGAGAAGGGCAGGGCGTCAGAGGCCATCAGCGGCCATCAGCCTTCTCACACCTAAGAGGAGACAGAGGCAATAAGATCTGCATTCCTTCACAAGGGAAAGCTCCGCTGCCTGGAGGGAAACACACCCTGGTGCCTCACCTTCCACCTGAGTGCAGGAGAAGACCGCAGATCACAGCTGAGGCCCCAGCATGCGCACAGGAAAGCAGGTTTTCTGGGGGAGTGAGGGATGAATGCAGGTGACAAGCAGGAGGGAAGGGAGGCACTCAGGGTCCTGGGTGGCCTCCTGCACACACAATAGGAGGTGAACCCAGGAGGGAACTTTTGACAAAGCTCTTCTGCTGCGGTTCAGGCTTGTGTAGAAGGGCTGGATTCAAGTCCTCTTGCTTTTTGTAAGTTCCTCATTCATGGTTTTTTTTTTTTTTCTTTTTTTTTTTAATGCACTAGGATCTGGGCTAGGTATGGCAAATGTAACCAAGAGCACAATGCCTGAGGAATTTGAGTGATTGCACACACAGGTCCAGCGCACAGAAAAATTGTCGTGCTCCATTAGGATGACCATGACAATGCCTTTTTAAAAATATTCAATTTAACGGAATGGAATGGGAATACAGCAGGAAAGCATATTTTTATCTTTTGTGCTTGTTTGAAATATATCTTTAAAATTTTCTACCCAAATTGATTATGTTATGAGTTCAATAAATTATGCATAAAATGTACAACTTATGACATCACCACAAACTACCACCATAATTAGAAAACATGTCTATCATCCCCCCAAATTTCCTCCTGTCATTTTATTATCTCTCCCTCCTATCATCTGTATCCTTAGGCAACCACGGTCCTAGGGAAGCCCTTTGGAAATAAGGAAAACTGTTATTCCTTTCAGGCCAGTCCCTGTGGGTGGTCAGAGGTGAAGAAGTTTCAGGAAACAAAGGTACACATGGAGAAGACACAGGCCGACTCCAAGTAAGAACTGAAGGCAAACAGATCTTGCACCACCTGAGTATTTAACCCTTGTTGCCATGAGAAGAAGATGTCATCTTCCCCTTTCATGAACAAGGATCCAGCATTTGGAAAGGGAGGGCCATGTCCAAGGTCACATAGGTAGTAAGAGGCAGAGTCATAGGTCTGCCTGGGTCCAAAGCCCAGGCCTGCTCTGCAAAGAACTCTCCCTCTGGGTCCTATAGCCACTTGCCAGGATGGTTTCACTCACTGAAGTCCCCACTCAAGTCCCAGGGGTGGCTTCCCAGCATGCATGGAGCCCCGCCGTGTGTCCTTCTGGATTCTCAGCACCCCTCTCATTGTTAAGAAGGGAGCCCGAGGGCCCAAGACCAACACTGACCCCCAGCCCTCATGGTCCAGCCCCATCTGAGCCTGAGAACAGAGAGCCCCAGCCTCTTCGGGGGACACCTCCCGGGGAAATCCCCAAGCTGCTACACTCTGGAACGAGGCCCACGATGGGACATTTTAATGTTGCCTAAAACCAAAACAACAGCAGGCATACATGTTAAACATTTAGCTTTTGAAAGTTCCCCAGTAACATGCAAATGACTTATTCTTTCCATAAACCTCTTACCGTTGCAGAGAGCCGGGCAGTGGTAGAGGGATGGTGAGAAGTCAGGAGCAGAGTGGGGGTTGAGGAAGGGGATAGAGGAGAGCAGAGGAGGGGGTAAGATGACTAAGGAAGGCCTGGGGGACATATGACTTCATGACTTAAAAAGAAAAACAAACCCACCAGCAGCAGCTTTACATTTGGACAGGGCCATTTTGGCACATTCACACCAAAATGGCTATACCTAGCTGACCAAGAGAATGTTCCAGAGCCCTCGCTGAGCTTCAGCTTCCACAGTAAGTATGTGAGGAAGGCTGCAGGAAGCATCTGGGAACAAAACACATCACAAGCCTCAGTTCCTTCCAGGAGCTGAAGGGCAGAGGCTGGGCTGCACAGCCCACTGGGGACAGAAAACTGAAATGAAGAGATGTGTCCAAATCTTGTGTGATCGGCTTAAGAACCACCAGACTTCCTGAGGGAGGAATGAAGCAGTTCCTACCTCAGTTTCCTCATCTGCACAGAGAACATGGTACCCCCAGTTCCTAGAGTTTCAGCACTGAGTGGGACTCAGTGTACTAGAAACCCAGCTCAACGCCTGGCACATAGAAGCAGCTCAAATATATGGCGGTTCCCTCTTGTTCCACTGCCATTCCTTCCAGCACCCTCAAAATGCAGGCTGTAGGCTCAGAGGAGCTCCCTGGGTACCATGGAAATTTTGTACCTGCTTCAAAATGTCTTTGCTTTATTCTGTACATGGATTCCTTGATTGCAATCATGGAGACCAAGATGGCCACCAGTTCTGCATTTGAATTCTCTGTTGGTGTTTGACTTGAGGAGAAGGAGCTGGTGGGGCAGAAGCAGGTCCCAAGAGACTCCACTGCTAGTCTATCTCCTGCCCTCACCCCAGTTTCCTCCTTCACTCTGCTTTCCTTCTGACTGGGCCAGAGAATTAATCTGACCTAAGTCCACTAGGCCTCCTTCTCCCAAACAAGAGAGCCAGGACTGGGCTCTTCTCTAGACTGGGCAGAACTTGTGGCTCCTCTGCCCTCAGTGAATCTGACCCAGAGCCACCCTATCATATAAGTGTTGGTGAGGGAAGGGCTGCTTTCAGCAAAAGAAGAGAGGGTACCCAGGCTCCCAGGGAGGAGGCAAGTCCCAGATATGTCCTAGAAATAAAGGGTCAAATGTGATGGGAACAGGAAGCACTCTTTCCAAGTCTTCCAGGTGACATTTCATATGCCAGCGCTTATTTTTATTTCATGAATACACGTTAGGCACCCACCATGTGCCAAGCACTGTGGACAAGAAGGATGTGGAAGTGAATAGCACCTGGTGCTTGCCCTCCAGAGGCTCATGGGAGGAAGTAATGTAACCAACACACACTGTAACAATGGACAGTCACCAGCGCAGAAGGGGCAGACGCAGCAGTGCCTTCCAGGAGCTAGGAGTGGAGCCATCACCTGTAGGTTCTAGAGGCAGCTATGTGGGTGCCCCCAGGCTCTCCCCTGTCCAAGGCGCTCGGTCAGTTTCCTACCCTCTGTGCCTCCACTTTTCTCATCTATGAATGTTAACTCCTTTGTGGTGTCATTGAAATCTGACATGAATTCGTATATGTAAAGCATGTTTAGTGTAGTATCCTGCTGTTCGATCTGTAAACTTATTTATTAAGGTTATTATCACGAAGGAAAAGCAGATGGAGAAGGGCACAGGGAAGGCATTTCTGGAAGCAGGAACAGAATTAACAGGAGCAGGGAGGCAGATACCTGGGCTGCGGTTTGGCATGGGGGATGAGGAAGCCAGGAGCTGGCCAAGAGCCAGATCTAGTCAGGCTGTGCACACCTCGTAGTGGTGTGAACTTGACCTGGGAATTGATGGGGGAGCTCATGCCTGTACCACAAGGCAGCTGCACCAGGAGAAGTGAGACTGCAGGGAAGGATCCCAGATAGGAACTGACTGCAATAGAGAGAGGGGGGTAAAGAGGTGCTCAACTAACATAGTGGCAGCCCATGGAGACGAGGTGAGCATGGGGCCTGGGGAACTGGAAATGAGAAGGAGGAACAGATAGAAAGCAGGGTGGCCTACGTGAGCCACGGAGTCATAAGGTCTAGAGGGACCAGAGCACAGGCAGGCTGGGGAGTGGCAAGAAGAGGTGACAAAATATCAGGGGTGAGAAACAGACCTTGAAGCTTTGTGTGAACTCAAATTCACAAATTACAGATGAGAAAACTGAGACGCAGAGTGATTAAGCAACTTGGAAGCATCAGAGCCCACATCCTTAATCCCTCTGCTCAGTGTTGATTTTGAGACACCTGAGGGCAGAGGCCTGGGCTGGAAGTGGGGGTGCAGCAGCACCCTGGGAAAGGTGAGGTCATCCAGGAGAGGATGGGAATGGGCAAGAAGGGCATGGGCTGGGTGAGCAGAGAGGGGCTCTGCCACACAGTGGGGGCTCCTTGGGGAAGGGGTCCAGCCAGCCAGGACGCTCCCCAGGAGGACCCAGCAGACACCATCCTCTTTGGTCTCCCCAGCCCTCAGGGAAGGGTCCAGCCTGAGGACGGGGCCTCTTGCCCTGTCTGTCCTCCTGCAACCCACAGAGGGAACACAGGCAGAGCTGGGTGCGTAACCTCCCTGGGCCCAGCAAGTCCAGAATGGCAGCGCCTTCCCGCCCCAGAGGCATCCCAAGGGAGAGCTGGAAGGATTAGTCTCAGCTTTGGGAGACGAAACACAGTCCAAGTGGAAGTAAGCCAGACCTTGCTGGGCTGTTGTCCAGCCCAATCGTGTCACCAGGTCCCCATGTGGACAGGGCTTAGGTTCTGTTGACAGAGGTGTTTACTTCAGCTCCACCAGCCACTGGCCCAGGGCCCATTTGGGTGTGTCATTGGTTCAGGTGAGGTTTCACCAACACACACACACACACACACACACACACACCTCCCTCCCACAACCATCTCCCTGAGTCACCCTCACCCAGCCAAACCCACCTGGAGCTCCGGGCATGTCCCTGGTCTCCCAACAGGTCACTATGCTGAGTTGTCAGCTGAGGCCTAACAAGTCCAGTGATCCACGTAATGAGCTGGGTGAATTCCTGAGGGAAGAGCAGCCTCAGGTCCCTAGCACTTTCACCTCAGGAAGAAGAGGGGATAAGGAGGGAGGCAAAGCCACGGGAAAGGAAATTCCCCCAACCTTCACTTACTGCTCCCCTGCCATTGTGGCTCCAGTGCCACATAAGACCAATGCTGGGCCCCCGAGTAATGACAGAAAAGAAAGGAAACACAGATGTAGGGATCATGGAGCCCAGAATGTCTGTTCTCAAGGGCACTGACAGACTGAATGAGTCCAACCATCTCTCATTTCCAAATGAGGACGCTCTCTGTCCAAGGACACTCAGTGGGTGAATGACCAACTAGGGAATCCAGGGCCTCTTGTGTCCACAGGGCCTTTACCCTGCATCACACAGACTCCAGTTAGGAGGACTGGAAGAGCCCAGGTGCCCGTGAGCCTGGCCCTGTTGCTACCCTTGGAGGTAGCCCAGAGCAGGCTCTGCTAACCTCACAGCCTGTGTTTTTACTTCCCTCACCTCCAAATTTTAGGGATAACTGTCAGCCCTACATGTCATGTCACCAAATGCCAGATTCTGTTACAGATAACTGAAAAGGCCTGAACTGGAACAGCTGTTTGGAGCTAGTAGGATACTGGAAATGTGGTTACTGTGTGTATAGATAGAGTGGGCACCTTGCAACCCACTTACAAGTACCCTGGATAACCAATGGATATCCCAGGAGCACCTGCTTCATGCCCAGTCCTGTACTCCAAGAAACAACACAATTTGGGCAGCTTATATCTCCAAATTCTTTTTCCTGCCATGCAAAAAAATGAACAGCCCTAAGAAAACAGAAAAATAAATAAATAAA
Source organism: Callospermophilus lateralis (assembly GCF_048772815.1). Classification (NCBI taxonomy): domain Eukaryota; kingdom Metazoa; phylum Chordata; class Mammalia; order Rodentia; family Sciuridae; genus Callospermophilus; species Callospermophilus lateralis. The sequence continues at coordinate 36,640,463 of NC_135318.1, forward strand.
ACCAAGTGTTCTCATACTCCTGATTCAAAACGTAAAAATAAGAGAAATAAGCCAACTGTGCAAATAGTAAATAGACTAACCCCCTTACTCATCAGCCAAATATTGATATTTCCTTTAAATTTTTGGCTAAAATACTCATACTTGGATATGGAAAGACTTGTGGTTATTGGCCTAACGCTGTTCTAAATCGTATACAGACATTCAAATTATGACTTTCAAACAAAAATTACAGATTTAGAAGGATCTTGAGCCCAAAAGTTATTTTGACATGTGTAAAATAAGTCATCATATCGACACATCACCACGTTTTGCCGGCCAAAGTGTCCAAAATAGTGCTGCCGTTTTTATTATTTACCTTTTTGTTTTTATTTATTCATAATGGTGCAATTTATAATTAAAATGAATAGTAGTTATTTATTGTTATTTATAATTCAGGTTTTTAAATAGCCAAGATAATTTTAGTCAAGAATGGAGCACACAGTCATATAAATCGTGGGCAACACATGAGGTCCATTTTTCTGGAATCCTCCTGAATGTTGATTGGATTCATATCTCAAGAAGTTTATAGTCTAAATCCAGGTAGACCAAGCAAATAAAAGATAATACAGCAAAGAATCCTCAATTTTAAAGTTGACACCAATTCATTCAGGGTCTCATCTCATTCTCTAATCCCAGCTCTTGTGCTTTCAATCAGCTCAACTCAAAAATGATTCCAATGTCCAGGAATCCTATTTTTAATACTCCTACACTGACCTTCCCAAAAGTGTAGCAGTGGTGGTCTGAGGTGGGAGAGCTGTGCCGCCTGCCTCCTCCAAAAAGAAATTGCACCAGGAAGCATCAGGGCAAATCAATGACCGAAAACCACATCATTTTAGAAGTGATGCTCAACCAGCTACTGGGATAATTTGAGGGGTTGGAGAGCTGCCTTTTCCGAAAGAGACAAGACTGCCAGGTTGGATCCTGCCTGTAGAAATGACCTAGGTAAGAAGGGATTGGACTTTGAGAACCTCTTACATGGCTTGGGGGCAAGACATCTTTTTCAAGGTGAAATGGTATTTACTCATAAGAAAATAGGGACCTATTAGAGAACTCAGACTCCAATATTGGAGCCTGAGTTCTGCATAATTCAAGGCAGGTGACTTTGAATTGTAAAGCTACATGTTAATGGAGATCTGAGCTTTCAAGATCTGGTTTACAAAAATCAGATCTAATCACACCACATGGATTACCATACCTGGAGGGGTGGGGTGGAAGAGTGGTTAGGTCAAACTCCTCTGGAAGACTCAGAATTTGAATCTCAGCTCTATTTCCTCCTAATTGTGCCACGCTGGACATATAATTGACCTCTCTTTTTCTTGGTAAAATGGACATAATAATGTCATCTATTTCATAGTTGTTTTGTGGATGGAATAGAGATATATAGGTCTGCAGAGGAGCAAATCAGTGCATCCCCGTGAGGAAACTGCTTGAGGCTGAGGAAAGGATCATTCAACAGGACAGAGATTCGCACAGGGCCAGGACAGAAAACCTCCTAATCCGTGATACAGCAGGTAGAATCCTCAGAAGGGTGTTGACTCAGTAGTGGTAGAGATTTAGCCCTAGATAAAAGGCCATGTGTTCCCACATCACTTAAAAACAAGGCTCAGTAGTATCAAACTGTTTCCAAATAATTTAGTGGCATCCCAAGACAAAATTCTAGAATATGTGTAAGAACACAAAAATATGCAGCACTCAAAAATATGAAATTCATAATGTATGGTATCTAATTTAAAAAATATAGATCTTCCAGGAAACAAGGAAAATATAACCCATGTGAGTTTACACTGAGCTTATTGAGGATGTGGCTCAGTGGCAAAGTGCCCCTAGGTTCAAACCCTCGTATCTAAGACAAAAAATAAAATAAAATAAAAGCACTAGGAAGGATTAATATATGAGTAAATATAAAGGAATTTGTTTTTCTTTTGTTTAGAATTTTGAAAAATAATTGACTATTTAAAATAAAATAGCAGCAATGTATTGTAAGGCTTATAACATATACTGAGCTAAAATATATAAGGCCAGAAAAGGAGAAAAAAGAAACTATCTTTTTTTAATACTATACGTGAAGCAGTACAATAATATTTGAAGATAGACTGTGATCAGTTAAATATGTATGTTATAAACCATAAAACAACCACTAAATAGACAAAGAACTATAACTATAACCTAGAAAAGAAAATAGAATAAAAAATAAGCAAAAAGAAACTAGGAGAAAGGACAGGGGACAAAAAGGAAAGGGGAAACCAAGAAGATAGGAAACAAAGAGAAAACAAGAAAGCAGATTAAACCAAACCATATTATTAATAATATTCAATGTAAATGGTCTAAGTATTGCCATGTAAATGACAGAATAGCAGATTGGATAATAATAAAAAAAAAAAAAAAAAAAAAAAAAGCAAAACCCATCTGGGAACTCCTCCACACTTTTTTCCAAAATGCCAATTCTAATTTTCATTTTAACCAAAAAACATGCCAGGGTTTCCCTTTTCCCCCAAACAACCAGCCAAACAAAAAACAGAATTCTCAGGTGATCCCGCAATCCCACTTTGCTGTATATATCCAAAGCAATTGACATTAGTTTGTCAGAGAGATGGCCTCACTCCCATACTTATTGCAGCATTATTCACAATAGCCAAGATATGTAAGCAACATTAGTATCTATTCAAGAGAGCAATGAAGAAAATGTGTCATACACACATACACTCAAAATTATTGAATCCAGAAGCACTAACACTGAGCTACCTCCCCAGCACTTTTTAAATTTTTTGAATTTTGAGAGAGTATCTCACTAAGTTACTGGGGCTGGCCTCAAATGTGTGATCCTCCTGCCTCAGCCCCCTGAATTGCTGGGATTACAGGAATGAGTCATCACACCTGGCACTATGTAACTTTTTAAAAGTTTGTGACAACATGGGTGAACCTGGAAATTGTTAGGTGAAATAAGTCATATCTAGAAGACAAATGCTGCATAGTCTCATTTATATGTTGAATCTTAAACAGCTGAAAACACAGAAGCAGAGAACAAGATGATGGTTACCAGAGGCTGAAGCAGAGGATGGGGAAAGGGGATATTATTCAGTATACAAAGTTTTAGTTGGGCAGGAGGATTAAGTTTTAGTGATCTATCACACAGAACAGTGATCATAGTTAATAATAATGTAGTATATATTTCAAAGTTGCTCAACTGATTTAAAAAATCTATAAATGCCCTGTATTTTACATGTTCTCATCTGCTGCAATCTGGCTGGGCAAATAACGGGGGGGGGGGGGGGGGGGGAGGGGGGGCGGGGCGGGGTGTGACAAGGAACTTGTGAAGGTTGATATAGTGGGAGCCGCTTTATTACAGGACAGAGAAGTATATATACCCAACTAATTACACACAGCTTAACTTAATTAACATAAACTAGCTACAGCAGTCAACCAATAAGAAATCATCATCTTAATGATTACACAGCTTAACTTAATTGACATAATCTAGACACAGCAGTCAGTCATTAAGGAATCTCTATCATCCTAATGGCTCGCTGGTGTTACTTCTCAAACCATTCCTCTTGGCAAAGTGCCAGGCGCCATCTTGACTTGTCTGTGGCTCTCAACAGAAACACACACACACACATACACACACACACACAAATGGTGAGTAAGGTGAGAGATATATTGGTTAGCTTGATTGAATCTGTCTACAATGTTTACACATATCAAAACATCATATTGTACCCCACAGATACACACAATCGTTATTTGTCAATTAAAACTTTTTGAAATATAGAGTAAGAAAAAATTAAACCAAACCAAAGTAAATAGTATTTTTTAAAAAAAAAAAAAGCATAAATCGGGAGCTGGGGATGTGGCTCAAGCGGCAGCGAGCTCGCCTGGCATGCGTGCGGCCCAGGTTCGATCCTCAGCACCACATACAAGCAAAGATGTTGTGTCCGCCAATAACTGAAAAATAAATATTAAAATTCTCTCTCTCTCTCACTCTCTCTTTAAAAAAAAATAGGTTTCTTAAAATAAATAAATAAATAAAAGCATAAATCAATGAAATTTTTAAAAGGGAAAAACAGAAAAATCAATAAACCATAAGCTGGTTCTTAGAGAAAAATCAATAAATCTTTCTTTAATTTTTATTCTAATTTGTTATATATGACAGCAGAATGCATCACAATTCATATTACACATATAGAGCGCAACTTTTCATATCTCTGGTTGTATACAAAGTATATTCACACCATTTGTGTCTTCATACATATACTTAGGGTAATGATGTCCATCTCATTCTACCATCTTTCCTACCCACATGCCCCCTCCCTTCCTCTCCCACTCCTTTGCCCTATCTAGAGTTTGTCTAATCCTCCCATTCGCCCCCTCCCAACCCCACTATGAATCAGCCTCCTTATATCAGAGAAAAACAATCAGCATTTTTTTAGGATTGACTAACTTCACTTAGCATTATATTCTCTAACTCCATCCATGTACTTTCAAATGCCATGATTTTATTCTCTTTTATTGCTGAATAATATTCCATTGTGTGTATATATACCACATTTTCTTTATCCATTCATCTACTGAAGGGTATCTAGGTTGGTTCCACAGGTTAGCTATTGTGAATTGTGCTGCTATAAACATTGATGTGGCTGTGTCCCTGTAGTATGCTGTTTTTAAGTCCTTTGGGTATAGACTAAGGAGAGGGATAGCTGGGTCAAATGGTGGTTCCATTCCCAGTTTCCCGAGGATTCTCCGTACTGTTTTCCATATTGGCTGCACCGATTTGCAGTCCCACCAGCAATGTATGAGTGTACCTTTTCCCCCACATCCTCGCCAACACTTATTGTTGTTTGTATTCTTAATAGCTGCCATTTGATTGGAGTGAGATGAAATCTTAGAGTAGTTTTAATTTGCATTTCTCTAATTGCTAGAGATGTTGAACATTTTTTCATATATTTGTTGATTGTGTATCACCTTCTGAGAGGTGTCTGTTAAAAAAATTGATAAATCTTTAGCTAGACTAAGAATAAAACAAAGAAACAAGTTGCTAGTAATGAGAGTGGTGACGTTATTACATATTCTGAATAGTAAGAGGATAAGTGAAGCCCTGGGTAGTGGTACACACCTGTTACACAATAGGCTGAGGCAGAAGGATCTCAAGTTCAAGGCCAACCTGGGCAACTTAACAAGACTCTATCTCAAAACAAAATAAAAAGAGCTGGAGATGTTGCTCAGTGGTAAGTGCTTTCCTAACATGTGCAAGGCACTAGATTTAAACACCAGTACCACAACATTAAAAAAAAAAAGTATATATTACACAAAACTTTATAGCAGTCAGCTCAAAAACTTAGGTAAAATGAACAAATTCCTTGAAAGAATAACAATATTAGAGTTCACTCAAAAAGAAATAAATAGTCCAAATAGCCTCATAGCTTTTAGAGAAAATCCCAGGTTCCTCTAATGCTTCCTTGATGAATTCTACCAACCAAACATTTAAGATATCAATAACATCAGTTCTTTACAAACTTTTCCCCTAAATTGAATACTTCCTAGTTCATTAATAGAATTCAACAATATCCCAATACCAAACCAGCCAAATACTTTAAGCAAAGAAAACTAAATTAAATTTTCTCATAAATGTAAGTGAAAAAATCCTTTTAAAAAACATCATCAAGTTGAATTCAGTGGTTTTGTAAGAATAATGCATGATGACCAAATAGTGTTTATCCCAAGAACATAGGGTGGGTTGAAAAGTCAATGTCATTCATCATTTGATCACACAAAAAGGGGGAGAAATATGTGATCCTACTTTTGAAAAAGCATTTGATAAAGTGAAACATTTGTTCCTGATTTAAAAAAAAAAAAGTCAGGAAACTGATTGATAGTAGAAGAGAACTTTTTTAAACTGATAAAGACCATCTGCAAAAAAAAAAAAAAAAAAAAAAAAAAAAAACCTTAATACCTTAATGATAAAGACTGCTTTCCCTCCATATCCAAGATTATGACTATTACAAGGATGACTGATCCTAGCATTTCTAATTAATGTGGTACTGGAGGTTCTTGCCAATGTAATAAGGCAAGAAGAAAAATAAAGTTTGTCTCCAGACAGCAAAAGGGGAAGTAAAACAACCTTTATTCACAGATGACATGATTACCTGTGTCTAAAACCCAATAAAATTGATTAAAAAACTACTAGTACTAATAAGTGGATTTAGCTAGATTGTAGATAATATAAGCTCTAATTTTATTTTTATATACTAGCAATAAACAATTATAAATTAAAGTTTTAAAATATTTTAGTAGCATCAAAATACAAACTAGGGGGATAGGAAGTGGATAGGAAGGGCAGCAGAATACAACAGACATTAGTATGGCAGTATGTATAAACATGGCTGTATAACCAATGTGATCCTGCAATCTGCACACGTGAGAAAAATAAGAATTCATACCCCATTTGAATCAAATGTAAGATATATGATATGTCAAGATCATTGTAATGTTTTGAGCAACTAATAAAAAAAATACAAACTAGGAAGAAATTTTACAAAGATGTCATGGTCTATACACAGAAAACTAACATGCTGAGATAATTAAAAATTGTTAAAGAAAACTTAAGAGATATATTGTGATATAAGAGATATATAAACCAGAAGACTCAAAAATAGATATCAACTCTCATAAGTTGACCTATATATCCAATGCAATCACAATTAAAATTCCTTCTAGCTTTAAAAAAAAAAAAAAGGTAAGTTGATATTAAAATTCAAATGGTTACACAAATGACCTTGAAAACTATGAACAAAGTTGGAGGACTTATACAACCCCCATTTCAAGACATTATTAAACTTCAGTATTTAAAAAATTATAAAAAAATAAATTTGAAATAAATATAGAAAATAAATAGAACAAAACAGGGACCATAAATGAACTCATACAGATATGATAAATTGACTTTTTTTACCAAAATACAAAAGTAATTCAGTGAAAAAGGAATAATCTTTTCAACAAATGATGCTGGAACAACTGGATATTCATATGTGAAAAAAAGTAAATCTTCAACCATACCTGGTACAACACACACTAAATCCATTGAGGAAAACATGATTGCTTCTGTCACTAAAGATCTTGAACTCAGTGCTGTCCCAACATAATTCATAGTCTAAATATTCACTATCAGCACCAATACCATCCAGACCCCCAAGGAATCTACCCATCAGAAGGCCACAAGGATTTGTAGAGTTTGCCTCTGCTAATATTAGAGATGAACACTATTTCAGAAGATAGGAAGGATTTAAGTGACAAAGCATTTAGATAAAAGATAAGATTAACTAATTACCCTGCCAAATCCTAAGTCTCAAACATGAATTCATAGATTCTTACATGTAAAATTTATTCCCCAATAATGTTAGGCATCCATCCTCTTACTTTTTTAATATTCTAATTGGAGGTTTTTGAATTACAAATTGCTGCCAATTTTACAATAATTACTCATGGGGAATATTTTGCAATATTAAACTATTCATATTATTCTTAAATTTGTATATATTGAGTCTAGAAGTAATATGCTTGGAATGCAATTCTGTTTCTTCATCTTGGCAAATAGACACTGAATGCAAGAATTATAAATAGTTTTTAAAATATTTGATGTTTTAAATAAATAGTAAAAATATTAAATGTTTCAGATTTATTTAAATAATTTCATTTAGAATTTGGTAATCCAACTGCAGTAGGCATTTTTCCTTTTATTTTATTTTGGTACCAGGGATTGACCCAGAGGTCTTAACCACTGAACCACATCTCCACCCCTTTTTTAAAATTTTGAGACAGAGTCTTGCTAAGTTGCCTACAGCCACACTAAGTTGCTGAGGCTGGCTTTGAACTTGCAATCCTCCTGCCTCAGCCTCCTGAGTCACAGGGATTATAGGTGCATACCACTGCACCTGGCATGCCTTTTATTTTAGTAATTTTGCATAGAAGAAATAGAAGAACTTTCAAAATGTTTATGAAAAAATGTAATTTTAATTTTTTATATAAGTTAGAGTTTTTGGTAAAAACATTCAAATAGTATACACTTGAACAATTCTACTGCATTTGAATACTTTTTATTTTTTAATTGATCTTTAAGAAGTTATAAAAATTATATTAAAGTAGAGATGGTACTGAAATAAAATATAGTGGAGTAGAGCTCAGGAAAGAAAAATGCTAAAAAAGAATAGAAAAACATTTAAAGTTACTTATCTTTTTTTGACATTAGAAGCAACGAAGGTAGACAGACTCCTGTCATGTAGGGCCCAAGAATTCAAGAAAGGACATCTGAAAATCTGTACTTAAGAAAATTTAATTTTTCATCAGAACAATAAGGGTTAGAGGTTGTTCCATGGTAGAATGTGTTCTGTATGTGTGAGGCTCAGGGTTTGACCCCAGAACCATAAAAAAAATTAAAATGAGCAAAAAAAAAAAAATTTTGCAAATCTATGGTTTGAACAAGTCAGATGAAATTCTTGCAATTTTATACTAAACAAAGATTGAATTGCTGCTCAAAATGATAACAATGAAAGAGGATTGATCTAATTCACCAAGCAGGAGTTCAAATAAAAAGTAAACTCCAGCCTTCTTATTAAAAGAAGAACATCACGTTCATAAAACTAACACATTAGAGGTGAGAAAGAAACCACTCTAGCTTTGCTCGGCTGTTTCCTGGACAGTGACCATAGGAAATGGTGGTCACATGTTTCTCACAGCAAGAGAATGCTTCTCCTGAAACACAATCTAATGAGCTCATGTTTACAGTTTTCCACTGAATGAACATAGAAGAAATTTAACTCTTCATTTTATACCAAAATTATTTCCAACGGAAACGCTGTAGACAAAAATTTTGTTAACTACAATTAGATGTTTCATAATCAATATTCAAGATCAAATTTCTCCATGACAGAACTCATGCTAGAAAAACTTAGGTTCTTGATTAGCTGAAAACAAAACATCACTTGAACATGAAAGGTAGGTATGCAATTATTTTTAAAAGGCATACAGTAAAACTTTCATAGTACGCAATCAGGGTAAGTGAACACAGATATAAAAATTTCACTGATGCTCTGCAAAGAATTATGTATTTGTTATTTTAGCTAAGCAAGTTGAGGCTTTTAGAGATATTAATAACATATTTAAGGAAAAATAAGTATTGTAAGTTTACTGGAAAAGATTTTTAAAATGTGATGGTAGAGTGGCAAGGTCTATTTAAGGGATTTTTAAAGGAAATAATTGCCATCTAAGATGGAGAATTCAAAATGAGATAAGTTAATAAAGTGAAAAGAAATTCTAATGTAATAAATGCATATAATGAAATAAAAGTGAATATTACTTTGTTCAACTAGATTATATCAGAAACTGAAGTTACATTTAACATCTTTAATTTGTGTTGATGACATACCAGAAGAGAGAAACCAGGAATTTTCAGCTTTGTGAAAAGTACAGAAACTATTTTCACTGAAGGAATTGATTTTTTAAATTGTCAAGGGCAAACCTTTACAATGGCACTAGCATAGTTTAAAAGTAAAGACGTTTTGGTTTGGGTGTAGTGACACTATAAAAACCCCATGACTGGGAAGGTTGAGGCAAGAGGATCACAAGTTCAAGGCCGACCTGGGCAACTCAGTGAAACCTCGTCTCAAAATAAAAATAGAAAGGACTGGGGATGTATCTCAGTGATAAAGCACCCTTGGGTTCAGTCCCCAGTACTTGGGGGCTGGGGGGGGGGGAAGGCATTGTGAACCAAATTTGGAAGTTCCATCTCTAGCGCTAAAAAAAAAAAAAAAAAAAAAAAAAAAAAAATCCTTATTTTGTGAGGCTGAGTAGACTTTTAAATGTATGGATAAAGACATTCACTTGTATGGGGGCAGGAGGTAGGTGCTCTTCAGACAGATAGGTTTGGCTTTGAATGTTTGTATTAGATTTGGGAGGTGGACTTACTTTGGGAGCTCTCCTTTGGAAATCTAATCTATGCACAGGGTCAGGTTGACCTCAACCTAGCATTGGCAACTCCATCTGTTCTCCCATTCTCTGTAGGGTTGTTTTGGTTTGTCTGTTTTGTTTTGCCCCTGCTCCTGCTTCTGGGAATGATCCAGGAATGGGCAGCTGGTCCAGGAAGGGCCAATGAGGGAGCTCGTTAGTAGAGACCCTGTTGCAATCTACTCTGTGCTCCTGGGAGCTGTTGAATGCCTCATTTCCTCTGTAAACTGTGAGGCATCCTGATGTAGACACACACAGAGAGCTGAGGGAATCAGAGTCTCTAAGAGGCCTTCAAATATCTGCTTCCAGCTGCTTCCAAGAGCCATCATTACTCCTGTCCTTCCTGAGGCTGTGAAAGTGACCCTTAAGTAGAATTCACACAGCCCCAAACTGGCTACTTCAAAGTGTTTAACTTGGAGTCCTTCAGTACATTCACATGTTGTGCTACCATTCCTCTATCCAATTCAGAAATATTTCCACCACCCGGCAAAAATCCTTCACCCCCCATCAAGTATCCACTCTCCATTCTCCTTCTCTCACCCCTGACAACTTCTAATCTACTTTTGCCTACGTGGATTTATCGAGACTGGACATGTCTTATAAATGGAATCATACAATATTTGATTTTTGTGTTTAGCTTCTATCACTTTGGATAATGTTTCCATGGAAGCATGTGTCAGTACTTCTTTCCTTTCTGTCCCTTAATAATATTCCATCATATGTATATATCGCGTTGGTTACTCCATTCATCCATTGATGGATATTTGAGTTGCTTCTACCTTTTTGCTATTGTGAATAGTGCGGCTATGAATATCCATGTATAAGTTTTTGTTTAAATCTACTCTTTGTTTGTTACTTTGGTATCAGGGATTGAACCCCAGAGACAGTTTACACTGAGCCACATTCCAATCCCTTTTTATTTTTTGAGACAGGGTCTCATTAAATTGCTTTGGGCCTCACTAAATTACTACAGCTGGCTTTGAACTTGTAATCCTCCTGCCTCAGCCTCCCGTGTTCTTTGGAGTATATGTGGAATTCCAGGAGTGGAATTGCTGGGTCATTTGGTAACTCTACAGTTAGCCCTTTGAGGACCTACCAACAGTAGTATTCTCTTTTGTTTAAGGTTGTACATATTGGATTTCTGGCACTCATCTTAAAGAGTTTTCTTGGTTTGGGCTCAAATCAGCTTCCTGATCCATTCAGTAACCAATCAATTCCACAACACCACAACAGCAGCAGTGTGACAGTTGCAGGACCAGCCCTATGGCCTTTCCCTAACTCTGCCTGTGCTCTGTCCTACCTGTCACCCCTTATCCCCTACTTCTTACTCCAGCATACTCCTGCTCCCCTCAATGCTGGCTTAGGTTTCTCTCTTCTTGGCTCCTACCTGCCCCCACTAACCAACACACCCAATAACACTCCTCCTCATCCTCTCCTTTGCCTTGAAAGTGCTTACCTGAGTAAATCCCCACAATGCCCTCTACCCCTTATCCCAAAACACCTGGTACTCCCTCCTGGGCACACCTGCATATCTTATAACAGGTTTCAACTCAGTTCAGGCCTCACTTTTGTTGTTTCTGCCTGGAGTGCCAGTAATTTCAGATGTCTGTGATCTCTGCTACCTGTTCTCAGGCAGCCTCCATAGTCTCCACTAGGGCACACACAAGCAGATGGCAGAAATGAAGTAAAAACTTCTCCGGGGCAATACTCCTCCAGCTGTGGGACATGGGCCTCCTGTGTGATCATGATCAATTCCTTCCTCTCTCCGACCTTTATAGAACAAAAATGATAAGTTTCCTGCACTAAAGGTATTTTGAGCATTCAGGGTAATAGCAGACAATGATAGTAATAGGTGTTTTTAAGCATAACAACCCTGCAAGGAAGGGATTGTTTTACCAATTTTACAAGTGAAGACATCAGGGCTGAGGTCAATCTGCTATCAGTACTTACAAGGTTGGCTTTTGACCCAGAGCAGTCTGACTCCAAATTCTAGATTCCTTTCACCACATGACACTGGAACTGCATTGAAATAGTAGCAGACTATACACTGGCAAGATGTCGAGCAAACTATTATATTCATCAACTGTTCCTCTTACTGAGACTGGCAGAATTCTTTTGAAAAGTAACTTGGCAATAAGTACCAAAACCCCCAAATGTTCCCTTGACCTTGATGAAACTATCCTCAGGAAATAAATTTCATAATATTAAGACACGTGCATAGAGTACTCATTTCTGCCTTATTTGTAACAACAATATACTGGAAGTGACCTTCATATCCAACCACAGGGTACTGGTTAAGAAAAATTGTGGTGTAAAGTGAAAAGAATATTTTGTAGTAACGGTTCTCAGCTGGACATGATTTTTTCCCCTGAAGAAACATTTGGCAATCTCTGAATACATTTTTGGTTGTCCCATCTAGAGGCAGGGTGAATTGTAATAGCATCTCGGAATGGCCAGGGAATGCTTAGGACAGCCCCTAATGTCAATCATGCTGAGCTTGAGAAACCCTTTTCTATGGAAATTAAATGTTATTAACATGAAGACTTTATGATTTGATGTTATAAGAAAAAGTAGAATTCCAAATTCAGGAATATCACCATAGAATATTACCTTTCACACAAAGTTAACACCAGATGGAAAACTTGAAATTAAGTACATTGATGCAATTAGAGATGAACCTTATTCTTTGAAAAGTTTTTTTTAATGATTTTTTATACTAAGCAAAAATGAGAAAATCCTATTGTATATCTTCCTATGGATGTAATTGTTATTGTTCAGTGCAAACATTGTGCCTGGACCATTTATTTGGGCTCAGAAAATGCATCTGGAAGGAAAGAAGGAATGTGATTTTCTTTTTCCAATCAAAGCTCTGTGAACAGATATGGATCAAAGTGGTATTTTGAGAATGTCAAATTGAATGTCATCTAAATGTCATAGCCATTGTGTTGATCAAGATCCTTTCTGATTCAAGGAGCAGAAATCCAACTGAAACTAGCCTGCACCAGAAAAGACATGGATTTGTTCATGTGACTGAGATGAAGAGGTGGATCTACGTGTCAGGTCAGAGGGACCCGAGAGCTCAGCACTGCTATCTGCTCCTTTGGACACTCTGTGCTTTTTCTTCTCCTACTCTCAGACTCTCCGCCACACATCCATTGTCTGAGTGTGGTCAACTTTCCTCTACAGCATATACCTTCCTCATATAGCTTAGAGGCACCAATCACTCCAGGCTTAACTTCAAGTATCCAGCTCTAAGGTCAAAGGAAGAGAAAAACCCTATCTCAGCTCCTTACAGAAGACTCAAGTAAGGTTCTGGAGCCCTTCTTGAATCACATGTAGTCCAATTGCTGAGTACTATTAATAGAAAGTAGGAGTGGAGTTGGCAGGGAAGAGGGCTGGGCAGACCAGATCTACAACTATCCACCATATTGCACACTGGCAGACATTCAAGTATTTGAAAACATCTAGTGACACAGCCATAGGAGTGAAATATGAAAACAGAGCTCAAAAGATGTACAGTGTGTTAGGGTCTTGTGTTATCAAAAGAGAAAGAGAGAAAGAGAGAGAGAGAGAGAGAGAGAGAGAGAGAGAGAGAGAGAGAAAGAGAGAGAGAGAGAGAGAGAGAGATTGATTTTGGTAGTCTGTTTTTCCTCCCCCTGCAACAAAAGAAATAGATTCATGGAATCATAGAGTTGAATTGGCCTTAAAGTATCTTAATCAAGCACCTTGTTACTGTAGACATAAGGTGACATAATAAACATGTCTGTTTTGGAAGCCTAGGCATAGCTAGGTCCTGCATAGCTAGGAGAGAGAGCCCATTCCTGTCACCAGGTCAGCCCTCCAAGGCAGGATGGGACTTGAAGACGGACAGAGGCCTTCAAAGCTATTTATTGCTCTGGATGTCAGAACTGATAGACCCAGTGAATGAAGGAACTGAAGGAGGCATTAGAGGATTGGTGTTCAGAACTTTGATAGCAATCCAATAAAAAATATATTTTATTTTGCAATTCAGTATAAGCACAACACATGCACATATATAACTAAGACATAAGTTTGATGAAACAATATTTGCCTTTAGTATACCTAATGCAGTCTGATACTCTCTATTCTATTTAATTTCATTTTTAAGAAATATTTTTTCATGGCCCATTAGGTTGATTTTAAGTCAAGACCCACTAATGACTTGGACCAGTGATTTGAAACATTTAGTAAGAGTGCCCTGCCGGGGGGTGACGAATGACTTGTGTACCTTGATGCAGCAGGAATAGGAGCCGTTTATTGTAGGATCTGAGCGATATTTATACGTTTTACACAGCTTATCTAATTAGCATAAAATAGATACAGCAGTCAACCAATAAGGAATCTCCATACTTAATGGCTCGCTTTTGTTACTTCACAAACCACTCCCTCTGGCATTTGACAAGGCGCCATCCAGACTTGTTTACAGACTTTAACATTTCTCTGGCAAAATAACAGGTGCCAATCTGACTTGTTTACAGACCTTAACAGTGCCCATGCTCTCATGCTTAGTCCAGCATGTGGGTGAAACCTAAAATTTTCTACCATCACTTACTATTAGGGATTGAGGCATCTCCAGAAAGTACCCCTTACCTTTTTTTGTGTGGTGCTGGGGATGGAATCCAGGGCCTCCTGCATGCTAGGTCAGTGCTCTCCCACGGAACTGTACCCCCAGCCCCAGGAGTCCCATTAATATGTAAATATCTTAAAGATAAGAAAGAATCTACTGAGACCTACTGAGGGCTCTTGCTATAGGATCAGGTAGAAATTTTTCAGAGTGTATTAGCAGCACTGTCTGGATAGGAAATTCTGGTGGAGACTAGGAATTAGCAACTAACAAGAAAGTTGAAGGAAATGCAGATATACATAAATCTATTCATTCATTCATCCAAAGGCCAATTAAATTAGCTGAGCTTTCCTTTCCCCGTGATAAAATAAGACTAAAATCATTGTTTCATAAAATTACAGTACACAACACTGAATATATTTGCCTTATATAATGCACCAACCAGGGCCAGGCACCTAGAAAAAGTCTGATAAAATGTTTCATTCTTCCTATCTCTTAGCATCCCTCCTTGAAAGAAGATCTTATGTCCTGTCTTGGCCACGTGGCTTGAATGCTTTCCTGTAGGTGGGGGATACTTCCCTGCCATGTCAGGCTCAGCCATGTAATTTGGTTGGGATGTGAATGGAAGTGACAGTTGAAAACGTTTTAGGGACAATGTAAGTTTCTTCCAGTTCATTTGTGCTTTCTCTTGGTAGTGGTTCATCGCAGGGCTTCTCCTTCAGCCTGGGTCTCAGTAAGAAGACACACTGAACAGGACAACCACTGATCCAGAGTGTTGATGAAATATAAAGAAATCGAAGCTTCACTAAGGATTGGGGATGACTTGCTACCACAGAAAAGCTGATTAACAGAGTCCCACATTCAGCTAATGAGAGGAACTGAAAGAGGACCCCACAGGAGGAGGAAGAAAAAAGAGGATTATTTATCTTAAGTTCCCATTAGTACAGAGAATCATGATAATGTCTGTGAAAAGTATAAGACCAAGGTTAGGATATATGTGTTTTCTTCCAGAAGTTTAAAATCCAGTTGGAGTGGAGCTATAGACAAACAAGATGGTCTAGTCCCAGGGATAACAGACTGTAAGAACCAAGCATCCCCAGACCAAAGGCTGCAGTAATCCAGGTGTAGAGGGATGTGTCCGTGTGCAGAGAACATAAAGGACTTGAGTTGAGACTCATAGGATGTATACCATTTGAATGTTCAAAGAGGTGGAGCCACTGCAGGCTGAGAAAAGGGCACAGAGTATGTATGAGCAGTTAGGAGGTTGCAGGGGCAAAGGTCACGGCCAAGGGAGACATTCTTGGCTTGAGGATGCCATAACCTTGTCCTAGGAAGCACCCCAAGAGCCTTGATCTCCTTATTGTGTGGCACTTCCAGACCACCTCTCTCTTGGGTGGTGAAATAAAATTAATTGATCAGAGACTTGTAAGTGCTGACAGAGACGCAGAGATGTCTGGGACAACACAGAGGTGTCTGGGACTCCACTGCTGGTCCTCCCAGATGTGAGGCTGACTGGGGCCGTGCAGTCTTGACAAAGGCTTTAGTTATGACTCCAACCACCCAAAAAGTGTAACTGGATTTTTGGTGAATGGGCCTAGGCTTTCCATTTCTGGAACACCCCCATAATTTCCTGAGAGAGCTGAACCTTGTGGCCTAAGCATATTGCAAGCAATCCATGGGGATCAGGGGGGATTTTGCAGAACTGAGAGGCAAGCAGGGGGTGCCTTTTGTTCTCAAAAGAGAGCACTCCCCCTTTGTCCTCACCTCTAGAATTTCCAATCTACCTTGTTTTCACCTAGGAATAGTAGGCTTTTACAAATCTAGGCTTGCCCTGACTTGCTCCTAAAGGGATCTGTAGCCACAACAGATAACCACGCAATGCAATTAAGAATTTCCCTTCAGGGGCTGAGTTGTAGCTCAGTGGTGGAGCGCTCACCTAGCATAAGTGAAGCACCAATCCTTAGCACCACATAAAAATAAATAAACAAACAAATAAAATGAAGGTATTATGTCCATCTAAAACTTTAAAAAAATTAATAATTTCCCTTCAATGAGAAAATGGGGCTAAAGGAAAAACAAAGTAGGGCAAAGATAAAGATTAAGACAATGCTAGGGAAAGAGAAGACCACAATGTGACGATGTGCTTCCCTGTCGAAAATTCACAGAAGGTAATGCTGAATTCAAGTTTCCCAGTTTCTAAAAGATTAAAACTAGTGCCCAGATGAAGCACTGAGACCACAGAGAATATTCTCCCCATCCCAATGTGATGGGTTGGAAAGAATTCTACCTTCAATAATGACCCACGAGGGCTAATACGATAGTAGGTTTCAATTCATCGGTATAGACTAATGGCAAAAGTCCAAGTTCAATTTGTCAAGATGAGTTCTTTGAAAGACCAAGACAAGGTAGTCAACGTCTGCCACATCTGATGGTCCTTGATCCAAGGATGATATTTAAAAGGTAGACAAAGCGATAAATGGCTTATCCTTCAACCCATTCTCCAAGAGCATTATTTCTTAAAAACAAGCTTCTGATAAGAATAGAGTTTGAGGTGACTGGAGTGTGGCTCAGCAGTAAAGCACTTCCATGTATAAGGAATTGGGTTCGATCCTCAGCTCCACATAAAACTAAATAAACAAAATAAAGATACTGCGTCCATGTACAAGTAAAAAACATTTTTATAAAAAGAATAGAGTTTGAAGTTACGTTATCAGTGAAAAACTTGAAGTTCACAAAATCTACTTTTTTCCATTAAAAAAGACAAAATTTGCTTTGGTCATCAACCAAGTAGAAGGTGGGATGAATGTTCTCCTTTGCCAAGTTAAGGAGTCTAATCAGGATTGGAGCCAATATGAAATCCACTGAACCTCCACCCAAAGGGGACTACCAAGAGCCAAGATTTCCCATGGGAATTAGTTCTGCCTCTATTCTAACCTGTGGAGAAGTTCCCAAAGCTGCATGCCATGGACATCAGCCTCTCGTCTAACCAGCTAGAAAACGTTCCCCCATTGCCTATCGTTCACTCAGACCACAGTGCTTAACAACACGCGCAGGACGTTAGAATCCCAACACGCGTTCACAGCTAATAAAACGTCCCCTGGCCTAACCAGAATGAGCTAGACATAGTTATCTTTACAAGTCACAAAATGAGAGTGCTAGCGTGAGAAAGAGGGGGGCTGAGTGTACCAATATTTTTTTTAAAAAGGTTTGGCTATCACTATGAATTGTCTTTGAAAATAGAGTTTGAAGTTATGCTATCAGGGAAAAACTTGAAGTTCACTTGTCCCCACAAAGTCTTCAGATGATGTGAAAAGAAAGTTCGAAGGAATTCTCATTTGTTTTTCCCCTCCTGCCCACTGTCTACCTCGCTCAGCTCACCCAACAAACCCTAAGGATCTTCTTGACTTTTTCCTTCCCACACCAGCATCACAACCAAGAGAGTGGCCTTCCCAAATCACCACTGGCAACTTCAACGGAACTGATCAATTCATTCCACAGGGCCAGTGCTGATCCAAAAGAACACTGTGCTCACTGGAATTCGCAACATTCACCTGTCAAGTTGGACTTATGACAAGCAAAAGAACCACACTCCTCTTCATAATCTGGATCAATGCATTTGGGACACGATTCAAATCGGCCTTAAGTGTAGTAAGTGGGAAAGATTAGCTTATACACTCTTGATTTCTCTGTGACACCTAGTAGAGTGCTGCTAATGGTAGGAGCTTAATTGCTGTTATTTGATTAACACTTACTTTATTCCAGGAGCTGGACCTTACACCATTCACAGATTATTTCACACATGCATTTTGTCATTCATTCCAATAACTCTCTTAGAGAGGTATTATTATACCCATTTTTAAGATGGGGAATCAGAGGCTTTGGGAAATGTACAGACTCATCCAAGATTATAAGATGATAAGTAGCAGAGTGGACTTTAATCCCAAGACTGACCAATGCTAAAGCTTAAACTCTTTCCAGTTAATCAAGTTGTCTCTTCATAAACACTCCTCAAAAGCTATACATTCCTCTAGTAGCTATTGTGCCAATGATGGAAGGCATAGGTGTCAAACTTTGGTTCATTATGTCACATAAATCCTCTAGCAGTTACAAAGTCTAGCAAGAGTATAGAGACCATGAGGTAATGAACCTACCCTCACAGGAGCATCTTCTGTCTGAGACAACACAGAGGTGTTCGTACTCTAGTTGAAATTTAGTCTCAATGGTCTCAATTCTTAAAATAAAAGGCCAAGACTGAGATGCAGATTCTAAAAAATGAAGCCAAAGTTGAATTCCAAGTCCCTTTTATTTCAAAAAAATGTACACCAAGCACCTTATATGTGACAATTAGTAGTATGAAAGAAGGATTATTATTTCAACTCAGTATTTTACTGGTACCTTCTAATTATACAAAATGGTAGGATTCATTGTTACATATTCATTCATGCACACACTCTACCAGCTCAGTATTAAAGAAAACTAAGGTTTCATAAAATGAGGGTAGAAAAGAGTTGGATGTTATACCTGGTTCCAACTGAAGGGATGGAGTATTCAAACACAGGTTGGTGAGAAAACACAGAAAATGTTTAGGGAAATAGTAGTACTTACCAGAAAATGGTGGGAGAGGGGCACATACTGATGAACTGAGGCAGGATTATAGAGTGCTGTGAATGACTGAGAGCTTTGGATTTTAGTTGATTTCACTTGGAAGCCACTGAGACTTTTGATGGTTTATGGCTATGAACTAACTAGATCAATCTGTAGATTAGTCTAAATCCTCAGTAAAATCTGAGCAAATAGAATCTAACTGTGAATAAAAAGAATTATATACCATAACCAAGTGAAATTTATCCTAGACAGGCAAGGCTGGATAAATCAGTCAATGTAATCCAACACATCAAGAAGCTAAAGAAAGGCTGGAGTTGTGGCTCAGTGGTAGAGTGCTTGCCTAGCATGAGTGAGGCACTGAGTTCAATCCTCAGCACCATATAAAAATAAGTAAAATAAAGATCCATCAACAATTTAAATTTTTTTAAAAAAAAAAAAGAAGCTTAAGAAGCAAAGTCATATGATCATATCAGTTGATTCTGAAAAAGCCAAATGTTAAAATCCAGCTCCCATGCATAGTTTTAAAAAAAAAAATGCTCTCAGTTACAAAGTCTAGTGAGAGCATAGAGACCATAAGGTAATAAACACTAGCGGATAGCAATTAAGCTCCTACCAAATTAGGAATGCAGTGGAACTTTATCAACCTGTGAAGAACATCTTAAAAAAAAAACTACAACTAATATACAATTAATATCACTTTTAAAGGTGAGATACCAGATGAATACCCCCTAAGATAAGGAACAAGGCAAAGATGTTCATTCTCACTACTCCTTTCTGATATCATACTAGAATTTCTAGTTACTGCAGTAAGAAAAAGAAATAAGGGGTATACAGACAGGAAAGGAAGAAATGAAGCTATATTCACAGATGACATGACTATCTATGTAAATAAATCAATCTGGCACCCAGCATAGGAAGGACCCTTATTAATTTTGTAGCATAATTTTCAGAGTAAAACTTATTTATGAAGAGACTACTGGAGACCAAATTTTAAAAAGACAATCAACAAAGCCAAACTTTTCATTTAAATAGTAGACTTGAAAAAAAATAGTAAACTTGAATTAATTGATATGAATGTTAAGTCACTTAAATAAAAAGGGAAGAATCTCACCAGATGTCAGGTAGCACACAAACCTGTGCTGGCTAGGCCAGCTTTGTTGTACTCTTCCCTACCCTCCTGTGCCTCAGACACTGAATTCTGTTCTGGGAGCAGGTGGAGCATGATGTTATAGGACCAAGATGCATATTTTTTAAAAAAAACTGCTTTAAAATGATAATGTATTGATTTCATCTTCTGCCAGGCTTATCCCAAGTAATTAAGATAACTTGGGAAAAGGGTGGGGGAGGACTACAAAACAAGCCAACATTTCCATATTTCCTTGACTGTTCCCAAGTAAATATGTCTTTCTAGAGCTACCAGCCTCAAGCAGGAAACTTCAGAACAATTCAATCAATGAAAATGTGGTTGAGCACAAGCAATATATAAGACCCAATAGAGAATAAGTACAGTGTGGTGAAAGAGAAAAAGCAAAAGATTTAGGGTCAGGAGGGCAAACCTGAGTTTTGAGTTTTGCACTGTTACCTTCGGCTGTGTGACAAACAAGTTTCTTAATCTTAGCCCTCGCTTTTCTCACTTTTGTAATGAGAATGATAATCATACCTGAGTGTTGTGAGGACGAAGTGAGATGGAGCACATGAATTTGGCTGACTGCAAGGGACTAAACAGACGTTCAGTTTGTTGATCTGATTAGTAAGGCCACTTGGCAAAACCTACACAAAGTAGATGGCAGAGTGGGTACAGGAAGTATCGAGAGCTGAGGAAGAAATCGGTGGGCTGAGTGTACAACAAAGGCATCTCAAAAGGGGGGGATTCCAATCCTTAAAGAATTCAGAGTAGAATTCAGACAGACAAGAGAGAGAATTGTCGGCATAATGAAGAAACTCAAAATTAGTTATTGGATGAAGTTAAAGGAAAACTTTTAAAAAATAATTATTGAATGGATGAATGAATGAATAAAAACCGAGAAAGAAGGAATAAATTAGAATATCTAAGAGATACTTCAGAGGCAGTGAGTGGACCAGGGTCTAAAATTAAAGCTAGCCCTTAATGATGCAGAAAACTTTACATTTCTCCCTAGGTGTACTCATGGGAGCCCTCGGGCATTTTCTAGAGATGGGCATCTATGTTCTCCCGGTCTTAGAGAGACCACATACCTATAAAAACCACACTGTGGCTTGTTTGACCCCTGGTACTCTGCTGCTATCTCTCTGACCTATCTGTGACCTACACATTTGGGTGAATATATTTCCTGTCACCCTAGTGGAACAAGATAGCTCTTGCACCTGCTGACATATTTAGACACATATATTATCTTAACGGCGACTGTTCTCTGTTGATAACCACCGTATCACCTAGAATGCTAGTCAGCTTCCTCCACAAACCACAGTATAGAAGATTCTCATGGGAAAAAAAAAGTGCCAAGGCATCTTCTGACTTTGGTGCTTCTGATTTGAAAGAAGCTTTCAGGTGAGAATAATGGTCAGAGGAACTAAGGACTGAGTCTCCAGGGAGGTACAGAGGTAGAGTCTGGCAACAGACAGAAGAAAGAGGTAGAAAGCAGAAGAAACTGACGGAAAGAACCCCAGAGATTTGTCTGGGGCTTAGGGTTGTCATGAAATCTCTGTGACCTTGGGCAGGTCATGTAACTCATCTGGCCATCAGTTTTGTTATATGTTCATTAGGAGATTGATGGAAGCGACTTCTAAGAATCTTGCAGCATTTGAATTCTAGAGCTGTAAATAAAAGAGATTCTATTTTCTATGCTGGAAAGAGGCAAGGCAAGCCCAACTCTTCTTTCCTGGTGCCTCTTTATCTAGTCTTTTCCTTACATCCCCTAATCACCCAGGGAAGGAAATGGCTTTGACACTACAGAATGGATGGATAACTATTGTTGGGTTGCTTCAATAGGTCTGATTTTTTTTCTGGTTTTTTTTTTTTTTTTGGTTTTTTTTTTTTTTTACTTCCACTCTGCCACAAAGAAAGAAAAGTCAGTGAGGAAGATCTCCTCTGCTAACGCTTGAAATGGAATTTGTCATCAAGTTCTGATTCCAGAAATCTCATTGTGGGTACCACATTCTCAGTCAGATGTCGACACACTGCATTTTGTCCAGAGAAGATTGAACAAGTGTCTGGGAACCTTGTCTAACGAGGAACAAGAAGGAATGAAGGTGTTCCGGCTGGGCAGGAGCAGACACGAGAAGACCACTGACTCCTAGCTGCTGCAGTATGAACAGAGAAGTTTGCTGGGCGTTGCTCCACAGGACAGAGGCATGAGCCACCAGAGGAAGCTCCTGGAAGGCAGGCGACATCACCAGCAGAAAGGCTTGCTCGTGATCAGAGCATCCAAGGGTGGTAACTTCATGAGGGTGATAACCTCCCTATGTAAGGAAAGGTTCTAGGCCAGCAAGGCTCAATGCTCACATGCAAGGAGACCCCTGAGAGTGCACAGGCAGCAAGACGAGGGGCAGGGGGGCTTTCCAAGGCCAAAAATCTGTGAAACTTGGCGAATGGTACTCATTGTACTGTCCAGTGGGATTTTTTTTTTTTTTTAA
The DNA here is from genome assembly GCF_048772815.1 of Callospermophilus lateralis. Lineage (NCBI taxonomy): Eukaryota > Metazoa > Chordata > Mammalia > Rodentia > Sciuridae > Callospermophilus > Callospermophilus lateralis. The sequence goes on from NC_135318.1 coordinate 36,663,297, forward strand.
CTTGCCTAAATTGTTATGGACCAAATGCCTTGGTGTGACTATAGGTCTTTGCTTGTGCATGAATCTTCAAGGCAGGCAGGGAAGTTCAAGGTTTAAAGTTCATCTGATTTCTGTCTCTCCCATTCAGAAGACTCCCCAGTATGACCAGGAATAAAACATATTAAATGTAATAGAGATCCTAATTTATTCATAAGTTTTCTTAAGATAATTGTCCCTTGGCAAATTGAAATGGATCAGAGTATTATAGGAAAGAGCCCATGGGTCTCTTTCTGTACAGAGAAGAATAAAACACAATCATCACTCTTATACAGTGTCTGAGCAGATCTGACCCAGGGCAATGGAGAGGATTAGAACAAACTCCACAGCACCCAGTAACACATCCCACCCCAAGTGGCATCCAGGGAGGTAAGGGACCACCTACAATGGCCCATTATGGTAGAGGTTTCAAGTTTCTTTGCCCATTTTTGAGTTCTTTGTCTGGCTTTCCTTTCCCCAATTTGCTCTTTCTAATGGGAAATAAGCAGAAGCAATCTAGTTGTTCTAGGTAAGAGAAATACTTCCTTAAACTCTGGACTGCTCATACCTCACATGAGAAAAAAAAATTTTTAGAGACGCAGAGTTGAAATTATATCAGGGGAGACTTATTTAACAGGTTCTCCCATCTCCCTCTCCCCACACAGACCTACGTTTAAAACTTCCATTAATTTCTTAAAATTGTTTGCATAGAAAGTAATAGTTAAACAAATGTTTGATCATTTCAGCATTACCTTCCCCCCCCCTCCTTTTGGAGGCCAGTTTCCTCCCCCTCAGGAGAGTCATATGTCAACTGGGGCTGGTGTAGATGATCTGATTTTTTTGTACGGTTGCCACAGGTTGTTCCCTGATGTTGCGTGCATGGTAGAAACCCCATAAGAAAATGACAGCGAGTCTCATGCTTCACTGTTTTAGCCAAAAAAGGTTCTGAACCCATCACGACAGGAAGAGGCATGCCAGCCAGCACCTCTCAGGGCCTGAGCCTAGCTTTTCTTTGGGAAATAGTAGGTTCTCAATTTCTGACTCAGAGCTTAACCTTCAAAAGATCCCGCATCCAGTTCGGCCCCTGGAAAGAGACTCCATATGCTCAGCCAAGTTCCCCAGACCCCTTCCTATCTTCTGCTGTCCACAATTCCCACAAATAAGCACATGGCCAGCCCATAGGTGGCTTTTGAAACAGGACCGGTCTCCCCACAGTGTTCCAGAATTATCATTGCCCTGACTTTCCCCATAGAGTTGAAGGGATCCCTCTTATCTTGGAGGAAAGCTCAAGACCTTTTCCTGATAACTTGGACATTGCAGATGAAGTCAAGTATACCTTGATCTCTTCCTATCCCCCCTGGAGAAAACTGAGACTAGAAATACAGGTGTGGGATCCTTGTATGCTCACATTCCCCACAGAGCCAAATGCCCCTCTGCACAGGGTTTCCAAAGGCTCTTTCCTGATGGAGCCACCCAGGATTTTTCTAGTCCCTTAAATCCTAAATCCTAGCTACTAACTTCTCTTCAACTAGGTTTATAAATCATGTCAACTTTACTGGAGTTGTTGAACATTTTATAACAGAGAGAAAAAGTCATCCAGTGTTGGTCTAATAGACCAGAGTGAATATTTGCCCTCTGATATCTGTTCCAAATCTGCTCAGCTGAAGACTGATCCTTTTCCAAACTCCAGCCCTCACTGGCCCTGCCTCTGCATGTGTCTGAGAACTTCCTGTGTGGGTCACACTCCAAGGGTCAGTCATATCTGTCTGTCATTTGGGTCATGTTATCCCCATCTCCTCTGTGGTGAATTGGAACCTCCTTCTGGGAGTGTAGATAAGACCCAGGGAATATAGTTCTAGATGGAGGCACATGGCATGTGCTCCCTGTGGAATTAAACTGGAACAGAGTCATTACCAAACACCCTGAGTATCTCTTAATAATCCAATAAGAATGTCATCCATGACCTTAACTCTAACACCCAATTCAAGTCATTTGTCAGACAAATCTTCTAGGTATTAGCTTCTGGAATGTGGCTGGCAGGCAGATTTCCTTTTGCCACATCTTCTATGTGTACCTGAAGTATAGTCCAAATCCTCTAACCAGAAAAATATTGAAGTTGAAGTTCAGAAAATATAATATAGCACTTATCTCAGGAAACATGAAATGCTGCTGGCTCTGCCCTCCCTTCCTTCTGGGCCCCCCAGCTCCTGGACACCTATTGCCCATACAGCCCTGGAGGTGGACCATTCCTGAAGACCACTCAGGTGTCCTCCTCATCTCTGGGTCTCTAGTTCTCCTGCTTCATTAACACTCAGACTCCCCTGTGTCTTCTTTGGGGCCTCTTCCTCTAACCTTGGCCTTATTTTCCTGTTTACCCATTTCTGAAGACTTAGAGGCAATAGCCCCAGCTTCCCTTTGCCTTCCAGCCAGCTGCCATCTAGAGCAGAGTTTCACTAGTTTATTCTCCACTGCTTAAATGGAAACGGACTCAAATGTCCTAAATGCAAATACTTTGAGATTCTGAGGAAAACTGCCCATCTGCATTACACAATAGCCCCATTCTCAGCTCTGAACCCTCCCTGGGAACTGAAGTGGAGACAGACCTGGGGAAATATGGGAGGTTACTTAGCTGACTCTAGCTCAGAGGCTCCCATGGGCCTTGGAGGGGGCCCTCATATCCTTGAGCTCTTCCACAGCACACACTCAGTCCCATGCAAATACCTGGGGAGTGTATAATTTTCTTTGTGCAATATTCTGCTATTATTGGGTGGAGTAATCTTTAAAGTGGCAATTAGATCAAGTGGTTTGATAATGTCACTCAAGTCTCTTTATGTACTTACTGGTTTTCCTTCTACTTCTTTTGTGGGTTTTTTAGTTCCTCCTTGCAGTTCTATCAATTTTTCCTTCATATATCTTGAAACTATGTTATTAGGCACATAAATGTTTAGGTTTGTCATCTTCTCAATAAATTGACTCCTTTATCACTGATGAATCTCTTCATCTCTAGTAGTATACATTGTTCTGAAATCTATTGTGTTTAACATTAGTGTAGCTAATACAGTTGGTCTTTTTTATCCTTTTTATCAAAGCCTACTTGTGTCTTTGCATTTAAAATATTTATATTAATCTTTAAATATAAAGACTTAATCTTTATATTTAAGATGGGTTTCTTATGGGTAGCATGTAGTTGGATTTTGCTTTTTTTTTTTAATTCAATCTGACAATATCTGCCTTTTAATTGGAAATCCTATATCATTTCCATTTAATACAATTACAGATGTGGTTCAGTTTAAATTTACAGTCTTTGTGATTGTTTTCTATTTGTCCTTTCTTTTGTTCCAATATTTGGCCTTTGACCCTAGTTCCTGATGCAGAGGTCTTAAATCTTTTGAAATTGCCTGGGTGATAGTAAACCTTTTGCTTTACTAAGGCAACTCTTGCACTCTTGGGGCAGGGGGCAGGAGGGGTGGTGGCTCCTGAATGGGGGTTGGTCACCCAAACCATGAGCCAAAATTAGAAACTCGGTAATTTCAACCCCCTCCTCCAGAGAGGGCAGAGGAGTTGGAAATGGAATTAACTATTGATCATACCTTCATGACAAAACAGTCATTAAAATCCCTAAAATATAAGGAGCTTCTAGGTTAATAAATGCATCTATGTTTGGGGGATGTGGCATATCCCAATTCTACAGGGACAGATGATCTTACATGGGGATCCTTCCAGACCTCACACTGTGTCCCTCTCCATCTGGCCATTCATCTGTATCCTTCGCCACAGCCTTTGGAATAAACTCCAGCAAGTAACAAAACCTGAAGAGGGAGTTCTGGGAAACTCCAAGCTGTGGCCAAGTGAGACAGAAGTTGTGAGTAATCTAGGGACCTCCCACTTGTCATCAGCATTGGAAATCCAGGGCCAGCTGGTGGGACTGAGCATTTAAAATGTGGAGTTTGCACTAACTCCAGATCGACAGATACTGTCAGAATCGAACTGATCTGTAGAAAAAACCTAGTTGATGTCCTCAGAGAACTGGAGAATTGTTTGGTGTGGGAAGCCACACGTTAGACATCAGAAGACTTGTGAGTGAGAGGGTTAGTTTTTCCTGAACAGTATGAATCTTTACTTTCATGAGTTACATACATAGTGTCAGAACCCCCCAACGGCATTCTTCCATGTCTCCCTTCCTGCCCTTTGTTAGTATAGGTATACATTTCTTCTACAGATGTTATAAAACTCACAGATTTTCTGGCTGTTGTTTTGCTTTTAAAGTCTTTTAAAGAAATCTGAAGAATAAGAAAAAAGTCAATAAATTTACCCATTTAGTTACCACTTTTGATCCTCTTTATTCCTTTGTAAAGACCCAGGATTACTCTGGAATCATTTTCCTCTGGCCTGAATAACTTCTTTTGAGATGTCCTATAGTGCATATCTACTAGTGATGAAGTTTTTCATCTTTTTAGACCTGTTAAAATCTCTTTCACATGTGCTTGTGAAGATCATCATCACTGGGTAAAGAATTCTAGGTCAATATGTTTTTAAAAATTCAGTACTTTCAAGATCTTACTTCACTGTCTTCTTATTTATATCGTTCCTAATGTGGATTCTGTTATCATTCTTTGTCTTTTTTCCCTGGTAGTCTGGTTGAACTTCTCTTCCTCACAAGTGTTGAGCAATTTAATGTGCCTTGGAATGGTTTTCTTCATGTTTATTGAATTTGTGTTTATTGAATTTCTATAGATTTATAGGTTTAATCAAATTTGGAATTTGCAAGGTATCAGGGATTGAACCCAGGGGTGCTTAATCTCTGAGCCACATCCTCAGTCCTTTATTTTGAGACAGGGTCTTGCTAAGTTGCTGAGGCTGGCCTCATACTTGCCATCCTCCTGCCTCATCCTTCCAAATTAGTGGGATTACATGCCCCACCATGCCTGGCTAAATTTGTAATTTTTAAAGCCATAGTTCCTTTCAATTTTTTTTTCAGTCTCTGTCTTCTCCCTACTTTGAGGAGTTCATACATGTATAATTGACCACTTGAAGTTGTTGCAAAGTTCACTGATACTGTTTATTTTTCAGTCTTTTTGTTTCATTTTGAATTCAGGTTCACTAATCTCTTCTGTTGCACTTTATAATCTGTCTTTAATTCAATTAGGTGTATTGTTTATCATCTTTGAAATCTTCATCTCTAGAAGTTCAATTTAGGTCAATCCATGTCTTTACTTAATATGTTCAATCTTTTCTTCTCTAGCTTTTTAAAAAATATATATGTGTGTATATGTGTGTGTGTGTGTGTGTGTGTGTGTGTGTGTGTATTGTAGTTGGACACAATACCTTTCTTTATTTATGTGGTGCTGAGGACGGAACTCAGCACCACAAATGTGCTAGGCAAGCACTCTACCACTGAGCCAAAACCCCAGTTCCTTGTTCTTTAGCTTTTTGAACATATGACATACATTTACAATAATTATTTTAACCTTTGACTTTAAATTCTTTCATCTGTATTGTTTTCTGGTCAGTTTCAATCAATAGATCTTTGTCCTCATCAAGGATTGTATGTTTTCTTTCGATCTTTCTTTACACGCCTGGGAATTTTTGATTGGATGCTAGACATTGTTGATTGTATCTTATTGGGTGCTAAATATTTTTATATTCCTATAATTATTCTTAAGCTTTATTTTGGGGTGCAGTTTTATATACCAGAGCAGCCTCTAGTTTAAAGTTCATCTTCCCTGTTTTTAAGGGGAAATCTTCCTTAATGAGTCTACCCAGTACCCTGCAGGTTTTGAGGTCTCCAGTCTATTACAACTAATATTTCTCTCATTTCTGTGTGATCTCTGGCAACTGTTTCCTCTAGTTCTTTTAGGTAGCCCTTTGCCAGGCCTCTGGTAGTTTCCTCAATGAACAATTAATACTCAACAGAACACTTGGGGAGGACCCTTCGCAGAAATCTAGAGTTCTATGAGCATGGAGTTCTCTTTTCTGATTTCTTTTTTTGCAAAGTTCCACCATCTTAACTCCCCCCAGACTCCTAGGCTCCAGACACTTAGGGATCATTGGGTAGTTCCTGGGTTCCAGGCCTAACCTACATCCTGAAGGGTTTTTTTTCAGGCAATAAGGTATAGAAATTATAGGACTCATCTAGATTATTTACTTGTCTTTCAGGGATTCCTGTCCTTGGTTGCCTAATACCCTAAGTCGAGAGAGCCATTGTTTCATATATTCTGTCTGGGTTTTGTGTTCTTGTTTCAGGAAAGGGGGCCAATTCAGTCCCTGTTATTCTATACAGGGAGAAAGTGAAAGTCTGAATGGTGACTATTACTTTGATATCTGTGACAGTGGTAGCCATCCCAGAGTGAAATGTACAATTTGGGAGAACAAAAGAGTATCTTCTCCTAAATCCAATGATAAAATTGAATGAGATGATAAAATTACCTTGCAAGGATATAAAGAGGAATAAAATACATGTAAATGTCCTCAGAAATTCAAAATCTAAAGAAATATAAACTTTACCTGACGGAGAAGCAGAGTTTGTTATCATCTTAGTGAGGTTATAGATAGTCATCAAGATTAGATAATGTATAACTTGGTGTTGAACACAGGGGAGTGGGCTTACAGTGCCCATCTAGAGGTCAGGGACTTGACCTTGTTCCAGTATCCTGGACATAGGTCAATCAAGCCCAATGCCCTGGACATGATCTTCTCTGTAAGAAACTTGGATCATGATACCAGAAGCCATTCAAGTTGAGATGCCACAATTTTTTCCTATTGGATAAGCAGCAGTTGGTATACAAATTATTAAACAAGACAAACCTTTCAAAAAGTAAGATTAAATTTAGGAATAATCTGTATAAATTTAATATTCAAATTGATATGATATCACATATAAGAGAACTGGCATATTAGAGTATCTAAAAAAGGTAGATTGTGATTCAAATTTCAATTGTGTATTACTTTTTGACTTGTAATTTTATTTGCATTACAATTCTTAATACACCTTTATACTACAATTGACTTATAATTTTAAATTGGAAATTATAATGTGCTTTCTTAATTTTTTTTTACTGAGAGTGACCATATTTAGGTATTTAATGTATTATACTGTTTGAAAGCTAAGAAATACTTCAGAAGATAGTGTTTGCTAATTAGACCATTGAAAAATTAAAATAGGATATATAGAATTTGAAAGCATTTGGATATATTAGGGGATATGGGCCCCTTTTAATGTGATCCTAAATACTTACTAGATGAACAAGCAGAATTAGGAAATTCAAAAATTAAACTTAACAGCTTAAATAACTAGTTTCATCTTAAAAATGTAAAATATAAAATTTGAAATGAAGGTAGACCCTGAATAATCTTGATGTGTCTTCTCTCCAAATACTCAACAGATAGAGCCCCAGACCTCCTAAAATGATCCATGAGAGGGGGTACTGTCTGCATGGTCACCACTGAAGGGGCATATTAAGGCTGTGACCATAACCACTCAGTGAACGCTGACTCTGTTCTTTACAGATTTGCTCACTGAATCATCATAGCGCCCTCTGAGGTAGGGATTATTTTTAATTCTAGTTTTACCAATGAAACAATGAATGTTCTCCATCAGATTCAAACAGCACCCACCACCCCAAATCTAGACTGTGTTCCCAACCAGCATGCCATGAGAAGTGGGTCCCTTTGTATTTTCTTCTATTTTAATAACATAGAGGATGGATTGGCAAGAAGATAGAGTTGGGCCCCCTAGAGACCCAGCCAACAGTTGGACAAGAAGGTGAAAGCTTCAATGGTGTCAGTGGAATTGGAGAAAGACAGACTTCAGAGGACAGATGGGAGACTGCTTCTAAGGAAGCAACTGCTAGACAAGCTCAGAGAGAAAGGTGACCCCAGATTATTCCCAGGAATTGGGTTGAGCTCTGGGGAAGGTTGTAGGGGACAAGGCAGAGAGAAGGGAAAGGTTTTAGAGGCAGAAAAGGTGTGCAAGCTCTCAGTGAACATCTGAACCTGATGGTTAGGGTAAAGATGGAGTGACACATTGAGAAGGCAAAACAGTTACCCCACCTGCACTCACAGTGAAAAGAATTTTGCTAATCCAGTTCAAGTCAGAACTAGTTTGGGGCATAAGCCAAAAAGTAGCCAAGCTAGCTAAAGCCAGATTTTACTGCTTTAAGTCTCTAAGGGCTAACATGAAATTACTGTGTGAAATAAAGCTGCCTTTTATTGCCACCCCCAAAGAGGAAATTATATAGGCAACTATGTATGCAATTGTAGCAACAAACAAACAAAAATACTGAGCAAGGTCTCCTTATTTAAGGGGGCAAACAGAGCATGCCCCAAACCAACTATGGACAATGCCCACGCCAAATGCAAGATGATATTAAAAATATTAAACATAATGATGACCTTCTGGGGGCTACCAACATCCCTCTCTCCTCCAGAAGGCTAAGTAGGTCACTCCAATATGTATTAATAAGTCCTAAAGTATCTATCTTCTATAATTTAGAATCTGGTCTTGCCTTGAAGTTGCCAGGTTCTAAAAACTTTGTTATTTCTTCTTTTGTGCACTTGGATCATCAAAGGAATAGACACAATCATTTTGAGCAGAGCCCATTACAGCTGCTGAGATGTGGTAATTGAGTTTATCAAATACAATTACCTCCACTCAATCACCTCCTCTCAGTTTGCCTTTCTCAATCAGGAAGAACCAAGTCAACCTCTCACAAAGGACCCTTGCTTGTTCGAATGGCTTCCCAGGAGTCTTTGAGAGGCATATAATTACACTTAATTTAGTTTTTTTGTCATTAGTCCCAGAGGCTTTGATGCAAGGTCTCTGTTATTCTGATATAAAGAAAATAAAACTCCACCTCAAATTAAATATTTGCCTTCTCATACAGTTTGCTGTTTATTGTACAAGAAACCTTCTGTTAGCCTTTGGTTTCTAGCAGTCATTTCTGGACTTGGCATCTTTTCTAATTTCTTGTGTTTCCCCATCATTTGTCAGGTTACCAGGTGCCCGAGAAAACTCAGGTTTCATAGATACTTCTAGATCTCAAGATTTCAGGAAGTGACCCAAATGGGAATCTAAAATCTCTCTGACTTTCCATCTCAGGCCAGCAATCCTCAGACCTTCCACTGGAGTATCCCTGTTAAAAATGCAAACTGATGGAGCACCAATTCGTTTCAGGCAGTGTATCCAATGTAGATCACAATCTGGCCAATCTTCCATTTTTAAACCAACTTTTATCAATTTCCTACCATGTAAGAGCACACTGTACCTATCCTCAGGACCTAACAATATTGTAGAGGAAATAGATGTGAAAACTCAGTAATAGAAGGAAGCCAAGTGAAATACAGGCTATTGTGGAGGAACAAAATCCCTGTAGACAGACTTCAGAAAGAGGCATAAACTTACCAGGCCATCTCTCTTCAGTGATAGGGCAAACCATCTTCTGACCCTGTCCCCTAATGTTAGTGGCCAAGCCAACCATCACATTATCCTCAACTCTACATTATCACTAATTTTTTTTTCTGTCTCTCAGTGCTGGGGACTGAACCCAGGGCACATTTTACAACTGAGAGACATCCCCAGCCCTAACTTTTAAAATTTGAGACAGGGTCTCACTAAGTTGCCCAGGCTGGCCTGGGATTCACCATCCTCCTGCCTCAGCCTCTCAAGTAGCAGAATCACAGGTCTGCGCCACTGCACACAGCTCATTATCACTATTCTTTAGGGACTCCCTGGACTCTCCAGGACTTCCTCTTTACCCACTTTCTGGTATTGTCTTGGAGAATTTTGCATCCAAATATCCTAGAGTTTAGGTTCTTGACCATTCTCAACCCCAGTTTGCATAAGGAGCTGCCCAGCCCCCATTACATCTTCTGTTTTACCACTGAGAAATCACTTCAGATCAAAAATCTCTTAATCTTTCCCTCACACCTCCACCAAACCTACTCTCTGACCTGACCTTGACCCCTCACCTTAACTCTACCTGTTCAGTTTCTATCAGCACCTCCTGGCCTCACTTTCTTATCCAGCTGAGACCCTGTATGTCTTCACCTTGATTGTTCTCTTGTCAATTACCTTGGCTCTGACATCATCTTTCCATCCTATCTACTCCCATAAACTCCCAATTCTGAAGTAATCCAAATGTCCACCTCCTAAACCAGGATTACCCTTAAGGCAGCTGAGAAAAAAATCTTACCACAATGTTTATGGTATCAGCTGTAATTTTGACAGTCTGAATTCCCATTCCCCTCAGGGGCTCTTCTAAACTTCTGGGTTTCTCCTCAAATTCCCAGCCCGACACCCCCCACACCCCAACATACATCCCTGCTTCTCACTTGTCTATAATTCTTAATTTACTGAAATATAATTTTAAAATCTCTCAATTTCCTGCTTCTCCTCCTCACCACCTAGATATCTATCTGCATGTGCCCTCAATCTCAGCCCCCCTAAGAGGAAAAAACATCCTGATGTTGAGATGCATCCATTATCACTGACTCCTTCAAGGACCTGGCTCCCTCAAGAACAAGGTTTTCTTCTGTGACCGTCAACTTCTGGATTCTTCACCTCTTCCTGTAAGGAAGCTCATGGCCGAAGTCTCCTTCCACTGGTCCCTCCCCTCTCACTTCACCCAGCACACATTTCCTCCACTGCCAAGCAGACATAGTCTACGCATGTCCACGGCTTTAGTCTCCACTCTGCCACCTCCAGTTTCCACCAAGTGGGGCAATCTGGTATCCCCCACCCTCACACTACTGAAAGCACCTAGTCCACACCTGCATGTGGGTGTCTAATGGGCAGTTTCAACTCAACACATCCCAAACGTTTGATCTTTGAACCCAAACCTTCTTTATCTACCGTCTCTGCCATCTCAATAAAGGGTAATGCCATCCTTCCACTTGCTCATGCTAAGAAATTCAAAGCAATCATTTCCTCTTCCTCTCACACCCCACATGCCAATGCATCAGGCATTCTTATGGCTCTACCTTCACAATGTATCTAGAATTTGACCACATCTGACCACCAATACTGCTTCCACCCTGAGCCAAGGTACCACCATCTTTTGTCTGGGTCATTACCATCTCCCTGCTGCTTTCCTGCCCTCCCTATTGTGCGTTATCAGTACCATAGTCAAAGTGACATTTGTAAAGCATAAGTTAGACCATGTCATGGCTTTCACTGGCTCAAAGTCTTCCAGGAGCTTCCTAAAAGCAAATTCCTTCCAGGGCCTGGAGGATTGGCCTCCACCCTACTCCTCACTCCTTGACTTTCTCTCCTACTCTCTCCCTTTCTCTTTCCTCCAGCCACAATGGCTTCCTTGCTAGTATTCCCAAAACATCCAGGTACATCCTACCTCAAGGTTTTTTGGTGGCTCTTTGCCTGAGTGTTGTTTTTTTTCCCAGTCACATGGTCCACCCCTTACCACTTTCAAGTTTCTACTCAGATGTAATTTCATGACCAACATATTTCAAATTGCAACCTCTGCCCCATAGTCCTCAGTTCCCCTTTATATGTTCTATGTTTTTTCTTTATCTACAGCTTGCATCACCTTCTAACATGCCACAAATATACTAATTTTTTATGTTAATTTTTATTAGTTATCTTCCCTCTTTAGAATAAAAGTAGAGCCGTTCTTGGAGTCCAAGGACTTAGAATAATGTTAGGTGTATAGAAGGCACTCAACGTATGTTTGTAGGAAAACCAACTTAATTGCCACCAGCAATCTGCCAAATCCAAAGGGAAGTTCCCAGTCCTGACTTTATAGATATCCCTGCAACTCTGTTGACCACTGTGTCTTCCCTGAACCTCTCTCCTCCTTTAATCTTCCTTCTCTATCTCTGATCACTCCTCACTGCCTCTTTACTAGGTTTCTGTTCCTTTGAATGCTAATGCTTCAATTATATCCATTTTAATTCCCCCTCCTCCTATCTCCATGTTCCCCCTAAAAATGATCACCCACACTCAAGGTGTCAACTTCGACTTGAACCGGAAACAACTCTCAAGTGTATACCTTAAGCAAGATAGACCTCTCAAGTTTCAGAACAACTTCCCTGCTGGTTACCAGATAACCTCAGATTTAGTGTGTCTAAACCCTTTTCCAGAGTTCCCTCTCTCAGTGTTAAGATTTAATGGGCCCCCAAAGGCTCATGTGTTTGGCAATGAAGGAATGTCAGAGGTGTAATGATTAGATTATGAGAGCTGCAACTTTATCAGTGGATCAATCCACTTGATGGATTAAGAATCTGAATAGACCACTGGGTGGAAATTGTAGGCAGGTGGGATGTGGCTAAAGGAAATAGATCACTGGGAGCGTGCCCTTGCAATTATATCTTGTCCCTGGTCCCATGGTGCGTACTCATTCTTTTGTTCTTCTCTCTCTCTCTCTCTCTCTCTCTCTCTCTCTCTGTCACACACACACACACACACACACACACACACACACACACACTTTCTCCCCTTTGTGGCTGTCATGAGCTGAGCAGCTTCCCTCCACCACACCCTTCCACCATGATATTTTGGCTCACCTCAGGCCCAGAATAATGGAGTGGGCCAACCACAGACGGAGACCTCTGAGACTATGAGCCCAAAATAAATTTTTCCTCTTCTAAGCTGTTCTTGTTGGGTATTTTGATCACAGTGACACAAAGCTACCACACTCAGTGAGCACCATTTGTCCAAATGGCAAAACCAGAAACCTAGGTGTCATTCTCTCACCCGCTATCTGACCCTCCACATCTGATGCGTCATCAGGACCCGGTTCCCTCACTACCACTCACCTCTTACTGAGTTGCCACCGCAGCTTCCTATGGTCTCTCTACTTATTATTTTTTTTAAAATTCCCATGCAGTAATTATATATATTTTGGGGGTTCAGAATGACATCTCAATATATGTACAAAGTGCATAATAATCAGGTCAGGGTACCTCATACATATCTCTTTTTCATGTGTTGGGAGCATTGAAATTTCTCTACTAGCCACTTTGAAGTAGTTGTCAGCCATGGTGATCCCACTGTGCTCTAGAACCACTCTCAGCTTCTAATCTCACTCCTTTGACCTGTCACAGTGTGAGGCTCCATCAAATAGATACCCGATCTACAGGGAAAAATCGAAACTGTCCACAGACAGTAATGCCAGGGTCTTCACACAGGCCCTGCCCATTGGCCTCATCTCCAGCAACTGCCTTTTCCGCCCCACACTAAGGGTCCTGACCCACTCACAGTCTCCTGATGGGCCACACAGCTCCTGCCTGGGAGCCGTTGTGCCTGATTTACCCGCTGCTGCTAAAACCCCACCACTGCCCTCTGTCTCTACACATCTCATTCTTCACAACTCTGATACCACATCCTCCCAAAGCCTCATCTGACTCCTTCGAACAGCCGGAAGAATTCCACCTACCCTCCCCCATTTCCTACATGCCTCGGCATGGCACTTACCTCACGGTCTTATAATTACAATAAAGCTCCTTGTTGACCTCCCACAGTGGCTGTGAGGGTTAAGTGAGGATAGCAGAAAGGGCTCAGTAAGCTAGAAAACCTCGAGTAAATGTTAGTCACTGAGGGAGGCAGGAACCAACAGGCAGACACACAAAGACCCAATTACAAGACAAAGAGGTTACTACCGTCACAGATTTATAGATGTGGACACTGGGGCTCAGAGACCCTAGGCAGCTTCAACATGGAGCAAAAGGCCTTGAATATAAGCGCCCTGACAGCTTAGGGCTATCAGGGCACAAGAATGGAAACAAACCATTTGCTTTTTAAAAAACGTCAGGAGTTAGGTGCTTATAGAGTGGAGCATGGGCATGGCGGAAGAAGAAGGTTCTAGGCTCAGCTATCAGAAATGACATTCAGAACCCTTTCAGTCGAATCACCTGCCAAGGGAGCTGCCATGTCTGCTATAATCAGGATGGCAGAGAATCAAAGATCAGCACACCAAATTGCTGAAATCTAGAGCACACTGTCAAATCTCCATTTCCAGGATCAGAGGGTGCATTGCACCCCCACTTATATGCCATGATACCCATGGAGTAAACAGCTGGACATGGAGTCACTGCTGCAGAAATATCTATACCCCAGATCTGTGCCAGATACCAGCAAGGACCACCACCTTCCAGAGATTGCATTAGAGTATCAAAAAGTGGAAACTGATTAAAATCCAGAATCCTAGGAGTAAGAAGACACACGGAAGGAGTTTGAAAGGGATACCAAGTGCCATTCCATGACATCCCCAATACAGCACACACAGGGAAATGCACTAAGTGATACACATCTGGTAATGGAAAAGTTACTCCAAAGGGAGACGAAAGTTTTGTTTGCACGATGTTTGCTTAATAACAAAGAGCTGAGAGACTTTTCAGTTCCTGGGAGAAAGATAAAGCTTTTCCTAATATGAATTGCTGAAATTTCTCAGGGAGAGGAGGTCTTCCACAGGGAACATGGTGTGATGTTCAACAAAATGCACATCACAGGTCTTCAACAGAAGTTTGATAGCAGATATAGGAGGATTCATGCACTGGTTTTTAAAGTGACTTTCCATAATGCAGACATGGAATCCAGGACCTCGCTTGTCCCCACATCTGTTATTAGCCTGTTTGACCCTTAGATCAGCCACTACCAAACCACACCCCTCCCCACCACCCCCAGAGTCTGCAGATTCTTTAGAGGAGTCTTAAGGACCAGTATTAAAAGGTGCTGCTGAGTGACTCTAGATCTTCTACCGGAAGAGAGTTTTATCTGTCTAATCTCAATTCTACATGAGACAGCCTTTGGAAGGGTGTGGGGGAAGGTGTTTCATTGTTTTTTTAAAAAAAATCTGAAAATTAGTCTTTGACTATCTCTTTTAAAAAGTCTCTTCTTAAAATTAGCATTCAGTAGGGGCCAAACAGAAAACAGTATGAGGTTTGACACTAGCCTGCAAGACCAGAATCCTGTTCAGAGAGTGCCCTGGGCAGAGGACAGTCAGCACTGCTTCCGTGCCCACGAAATCCAGCTCCAGGCTGGGATCATGGCACAAGAAAAATCACAGGATGTCAAAGCACAAAAGGAACTTAGAGACCCTCCAGCCCATACCCTTGTTTCACAGATGAGAAAACTGAGGTCTGGAGGGAGGAAGGGACTGGTGGGCAGCAGAGCTGCGGCCTGTGCCCACCGCTCTTTGTGGGCTCTTCTACCTATCTTCTCCTGCCAAGTTCAATGTTTAATCAATGTCTTGCCTGCCTCTGCGACTCCCTTAGAATTAAAATACACCCCTCACAATGCCAGTAGTGTTCTCCTGCAGGGTGCTGGCCATTTACTAGAGACTGGTGATCCCAGGAGAACTGCAGCAAATAAATGTCTCCATCAATCATACCAGCAACTGTCTCAAAGGAGGGAAGAAATGCCTCTTTTTGCCTTTTGATCTTCTCAGAATTTTTTTCCCCCATCTTTGTTCTCTCTCTCTCTCTCTCCTCTCCTCCTCTTTAGGCAGAACTCTTGGTCTCCACTTCCCAAATAGAGCTTGCCAAATGCAGCCAAATTCTGTTCCTACCCGCCACAAAACAACGGAGTCCTGGCTTTGAGGGAGGTTACACCAGCCCCTGGTGAAGTGAAGCCCAGCCGTGGGCCTGGCTCATTCTGGCCGGAGACCTTCCTATTTAGGCCATGATCAGAGTCCAGCAGAGAAACAGGCCAGCAGGCCCAGTTCTTATACAGACTGGCAGTTAGAGGCTGAGCCAAGTTCAAGGTCAGGGTGAAGAGCACCTTCTGAAAGAATGAGGAGACCAGGGTGTGAGGGGAATCTGTTAGAGAGGTCCCATCCAATGGTGGGCTCTGCTGTCCTTCCCACCCGTTGCTATTTACATGTGATCAAATGAACACAGCCACCTTCAGGGGGAATACCTTGAAGCTGAGCTTTCTCGGTTTCTTCCTCAGATCCACTATTCTTCTAGTCGCTGAGGCCTGGACTCAGGCAACTTCTTGTGGATTCTTCCTTTAGTAATAGATTGCACACCTGCCCCCAGGCACCATCGAGTTCTCCCACACCACCTACTCTGGCCCAGAACTTACAATCACCTCCTAAATGGCCCCCTCTTGGTTTTTCCAACCCTCTCTAATTCAGGAATGGCCACATTAATCTTCCTAACACTACCGGGCATGTGATCTTTGCTCATAAACTTGCAATGTTCCCCCAAAGTCATGAGCTGGGGTTTCAAAGCCCTTCATAATTGGACTTCATACTGAATTTCCAGACTCTTCTCCATCTCATGCATGTTCTTGCCCATGTGTGCACACACACAACTGTTGATTAATCCAGAATGATCCTTATAAATGTCTCAGTGTCTCATGGATTCTTATCGTTGTGCCTCTGCTCCCACCATTTCCCCACCGGACACACCCACAATCCATAATGCGCACATGTCTACATCCCTCTCATCCTTTCTAACCTTCCCTCTTTCCTCGTGCACCGTCCTGGCCTATTCGTCATAAATGTCCACCCTGCTTTTACCTGCACCATCTGTGTGCTCCTGGTATCAGATAACTGGCAAGTTAGGCCGGCCATATGTTATTACTCCCACTTTACAGGGCCAGAAACTTCCTACAAAGCTGAACGATCTGTCTCCCTACAGTGTGCAGCAGTAGGTATTTCTGCAGAACTAGTGTGGTCTCCAGCCCAACCCGCTCCTCAACCATTAGCCCTGCAATGTCAGAGGCAGAACAGCCAGGGTCCTGGAAAGGAGGAGAGTAAGGGGAAGGAGGACAGGCTATATTGGAGCTTTGCTCACTCACTTCCAAAGAACCTGAGGAGAAGCTGAGGGCAGTTCCCCAGTCAGCCAGAAAAAAAATAGGGCAAGCTCAGCTGGAGGAAGAATCTATCCCAGTGCCCACCACAGGAACAGGCTTCTTTGTGTACACAGCCCCATTGTCAGGAGGCAGAAGCATGAGGGGACAGTGTTGCTGGTGTCCTGGGAGGGAGGCTGAGGCCACTACCATCTTTATATATTTCTGTGTTATCACACTGACTTGGGGGAGGCCAATACCATTTGTCAGACTATCGGGAAAACACAAGAGGCTGGACTGTCAAAACAGGGCGCCTTTGTCCACTGCTGACATTCTGGCCCAGAGCCCAGCTTGGCTTCAGGGGAAGATTTAGGTCAGAAGAAAAATGGGGGTGGGGGGTGCCCAAAGCCTTAAAATCTGCTTTAGCTAAAGATTAGGGAGGTGTTTCACCTCTTCTCACGGTCACACCTATGCCCCTGGAGCAGGGGGTGGGAAGGGATGGCCTCGCTTTAGTAATTAGAGTGACTTTGAGGAGGAAATGTTGGTGGGCCTCATTAGCCCTGCAAAGGGGCCACTTGGCAAATTCTCGCCTGGCTGGAATTTCCCCAGGATTTGGTTAGTCTGTCGCCTCTTTCCAGTCGGCTCAAGCTAGCATGTCTGTACTGACCTCTTTGAGTGGAAGGACCTGTGCAAAGAGGGATGTGGTCCAACCACAAGCTACTGGTCAGCTGGGGAGGGGGTTGGAGGAGGAGCCGCCAGGGCCTCGGAGCTGGGAATGATTTCCAAAGCAAATCCCTCTCCAGGCAAGAAGCTGGCATCTGACACATTTAGAGTTTGAGGGTTGAGTGCTTTACAGTGAGGTAATTTTAATGACATTTCAAGAGACAGTCCTCCAGCAGCCCCCTTAAGACCTGTTGTTAACATTTTTCCTCCAACACCCTTTCCAAATGGCTCCTTTTCACAGGGATCAGCCAAAGAACCTGCCTGGAAGGTTCCTGCACATTTGTAGAGTTAGCATGTTTGGGGTTCCTGGCTCTGGTTGGCTGGATCCCCATCTTGCCCACTGGTCTCGCACACCATCTTCTGGACAAAGGCGGTACTGCAGGAGAAGGAGATGCTGCTGGGCCCAGCCTTCTAGAGCAACCAGGAGAGGGGTGTGGGGGATGGGATGGGGAGGGGGAGTGGACTATTCTTGAAAGACAAGAAACCAATAATTGGTTTCCTTTTCTATAGCAAACATGTACTTAATGTTTTTTAAAAAATGGTCTCCAGTGCATCTTGCCTGGCTCATCACTTAGCAAAAGCATGTAGTTGAGCTCCTACTATGTGCTAGATGCCACTCTAGGTGTTAGGGTAGATGTAAATCAGACAGTCCCTGTCCCAAAAAAGCCTGGAGTCTGGATGTAGAGAAGCCATGTGATGGCTTAGGGCACAAAAGGGAAGTGGCCCAAGGAGAAGAGGGAGGGTGACATCTGTCTGGTGGTGGGCAGAGAGGCAAGGGCAGAGGAGGTTGAATTAAGTCCTTCACACCCACAGACTCTGCTGCATTGTTAGAATCTTGGTCACCAGGAACTGTGGAGAGTATCTACAGCCCGGGAAGGGGTAGGGGAAAGGCTAAACAACTCATGGGGCACCAAAGTTCTACTAGCTCACTCCACGTGAGCGTACAGTGCTGAGGCCAAGAGGAAACAAAAGTCCAAGCTTAGAAGCAGAGTAAACCTGGTTCTGGATTTCAACTTGAAACTTAAAAGTTATGTAACATGGTAAATTGCTTAACCTCTCTGAACCAAATATAGGGGAGATAATAACAATTCCTCCTAAAGGCAATGAAATGAGATCATGTCTGTAGACCCCTGGACCAAGTCACACACACCATCATAAACGCTCGGCAGTGACGGCATGATGACAAGGTCCTATCATATATGTCTCTTCCATAGAGCTTAGTGTTTACCTGATCCCAGGGGCATCCCACCTATCTCAAGCATTTTTCCAAACAGGGTTTCTAGGTATTACCTGGACATCTTCAAGCACTGTTGTTTACCTGAAATTCAAATGTGGCTGGACCTCTTCTATCGTTAGCTCCCAACCCTAGCAATCCTACTTCCAATCCCATGCTGGGGCTACAACCTTGACCCAAGGTCATCAAGGGAGCTAGTGAAAGTGGCTTGGGGCTGCCATGGGAGCCCTTGAAGCTGCAGGAAGTGCATACAAAGGCCTGGAGCTTTCTGGAAGTTTTTTTTTTCCCCCAGATATGACTGCTAATTATGACTCATGTGAGGAAAAAGCAGGTTCCCAAAGAGCTCTGCCAGCAGCTAGTTCCACAGGAGGAACACACAGAATACATGGGGAAAATGTGTCTAGACTCAAAGAAATTTGGGAATATTGCATTAAACAAAGGGTACCTGTTCCTTCTCTGCTAGGCTTCTCAGGCCCTCGGATATGCCAACGTGAGTGTGAATTTCTAGTGAATTCCTAGTAAGGAATGTGGTGTACTGTACTTTCCAAACTTATCTGGTCAGGGAAACTCCAAGAGTATTGAGAAATGCCCACTGGGAAATGCTGCCCTGAGGCTGAACCTGACGTCAATGCCACGTCAAGACTCCCATAAACCCCAGGCCCAGCCCAGGCACTTATACAATACCTGCAAACGGGAGCTGTTTTCAATCCCACCAGCAACGAAGGCAGGCCCTTAGCCAGTAGACAGTCAACACAGCCCAGCAGATGTTTGGGGTTTTAAGGAGGGTCCCACTGAAGTGCTTGTATTTTATCATATTGGGCGTGATGAAGGGCTCTGGGAAGTCTTCCTCTAACTCTCAGCCATCACCTCTTCCACTATTCTACTTCTGCACCTAAAATTTCATCCTTTGGGCCGAGAGTTCAAATGCTAATACACCTGAGAAGAGGTGCATGGCACCTTGAGCTGTTACCCACCACCAGGACTAAGTGTAGCTACGTGATAGGCTCCCTCTCAGATCACAGATCCCTAGGGAAGGATACGACTGAGGCTCAATCTAGACAGGTGAGCTTCAGGAAAGGGCAGGTACCCTGCCAGGACTATAGACAACAATCACAAGCCAATTTGCTTTCAGCATTGGCCAAATTCAAGCCTCACATGGAATCTTACAGAAAACCTAAACCCAGGGCTGGGATGACAGTCCCTCCCATCCAGCTACAGCCACTTAATCCTTTCCTATATATGCAGTTCATCTCTGGAAACTCTGATCCTCGTAGGGACCTCTAAGCCACCTGTGAGATTACCCAGAACTATCAGACACAGGTTACCTTGGTCCAAGTCACCTTGCTCCAGGCCTACTCTAACCTCCCTATTTTGATGACTGAGTCCTACTTGCTACCCCAGTTTCAAGACATGAAAACTTATTCTTGTCTCACCTTATTTCCTGAGCCCCATACAAGACTCCCTACCAGACCCTCCCTTTGTTACCATCTAGGGGTGCTGGGTTCATTGTCTGTATTCAGAAAAGAACACAGAAAGAGCCAGTGTGAAGTAGCTTCACTGCAAAAGAGATACACGTTGGAGACAAGGGGTCCTAGAGCTGGGAATTCAGTGGAGGAGTTTGGGCTTATTCTTTTTATGGTCTCTGGAATCCCTCCTGTCCTTTCTCTTCCCCTGTCCACATGCTCCTCACTTATTATTGATTGGTGCCCCCTGGGTCCATGTATCTGTTTTAGTTTTACTGTTGGATCCCCCGCTTAGGAGCAGGACTATAGAAGTCCCCTGCCTATGTCCAGGAGCACTTTTGTCCAGGAAGTTGACCTCATCAGAAGACCCCTCCTCATGCTCCTTTGTTCCGGCCATGTTCCCCATCAACTCACTCGCCATCTTGCCTTGGCTACCTAAGCCCTTCTGCATCTCCACACCTTCTTCCTGCCTCAGTTTCCCCCTGCCATGCCCCTTAGTCCCACTCCAAACCCTAGAACCATCCCAGGTATATACAGCCACAGCTCACATGGCCTCCAGCGGTTATGCTCCACCCACCCAATGGGGTGGCTGCTGCCCGCTTCCTGCTGATGTCCCTAATGTTCAATACCCCGTGGCCCTGTCCGTCATCAGCCTCACAGGCCCAGCCCCAGGGACTCCTGTTGACGATATACTCCATTCCTGCCTGGAACACAAGTCTCCCCAGATCAGGATTGCTGTCAGGTAGTCTCTGGAGCTAAAACCCCTTCCAAAGTTCTGTGGGTTCAGCTTTTCTGGGGTAGCCTAATGATTTTGCAAATGGGCAGGAGAAAGAATCCCTGGAAAAACTGGGCTGAAACCCAAC
Organism: Callospermophilus lateralis; assembly: GCF_048772815.1. Classification (NCBI taxonomy): domain Eukaryota; kingdom Metazoa; phylum Chordata; class Mammalia; order Rodentia; family Sciuridae; genus Callospermophilus; species Callospermophilus lateralis. The sequence goes on from NC_135318.1 coordinate 36,684,342, forward strand.
AGAGACAAGATGTAGCCACAAGGGGGCAGTGTTGGCCAACACTTGCTTCCAGGAGCTGCGATGGCTCTCCTACTTACTGCAGGAGGATGGACAGGCAAAGATGAGGGCAGGACTCCATATGGGAGTACGTTTATGCTAATTTATATAAATGAAGAAAAGGTATCAGATGAAACACTCTAGGAGCCTTTTCTGAGGGAGACTTCAAACCTGTCATCAGGTTGACCCTCTGTCACCTCTGCTGGCTGGGCTGGTTTGAACCCCTGGAGCCAAGAAAGCACATTCTAAAAGGTCAGGTGAAAGCAGAGTTCATAGCAGGTGTGTGACTGTACTCTAGCCATGTTGTGAAGACAGAAACAATGAGGCCTGTATGACACAGGGCAAGTTAATCGTCCTGGTGGCTTAAATGCAGAAGCTCCACTCTTAAAGGGCTTCAATGGCTTGCCAGTTGGCAGATCTGGGGTCCCCCTGGTACACGCCTTCCGCTGAACTCACCAGGCCCCTCCTCTGATCTCAAACAAATCATTGAGCAAGTGGCTACTGAAACGCTACTGTGGGCCCTGCCTGGAAGGTCTCCAGGACTTCTTCTAGCCCTAAATGACAAAAGCCCAGGATTTTTGCCCGACACAGGCTCTTCCTTGGGACATTTCTTGGAGAATGCCAACCTAGCACAGGGTACTTCTTCAGGTTTTTCTGAGGTCACCATAAGGGAGCCATGTTTTAACAAACCCACTGTATGAGTAGCCACTGAGTTCTTATAAATTATAAATTAGGAGACAGCAGTTTTGTTAAATTATTCACAGAGTTCCTTTACATAGCAAAGTTCCCACACCTGTCACCCTATTCCCAAGCATTCAAAAATCCAATTAAATTTACTCAACTTGGATTTAGAAGCAACTTGGTGGGATTCACCTACTACCAACTCACCCACATCAAGGCAGGGAGATGGTGTTAGAGAGTGAGGTCTCTGGTTCCTCTTGGGGTGTCTAGAAACAAAAAGGAGAAGGTAAGGCTCCACAATCCTCTCATCTGCTTGCCTGTGTGACACTCACTAGCCAAAGGGGGGCCAGCAGCCTTGCCAGGGCCATTGATGAAGCTGCCCCTTCACTGGCAGATCCTGGAAGCTAGACCTTATGCTCTGCCCTCAGCTGACCTCTAATCCAGTGGGAGACAATGGACAAGCACCAGCCAGAGAGATATAACTCAGTTTCGCAGGTGGAAGTAGGAGCTGGAGGCCAAAGGGGACGCTCACATGTGGAAATAAGGGGACAGCATTTTCTAGACTGTGGAAACCACCAGTGAAACAGCAGGCAGGCCAAGTGGGTATTTAGGGAGCACTGGGAAGTACTCCCCCTTTCTCCAGTGCTGTGATATACTCCACAGAGGTAAGAGTTTCATATCATCCTTGGTACTTCCCTGCGCAGGGTCATGAACCCAGAAGGGACTTGGGAAATATTAGTTTGAGGTAAATTCTCAAAAGGCAGGGCAATGACACAAGGATGTTAAAAGGGAATTGAGCCAGGCATAGTGGCACACATCTGTAAACCCAGTAATTCAAGAGACTGAGGCCAGAGGATTGAAAGTTTGAGGTCAGCCTCAGCAACGTAGTGAGGCCCTAAGCAACTTAGTAAGACCCTGTCTCAAAATAAAATAAATAAATAAAAAGGCCTGGGGATGTAGCTTAGTGGTTAAGCACCCCTGAGTTCAGTCCTGGTACCAAAAAAAAGTGGGGGAGAGTTGGGGAATCGACTTGCTGGTCTGCATACACTGTACCCATTATCATTTTATTGCTGCTCAACTACAAATCCACCCTTCATTGCCCTGCTTGTGATTCTGAAGCGAATCCCTATAAACATTTCTCTTGCCGGCTGGCAGGATATTGAGCTTCTTCAATAGAAGGCGCTAGAGAGACATTACAGGACTAGGGGCTGCTCTTTTTCTTGAAATGCTGCAGTGCTTGGCCAACGTGCAGAATACCTACTGGCCTTTTAGTACACTTTCACCTCCAGAGAGTTTGAGTAGCACTTTGGGGGCAGCTGAGTTTCCCAAATGAGGTTCTCTCCAGAAATTTCTTGATTAGTTCAGTATACCCTAGGTGATCTCCCAGTGAGTTCTGTTGGCACTCCAGAGGGTTTGCCAGATGACCTGCCGTACCTTGACCTCAGGGAACTTATATACCATCTAGTGGCTCAGCCACATTCTCTTCAACGAGATCAGACTCTTGGCCTCAGGCAGCACCTCTCTCAATTTGATTCTTTTTTGCATTTCTTAGAGTTCTGTCTGCTACTTAAGTAGTCTCTCTCCTATTCCTAATTAATAATTCTTTATAGTCTACTTTCCCTTTTGGAATTGCTGTGTGGTTTCTATCTCCTGAGTGGGCCTGAGGAATTCACTCACACACCTGCATTTACACATATTCCTGCAGCTCCCAGGAAGGGCCCTCACTGGGCAGCTCCTTGCTCAGGCTTCAGGCTCATTCCCCCTACAAATCCTTGGAGCATCTTGAATCACCTCCTTCTCCTGAATACCCCCTTATCAACAGAATTCAACCAGGAAAATAGATACCATTCTAGGTATTTCAAGCAGAAAGGTATTTAATTCAGGGACTTTAGTGCTTAAATCCTGGTTTTGGTGCTCAAAACTTGGTTTCTCCCAAACTGTATTACTGTGGATAGGTAAGTTAGCCTTTATAACTCAGTTTCTGTTTCTATGAAAATAGAGATAATGATAGTACCTAATTTATAGGTTGCTCTTAAAATTAAATTAAATAATCCATGAAAAATTCCCAGCAGCTGGTATATGTTTAATGCCCAATCACTGTGAGCTATTATTATTGTCACTACTATTAATCCTCTGAACACTACAATACACCTGTGTACAGGATCATGAAGCCACCGAGTCCATAGCTAAAGCAGCCAGGAAGGAAAGAAAAAAAAATTAGCAGTGAGATTTCATCCCTGGTTGAAATACAGGTTATTCAGGATGGAAGGGGGGGCAAAGGGATGGGGTAGATGATGCACAGGTTTGATGTGGCTCACAGATCCCTGCCTGTCCTCAACTTGAACAAGTTACACATCCTAGACTTCCTTCACCAGCATCTTCCAGATACCTTTTGAAATTTTAACTGAAACTATAATATCTGAATGCTTTTTTAAGTCAGAAGTACAAATGGTATAGAGTTAAGAATAAGTCCCTCCAGTCCAACCCCAGAATCCCCCCACTCCATCCCCTCAGAGATGGCCATCGGGAACCAGTTTCTCATGTCTTTCCAGGTATGTTCTAGACACATGTGTTTTCCTAATTTAATACACATAGAAGCACTTTCTTTGCACCTCACTTGTTAGTATTCTTGACATAAATACAGGACCAATTATAACCAGCTCCCTTCTGGTAAAATTTAAGTTGCTTTAAGTCTCTTGCAATTATAAGCAATGTTGCCATAAACGTCTATGCCCATATATTTTTCTATCTATGAGGCAAAAATAAATAAATCTCACCTCTTTAGAGTTGGAGCACCAAAGACTATCTTTGTGGTCTGGTATTAAAACACAGGGGCAGGATCTGGGAAGCCTGCTCACCTGCTAACATCCTGTGCACCCACACACAGATCCCCCATTTCTCTGTGTGACAGAGGTTCCCTGATTTTTAGACAACAGTAACTGTACCTGCTTTAAATTGCCCCACAAGGGCATTCTGAGAACCCAATGAGATGATGTACATGAAAGCTTATGAGTGCTGTACTAATATACAAGTGTCTCATTTGGTTATTTGCCAACCCTATGGTTGATCCATTGCTCTATGAATGTGCCCTTTAATCTCCACCCCAGCTGCCCCTACAAAGGGAAATGAATCCTCCTGCAACTCCTGCTGGTGGATAACCTGAGGTGGTACCATGTGACCCTGGCCTTCCTGTCCTTCCGCTTCACAGATGACACTGGGCTACCCAGTAGCTGAATGAAACACCCTGCACTTGCACAGATCAGCCAGTTACTTCTGAGTCCTTCCCTTGGAAAAGTTTGGTAGGAATCCACGAGTGACTGGGTGAGGACAAACACAACACAAAGGCACAGAGAGAGGCACATGCTCAGGACCACTAGAAGCCAAAGTTATAGGTAAACCAAAGTTGGGAGGAAGCAGAAACCTGAAGGTATGAGGTAGGAAAACACATGAGGACCTGGGTGAGAAGACACAAGCAGAAACAAACCAGCCAAGCAGCAGCAAAGAGAAAGCACACATGAAGGGGCACAGCCCTGGCTGTTGGTCCCCAGGACCTCCTGAATCCAGCATCAACTGTCCCTCTGAGGCCAAGTCATCCCAAGTCCCTGCTGGTAGGCTCCTGTGTGACCCTGTCTCCCATGTTCTCTTGCATGGCTTTAGGGGCTCTTCTAAGGCTCTTTTCCTGCTGCCACAAGTGAAAACCAACCCAAAGCTCATGACACCCATCTCTCCAACTTCCCAGGGAGCTCCCTAAACCAAGAATTTGATGTATCCTGGGAGAGGGGAAATGAGAATCCTAGACTGTTTTGCTTAATGAATGAGATGCTGCTTCATGGAGGTCAGCCTCCTGGAAAGGGCAGGGTAGGGAAGAGCAGAGAGTGGAAATGGAGAGGTGAATGGATAATGATCCTCAACGGAGACTGCACCATACTGATCCTTTCCTCTTACTCAAATCCCGCCCACCCTTCATGTTACCTTTTCCACCAAATCTTCCAGTCACATCATCACTCACCTCTTGACTCTTGGGTACATTGTCTGACTGTTCCCAGATATGTCCCCTGTATCCACACCTTCTGTCCTGTATCTTTGCAGTCCCCCCAACCAAAGGAGTCGAGAACATTTCCCCATTCTTCAACTTTGGGTTTGGCCATTGGATGAGATGGAAGTGATGGTGTGTCAGTTCCAAGGTCTCTTGTGCTTCTTTCATTGCCTTGGAAAGAATGTGCCCAGGCTAGCCCACTGTTTCCAAGAGGAGGGTAAGAGATGCCCAGAACAAAGCACCTCAGTCAAGCCCCCAGCTGGGTCCAGTCTAGATCAGCCAACCTTTAGCTATCTGAGCAAAATCAATGTTCATTGTACGCCATTGATATGTTATGGTTATAACTACTCCCCGTGACCTCTTTTTAACATAATGACTTCTGTGAAGATCCTACCTCCAAATAAAGTCACGTTCTGAGTTACTGGGGGTTCATATGTCAACCTAGGGATTGGGAGGAAGGGGTTCAGCGCCAAACAGGGTTTAAGGAGCCAGTTGTGACTTATCTCAACAAAATCCTTTAAAACAAGAAACCAAGAGATTAGTTTTATGTGGTGGGATTCTTTATTTCAAGGGGTGGAATTCCAGTTTTCAAAGCAGTCCTTAGGGGTGAGAGTTCTTAATAATGGCACCTCAAAGGTGTCACACCCTTTACCAAAGGGGCCTTAGCAACTGGTAGAATGTGGATCATTATGAGGGGATTGTGATGGCGGCTGGGCTGTGGAATCTGGTGAGGCCAAATGTGACTGTCTCAAAAGATGTCCTCTGGCCTTAGATGGCACCACTGTGGTTATTTAAATGGCAACAGAGGACAGAGAAGTGATGGAAACCCGGGGGGCAGGAGAAAGTTGCCCCAACTTCTCTAAGTTGGTGCCTAGTGACTCCACATCTGAGGGGAAGCCCAGGGCTTCATTGGTAAGAGGGTTGCCCCAGCTGGTTCCATCAGGGGACAAAGGACACTCGGAACAGGGGGTAAGAGATGAGTTCTCTGAGATCCAGAGAGCTACCAAGACCAATCCCCATAACTGGGCACCCCACTGTCACTAGGGACCAGGTGGCCCTGCACAAAAGTGTTAAGTCCCTTGAAGCTGGCTTTGGTCTCACCCATCTGAGTCCTATTTGAAGCCACCCCCTACTCCATCCCTCTTGTTTGTTCCTCTAGGTTTAGATTCTCAGAATGTTTGAGAATCTTCTATGACCCCCAGAACACCTTGTATCCGACAGTGTGGGCAGTGGGAAGTCCTCCCTGAAGACTTGAAAATCACTAGGGCTTGCCACTTGAGGGCAGGATTCCTTTGTGTGCATTTGCCTCCTCCTTTTCAGCCCTAGGGTGCTGATAACTCTGCCTACGTACACTTCTAATAAGAATGCACACAGTCTGAATCTTTGCAATCCAGGACACTTTCCCACACCCTATTCCACTGTGGCTTGGAGCTGGCAGAGCCGTTGGGTCGAGGTGGGGGCAGCCCTATCTGATTCCCCACTGGCCCCCACTATCTTCCCTTTCCCAGCCCCAGGAGGCAGAGTCCCCCAGGCCAGACTCCAATTACCTGGAGGAGATGGAAACGGACGAGGAGAGAAGTTCCCCAGAGCCCCCTAAGTCAGTGACCCCAAATGCTGGACCTGCCACCAAGGGTCAGGCGGGTGATGGACCCGAACCCGAGGAGCTTCCCCAGGCCTCAGGGATAGAGCGCAAGGAGATGGAGCTGGAGAAGGTGCGCATGGAGTTTGAGCTCACGCGCCTCAAGTACCTGCATGAGGAGAACGAGCGGCAGCGGCAGCACGAGGAGGCAATGGAGCAGCTGCAGCAGCAGGCCACACCCCGCCCAGTATGTGGGGAGAGGGGCACTGGGCCAGGGGCCAAGGGCCAGGGCTGACACCAGGGGCGAGGGCACAGAGGCTACCCCGCAGGGCCAGGGCAGGAGTGAGTCCACCCTCCCTGTTGGCCGTGTGTCCCACCCTGGAGATCCAGGGTCTCCACTGAGTGGAATGACCATCCCAGAGGCTACCTCCAGCTCTGCTGCCTTGGGTCACTTCCTGAGAATGGACTGAGACCACTACCCCAGATAAGATGGCTTTGCTGGGGCCTCCAGGTTAAGTGAGAGCCAGCTCTCTAAGCCTAGGAGGGGACCCGGAACCACATGGTCTGCTCAACAGCCCTTTTGATAGCCTCAGGGAAAAGTCTTCAACACTTTCCAATACTCTCAATTCCTCTTTGCATCTCATACAGTGTGACCACTGGAGACTAGACCCAGCATCCCTCCCCACAATCCAGCCCCACCACCTCCCTGACCAGGGCTGTGGTTGCTATAGGATGACAACTGAAATTTCACAAGAAATGGACACTTGATGTTCATCTGTACTAAACGGGGATAAGAACGCCTGATGAGATGAGATGGGATGGGAAGTGCTTAGCACAGTAGCTAGGTCATCATAAGCACTCCAAAAGGAAAGAGTTACTGCTTCACACAGTATATCCTGGGCTTTCAAGTCCATCCTGTGTTAAAATCTTGCCTCTACCTTGTGTAAGCTACTTAACCTTGGGCAAGTTACCCATCCTCACTGAGCCTTGGTTTGCTCATCCCTAAGGTGGCCCCTACCTTGTAGGGTCATGAGGATTAAAGGAGAAAATGCATGTAAGGTGCTTTGCAATGAGCACAATGCATTAGGTAAGCACTCAATAAGTGTTAGCTATTACCATTTTTATGTACTCATGCAATTCACTTCTTGACCCAAATGCAACAACCTACATTCATCACTTTTCAATTTTATTGGGATATAATGTATTAGCTATGCTTCCCAGCTCTGAGTCATCCTCAATTCTGAGAAGCTTGCTTTCTGTCTTTCTCCAAGTCATTGCTCTAATTGTTGAGGAGGATATGACCTAAAGTAAATACCACTAAAAGATCTCACTACAGGTTAGCAATGTTGCATTAATCAACACCCTGGAGTTACATTTTATCCAGCTCATATTTCTCCAGCTTGGCCAAAAAAACTATCCCAAGACACACTGTCAAATGGTTTCCCAGAATTAAGATATTATATTATCTATAGCATTTCTCCAATGGACTGGTCAATTTAAAAAAAAAAAAAAAACAGAAAATAGACTTGGTTTTACATGATTTCTTCTCAATGAACACATGCTGACTTCTTAATTATCTTTTTTCCTCTCACAAAATGCCTTCTTAATTATATATTAAATTATGTCACTGAGCCAAGAAAGCTTATTAAATCAGGACTTCCATTTCCATCTTTTTCTCCCTTTTTGAAAGTCTGGAAAATATGTGCCTGTCTTTAATATTCTGGCACATTTCCTGATATTTTTTAAATTCTGCAAGTTCCATTTTCAAACTCATAAGTTTTCACAGTATCCTAGGATAAAATTTGACACAAATTTGAGCCTGAAACTACTGAAAGTAGGTATGGTGATGTACTGTGCCTTTGGCCTGTCTCCTCCTAACTATATTCTTCCCTTTTTCATTTGAAAATCTTTCTCCTTGCTAGATGAGATGGGAACCCATGGTATATCCATCCTCTGTCCTACCCATCCTCTGTCTTATGTTCAAAAGATAGGCCATTGGAAGTGTTTTGAAAAGTCTACAGGGTTTTACAAATGCATGTTTTGTTATTAAAAGTCACAGTTACCACCCTACCTCCCACCCCATCAGCATTTCAGACTGAAAACACATACAGACTGCAGAGAGGGGTGGAGCCCACAAGTCCAGAGCCAGTGTCTGCAGAGCATGGCACCTGCTAAGGGAATGTTGGGTTTCTTCTTGGGTCTCCAACCTTCCTGTTCCCTTTAGAGGCTCACCACCAGAGCCATTCTCAACCCTTCTGAGGGTTAGTTGCCCTCATATGCCCCGTAGCAGTTTCGACAGTTGGTGTATCCAAACCCTCAGATCATTAGTAATAGTTTCCCAAAGTGTTTTACTTGTAAGCCTCAGATCTTCCCCCTCTTTTCTTTTTCTGGGAGGCTAGGAAGGAAGATGGTTGAATGGGTAGATTTCATTACATTGAAAATTCTTCTTTGAGTGTGTTTATTGCTAGTTTAGGGCATTTATTGCTAGTTTATTGCTAGTTCAGTCCTTGTTATCTGCTGTTTTTAAAAATATGACATGATTTTTTAATCAATGTCTGATGCCTTAACTGAAGATCAGAGTCATTATATCAGCTTTGCTTTACTTATACACTGATGCTCTCTACAGTTAAAATAGGTCTGTCACATCCTAGTTATACAGATCCCAGAAAAGAGCAACTTACAGGCAGAATCAAATCACTCAAGCTGCTTTTTCCAAGCCCAGTGCCTGCCCTGTGGGTGTAAGGAGGCCCTAGGGCTCATCTCTCAGCACTGGCCCCCACAAGAAACCAAACCCTGCACTAAATAACATATCAATGGATTGGACCATGTGGTATGTGCCAGGACCCGGGGAGTCAAAAAACAGTCATCCATACCCCAGGTATGCCCTCTCATTCTGCCTGTCCAGAAATCTAGGTTGATATCCAGATGTCCAGAGAACACTCCCAAAACCCAGAGTTCAAATCTGAAAATCTGGGACTGAGAGAGAAATTGCTCACGTGTGCTCCAGTGCACAGTGTGGGGTGTGAAGAGGAAACGAGGTGTTGGCCTGGAGCCCCCGCCAGGAGGGATAAGGCAGACTCGAGATGGGAAAATGAATGAGTTCCCTCTATGTGCCAGTGACCTGACCAGGAATTGTCTCATTATTTTTTTCCTTCTCTTCCTCATGCTTTTGGGAAGGGAGTGCTATTACCCTTTCCTTAGGTGAGGCTGTGGCGCCAGCTCCACTGTCTTCTTTCCCCCACAGTTCTCGGGAGGCCTCCAGGACCTCCTGCTCCCCCAGAACCAGTTTGCCATGTTCCTGTACTGCTTCATCTTTATACACATAATCTATGTCACCAAGGAGATGGTCTTCTTTCTCTTCTCCAAGCACTACCTGTTCTGCATCGCGGCCATTTTGCTGTGTTTGATTAAAACTTTGTGGTCCTACTTCCAAGTGCCTTTGCTCTCTCCATCACTGGGGACCCCCATGATTGAGTGCTGTTAAGATCCAAGTTAGCCCCAGCCTCCCTGGCTGATCTTCCTACCCAGTGCCTCTTTCCATCAGAACCTGCCCTCAGGACAGGCTCAGCTGTCAGCCATTGACACCTGAGTATGAAGAAACACGTCCAAGCCCCTGGCCCTGAGCCTGGTTCTCACTGTGGATAACCATGCTATGCCCAGCAGGATTTCAGAAGGTTAGGAAGGTATCTGTGGGGAAGAAAGGTTCAGAAAGCTTTTCCAGAATCATAGACTCACACTATGGCCAAGCTGGCTTGGGTTCCACCACGTCTATACACATTCATGATTTTCTGACACGTAGGGAGCCTGTCGTTGGTTTGAGGATAGCTCCCCCTGCCCTCCAGCAAAGATGTCTATGTCTAAAACCCCAGCATTGTGAATTTGTTACCTTTCACAGCAAGAGACTTTGAGACACATTAAATTAAGAGTCTTGAAATGGGGAGATGACCCAGGATTATCCAGATGGACACAATGTAATATCATCCTTATAAGTGAGGCAGCAGGGTGTGAGGGGAAAGTGACCACTGAAGCAAAGGTCAGAGTAATGCAGAGGCCACAGGTCCAGGAAGGTGTACAGTTTCCAAAAACTTGAAAAAAATAAGAATGTGGATTATTTCCTCGAGCCTCTAGAGTAAACCAGCCCAACCAGCCCACTTTAGACTTCTGACCTACAGAATGAAAGATAATAAACCTATGTTGTTTTAAGCCCCCAAGTTTGTGGTAGTCTGTTACAGCAGCAATAAGACGCTTATACAGGAGCCAAGACTACCAGGCTGTTTTGCAAACATGTCAGGATAACACTGGCAAGGTTCCTTTAGCTCTGGGCCTGAAGCAGAGCAGCACACAGTCAGCCATGCAGACTGGGAGCCTATCTTTAGACAATATCTGATTGTAAAGGAGAGATGCCAATCCCCAGAGAGCTCAGGATGGGCTTCTTAGAACCTGGTGGGAAGGAGCATCCTTATCACCAAGCAGCAGGGCATCCCATTGGTAAGGCAGGTGGGGCACACTCCTAGGGACATAATAAAGAAGAATTAAGCACTTGACGGGGCCCAGAGGAAGTTATCAGCGGTACTCTACTAAAAAAAAAAAAAAAAAAAAAAAAAGGGAGAGGAAAATAGAAAGCAACACACACACAATCCAAGGTGCCCCCCAACCACCAGCCCAAGCACTCAGACTTGCAAAAATGCAGAGATGCTAACTCAGAAACCAATATATTAGCTTACAAACCCACAGATGCAAAGCAAATAAGCAGCTGTTAGCAACAGAGATGTTTACCCCAGCTCCCACCCATCCCCACCAAATAAATATGCAGCAGCAACCCAAAGGACCATTGTGGACATTAGAAGGCTCAGAAGGAGGCAGGACAAGAAGTTGTTCAGCATGTGCGCCACAAAGAAGAGGAGTTGAACTCCACTTGCCATCCTCTTCCCTCTTCTCCGAGGCACACCGCTTCCCGACTGTCAGCCATCACCCAGGCCCAGCAAGGTGAGTGGTTAAGACACAGGAGACTTTAATGTGGCAATAATGCAGCAAACCAAACAAGGCTGGGCCCAGCTGAGCACTCAGGGAAGTCTATATTGACCCCTTCCCCGTCTCCCACATAGGGATCTGCCTTAAGAGGGACCAAAGAATAAGTTTCTGTCTTGTTGAGCTCTGATAGACACTCAGTGTAAAAAAGAAGCCTACTTGGGGCTGCACTGCCATTATAAATTAGCATCATTAATGTCTGTTTCTCATTTTCCACCCAATGCAATGCATCCACCACTGTGGATCACTGTGTGTGACAGGTACTTAACTCAAGTGGTAAAACTGTCACTTCTCGTTAAATTTTCTATGTTAGCACTTTTGCTATGGGTCAAGTCTCACAATTGATCCTGCTTTCTGGTGTGGGATTGAGCTGAGAGAAAAAGGAGGAGATTGCAATAGCAAAAAGTTCACCTGGTCATCACAGACAGAAATAGGAGTTTGTAAAACAAAAAATCAAAAAGTAAAAAACCCCCAAGGCTATACGGCCATCCAGTCAATCCTCCTGTTGCCCGTATCACTAAATGGAAACCCTTCCATTTTCCTTAAAAATCTTCAGAGCAATATTTAGTTAACTCTCCTGAGTAACTAAGTTAGCATGGCATCTCACACCCATAGCCAGAGACATGAACTCTCTTCCTCTATCTTTGCTATTGGGTTTGAAGACTGAAGACAACAGTCTAAGATCTGCCCGCTAAGAAAATGAGAACAATTCTTGGTCAACCCTGAAAATTAGTACAGGTCACCTGGTTGAAATGCAAAGCAAGAAAATGAGAGAGAGGGAGAGAGAGAGAGAGAGAAAGACATTCAACACTCAAGAACTTCTTGGGCACCACTAATGCACCAGGAACCCCGGTCAATGCTTATGATGGAGGCTATCTCTGCCAAAATCCTGGGAGACAGCAATGTATATTATCACCATTTCATAGATAAGTATACTGGGGTTCAGGGAGTCTTATTCCAAATCACATTTTCCATGCTTCTAAGCTCCTACTTTGGAGGATCTTCCAACCTTGCTGGAGAGGTGAGCTTAACACATATGAAAATGTAAAAGATCTATTTTTATATAGACCTCAGTTATGAAAGAGGTCAAAGTAGGAGAGTTCCCTGGAGCCCATGGTCCAGGCTGGGAAGGCTTGAAGGAATAGCCCATAAGGATAGCAAGCCTGGAACAGTTGGGGGATGAGGAAAAAGAACTCAGGGTGGGATTGTGTTGTCTCTATTTAGAAGAGAAGGGTCATCCTTGCTTTAGTGAGTGATGTAAAAGGTAATAGGCCTAGAAGATTGGCTTGGGGCCTGGTTTTATAGTCTCAAATGTTGATCTGGGAAATGTGTTAGCCTAACCCCTTGGGAAATAGGGAATCCCTGAACACTGTAGACTAGAATAGTGACCAAAAGTGGAGGAGTGGATAAAAGCCTCATTTCTCTAATAACTTCTCAGGACCATGTTCTTGTCTTGACTCTCAGTTTGGAAACATTCGTTTTGTGGTCCTGAATTTGAGGATTGCATTCAGCTGTAAAAGAAACCTAATCACAGTTGCTTAGCCAAATAGAGTTTTGTGTTTTTTATGTACCAAGAAGTTCCAGGTGGTCAGTCCCTGGCTGCTAGAACTGGTCTTGGAAGTCACAAAGGACTCAGGCTATTCCTTCTCCACCATCCTTAGCACGGGACTTTTAGTTTCATCCTGTATCATTCAGCCCCATTATCTCAAGATGACTGCTACAGTTCCAGGAACAAAGTCCCCAACTCCAAGTCAGAACAGGAAAGAAGAAAAGGGACTGGCTTTTTAAGGCGTTCCAAGAAACCCCACCCAGAGATGTCTACTTACACCTCTCATTGGTCAGACTGAGTCATGTGACTACTTATAGCTGCATTGCATCTAAGATAGTGTTTTGCTTGGGCACTGTTGCAACTTTGAACAAAATTACAATTCTGATAGTATGGGTTGTGGGAGATATTACATAAGCAAATAACTCTGTCCACCTTTCCTAGTTTCTAAGACCCAGCTCCCACTCCTGGAGCTGCAGAGCCCGATTCTTCCTGGGGATGAACAAGTGGGTGGGGCACAGCTGCAGTTAGTCTCAGGAGGAGCACCACAGGCCACAACCGCATGCCACAGCGGGGAGGTCATGGTTTTCCCTGGACACACGCCTGGAGCCACTCTGTCTTCAACCCTCCTGACCTCTGCTTGAGGTCTCATGACCTCCACCAACAGGCCAGTGGCCTTGCCTGGGGACTTGGAAAGGCTTGTTTCTCTGTGCCCTTACAAAGCTGCAAGAGGAAGCAAATTGAAGTCAAGCATCCCTCCCTCTCCTGATCCCAGATCCCACAGGGCACAATCCAGTCCCAGTTGAGATGCTAAAGACTGTAACACGTGGAACTCATTACACTCAGCTTTAGCCCAAATAATGAAGTGCCAATAGTAAAATTTCAGGGCAGGCATAGGGAGATAAAGAAGGTGAATCTTGCTTGCCCCCCAAGTGGAATCTCGGGTTACAACCCCAAGCCCAGGGACAGCCTAGAGTCAGGAGATAGCTGACATCTCTAGGCAGGCAGGGAAGCAGGCTTGGTTCCAAAGACCCCTTCCCTGATCCCAGTTTAGCAGTTCACTACTAGGTTTCTTTCATTTGGGTGACCTGTAAATTATCTAGACTCTAACTCAGTGCAAAAGTACAGAAATAAGGACCAAAGCCTAGTGTTTGAAAGTGCCCCCGTGGATTCTAATGTACAACCACAGTTGAAAAGCTAACTTCTTGTTCTTCAACGTGGGGTCTGTGGATAGGCAGCTTCAGGATGTCCTGGGAAGCCACTTAGGAATGCAGTGTCCCAGGCCTCGCTCCAGACCCACTGAATCAGATGCATTTTGACAATCTCTCTGGCAATTCACAGGCACGATCCAGGCTGGGAAGGCTGTTCCAGTGATGAGACTTCATCCCACCAGCCCCCTGCTGTGAGGGCACTGCTCTCGGCCTCAAGGGCCTTCTGGGAGGATAAGAGGGGTCAAGACAGAAAAGGAGGAGAGGGACAGTACTGAGTAAGGCACCTTAGAGATGCTCTGAAAGTCTCCATCAACACCAGGCACCAACAAAGGACAGCAAAAGCTTGCTGTGTGACGTCAGGATGCTAAGGCTGTAAGCAGCACCCCACCCCTCTGCGCTCATTCACCTGTGCTTGCTCGGGGCTTTTGAGAAACCAAATGATTTCGACCGGCACCCCAGGAATCACCATGAAGTTTTGGAACCCCTCCAGGCCTGTGTCTGCCTTTTGCCCTGTTTTGATCCAGCTCATGTGTGTGGCTTAGGGAAAATCTTGCTAATATACATTCATTCATTATTTAAAGGTCGCCACTGTTCCCAGGAAGGATAAGCATGATTAAAAGACGGGATTTTTCCACAGGGCGCAGCAGAAAACCTAGGGCTCACATTTTTAAGCTGTTTTGGCCGGGCCTTGTTGCATAATTCAAAGGCTGTGACTTATTTAGATTTAATTAGCCAAAGGAACAGCAGTGGTAGGTTCATTAGTCAGTATTTATTAAGCACCCTCCGAGGCTTTGTGGGCTCCAAGAACAAATGGAGGACAGGCTTTGGACTTACAGGTCCCTCAGCTAAAATAGGAGGGGATCACAGATGGTGTAGGGGTAGACATTATTTGTTCCTCAGAGAGCAACAGAGTGGCCCAGGTTCACTGGGGAAATCCCCACAAAAGATGTGGGGGGTGTCAGCCCCTCCCAGGCTGGTATTGACCAGCCTTGTGATAATGAGGCCAAAGACCAGCGTGAAGGCGGGTTACCCAGAAGAGAGGGATTGGCAGGAGATGAGCTGGGAAGAGAAGTGACTGATCATCTGAATTTCAAAAACTGGGAGAGGTGGAAAGATAGGCTCCAGAATCTGTGGGGCTCAGTACAAGAAGGCAATGCAGGGTCCCTTGTCCAAAACTCTATAAAGAATGGTGCTGCACCCCTGTGATCCCAGCAACTCCTTAGGAAGCTGCAGCAGGAGAGGATTGCAGGTTCAAGGCCAGCCTCAGCAACTTTTAGCAAGACCCTATCTCAAAATAATTAAAAGGGTGAGAATGTTGGGAATGGAGCTCAGTGATAGAGTGCACCTGGATTCAATCCCCAATACCACACACAAAACCCACAATTCCCAGGAAGTAACAGTAGAGCATTAAGCCAAACTGCATCCCTGCATGCTCAACTATACCCCTGCATACTCATGCTACAAGCCCTGGGGGTAGATGAAGGAGACTGTGGGATTGGGGACTCCTAAATCCCACTCTGAGAGAAACTGTCCTTGGCCCCCCCTCTATCAACAGGAGGGAGGGAGCCAGTTCTGAGCATAATGAGAAAGATGGGGACCACTGGAGTGGGCCCAGGGGTAGAGGACACTGAGTCTGGTGGTCTGAGGCATGGGGCAAAACCCGTCCAAGTCAAGCAGCCCTTCCTACACTCCCCAGATCTGGAAGCAGAATCTGCCAGGCAGGAGGCACCTCTTGGTAATCGGGTCACACTCAGGGGCTCCCAGCTGTTAATCACAGGGCTAAAGAAGCCCGGAAGTCTCCGCTTGGTGGCATTTCCTCTCCTTCCTGGCTTCCGCCCCTAGACCCATTCAGCTGACCATTTTTCTGAGGATTAGAAAATCCAAAAATAGGAGAAGAAAGCTACACTTTTTACCCTCTCGAGCCTCCTGTATCAAATGGCACAGTCACTTTGACTCAAAGTTTTCATCAAAGGGGCCTTTGTAAGATCCTGGGGCAGAAAGCCTTGGAAGAGAGCCATCAGGAAGCTGTACAGAAAGTGCTGAGCAAGGGGACCCTGGGTAGAGGAGGTGGGGTGGGCAGGGTTCCCTCCATCCCAGAAAGTGTCAGTGCCAGATACATCTCCTCCACAGGCAACTCTTCTCTGAACACCCTGCTCTGGCTTCGGCCCCTGGAGATGCCCAGAGCAGCAAAGTGTGGCTTCGTAGTCCACCCCACTGCTGGGGTCCATCGTAGTCGGCAAAAGCTTCACCATGGCCTAAATGCATCAGAGAATAAAAGAAAAAATGCGACAGGCAATGCCAGAAAGGCCCTGTGAGCTCTAATATTCTGTGCAGGCTTCTAGAAAGGGGAGTAGGGCGAGCCCTCTACCAAATACTTAGAATGTGCTGCACCCTGTCCAGTGTGCTGTCTGGCATTCATCCATGGTCACCCTGGGAAGCAGCACTGTTACCCGTCCTCGTGTATTAATCTGTTCCAGCTGCCATAACAAATACCATAGACTAGGTGGATTAAACAATGGATTTTTATCTTTTCTTTTTCGGCCTCTCCCCTGGGCTTGCAGGTGGCCACCACCTCACTGAGTCCCTACATGGTTTTTCTTGTGTGCCTGCACCCCCGGTGTGTCTCTGTGTGTGCAAATCCCCCTTCTTATAAGGACACCAATCAAACTGGATTGAGGCCTCATTTTAATCACTTTTTTAAAGGCCCTGTCTCCAAATCGAGGTCAAGTTCTGCAGTAGTTGGAACTAAGGATTCAACATTTGAATCTGGGGGAACACAGTTTAGCCTGTAACACCCACCAGATGGTTGGGAGTCACCTAAGCTCACACATTCAGAGCTGCTTGGCTCACATGTGAAGAAACTTATTTATTTCAGGTGGTAGACACAATCCGTCTCTCTGTAAGTGTCCTAGGGTAGCAGAAGCTTCAAAGTTGTTCTACCTGTAAGCCTACCCTTTATTCTAATTCTCCCATTTCCCCTCACTGAAGGCTGAGGAGGGACATGTCTGTTTTAGTTAGCTTTTTGCCACTGTGACCAAAACAGCTGACAAGAACAAGTTAGAGGAGGGAAGGTTTCTTTGTGGGCTCTTGGTTTCAGAGGTCTCAGTCCATAGTCGGACAACTTCATTGTTCTTGGCCTGAGATGAAGCAGAACATCATGGCTGGAAGGGTGTAGAGGAGGGAAGCAGCCCAGGACATGGCAACAAAGCAGCAGAGAAAGCTGTGCTTACCAGGGACAAAATATATACTCCCAAAGGCATGTCCCCAGTGGGCAACCTCTTCCAGCCATACCTTACCTGCCTACTGTTACCACCCAGTTAATACATTCAAGTGGATTCGCTCATTGTTTAGGTTCAGGCTCTCATAACACAATCATTTAACCTCTAAACTTTCTTGCACTGTCTCACACTTGAGCTCTGAGGGGATACCTCAGATATAAATCATAATAGTGTCCTTGAGAGGGGTTAAAAGGCACATCTTCACTCACGGGCACATCTTTTCTACACACCTCAAAAGGGTGTAAAACCTTTTTGATTGACAGGAAAGCCATGCTTATAGGCCTAAATCCGTTCCTCTGTGCCCTACACCACATTCTCTACCAGGTTCCCTAGTCAGGACAGTGAGTCTGTAACTGGCAGCCTGGGGACAGGGCTCTTCCTTCTTTTCTGAAGACCAGGATGCTATGGCCCATTATTAGATAGGATCAGGTATAGTAATTAAGGCAAGAGAGAAATCTGAGTTCACTCTCACCGATTTTCCCTTCTGGCAAATGTCTTTACCCTCACATAACATATATGCTATGAGCCAGCCTGAGTTGGTTCCTAGAAAATGATATTTGATTTTAAGATTCTGAAAGCACCATGGGTAGTAGAAAGCTCACCTTGTCAGGTTAACTTGAGAGAAACTCCAGGAGACTGCCCTAAGCAAACCTCATATACCACAGGACAATCCTAAGATCTAAACAGAACCATCAGGGCAAGGGTCACTCATTGCCAGGAGGGCTCAGGTGGGTCAGATAATTAAGGCAAGCTGGCCAGGTAGAGCTGACAGAAAATGAAGAGCCAGTAAAATAGGCAGCCCCTACTCAAGGCCCCTACCCACCTTCACCATGTGGAGGTGCAGGCCCCATGCCCAAGTCAACAGTAGCCAGAAATCCAGGCTTTCATGTGATACCTGCTGGGTTTTAAATGTTGGTTCCATTTTCTTTGGCCACTCTATGCACCTAACGTAAGTCTTCAGGGCCACCAGCTCACAATCTCTGAACTTGAGATGTTATTTCTTTTATGATAGAGTCTCTGTTTCACTCAGAGACATGCTGGGGGATTTCTTTAAACAGAAAACACTTGCAGTACAAAAATAGAACGTGATTCACTCCCTAACAATGTTGAAGCCCAGAAGCAGCAGGAAGGGATGCTTCTTCCCATCCCAAATTGCCTCACCTTGAGATGTTCCAAGAGACAGATCTCCTAATGTATTTCAAATCAGGTTAGAGTGGCAAAAATCTAATTTTCGCACAACTTCTTGAAGGGAGATGGGAATTTAGCTAAACCCTAGATCAAGATTAAGGAAGGTGCAAAGCAGAGGCCTGGGAGAAGGGAGCGTATTAGGGTGGAAGTCAAAAGAATTAAGCTGGCTACCCAGGCTGAGTGATCTGGGAAGGGGCTGGTAACTGCTCAGTGAAGTTGGTCAGACAAAGACTGGTGGGACTTTGGGATCTGAGGGAGCCAGAGCCTGGAAGAGGAGGAGGGAGCATCATTCGTTGCTATGGTAACAAAGGAACAAGAAAGGGAGGGGGAGAATGAGGGAGGATCTCCGGGAAGAGCCTATTGCACTGCTCCTGTCTTCCCCTGCATCCTTGACCTTCATCAAGGATTCTGCAGCCCCTCTCATACCTCCCCCACCTGACACAGCTCATTGCTAACATGAAGTAATTACTATGAAATTAAGTCAAGGATGTTAGATCAGATCTTAAAAACAAGTGAGATGAATGGGTACCTATTTAGTGAGTCTTTGGGTCTCCAAAAGTCCTGCTGGGTTCAAAATATTTTCTTCCCTGTCCTGCCATAAAGACTAAGATTTCACCATTAGGGCAATATTTATTGGACCAAGACTTTGTTCATGTTCAGTTATAAATCCTCATTAGGAGGTTCAATATCTTGGCCATCAATTTTTAGACTCTTGTAAGGAGGTTATCATCATATGAAGCATGGGTCTCAGTTTTGGTCTGGGGATGTCCATACTACAGCTTAGGCGTATCTGGCTCTGTAAGACCCCAGCTAGGCCATATCTTGGGTTGATTCCAGTGACATTTGCTGTGTATGTCCAACTTTTGTTTCCCGTTGATTTTCTTTTTGGGAGCTCCTTCTTCCTCAATCTTAGTTCATGAAATTCCAGTGAACTAACTTCTGGTCAAGAGGTGGACCCAGGACTCAGACATGGCCAATCAAAACATTCCATCTTCTGGTCAAAATGATTGGCTCGGGTGTGGTCACATGACCTAAGCCTGACCAATGAATCTCAAACATAGGACCTTCTGCTGGAACTCTTGAGAAAGATGAACTCATATAATCTGTAAAAATATATGTTCAGAGCTACTTATGACAGCCCTGTTCCACCTGGGGAAACCCTGAGAATAAAGCCAACAGAGAGAACACAGAGCCAAGAAATGGAAAGACATAGATCAGATGTGGGGAGAAAGGAGTCTTCATTGAGCCCCTGGATCCACCTGAAATAAAAGACATTCCTAAGTTTTTCAGCTTCCATTTTTTCAAACTTTGATTGAATTGGCTTTCTATCATTTGCAATCAAAAGCTCTGAGTCATACAAGGATTTTCCCATTACATGAGTTGTCACCTGGTCTCTGCAACAGTTGATAAAGGAGATATCAAACCTTCTGCTCCCAGAGAATTACACATTAAAAGATGTGGAGTTGACCCTGAACAAGGGATTTCCAGGGGCACAGGGAGATGCTCTCAGGGACACATGTGAGAACACATACCCTTCTATAGGGAAAGGAGCCGTTCCTCACTTCTTGAGAGAAAACAGGCCTGCTCTAGTTCCCTGGGCTATGAACCATTGACAATGGGGCCAAGGGAAATAGTGGCAGGGATTGGCTAAGAGGTGATGCCCAAGGGGCAATTCCACAGGCCAGTGTGTGTGTGCACTGCCAACATACAGTACCCTGAGCTCACAGGAGGGTCCAAGAAAAGCCTAGAAGCAATCCAAACATCCACCAACAGATGGGTAGATAAACAATATGTGGGATATCCACATTATAAAATATTATTCAGCAATAAAAAAGAATAAAGCACTGATTCCTGTTATACCATGGATGAACCTTGAAAACAAGGTTTAATATTATGCTAAGTCAAAGAAGCCAAGCACAAAGTATCACATATTGTATGGCTCCATTTATGAAATATCCAGGAAAATCTATAAGTAGAAAGTTATTAGTGGTTGCCTAGGACCAGGGTGACAGGGAGATAGGTTTGTGTGGGGGTAGAGGTGGTAACAGCTAAAGGGTATGGGGTTTCCTTTGGGATGATAAAATATTCTAAAATTGATTGTAATGGAAGTTGGCCATACAAGTTTGAATATACTAAAAGTCATTGAATTGTACACTTCAAATAAGTGAAATTATATGGCATATGAATTATTTCTTTTTTTATTTGTTGCTTTTATGTATATATATATATATATATATATATACACATATATATATATATATATATATATATATATGACAGTAGGGTGTATCTTGACATATTATACATACATGGGGTGCATAATTTCATTCTTTATAGCTGAGTAATATTCAATTGTGTATATATACCACATTTTCTTTATCCATTCATCTGTTGAAGGGCACCTAGGTTGCATAGCGTGGCTATTGTGAATTGAGCTGCCATAAACATTAATGTGGCTGTGTCACTATAGTATGCTGATTTTAAGTCCTTTGGGTATAAGCCGAGAAGTGGGATTACTGGGTCAAATGGTGGTTCCATTCCAAGTTTTCTGAGGACTCTCCATACTGCTTTCCAGAATGATTGCAACAATTTGTATTCCCACCAACAACGCATGAGTGTACCTTTTTCTCCACATCCTCTCCAACATTTATTGTTACTTATATTCTTGATAATTGCCATTCTGACTGGAATGAGATGGAATCTCAGTGTAGCTTTAATTTGCATTTCTCTAATTGCTAAAGATGTTGAACATTTTTTCATACATTTGTTAACCATTTGTATTTCTGAAAACTTCAGACTAATATCCCTGATAAACATAGATACAAAAATTCTTAGTAAAATCTAGGCAAATTGCATACAAAAGCATATTTAAAAAATAGTGCACCATGATCAAGTGGGGTTCATTTCAGGGATGCAAGGTTGGTTCAACATATAGAAATCAATAAATGTTATTCATTACACCAATAGACTTTAAAACAAAAACCACATGATTATCTCAATAGATGCAGAACAAGTATTTGATAAAATTCAGCATCCATTCATGTTCAAAACACTAGAAAAACTAGAGATAGTAGGTACATACCTCATATAAGCTATATATACTAAACCCAAGGCCGAGTCATTCTAAAAGGCGAAAAATTGAAAGCATTCCCTCTAAAAGCTGGAACAAGACAGGGATGTCCTTTTTCACCACTCCTATTCAATGTAGTCCTGGAAATTCTAGCCAGAGCAATTACACAAAAGAAAGAAATTAAAGGGATATGAATAGGAAAAGAAGAGCTCAAACTATCCCTATTTGCTCATGACATGATTCAATATTTAGAAGACAGACCCAAAAAACTCCACCAAGAAGCTTATTTAACACATAAACAAATTCAGCAAAGTAGAAGGATATAAAATTAACACCCATAAATCAGCTGCATTCCTATATATCAGTGATCAATCAGCTGAAAGAGAAATAAGGAAAACTATCACAATTGCTTCTAAAATACATATAAAATACTTGGAAATCAATCTAACAAAAGAGGTGAAAGACCTCTACAATGAAAACTACAGAACACCAAAGAAAGGAATTGAAGAAGACCTTAGAAAATGGAAAGACTCCAATATTCTTGGATACGCAGAATTAATATTGTCAAAATGGCCATACTACCAAAAGTAGTATACAGATTTAATGCAATTCCCATTAAAATTTCAAGGATTTTCTTCATATAGAAATAGAAAAATCAGCTGTAACATTTATTTGGAAAAATAAGAGTTCCAGAATAGCCAAAACAACCCATATTGAGAAAAGTAATGCAGGAAGCATCACAATACCAGACCTTAAATTGTACTATAAAGTTATAGTAACAAAAACTGCATGGTATTGGCACAAAAATAGAATTGAACACCAGTGGAACAGAATAGAAGACACAGAGACATACCTACCTAAATACAGTTATACTAGCCAAAGGCACCATAAACATACACTGGAGAAAAGATAGCCTCTTCAACAAAATGGTGGTGGGAAAACTGGAAATCCAAATGTAGTAGATCGAACTTGAACCCTTTTACCTCACCCTGCACGAAACTCAAAGTGGATCAAGGACTTTGGCATTAGAACAGAGACCCTGTGCCTACTAGAAGAAAAAGAAGGCCCAAATCTCATCATGTCAGCTCAGGAACAGACTTCCTCAATCAGACTCCTAAACCACAAGAAGTAAAATCAAGAATCAATAAATGGGATGACATCACACTAAAAAGCTTCTTTACAGCAAAGGAAATAATCAAGAATGTGAACAGAGAGCCTACAGAATGGGAGAAAATCTTTGCCACCTGCACCTCAGACAGAGCATTAATCCCCAGGATAGATAATGAACCCAAAAAACTTAACACCAAAAAAACACTAAACCTAATCAGTAAAGGGTCAAAGGAACTGAACAGGCACTTTGCAGATGAATTATTTCTTAATAAAGCTGTTTAAAACCAAAACAAAAATACAAAATAAAATAAAAACAAGGCAACAAGGCTCTGAGGTTCCTGCCCAGTCTCTGTGTGGTGTGGCAAAGCGAGGGTGTCACCCTCCAAAAGCCCAGGCACATGACAGCTGCCACTCTGGGAGGCAGTGCTGGCCTTAGAACCGGACAAGAGAGACTTTACTCTGGGCTGGCACTTTAAGAGGCTTTAAGAAGGGCTTCCCCTGCCTTGTCCTTCTCAATGGGATAAGGAAACTAAGGGACCAGTGTATGTGCACACTTTCTTCTTCCTAGAAGTTACTCTGAGCCTAGAGAACCCTGGAATTTCTTACCCCAAATACTTAGAACCTGTTTTTAAGACCTGACAGCCTGTTCCCCACCTCATCCTCCCCAGGGAAGAGTGAATTACCAGTGAGTAGACATTGGTAGGGAAGCTGGGGAACTTGGATATGTAGGCTGGATGCCTGGATCAACCGCCTCCAAGGACCAGGCAGGACCGAGGGCCAGAGGAGAGGAGGGCAGGCCCCTAGCTGTGAGTATAGGCAGAGGGCAGGTAGGAAGGGGGCCTGGAGCCAACTCTCCCCACAACCACCAAGTTCCAGCAAGGAATATGTGAGGTCTGAGAATTCTAAATTCAAACTTGACCTTCCGGGCCATTAGGAAGACTAATTTGTCAAGACAGGAGACTAGAACACTGGAGGGTTTTAGTTCACTTTATAGTTGTAACATACTCGAACAAAGGGTTTGTGGACCTCCCTTTGTCCTCTTGTTCTGGGACTCCACCAAGGATAGGAGCCAATCTGCTGGGAGGTACTATGTTTAAGAGAGAAACTTATCCAAGCTTTTCTTTCTAGTGAATCACGGTGTGAGGTTTTCCCAGGCCACATTTACAGATTTGAGAACAATTTATAGATTTCTTGCTCCGGGCTAAAGAGAAAGTTGACCCGTGGCTGCCAGCAGCCTTGAAGAGTAGTGGTTCCTCTCATGCAGCTCTTCTCTCTTCTCGGCTGAGCCCAAGGAGTTGGACACGTAGTGAGGCACTGACTGAGGCAGGGGTGGTTCTATGAGTCGTACCAAGGAACTCTGGGTCTGCTGGGCTCTCCCGACTTTTCTTTTTTAAAGATCGGATGTCATAGAGTCCAGTTGGCAGGAAATTCCCAAAGAAGCTCCTGAGAACTGCCTGAGAGGGGCAGGCCGGAGAATGTCTGTCCATCCTTTTTCTACATCTTCCCTGAGTGTCCATAAACACTGGAGGATGTGGTGCTTAAAGGGCCCTCAGGGATAAGAGACCAGCAAGACACATGGTCTGGCCTTGAAGAAGTCACCATCCGGTTGAAGAATTAACACTGACCCATTAAAACACAATGTACACACACACACACACACACACACACAAATGTGATTTAAGGTAGATAAGAAAGTGTTTTGAAGACCAGAGTTTTAGCCCAGAATCAACCTCGGCATGAGTGACATTTGGAACCAGATAACTCTTTGTGATGGCTGTATTGGTGTGTTGGTGGACACCCCTGTGCTTCGTTTTTTGTTTTCTAGGTTTTGTTTGTTTGTTTTGTTTTGCCCTGTGCTTTGGACATTGGCAGCCTCTTCCTAATAGATGCCAACAGCAGACTCCTTGCCCCAGATGGGATAACTTAAAATATCTCCAGATACTGCCCAATGCCCCCCAGAAGTTCACTGTCCCCCTCAGTTGGGAAACACTGCTCTAGAGACCCCATCATTTCCAGGGTAATCAATGCCTATAGACTCAAAGTACCGCAGGAAGGCCCAGAAGGTGATTGTGGGCTGAGGGAGCCCAACTGGACCTCAAAGGATGGAGCAGCATCAGTTAATCTAGCTAGAGGGACAGTGCTCCAGAGGTGGAACTGTGTGCTCCAAAGCAGAGCAGCAAGGACAACACCCAAATGGTTCAAGTTGTGCAACACCAAAAGGTGTCCAGCTGAGGGGACAAGTGGGGGCTGAAATACACCCACCCTCCCCTGGCTAGGCCATGCCTCTCAGCACGGGCTGCATCATCTATCAGGAAGAAGGGGAGCCTTTTTCTTAGTACAAAGGTGTCTTGTGCTCCCCATCCCCTGGGCTCATGGTACTGCATCTGCCTAAAAGGGGCCTTTTTCTAATGGCACAACGGTGCCTCAGAGGCCAGCAAAGTTCACCCCCACCCCAATGAGCACACTCAGGATGGCAAGGAGAGGCAAACCAGCAAAGAGGCTTGTACTCATGTAAGGGTCCAGCAAGACTCTAGATTTCCTGGCTCTAGTTGACTCCTCTCTGCTGCTCTCTGACTAGTCTGGAGTGGACGGCACCCTGCCCTCTAGAGCCCCGCATGGGAGAATGAGAACTGCTTTCCCAGCTCAAATTGGTCGAATCGAAAGGAGAAGGCAGGCTCTGAGAGAAGTCTGGGTCTGAAGAGACCGACAGCAGCCGGGTATCAGCTCACTATTGCTTTTGCCCTCTCTGAGGAAAGACCCTGCTAGGATAAGGCCACACCTGGGGGGCGTGGTTACTTAAGCACCTTCCCTCCTACAAACAGACCTTTAGAACCTGCAGCCTTCCCCTCCTTTGTTACCAGTGTAGCAATGGACCAGCCCAACTGAGGGTACAGGTGCCCCCGGGGGATATGGGAAGACTTTTCCAAAGGATGCAGGTTTTGCCCTGGCTCATTTTGAGAATCACATGACAAGTTCTTAACTTTCGCAAGGGCCCTCTTTTATAGATGGTCTATTGAGCCCATGCATGTGGACCTGCCTCCCTTTCACGGCACCCCTCCCTTCCTCTATTTCCTTAAAAGAAAGGTACAACTTACCCATCCCAAATCTTAGCCTGGTGCAGAGACTTGGGGACAAAATGCTTGGTGCAATGAAGGGACAATCTAAATCCTAAATGAGAGTAATCTCATGTCTGTGCAAATCAAATGGTTTCCAGTTCTCTGCTGTCATTCAAAATGAAGGACAATCCGTTCTAGTTATCATATATTGGGGTCTTAATTATCTACTCATATTGGTATGTAATTCAAAAGGAATTTAAACAGTTGAGTGACGTTGCTATCACAAAAGTCCTTGTATTCCTTTGTAATTATGTGAAAAAGATTTCTGAGCTTGCCCCTGGTATCAATTAAAACAGAGAAATAACGCTGAATCTTGTCTCCTTCTAGCAATAAATAATATTCTATTCATTCATGGACACATGAACTAACTGGGTTGAAGGAACACTTCATCTCTTTAAAAGATGCACATTATTGTCAGGTACAATGGCATATACCTACAATCCCAGTTACTCTGAAGGCTGAGGCAGAAGGATCCCAAGTTTGAGGTCAACCTCAGCAACTTAGCAAGATCCTTTTTCAAAATAAAATATAAAAAGGGATAAGGATGGAGCTCAGTGGTAGAGCACCCCTGGGTTCAATCCTCAGTACCACAATTTAAAAAAAGAGAGAGATGAATTTTGTTTCTATACTTCCTTATTATTAAAAATCAGGAGCTGGGGATATAGCTCAGTTAGTAGAGTGCTTGCCTTGCATGCACAAGGCCCTGGGTATGATACCCAGCACACACACACACACACACACAAAAAAAAATCATAATAGTATTTGTT
The DNA here is from genome assembly GCF_048772815.1 of Callospermophilus lateralis. Classification (NCBI taxonomy): domain Eukaryota; kingdom Metazoa; phylum Chordata; class Mammalia; order Rodentia; family Sciuridae; genus Callospermophilus; species Callospermophilus lateralis. The sequence goes on from NC_135318.1 coordinate 36,710,988, forward strand.
TCGGTTAATTGTATACTAGTTATTATGCTATAAATCCAGACAAAATAATCTTTAACACTGGAGTCTATGATCACAGGAAATTTTAGAAATAAGTTCATTTTATGGCAGTTTTGTTGGAAAGAAGTATGATAGGAATTCTGTAAGAGAAGTAGAATGGAAATATAAGTTCAAAAAGGAAAAACAAAGAAATGAAAAATCTCTGACTTCTCATGTATTTTTAAAAGAGATGATGATGAAGTATCCAATCACTATAGCATTACATTTAGAAACATTTTCAGAGTACTGTAACAGTTTTATTTTAAAACGTCAATATTTGTAAAGCAAGGGAGATTTTATGTAGCTATTTAAACTTATGAAAAATGTTTAAATGTTCTTGCCTAAAAATGTGCCAGGGGGGTACATAGATTTTTAAAATTCTTTTAGGAGTCTGCAAGAAAAATATTTGAGAGGACCGGCTCATGGAGCCTGGCATTTGCCTGCATGAGGGTCCAGAATGAATGGAAAACCAAGGACTTTGGTCATCCCTGAGCGTTGAAGGACAGGGTGGCACTTTCAATGGACAGAGCCACACTCTCACTGACATTGGGGAAGGAGGCAAGGGGCTTCCCCTTCATCCCATTAATACTTTGCTCTGGTCTTTTGGATTTTTTGTTTTATTTTAAGCTTTTCTCTAAAATTCCATTTTCGCACTCCAGATGCTCTGTCGGGTCCTGGGGAGTTCTGCGTTTTCCCATCCTCCTTCACTCTTCCCTTTCTTCCAGGAAGATCCCTCCAGCCAACAGTACACCCAGCCCACCTGGCCCCAGCCCGGCTGCCCCAGTCCCCTTGACTGTCTTTGGACCAGTCTTCACTCTGCGGCTGGATTATAAGCTTTCTCGTGTGTGTCTGTCCCCCGGTCTCTGTTTCCTTGGCAGTAAGATGTGGATGATCGGAAAGCAGTGAGATGAAAAGTGTAAAGCACCTGGCACCGAGCTTGGCCTGCAGCCAGTTGCATTTAGCAAATAGTTGCTAATGGTAGGTTAAATCTCATTCCCAGCGAATAGAGAAGCCAAGGCTGCGCAGCGTCTTCCTCCTTCTGCTCCCGGAGAACCTAGAAGAGTTCCCCAGTCCCAGGTCTCCTTTAAATAACTCGCCAAGCTGGGGTGATAGAATGCCCTCCTGCCCCTCCTCCCGCAGCCGCGGAGTCCCCCGGCGCCGGCCCGGGAGCTCTGAGGTCAGGCTCAGGCCACGTGACCGCGGCTGCCTCTGCCAGCCGCGATACAATTACTAAAACAGTCAGGGCGCTTCTGACATTCAGACCTGCTCCCTCCTCCTCCTCCACCTGCCTCACCCCTACACCGGCCCCTTTCGCACCAAGGGACCGTCTCAAAACTCTAGCAATCTCAAATGTTTGGCTCTCAAAGCTACAACTTAAGAAAGGAGGAGGGAAAAGTGGGGTGAAGTCCAAGGTTGCAATTCTTATGGCTGCAGTTTGAAAACCATGCTTAAGTCCCTGTGTTTTAAAATCTTTTCTGCCAAAGCATTTTGGCATAGGTATTAACAGTCTTTGAAAACTCATCATACTATCTTTAACCCATTAATTACAATTCTAGGATGCTTTCCTATGGAAAAACCTTTGCCCGAGCGGGGCAAAGATTTAGGTACATACAATTCACTGCCTTGTTAGTGAAATAAACAAAATGTATAAAATAGCAACATAATACTACGAAGGCGTTAAAATAATGATTTCCAAATTTTTTTTTTCTTGACGTGGATCAGGCATGAAAAATGGCAATGGCTAGTATTTGTGGAAAAATTACTATATGCCAGTTTTTCTCCTAAATGCTTTCTGTGGATTGATTCTTACAGCCTTCAGAGACAGATACTATTATTATCTTTCTTCTAAAGACTGTGTCCTAGAGAAGGAAATTGACTAAGGCTAACCAGCTTAATCAAGTGTGAAAATTGAGGCTCAGAGTTTATTCAAAGGGCTAAATGGCAGAGGCCAGATTTGAAGTTGGTCTTAACTGTCCTGCCACAATAGTTTACTAGTACGAAATCACCATATGTCAGGGGCAGTGGCACGTGCCTGTATTCCCAGTGGCTTGGGAGACTGAAGCAGGAGGATTGTGAGTTCAAAACCAGCCTCAACAACTTATCAAGGCTCTAAGCAACTTAGTGAGACCCTATATCAAAATAAAATAGAAAAAAGATCTGAGGATGGGGGCTCAGTGGTTAAGCACCTCTGGGTTCAATCCCCAGTACCAAAAAAAAATCACCATACCATCAGGCCAGTGATGTGTGTGTGTATATATGTATACACATATGCACATGAAGAGAAAAAGAACCGAGAGGCAGACTCCCACTTGTTCACTGTGTTATCTCTCAGGGGCACAATTACTAGGGATTTAAATTTTCTTTTAAATTTTCTACAATGTATATATATATTAATTGAATAATTACACAAAATGTCATGTACAGATTGATTCCACTAAAAATCCATGGACTAATTACAGCTTAATTCATTGTAATGAAAACTTAAAAATAGCTTGAAAGTCAATTACTATTAGACTAGTTAAATTATAAAAATAACTCATTGCAATAGTTTGCAGATATTGGAAATGAAAGTCACAAAGATTCAGTGATGCCATTCTGTGAAAAATCAAGGCACAAAATAGTAGGTACAATATGCATAATTATTTGAGGTTATCATTGTGAAACCTCCAAGGAAAGAGAAAAATGATAACTGGAACAAAGGGTGAAATTTAAAACTTTAAAAATGTTGTTTACAAGTTAAAATTTTGAAAAAGCTAAAAGTAGTTAAAATTTTGAAAAAGCTAAAAGTTTTGAAACTTTTTGAACTTCTGTGAGTTTTCTATTTCTTGCATGATACTGTAATAAAAACAATTTTACTAAGTTCAGGTTTAGTATCAAAAGTAGCATAGAACACATGGACTCTTGCTTTTTTAAGAGAACTTTCTGTTTTATCATTTCATTGCCAAAATGCCCCCAGGAAAATAAACATTTCTCTTGCATTTACCAATAGGTAAGTTAAGGCATAGAGAAGGTGATTGAATTACTTGGAGTCAACCAGCAGATGAATGGCAACCCTCAGCCATCTCCTGCCCCAGTTCTCTGGCCTAGACACACACTGTTTTCTTTATATAAAGGGCTACTTGGTGCTGCTGGAAGAACACAAACTGCTATTATATCAAGACCCCAAACTCTGAGACATAAATGTGGATCTCTCCAGGGCGTGATCCTGGAGGCAGGAAGCATGCCCTATTCATACTGTCTTCATGTGGGAACACATAAAGCCTGAAGCGTTCTGCCACCTTTCCCAATGCCATTCCCCCCCACCATACACACACACAGCCACCTTTGTCCCCAAAAGCAGGCTTTCTGGGAACATGCCCTGCCCTGCCCTAGGATGGAGGGAGAGGCCAGTTAAATGCAGTTCATCCTCCCCCACGCTCTTCAGGGTACAGCCCTTGGTGCCCACAGCTCTAGTAGGAGGAGCAGAGACCCCACCAGTGACTATTTGTCAAAGGCCAGGAACAAACAAGGCAGGTGCCAGTGACACAAGCCTGGAATGAGAGACCACAAGTGGTCATTGGTCAGTGACAGCTGGCCAGCAATGGGGGGCAGGGTCTGGGGGAATTGAACCTGAAGACACTGCAGATGTCCTCTGGCACAAAAGGCTAAGAGGGAGCACTAGGCCAAGGTTTATCAATCCTGCTGGCAAGGCAGGGTCCCCAATAAAGAGAAGAGGATGTGGGAGTGTGGGGATGATGGGATTGACAGACCTAAGGATTCTGCCAATGGTGCATTTAAGTGTTGGCTTCCACCCCAGCCGTGGAGCACCTGAACTTTACCAGTTCCTGCTACTGAAAAAAACTGTTGCCTGTGAAGAGACCTGTGTATTGGTCTGAGCTGGCTGCTCCCTGCACACTAGCTTCCCATTTCTGTGGAGCTGGTGAGATGGCTTTTGAGCTAGGAAGGTGAGGGGCAAAATGCTGAATTGGGCACACAGTAAAATGTGGTTATATTCCACACTTACAAACTCTGAATGGCTTCCCCTCATACTTAAAACAAATCCAAAGGCCTTCAATACCACTCACAGGACCCTGTGAGATCTGGCCCTGCCCTTCCCTTCTGTCCTCCACTCACTCAGGGAAGCCCTGTAGGTCACCTTTATGCTTCTCAAAATTGCACAGCTTTTCTTGCCTTGATGCCTTCATAATTCAAGGTGGTTCAGATGGTGTTGCTATCATCTGAATGTTTGTGTCCTCCTAAGTTCTTATGTTGAAACCTAATCACCATGTGATTGTTAGTCAGCTTTTCATCCCTGTAATAAATACGCGAGGACAACAACTTAGAGGTGGAAAGATTCCTTTGGTTCATGATTTCAAAGGTTTCAGTTCATGGTCAGCAAGCTCAAGTCAGAAATACCATGGTGGAAGGGCATGGCAGAGGAAAGCTGTTCATCATACGGAAGCCATGAAGCAGAAAGAGAAAACAGAAAGGGACAAGGACAATATATAATGCCCAAGGGTATGTCCCCAAGGACCCATTCCTTCAACTAGGCTCTACCTCCCAGAGCCTCCACCACCTCCCAGTAGTCCTTCCACCTATCAGTAGATTAATCCACTCATGAGTTCAGAACTCTCAGGATCCAATCAATTCCCCAAAGCTTCACCTCTGAATGTTGCTGTACTAGGGACCAAGCCTTCAACACGTGAGACTCTGGAGGACATTCCAGAACAAAAAATGTAAGACTGTACAGTATTAAGAAGTGGGGACTCTGGAGTTGATTAGGTCCAGAGGGCCCTTGCCTCATGAAGGAAATTATTGTCTTTTAAAAGATAGCCAGGGAAGTGCTGGGAAATGATATTGGCCAAATTATATCATTGTATTGTGTGCATGTATGAATCCGTAATGACAAATCCCACCATCATGTGAACTATAATGTGAACTAAAAATTGTGGAAAGATAAACAAACAAACAAATGCTAGGGGGAGATTGTTGGTCTCTTCTACCATGTGGGAACCCATAGAAGGTGCCATCTATGTAGAATGGGCCCTCACCATTCACACCCAGCTACCCTCCTTCTCATTCTCTAGAGGCAAGAGACATTTAGGAAGGAGCCCCACCTGAGCTGGGGTCACAGAAGTCCTCTCCAGCCATAAATTTTTACTTTTTCTTAGAGCTTAGACCTAAAATCATCCACTGCCTACCTGTTTAGTGACCCCTGGTGAACGCTGACCCCTCCCACTTGTGCCCACCCCCATCCATCTCAGAATTCTCTTTTGTGAAGTCTGGGACCTTAATTATCCTGTTCCCTGCAAAGGATGCAGGGCTAGCAGAATGCCTGGCACTTGGTAACAACTCAGTAAATATTTGCAGAATGGATGGATGGATGGAAAGAGGTCTGCTGATCTGAATCTGAGAACTCAGAGCTCAAAATCCAAAGGGGCAAAGACAAGAATCTTCATACCCCCTAGTGTGCTCCTTCCACCAGCGAAGCCCCTGCCCATCTCGCTTCCACTCTTTCCTCCCCTGCCCTCCTCCTCCCTCCTTCCTTTCCTTCCTTCCCTCCTTTTCCCTTCTTTCTCTAAGGTTCGCCCACACCTGGCCCTGAGCCAGCCTGCTGTATGTGGGGCTCAACTTCCCACCCACTCATCTCCCGACATGCTCCCAGCACTCTTTGTACAAGGACCCGGTCTTTCCCTGGCTCCTCAAGTCACGTATCTGTGCAGTCACCTGCAGGCACTCTATCTCTGTGGGTCCTCACTGTGACTGAGCCCTGAGGTCAGCATGAGGTCTGGGAAGGACAGAAGCAGCCTTCTCCGAGGACCCTCTGTGACCGGTTATTTTCCGTCATTCCTATCCTGTTGGCCAAAGTTCTCGAGCTTCTATATGGTATGTTTTTCATTAAATGAGTGATGATAACTGAGGTCTTTTCAGGCTTTTTGTTTGTCGTCCCATGAGTCTTATTAGCTAAGTCCTCACTTCCTCTGGGCTTTGGATTCAAACCACCATTCTGCTCTCAAGTTTCCCTAAAGTTCTGAACCTTCTATAATCTCCAAGACATGAAATCTGCTCAGGTCTGGTAGTGGCCAGGATGAGTCCAACATCACCTTTTGCAGACTCATCTCCCTGTGATGAAGTCTGTGCTCAATTCCATCCCTCCAAAGAGGTAGCTGAGGCGGGTGCTGGGTCAAGGGTTTGCCAAGGCTGAATCTCAAGAGAGTGGGATTCCCTTTTGCTGTGTCTGCAGAGAGAAGTAATTTGCCTCTCAATAAAAAGAGTGCTGTCCTGTAGGACAAGTCCATTGGGTGAGCCGTGAGCTTGCTCATGAAGCATGACAGCTTGAGAGCAAGGATTCTCAGACTTCAAACAGAGTGTGGGAGGTGGTCATAGGAGGAGACACAGAGGTCCTCTCCCTGTCCTCCAATAGCAGGTGTGACTTCAGGGATCATGAATTGGAAGGGATACAGGGAGGTCCTGGGAGAGATAAGGAGTAGGGCAGGAGGCAGAGTTCCCAAAGAGTGCAACAAGGGGCCATGGTTACTCCATGGCTGAGAGTAGATCTACTGACCCGCTTCTGAAGTTGCAGTGACCCCAGGGTCAGAGAGAAAGCCCTGCATTTTGGTGCTGCTGGTCTGCTCTCCCTGCCTTCTCTGAGGGCCTGACACATGGTCAAAGCTTCAGTCCCATCTCTGATGGCCAGGAAGTTCCAGATCAGAATTCCATGTATCCTCCCCTCCACCAAGGGACCCTGGCTGAGAGACTTGACCCACAGGTTGGCAGGTGCCTGAGAAGGGCAAGACCAAACCGCTGCTGTGAGTTCTGGTTCTGGCTCCCCCAGCTCCCCAGCAGCGCAGCAGCCAGGAGGGAGTGTGTCTTCAACACCACGTTACCACAAGCAGAGCCTGTGCCTCAGCAGCAACAGCTTCCCTTGCACCTCCGGAGGAAGTGTTAATGAGGAGAGCGGATGGGAAGGGCTGTGCCTGGCTGCGGTTGTCACAGTTCGCTCCTTTTGGCTCAGGGGACTAAGGCGCTTACACAGGAACGCGCCTTCTTAAGGGTAGAACATTAACACAAAGAACGCACTCGCACTCGGGTTTGCACCATTTGACTGAATTGCCCAGAGCAAGCATTTCTGTAGTGAAGACCCTGACGGGATGCAGCTGTCCCAGCTCTGCAGCATGGTGACCGCAGCCTAGCCCAGATGGCAAGTCTAGAACAGAAGGCCACACAGACACGCGGGCTGAGATGTGCCCCTGTGGAGGACACAGTCCAGGCCCATCCCCCGAGAGCGTCCTGCCTGTGCACCCTGCTCCAGAGCAAAGCCCTCCCCTCTTGCTTCCCAGGGAGGAAAGAGGTGCAGTAAGCCCCAGGCACAGCCAGGGGGTCATCAATCCAGGACTGAAGTGACAGCCAGCATATTCTTCCTTGGATTTAGGGGCTGCTCCCATCCACAGTCTTTCCCAGGAGTAGTAAAAAAGAATTTTCTTCTAGAAACAAAGATCAGTCCCCAGATCTGTGCAGATGCCTCTCCTCCCCAACCCCCTGCTGACCCCCATATCACATTCTTGCCATTTTTCTATGGACCAGAGGACAAGCAAGACCCTGGAGTCCTCCATCTGGAAACCAGGGCCAGGCTCGGGAAGAAGACCAGCAACCAACATTGCTCGTCTAGAGCTCCCATGTGTGAACCCAATGTCACGCACCAAAGTGACAAGGCTGCAGGGACACCAAGATCAAAGATCAGTCCCTGCCCAGGAAGCAAGGTCAGGAAAGATCGGGTGGGTGGAAAGTAGCTAACAGTAAGCAGAGGCAGCACGTGAAAAGTCCTCAGGACAGGACAGTCCTTGTGCCCAGGGCCTTGGGGAGGTCAAGGCTTGATTCACCACCAGGTTGCTGAGGGGTCGTGGTAAAGGAGGAGACTGGAAGCCACAGGTGAGAAGCTGAGGAGGAAAAGGTCAGAGAGAATGTGTGGCTGCTCTGGAAAGAACATTTGGGAAAACAGAGATGATTGGCTGGGTCTTAGGGGACCATGGGCTTCTACTTGCCACAAAACTTCCATAAAAACCTATGTGACTAACCATTTTGGCAGGGGATGAATCAATAGCTGGAGCAAATCACAGATAAGGCTGGCTTAGAGGGCCAGAAGGGGGCTGGCCAAAACGTTCCTGGGTTATAGCAGGAAGTGGGGTAAAGTTCCCAGAAGGCAAGGCAGCTGGAGGCTTGGTCAGCTGGGAAGGGGACACTTTGCTGGCTTGGCTAGGAGAGAAGGGGATGATTCCAAGGGTCGGAGGACTTACAAGAAACAATTGTAAGGTGATAAGACCTTAAGTCCTGAACAAGTGAAGAGATATATGGGGGAGGGAGAGGGTTCATAGGACACGGGTTCTGAGTCTACTCTTTCCTAAGAGGCCTAAGTATCCTAGAGTTTCACCTGCCTCAGAAAAAAGCTGGAGGGATTATTTATCATCTCTCTCTGAGGCTGATAAATAGCCCCCCCAGGTCTCTGACTTCTAGTCTCTCCCCTCCCTGATAGGTCCTCCTTGTATAGTGAACTAAACAATCTTTTTTTTTTTTTTTTTTTTTTTGTCCCAAAGTCTAGTTCTCATTGTTTCACTCTTAAAGTCCTGTAGTGACCCCTCATTTATTTTACCCAATAGAATTACAGCTAAAGGCCTAAGACACAGACACCAGGTCATCAGGCCCTGCCCATCCCTACCACCTCATGGTGGTCACAGTCCCTTCAATCCTCACTCTCCATAGCACTGACCTGCCCATGGGTCCTCTAATACACCTCAGAGCCTTTGCACCCAGGATCTCCCAACCTTGCCTGCAGCTCTTTCCCCCAGCACCATGGCCAGCATCCCAGCAGTCTCCTGCAATCCTCCCTACCTGACCCTGTATTCCCCATGGTGTCTTGAATCAGCGCTAGGCTGGCACTTACTACATTGTCCCATTACCACAGTGGGTAATAATGAGTGTAATACATTCCACTATTGTCATGTATGTAAAAAATAAATTTAAAAATTCTAAAAAAAATCATCTGTTTCTACATCTATGATCCATTAAAATACAGGATGGCAGCCCAGCACCATAATGGCGCTTAGCTCATCAATGACACTTAGCAAGTGGACATTGAAAGATTTGAGTTTGAAACTCTAAAGGGCCCACACATAAGTCACTCTTTGGGGAGCCCATTCAGCTGATAAAGGCCCCACCCGCACCCTGGGAACTGCAGCAAATACCAACTAGACCCTAAGTGGACACTGACCCAAGCTCGGCCAAATGAGTTCCCTTTCAGGAAAGTAGAATTGGCTCTAAGAGAAGCACATTTGTTTCTGGAACTGTCACATGTAAGCCTTGGAACTGTGGAGCATGCTTATTTCACCAGTGACCCAGGACAGTAGAGAATGTCACTCTTACAAGAAAGAAAATGAAGTGGCCTTACAGAAGATTTCAGGGGTTGTCTGAGTCCCAGTTCCAGCCCTCTGCTGGAGCCATGAGAGAGTCCTGTGAGGCCCCTGGTTTACCAATAAGTTGTTTCCTACTTCATGATGAGTTCCGTGGGGTTTCTGACTCTTACTCTGTCCTAATCACACAGCTACAACCTTTGCCCTAAGAAAGATGGCTGGGATTTCTTCAAAAACCCTTAATCTATGAAGCATGTTCAGACACAGAATAGACCTAGGCAAAACCAGCCATATAATTTGCAGGAGCCACTGCGCAATAAAAAAACGTGAGCTCCTTTGTTCAAAAAGCAGGAAAAGGTGCCAGTTAAGGCACTTCGACACAAAGTGCTTTCCTTTTTCCTGCACTCTCTCCACTCTTCATGGTGTTTATTTGCTAGCTAATGTCTTCCTAAGTAAAGAAAACTTAAAATTGTAAATTGTTAGGATGAATTTAACCATTTTATGCTGTGTAATGCCCATGTGCAAAAGCAGCAAAATTGCATGATCTGTGTTTCTTGACTTCTTCCAGAAGAGATGAGCTGAAGGCCTCCAGGCATTGAACTCTTCCAGGGAGCACATTACCAGGCATGGGGATACTTTGGTAGGTCATGCACAGACTCTCATAAACTCCTGAGGGTCCTGTCTTGTCACTTGAGCTGGAATCCCCTTCCCACCAGTCACCAGACCTATGCACTGACTGGGACTAGGATAGGGATGGCCACAATTATGACTGGCCTTGAGACTCCAGAGAGAATGCATACCCAACTTTGAATCCCTCTGTAATGCCCACTAGGCCCTCACCAGGGATAGAAGGTGGCGATGTTCACTGGACCAAGAAGGGAAAGGCTGGGCCTTAGGGCTCTAAGGGGGCTAGAAGTGGGTGACTTGGGGAGGTAGGTGGGCTTCAGTTAGGTAGACTTCGTTAGCATGCATGAACTGAAGCTCCAAACCCTTGGTGCACATTCCAGTGTCCCACTGGAGCTTCACTTTCAAAACACAATTCCAAAGATAAAATTAAGGATTTCAAGGCAGTGACTATAATGCTGGGCTCTTGTGATAATACTGATCTTATGTCTATGAAGTTGGCCCTGTGCACATGAGGGAGACCTCAAAACTTTTCACATAACACAAGTGCAGAGACTGAAGCTGAAACAAAATAATGGAAACACATTACACATGCGTATTGAAAAAACAGAGCTCAGCGCCTACAGGTCAAGGATGCAATTCACATCTCACCCAAAGCTAAGCTAACAAGCAGATATCTTCAGTCGCCTCATCCCAGACTGCAGAATGGTCCAGAAGCTGTTGTATGTGTGAATGAACTGGAATTTAATTTATGAGCATCAACTTGAGCTTTATTCCAAAGTTAAAAACACATAAGGCCTTTAGCTATTCAAAGCTAAAGCTTCCTTTTATGAAAGAAGATAGGACCATATTGGAGCTTTCAAAGAATAGGAAACATTACTAGTTTCCTTTGCACAAATAACTTACTTTTAATGACTTGGCAGTTTAACCCAAGCTTCACTTTCCAGAGCTTTATATAAAGAACTTTCTGTTGGGATTAGCTCCAAACAATGTCATTCGGATTTCTGGCATCTTTTGCTGGGCTGAGAGATCCAGGCGACTTTCCAGGGTATTGGAAACCATTGTTTTCCGATTGCTGCTATAGATCTCTACCCCTCCAGCGGCATTCACACCCAGGTAATCTTCTTGATCCATGTGGATATCCACATTTCTTTGGGTTACATTCTGGTACTCAGGGATGGCCTTTTGCACTGCAGTCTCCACCAGGAGGAAGTCCTGTGGCCTGCAGCGCACAATCACCACGGGCTCCAGCAGTCGGAGCAGAGCCTGGAGCACTAGTTTGTCCAGCAAATCCTGGTATACTTTTGGGTCTGCCACGATTCTACCAAGTTTCAGCTTTGCATCCCTGAGCAATTCTGAAATGAGGTTATCTCGAGCTCTCAGGACTTTCAGCCTTGCCTGGTTCCTCATGGTGGACAACTGAATTTTCTTCTGCTGCTCTATCTGCTTCTCCTTCTTCTCATAATACTCCATAATCTTCAGTCGCTGGGTTTGCACTAGACGTCCTTTCTCAATGTTGAACTCCTCCTCAGCCTTGGCATCTATTTCCTCTGCCTTCTCATTGGCTTCCTGCTCAATGAAAGCCATCATGTGCTTAATCTGCTTCTGCACGTCGACATCGCTCAGTGACATGGTGGCTCCCAGAAAGGCAGATAGAGGAAGAGTTGGTAGGCTCTCTGGTTTCTTGGATTCAGGGCAGAGATTCAGAAGTGTCTCTGAAGTTCCACTTCCTCAGCTGTGGAATTACACAGAGAATGAAAGAGAAAGTCAGAGCCTAAAGGGGAGATGCCAGGGAAATACCTACATACTTCTCATGTTATCAATGAGGAAAGCGAGGTCCAGAGAGGGAAAGAAATTTGTCGGAGGTTATATCCCAGAAGAACTTTCAGTCTCAGGGTTCCATTCACGCTTCACTCATTGTCTTTTTGTCATCAAGGATTTAGAGCAGACCTAGTCCACAAATTCCCTGGGCAGTTACAGTCTAAGACTCAGATAGGAAGCCGAGGGAATGGACATACCAAATTCATTCATAAGGGAAAGCATTGGCACGTTTTGTGGTGGAGAGGACCAGGAAGAATCATAAGACACTGTAGGATTCAATCTAGGAAGGCTGAATGGAGGTGAAAGAATTTCAAGAGCCTTTAAATGATCCAAAGAGGTAGAGTCCTGCTAGGCCAGAAATAGTGCCTTGGAAAGAGCTGGGAGGTGGGAGAGGCTGAAAATAGTCTTTTTAGTGGAAATGGATTCCAAAGTCTGTATATACATCTGAATCGCAAGGGAGGGTTCTGGAAAGCTGTATTTCTTAAAGGTTTCCCAGGAGAGGGGTCAATAAGTGTGTTCAATAAGCCCAGAAAAATGATGGATGAACAATATGAGAATATAAAAAAAGAGAAAATGTAAAAAAAAGAAGAGCCAAACAAATATTGGGACTGTAGAATCCAATAATTGAATTAAAAAATTGTGGAAGGAATACAATAGCAGATTGGATCAGAAAGAAGAAAGAACCAGTAAATTCAAAGTCAATCCACTTGAAATGATCCAGTTAAAGGAGCAAAGAAGAAAAAAAAAATGAAAAGAGTGAAAAAAGCCTTAGGGACTCATGAGAAACCATTAAGTGAACCAATATTTGCATTATGGGAGTCTCGGAAGGACAAGGGAGTAAGGAAAGAACAGGAATCTTTTGAGGAAATATTGTCCCCAAACTTCCCCAAACTGGGAAAAGAATGGATATCTAGACTCAAGACATGCAACAGACTTCATCTAAGATAAAACCAAAGAGGTCCCCACAAAGACATAATCAAATTGTCAAAAGTCAAAGAGAAAGACTTTTGAAAGCAGCATGAGAAAACAAGTCCTGTCACATAGTAGGGAAGATTGTTAGACTACCAGTGGATTTCTCTGCAAAATACCTTGCAGGCTAGGAAGGAGTGGGATGATATATCTAAAGTGCTGAAAGAAAAAAACTTTCAGATAAGAAATACTACATTCAACAAAACTATCTTTCAAAAAGGAAAGAGGGTCTGTTGGTCCCAGCTATTTAGGAGGCTGAAGCAGTAAGATTGCTTGAATCTAGGAGTTCAAGATCAGCCTGGGCATCATAGCAAGATCCTATGTTAAAAAAAAAAAAAAAGAAAAAGATACAAAGACTTCCCTAGATAAAACTGAGTAAGTTCATCACCACTGAACCCTGAACCTGCAGTGCAAGAAATGCTTAAGGGAATCCTGCAATTTGAAGTAAAACATGAAAACATAGAAAAGTATAAACTTCACTGGTATCATTAAATATAATGAAGAACTATAAATCACTTTTAATTCTTGTTTAGAAGGTAAATGACAAAAAGTATTTAAAAACTATAAAAAATATAAAAAGATCTAATTTGTGACATCAATAACAAAGTGAGTGTGGGGTAAAAAGTACAGTTTTGTATATTATTGAAATTAAGTTGTTATCAACTTAAATTTGATTATTATAAGATGCTTTAATACACTTGATTTTAGTCAAAAGACTGAGAAGTGACACATAAAATGTTTTAGTAAGCCCTTGGCTACCATGAAAAAAATACCTAAAGAAGAAACACAAAAGGACATCAAATGGCCAAAATAATCTAGAGGAAAAAATAACAGATCTTAAATCGGATACTTCCTGACTTCAAAACATATTCTAAAGCTAAAGTAATCAAAAGTTCTGAAAATAAAGTCAGAATAATAGACTAATGGAAGAGAACGAAGAACACAGAATTAAACTCACACATTTACAATCAAATGATCTTCCTCAATTGCACCAATAGGGGAAAGATAACCTTTTCAAAAAATGGTGTTGGAAAAACTGGATATCCACATGCAAAAGAATGAAATTGGACTTTTATGTTACACACACACACACACACACAAAATCAACTCAAAAGGATTAAAGACGTAATTAAACATAAAACTTGAAACTATAAGACACCTAGAAAAAAACATAGAGAAAATCTTTAAAACAGTGGCCTTGGCTATTAATTCTTAGATATAACACCAAAAACAAACCAAAGCAAAAAATGGGAAAAAAAGACAAATGGGATAATATCAAATTAAAAAGCTACAAATAGAATGAAAAGGGAATCTCTGGGATGGGAAAAAGTGCAAAGCGTGTATCTGACAAGGGGTTAATACCCAAAATGTATAAGAAACCTCTCCAACTCAATAACAAATAATAATTACTTTTAAATGGGCAAAGGACCTGAGTGGACATTTCTCCAAAGAATATGTCCAAATAAGCCAGGCGTGGTGGCACAGGCCTGTAATCCCAGTGGCTCAGGAGGCTAAGGCAGGAAGATCAACAGTTCAGAGCCAGCCTCGGTAAAAAGCAAAGTATTAAGCAACTCAGTGAGACCCTGTCTCTAAATAAAGCACAAAATAGGGCTGGGGATGTGGCTCAGTGGTCGAGTTCCTCTGAGTTCAATTCTTGGTACAAAAAAAAAAAAAAAAAATACATACAAATGCCTAACATGTATATGATGTATAATGAAGATCAAAACCACAATGAAAAAATAAAATAAAAACACAATGAGCTATTATCACCTAATATCTGTTAGATGGTCATTGTGAAAGAAAGGATGGAAAGAAGAGAGGGAGACAGGAGGGGAGGGAAAAAAGGAGGGGAAGAGAGGGAGGGAAGGAGGAAGGAAAAGAAAAATTACGAATGTTGGTTGACAAGGATGTGTAGAATGGGATCCCCTGTGTACTATTCTTGAGAAGGTATGATGGTGGAGCACTATGAAAATCAGGTTAGAGGTTCCTCAAAAAATAAAAAATAGTGGGCTAAGGATATAGCTTAGTGGTAGAGTGCCTGCCTGGCATGCATGAGGCCATGGATTCAATCCCCAATTTATTTTAATCATAAAATAAATAAGTATCTATAAAAAATGTGTTTAAATTAAAAATAGAATTACCATGTGATCCAGCAATCCCACCTCTGGGTATGTATCCAAAAGAATTGAAAACAGAATATCAAAAAGACATTTGCACACCCATGTTTATTGGGTGAGTGGGAAACAGCCTACATGTCCATTGAAGGATTAATGGATATAGAAAATGAGCTATAGAAATAAAATAGAATAGTGTTCAGTCTTTAAAAGGAAGGAAATACTGAACGTGGATGAACTTTAAGGATATTCTGCTAAGTGAAATAAGCCAGTTGCAGTGGGACAAATACTGCATTTTCTACTTACATGAGCTATTTGAATAATCAAAGTCATAGAAGCAGAAAAACAATGATGGTAGCCAGGGGCTGGGCAGGAGGAGGAGTCAGAGAGTTGCTGTTCAATCTGTGTAGTTTCAATCATGCGAGGTGAGGACGTTCTAGAGATCTGCTGTATGATAATATTCATATAACTAACAACACTGTACTATACACTTACACACATGTTGAGAGGGTAGATCTCACATGAAGTGTTTTTTACCCCCCCCACACACACACACACACAAACTAGCCACGTTCCAGAAAGATATACCACTCACTGAGCTTTACGGAAAATGAACCCACTGCTCATGACAAAGATCAGGCCCTTGGGTTCAATCTTACACACTGTCATTAAAAGCCAAAGAGTACATTTTTTCAATTCCATCTATTCCCATTATCCTAGGATGTACTTATGTAAAAATTATATTTTTGTAAAAGGAGAAAAATATTATTCTCTGCTCTTAAGACAAGTCGATTAAATGATTAAAAAAAAATACAGCTCCCTGAGTAACCCTGCTGATCACCAGCTGTGAGAGCCACAATCAATGAAAGCAGAGAGAGTGCAAGAAGCAGGAAGCCCCAGGTTATGTGTGTAGAGGAAAAAAAGCATCCCCAGACAAACCCTTACCATTCCCCAGCCAAGGACTGCCTTTGCTCTGGCGCCGGGAGTCTGGGCACAGAATGTGGAACTTGGAATTCACCCTGGAACTTGGCATTGTCACTTCCTTCGTTGTACAGACGACCCTCACAATCTAACCGGCAGTCTGAATCTACAGAGCCAGGCAGTCACTGGGGACTGATGGTCAAGTCTGCCAAGAGGAGGCCAGGAGAGATTTCCTTGGCAACCAGGCTGTGACCGGGGCTTTTTCTCGCACACTCCAAATCTCAATTAAGTTGGCACACAGTGGGCTCCACTCCGGGGTAGGCTCACCTTGACAGACGTGTGTGTGGACCCAGGCAGCCAGTTTATTAATTTACGAATGAAAAATACAGCTGTCAGGCTGGCAGTGCGTGGCCTCCTTTCTCAGAATGTGCGTCGCCTGGGAAGCTGAGTCTGAGGGTTGTTTAATGAGAAAACAGCACAAGCAAAATTCACCAGATGGTCTTTAAGAGATTCACACCCACCACTGGGGTGCCATGCTTCAGTCCACGAGAGAGGCACCTCTTCATGCCCAGACAGGGCTTAAAGGGGCATGGCCCACATCCATGGTGAGGGCCCCGGGGTTGGATTAAAGAACGTCAAGTTCTGCACTGACCGTTTGTAAAACTTTGGCAAAGTAGCCCTGCTCTCAAAGATTCTGTTTCCTCATGTATGATGAGAATAATTGTAGCAGCTACATTGTTGGGTTATTGTGAGGATTAAAAGAAAGAAGTGAATGTTTATCAAAATACTAGGCGTATAGTTAATCTACATGCTTGGTAGTTATCAACATCACTACTGTCAATGTTACTCTGCTCTGTGTGTAACCAAAAACCTAGAAATTTCCACTTGCTAAGTGGAAACATATCCTATTCTTGCCTCTGAATCTTAGTAGCCCTGCCTGGATTTTAGGGATGCCCCAAATCTTCATGGCACCTTCACCCCCAGTCTCAGACACCAGCAGCACCCATGATGATGGTGGTTGAATTTCCCCAATTTCCAGATTTTTTACTAGGGACAAGGTAGAGTCATCTCATGGCCTGTCATATATCCCTGTCCCTGATTCTGCAGTCCCCAGTTCTTTTGCCCTCTCTGCACCCCCTCATCTAAACAGCTTATTAGTGCCAGGACTTGAAGGCAGCCACAGGGAGGGGCAGGGTTAAAAGTCAGGCTTGAGCAAATGTCTGCAGGAATGCGGGTGCCCGTGTAATGTGTCTGGCAGATGTAACTCCCAGGCTGTCTGGGATGGGGATTATGAGGCCACATGGGCCTGTGACTTGAGCAAAACAACAAATCAAACCAAGAAACACATGTCTGCTCTTACATGTGGACTCAGACCACTCTACTCCAGTGAGGCAGGTTCCCTGGAAGTGGCATCCCCACTGACCACTTTTGGGGCTGAGAGCAGCAGGTAGGTCCCTCCAAGCCAGATTTACCTCCCACTGTCTATTCGGAAACAGGATTTATTTATTTGATTATTTATTTGATTATTTTTTCTTTCTTCTTTGCATGCGTGTGTGTGTGTGTGTGTGTGTGTGTGTGTCGCGCAGACACACACACACACAATGCCTGCCAGGGATTTAACCCAGGAGTGCTTAACTACTGGGCCACATCCCCAGGCTTTTTTATATTTTATTTTGAGACAGGGTCTTGCTAAGTTACTCAGGGCCTCACCAACTTGCTGGGGCTGGCTTTGAACTTGTGGTTCTCCTGCTTCAGCCACCAGAGCTGCTAGGATTATAGGTGTGTGTCACCATGCCCAACCAGTACCAGGATTTCTTTGTTGTCCCCCAAACACATCAGCCCAGTCCCACTTAACAGCTTTTGTTTACGCTGATCATCTCTTAGCTAAAATGCCCTGCTCTGCTTCCTTCCACTTGCTAAATCCTACCCTCACATTCAGGCCAGTTTAAGCCTCAACATTTTCTGGGCCTTTGAATACCTATTAAAATATTGACAGCATGGTCCGTTTTCAGAGCTGGATCTAGTGCCCTTTGTTGTTCCACTCTCCTTTGACTTCTTATTATGAAATGTTCCAACTAGTTTTGCTTCCTCCACAAAACACCTGGAAAACAGGATCTCCTTCTCCAGCAGGAGCTGGGGCACATAGATGCTCAGTAACCATGGTTGCTTGGATTAAGAGTGTGGGGTTAAGGAGAGAAATCTTTCCCCCAACCCTCTCTCTCTCTGCCTTGTTTTGGGGGGAGGGGTTTGGTTCTGCTCAGATTGTTATAATTTTATGTGTCAGCTTTAAATAGCACAGTGTCCTCAGCCCATCATTTAGCTCTCTAGGGCCTCAACGTCCTTCTTAAAATGGAAATGGAAAAATTTCAAGTTGGGAATAAAGTAAGAGAATGCTGATAGTATGCTGGGCATGTTGTTATTGGTAAATAAGTTGTATTGATTCATTTTTAGATAGCTGTTCTCAACTGGGGGACATTTGGCAGATATCTGGGAATATTTTTGGTTTGCACAACTGGGGTTCCAGGGTGGGTCTATGCTACTGGTGTCCATTGGGTATGAGCCAGGAATGCCACCCAACATTATGCAATGCACAGGACAGATCCTCAGAACTATGACTAAAAATTATTTGGTCAAAAATTTCAATTGTGCTGAGATTGAGAAATAGTGATTTACAACAGAACTCAACCACCAGTGTGTCACTGCAGTTCCCATTTTACAGATGAATCAGACCGCAAGCCAGAGTTAGCAACGGTGCCAAGCCCATCTGGGGCTTTCACAAGATCTTGGAGCTAATGAGAGGTGAATATAAAATCCAGCTGGGTTTGGAGCTAATGAGTGGTGAATATAAAACCTGATCTTTCTGAAGCCAACCACCATCCACCCACTTCCTAAACATCACAGGCATTGCTGGGGACACCTTACCACCCTCCTCTTCTTGCCCTTGTATTTGGGACCCACTCTCCTTTGACTTCTTATTGTGAAACGTAGTGCACATTCAGAAAAGTTCACGGAATGTAAATGTATGACTTAATGAATTATTAAAAAGCAAATATCCCTGTATCCACCACCTAGGTCAAGGACAAGAATATTGCCAGCAATCCCTTCCTATAACCTTGGAGGAGATGTTTCAAAACTGGAAACTTTTGTGGTTATAGAGGAACTGGGAACTTTGAAACCTCTTTTTTGGAGGGTCCTAGCCTAAGTGAGGCTGTGTGCATCCTGGGGAGGTATGAGATCCCCAGCCCCATGGGAGGCAGCCAGAAGAAGGAGGAGTGCTTGGTGGGCACAAGGTGTCTGCCAGCCCCAAGCCCTGCCCAGATCCTGAAGCAAGTGTGCTTCATTCCAGCTGGGTTTGTAAGCAAGTCTGAGGTCAGATTTGTCAGATGTGGGATCCCTCCTCCCCCAACTTCAGACAAAAGGGAAGCAGAACCAAACTTGGGCCTCCAGACACTCAGAAACAGCATGAGGAAGGCAAGGGGCTTTCCAAAGATGGGAACATGGGGCAGTTTGTAGGGCTCAGGAAGTGGGTGAAGAAATTTAGGAAATCCTTTTGGCAATTTCAAATATTAAATATGTGGGAGGGGAGTACTCCATTTTCTGTCTTTCAATAAATATTTGGTAAGTAGCGGGGTGGGTTCTGTGCAAGCACCGAAACGGCAGAGAACAAAGCCAATGCCAGCCCTGCCTCCCAATCCCACGGTGTGAGGGGAGAGCGGAGTCCCTGAGCAGGCGGTCCCACCTCAGGGGTGTGTTGGGAATCTGCAATTTCAGGAGTACTAAGTGAAGGAAAGGCTCCAACCCTGAAGCCCCCCTCCCAAGCTTATCATAGGCTCATTTGTAATATTTTACCCTTCAGACAGTTAAATCTTGCAGTGGATGGTTTGTTTGGGACAATTCTGTTGGTGACAATAAGACTCCAATGGGGAAGCAAGGGGATGATGAAGAATAAAAGAGGATATACAGCAATTTAGGAAAACTCAACAAGAAATGGAATTTCAGAGAGAACTCTTCTTCCTGCTCTCTAGGAAGAAAGCTGGGGAGAAAGTTCATTTGGTTGGGAAGCAAAAGGAGACACCTAGAGAGGAAATCAAAAGTGCCCGAGAAGCTTTGCCTCTGCTTTTGTACTGATATTAAGGGCTATGTGACCGTGTAAGTGCCAGAACTCCACCCCAGAGGCAAAGGAGGCTTCGGTCCAGGCTGGAGGTTCAGGCAGTCACAGACACATTTCTCCCCAAATAATTTACATTAACAATTTACAACTTCACTTCTCCAAAGACATCTGCAGCATCAAAGCCTTGGGGTTCTCCCTATGGGCAATTTGCTTCAAATTTGCATAAAACTTTCCAGGGAAAGAAAAGCCCACTTCTATCTCTGTCTCAAGAGGCAAACACTACCCAGGCCCAGGCTTCTGTCACCCTAGAAATGTAGAGTTGGGGATCCTAAGATCTGATATTTTAGAGAAGCTAGGAATCTCATTTTAAAAGTAAAACCCATCTATCCTATTTGTTTGTTTGATTGTGTTAAAATATACCTATCATAGATTGTGCCATTTTAACCATATTCAAGTGTACAGTTCTGTAGTCTTAAGTACATTTACATTTCTGTGCAACCACCCGGACCAGACTGTTCATCTCCAGAACTTTTTCATCTTTTCAAAGTGAAACTTTGTGCCTCTGACATTCATGTTTTGAAATCTAACCATCTATGCAATTGTATTTAGAAGGGGCCTTCGGAAGGTGATTAGGGGCACGTGAATGGGATTAGCGCCCTTGAAAAGAAGCCCCAGGGAGCCTGTTTACATTTTCTGTCAGGTGAGGATGCACGGAAGGTGTCACCTATGAGGAATGGGTCCTCACTAGACACCCAATCTGCCAGCACCTTGATCATGAACTTCCCCACCTCCCAAACTGTCAGCAATAATTTTCTACTGTTTGTCAATTATCTAGTCTAGGCACAGAACCACCATATGACCCAGCTATGCCACTCCTCGGTATTTATCCTGAAGAATTAATATCATCGTACTATAGTGTTTATATATATAATATATGTTTATAGCAGCACAATTCACAATAGCCAAACTACGGAACCAGCCTAGGGTCCATCAATAGACGAATGGATAAAGAAAATATGGCATATGAACACAATGGATTTTATTCAGCCATAAGGAAAAATGGAATTATAGTATCTGCAGGAAAATGGATGGAACTAGAAATTATATTAAGCAAAATAGGTCAAACTCAGAAGGTCAGGGGTTATATGTTTTCTTTCATATGTAGAAGCTAGAGAGGAAAAAGAAATGGAAAGATGGTAGCGAGTCTCATGGAAATTAAAGGGAGATCAGTAGAACAGAGGAACCGGACCAGGACATAGGAGGAGAGAGGCGGGAAAGTGCCAGGGAGAGATATTCAAATTATATTATTATATTGTGTGCATGGATGAATATGTAACAACACATCCTACCATTATATACAACTATAATGCACCAATTTAAAAATGTGAAAAAACTAAATGATCTAATGTATTTTGCTATAGTAGCCTGGATGGGCTAAACAACATGTCAGTTCCATGTTCAAGTTTTTGAGGAACCTCCATACCATTTTCCACAGAGGCTTCAGGATTTTAATCACACCAATAATTCGCCAGTGTTCCAATATCTCCACATTCTTGTCAAAACTTGTTATCTTCTGGATTCTTGTTTGTTTTTGCAGTGCTGGGAGTTGAACCCAGGTGGGCTTGCTAGGCAAGTGCTCCACCAGGTGCTTACACTCCTTGCCCTGATGTTTGCTTTTGCTAACATCCATCCTAATGAGTATGAAGTGGCATCTCATTATGGCTTTAATTTACATTTTCCTAACAACTGTGATATTAAGCATCTTTTCGTATATTTACCAGCCATTTATATTTCTTCTTTGGAAAAATGTCAGTTTGGGTTCTTTGCCCATCTTTTAATTCTTTTAATCATTTTTATTTGTTTTTTTCTCTTCTGTTGAGTTGTAGGAGTTCTTTATTCCTCTGTGGTCTGAACACTCACCTTCAACTTCAAAGTGCTGTACTTACCCAGCAAACAGCCTACAGCAGGGTTTCCCACCCAGGATCCTTTAGTGGACTGTGAAATCGTTTTGTAGGTCACCACTGTGTAAATAGAAATGAAGCCGAATGGGATGAGAAAATCCAGAATTCACTGCCAGGTAGAAAAATGAAGCAACATTTTGTCACACTTTTGTCATATGTATCTGTATACATATACATACGTCATGTATTCTGGTTCACAATGAAAAAAAAATGGATTCATTCCTGTGATTTGTAGAACAAAATGTTTGAAAAACATTACCCTAAAAGTTATCAGAATCTGCCCTCCTGGAAAACGGTTAAGTAACCATCTATTGTTACTTAAGCATAACTCATCTTGGAAGTTCTCATGTATCACCTTGATCCACTTATCAAAGTACTCACCCTAAGAAACAGGCCTCTGCTGAGGTGGGCGTGGGGTGAGTGGGAGTGGCCTGTGATTCCGATACATGGTGTACAAGCAGTTCATAAGAATGGCCATAGCAAGGGTGCCCTGTGCTGGGTAGATGTGGGGCATCGCAGGATGATAACTCCTCTGAGGTAGGACTCACCTCTGCCCCTTTGTGAGAACAAGAACAAGACTTCCCCTGAGATAGGAAGTGTCCTTTGCCTGGGATGCTGCCTGGGAAGTAGATTGTATCACACGAAGAGCACTGGACTTAGATTAGAGGTTCGAATAGACTGGACAACTTGGATCAAGGTCCACCATCTGCCCAAATCCTTTTTTGAATGAAGACACCAACCTGCATCTGTTAAAACCACTGCAAAAACAAATAAGAATCCAGTTAATATTCACAATGAAACTGTCAAGACCAAAGGACAAAGGAGTGACCAAGCTTGGGAAAGTGCCTGGTGAGTGTCAGATGTTGTTATTCACCAATTACCACTTCCCTGACCTTAGCTCCCAGAGCCCTAGGCAGCCTCCAAGGACTGAGAGTGGGGATGAGGTCTGCAGGGAGCCATGGAACTTAGCTCTTGCCCTGCAAGCTTTGGCCAGGGACAGCCTCAGGGAGAGTGCAATGCTCCACCTATTCAGGGACATATAGGAGCAATGTCTGCCCTAAGTTCTCAGCCACAGGTGATACATGCACATACCAAGTTCTGCCTTAATACCATCTTAACTCTCAGCATGTTAGGTTCTGGCCGGCCTCACCTCTGCAAGGAGACAGCTCTGCTCCTGGACCAAGGAAGGTTCTGGTTTCCAAGGCAAAGAGTATAAGTATCCATCCAGTGCTGTCCCTCACCAACCATGTCTAGGAACTTTCTTGGGGACCTCTTTGGAAAGAGTACTGTTTTCTAATCTCCTTTGCATTCATCTCCACGCCTCCCACAGAGTCCAGTACACAGCAGAGGCCTGATCATAACTCCTTTGGGGGCCCAAGGATGAATGGATGAATGGTGAGGACATAGGACACCCCCTCCCCCATAAACTGCTAACCACCTAACAACTCTTTCAGAAGGAAAGAGGGATGTGACGATGAGGTGGTACAGTGGCCTATCTCAGGGGGACAACTCCTCCTGTCCTGCCCACATTGCTGGATCACAGAACTTCATAAGAACTTTTAAATGTAAGTTATTTAAATGAGTTTTCTTGGGGGTCTTCCAGGTAAGTCTATTCTACTCAGAAAAGTGACTTGAAGGTACATAACTGTTCCAATGATTCTAAACTCTACCTTATTCAAGATGACACGCAATTATTAACAACTCAGTTATTAACAATTGTTGGCCAACCAGAGTGGTCCTGCCTCAGTTGGAACAGGGTCCTGAAGGCCCCCTGGTCAGCCAGGCATTAACCCTTAAATGTTGAATCAGGAGGTCAGAGGGAGACAGGCAAAGTCCTCACAGCAAGGAGTGTTGACCATGCAAGGCAAAATTTTTACAGCCTGTTTGGTCACATTGTTGTAAAGGGGTTAAAGGTTGGCCCTGGCCCTGTGGCATCAGCAGAAACACTCACCTCTACCTGAAGATCTCAGGAACACTCATTGCAGGACACAGCTCCTCTGTCTGCCACATCTCCAGAGTACAGATGCTCAGAACCCTCTGCCCTGCTGAGTCCAGGATTCCCAGGGCCCCTGGAGCATGTGAGGCCAGAGTGGCTCTAGGAGAGGATGATGAGCTGAAAATAAGCTGAAGGAGGGCCTGGCCTGTGCACAGTGTGGAGATGGGTGGGGTAGTCAGTCATGCCCCTTGATTCTGCCACTATCTCAGGGTAAATCAATCACCCCAGAACCCCCAGCCTCCCCCCTCCACTCCCTCAGAGATCAGAAATATTTATTTAGGTGTAGATGAACACACCATATCTTTATTTACTTTTAATGTGGTGCTGGGGATCGAACCCAGTGCCTCACACATGCGAGGCAGGCACTTTACCACTGAGCTACAGCCCCAGTCTCCTAATAGCTTGTTTTTCCAAGTCCTCAAACACAAAAGTTCACATATACTCTCTCTCCTCCGGTGGACAGTAGGGCCAGTTGCCCTTGACCCTTCCCTAGTGTTGTTATATAGGATATAACTTTCCATATGGCCAGCTCTAGGTTTATCATTTTGCCATTTGCTTTCTATTCATTCCAGCTTATCTTTATTTCTTTTTTTCCTCTTTTCCTGACTTTTTGTTGTTGTTGTTGGTGGTGGTGGTGGTACAATTTTTTAAATTGAGGTGAATTTCACATAACATAACATTTCATAGTAACATAAACTTAACCATTTTAAGATACATAATTCATTGCATTCAGTACATTGAGCACATCTCTTTAGATTCAAAATATTTTTATCACCCCAAAAGGAAATCCTGTACTATTCAAGCGGTTGCTCTCCATTTTCCCCTCCCACCCAGCCCATAGCAACATCAATATGTACACTGCCTCTATGAATTTACCTGTTCTGGATATTTCATGTACATGGAAACATACAATGTGTGGTATTTTGTGTCTGGCTACTTTTACCTAGCATAATGTTTTTGAGGTTCATCACACTGAAACATCTAGAAAGATTTTGTTACTTTTATGGTTGAATAACATTCGATTGTACGTAGGTGCCACGATTTTTTTTTTTAATCCATTTATTCCTTGGGCTGTCTCCACTTTTGGATTCTTAATAGCACTTCTATGAACAGGGTAGACACATACATATTTAAGTACCTGTTTTCTATTTTGGGGGCTGTATACCCAAGCAATGTTACTGAGTTATAAATTAATTCTATGATTAACTTTTTCAGGAACCATTAAACTATTTTCCAGAAAAGCCATTTTACATTTCATCAGCAATATACTAGGTTACAATTTAATATCTTTACCAGGTGTTAATTTTTCCCCCTTCTCTTCCACCCTTAATTATAGCTATACTAGTGGGAATAAAGAAGACCTCCTTGTGGCTTTTGTTTGATTCATCTAAAGACAATGATAAAATCTTTTCATGTGCTTATTGGTTATTTGTAGATTTTGCTTGGAGAAATGTATATTCAAATCCTTTACCCCCATCCCTTTTTTTGTCTTGGTACCGGGGATTGAACTCAGGGGTGCTTTACCACCAAGTTATATCCCCAGCCCTTTTAATTTTTTATTCCAAGACAGAGTCTCACTAAATTGCTGAGGCTGGCCTTGAACTTGTGATCTCCTGCCTCAGCCTTCTGAGCCGCTGGGATTACAGGCATGCTAATGTCGGCTAAGTCCTTTGCCCACTTAAAAAAATTAGAATATTTGCCTTTTTATTGTTGAGTAATAATAGTTCTTTACTCTAGATGCCAGACCTTATCAGATATAATATTTGTATTTTCTACATTCTTTACATTGTCTTTTCACTTGATACTGTCCTTTGATGCAGACAAGTTTTTTAATTTTGATGAAGTTGTTTATCCTTCTTTTATTGCTTATGCATTTAATGTTATATCTAAGAAACTCTTACCAAATCCAATATTATGAAATGTACCCCTATGTTTTCCCCTAAGAGTTTATGCTTTCCACTCTTTTATGTGGTTGCTGATCAATTTTGAGTTCTTTTTTGCATATTTTGTGAGGTAAGGATCTAAATTCATTCTGTGTGGGTGTGTGTATCTAGTTTTGTGGCACCATTCATTGAAGACACTGTGCTTTCCCCATTGAATGGTCTTGGATCCTCCTGCATTTCTTGTCTATTAATTCATTTATTTTGTATTCCATTTTATCATCATTAATGGCTTAAAGGCTATACCTCTTTTATTATTTTTATACTAGTTGTTCTACATTTTACAGTGTGCATCTTTGATATTTTCTAGTCTAGTTTTGCTGTGGTTTCAGTGTATGTGTCCCTCCAAAATACATGTTGGAATTTACCTGATGGTATGAACAGATGAGTCCTTTAGGAGGTGATTAAAGAAAGTGAAGAACTCAAGGATGGAATTAATATTCTTATAAAAGCACTTGCTGGTTTATCCTTTTTCTTTTTCTCTTTTTGCCTTTCCATCACGTGAGGACCTAGTGTTTGTTTCTTCACCTGTGGAGGATGAAGCAACAAGGCACCATCGCAATCTTGAAAGCAGACAGTGAGCACTTACCAGACACCAAGTCCACTGGTACCTTGATCTTGGACTTCCCAGCCTCTTAGAACTATGAAAAATACATTTCTATTATTTAAAAATTATCCATACTAAGGCATTTTGTTATAACATCAGGAATGGACAAAGACAACTTCAAATACTATCTTATCACTTAATGTATAATGTAAAGACTTTATAAGAACATATTTCTACTCCTGTTTTTCTATCCTTGTGTTATTGATGTTGTAGATTTTATTTCTATATGTTAAAGCCATGTAATATATTGCTATTATGTTTGCTTTAGATTATATTTTAAAGAAATATTTTTAAAAATGTCTCATATTTACTATCGCTAGAGCTTAAATTGCTGTGTATAGATTCAAGTTTCTATCTGGTATCATTCCTTTCTGTTTTATAAACTTCCTTTAATATTTTTTATGGTGCAGATCTTCTGGTTAAAAAAAATTTTTTTTAGCTCTTTGTTGTCTGAGAAAAAATTTTTCTTTGTCCCATTTTTCCTCCATGGTACTAGGAATTGAGCTCAGGGCACTTTACCGCAGAGCTACATTCTGGACCTACTTGTATTATATATATTTAAAAAAAACAAACTCTTTTTTTAACATTTATTTTTTAGGTGTAGATGGACACAACACAATGCCTTTATTTTTATGTGGTGCTGAGGTTTGAACCCAGGTCCCACCTGGGCTAGGCAGCGCTCTACCACTGAGCCACAATCCTAGCCCCCTGTATTTTATATTTTGAGACACGGTTCAACCAAGTTGCTGTGGCTGGTCTCAAACTTTCAATCCTCCTGCCTTAGCTTTCTAACTTATGTCATGACTTACAGGTAGATATAGAATTCTAGATTAGAGCTTTCCGCTTCTCCTTCTGCTTGTTCTTTTCATCACTGTAAAGATGTTATTCCACTAAATTCTAATTTGAATTGTTTTTGATGTCTGCAATTATTTCTCAGTTCTCCAGTACATAAAGTGTATTCTTCTGCTTTAAATTTTGTCTATTTCTTACTGGGTTCCAGTGATTTGATTATGAAGTGTTTGTTTGATGTGGTTTACTTTTTTTTTTTCCTCCCTGCTTTGGGTATATTGAGCTTCTTGGATTTATAAGTTTATAATTTCATTAAATTTGAAATGTTTGGGGCTATTATGTCTATAAGACATTGTTCCCGGTCCTTTGTTAGGACTCCACTTTTGTGTATAACGTCAAATCACAGGTCATTGAGGCTCTTTCTCCCCCCGCCCCCCCGCTTTCTGTGTGTGTGTGTGTGTGTGTGTGTGTGTGTGTGTGTGTGTGTATTTCTCTCTGTGTGCCTTACTTTAGATGGTTTCATTGTCATGTCTTCAATTCAGATATTTCTACAATGCCCAAATTCCTTTTAAGCCCCACTAGTGAATTATTTATTTCATGTGTTGTATTTTTTAGCTCTTGGAAGACCATTTGGTTCTTTTTGAATATCCTCTATTTCCCTTCTATGTTCATGTTTTCCTTTAAATCCTTTGCATATTAAGGTTCTTTTTATTTTCTTGTCTACTATTTTCATTATCTCTCTCATTTCTGGGCTTCTTTCTATCTCCCGAGTTTCCCCCTGATTTTAGGTTAAATTCCCCAGTTATTTGCATGTCTGGTAGTTTTGAACATTCTGAATTTTATGTCGTTGGATGTCTGTATTTTGTTGTCCTTTAAAAAATGATGCCTTTGGTTTGGCTGGCACATGGTAGTGGGGATGAACTTCCTCTTTCTGAGATTTATTTCTGAACTTTGTTGGGGCCATCTTTGGAGTTAGCTCTATTCTAAGGCTAATTCAGTCCTTCTGCTATGTGCAACACTTGTGTGATTTCTATTAAAAGGTCTCTTCACATTGACCAGTTGAAATTCAAATGTCTCTCAACTCTGTGATTCCCAGTTCCCCCGGCAGTTCTTTGACTAGCCAGGTTGAGTTCCACCTTCTGCATATGCAACTTAGTATTCAGCAACTTAGCCCTTCTGCTATTATATTCCCTCCTCTATGCTATGCTGCCTAATGATCTTGCCAGCCAAGCAAGACCACTGTGCTCTGCTTGGGTTCCTTCTCAGGGTGCTTCCATTCAGAAAGACTGCCCACAGATGATGATATGGCTTGCCCCATTGGTTCCTTTCTTTTAGCCATCACAGTCCTGTTGAGCAATTTCTGAACATAATGATTTCATACATTGTGTGCAATTTTTAAGTTATCTACAATAGGAAAATAAGTCCAGTGTCAGTTACTTGGGTTTGGTAGAAGTGGAAATCTCTATAGTCTCTCTACAAGAAGAATATTCAATATAATGATTTGCTTCTCCAATCCCTTCTCAGGAGGGTGGGTGCAAGCAGCAGAACTGTCTATGGCTGATTAAACAGAAAAGAAATCTTAAAAGGGTCGTAGGTAGCTCACAGGACTGTGGGAAAGCTAGGGAAGCTGTTTATGATAGGAATGGTGTCCAATGCATGACTCAGGAAGGGTTCTGATAAGAAAACCATTTTTGGTACCATTGCTGTCACCAAATTCTAGACAATACATGTGTACAATTGTCACTTCTGAATCAGAAACTCAATTATACCACATCTACCACTGCTACCTTCCCTGATGTGCCACTTCCTGTGTCAGGAACTGAATTGTGTACCCACCACTGAAGCTGCCCCTGCAGAGAGGATGCCTTGTATTTAACCCCAGAGATACTAGCTCTTGAGTCTGTCAAGGAAATCAAGAATTTTGAATGTCCAGAGTTCAATAGAAACCACATAAATGTTGCATATAAGCAGAAGGACTAAATTAGCCTTAGAAGAGAGCTAACTCCAAAGCCTTGCAAAGTAGAAGATTCTCCTACTTGAAAGGTGGTTCTGATATTCAGTGGCCAAAACATCCATTGTGGAGGAATAGGCACAAGTGAGTCTTGGAATTGAAGTATAGGGTAAAATTGATAATTTAATTCCTAGAAGGGTGGCTGTGATATATTGGAGTTTATGGAAGAGGACCAACCCTTCAGATCACATATTTCACTCCAGCAACCTCTAGAATGTGTCCTTTCCTATAATTAGTTCAGCAATGGGTTGTGATGCGACCAGTCCTAAAGACTGGTATCCTGAACTCAGGTTGCCTCAGTAGACAGAAATGAAGATGGCAAACCATTTAAAGTTACTGGAGCCCAAATTCTCAGAGCCTGGAGCACATGTTTGAGTTTCTGGTAGGTAAATAACTGGAAAAAAAGAGTCTAGATACATACCATCTGGAAATGAAAACCAAATGAAGCAACCTTTTTTTTTAAAAAAAAAATTTATTAATTTATTAGGACCTTTATATATTTACATGTGGTGCTGAGAATTGATCCCAGTGCCTCATACTTGCTAGGCAAGCACTCTACCACTGAGCCACAATCCCAGCCCCAAAGTGAGGCAATCTTGTTGAATTTTTTTCCCCCAATCATTCTGATCTTTAATGACCATTGAGCTTTAGGCAATTGCTGCAGTGTTTAAGATTACATGAATACCTTAACTCAAAATACTGCGCAATGTACATTAAATCTGAGTCTTAAGAGAGAAAGATGAAAATGGCAGGCATTAGTGGGAAGGAAAAGAGAAAAACGTATGGCATATGGCATAATGCTATGAAGGAAATCCTAGAGAGCCGTGGGGAGTGAAAAGGCTGTAGTTTGAAGATAAGGGGCATGAGTGGCAGAAAAGAAGCATCATGGACAAGTAACACGGCACCAGGGTAAAATGGTGATATTCATTTTATTTACTCATCAATAATCTCTAAGAAGGAGGGCCAGAGAGAGAAGAGGAGGTAGACTTAGAATGAGGGATTTGGAGAGAGCATGGACTCCAGTACTGAAAAACTGGCTGATATCTGGAACAAACCATGGATTTGACATGGATCCTTCTTACCTTGACATCGGCTTCCTCCTCAGATCCTTTACTTCCATTGTAGCTGGGTGGGGGGAGATACATTGAAAGGTGGGCAACATCTAGGTATAATGGATATTGCTGGTTGCCTCCCCAGCATAGATGCCCCCCAGCACACACCTGTCACCCTGTTTGCAAGAACCATAGAATCTGGATAGGAATGAAATCTCATGCCTGGGTGGAAATGACTGATGGACCAAATCAGGATCAATTGTCACCATGATGAGTTTAGAGATGGACACTATCCCTAGCCTAAGGCAACAGCCACCTGACTTTTTTGCTGGCTACCATGATTGGTTTAGGGATGAATGAAGTTGCTATGATCAGAGAAAGTCCCAGGCTTTTGTTCAATAAGTGGGTCAAGAAACAGTCCTCCTGGAAGTATGGTAATGAAGATAGTAATGAAAACCCTCTCCACACTGTGATGAAACCCTGTGAATTCTATCATGTAAATACAACTGAAACCCATGCTCTCCTCTTCCTGTTCATGGCCATGCTTGGTTCAGACTCACATGATCTCTCTCCGCATCACTCTCCTACTTTCCACGTCTATACTTCAGTCCCAGAATGTTCTCAAATGACAGACACAAACTTGCTACTTTCCTACAAAAATTTTTGATCCCTGATCAGTTTAGAACAAGACAAGCAGTATGAGCTTTGATGACAAATCATTTTGAAATAGCTGTGTAACTTTGGGCAAGATTTTTTCCTTTATTAATTTTTTTAAAGTTGTAGATGGACATAATACCTTTATTTCATTTATTTTTATGTGGTGCTGAGGATTGAACCCAGTGCCTCTCACTTGCTAGATGAGCACTCTACCACTGAGCCACAACCCCCGATCATCTTTCCATCTTTACTTTTTTTTTTTTTTTTTTTTTTTAGAGTGAGAGAGGAGAGAGAGAAAGAGAGAGAGAGAGAGAGAGAGAGAGAGAGAGAGAGAGAGAGAGAATTTTTTAATATTTATCTTTTTAGTTATCGGTGGACACAACACCTTTGTTTGTACGTGGTGCTGAGAATCGAACCCGGGCCATACGCATGCCAGGCGAGCACGCTACAGCTTGAGCCACATCCCCAGCCCATCTTTACTTCTTTTTGTAATTTAGTTTCATTTTCTTGGCTATTTGGCTATTTCATGAATGGCCAACATCTTCCAGGGCCACATTATCCAGTTTAGTTAGAAACAGAGGGGACACTCCTGTGAATCTCAAATTCAAAATGTTCAGGAAAGGGTTTTGCTTATCTCATCTTACATTAGTACTCTCCTAGGGCTAATCCACAGGTATCAGGGGAAGAAGTATAAAGAGCAGCTTCCATGTAAACCACACAATTACAGAGATGAAATCAGAAAGAACACTGAGCAGAAGCAAATGGTGGTGTTCCGGAGAGATAAACCAACAGCTCCCCAGGACAGTGGCTGGGTGCAGAACAACGCAACTGCACTGCAAACTCTTGTCTCGTCCATCCATCACATTCTTGCTTTTGCGACCACTGCTTGCCTCAGTACTGCCTTCGTCTCTTGCTATGCAGTGTCACCCCTCTGGGTAGATGCACACCTAATGGGCACAGAGTTTGACAAAGAGAAGTCACATCTGTAAAAGGAAGAAACTGCTCTTTATTGTAATGGACACA
Source organism: Callospermophilus lateralis (assembly GCF_048772815.1). NCBI lineage: Eukaryota > Metazoa > Chordata > Mammalia > Rodentia > Sciuridae > Callospermophilus > Callospermophilus lateralis. The sequence goes on from NC_135318.1 coordinate 36,743,003, forward strand.
GCCTTGAGCCAGAGCTGTGGGCCAGATTTCCCCTTCAGTGGTGTCCCTTGTCCTAGCCTTCACTTTTGTACAGTGCACAGACTGTCCAACCAGATGGGGTCCTGCCTTCAGGAGGCTTTCATGTGGCTTTCAGAAGCCCCTGGACTGGCTGCATCATATGACACACAGTTACGTACAAATGGTTCCCATGCATCACTAACCCTGCCTTCTGTTCACCTTAGATGGTTCACCATTACCAGGAGGTTGTATTTGCTTCTTGTCATGGAGCAGGACTGACTTACCCTCCAGGCATTCCCCCCTTTCTCCTACTAGCCTTTTAAACCCCAGACCAATGACACTGCTTCTACAAATCCTTTAGCACACCCAGGCTATGCACAACCACCTCCTCTGCATTTCCAGAAGCCCGTTCTTTATTCTCCACCACAGCACTGATCACATTATGTAGTAATTATCTGTTTGCTCATCAGTTCCTTTCCGCTCCCCCTCCAGTGACTGTGCTTGCCAGCTCTTCGTGCCCTGTCCAGGAATAAAGCGTGGCTTCTAGTAGACCTCAATACACACTTGTTAAACGGAATACTGAATGAATCAATGACGAAGAGGAAGGAGGGAGTAGGGGGAAAAGAGAAGAAGAACACCACGTAGAAAAGTTCTCTGTTCTCACACAGACCTGTGTTTGTTTCAACACTTGCAATTCAAACAAAAGGAAAAAGGCAAGCAGAGATCCTACGAGATGCTTAGAAACAGAATTCCTTCCTGTTCCTCAAATCCCAACATTTGAGAACTGTCTTTTTTTTTTTTTTTTTTTTTTTTTTTTGACCAATTGGGGCATCATCTTCTTTGCCCCTGGGAAAGCAAGTTTACTACCCACGGCTGTTTGGTCCTCCAGCTAAAGCAGTCAGGGGCTGACATGGGGGCATTCCAAATAACCCCTTCTCTACTCCACTTCCACACCAAGATGGGATTGGTCCCAGAGCTCTAAGTATTCCTGGCAGACCATTTGGCATTACTGTGGGCCAAAGGAATGAGGTCACTGTCACCAGTGAAGTCACTACTGAATGATTCATCCCACATCAGTTCCCCATTTGGAGTGCACTGACATTCCCAGAGCTTTTCCCACAGCACCCAGAGCCCAGGGTCCCTGTGAAATGAGCTTATATTTATAGAACAGAAAACTGAAGCCCAAAGAAGGGAAGTGACATTCTCAAGGTAACACTGTTAACTCATGTCAGAGCTGGGACCAAATTCAGCTCTTCTGGCTTAGTGCCCTCCACAAGTTCCTTAACTTCTTCTGGTAGATCCTCCTTCTATATACTAGCCCTCAAAATGCTGCCTGAGCAAATGGTACCGCAAACAAATAGTGGGACAAGCCCTCCTCTCTTTCCTTTTAAGAAAAAGTGGCAACACTTGAATTTGAGGCATTATACTTTTCCTGTCATCCAAAGCATACAAAGTATCTTCCAAACTCACAGCATTAAGGGCGGCATATACCTACTCTCAGATGCAATGGGTGGGATCTGGAGAGATGCTTAATATGGATCCACAAGAAATTTCCAATAACCCTTGAAGTCTTCCTGGGAGATTGGACATAGAGATGCACATTTCCTAAATTGTGCATCAAGTCCTTGAGTGCCAAGAGTAGCTGGAAGCCTTTGGATAACCACATCACCTCTCTTAGCAGTTTACTCACCTAAAACCTAAGGGCCATGGTCCAAGTGACCTCCATGCTGCTTCTCAACACAGCATTTTCTAATGCTGTGAATCGATGAAAGGAAGCAATTTCCCTCAAGTCAGCAAGCTGGGGACCAGGGGTGAGGTGCCTTGTCAGCGTGGAATGCACTCTTACCTCCATTTCCCAATGTTCAAAGCAGCAGTGTTGGCTGGAGAACCAGACCTGGCCAGACGGGTGTTTTCTTGCTTTGCCAGACAGAGGGGCGGGGGATGCTGCTTGGATCACAGGCACGTGAGGGTATCACTTCTCAGACATCACAACAGAATCCCTAGAAGGGACACTTAAGACCTAAAGGGGGCCTAGGAGAATGTCACCTCCAGGGGGAGCACAGGTACATTTGCGGCGACTGGAGTCCCTTTTCTGGCTGCTTGGGGGTGCTTCAACGGTTCGACACGCTGTCTCTCTCTTAGTCACCAGTTTTATAGAAAATGATTCAAGCTCGTGCTGTGAAAGGTGTGGGGGTGGTGGTGGAGACTAAGCAATAAACCAGGAGTCCCTGCCTTCCAGCTCAGGACCCCCAGCCCCACTCCGGACGCCTTCTAAATTATTTTTTTAATCCTCTTGGCCTTTCTTTCTCTTTGACTTCTAGTTCCCTTGTGCACTTAGAGGCCGATAGGACGGCTCTTGCCTTCCGGGTGGAGTTTCAATATATATGTATAATTTTGCATGACTCTTGCGTCATCGTTGAAGTCGTCGTGCTTCCCCGAGCGGCCTCCTAGCCGTCTCCCGGCACCGGGTCCTGTGGACGCTTCCCGGCGTTGCGAGCACTTTAGCGAGGAGCCCTCGGTTCTCAGCCAGCGCTTCCCTCCGGCCCCCTCCCCCGCCTCGCCCTCCTCCCTCTCCTCCCGGGCTCCTCCTCCTCGCCGCTCCGCGCCGTCCTCGCGGGGAGTCAAGCTAGGGTGAGCGGCAGGCCGAGCGGCGGCCGCGGCGGCAGGGCGGGGGCGCGGGGCGGGCGGCCGCACTCGGGGGAGGCGCCGGGGCCCGCCCTCCTCCGGGGCCGAGCCGGGCGGGGGCCGGGGCCGGCGCGGGGCGGGGAGAGCCGCCTGGCCCCTCCCCTCCCCTCCGCCGCCCTCCCCAAAGTTGCCGTCTCCCCCGGGGCCGGACAGTCTTATGATCCAGCGGATCCTCCTGGGGAGGCCGGGCCGGGGAGAGGGCGCGGGCACCGAGCGGCGGGGGCAGAGGGCGGGCGCGGCGACCGGGGCCGGGCCGGGGATCCGGGCCACGACCGAGGCGGCGGCAGCGCCCCGGGCCCGCCGCCCCCTCCCCTCCAGTGAGGGGAGCTGCTGCATGGGGCCGGGGGGGCGGCCCTGCTGCGCCGAGCGGCGGCGACGGCGGCGGACCCCCCAGGCGGGCTGGGGCTGAGCCCGGGGCCGGGGCTGGGGCTCCGGGGGGACCATGCCCGGAGGCCGGCCGGCCGCAGCATGGCTCACGGGCCTGGCGCGCTGATGCTCAAGTGCGTGGTGGTCGGCGACGGGGCGGTGGGCAAGACGTGCCTGCTCATGAGCTATGCCAACGACGCCTTCCCGGAGGAGTACGTGCCCACCGTCTTCGACCACTACGCAGGTAAGACTCGGAACTGCTGACTAAGGGGCCGCTCCCCGGGCCGGGAACTTTAGAGCAACTTTGGCGGAGCCCCCTGGCTGCCTCCCCTGAGCGCACTCCCCACCCCTCCCCCGCCGCGCCCTCCACTAGGCAGACGGCCCCATTCCCGGGGCTGTGTGTCCGACCACCCATCCTGCAGCTCCCACCCCTCTTTCTCGCCCCCTCTCCCGCCCTTGCTCCCCACACTTCCCAGTCCCCTTCGCGCCCTCCTTGACCTTCCCACAGCTGCCTCCCCTATTGCCCCAAGCCCCTGGGAGAAATGTTTGAGGATTCCCGGTGAAACGTGTCTTTGGGACTTGGGAGCAGGGGCTGGATAGCTGGGGGCCATATCACATCCCAACTCGTGCCACTTCACAGCGAGACTTGCGCAAAGGAAAAGGGGGTGACATCTCCCGGGGAATGCCCACATGCCACCAGCTGGGTTGGGAGAGGAGGGTTCTGGTGGGGAGGGAAATTGCCCCAGAGTCCAGGTCATTGTGAGCTTCTCTCCCCACCCCCACTTCTGTCCTTGCAGTCAGCGTTACCGTGGGGGGCAAGCAGTACCTCCTGGGACTCTATGACACGGCTGGACAGGTGAGTGTCTTGGCCTCTGGCCGACATCTCCTCCTTTCCCCGGATTCTTTGTGGCTCTGAAGGGCCTTTGGAAACTGAGGTGCATAGGTAGGAGGGTGTGTCCATCCGGATCAGGTCTTTTCTCAAGTCAGCACATTAGGAAAACAAACAAAAAACACAGAGACGAGCCCGTGTGAACCCCTGGACTGTGAAAGTTTTTGCCTGTGTGGGTCCTTCTGTGTGGGTCCCAACTCCTGTTGCAAAGTGGCAGTGGCCAATGGTGAAGCGCCCTTATTTTTAGTTGCAGATGACCAGGTCTCCCCCTCACAGCCTCTGTCTGGTCCCTCATTGGTGAGTGGTCTGCCTGCCGGAGGAGCCTGATTGGTGGGAAATGGCATCATCTAACATGATGGGAAGGCATTTGGTCCTGGTTATGTTTATTACAACATCATTGCACTCTGGGACTCCAGTCCCTGAAAACGTAATTTGTGGTGTCACCAGAGGACCACAGGGAAAAAGAAAAGAAACAACAACCATCCAGCCACTCCCTGGGGTGGGTGTGAGGGAGAAGGGTTAGGAGTTCAGTGTGAATCTTAGAGGAAAAGCTTTTTTCCCTCAGGAGGGCCAGGTGACTTTGTTTGGGTTTTCTTTGGAGAGATTACTGTGCAGAAGGAAAATGCACACTTCTCCAGCTGCAGCCTCTGGCCAGTGTTTGCAAATCAGAAGTGGCCAGACAGTGCTCCTAAAGGAGTAAGGCCTTCTCTCTCTCCCTTTCCCAGCTCCATCTTCTTCCCAGACCCTCTTTTGCTCTAAGGCTCAGATGATTGTGTGATGAAGTTTTGCAGAATCCAGTTCTATGATTTGACCTGAAGACTCAAGCAGAAGTTTTCTGGTGTCAGGCTGACTTGAATTGGTGAGAGTATGTGAGCAGCTGAAAGGCTTAGAGATCTTTCAGGGTATAGTTTCCTTATCTGTAAAATAAGGTTAAAAAAAGAAAAAACACCATCCCCCCCTGTAGATACTTTGTGCCATATGCCAGTTGCTGAGCCCAGCACATACTTGGTACTCAGTAAAAGAAGTGCTGTTCTTTGTAGCTTGTCTAGATTTGGCTTTCAGAATTGTGGTACTCAGTTGGCTTCTGTGTTAGATTCTGAAAAATGACATGGGGGAGTACCTTAATATGGTCTTGGCTTCTAAATTGTTAAGATAGAGGAATATCTGAAGATGGAGAACTGCTGGCAGTTCAAGGTGCCAGAGGTTACCCCCTTTTATGGCCTAACTCCACATAACAGTTCTTGGCTTCCTAGGGCTCCTTTTAGTTGCCTAGCTTGTAGTTGATGCTCTTTCTACCTTTGTGAGAAGGTATGGAGGGCAAGAGGCAGAGCTCATTCAATCGAAGAAGACCAATTTTTTGGGGTTGTTTTTTTTTTTTTTTTTTTTTTGGGGGGGGAGAGAGAGAGAGTGAGAGAGAAAGAGAATTTTTAATACTAATTTTTAGTTATTGGCAGACACAATCTCTTTGTTTGTACATGGTGCTGAGGATCCAACCCGGGCCGCACGCATGCCAGGCGAGCGCGCTACCGCTTGAGCCAAATCCCCAGCCCCAAAGAAGAAGACCAATTTTTAAGAAGTACAGTTAAGGGGGTGGGGTTGTGGCTCAGTGGGCAGAGCACTTGCCTAGCATGCATGGCACCACATAAAAATAGACAAAATAAAGGTATTGTGTCCATCTACAACTAAAAAAATTTAAAAAAAAAGAAGTACAGTTAATAAACAAAAGGTTGGCATGATTGGTTGAAAGAGAAATGTTTTAAAAATTGTCTCTAATTTTAACTAAATTGTCTCTAATTTACTTTCACTACCTCCTCTTCTCTTATCTCTTTTACCTGTCACTATGATCATTTTTGACCATGTGTCCTATTCAGCTGAACATGTGTATGTCAGAGATGTTCTGTGCACTCTCAGAGCCAACTGATATTTGCAGAGTGCCTTCTACATGTCACTCTGAGGCAACCACTTGAAAATAATTACCTTATTTACTCCATGAGACAACCTCCCCTTCTTCAGATGGGGAAATGGGCTCAGAAAAGCTGAGTTGCTTGCCTAAGGTCACAAAGCTACTGTGAGGTGCTGCAGGGATTAAGATGTGTGTCTGAATCCACACCCATTTGAGGTGGTTATGCACACAGGAAGTCATGAGAAGTGCTGAGATGTGCCCCCCCTCTCCACCCTGGTTGGTCAGATTGTATGCACAGAAATGATACCTGGAGTCTTTACAGCCATTCTCAGAATGGGGGCTGTATGCCATCTTTACAGACCAGAGAACTTAAATCCAAACGAATACCCCAAATGAAGCCCACTCAGAGAACCAGGGATTCCCGTATGTCATTCTAATTGCTATTTCCAGCAGAGGATTATAATATGTATACCAAGATCAACATAAGGCTTGTACAGTACTGTTTTTACTCAGTTGTGGGACACCTATTCTGTTGGCCCAAATGTATGTTAGGCCCCTTCGTGTTTCTCCTAGTGGCTAAGACTTTGTTTTTGGATCAAAGTTAGTGATACTTGATCTCTCTAACTAATAAGCAAATGATGAGACCAAGTGATAAGTGCCTTCAGTGCACCTAGTATTATGCTAAGCATCTGGGGAATGCAAAAGGGTAAATTTAAGACAGGGATCTGATATCAGCATAGGTGGAAGTATCTGAATCACATGCCTGTTCATATGTCTTATGTAGGAAATTTCTGTATTATACTTGATCATAAAGACCCCATGCCTCTATGAATCACTATCGGAAGAATCTTATATAATAATTATAAATAAATACATATACAAACATAGGCACACACACACACACATATATATATATATATATATATATATATATATATATATATATATATGTATGTAGAAAATTTTAAGCCCAGTAGGCAGCAGAGGGAAACCCATGGGATTTGAAACCACTTACCTTCTTTGTAAGAGTAAACATGTGGATAGTGAGACTCTAAGTTTCAGAGCTGTAAGCTATCTTAAATTCTTTAATGTATGTAAAAGTAGTTGACACTGTTCTTCATGTACAATAGATGTATAAAATATAGTACAAGAAATTATTGTGCTCTACTATGGGCAATTTAATGGGGGGAAGGGGCCACAGGTTGAAGAGGACAGTGCATTATGCCTGGAGTTGATAGAAAGTCCACTAGAAGGCCAGTCTAGAATCTTTTCAGTGGAGGTATGGAGCCTTACCCCCGTTTATAGAAGAGAAATGTCCAAGAGTTCTGTGTGGAATTTGAGAAGCAAGTGGCTTTAGTTGGCTTATTTTTCTGGGAGGTGAGATGGGATGAGGAGGAAGCTCAGAGCACTGGAAAGCAGTTGCTTTCTCTCCAAAATGTTGCTTATGCACATGGGCACTTGCTGGACCTGTTTAAATAACCGCAGCACAGCACCTCCCCCAGTTTGGCCCCTCTTGTCTTCTTGCTTACTCTTGGCCTTCTCAGTGACTCCAGTCAAGTTCAAAGCCACAACCCAATTTACATATTTGGAATCTACCCATCAAGGAATGATTGAAGTAAGGTGAACTTTTTTCTTCTAGAGAAGACTGCTTTTCATTTGACCTCTGCTGCTGCTGTTGGTGGTGGTGGGGGGTGGGTCAAGGGAGAGAGAGAGAGAGAGAGGGAGAGGGAGAGAGAGAGAGAGAGAGAAAGAGAAAGAGATTGAGCAATTGAGAAATATAGGCAGACAGACAAAGAGAGAGTATGAAAGTGTGTTGGATATCAGCGCCCATCATTTGCTCTGCCTAGGGACGACATTCCTCATCGTCCCAACTTACTCACTAGCATCACTGCCAAAGGGAAGTCCTCCCTGCTCTTGGCTGAGCCCATGGGTGGTCCAAAGGCAGTGTGACATTTGGACTGCCAAGCGTTTTGGAGTGGAAGTTAAGGGAAGCCCCTCCCTCCTCACTGGGAGCCTCGCAGGGAAGTCTGGCTTTGGGCCAGGTCTCCGTGGAGTTTCTCCTTTTTTGCCCAGTGTTTGGAACTTTGGCATGGGCTCTGCTCTATCCCCACTGTCTTCTCGGGAACTGAGAGGTGGGATTTTCCCTTCTGCCTCTGCCCTACTTGGAACAAGGGGGAAATGGGAAGAATTCCTTCTATCTAGACAAGCCAGTGGGGAGCTGCTTGGTAGGCTGCTCTCCAACTTGGGCTCCAGGCTGATCTCTTAATCCTTGGCAGGAAGGTAGAACTTGATACCCTGAAGAGAGAAGGACTGAAGTCCAATTTATCCCAGGTCCCAGAATACCCTTACTTAGGAGGATGTGTGTTGGGCTGAGTGTGGGATCCCTAGAATTCCAGCTATAGCCACTGTCTCGATTTGTGGAATTCCATTTGTAAGCCTGTGGACAAGTTTTTTCTATGTCTCTTAATTTAAACATACAGATTCAGGGATGCATACATGAGAGCTATAAATATCCTTTACTCCAGTGTCCCCTGGGATAGCTTTTTCAATGACAGGGGAGATTTGTTTCACACATGACATAGCCCAGCAGCTGTAGCTGCCCTGCCAGCCCTCTGGGTGCCCAGGGAGGCACTTCCCCTAGAGAAAGGAATCTCCACTGAGGGACCCTCGACAGGCCCCTCCTGCATCTTCTGGGGCAGTACCCAAGGGCCCAGCATGATGAGAAAAGGGTAGGAGGAAGAATGAGGGTATTACCACTCATTAGATTCCTTTTCCCTTCAAGCCAAACATGCTCACAATATCCTTTAGGTAGACTTTTTCCTGTGGAGGAAATAGTAAATGAGTGGGCTTATAAAACACCAGTCAGAGATGTGATTCTGAAAAAGGTATTCCTTTTTAGATAAGGCCTGCATGGAACACAGGTAGGACTTAGGAAATGCCTACTTGTGTCATCAGGCCCCAGGTGCCTGCAACCCCACATTGCATTCCTGAGGGACCCAGAGAGCAGAGTCTGGGAGGAGCCGCAGCGTTCGTTCCAGACATTAGCCACAACAGGTGAGATGCTGGTACTAAGCATCCTGGTTTCCCTTAGTAACCTACTGTAGATTTCTCATCGTGTATTTTGCTAACCTTTTTAGAAGCTATTAATATCTCCATGCGGCACCACACGGGAATGCTAGTTTCCTCATTTCCTCGTTTCCTTGTCTGAGTTGGGAAGGTGGATGGCCTTTTTCAATTCCAAAGCCTTTGCTGATCAGAATGCTCTGTGTTCCCTCCTTGGGACTCTGATATCAGTTTGGGATGTACCATCCCAGTCTGTGGGCTGGCAGTCAGGGACCTTAAGGTTGGGGAAGTGGACCATCAGCTCTGATGGGCTTCTGGTTGTTTCCCGGCTGTGTCCCATCCCCTTTGATCTGTTTGGCTTTTTCACTTCTATTATAGTTTTCCTGAGGTTTGTTGACATTTACACTCTTTAAACCAAAGCTTCCTAACAGGTATACCAGGCACAAGGGGTGCTGAGATGCTCTCCCAACAGCTCTGGAGCACTGAGAGAACAGAGAGCCTCAAAGGGGCAGAGCGTAGCTTGTCATTGTTGTGTGTGTCGTGGTGTGACAAAAATGAGTATTTATGTATTTACCTGGTGCTGGGGATCAAACCCACGGCTTTTGTGGTTTTGTTGTAGAATTGGGGGTTTCGGGAGATGTGACCTAATGGTGTTAAAACAAAACAAAGTAACTCTCCGTGGGGGTATCAGTTTCCAGCAAGAACAGTGTGCTGGCAGCAGTGGGTACTACTGAGTGACCTCAGACAGCAGAGGGTGCTGCAAAGGAGGAGGAAGGAGAGCAGTTACAAAGAAACCAAATGAAAGACCACACATGGCTTTTTTAAAAAAACTAAAATTTATGACCATGGTAGGCTGAATTTCCTTTCACTCTAGGGTCTTGGTTTTGCCCTAATTTGGCCTGCTTGGATGGGAGAGCAGCTTTCTTTACCCTCAGCAGTTTGCTGTTCCTCTTTAGTGTCGTGCACAGCTGCTCTGCATAGAGGTTTTAGGGTGGTGGCCCAGCCCTCCCTGCTCCCCAGTGGAGATCTCTTGGACTACTTTCTGTCAGATTTTCCCGGGCTAGTTCATGCTCTCTCTGGCCTCCATGTGCCTTTTTCCATCACATCCCAGTGCTTAGCCCAGTTCCTGGTGTGTGTGAGGCCTGAAGTGAATATGTTTTAAAGTGAATTCATTCTTATTCAGCTGTCAGCTCATTGTGCTGAAAGGCTACCCAGTAACTATGGGGATAGCTGTGAAATAATAGCAGCAGGCACAACCCTTTTCCTGAAAAAGGGTCCAAGGAGTACCAGGCAAGTAGATATGCGACAAGCCACCAGTTTTATTCCTACACAGGGCTAGTGGCTTTGAGGTCCCCAGGCTCAGGCTTTTGCATCTTTCTTGAGACCACCTGCTCTTGGTCTTCTGAGCAGGAGGCAGTCTGGCAATGGAAAGACTGAGTTTTGATTTCGCAGATGGAGTTTGACATTCCTTGTTGTAGCTGTGTCCATCGTTAACTAGCTCACCCCTGTGAGTCTGTGTCCTCTGTGTGAGTTGGGGAGATAGTTTCTTCCTTGCAGAGTAGCTGTAAGGATTAGAGATTTTGTATGTAGTTATGGTGTGCTGGCAACTGAGAGTGATGTCCTGGGCCGGTTGTGGAGGGAAGTTCTCCACATGACTTCAGTTCCATTGGTATCCATTCCGGTGCCTGTTCTGCATTCAATCTTCTGGGGGAAAAGTGTGATCAGACCAAAAGAAGGTCCGCTGCATAACTGGGAATGTGCTTGTGAACCTGGGTGCTGCAGGAGCCTAGATGGGAAGAGACAGGTGGTAGAAAGGGCTGTTTGGAAGATCTGGTCCTGCAGGGAGAGGGGCAGGGAGGAAAGCACTAACTGCCAGTGTGAGCCCCCACATGGACTGCCTTTGTCGGGGCGTGGGTGGGTCTTCCACTTCCCAGTGAGGGGCTTGACCTCTGGAAGCCAGTTTCCTTATCTGGAAAATGGGATTTTAATAATACTTGCTTGTAGGATTGTTGGACCAGAGCAGAGTTTCTCGGCTCTCAGAGGAGGAACTTCCTCAGCTCTCAGGGCAGCTGGCCAGGGCCTGGGGCACCCAGGGGCTCAGTTGTTCCTTCTGGTTTGAGCAGTCTACCTCAGTTCTTCCCCATAGCCTCCTGCCCCCACCCTAAGTGTGCAGAATATGGTGTATGATACAGGCAGAGGGTGTGGGGAGCTCATTCTGGATAGGGGGAGCAGTGTGGGGAAAGCAGTCACGGGGGTGTCTCCCATGTGTCTTGGTGGGCCTCAGATCCCTGCTATCAGTGTCAATATGAGAAGTACGCTTGAGAGCTAAATTATGGAGTTTTTTCACCCCGTGACTGACAACTTAGTAATTAGAGAGATATTAATCTGGTGCTGCCTTGCTTTTTGATTTTAATAGAAGGAAAAGAAAGTTCAGGGGGGAGGAGGCCTTTATCGTTGTCACTGTTTCTTTTCATGTGGTTGGAGGGAGAAGTGAATCTGCTGCCTCCCCAGGACCCCAGATTGCAGGTATACCCAGGCTCAGGGTAGAGCTAGGGGCTTCAGAATGGCATTTTCAGAGTGCAGAGCGTGCGCCATCTGGTACCTCCCTGGGACCTTCACCTGCTCCATCACTAATAGAAATTACCGGTGTTTGTAGGTTCAGAGCAGTTCAAGTGACTTGTTCTAGGCCACACAACTGTTAAAAGTCAAAGCCAAGATTCGAGGCAGGGCCTCAGACTCTAGGTTCTGGGTTCTTTATGTTAACCAAGCTGATTACACTAATCAGCTTGACCAGAGCAAACATTCCCTTATGTTGTTGAATATTTCATGCAAAAAGTACACTTGAACCACATAGCTTTTCTAGAGGGTTGGTGGAATGGTTTCTTTGGGTGGAATACAAAGGGGCTGCTGCCAGAATGGCTCCTAGAAATGCTGTTGCCCCATGAACTTGAGGCTCTTCTGTCATTTTGCATAAACCCCTTAAAAGGACATGCCTGGGGGTGGCGCTTGTGCACATTGCTAATGAGTGTGTGGAGGAACCTTGGTGCCATTTGCTTGAAGGTGTGGCCTCATGTCCTATGTTGAACTGCACGTGAACTTTCCTCAGGCCAAGGAGGCAGTGCCCTTTCTGTCCCTTGGGGCTGTTCTTTTCACTAGCCTTAACTGATGTAAGCATACTGTTTTGGGAGCTGGCTGCAAATGATAGGTGTCTTCTCTAGCATGGGGGCTACCCCAGGCCTTTTTCTTCTCTCTTTGAAAACTTTCCTATTTAGGAGAAAGCTGCCTCTTCAAAAATGTTTGTCCCATTCACCTGAATATTCCCATAATATACCCAGAATCTTCCTCTGCTCTTATTGTTTGCCTCCTGGCTATCCCTGTCACCATCCTCTTGTCATGGGCTCCAAAGTCCTCCTGTCTGGGCTGCTTCCGTGGTGGCTATCAAGACTGGATGAGAACATTCTTTCATTCAGCAAATATGCACTAAGCACCAAATCTGGGCTGGGACCTGTACTAGGGGCAGAGTTTACAAGGTGGGTCGGGCACAGTTCTTGCCAAGGAGCTCACATTGTAGTAGGGGGCGAGGAGCTGGGGCCTCTTCATGAGGGCAAGAGGAGGCTGGGGTCTGCTCTTTTGGAGAGATGAACATCTAGTAAGAGCCAAGTAAGGGTTCTCCAGGTGGAGAGAGCATCAGATCGGATTCCCACATGTGCTGGCTGTTCAGCAAGGGTTTGAATGATTGCACTGCTTCTCAAAGTGTGATCCTCTAGCCAATATGTATCTCCCGGGGAGTTGTTAGGCATCCAAATTCTGAGGCTCCACCCAGATCTCCTGAATCAAAAGCTCTAGGAAATGTCCTCCAGTTGATTCTGATGCAGAAATCTCAGAGGGACTGAGGCAATCAATGTTTGTGTGTTTACGTACCTTGCCTTACCAAGCCGCCTGCACCTCTACCCCAGCACACACACACACACACACACACCATCCTGAGAGAGCAGAAGCAGATACAAGAGTGCAGAAGATTTATTTATTTTTTTAACCCTTTAACCTACCAGACACCCCCTCCCTGCCCCCACTTCCTCCTTCTTAGATCTTACACATTTGGGGCTCTCTTCATTTGTTGCAATGAATTGAATCCTTCAGCCAGTGGGACTACCTATCCAGCCCACCTGTGGAGATGGGCCAGGGCACTGTCAAGAGAAAACAGCAAGATTTCCTGAGGCTTCCTTGGCTCCATCAGAGTGCCATCTGGCTTAGGGATGTGCACACATTAGGCTCTGCAGGTATTCCTTAATGAGGCCTAAATGCCAAACCTTTTTCATTAAGAGACCAGACATACACTCTGGTCATGGTGGCTGAAGCTGGCACCCTGACTGTGATCAGATCCTGTGCCCAAGCAGGATGGTAGCTTGGTTTGTGCTGAATCAGTTCCAAAACATCAGATGGGCCATGGCATTCCCATGCAGGTCCCAAGGAATGGGTGGAGGACGAGGAAGGGCTTTGTTACACCAATACCTTGGCAGTGACTGATTCTTCAGTGATTGACGGATGCATTCTGTGCCATTCTCCTCCCCTTCCTCTGTTCTCCTGACCCTTTCCTTTAAAATGCTCCCTTTCTTCCTTCTTTCTTTCCTTCCTTCTTTTCTTACTTTCCCTCCTTTTCTTTCCTTTTCTCTCTTTCTCTTCTTCCCGTCTAGAGAAACCATCCTCTTTCAAATGTCGTGATGGTTGGGATTATAAATGAGTTGGCTCAGTGTAGACTCTCTCCAACAGGCATTTAATTCTGACCATACCACTCAATTAAAATTCCATTACTCTAGTTTAATTTTCCAAGGGCTTTGCTCCCCAGCCAGCCAGGTCAGGACTCACACTTATTAACCGGAAGGTGTTTCTAACAGCCTCCTTGCCCCAGAAGATGGCGATAGAACTGGTTGTGAGGAGGGGACAGAGGTGGGAGGCAGAATTTCTGCTTCCTCTGACTGTCTTCATTGTCCAACAGGCAGGAGCTTCAGATCTTCAACCAGCTTTCATCCAGAAAGTGAGATCATTCTGAGGCTCAGGGACCCATGGCTTTCTCCCCTCTAGAGGTCGATTCCTTTTGTGAATTTCAACTATGTCAATTGTATCTGTGCTCCAGTCTGGGAGCTGGTTTTATTCGTGCATAGATCTGTACTTTATGAGGATGAGAACCCCTGAGTGCAGGTGGCACATTGCACTTGGCATGGGTTTTGGAGCCTTGGTGGGAACTAGGTGAATTTTGGCAAGACTATTATGGAAAAAACTTTCACCTAACTTTATCACTTCTTTAACTGACTTTCTTATCAGCTCATTGGAAAGGGGGTTCTGACCTGTCTAGACATTATTGAAGAGCTTTAAAATCAAGTTATAGGGAAGGTTTTAATGCGTTGTTCATTTGAGTGCAATGGGACCTACTGTGGGGCTGTTTTGCAGAAAGCTATCTGATCCATTTGTATGAAATACTGGTGGTGAGTATGTGCTGTGTCAGGAGCTCTAGCCCTGCAGGAATCTGTTTCTGTGTTTTATGTCAGGTGTGCCTCCAGAGTGTCCTGTCACTGTGACAAATGGGGAGGAGGGGAGGTGGAAGGTGCTGAATTGCTGGGCTGTGCCTTGCCAGGGAGGGAGACCTGTGTGTCTCCTGTGATCCAGATGGGCACGTGGAAGCATCAGCAGCTAGGAAGTGCCCCTATGAAGAAAACGATTAGACAGGGGTATTCCTGGTAGATCAGGTTGTTGATGTGTACATTTCCTCTTCCTTCCTTTTTAAAATTAAATACAATTTATAGAGCATTTTCATTACCCCCCAAAGAAACCCCATACCCACTAGTAGTCACTCCCCATTTTCCCTTTGCCCATCTCCTGGCAACCACTAATCTGTTCTCTGTTTCTATGGATTTGCCTATTCTGGACATTTCATATAAGTGGAATCAAGCAATATTTGCTCTTTTGTGTCTGGCTTCTTTCATTCTGCATAATGTTTTCAAGGTTCATTTGTGCTGTGGAGGGTATCAATATTTCATTCCTTTTTGACTGAATTTTCTTTCTGATTCCTTGTGTCAGTCTACGCCCCCCCTCCCCTGCCCCCCCCCCCCCCGCCTTGATACTGGGAATTGAACCCAGTGCTTAACCACAGAGCTGCATACCCAGCCCTTTTTATTTTCTGTTTTGAGACAGAGTCTCACTAAGTTACTTAGGTCCTTGCTAAGTTACTGAGGCTGGCCTCGAACTTGTGATTCTCCTGCTTCAGCCTCCCCAGTCACTGGAATTATAGGCATGCACCACCATATGTGGTGTGTCAGTCTTTCTTCCATAGTTATTCTACCAGTGTCATTCTACCAGCAGATCTGGGAATCATGGTCGGGGTTAAGACTGAAAGCAAAGTTCTGCTGTCCTGAGCTTTGGGATCTCCCCTCTTCCTTTCCAGTATTCTTGTTCCCTCTGCGCCTGTGTTCATAGTCTCTCCCCATCCACACCCTAATTCATCAACTTAGCAAGAATCTGTTAAACACAGGTGAGGCAAGGATCACAAAATCCATTCTCTAGGGTTTGTTCCCTGTAGGAATGGTTTATAGAGTCCATTGGGAAGAGAAAACGTGTATAGCTGACCAAAATGCAAGTAAAAAATGGGACATGTTATAATGATAACATGTGAGAAATGTCATAAAGGTGCCCAACTGCCTGCCTACTTGGCCGGGTACTACCCGATACTCAGGGTCTCCATAGGGCCACCTTGATTCTGAAATGGTTTTATTGGAGCATTATTGGATCATTAGATACATGAGTGTGATTTATGTTATTTCATAAGAGATTAAAGTATAAATGAGGTTGCCAAAGGGTATGTGGCCCTGGTGGAAATATGGACAAAAGACGTTAAATAGTAGCTCACAGAAGAAGAAAAGCAAATGGCCAATGTAGACACACTCTGCAAAGATATGCAAATAAAACCTTTTTTTCCCCTATCAAGTTATACAAGATGGGAAAAATTAATACCAAGGAGACAGGAAAGTGGATACTGTACACTGTTGTAGGTAGTAAAAAATGACACGACCAGTTTGAAGGTTAATTTAGAAACGGCTCTTGAATTTGCAGTGGTCCATTTCTATAAATTTGTGCCAAGAAAACATTCAGAGTACAAAAAGATTTACATAAAATTGTGTTTTCCACAGTGTTATTAATAATAGTGATAAATTTTAAACACATTGATGCATAGTAAAAAGGGAATTGTTAAATCATAGAATGATGTGTTTTAGAATAATAACAGCCATTGAAAACTGTGCTTTCAACAAATATTTAAAGGAATATAAAAGGCTAATGATGTGTTAAGTGTGAAAAAGCATGAATCAGAACTATATATAACATGATTACAACTTTGAAGAATATGTACATGTATAATAGGCAGGGAATAAATTGGGACAAAATAGTCAAAATGTTAAAGTTGTTGACTCCAAGTGGTGATATGAAATAATTCTAGAAATTTACTTCTTTCTACTTCATTCTGGTTTTCCTCCAACTAAAAAAAAAAAAAAAAAAAAAAAAAGTCATTGTACTTTTTTTTAATGAAAGTTATAATGCAGTTAATTTAAAGAATTAGCAGTTCTGTTAGGTCTTATGTGAAGACACAAAAGATCTCTCTCTACTCCCCCTACTGAAAAGAAGTGACCCACTCCCCTCAGACATCCACTTTTGACTCTTGTTTATTTTGGTAACAGATACCCTGTGTTGACTCCACACCCTGCACCAAGGATGAGGCTTTAGCTTTCTTTCACTGCTCCCTGCACTTCCCATCCACCCGGTTCCAGTAGCTGCATCGTATTTTCAGGCTGACTGATGGTCGATTTATATATATATAATTTTATTTATTTTAAATGTCTTTATTTTATTTTTATGTGGTGCTGAAGATCGAACCTAGTGCCTTACATGTGCTAGGTGAGCACTCTACCACTGAGCCACAACCCCAGCCCCCCACCCCCAATCTGATTCTTGATTTTTCTCAAGAACCTCTTTTTCTTCTCTGAAAACTCTTAGGATCTGTTATCTCATCCTAAAATTTCACAACATGGACTTTAGGGTGGGGTCTAGCTGGCTATTGTGGCCCTTACAATCTGGAAATTCATATCTTTTGGTTCTGAGAAATTTTCTTGGTTCATTTCTTTGGTTTCTTTACTTCCTGTTACTTCACTTCTATTACCCAGATTTAGAGGCTGGAGTTCCTGGTATGGTCCTCTAATTTTGTTACATTTTCACGTACTCTGTCTCTTTTTATTCTATTTGGGGGAGATTTCCTCAGTTTTGTTATCTCCACCTTAATATATATTTTTTTAAAATGTGATTCTATTTTTAATGTACGAGAGGTTTTCCTGTTCTCTGGATCTCTCCCCCTACCCTTTCTATTTGGCTTGTTTTTTTGATGGACTATCTTCTGTGATTTCTCTGAGTATTTTGATAGTTCTTTCAGATTTCTGTAAGTTCTAGGATATTGTTATAATTGTTCTATTTTCTTAGCTATTATCTTAAACTCTTAGTATCTAATTTATAAATTAAATTTTATTATCTCTATATAGGAAAAACATAGATTATACAGGGTTAAGTATTATACATAACCTCAGGTATCTTCTGGAGTTTTGGAATGTATCCCTTGCAAAAAAGGGAGGACTATTGTGTAAGTATGGAATGACTAAATCTAATTAAAGTCTTTTTTCAACTAAGTCCAATGTCTATGTTTCTTCAAGGATGGTCAGGGTAGATATGTTTTGGTCTTTTGAATGGACCTTGTTTTCTTGTTTCTTTGTTTTGTGATTCTTTCAAAGTTTTCATCTCCTTGTACAGTCTCATTTTTATTTCTGCCTTTTACGAAGGTTGATTTGACATTTCCACATGTTTATGAAAGATAACGTCATCATGTGAGAAGTGGTATATGAGTGGGATGGTTGATTTTGGTCCTCCTTGTAGATCAGGGTTTCTCAACTCATCATTGTTGATGTGGGATGGTTTATTCTTCATTATCGGGAGCTGCTTTGCGCACTGTAAGATGTTTCTTGGCATCTACAGACATTATCAAATATACCTGTGGGGCCATATCACCTCACACCTCCTCTGCTATTGTATTATGATATGTCTAAACCTGTTAATTGGGCGAACCTGTAAGGTCAGTATGTGTAGATCTTTCCTTTTGGGGTGATCATATTCCCCAGAAAATAATCTTATATTCTTCTGCCTCAGGGGTTTATGCGAGGCTGGCAGTGTTCAAGATAGGTAGAAGAAGCAGGATGGGGAATCTCAGTTTTCTTGCCTTGTGTTTTCAGTATGTTCAACTGGACCTTGTATCCTGCCATCTGGGTAGCCTTTGTTCTGCCCCTTCCAGAGAATAAATATCCTCTGCTTTTCACCAGGATTGGGGAGTTTATCACAATAGAAAATGGGATCTGGGGTTAAACTGCTTCATAAGTAGACTTTGAGTCTACCTTGGTTTGTGACTCTGCCTTTGTTCCATATCGAGGACGCGCTGCTCCAGTTCCCCTACCTTCAGAGCCTGTTATGCAGAATGAGCTACTACTTAACTTGCCCTCATTGCTGGCTTGGGCATGGCTCCCTAGGTTTACTAAGTCAGTTCATTCATTCCTTTGTCCTCTAGCTTCTAAATTTTTCTTGCTGTTGTCTTCTTTCCTGTTTGTTTTGTCCTTGTGGCTTTATGCTTAAAAAAATTACTGTACGTGTTATAGGATTTTGGAGGGATCAGAGATAAATGTTTCTATTCAGTCAGCTGGAATTTAACTGAAGTCTTCCCCGCTTTATATTATTAGAAACATAAATACAAAGAACATAGTTATAATGGTGGCTCTTCTGTTCAGTGCCTGCCTCGAGATATTTGGAAAAATGAATTTGTAAGAAGCTTGCTGAGCATTCAGGCTTTGGAGCCAAACAAGTTGGATGTCATGGAGGGGGTTTGTTTCCTTTGGGGCCTGGCAACGCATGATGGCCTTTTTCTTCCTATATTCTGGTGACTGGGAACTCTGTCCACTAATCTTACCATTGGGCAAAGCTGTATGGACGCCAATATTCTAGTTATCCTGTGCTAGATTCTGTGTAGGGTCTGTATGGACAATGACCTTTCAGTCAACATATTTTTCAGACAGGCCAAAACAGGTTACAGCTTTCTTTGGTTGCATTTCAGTCACTTTGATTAGATTTGGGTGTTTTCTTATGTCTCAGTCTCCTTAATATGACCCACACTATGGATGTGGGTCATAACTATATGGCTTGATTTTTATTAATGTGATTCTCAAAATGTAGTCTTGTCTTGAATGGTTAGGTATCTTCCTGTACCCTGCCCCTCAGGACATGTTGACTGCACCTGCCGTGCAAGGACACTGACTGGGAGGCAGGAAAGAACATGTTCTGCTCTGGTGTGAGGGCAGGTCTGGACATTTTCTAAGGTGAAGAAATGGCATGGGTGTATGGGTTTGGGGCGGGGAGGAGCAAGTATTCTGGGCTAAGAGGCATAAAAGAGATGCACAGGAGAGGTTGCGGGGAGCAGCCTGTGTCTGTTTCGATAACAGAGTGGGTGGTATCAGGGAAGCTGTTGGAGCTAAGGTTGGCAAAGAAGCTTGATGCCAGCTGTGACTGGCCCGGAACACTCGGCTGAAGAGTATGCTTTCTGAAGGGCGCAGTTGGGAGCTAGTGACATCTCTGAAGATTGGTGCCATGAGGGGAGGTAACAGAGAGGCACATCCGGTGGTTTCTCTGTTTAGCCTTTTCTAGTCCTCAAGAGTTCTGTGGCACATAGCACCTTTATCTTGTGTCATTAATCTGGGCTTGCATTTGAGGACTTCTTGGACCTGTTTATCCTATTTAATCATAACATGACCTATGAGATTGGTAGTATCATCTACCTATCCTTGCCTTTTTTTCTTTTTTAATAGGTTTTTTTTTAAAAAAAAAAAAAAAAAAAAAAAAAGCAGGCTCAGAGACACTGCAAAGATTTGCACAAGGTCACATACGTGGCCCTTGAGAGTCAACATGAGGTCTCAGACCAGGCCTTCAACTCCAGATTTGCATCCCCCTATTTAGTGACTTCCCCTTGCTGCCTGGATCTCACCAGATTCCTTAAGTAAGCCAGTGACTCTTTAAAGAGAGCCACTGTTTCATTTTCCAAGAGGCACAGAACCCAGGCTCCAATGATGAACTACAGGCTTCCATAGACTTGCTTAGTGGGTAATTCAGGGAGTGGCTCAGAGCCGGAGCTAGCAGGCTGCTGTGCAATTTGGCCAGGCCACAGGCCTCAATCTCAAACTTGAATCCACCCCTGTGGGTGCAGCTGCTCCAGGGACTGTTTCACCACCACTTCACCTAGTGCCTGGGCTCAGCTGCTGCTCTCACTGCCCTGAGGGAGGATGGAGGCAGGGATTACTGCACCTGTCCTGGTGCCAATGCCAAGGGTTTTATGGGACAGCACACAAGGGAACAGGCTTGAACCGCTGCACTTATAAAAGCAAAGTTTGTCTGGTGCTTTTCCAGTCAAGTATTGTGGTTCCTGGTTTCCTCATCATCTGAGTGTTGCTTCCCTTTGATTTCGCTTCGCAGGCTCCTGGTTTGCTGTGGTTAATGCAACATGCTTCCCTAGCCAGGTCTTTAGAATAGACGATCAGCTCCTGGCTTGCCTGAATTTGAAGACAGAGGGTACTGGGGTTAATGAGTATCCTTTCGACCACTGAAAATGACTGTGACTGTGTGCAGCAGGAGCCAGGGAGGACCTGTGGCCTCACCATAGCCTGTGTGCACCTTGACTCTTCACTTTTCCGTGAAGTTCTTCACTATCATGTTCTGAGCACATTTTTGAGGTATTTTGGTTTTGCTGTTTTCTAGCTAGCCATGTAAATGTGCATTTATTTAAAGTAGCAAAACTTCTAGGTGTGTTTTTCTCAAAGTCAATGTCATTCTCAGTTCTCATTTTCTGCCTATTTATTCCTCTGTCCCATATCTGGAACAGAATGGAGAAGGAACATACCTGGGCAGGTGTGGTTATAAATTAACAACTATCACATGGGCTAAGTGCCTTTCATGCATCAGTTCAGTTACTCTTCCCAGTAGCTTAAGGGGAGGATCCATCAGTAGTCCATTTTACAGATGAAAGGAACAGGAAAGGCTTGCTGGAGGCCACACAGCAAGTAAGGCTGACTCAGATTCACAAGGTCCATGCCTGGGATCTATACTATGCTGCCTGGTTAAATGTGAGAGTTAGGAGACCTGCCAACAGCTCCACTTCTGCACAGCTGACCATGTGACTTTAGACAAGTGTTGAGCCTTCTTGAGATTCGATTTCCTCATCAGTAAAGTGGAAGCCTTCTTGAGATTCAGTTTCCTCATCAGTAAAGTGGAAGCCATCCTATCTCCTGGACTAATAGTGAGGGCCCAGTAAGATAGTTGGGGTTCATGTGAAAGCAGGAAGCAGGTAGTCTCCTAGGGCTGTGAAGTTGAATAGGCTATAGTAGTGTGATGGGGTTTCTTGTTCCAGGGCTGCAGGAGCTCTGCGGGGAACTACTGTAGTACAGAAAGGCCAGAGCTGGAGAGAGAGAGATGAAGGAAGTAATTCAGAACGGGCAGGGGGAGGGGAGGAGATCAGACCTGTGCTGGAGGATAAGCCACACTCTGCAGCATGTAATTGTTGAGTTATGCAGGGTGTGAGGGATCAGTGTGGGGCCCCCAGCTCTTCCTACAGGGTGATTCTGCTGCATTCAGCACCGTTCTGAGTTTTTAAAGAAATCTATATGAGTGTTTGGGGAAGGTACCTGCAATATCACAACATTGCATACTTGTGTTTATATACATTTTTTTAAGTTTGAGGTTAGAATTTACGCAATGTAAATTTAACTATTTTGAAGTATACAATCCAGTGGCATTTAGTACAATCACAGCATTACACAGCCATCACCTTGTCTAGTTCCAAAACATCTTCACTGCAATAGAAATTGCATGTATTTTAAGGGGTCTGTCTATGCAGAAGTGTCTGTGAGCTGTGTCAGGTCATCCCAATCTTGCTTACCTGCTTAGAGCTCTCCTCACCCACAGACAGTGGATCACACTCATGGTTTGGCCTGCAGAGTGTGACTCATATTCTTAGATGGGTTTGTTAGTCACAGTGTAACTCCTCCACGCTGTTTGGCTGCATCATCTGTACGTGGAGAAAAGCAGCATTTCAGGCTTAATCAGAGAGTACCATTGATCCTTGGTCTCATTGGGGCACCATTCCAGAACCCCCCAGATCCTCAAATCCATGGATGTTTAAGGCCCTTATATAAAATGGTGTAGGATTTGCATATAACCTACACACAGCCTCTCTTATACTCTAAATCATCTCTAGATTACTTATGATAGCTAATAAATGTTAATTGTCATTTTTGGGAATTTGACAAGGAAAAGGGTCTTACATGTTGAGTACAGACAGTTTGGTGTGTATAAATATTTTCTATCCACAGTTTGCTGAACCCATGGCTATAAAGCCCCTGGATAAGGAGGGCTGGCTGTTGTTGGAGTCTTCTCCTGGCCTCTTGGCTGCCTGTCTTCTCGGTACAGTAAAAGGACAGGTGCAAGTGTGGGAGATGTCGGTCTCTGCAGACTGGGTGTGGGTCAGGATGAGAGGGCTGTCCCTGGGGCAGTGTCAGGCCTGGTACTTTCATTGCTAATTCTGGAGATTGGTGTGGGTTCTGTGACTGAGCTATTTTTGTATACACCAGTGGTAAAACAGACCACGACACTGACCTGTGGGTGCTCTGAACAGTCTCCATGAGCTGCATATAATGGGCCAAATCCTTGAATGCTGAGGGGAGTGTGAGAGAAGATGAGGGAAGTATCAGCTGCAGAAGAGGCAGTGGCCACCTTGGACTATCCAGGAATGCTTCAATTCTAATTGGACAGCTTAGGTCACTTATCCACCCAAGATCCGTGCCTACCTCTGGGAAGGATGGGGAATGGATGCTGATTGGCTTAATCCAACCATGGATTAAGTCAAATATGGAGTCAAGGTCTCCAGGGCCATGTGTCTGGGTGGGCCCTATACTAAGTCAGGACTTTGGAAAGGAGGAAGAAGAAGAATACTGGGTAGAGAGCCAACAATGCCTTCCATATTAGGAAAAATAAATGTGAAGACAAAAAGGCTGTGGTGAAAAACAGTCACAGGAACTAAAATGTGAAATTAGTTCACAGTAGAGTGAGTTTACAGCTGACTTCATTCAGGCAGGTGGGTTGGATCCATCAGTGTGCACAGAAAAAAATAACTGTGATCACAGGAACCAGTTTGATTTCTCACTGAAAATGACAGTAGCAACCTGAGAAATTAGCCTGTCACTGGAGAACTCAGACACTTGATCCATCCTCTCCAGCTTTGAAGCGGTAAAGGGGGTGTAGGCCAGCACAGGGCAAGCCACCCTGACCTGGCTGCAGCCTCCCTTTCGACTTAGTCTTCCAAGTGTTCCCCTCCTCCATTCAGCAAGAATTAATAAGCAGATACCAGAAGCCAGGTATCTGCTTATTAAAGACAAGTCCCCTGCCCTCAGAGAGTGTGGTGGAGGAAATAGAAAAGAAAATAGACACTTATTGGAAACGGAGGAGAATCCACAGTGCTAGGGAAGTAGAGTGTGGGGGTGCTTGATCTGAATTGGGGGTTCAGGTTAAGATCTGTTTGTTGTAGTTAGCTTTTTCACCACTGTGACCAAAAGACCTGACAAAAACCATTTCAGAGGAGGGAAAGTGAATTTGGTGATCACGGTTTTAGAGGCAGAACATCATGATAGAAAGGTATGGTGGAGGAAAGCAGCTCAGGACATAGCGATCCGGAACCATAGAGAGCCTAAGCTGGGCTCACCAGCGACAAAATACATACACCCAGTCCACATCCCCAATGACCTACCTCCTTCAGCCACATGCTACCTGCTTCAGTTACCTCCCAGTTAATCCATTCAAGTGGATTAATGTACTGATTAGGATAAGACTCTCAAAACCCAATCATTTCACCCCTAAATTTTCTTGCATTGTCTTATAGATGGGCTATTGGGAGACACGTCATATCTAAACCATAACACTGCTGGACAAAGCAATTTTTAGACCAAAACCTGGAAGATGAGTAGGAGCTACCCGAGTAAGGAAGTGGAGAGTGGGAGACGAATGTGAGGATGGGCAGTTGGCTGGCTGGGTACACATGATGGGGTGAAGGGCTCATGCTCTGTGTCCACTTGGGGTTACTTGAGGACTTCCAGGTTTCTAGCTTGGGCTGCCTGATTGGGTAGTAATATCATTTATCAAGATGGTCAACACAGGAGGATTTGAGGGGAAGATGGAGTTGAGTTTAGAGTTGTGGAGTCTGAGATGTTCTGGTTCAGCCTGAAGGAGGCATTGAACAAAGGGCTGGGTCTGGAAATCAGGCAGCCCATCCCTCTCACTGCTTGACCTCTCCACCCTAACCCATCCAGCATGGGCCCTCACGTATTTTCCTGAATGTGCTTCTCTCCACTCTGTGTCTTTTGCATCTCTGTAAAAGATGCTGCCAGCTGCACAAGCCAGACCCTGGATTATTCCTTTGCCCCACATTTAGTCCATCACCCCAGCCTGAGTCCACTTCCAAAACAGGTCTAGAAGCCTCCATTTCTCTACCTGTCAGCTGCTTTCACATAGTCTAAGCCACTGCCTTCTGTCCCGTGAGTTCCTGTAGCAACCTCTGTTCTTATGTTCCTGTCCACTTCCAGTGCCTCCTCAAAGCATCCTGGATAGTTTTTTTACAAAGTCAAATGATGTGGGTCCCTTGGGATGACTTCCATGGCAGGCCAGCTCCTTCTCAAACCCCACCTGCTACTCTGGCCCCTCCCAGGGCCTTTGATATCTGTCAGGGCCTTTCCGTGTTGGGGCTTTTTGCACACACTGCCCTGCAGCTGGACTGTTAAGGCCCCTGTCAGTTCTCTGGTTGGAGGTTGCCCCCTCGGAGGAGTCTGTCCTGACTGTGCAGAGGCAGCTGGTCCTCCTGGTTTTTCTTTCCTAGTACCTGGCTCTTCCTTAACAACACCAATCCCACTTTGCAGTTATGGTCATTTCTGTCCCAGTTTTACCTACCTCAGGACATCAACTATAATAGAACCATCCACCTACCCTTTTTCTTATCCTTTTAACCCTTATCCTGTTTTTTTCTTCCAAGTGAAATCTATATAATAGAACCCCCCTTCCCAGACACATAATTTTAAATCAGCATAACATCCTAGCAGTAGCACAAAATAGAATGAAAGAAAAGTAATTCATTATAAAAATATTTATTTCAGTAGTAAATTCCTAAATTCCCAGGGCTTATTATTCCAGAAATCATAATAAACCAATGAGGCGCCTATACTTATGGGTATAATAGGTACAATTATCATGAATGTACTAGCCACAATTTTTTTTTGTTTTGGTTTTTGGGTTTTTTATACTGGGGATTGAACACAGGTGCACTTAACCACTGAGCCACATCCCCAGATCTATTTTATATTTTATTTTTAGATAGGGCTTCACTAAGTTGCTGAGGCTGGCTTTGAATTCTCAATCCTCCTGCCTCAGCCTCCCAAGCGGCTAGGATCACAGGCGTGCACTGGTGCACCTGGCTCTAATATGTTGACCGACATATTGTGTTTTATTGGTGATTCAGAGACTAAGAACAATATTGCCAGAGGCATGTGATTTTTTTTTTTTTTTTTTTTTTTTTTGTGATGGTAAGCAACTCCTGAGATGTTTTGAACAAAATATAGTCTCCTTAATTTGGACTGAGATTGGCTTTCTAGAAAATTCATTGAAACCAAGCTTAAAAAAAATGTGTTTATATATTCAATTGAATCAGGCCCTAGATTCATATAATTATGAAAGTTTTTTTTTTTCATGTTCTTGAATACCTAACAGAACACTCAATAATCATGCAGGGTCCAGAACTATTTTTCAGTGTAGAGGTTGTATAGCCCCCAGCTTCCACCCCTAAATGCCAGTGGAGTTCCATTCATTTTGACAATCAAAGGCACCTCCCAAATTTCCAGACATAGAGCCCTACTGCTGCTGGAGAGCCACTTTCCCACTCCCCCATCATGAGCTAAATTCCAGGAGGGGCAGTGTCCACGTCTACTTTCCACTAGTGTGTAGCACCTTTTTTGCCAGATATTTTTAATCTGGCAGTAAATATGAATGGTGATTTCATCAATGTGAAATTTGTGCCACGAAGTTAGGAAAGAAGTATACCCCCTGGAAGTGTGACCTGGTATTTGCCTTCTTTCGGTGTGCCTTAGGCCAGCCGACCTTTGTTTTAGTGAAAGAGACTTATAATTATAGTCCAGACATTGTAGAATTTCAGCTCTAAGTCCTTTTACAACCAGGGGAGTCACCTCACTGTGCACAAAAGAGAAAGCACTGGCTCTGAAGCTGTGGCTTTTCTTTTTTTGGAAAGGCAGCCTTGTCTGCTAGAAGAGCTCAAAGCACTTGACCAGCTCTCTTCTCTCAACATGTGTATGCTATATTTATTCTCCCTTCACAGATGGGGAAATGAAGCTTGCCTGAGGGCCGTATTTAGCTAGGTCTTGATCCTTTGCCTTGTGGGGGTCAGCTTAGATAAAACAGACTCCCAAGATTTGAGTATCATCCAGGAGTTGAAATCTCCTCCCACATTCCATCTGTTACTAGCACTGCTCACAGGGTAAAAAGTTAGTTTGAGCATTTTCTGTTTGATACGTGGCGATCTGCTAGTTTTCAGATGAGGAAGTGCTCATTCCTAAAGACACACAGTAAGATGACCACAAGGCCAGTCCCCTCCCTGGTTGTCTTCCTGCCCCATCAGATGTACATTTCCTCTCCTTTTTATCAGACTAACCTAGACAGGAGTTATGATCAGTCAAGTAGCTGAAAGGAAGGTAGGCACAGAAACAGCCCACCATCTGGGTCCCCAACTCCTAAAGAATTGGAACATTAATGAGGAGACTGACATTAAGAATCATGTGAAGATGACAGTTGCTGAAAGTTAGAAGCTAAACCTTCAAATTTTGAGAATTCTTTTACTAAGAGCTAATCAGGCTTGTGACATAAATACCATTTCTCAACCAAAATGAAGATTAAAAAGAAAAAGAAGAAAAAAGACCAGATAAATGAAAAATTTTGAAAAATAGTTACCTCTTAGGAATTTATAGCACTTTAAAAAATTATTTTTCATATCCAAATGTTCTTTGGTCCAACAGTAGTGGGAGGGAGTAGGAGGTCGTGGACAAATTCAATACATTTGTTAGTGATGAGCTCTGAACCAAACTTATCAAAACGATTCCCAAAGGGACTCAACTCAGCTTCTTTGCAAAACAGATTTTTGCTGTTGTTTTGAGGTGTTGGAATCAAGCCCATGGCCTTGCCCACGGTGGGCAAGCACTCTACCACTTAGATATAGCCCCAGCCCTAGAGTTATTTTTAAGGAGGTTAAAAAGTGATGTTTTCATTTCCCATAGGTGAATATAAAATGAACTGAAAAGTGGCAAAATGACTACACAAAGGGAACTAGGTCTCACTGAGTACCATTACCACCGATTACTATAGAAATGTCTTTAACATTGAGTTAGACCAGACACTTTCCATCTTCAGGAACTTGTTTCAACACGTATCCCCTTTGAGGCTGAGGTGTTTCAAGAGCTGTGGCTTGATACTTATTTTGGGCTTCTCACTGGAAACAGATGTTTTAGAGGTCGATTTCTACTGTGTGCCTTAGAAATGACAGAGTTACTACTATTCATACACCACAAAGCCACCAGTTGTCAGGGTATTCTTATTTAGTTGTCAGACATTTTATATTGTCTCTGAAAGTAGCCAGCAGCCTTTTTAGACTCTGGAAGGCTGGGCTTGCCTATGAAAGAATTACTTAATTGTGGTCCTACTTTTTCTCATGCTGGGTCATTGCAAAGACTTGGATAAAATACAGAGAAGACTTTTAGAGGTTGTGATTGATGACTGTTTCTTAAATCGACATGCTGGGTTATTTGGGAGTATAATACATTCTTATAGAACTTTCCGGTTTTCAGAGCATTTGTCAGTGACATCTTTCCACTTCATAAGCAGAGAAACAAAGGCTCCAAGAAAGAAAGGACTTACCCAAGGACACACTGATTGTATATGTTCTAATCCTCTCCATTCTGCAAGGCCCAACTCAAATGCCTCTTGAAGAAGTCTTTTCTTGGTGGGCCCTAACTACCACTTTTGGCATGTACCACATTCTAACTTGTAGTACGTGTTCACATTTTCCTCTCTTACCATGAACTTCCTAAGAGCAAAGACTGTTACACACTTGAGTATATCTCCCCACCAATCCAAATTCTTCCTTGATGGTACTAACCTTAAGGTGTCCTTCCATAGCAGCTTGTAGTTTCTTCTAGGCTTTGGTTTTGTGGTCTGCAAAGCTCTGAAGAGGTGTATAAGCAATTGTGGGTACTGTTGCTCACTGGAGCTCCTTGCTTTATTTTTAACAGATATCTTATGAAAAAGCTTTATAAATGTTTGCAAAGTGTTTTTCAAATTAGATATTTGAATCTTGCCCTTCCTTCATGTCTCTGGTGAAGACAGCACCATTCTGGGCACATAATAGTGGCTTAATAATGATTGTCAGATTAAGCATTTATCTGTTCACCTTCTCCCACCTCCACCTTTGTCTCTCCTATTGTTTGTGTCTTGAATTCTCAACTAAACTATAAGCTCCACAGTGTGCAATTTTGTCTTATCTGTGTATATCGAGTCTTATCTTCCAATAAATCCTTATTGATTACTTTCAAGTGGCCCATGTATGGGAGCACACCAGCTAACAAAGCACAACCAAGGCTAGCTTGTCCAACGTGAATGGGTTTATATTAAATGTACCTTCTAGATGGGTATTTTAAATAGACATACACAACCTGAAACATGTATTTTAAACAAAGACCAGCAAAGTAGGAGGGAATGCTCAAATCCTCATGAATTGGGCATAAACACACTCATGGGCCCTGCTGGCTAGCCATACGTAAATAGGGGTCATGATTCATGGGCATCTGCTGTGTTTTTCTGTTGTTCCTGGAGATCTTTTTGTTTCCTGTCAGAGTGTATTTCTTTGGTTCCTTGTCTATGATTTTTGTCTAGTGGTATGTGATTTTTTAAGGGTTATGGTTGTCATCGTCACAGATGGAGGATTCTTGACAATATTGCAGAGCCTCATCACTGAGCTACCGGAACTCATACCTCTGCTACTTGAAGAAGAAAGGAGCTAAAGAATTAACTAAGTGGCCAGTAAACACAGTGACCACACTATTTTTTTTTTCATGGTTTCGATGTCAGACAGTTGTCTTTAATATTCTTTTATGTACTCCTAAGAATGTTCTAGTTAAATGTTTAAATACCTACTTTTTAAATTAGAACTAAAATATCTAATTGGTTTGTTAATTAGGAGGACACTGGAGAGTTGGCTGGGAGAAGTTATGACTTTGATAAGTAGTCATTTTAAAAGTAAGGGCAGTTCCTCCATTTTAAATCTTTTTGTGTTATCAGATTTAAAAGACATAGCTCAAAATGATTCTATAAGCTTCCACCTATTTATTTCCAAATCTAACATTCCACATTAAGTTCACTCAAGATATGGAGCAGTGAGTAGAAACAACTTTCTATGATGCTGGTACAGTATGCACAGGGGATAATTTATTTTTTAAAATTTGCTGTCTATTATTAGACTTCTAATTACTTAGGCTGGATAGAAGCAGAAAGGTTTTATTCCTATAATAACTGCCAGTTATTTAGCTGGAGGTGACAGGCAGAAGGAGTTCATTTAGGTAACTCAGACTTAGGAAGTAACGTTTCTTTCCAAAGAGTTCTAAACGTGGTTTTTTGTTTGTTTGTTTTTGTTTTTTTTTTTTGAAGAGAGAGGAGAGAGAGAGAGAGAGAGAGAGAGAGAGAGAGAGAGAGAGAGAATTTTCAATATCCATTTTTTAGTTATTGGCGGACACAACATCCCTGTTTGTATGTGGTGCTGAGGATCAAACCCGGGCTGCACGCACGCCAGGCGAGCGCGCTACCGCTTGAGCCACATCCCCAGCCCCCTAAACGTGTTTTTTGGTTTTGTTTATAACCCCAGTTCTTCACATTTAATTATTTTAACAAATCTGCAAATTAGCAGATCCCTGGAAATGGTTGGCCTAATTGCCCCCCGCCACCCTTTGTGCCCACATGTTTCTCAGCCAGGAAAATTGGGGTTCATTGTGGTTTGGAGAGGAATTTATGAAATATACTTATGTTCTGTGGAATATTTGGATTAATATTATTAAGTATTAATTCCTAGGGAACTTTGAATTTAGCTTTTTGAAGTTTCTTGTCCTAGCCTCCTAGAGAAGAGAGTGCCCAATTCTGTTTCCCTCATGAGGTAAACTTGCTTCAAAAGTAAAAATTTCATTAAAAACCTAATTTGGCATTCTTTTTTTTTTTTTTTTTTAATTTGTAGTTGTAGATAGAGAGTGCCTTTATTTTATTTATTTTATGTGGTGCTAAGGATCGAATCCAGTGCCTCACACATGGTAGGCAAGCACTCTGCCACTGAGCTACAGCCCCAGCACATAATTTGGCATTCTTGAAAAATATGAATCTTCCTTGGATATGTTTTAGGTCATCTTAAAGCTGTTGAATTCCAAAATGACTAATTAGTACAGTCAATCCATATCATTCTCTTTTTATTAATCTGAAAATTTTACTGTCTTCAAGAGACCTTAGTTTGTGTGTTTTGTTGGGAAGGTAAAAATTTTTATTTCTCAGTAAAGGAGTTTCTTCTGGGGTTGGAGGGAGATACAAAGCTGAGAAGGCATGGGACTCTGGAACCCTGCGTGGATTTGCAGAGAAATGGGAGAGTCAGCTTGCCATTGGGTAAAGAATTTTTGTTAAAGCATTAACAGATTCTTTCATATGCCATGGGAGATGCTGAGTGCTTTATAAAGTTGTATTATTTCATTGATTCCCTCACAATCCTATGGGATAGTACCCCCATTTCTGTTTCTGTGAAAATTGGAAATCTAAAAATGGACAAGGAGTGATGTTTAATGAGAACATCCCATTCTAGGACCAGGCCAATCACAGGATTGCTGGGTAGGATGCTGAGACTAAATACCGTTCTTTTGATTCTTTTATGGATTTGTAGTTTGAAATAGACAGTAGCGTGTAAAAAGTATATTCATTACACCTGATCATACTACTTGCCACTCAAACTGGAGTTTAAAACATGTTATGTTTTTTGATACTAGTTCTTTCATAGTAACTGACTGAGGTGTGATGTGTCCCATACCCATTCTACTTGATCTCTTCATTAATAATGCCTTAACACCAGGGAACAGCTTTAGTAAAAACCAACTAGAGACCTTCACTTTAAAAATAAAGGGTGTAGAAGCTTGGGGAGGGCATTTCTCCATTGTCACAAGATAGCCATCACCTGAGAAATGTTTCAGTACCCACGACTCCAGGATATAGGTGTAAACCTTTGCAATAAAACGTAAGGGTTAACCTCCAAGAGTTTAAGATGAATACAGTTAGCCCCTCATATCTGTAGGTTTCATGTCTGCAGATTCAACCAACAGAGGATTGAAAATATTTGGGGGTAAAAGAATCTGTACTGCACATATGCAGACCTTTTCCCCTGTCATTATTCCCTAAGCAGTACAGTATAACAATTATTTGCACAGTGTTTGAATTGTACTGAGTATTATAAGCAATCTAGAGATCATTTAAAGTATATGGGAAGATTGTGGAGGTTATATGCAAATACTATGCTATTTTGTTTAAGGAACTTGAACGTTTGATCATCAGGGACCTGGAAACAGTCTCCCACAGATACACGGGGATTATTGTATGCTTGAGTTGAAAATTATAGTAAGAATTATCAGATGATAATATGAAATAAAAACTGTCCTATGAGGGAAATAGTACTGCTAAACACTGAGTGGAAAATATTTTAATGTTTTCTTAGTTTTATGTTTGTGCTGTTTTGTACTTAAGTAGGTCATTTAAGAGGGCAGGTGTCCTAGGCCAAAAAGTTTCCTTGAAACCAAATGTGAGTCTACCAATGAAAAAAGTGGAATTCTGATTCTGTTCCCTCATTAGAATGTAAAAGCAGAATTTTGTGCCACACAGAACAGTCTGTGCAAAATGGGATATTCACTGCCTTTTATGACAGAGACTAAAAATCCTTCCAGAAAGATAACTAAGCAGCAGCAGTTTAAAACAATGTGATGGTCTGTTTGGAGAGATCTCCAAGATAGACTCAGCAAGGGAGATATGTATAACATGTGCTGCGTGATCTAGTTTATGTCCAGATGACTGAACATATAGAGTTGCAGGTATATATATGCTTAGAAAAAGAATTGGATGGATATACATGAAAAAAAATTAGGAAAGGTTATGAAAGTTGGGGAGAAAAGGGAGGCTTTTAGGATTTACAGTGTATATTTCTCTTTAAATTCTCTTCACACACACACACACACACACACACACAATTATGAAAACTACATAGAAAGCAAAAATTGCAGGTCTCATTGGAGGTGTATAGATAAGATGAGACTCTGGAGTCAAACCTGCTAGGGTTTGAATCCCAGTTCCTTTACTTATGGCTGTATATCATTAAAACAAGTTACTTACCTTCTGTGTCTCCACTTATACAAAAGGATAAAAAAAATAAGGGTACTTGTGTTATACAGTTGTTACAAGGATTAAGTAATCTATGAAAGACCCTATTGATCAGTACTTGATGTATAAGTAAATATTCAGGATATGTTATTAAATTATGATATTCAGTGTCTAGTTCTCCTCAATTCTCTGTGTAGACTTTCTAGTTAAAAAGGTTCCCAGTGACAATTTTAGTAATCAAAATGAATTTTCTTTTTTCATTGAATCTTTTAATGATACTCTCATAACATTACCCCACTGGTTTTCAGGACTTCAAAAAGAGAAACAACTTAAAAAAAAAAAAAAACTATAATAAAAAAAATTAAAGAGCACTCCTTACCTAGCACTTGTGAGGCCCTGGGTTTGATCCTCAGCACCACATAAAAATAAATAAATAAAGTAAAGGTATTGTGATCAACTACAATTAAAAAAACAAATATATAAAAAATAATTTAAAAAAGAGAAATAACAAAAACAAGTGGAACTATCTTGCTTTATGTAGAGTGCCAAACATTGCATCTATGGAGTACGCCTGACTTGTTTCATTGGCCATGGGATCTGATATACATCTCATTGTGGACTGTAGACATGTAAATGTGAACAGTGAGTTTTGTCTTTCTTTTCCGTAGGAAGACTATGATCGTCTGAGGCCTTTATCTTATCCAATGACTGATGTCTTCCTCATATGCTTCTCTGTGGTAAACCCAGCCTCATTTCAAAATGTAAAAGAGGAATGGGTACCAGAACTTAAGGAATATGCACCAAATGTACCCTTTTTATTAATAGGAACTCAGGTATGTCTCCTTTGATTTTACCAATGTTTGGGGGTTGCTCTCAAATACTCCAAGGTTTCCAAATAATATGTGTGTGTTTATCTCAGTTGCAAGTTAATAAGTCATTTCTTATTTTTGGAAAAAGTAGTGCCAAATAAAAACAATTATATTGGTAGTTTTTAAAAGTTCAGTTCTTTTATTGATTGATTGATTTTTTGGGGGGTATAGGGGGATCAAATGGGACTATATCCATTGATTTCTCTTTAAAGACTTGTAATATTGTGGGACATTATTGATTTTTCTTAACTAGATTGATCTCCGAGATGACCCCAAAACTTTAGCAAGACTGAATGATATGAAAGAAAAACCTATATGTGTGGAACAAGGACAGAAACTAGCAAAAGAGGTAATGGAATATTTGCAGAATTTAGAAATAACTGTAAAGATCATAGTAAAAGCTAACTCTTAACTAGCATTTACGGTATGCTGGTTCCTCTGCTGATTGATTGACATGTATGATCTTGTTTATCCCTTGTGCCAACTCAGCGAGCCAGGTTTGACTGTTCCCCCTGTTGTAAAGAGAAAGCAGAGGCTTGGAGATGGCAGGGAATTTGCTCAAGGCCCCACAGCAGTAGTGGCAGAGTCAGGTTTCACTCCAAAGCCTGACTTCAGGGCGCTCTTCTATGTATGCTACCCTGCTTACAGTATTTTCTTTTTTTTTTTTTTTTTTAAAGAGAGAGTGGGAGAGAAAGAGAGTCGGGGAGGGAGAAAGAGAGAGAGAATTTTTTAATATTTATTTTTTAGTTCTCGGCGGACACAACATCTTTGTTTGTATGTGGTGCTGAGGATCGAACCCGGGCCCACGCACGCCAGGCGAGCGTGCTACGGCTTGAGCCACATCCCCAGCCCCAGTATTTTCTTTAAAAGGCACACAGGAAGAGGCATCAGAAGCCCGTGCTGAGACTTCAAGCCCCTGATAATTACTTAAACATCTGAACTGTGCCAGATCAGACTGTTTCCAGTTAAGACTCTGGAGTTAGGTGGTAGAGTGACAGAGAAAGCCAATTTAAATCTGTGGCTACAATCATAAAATTATGTCCCGATTTCTAAAAAATATATAACATACATAAGCCTTTTAACTTACATTCTTCCTCATCCTGAAGCTAGGTTTGCTTTTTTTTCCAGTCAGTCCTACCATTATTGGATTCTATTTTTTAAATATTGTGACTTTAAATAGGACTTCTGTGGAAACAGAATCTAATAAGGCCTTTGAAAATGTACTATTAGGAGGCAAAAGAAAGCAGGAAAACTTTCTGGGGGACAATTTTTTCTCAAAGAAAAAAATGTAAATGGTGTCACTAACAAATCATTTTAGGAATTCCTTATATTTAATTTTGCACTCATGCAGGAAGAAAGAATTTCTAAATGTACCATAAAGATAAAAGTCATAAATTAAGTTATTGATAATTTAGCTACATAAAAATTTAATATTATCAAATACCAGAAATTAAAAGTCACACAGCAAACTTGATGTATGTAGCAGAAAAATTCATTAACTTTCTTTAGTATATAGGAACCCCTTGTATAAAGCGAATTCATCAGAAAAGTAAATATATCCCTATAGAAAAACAGGCTAAGGACATTGATAGAAAATTCACCAAAAAATGCAGATTACACTGAAGATAGGAATGTTCAAATTCATTTAGGAGTCAGATGCAAGTTCTTACAATCGAATCTCTTACACTCCCTGATGCAGTCTGCTGCTACTCTGGCTCCCTCACTGTTCTGAAATGCTCCAAGCCTGCTTCCAACTCAGTCTTTGTGTCTGTGGCCCATCTCTCCGGAACTGACTCCCTTGATAGGCCTCACTGCTCAAACTTGGCCTGTTGAGAACCTTCCCCAACCACTGCCATCCTCAGCACTCCCACCTCCCTCTGTTTTTTCTGCATTTACCACCATCTGCTCTATATTCCTTTCTTTGTCTGCCTCTACTCCATGGAAGATGTAGGTGCCACACAGCAGGGTACCATTGTTTTTGGTTCAGTTCACTGAAGTATCTCCAGCACCCAAACAGTGTTTGACACATAGTAGGTAACCATAAATATTTGATAAATGAAAGAATTTTTCATAAAGAACATCTGGAAGGACATACACTAGTATGGCTACCTCTTGGTATTATAAATATGGATAATGAGTTTATCATTCTTGTTGCATAGCTATATTTTACAATTTTCTTTATAATGAGATGTGTCGTACCAATTGCATGAATACAATTTTATATATTTGTAATGTATTTTTCTCCTTCCCAGATAGGAGCATGCTGCTATGTGGAATGTTCAGCTTTAACCCAGAAGGGACTGAAGACTGTTTTTGATGAGGCTATCATAGCCATTTTAACTCCAAAGAAACACACGGTTAAAAAAAGAATAGGATCAAGATGTATAAACTGTTGTTTGATTACGTGAGACAC
Source organism: Callospermophilus lateralis (assembly GCF_048772815.1). Classification (NCBI taxonomy): domain Eukaryota; kingdom Metazoa; phylum Chordata; class Mammalia; order Rodentia; family Sciuridae; genus Callospermophilus; species Callospermophilus lateralis. Next base: position 36,778,849 of record NC_135318.1, read on the forward strand.
ATCTTCAGTGGCCAAGGAAACTCAGTTTCTCTCAGAAAGTGTGTGAAATGGTACAGCTTATCAGACTTCTCATAGATAAAGAAGCAGTTTAAAACTTGAAAGAAAAAAACAACTGTCCTCAGAATTCTATCAAGTTCATTAAGAATGTTTCTTAAAGGTCTAAGAAGCAGCAAACAGCATCTGAAGCCACAATCTATTATAAATACTTTATTTCAACTAGAAGGTACAATCTCTCAGGGGTTTCATAGTTTAAAAAGCTACAATCACATCATGTTGAAACTACATTAAAAAAAAAAACAGTGCTGTAAATGGAACTGCTTGGCTTTGACCACACACATTTCTGCACAGCCCTGTGGAATCTGCACAAAGAAATATCTTGTCCCTTTGCTCTAATTAATTGTTCTTGTATGTAAGTTGCTTTCTATTCCAGTATATCCAGAGTGGTGAAATAACAAGGCCAGCCACGTAGCCAAAGGTCGCTCCAAGCGTACAGGAGATGGGCCAAACCTGAGGAAAAAAATGTATGAGATCAAAAAAGAACAAATGTTTTATTATTACTTGAGCACAAGTTAAGTGTAACCTAAATATTTCTATATTAAAGCTTAATGTGCTTTCTTAAAGAATGCCAAAAGTGTAATAAGGTCATAACTGCATTTACCATGACACTAAAAATGTACACATTTTAGTTAATGTGCATTAAACTGTAACAAGGCTTCTGACAATTGTAGATTTAGTTTGATGCTCCCCAAACTGCATGAGAAACATGCTGAAATTACAAATTAAAATTTTGGGTCAGACTTTGCCATAATCCTGGACTCAATTTAGCTCTCTGAACTAGCTGGTAATTTTTTTAAAATTCCCACATTGGCTGTATACATCAAATGAAATAAGAAGTATGTATGCTGACCAAACCACAAGGAAGTAAATTGTATTAAAGAGGAAAGACCTAGAATCTAAGCATGTTACATGGAATTTATAATAGAGCAGCTGCTTCCACAATAAAATTGATATCACCTTTCAGATATAGATATTGGAACCATAGCAAAAGTTATAAACCACAGCTTTTATGTACACATCTAGAGTGTAAATTAAACAAAATAGTACTGGCTTCCAAATACTCACTTTCTCCAGCTGTATTACATTTGACAATATAACATTAAGCCAGTAGTAAATAATGTTGACTTGTTTATCTGCAGGCAGTATGTTTAGTCCCTAGGTGAAAGGCTCTGCTTAAAAAAAAAGAAAAAAAGAAAAAGAAAAAAAAAAACAGTTGGAAACAGATTCATCTGTAAAGCTTGGTATACTGGAGCCATTTCTAATCTTGTCTGTGGAAACAGGCCAGAGAACTGTGGTAGAGGTGAACCATCTTATTAACTGATTGTTACCTAATTCAACTTCCTTGTTTGGTCTGCTGTGGATCTGCCTTACTCCAAATGCCATGCAACCCACAGTAGTATTAGACACAGCTTCAGCACGAACCACCTAATGCAGTTTACAGAAGCATACTAATCTATAATTTTTTCCCTGGCCTTTCCTACATTTAAACTTGCTGTTGCCTAAACTATGCTTTCTATGTCTTTGGTGGGTTTCTGTTAACTTCCAGGATTTATGCTTAAAGCTCTGTCTAGCGCACCGATTGGGTAATGGAACACTATAAACATTTATACTTGAAATTTACAGCCTTAAATGCTCATATCAGTCACAAATCTAGAATGTACTGTCTTGTATGTGAGCTTTGTAGAGATTTTTTAAAATATAAGCATCATCTTCCTCTTTGAAGAGTGGAGAGTCTATTGGATAACAGACATTTTCTCGTGGAATTGGGTATTGATTGGATGTCTTCTTTCTTACAAGAAATAGTGGTTCACATTGTCATGGCCTTATGTATTGAATGGAATATTCTGTAATTTTATCATTTAATTTTCATCCTTTTAGTTAGAATCAAAAGGGATTGTATAAATCAATTAACATATTAGTTAAGTTGCTAGACACATGGTATAGAGGAATTAAGACAGTAAAGTATTATACACTTCCAAGTTGCCTTTGGGGATTTGATGGAGATTTTTTTTTTTCCAAATTTACATCTCTGAAACCATTCACACTTGTTTTACTTGGCATTAAAAGTTAAAATCTAGAATATATTCTTCCCTAAGAGAAATGGATTAGGAATCTGGAAATGCAAGCTGGTGTGTCACCTGTTTCTTGACTGGGCCTCAGTTTCCTCATCTTATTTAAATATGGGAAGTAGAACAGATGATCTCCAGTGTCTCTCCCATTTATCAGTTCTTATCATTCTCTTCTTTCTAATTCACAGTAATCTTTGTTGGACATTACCTTTTCACTTCACATTCTCCAGATGGTCAGAATCATGTATATAGATTATTAGAACTCTAAACAGAGATGACTGAATCATCCGCACCTGAGGTGCCTTAGGTACTCTATTGACCTTGATGGGGTTGGAGTTTCCCATTGCTTATTAAGAGCTTTTTAATTGTTTTGGTTATTTAGTATTTCTTTTTGCAAAGCCCTTCCTGTCACTTTAACTAAAAACCAAAGATTTGTTTTCTATTCATAAGCTGATTGTAGAAAAATTGCCTTATTTTCAGAAGCATGTCTTCATTAAAGCGTAGGTTTTCAATAGAAATTGAGACAAATCTCTGGAGTGACTATTCAAACTAGTGATCTGGGAAATAATTCAAAAATATTTTCTTGACATGAATTTTGCAAATGCATTGCTTCAAATAAGGTCATGTATGAAAGAACTTCAAAGAAATTTGTAGTTAATCAGTTTTTGCATATAGAGAACTAGTTTTAAGGTTCTTAAAGATAATTTTAGAGGCTCCCTGAAAACTTATTTAATACTTTGCTAACATATTCCCTTATTCTATCTCTACTGATACATTTAAGTTATCCATGTCGAATTATCATATTTCCAATAATTAGAGCTTGAATTAATGGTGTTTGTCATGAATTATCTTAGTTACTTTAAGCACTGCTCCATTTGATTTTTAATTATTAATTTTAAATACCAAATTAAATGCTGGTTTGTTGACTGTCGCTTTCTAATTGATTGTTACTTTACAGTGTCCCTTCTTAACACATGGGGTTACAAATAAAATGATCTGTATAGTTTACTCTCTATGTAAAGCACTGAACTTCTTACCTTAGTAGTTTTTATTTAATACCCTAAGAAAACATTTAGAAAAATGCTGTTTCCCCTCTTTGCTCTGCTGTAGGACTGCTCATCATTGGCAAAGTGTGAGCACCTGCCCTCAGTTAAAAAATCTCACTGTCAGAGTGTATAAAGAATAATAATTCCTCATGAATTCCAGCCAAATTCCAATTGGGGTTACTAAATTCTATTTTAGTCACTTTGTAATTTCAGTATGGCCCTTTGTTCTCAAACACATACATACACATTCAGATACATTCTTTGAACAGCTGCCATACTTCACCTCTAATGGAATGCCAAAAATGAAATCATGTTGGTTAGAAAGTTTTGTCTAATGAGGGGTTAAGGCTTGGAACACTTGTGTTTCTGTGTTATGTCAATCTCAAGAAATCAATGCCATCTGCAAATTAAAATGTGCACTGGCTTTTAAGACTGCAAGTGATAGAGCAGGCTTTGTACTTACAAGAGAACCTGGGTGACTTTCCTGAAATAAGTAGTCTTTTTCTTATCTAAGGGCAATTTTCCTGTTTTTTGTAGACCATGATAGGGAATGGGAAAAGAGGTAGCTGAGGGAAGTTGCCCACTGGTAAACACTCCTGAGCAATTTCTTCCTGCTTATCATTGCTTTAAAATTTTAAAAACTACATCATGGCAATATAATTCACAGTAACATAAATCATGTTGGTTTGATTATGTATTTTAATAATTAGATCTTAAAGTTTGCTATTTAAAATTATGTCCTTGTCTTACATATACAGATGTTTTGTTTAATACTGTTTATGCCATAAATAGGAATTAAACAAAACAAAACATGGTATCAAACAGTTCAACTGCATAAGTACAAATATTTCTCCAAATTATGGTAATCTAAGATGGCTGTATATAATTATTTTGTTTTGTTTAAGGCAAGTAGGAAACTGAGAACAAACATTCAGGTAAAGGAAGTCATTCACAGGTGCTAGCCATCGAAGTGACAATTATTTTATCCACTTTCTTAATTTAAAATGTTTTAATCACTATATAGAAGAAATAATTCATATTACATAGCAAAATATAATACAATTGGTTATAATTATTAAAATTGCCATTAAAAAGAAAAACCTATTTAAAAAGGTAAGTGGCTAGATCATATGAAAAAAAAAAATCATGCCTGGGGCACCATTATTGTCCTTTCCATCTAACCTTTCTGTGCTTTGGTTTTCTCACCTGCAAAGTGAGGACTGCCATTAAGTCACCTTCAGGGTTTGATCTCTAAATCAAATGACTCCTTATGTATTTTTCATCACTTAAGCCAAAAAAAGTCCAGTGTTCTCTTAAAATAATCAATAGTAATAAAGATCTTATATTCCATACAATAGGGTCTGAGTACACAGTACTAGTAATAAGTTTTTTTCTCTTCGAAATAATTTTCCTTCCTAAGCTAAAAAACATCATAATACATAAAATATCTATTTGTTCTCTCTGTTTTATACAAATCAGTTTTATCACTTATTGAAAAACACTTCAAAATTATAAAAGTGTATTTCTACCTGAAGACCATATTGCTTGTTTTGTTGTTGTTGTTGTTGTTTTGTGGGTTTTTTTTCTTTTGTTTGTGGTGCTAGGGATTGAACCCAGGAGTGCTTTACCACTGAGCTACATCCTCACCCCTTTTCATTTATTTGAGACAGGGTCTCGCTAAGTTGACCAGGCAAGCCCTGAACTTGCAGTTCTCCTGCTTCAGTGTCCCAATAGCTGGGATTATAGGCATGTGCCACCAGGCCTGGCCATACTTCTCTTTTGATCAGACATTGCTACAGAACTTTCTGCTCACACTTTAGGAGAGGAAAATGCACCACATATCTATGCACTTTTGAATATTCCTCAAAGCATATTCTAAGTAGTACAAAACAGTGGTTAAGAACACTGATTTCGTACCAGACAGTGGATTTGAGTTTTGGTGTTTACTAAATATGTGACCTGGGGCAAGTCATCTCACCTTTTTGTGCATTTGTTTCCTTATCTGAAAAATGAGGACTGCCATAAAACTTACCTCAGAGTTGCTATAATGATGAAATGAGGTAATGCATATGCATTCTATAACCATATATAACTGTATCTGGCATATAGCACAAGTGACCAGTACATCTGAACTCTAATTTATCATAATCTTTTACTTCTTATTCTTAATAGGCACATTTAAATTACCACCACAATCCAGAGTAGCATCCTTCCCCAAATATACAACCTCTAGAATTGCTCCTGTAAATACTTTAAAAATACTTTTTATAATTACACTTACCAGAATTCTTGATTCTCACTTGCCAAATATAATTCTCAGATAATAAATTTGCATGTATTTTCAGGGGTTCACAGACCTCCAAAGCTCATCTAAGGACTCTTGGTTAAGAATCCTTGTACTCTGCATCATTCTACCATAACAAGTACAAGTATTTTTATTAATAGTGACCCTTTACCTTTGGGTTTCAGAATTTTAAATCATGAAACTGCATGATTTAAGAAGAAATCAAACAGATTTAAAATTTTTTTTTTAGTTGTGGATGGACACAATACCTTTATTTTATGTATTTATTTTTATGTGGCACTGAGGATCAAACCCAGTCCTCACATGTGCTAGAGGTCAGGAGTGCTCTACCTGCACTCTATCTCTGAGCTACAACCCCAGGCCCCAAACAGATTTTAAAACTTGTGACATCTACAACTTTTGATCCTCTACATAACAGTGCTTTGGTATGTCATTATTGACTGTGGCAGATATAAGCTGACACAGGTTTCCTATAATGATGATTATTTGAAATTATGTAATGATAATATTTTTGAAATTAGTTTAATGTGTTCCTGAGTTTCAGGGCCAGTTCAGCCATATGACCTTGGCCAGATCACTTATTGTGAGACTTAGTTTCCCAATCTACAAAACAGATGTAGTATTACCTATTGTACTTAAAATGTAGACTGTTTTATTAGATGAATATTCTGCAATGTGTCATGAAAAGTGTAAAGTACCATGTGCCACTATTATCCTGTATATTATAACTCAAAGAAATTGAACTTTCATGAACATGTATTTCTTAGGTAACTGACACAGCTAGCTAATAAGTAGAACCCTCAGTCTAAAGAAATAAAATAGTTCACAAGTAATATTATATTGTATGGTAGGAACTATTCCTTTACCCTTTTATGTAGTCATCTTTAATACATACCATTCTTCACATTAACTGTCTCAGGAATATAAGGCTTACAAAATAAAATTCTCAGCTATACAACATACTAGCAATATGTTAACCATCTGAAGCTTCATTTCAAAAATAGAGAAATTCCCTGCTCTTTTTATCACTTTTTATAAAAGTTATATTTTTTTTCTCAAACGTTTAGGACAACTCAACCATTAGGATTAAAAAGTTATTTTTCAGGAGCTGGGGTTATGACTCAGGGATAGAGTGCTCACCTAGGATGTCCAAGACCCTGGGTTTGATCCTCAGCACCACATAAAAATAAATAAAATAAAGGTATTGTGTCCATCTACAACTAAAAAATATTTTTTTAAAGTTATCATTTTTCAAACATTTGTCTTTTTTTTTTTTTTTTTGGAGACAGGGCACCACCAAACCCAGCTCATTTTCCATAAGTTTTAAGAAGCAAAATTAAGTATTAATATGGGGCTTAAACTAAATACTTGTAGACATTTGTGTTCTTTCTCTTATTTTGCTAATTGCCCAGGCTGGCTTTGAACTCCTGAATTCAAGAGCTCCTCTTGTCTCAGCTTCCTTAGCACCTACAAATAAAGGCAGGTGCCACTGTTCTCAGCATAGTATCATTTTTAAAGTCTCATATTAATGGTTTCGTTCACTCAAAATTAAAAATTATTTATTGATCTATAATCCAAGCAATTAAGGTGAAAATTAATATTAAAGCATTTAATTTGGAGTAAATTTTAGTATAAATTCTTAACAATATGTGCTCCAATATAATAAAAGTACTTACAATTGTGTGGGGGAGTGGGTTATATACCATTACAAATAAAAGGAAAAGACCTGTCAGCTGATGAGCATACCTCAAAACATTTAGGACAACTCAACCATTAGGGTTACCTGCTTTCTTTTCTGATAAAGGAAGACAAAACCCAGGCAGCTAGTTCTAAATCTCACATGCCACTTTTCAATATGGGTGTTTGTTTATTGTGCTTACCACAAACTTGATTTTGCATGAGTGATAGCATTCGTCTTTCAAAGCCTGTTGACTTTATACTGGCTTTAAACAATCATTTATATTTTCCTTGGAATTTGGTCTTGAACTAATAAAGCTCAAGAAAATGCTGTTGCCTCTCTGATGGAGAAATACATGTATGGATGAATCTGCTCACCTGGCTACATTTCTCTAGTTATAAATCTACTGATCTGTCCACTCTATAACAAAGACAGATTTAGGAAGAATTATTTGTGGAGAGATGTGTAGTTACTGGACTGGAATTCTTGTTAAAGGCACACTAAATGATCTTGGCCATGTACATATAAAGAGTTAACCTGGCCAGCATTATTCTCTTTCAGAGGGGAGTACTACTAGCAGAGCATATTAACACAATTACCCTACAGTAAACACACACACTTTTTAAATCCAGAACCATCTCTGACAGTTTATTATACATTTTCCCCATGCATGAGACATATAAATCAAACTAATGAATATTTTATTTTTGTCTAAGATGGTATAATACCTTTGGTAAAAGTAATATCTATTAACCTAAAAACATACAACTCTTCAATCAATCAAATCCATAATCTTAGTTTTATCCCTCCCTCTAGCATTTTGTAATAATTCGTTATAATCCTGTAAGAGCTCTAGTTTCAAATTATAAAAGAATTATCTGTGATTTTTAAAACGAATATATGTTTCACAAATAATAAATTTTTGACCTGGTAAAACTGAAGGAAAAAAAAGAATTTTTAGTGGGCTGGGGATATAACTCAGTTGGTAGAGTGCTTGTCTGGCATGCAAAGGTCCTGGGTTCAATCTCCAGCACCTCCCCTACTCCCACAACACACATACACACAAAAGGATTTTTAAATATAACAGAGCCTCATTTATCTGTTATCTATTGGGAAGAAGGGCAAATATTTTTCAACAATTTAAAATTGTTTCAATCTCCAGCATCTAAAATTTAAAAGTTTCAAATTCTGTTGTTTAGAATACATTTTGCTTTTAAAAAGTAAGTATATTACAGGAGACTGTATCTGGTTCAATTCCTTTTAGAGATAGTTGCACTGAAGTCCACAGTATAAAGGCATTTGTGGGGTTCTCAGGCACAAAAGCATTGCATATTAGCTTTGAATACTCTCCTACAAATGTATTAAATTATGTTCTAAAATACAGATATCACCAGAGTGCTCATGGCATTTAGAAGAATCAATGTGAGGAAAGAAAGCAATTTAAAAACTACTCAAGCTATTACAAAGAGACCAAAACTATGACCATTCTAAAAAAAAAAGCTGTTTCAGTCTCTAGTACTCTAGTAGTGAAGAGAAGAATCATGCTGTAGTGGCGCTTGTGTTTGAATCCTAAGTCTTCCTCTTAGCAGCTTAGTATTGTAAAAAATACTTTTACTCCTCCCCACCACACTCTGACTTTTCAGCATGTAAAAATGGGACTCAAATTTATTTGCACTACAGTTCTTTGGATCAAATTATTCTGTGACAGTGCCAAGCCTTCTGTCTAGTACATAGAGAGATCTATAAACATTACTTTTTTTTTCTACTGTTATCTGAAATGTCAGACAATATTGAAAATTATGTGAAAACCAAATACCCTAAATTGGCTTAACAAAATACCTGAGAAAGAGAGAACTTAATAGTCCATTCTAACAGCTGGTGGACTGCTGGGCAGGAGGAAGACAATGACAAACTGAGACACGTGAGGCACTAACACATAAGAACTCAATAAATAATAGAATTTGCATTTTTCTTGGATTGCCAAAGAAACAATCTTTAAACTACTCCTTTTATACATCAGAAATGCCTAGAACATTAAGCAGTAACTATGTGTCAATGCTGAACTAAGAATTTCAGAATTTTATTATTTAATCCTTATCAGCAAGTGGTACAGACAGGATTTGAACCCAGTAATATGATGCCAAAACTCTTAATCATTGTCTGCCTACCTATTAATAACACATGTGGGTTTTAAAACCTCATAGTCAATTTTCTTTGCTGGGAATAACCAACATTTCTTAACCTCCCACTGATGTTTTACAATATGAAATACTAGCCCATGCTTGATAAAGAATTAATACATTTTCCAGGCAAAAAACTATGGCTAGGTCTGGGGGTGTAGCTCATTGGTAGAGTGCTTGCCTAGCACTGTGAGGCACTGGGTTCAATCCTAAGCACCACATAAAAATAAATAAATAAAGCTACTGTGTCTATCTACAACTAAAAAAAAATTTAAAAAAACCTCATAGCTACCTATTCTACAAAATATATAAAGCATATTAAATCTGAATCTAATTATTATTACCAAATCATTAATTCCAGTCCTGATAATATTAAAGTATCTTGTAATTCTTACATAAAGTATATGCTTTGCACATAGTAATTATTGATTTATAATAATATATTTATTGATTACTTAGTTACATAGATAAAAAATCAAAATTATAATGTAGAAAGTTTTCTGCATTCTGAATATTTATCAATATCTATAAGCTTTCTCTAGCAGTGAAGAGGGTAAGATTAATATTGAATATTAAACAAAACTAAGATGGCCAGTGATGTAGTAGGTACCCACCCTACCAGTCTCTTTCACAAACTCTCTTGTTGTCTTCCATAATGTGAAGGCTTCCTCCATCTTTAAAGACATCTACTATCTTTCATCACTTGTCATTATTTAAAATCACTTAGAATTCATATTAAGTGAAAAAAAATTTACATATTTTCAATGGGTCTTTCCAGTCACTTAATAAAGAAATAAAAAACAATAAACATGCTTGAAATTTCTCATTATGGAACTCACATTATAACCTTATGCTTGGCCTCAGGAACTTTACATGAGGTCAGATTTGAGTTCAAGGTAGAGAAAAGGGATTAAAACATGTAGCAGTTTTTGTGGGGCTCCATGTGTATGGTGTGTGCATGTGTTTTTTAAAGTGTAATTGATTAAATACTCCTGCTTCTCTGACTAGAAAAAAACAGATCACAATCCAGAAAAGCTTGCTTTACCACAAATATAAAACCTGTATTGGGCTACAAGGAACAAAGGACTAAGATCTCTTTTAATACATGTTATACTTTAGATAATAAAGAGTATACAGTATTATCTTCTCATGAAATTCTGCTCTAGCAAAACCTCCATTTTTATGGAATGTCATATCTCCTTATCTGATTTATTGCTTCTCTGGCAGATTCTGTCAGCTTTATGAGCTACATTAAGCCCTTGTTCTGTATAGCCAGAATTTTTAAATAATAATAATAATAACAAAGAATACACACACAAAAACTTGTTTGCTGAAAGTAAAAAGTGAAAGAAAAATGAAACCTCATAATTTCTCTGGTTTATTAGTAAATAACTCCTAGAAGAGTGGTAGGTAAGTATTAAATGAACAAAAGATTTTTAATTACACATCAATTCATCATTCCCCCATCAGTATGTATCACAATTTAAAAGTATGATGGTGAATAAGTGGATTGTTAACTTGGAATACTCTAAAAACACCACAACAGTAATAATAACTAAATAGCCAGTAAGATTCCAGCTGAAGGAAACATCTTAAAGATGAAGACCAACAACTTGTTACATATTTAAATTGGTTAGCTAGAAAGTCTTTTTAAAAGGTTAATATTTCAAGTGGAATGTTATATTAACTTAAAAAATCTGATATATCAATTTGGATCCAGCTTACCCATTATTGTAAACAAGCAATGAGGCTGAAATATGGGCCAATTTCTAAAAACCTGAACAATCCAAAAATGGATAATTGGATTATAAATGATTAACATATTTTCTAAGCAAACCAAAATCCACATTTTACAGATCATAGCAACTCCCCATGATTCAGTTTGTATTTCCATATAGTCTTATAAACAGAAGACATGATGTGTGTAAAACATCACACTTTGATACTCTAAAATTAAAATATTCCATGTATATACAGACTGATAAATTAATTATACATTATTTTACCAGCTTATTAAAGCTGATGGCCCATGGTGCATTTGTTTTTCAGTCCTTTGTATTTAGGTTTAATTGCATTACTTGAAAGTAATCAATTTACTACAGTTCAAAACAATTTTCTATGTATACTTTTCAATATTGTTGTCCTCCAGTTTAGAAATCACTGACACTCTACTGAATAAAATCAAGTATGAATAAAGTCCAGTAGATGCCAACTTGATCACTAAGATGGCCAAGGAAATATAAAGGAAACCTTCATTAGTATTAAAACCTTGGGAAGGGTATCAGCGACACTACGTACTCCAAACCTCCAGGGATAGTGAATGAAGAATCATAATAGGAAAAGTATACACACCAGAATTACAAAGTGTGAAAGAACAACTCAACTGTTTGGAGATACAACATCTTCCTGAAAGCACAAAGAATGGACCTAACAATAAGCAATGAAGAACACAACATAGAATCCAGACCCCACAAATATGCAAAGATAAATGGTTAATTATGACAATAATCACAATAATAATAATAATAAATTAACAGTGAGCTGGGAGCGGTGGCACACACTTACAATCCCAGTGGCTTGGGAAGCTGAGGCACAAGGATGGCAAGTTTGAAGCCAACCTCATTAACTTAGCAAGGCCCTAAGTAAATCAGCGAGACCCTGTCTCTAAATGAAACATAAAAAAAGGCTAGGGATATGTCTTAGTTGTTAAGCGCCTCTGGGTTCAATCCAGTACCAAAAAAAATTAATAGTGAAAAAAACCTAAATGTTCATTTGTTTGAGAAACTGGTATATTATTTTATGCAAATACTGGAGTATTACATATGTGTAAATTTTCATTGACACATGGATTGAGTTCCATAACATACTGTTGAGGTGGGGGGAAAAGAAAATTAAAAATAACATGTACATTATGAACAATCATACACATGGAGAGAGAGATGCAAAAATTACCATCAAGATGCTAATGGCAGTTTCCTTTGGGTAGATGAAAAAATTAAACAGTAATTTAAATTTTCTTCTTTTTAATGATTCATATTGCTTAAATTTTTAAAATAAGTATATATTCTCTTTCTGATCAGAAAAAAAGTTATCTTCATGTTTGGGCTGGGGTTCAGTGGTAGAGTGCTTGCCTACCACATGTGAGGTACTGGGTTCAATCCTCAGCACCACATAAAAAATAAAAAAAAGTATTGCATCCATCTACAACTAAAAAAAAATCAAGAAAAAAAGAAAAGAGTATATTTATTTTTTAATACTATAATTCAATCTGGTACAAATTACCCTAAAAAATAGAAAAATTCATGAAGCTACAGACTCAAAGACATTTATCACAACAGTCTTTTTTATAGAAAATGTTAGCAATAATCTAAATGATCAATGGTAAATTTAATAAACTAAATTATAGCATGCCAAAAAGTCATTAAAAATTAAAAATACATCTATCATCTCAAAGTTCAGTTACTTAAATGTTCTCTACAGGTCAGTTTCCTTGTCAGTAAAAAGGGGGATGTAAAGAGCTCTTACTTGGTTCTGTTTTCCCTAGCATATCAGCTTTACCCTATCATAATAAAAGAAAAATATGATGTTTGTGAGCTTCCTCTGATACCACATATTTTAAAAATTACTTTGCTATCTGCTTTTGAAATATATTTCAAGATGAACATTCAATTTGCCATCAAGCAAGATAGCCATCTGAACTTAGGCTTAAAGAGAAAATAAAATTATGCTACAGTTAATATAAAAGGTGAAAACAGAGCTGGGCTTGGTGGTGCACACCTGTAATCCCAGCTACTCAGAAGGCTGAGGCAGGAGGATCACAAGTTCAAAGCCAGCTTCAGCAATTTAGTGAGGGCCTAAGCAACTCAGCAAGACCTTGTCTCTAAAATAAAAATATTAAAAGGGCTGGGCATGTGGCTCAGTGTTTAAGCGCACTAGGCTCAATCCCCAGTACCAAAAAAAAAAAAAAAAGTTGAAAACAGGGAATGTCTACAACTTCTAGATTAATGGTGAAAACAACAAACAAACAAAAACCCTCCTATATATATTCACAAAATAAGTTTGTTTATTCACCTCTACATGTAGCAAAATAGTGTTGGAAAACTAGATGCCCTGGTACTGGGACAGGCCCCAATAAGAAACCACCTAGATTATACCAACAGAAAAATTGGTATCCCTACTTAACTGAACAACAAAATTTAATATTTACATACTAGTTTTCTTTATTACTTTTATTATCATTATACCAAAGTATATTTTGTTGCTTTAAATAATTAAAACCAACCTGCCATGGTCTTTCCCAATCCAGTGGAATAGGAAATGCTCCAAGCCAAGCTCCTACAAAACTAGAAATTGTAGTGATCTGGAGACTATTCTCCCAAATGGATGTAACTCTGTAAAACACATAGATACAAATCATTGGTGGTCTATATCTTAGCTGCTGGAGAATCAATCAGATAGCACAAATTAACACTATTCATACATTTTCTGTTCATTTAAAATGAGCATCTCAAATTGATTTAGATATTTACCATGAACTATTAAAAACTAATTGGTAAAAAAAATGTATTTCCATTGGAAAGGTACAATAAGAGTCAAACAATACAAAAGAACATTATACAGTGACAACAAAATCTTCTTCCCATCTGTTATCATCAATTTCTGGTTCCTTTCCCCAGAGGCAACTGCTATTTCTAAACTACTACATAACCTTTAAGAGATATTTTATACATGTACAAATATACACACAATTTTGTTTGAAGGATTTATGCATATTTGCATAAATGAAGTGTAATAGTGTATGTAACCTTTAAAACAAAACTCAAAACAGGCATTATTATTTTATGTATATATGTCACTGTATGACCGACCAATATGATTCTACAACATGTACACTCAGAAAAAATGAGAAATTATACCCCATCAATGTATATCAAAGTGCATAAATGCATTCTATTGTCATGTATAACTAATTAAAAAAATTTTAAAAAAAAACCCTCAAATGCATCATATTATAGACCAAATTTTGCTTTTTTTGTTTTCCTTTGTTAACAGCTATTATAGTATTTCAGGCACATCACTTCCTGTATTCCAATATAGAAGAGTCGTGTATTACATACAGGTTAGTCAACATTTGTCAGCCACATATAGTCAAAAATTACTAGTCAGTTTCTTCAATTAGCATTCAGCAGAACAGAGAGTTCTTCCAATATTAGAGAAAGAAAAGAATTAATTGAGTTGAATATAAAAAGAGAATTATACTGCTCAGGCAATGTTAAGGATTCTGTAGGGTAATTTTTGCCTACATGTGGCTGACAAACAGTGCCTAGCCCCCATGTCACACATGACTGACTCTTCCACATTGCAATACAAAAAAAAGTGAGGTGCCAGGAGACATAAAGTATGGGAGAGACTGAAAGCAGGATTCCCTTTCTGCTGGGAAGAGTTTACTTTTTCTGTTTTATGAAGAAAGAGAAAAGTTCAGCTGAATTTGAAAGAACAGGTAGGGTTAGACCTTGAACTGGAGAAAGAGATGCAATGCAGACAAGAGAACATACATAAAATTGGTAGAGGCCAAGTGGAAGAACAGGAAATAAGCCTGGAAAAGCAAATTAGAGTTGGAACTTTTAAAATAACATCTTTATTAAGTATAGTACACAAATGCCAGAAAATCCTTTTTCAGTCATACTATTCACCCACTTAAAGCATACAATTCAATAGTTTTTAGTATATTCACACAGTTGTGTATAACCATCACCACAGTCATTTTCAGAACATTTTCATCATTCCAAAAAGAAACCATTAGCAGTCACTCTCCTCCCCCCTCTCATTCCCCAGGTCCAAGCAACCACTAAAACCACTAAGCTTTCTATCTCTGTGAATTTGCCTATTCTGGACATTTCAAATAAATGGAATCATACATGCTGTTACTTGTGACTGTTTTTCTTTGACTTAGAATACTTCCAAAGTTCATCTGTGTTGTAGCATACATCAATGTTTCATTCCTTCATACATTTTGGCTCAATCATATTGCCCTATATGGATATTACACATATTATTAATCCATTCAACATCTAATGGACATCTGAGTTGTTTCTGCTTTGGGGCTATTATAAATAATGCTGCTACAAATATTCATGTGCAAGTTTCTGCGTGGATGTGTGTTTAAATTTCACTTCAGGTTATACTTAGGAGTGGAATCATTTGGTAATTCTGTCTAATCAGTTGAGGAACTGCAGAATGTGTCCCAAAACAGCTGAACCATTTTACGTTCCCACCAGTAGTGTAAGAGGGTTCCAATTTTTCCACTGGGTGTGAAACGATTTCTCAATATAGATTCAGGTTTAAGATTTAAGAAAAGTCAAATGCAATATTAAATGAGACATTGAAGGTTTTAAAAGAAGACAGCAATGTGATCATGCTGTTTCAATAAGATTTATATACATATCTTCTCTACCCCTCTAGGCTCCAAGTTTACTGGACTAAGGGCAAAACACAAATTTTCATATTTCTCATTGTTCCAGCACACTTGTGGCTAACTTGTGTTTATTAAAATAAAAATGCAAACCTCCAAGAGGTTATCCTCTATTTTGGTTGTATGGTATATTCAACAGTATTTATGAACCTGCATATAATGAATATAGAAAAAATGGAAGCAAGATCTAGTTTAAAAAAATACTCCAAAGCCTATCTTTTTAAAATAAAAAATTATATTTATAGAAACAGTATATGCAATACCTTTAAAGTAAAGGACAATTAGACTAATAATAAAAATAGTCTCCCCTTCCATCTCTCCCTACTCCTGACTTCTGCACCCAAAGCAAATACTTTCAATACTTCTTGCTTTTCTTCTATTTAATTCAAATTTAAAAATATACTTTGTTTGATTTTTTTCAAGATTTAGTTACTTCCTGAATTTTACTACAGGAGATGGCTTAGCATCTTTTGGCCTATACCCCACCTCCACGGACACATTTTTCCCTGACTCTTTGCCCCTACTTCAATGGTAACATCTCTCCTTTTCAGCTGAATAACAGTGTTTCCATGGCCGTGATTCCACAGATGCTAATCACAATGAACCACACAGTAAACCACAATTACATTCTTTTTCTCTTGTTATGATGATTTTAAATATGATTTTTAATTGTTCTTGGATGTTAAAAACCGCCTCTCCCCTCTCCTAGCTGTTTATGTACTTGTCACTAAATCATCTTCAAATATCCCAAAAAACACAATAGTACTTCTGCTAAATGCTCTCTCTTCCTTTCCTTCACCTGTTCCTATCTGAACTGGCTTCTCTAGGCCTGCAGACTTGCGGGGGTCCTAGGCTGTCTCTAGACCATCATCTTGTAAATTCCCTTTGCCTGTCTCGGTTCTGGTTCTCCTGGATTCCAAGTCTCCTTTCTCTCCCTCCCTTCCTTCTTTCTTTCCTTCCTTCCTCACCCTCTCAGTTCATTAAATAGACTACTCATGTAGGGTGAGCATCCAGTCAGCTGTTCAGATTTTTAGAGATTTTTTAAAACTGAAAATGACTTTACTCTAGTGGTTGGAAATAACTTTGCCTCAGAATTTTGAAAGCATTGCTCCATTGTTTTCTGATTTTCACCTAAGAGGTTCCATGCCATTATAGGTCCCCATCCTCTATAGGTAACTTGCTCCTATTACTCTGGAAGCATTTATAATCACGTCTTTATTCCTGGCTATCTAGTATTTCACAAAAATGTATCTTGAAGTATCTTTCAATCATTATATATGAAATATATGGGCCTCATTCTAGAATTTCAGTTCTTTTGGTTATTGAAATTTTCCTTTATTTAAAAACTTGGACCAGGAGCAGTGGCACACATCTGTAATCCTAGCAACTCAGAAGGCTGAGGCAGAATGATCACAAATTCAAAGCCAGCCACAGCAATTTAGCGAGGCCCTAACCAATTTAGAGACCGTATCTCAAAATAAAAAATAAAAGGGGCCAAGGATGTGGCTCAGTGATTAAGCACCCCTGGATTTAATCCCTGATACCAAAAAAATAAAAATGACCAGGCACAGAGGTACACACCTATAATCCCAACAACTGAGGAAACTAAGGCAGGATAATCTTAAATTCAAGGCCAGCCTCAGCAACTTAGTGATGCCCTCTGTTAAAAAATAAAAAGGGCTAGGGATATAGCTCAGTGGTAAAGTAATCTGGGTTCAATCCCCAGTACCAAAAAAGCAAAAACCAATATTCTTGTTCTGCCCAAAACGTTTAGAAATTTTGCTTTCCCTACTCTTGCTGGAAATACTATTATTTTGAACTAATCTCTGCTTGTCTTACCTTTCCCTCATTTTTCATATCTTTCTCTTTTTGCTTGAAAAACCTTTTCAACTTTGTCTCTAATTTTTTTCTATAATATTGTGATAATTGTACAACTGTGTCTATACCAAAAAAATCACTGAATTATAATACACTTAAAACAGGTGAATTTTATGGTAGGTAGTTACATCTAAATAAAGCTATTTTAATACAACAACAAAATGAAATACTGAACAGCTGACTGGATGCTCGTCCTACATGAGTAAGACGACTCATTATACAGTATGTAGAATTTCACTTCATCTGTCCCCTAAAGAGTTTGAACAAATATCTTAGCTTCTAGGGATAACCAGAATAGTTGAGGATATGAGGAATACAAATATATTTTCTCTATCTCTTCCCCCATGGTACAATTTTTATTGCTTATATTATTTTTATAGTATTTACATTCTGTTCTATGATGCTAATTCATTTGATTATTTTCTTGACATAGTAAGCCCCTTTAATATATAAATTGAACAGCTCCTTCATTTGGACAATTGTCTTCTATCACATCTTTGAATTTTTTGTTTTGTATTATAGGGGCACTAACTGGTCTTATGTTTGACACTCCTTTATATCTTCTCTATATCCATCACATATTCTCTTTTTTTTCCTTTTTTTATTGGTTGTTCAAAACATTACAAAGCTCTTGACATATCATATTTCATACATTAGATTCAAGTGGGTTATGAACTCCCATTTTTACCCCAAATACAGATTGCAGAATCACATCAGTTACACATCCACATTTTTACATAATGCCATATTAGTAACTGTTGTATTCTGCTACCTTTCCTATCCTCTACTATCGCCCCTCCCCTCCCCTCCCACCTTCTCTCTCTACCCCATCTACTGTAATTCATTTCTCTCCTTGTTTTTTTTCCCATTCCCCTCACAACCTCTTATATGTAATTTTGTATAACAATGAGGGTCTCCTTCTATTTCCATGCAATTTCCCTTTTCTCTTCCTTTCCCTCCCACCTGACTGTTTAATGTTAATCTTTTCCTCCTGCTCTTCCTCCCTGCTCAGTTCTTAGTTGCTCTCATTATATCAAAGAAGACATTTGGCATTTGTTTTTTAGGGATTGGCTAGCTTCACTTAGCATAATCTGCTCTAATGCCATCCATTTCCCTGTAAATTCCATGATTTTGTCATTTTTTTAGCAGAGTAATACTCCATTGTGTATAAATGCCACATTTTTTTAATCCATTCATCTATTGAAGGGCATCTGGGTTGGTTCCACAGTCTAGCTATTGTGAATTGTGCTGCTATGAACATCGATGTGGCAGTATCCCTGTAGTACGCTCTTTTAAGGTCTTCAGGGAATAGTCCGAGAAGGGCCATAGCTGGGTCAAATGGTGGTTCCATTCCCAGCTTTCCCAGGAATCTCCATACTGCTTTCCAAATGGGCCGCACCAATTTGCAGTCCCACCAGCAATGTATAAGAGTACCCTTTTCCCCACATCCTCGCCAGCACTTGTTGTTGTTTGACTTCATAATAGCTGCCAATCTTACTGGAGTGAGATGGTATCTTAGGGTGGTTTTGATTTGCATTTCTCTGACTGCTAGAGATGGTGAGCATTTTTTCATGTACTTATTGATTGATTGTATGTCCTCCTCTGAGAAGTGTCTGTTCAGGTCCTTGGCCCATTTGTTGATTGGGTTATATTCTCTAATTACTTTATTCCTTCCAACCCCTTCCCTACTCCTCATTCATTTTGATTAGCGCAAACCTTTCCTCCATGGTAAAATTTAATTTTCTAACTTGTCTATTTATTGATGTTTATAATCTATGATCTATAGTAAGGTGGTTTGGAGTTTCAATTTATCTCATCAATTTTGCGATCTCTTCCTCTCCCTCATTTGTTTCACTTTTTCATGTTTGCCTTTATTTAATTGAATTCATCATATCATCAATAACATTTTTTTGAGGAGTTCTTGGTTTATTTTTGTTCCTTGGGTAGCATTTTCCCTCATACTGAATTCATTGTCTTCTGCATAACTTTCCCCCCACCCTTTCTTCTATGGTGTGTTTTAAGGCTGTTGTGCCATTTCTATTCATCTTTTTCACACTTCATGTTGGCAGGCTGTCTAGACCACCTATTTGCTCAGATGAGTGAATTATCTTTGAAGCTGTCTTTCCATGTAAGTGGTGCCAATTTTTGCTGTCTCAAAGATGCATTTTGAGAACTGGATGCTATTTTCTATCCAGTTTTCTGTAACTTGGAGGTAAAGGGAGAGAATGGAAGAGACAGAGCAAGGTTAATGTTACCTCTGCAATTCAATCAGTAATATTCAGCTGATGTTTAATAAATGGTGGCTCAATGAATCAAACTTTTAAAAACTAGCAGCCAGCCAGGGCTATGCCTCCCACTAGAAACCAGTATCACATAGTCTTCCTTCTCAGTAGAGCCTCAGTAAGAAGCTGCTCTGTTTTGTTAAAAAGTGAACAGGCCTGATGGTCAGTGAGGAATCAGCACTCTATTGGTAGAATATCTATATATATATATACACATTCTTCAAATTAAACTGAAGTTTCATAGTATCTATGAACTTCCTTTGATTTCCAAATTCTACTCCAGGAATAGAGTTGACAGAAATATTTGCACAGGTATATAAAATTATATGGAACAGCCAGGTGTGGTGATGCACACCTGTAATCCCAGTGGCTCAGGAGGCTGAGGCTGGAGGATCAAGAGTTCAAAGACACCTCAGCAAAAATCGAGGCACTAAGCAACTCAGTGAAACCCTGTCTCTAAATAAAATACAAAATAGGGCTGGAGATGTAGCTCAGTGGTCGAGTGCCCCTGAGTTCAATCCCTTGTACCCCCCCCCCCCAAAATTATATGGAACAAAGATGTTCATAAAAAGATTATTTATAATCATGAAAATCTGAAAACAACATTCAATAGCAAACTAAATAAATTGTAGTATGTGGAACAGTCATAATGGAAATGAACTGCTCAATATTTATCTTATCTCTGATAATTAGGCTAATTCAATCATGGTGATCCCTTTCTTCCTAATGTAGAGTTTAGGAATAAGCAAGAAAGGTAAACTGCTTTCATCTCCCTCCCATCCTGAGGATCCAGGAGAATCCCTAAGAAGCATAGCCACACCCTAACTGAATTTAGAACCAGTTACAGACATAATCAGTTCAAAACAATATAGGCTGGACTTTTATGTTACTTAAGGATGTACCAACTAATGGTACTATGCAAGAAGTGGTAGATTATACTTACACAAATAAAGATGTTCATAATATATTAATGGAACAAAAAGTTATAAGCAGTGATTAGATTTGCCATTTTGTTTTAAAATTACATTTGTTTTATTCATGGATAAAATTAGAAGAACATATAAAATCTATTTGTATTCACTGACTCTTCAATAGGATTATTAGGATCTTTAACTTTTTATGTTTTATGATTATTGGAAATTTTCACTTGAAATATATAAAAATGAATAAATTTTTACAATATGTAGTAAAAATGCATGCATTCTTTTGTAGTAAAGAATGAATATAAAATGAAACAGATAAATTCGACTTGATTAACTAATTTCTTACAGCAATGACTTTGTTTATTCTCATTTCATAGGTTTCCATAAAAATGTCATTTAAATTGTATGGTTATTGGCTAATTTTGTCACAGTAATGGAACTTGTACATAGAGCCAATAGGTCTGAGAACAGAAATGGTTTGCTGTTCTACTGTGAACAAACTTAAAAAGTGATTAAAATAATGTTACAGATCAGTATTCATGACAATGGGGTCCAAGTATCTGTCCAAATTATTTGACTGTTGAAATTCATTAGACCAATTCTAATTAAAATAGGCCATTTTGAGTGCCTCCTATATGCCAGACTGTGTAACATGCACCTGAGAGTAGTTAACAGTAAATGCCTGTGGCTTAGATCTACTCATGAAAACAGTATTTGTTTGAATGGATTTGATCCTCTTAACTGTTGATTTTTTCATCTGAAAAAGAAACTCTACAACTCCTCCCAGTGGCTAAAGATATTTGATGCAATTTTAATGGAAATTTCCATTTCCCACTTAATGAATATTAAAATCAATGCTTCTTCAGAACTAAATTTTTGTATCCATATCCAGATTAAATTGCCTTTGTTTTTGAGGGCAGGGCAGGGACCAGGATCTTGATACCTTGCTCAGGCTGGTCTCAAACTTGTAGGCTCAAGCTATCCTCTGGCCTCAGCCTCACAGGTATGCCACCATACCCAGCTCTAAATTACATATTTTGTATATTTGTGTATTTGGTCATTCACTATCTTTTCACTCTTACTGGCCACTGTGGTTTTTCAATACAAAGTGTTTTTCTCTATAAAAATGGATCTGAGGGCTGGGGATGTGGCTCAAGCGGTGGCGCGCTCGCCTGGCATGCGTGCGGCCCAGGTTCGATCCTCAGCACCACATACAAACAAAGATGTTGTGTCCGCCGAGAACTAAAAAATAAATATTAAAATTCTCTCTCCCTCTCTCTCCTCTCTCTCACTCTTTCTTTAAAAAAAAAAAAAATGGATCTGAGTGTTTTCACCTTGCAAAATCCCAGATTTGTGTTTAATCCTATTCAGAAACTTTCTCAGTTCACCAAAGGTAATCAGGTTCTAACTTACACATTCACAAGAGCAGCATAAAAGAACTAATAAATCCAAAAGCAAACTTTACTGAATAACAGGTCTATGGTAAGCAAATTATTACTTTCCTTTATAAGACAGTCTACAAATGAAAAAAGGAAAAACTCACACCAATTAAAACACTAAGGCAAGAAAAAAAACTGAATTAAACTAGTACAAATTGAGTATATTCAGTAAAAAAAAATATATCAATAAGAAATTGGCAGAATATTTTAAGAAGCTGAATGACTTTCCTACCTTCATGTTTCTTTGTGATAGCATTCTTTTGTTCTCCTGGAATAACTTTATATTTACTTTAAGGAAAACTCTTGTTAAAATATTGTCATTTAATTCTATATTAAATGTCAAAAGTATCATAATTGATCCTTTATTCTTACAACATTGATTACCACAAAGCTTACAACTACAAATTTTTATGTTTTCAGTCTTCATGATTTTTAAATTTCCTATAAATATGCAGATAAATACATTAAATAGCATAACACATTTATATTGACTCAATATTATGAGAGATGTCATGCCAATTCAAAATTGGCCTGTTCCTACTGAAATCTTATTTCAATATTGCAAAGCTGAAAGAGCTAGCTTTAAATTTTAAAAACTACAAAACTCTACTGTATGTATTCTACTTAAACACAGTATAAATAATATATAATAATATTTAAGTCTCTAAAATCTGTAATCAATACTTGAACATATTTAAAATACCTTCAAACCACAGCATGAGAACTTTTTAAATTAGAAATTAATTTCTGCTTTAAATTGTTTGGGGGTAAGAAAAAGAATGCATTATTCATCTATTTTGTATAACTTCCTTAAGTAACAATAGAATTCTTTGGAATTAAAGTTGAAGTTCAAGCCAGGCACAGTGGTGCATGCCAGAAATCCTAGTGGCTCATGAGGCTAAGGCAGGAGGATTGGAGTTCAAAGCCAGTCTCATCAATGGTAAGGTGATAAGCAACTTGGTGAGACCCTGTCTCTAAATAAAATACAAAATAGGGCTGGGGATGTGGTTCATGGCCAAGTGCCCCTGAGTTCAATCCCTGGTACAAAAAAAAAAAAAATGTTAAAGTTCTATATGAATAATGGTAACAACACAGTGGGACAAGTGCAGTGCACCACACAATTAAATAGGTTTTATATATATTTTATATTATCATTACAGAACCATCAGATCTTCAATTTTTAAAATATTTTTTCATATAAGTGAACATTTAAACCGAAATAAATACACAAAAATAGTCATCTGGTCCTTGACAAAGGTGCCAAAAGCATACACTGGGGAAACAACTAATGCTAGGAAAACTGGATATCCATATGTAGAAGAATGAAACTAGATCCCTACCTCTCACCCTGCATAAAAATCACCTCAGAGTGGATCAAAGACCTAGGAATTAGACCACAAACAATGAAACTGCTAGAAGAAACACAGGGGCAACACTCCAAACTTTGGCAACTACTTAATAAGACTCCTAAAGCTAAAGAAATAAAACCAAGAATCAATAGGTAGGACAGCATTAAATTAAAAACTTCTGTACAGCAAAAGAAATAATTAAGAGTGTGAGGACAAAGCCTACAGAATGAGAGAAAATCTTTGCCAGTTAGTCTTTTGACAGGGGCTTAATAACCCCAGTATATAAAGAACTAAAAAAAACTAATAAGCCACTCAATAATTGGACATAAGATCTAAAGAGACACTTCTAAAAAGAAGAAATACAAATATTCAACAAATACATTTAAATAAAAGGCTCAACATGCTTAGCAATCAGGGAGATACAAATCAAAACTACACTAAAAGCTCACTTTAGAATGATAATTATCGAGAATAAAAATAATGATAATTGCTGGTGAGGATATGTGGAAAAAGGTACACTTGCACATTGTTGTTGGGACTGTAAATTAGTACAACCACTTTGAAAACAAGACTAGGAATGGAATCACCATATAACCCAACTATCCCACTCCTTGATGTTTATCCAAAATAACTAAATCAGCCTACTATAGTGCTATAAACATCATACCAATGTTTATAGCAGCACAAGCCACAACAGCCAAGTTATGTAACCAACATAGGTGCCTACTAACAAACAAATGGATAAAGAAAATGTACATACACAATGGAGTTGTACTCAGTCAAAAAGAAGAAGGAAATTATGTCATTTGCAGGTAAATGGATAGAACTGTAGAACATCATGAAATAAGCCAGACTCAGAAAGGGCCAAATGTTTTCTCTGATATGTTGAAGCTAGAGAGAAAAAGGGAATAAAAAGGGGGGAAATCTCACGAAAATAGAAGGGCGATCAGTAAATAGAAATAAGGGGATGAAGGGGCAGGGAGGACAGGAGAGAAAGGGAAGAACAAGGAAATGAAGTTGACTAAATTATGCTAGATGCATGTAAGAATACACCACAATTCATTCCAATTTTATATATAACTATAATACATCAACTTAAAAAGTAAATAAATAGAAGGATGATCAAAAGAGTAGCAGAAGGAGATGGGTGGAAGGAAGGGGGTAGTACTGAGGATTGAAACGGAGAAAACTATCTTATATACATTCATGAATATGTCAAAATGAACTCCACTATTACATCTGACTATAATACATACATTAAATTTTTAAATTAAAAAATTGAAAAATTTAAAGGGAAAGAAAAATACCTGGCAATACCAAATATTTGCAAGGAACTCTTAGTCGTTGCTGGTAGAAATGCAAAATAGTATGGCCCATTAGAACAACAATTTGGCAATTTCTTACAAAGCCAAATACAATCTTACCATACCAGCCAGCAATCGAACTCCTAGGTATTTATCCAATTGAGCTGAAAACTTATGCCCACACAAAATCTATGTTTATAGCAGCTTTACTACAATAGCCAAGTCCTGGAAGCAGCCAGGATGTCCATAGGTAAATGGATAAGCAAACTATATTCCATACAATGGAATATTGTTCAGTGACAAAGAAATGAAATCTTGAGTCATGAAAAGACCTGAAGAAAACTTAAATGCATATTTCAATGAAAGAAGCTCTTCTTCAAAGGCTATATGCATACTATATGATTCCAATAAGATGCAATTTTGGAAAAGGAAAAGCTACAGAGATAGTAAAAACATCAGTGGGCCAAGTGTAGTGGTATACACCTGTAATCCCAGCTACTCAGGAGGCTGATGCAGGAGGACTGCAAGTTCAAAGCCAGCCTCGGCAACTTAACAAAATAAAAAATCAGCAGAGCATGGTGGTTGCACACCTATAATCCTAGCAGCTCAGGAGGCTGAGATAGGAGGATCAAGAGTTCAAAGCCAGCCTCAGCAACTCTGCAAGGCCCTAAGCAACTCAGTGAGACCTTGTCTCTAAATAACATACAAAAAAGGACTGGGGATGTGTCTCAGTAGTTAAGCATCTTTGGGTTCAATCCCTGGTACAAAAATAAATAAATAAATGAAAGAGTTGGGGTGTAGCTCAGTGTTAGAGCACTTGCCTAACATGTGGGAAGTCCTGGCGTTCAATCCCCAGTACATCAAAAAGTTATATATAGGTGAAGCACAGAGTATTTTTAGGTCAGAGAACCTATTCTGCATGGTACTGTAATAATGGATACGTAACATGCATTTATAAAAACCCACAGAACTGTAAATGAATTTTAGTTAATAACAACGTATCAATATTGGTTCCTAAATTATAAAAAACATACCATACTAATGCATGATATTAATAGGAGAAGCTGCCAGTGGAGGAAGTATATGGAAACTCTGAACTATCTGCTCAATTCTGTAAATCTACAACTGTACTAAAAAATAAAGTTCAGAATTTTAAAAAAAGTGAAGATTAAAGAAGGACACTCTAGGGACTGGGGTTGTGGCTCAGTGATAAGAGCACTTGCCTCCCACATGTGAGGCCCTGGGTTCAATCCTCAGCACCACATATAAACAAACAAATAAAATAAAGGTATTGTGTCTATGTACAACTAAAAAAATATTCTAAAGAAGGCTACTCTAAAGTTAAATAAGTTAATCTACCACATTAGTTATTTCCTAGATAATTAAAGAATTGACATGTTTTCTATACTAAATTCTCCTGATAAAAGTGCTAAGAAGAAACTCAACTATCACTAGTTAAACTATTATGTATGGTGGAGACATGAAGACTGAGGCTTCTCTCTCACAAGAAAGTTCAAATGAACTTCACACTAAATTAACTGAAAAAACCATTACTCCTCTATAGTTGTCTGTGGACTATTGTCCTTGGTCTGTTATCTGACCTAAGAAGTACTGAGACAAACCCATTAGGATTAGAAATATGACATATAAAGATGCTTCCTGACATTTGTTAATCCATTTGGCAAACATTTTTTGAGCACCTACATTGATTTCACTTATTAGCTTACTCAATTCTGACAATAACCCTGCTAAGTACATATTCGTTTTATTCTAGTCATGTTATGCATGAGGATCCGTGAAGCTAAAGAGCTTGTCTAAGATCATTTGGCCACTGAATAGTAAAGGCCAGTAACCCAGGGTATTATTAGGTCAGAGGACCTATTCTGCATGTTACTGTAATAATGAATACATGACATGCATTTATAATTATAAATATTTTTTAAAAGATGCCACTTTGGGCCTTTAGTGTGGCCTTTTTATGCATTTATAATTATATGCATTTATAATTTATAATTTATATGCATTTATATTTATAAATATTTTTTAAAGATGCCACTTTTTTGCCACTGCTCTCCTTGGGCTGTTTGTTTCCTCCAAATCACACTTCCTTTTTTTTTTTTAAAAAAAAAAGGCCACTCTGAAGTCTGACTCCTAATTATTAAGAGTCATCTAACTTGTATATGGTATATCAGATAATCTAGACTCAAGTCTTAGTTATACCAGTTATTTGCTATCACTTATTAGTTTTCCAGCACATGTATAAAACAATGAAAATAGGAGTGTCTCACTCGATTACTCTGAGAAATGCCATAAAATTCATGAAAATGCTTTAAAAGTTACTAAAATATTTTCATATTCTTACCATTTCATGTCATGTCCTGTATGATATTAAATGTTTTATATTACAAATTGATTTAATTTTTAGCACAGTCCTAGCTACTGAATTGTTCTCTGATCATATGATGGAAATTTTAGAAGGATAACTTTTGCAGTCTACCGAAGCTTAGGTAGCACCCCAAAATCCTGTAGATACATTGGTGTATTTATTCCCCCCTACCAACTTTTTACATATGACTGTAGCATCCCATGCACATTTTTTAAAAATATATTTTTAGTTGTTGACAGACCTTTATTTATTTGTATGTGGTGCTGAGAATCGAATCCAGTGCCTCACACATGCTAGGCAAGCGCTCCATCACTGAGCCACAACCCCAGTGCCCCCCAATGCATATTTTTAACTGCACTGTTTTTCTACTTAACATAGAGTAAATAAACAAAAAATTGAGAGAGAATATATAGGACAGTATGTATATGCAGCTGTGTAATATTTCATGGTGTGCATTAAATGTTATTTAACGGTACCCTTTTCTAATGGACATTTAGGCTATTTTCAATGCCACAATGAGTAAGCTCATGCACTCAACATTTTGTAGATGTGCAAGTATAACTACTGAATAAAGTCCCAGAAGAAGAATTGCTGGGTCAAAGATGTTCATTTGAAATTTTTATAAATGTTACTGAATTGTACTTCACAGAGTCTGAACCAATTTACTCTCCAAAGAGTTTGACACTTGCTTCTCCAAATTCCTAACATATGTTTTCCAGGCTAGCCTCAAATTCATGGGCTCAAGGGATCCTCTTGTCTCAGCCTCCTGACCAGCTGGGACTATTAGCGGATACTATCATGCTCCAGCTTCAATGCTATTTTTTAAAAAGTCAATTCGCAGCAACCTCAGTTTACTAAATATATCAAGTCTTACCCATCCACATCTGGTGTTAACTTTGGCTCAGATTTCCAACAACCATTCTTCACCACTTCACAGTAACTCACAAGGGACAATTCTTCCCTTATCTACTTTCAAAGGCAAACTTCAAATCTTTTCTTAGGAAAAGAGCTATATTTGATTTGATGCAATATTTATGTATTTTGTAACTATTTAACATGTGTATAATGGTGCTACCATTTTCATTAAGTTCCTATCTTCATTCGCGCCTGTAATCCCAGTAACTCGGGAGGCTGAGGCAGGAGGATTGCAAGTTCAAAGAAAGCCCTGCAACTTAGTAAGGCCCTAAGCAACTCAGTGAGACCCTGTCTCAAAATAAAACACAAAAAAGGCCTGGGGACATAGCTAAGTGGTTAACAGCCCCTGGGTTCAATCCCTGGTACCAATAAAAAAAAGTTTATATCTTCTCTTTATGTGTCACTGGCAAAGTGTTACATCCCTAGCCCCATCTTCCTCACAAGGTTTGTGATTTTTATTGCCCAATTTTGCTAAATTCAGTGATTTTTATGGACAAATACACCCTTTTATACCAGAACTAACTGTAAAAATCAAATGACAATATCCTCTCCAAATACATCTATTAACTATTAGAAAAATTCAAAGCTTGATAAATCAGCAATACAAACCAATAAGATTTCAACCAGTTTTCACTGTTTAAAAACTGCAAACTAAGAAGTTAAAAAAATTAATTTCAAATGCTAAGATAATAATGTGGGAAGATGTTTTCAGTTGTTACACTTTTGTTTTCTGGAGTTTTTAATGAATAGAAGATAGTTCTTAAGAAAAAGAACACAGTCATTTCCCAAGGAATAAGGCAGTAATTTATGGAACCAAACTACTCAGCATGCATACCCTGCTCTCCTTGGGCTGTTTGTTTCCTCCAAATCACACAAAATTACCAATTTCAATTCAGTTTTCATCCATTCCCCTTGCACAAGGTATCTTTTCTTCTTGGTCTCATCAAATCATTTATTCCCCTCACCAACTCCATTCTTCACTGCTCCCTATTCCTCTGAGTTCCTACAGCACTGATTTTTGTTCAATTACATAGTTTTAATTTCATACTATTTGTTCATTTCATCCTTATCCCTTGAATGTGCAAGCTCCTCAAGGGGGAAAAAAATCTTCCTAATATTTTGAAATCCACACAAAGCTTAGCATGTGGAGCAGAGTAAGTGCTCAAGAAGTTTTTGCTGCTAGGTAACAAACAAGACAAAATTACAGGTACCAAAATATCTTCTGGTTTTCTTAGTTAGAACTCCACCACCTCTGGTATTTCAATGTCTTTGAAGAAGCTAAAATTTTAACTTGGCTCTGCTGAAAATATTTATGGTTGCTAAGGAAATAAAATCTGTTCAATTTGCACTCCAATATTTTATCACGACAAAGGCCAAACAAGAAATTCTTGTTATTACACGAGACATTTTTATAAGTAGGCATTTGCATATTATGAAATATATGTAAGCAATTTTATTTTGAAGCACTTTATCATAATGCCAAATCATCCCAGTGGTTTTTAAAGCTTTCTTTTGGTAGCAGAAAAAAATTTTTTTTTCTTTTTCCAAACAAAAAGCATAGTAGAATTCTACCATATGGAAAAAAACAAAAAACATATCTTGCTAATGTGGTGGGAGAGGGCTGTAGTCTGCCTGCTTGGGTCCCTCTCAAACCATCTGTTCCCTGCCTCTATTCCCCAAATGCATTGGCCCCTTCTGGCTTCTTTGAGAACCACACAGTGCTGAGAAACATTCATGGAATAATCAGCAAACTGCCAAGAACA
This sequence comes from Callospermophilus lateralis, assembly GCF_048772815.1. Classification (NCBI taxonomy): domain Eukaryota; kingdom Metazoa; phylum Chordata; class Mammalia; order Rodentia; family Sciuridae; genus Callospermophilus; species Callospermophilus lateralis. The sequence goes on from NC_135318.1 coordinate 36,808,895, forward strand.
GAAAAACAATTCTTAATTTTTTTAAAAATTACTAATCAGTAAAATATAAAATTAAAACTTACCCATTTCTACTGAAAACTCTTAGCCATGCTTTGATGTTTGGTCCTAACAAACATAAACAAGGTACGGTAGTAAAAGTAGACAAAAGAACCGCAAATGAAAATGTTTCCAACACCAACCTAAAACAAACAAACAAACAAAACTTCATTAATTTCTTAAAAAGTGTTAAAGATACACATATACTCACATACAAAATCTTTATCACATGAACAGATTTAATATAAAAATATTTACTGATATTTTGAAAAGTTACATGAGTCCCATCAAAATGACTATAAATAATCTTACTGCTAAAATACAAACTTTAAAAGCCAATCTAGGAAATATCTAGTTTTAATGATAAATGTCAAAAATGTGAAAAACCCTAAGATTCATACTGAAACTTCCATTTCTGGATGTTAGCTTTCTTCCTCAACAGTCTCTAGAATTTTCTCTACAACCAATGATTCAACTCTTATTTCTAGTCTGTGCTGGATCAGACAAACGCTATCATGTCTGATGACAGAGATCTTGTCCTCTCTCTAAAAAAGAATAAATCTGTTAGTTTAATATATATATAAGCCGAGTACAGTGGCACATGCCTGTAATCCCAGCAACTCAGGAGGCTGAAGCAGGAGGATAGAAAGTTCAAAGCCAGCCTCAGCAAAAGTGAGGCACTAAAAACTCTGTGAGACCCTGTCTCTAAATAAAATACAAAACAGGGCTGGAAATGTGGCTCAGTGGTCAAGTGCCCCTGAGTTCAATCCCTGGTACTGCCTCCCCCCCAAAATATGTATATATACAGTTATATATATATAACTGTATACATGGTTATAGATGTGTGTATATGTGTGTGTGTGTGTGTGTATATATATATATATATATATATATATATATATACACGTAATTTCATCATGATCATTAATCACAGCTAAACTAAAGTTTTCCAAACTGTAATAAACTTTATGTAAGAAATATTTATTAGTCTCCACTGATTTGAAATTGGTTAGTTTTGAAAAAGTATTGAGTTTAATTTGACCTATAAATATTAGCTTATTAACTATTTTAATATAAAAATTTATTGACTTTCCTTAGGAAAACACTCTTTCAACTAATTCAGAATCACATTCGTTAAGAAGTGATGTGTTATAACTAACTTACACATATCATGACAGTGAGTTCCCTTAGAGGTCTAAAAGAGACACATTAGCATATTAATACTAATTAGTGTTTTAAATATACATACACACACAGTTCCTCACCTGCCCTCCCTCCTCCCAACATGTATTTGGGCAACAGAAGGCTAAATAATAGAAGCATTTAATGAACTAAGTTATAAATTGTTATTCTGCTTTTTTAAAAAACAGCAGAATACAGTGCTAAAGAAGAAAAATTATGTTTTCTCCTGCCTTGATTCATTAATCACACCACAGTTTTTCTATTATTGCCAGCAGAGTTAACATATTGTTTAAGCTTTTTAAAATATGAAGTTAAAAGTAAAAATTTCAAACTTACTCTATTAGTGGTGCTCCATATAGAACAAAAATCACATGAAAGGAAAAGCAAGACATAAGAAAGTAGATACAACATTTCAAAATTCTGGTTACCTAAAAAAGAAATGAATAATTTGAAGACTCAAGAGACTGATAAAGGATAAATTCTTCCATTTTATCTACAAATACAACTTTTTCCCATAATGTGTGAAATAGCTTAATGTTCTAAAAGGTAAATGCCATGCACACCCACATTCTACCCACCCATGAGTCAAATGGATTTCTGTTTCTATAATATGTATTGAGCTATGCTATTAATCCATATTTATGAAATACTTGTTGATAACAGAGTGCTAGAATATAAAATACACACAGTACTTGTTATATAATAGTACATGAAATCGCTGCAGAAAATAACTTTTTGTTTTTTCATTTTAAAACAAAACTCCTGGGACAACTGCAACACAAAAACAAAATACTATATAATTTTCTAAGCCACATTCATATTACTGTATGAATCATATGAAAAAAGACCTGAACATCTACAAATAACACACATAGGACCCACTTGATTTGGAACTTAAGAAGGTATAATTTTAAAATACACATTAAGCTTTTAAAACCATATGGCAGTAAAGATGTTAAATTAAATTACCTAATAGAGAGCTTATATATGATATTGAATGTTAAGTGAGAACTTTATTAAAGTAATAGTCAAACATAGTGAATATTCCAGAAAATTGATCCTAATATGTTAAAACTGTTTAGTCAAGGAAGACCATGTTTGAAACAACAGTTACCACAGTGAATTCTTCTATAATTTTTGAAAAGCCCACTTTCTTTCAGAAATGTAAAAGTAAATCAAAATGAACTGCAATGTCTTAAAAAATAAGGTTTCAAGGCAGCCATATGTACTTATCTTCAATGGTGATGTAAAACAATGGATTATACAAGCTCACAGTGATATAATATCCACTGAAGAAGTCATAATTTCACAATGAATACACAGTAAGGATCTATCAAACATAGTGGGTACAGCAAGCAACAAGCTACTGATTTGAAAAAAAAAATCAGATTTCTTTACATGCCAACGAGGATAAATACTTTATTCTTTCATTAAAAAAAACACAACTTCCATCCAAAACTTGCTTAAGAAGTAAGCCTTACCTTATGTGATAATGAATTTCTTTTAGAAGATATATTTGGTTTCACTACCAAATATAATACTAGATTGACAGCAGTTACAAAAACAGAACAGATGCACAACCACATCAAGTGTGTTTCCAATATCGAGAAGTTCTCCAAGAATACTGATGGAATGAAGATGCTTAGGATAATTGAAAATATGCATAAAAGATGGGCATACAGTAGTCTCTTGATATCTGTATCTTTCATGGTGTTTTCCTTGGTGGCTATCTAATAAAAAACGAATTAAGAAATATTTAATACTTAAGAAAAACATGTAAATTATTTTCCCATTGTTCTAAATGTTTCAACCTCCAAAATAAGCAATGAGCTATTTACTGTGTTTAAATACATATATTTAAATTACAGAGAGCTTGTGTATTATATTGACTAGTATTAAGTGAAGACTTTATATTAAGTATTTGTCAATTCACCACTGTGGTGAACATTCCAGAAAAAAAAAGCATCCCAGAAAAACCTGGGATTTGTCCTAATGGTTCTCATTTAATTCACACAAATCATTTTTCAAAGGTGCATACTTTACTGATAAGGAAACAGGATGAACTAGTTAGGTGCCAGATACAAGGTTTCACACGCTAGTCATTTCAACTCCTAGCCTCTTTAATATGATGATACACACCAGGGTTTGGGAAAACAATGGAAGGTAAAATGGGACAAAAAAAGTTTCAAGATTCTACCCTCCACTGATGGCGGGTAGGGCAGGGGAGAATCAGGAAACCCCTGTGTAAACAGATTCCTTCTGGGCCACCCTTGGAATCCCAGCTACCATTTGGAGATGTGGACCCAAAAGAGTGAACAGTTGTGTACAACGAATCAAAATGCATTCTGCTGTCATATATACCGAATTAGAATAAATAAAGAAAAAAAAATAAAAGAGTGATCATTAAGCACCCAGGCTCAGAGGCTTGCTGGATGGAGTCGGTGAATTGTGCACCCTCCCTGACACCGGCACTGTCAGGCCTGGGAGTGCCTCCGAGCACGCCTTCCATCGCGAGGCCGCCGCCTCCGCGTTACGAGCTGAGCGGACCCAGGTCTACAGGTGTGGCAGCGGAGAAAGCGCTTCTGAGCCATCCCAGAGCAGCCTTCGCGGGGATGCTGGACCTTCAGCTGTAGACCCACCTCAGGCTGGGTCGCTCGGGACACTGCCCCAGCCTCAGCCGGCCGGCTTGTAAACAGAAATAAATTAGTTGAGGGGCAACAATATAAAAATACAGGCGCTGGACACAAGGGAAAACTGAAGGACAGAGACAGAAACTCGGATTCGAAAGAGGGTCGCTTATCAGAGCAGTCCTTGGGTCACGCCGGAAGGGTGGCGCTCAAGCGGCCGGCCGCCGAGGGCAGGCCGGTTCGCGGAGGTTCGCGGCCTCTCCTGCAGTTGGCGGGGTGATGTGCAGCCGCGAGAGGTGAGTGTGCCGGGGGCGTCCAGCAGGGCTTACCTAACTGTCCCGCCCGCAGAGGGGAAGGGGAGGCACTGCCTCCCACTGTCAGGTGCGACGGGCTGCCATTGACCCTCGCGCAGGCGCCGGACCCGGAGGTGGAGACCCAGGACCACACAGCCAATCGTAGAAGGGAGTGGGTGGGATCAAGAGGAAGCCCCACCCACCTGCTCGCGTTTATTCCTCCCGCGGTTTTCCAGGTGTAGAGTAGGCGGGAATCTAGGGCTTAGAGACGGAAGTAGGTTGACGTAGCCGGAAGGGGACTCCTTCTCCGGCGGTAGTGTTGATGTTTTTGAGTTGCTGCTGCTTCTGCGTCTGAGGGAACCGTAGAGGATGGTGTGCGAAAAATGTGAGTTAAGGACCCGCTTCTGAGGAGGAGCAGGCTAGGAAAACCTGACTGGATTTTATTGGGAACTTGGCTGTATCTGTTTTCCCACAGGGCTCCGAGTCTAACCTTTGTCCTCTTGCCGTGCCCCTCCCCAGTGTCCATTTAGTCCTATTTATTTTGTGTTCAGAGTGGTTTCTGTTCTGCACCTCTATTTCCGTTTCTTCCCCCTACCCACGAATATCATCCATTTCAGCTTCTTGACTAGCGCCCTCAGGCTTCAAACGAACCTTCAAAATCGCTTCAGTGACATCGGGAGTTGCAGGATACAGCAAGGAAGAATCCCGGATGCTCAGTTGACAACAACGAATGATTTTTTTAGTACTATGTGCCCCGTGCAATAGTTGAGACGGCTTTGTGTGCTGTTTTTAACTTCAGTAAGTGCCTTGTGCCGTGCAGTATTTAATTTAAAAATTGTTTACCTGAAATTTAAATTTAGCTGGGCATCCTCTATTTTATTTGGTAACCCACAGTCAGCATCCAGTTCAATGTCATATAAACCCTTGGCATGAATCCCTACAGCACTGGGACAGGGGAGCCAGGAAGTCTCACCATCTTCAAAGAAGACTATGTTTTTGTTTTGTTATTGGGGGAGGTTACTGGGGATTATACTCAGGGGCGCTCCACCATTAAGCCCCATCCCCAGCCCTGTTTTGTATTTTATTAGAGACAGGGTCTCACTGAGTTGCTTAGCGCCTCGCCATTGCTGAGGCTGGCTTTGAACTCGTGATCCTCCTGCCTCAGCCTCCCTAGCCTCTGGAATTACAGGCGGGCGCCGCCATCCCCTGCTTTTAGAAAGGTCTTTCCCCCCTGTAGTTAACCACCCATGATTCTATTGCAAACTGTTTTGAGATTTTTAGAAAAGATTTGATTTTTTTTTAACCTTGCAATCTATTTATGTTTAAAAACAGCTTTCATATCTCCAAGTCTCTTTTTCCTCAGGCTAGATATATCTGGCTCTTTTGTGACAAAGTTTCAACTCCTCTTATTATACCATTTACTATCTAATGAACATAATCCATTTTGTTGAAACTTGAGACATAGAAACCCATAGTTTTCAGTTTTGTATTAAAAAATGTTCTCAGATGAGCCACTTAATATTTCTTGGACTCATTTTCTCACCTGAAAAACACATAATTTATGTCATTTTGTGAAAATTAAATAACTTAGATAATGTCTAATACAAAATGGTAAACTTAATATGTACTCGAAAACTTATTATTTCTATCATAACCTGTTCCTTGTGTATGTGGCATTCAGAATTAAACTGCACCATTCTGTGTGGACATAGTGGAGATAACACTTTTCCTCTCTTTAGATTACATACCATATACCATTATCATCTTACATTAAAATTTAAAGCCCAGAAACAGTGACGTTATACCTGTAATCACATCAACTTAGGAGGCTGAGGCAGAAGAATCGCAAGCTCAAAGCCAGCCTTAGCAATTTAGTGAGGCCCTAAGCAACTTAGTGATACGTTGTCTCAAAATAAAAAATAAAAGGGACTTCAGTGGTTAAGTACCCCTGGGTTCGATCCCCAACACCAAAAAAAAAAAAAAATTTAATAAAAATAACTGATGTAATTAATACACCATACAATTCACCCATTTAAAATGTGGTTTTTAGTATATTTGCAGAGTTGTGTGATCATTACCACAATTTTACAACATTTTCATCACCCCCCCACATCATGCTTTTTGGCATTGACACCTTTACTGCACCCTTAAGCAGTTTGGGGGTGGTTTTGTGTGTTAGATTAAATGTCTTTAGATTTTATTACTGCTCTGGTGTCTTTTATGTTGTAGAGTTTTTAAATATTTAACTTGAGCTTTATTTGTAGTTTTTGTCAGTTTTATAATTTTTACTTGAGGAGATAAGAATTCTGCCTGGTTTTACTTGTTTATAAATCTTTTTATAATGTAAGTACTTTGTCCCAAAGGAAATTAAGAATCCTGGGGAATTTATGAGAGTTACTTTCTCAAGGCACATAAAATTTTTGAGAATCCAAGATCCAGAGTGGTTATTGAAATAAAATTGATTTATTTGATTCTAGAGTATGATATGTGTTATGAAGGTCATTCCCTCTTATTACTACTTTCTACCTCTCTGCTTTTCTGAAAAGTCTAACATTGCATTGTTTTTGATCTCTCAATCAGTCAGTTCGTTCCACTCACCCTTAGATTTCTTTCATACATTAAACAAAACAAAACTACACTTTTCAGCTTTCCCTTTTACACTCTTAACTGTCTCTTTCCTGGTACCTTAATTTTTTAAAAGACTTGGTTTTGTTTATTGTCTTCACATTTTCAGAATTCTTAGCACTTTACAAACTGACTTTCTACAAAACACTGAAATAACTTTCAGAAGTTTTCCAGTGACCTCCTTATCACTAAGTTCAAGAGCTTTTGGCGGGAGGTTCTTATTTTATTCTCCAATGTGTTTGGCTTCAAGTAGCACATCCATTCCAGTGAATGTCTACTTCACATCTCCAGCCTGACTTTGCTCATTCTTATGCAGAAAGAAATAATCCTGGCTATTTTGGAGCCTCACATTCAGGACTCTTTCCAATAAAGCCCCAGCATATCTCTTCAGCCTCATATTCACTGACCCTTACCCTCTTCACACTTGAGCCAGCCAAACTACTTTCTGTGCTCGTGTGTACCCTGAACTTTCCATGCCTTTCCTTAGGATGCATCCTTTCTCTAGTTAACTTCATCCTCTTGCTTCCTTTTTCACCATCCCATTTCCATATATTGAAACCCTCTCTGTAATATTCTCCACAAAGCATTCCTGAGCTTCCCATAATCAGAGTTATTTCTTCCTGCATGGAATTTCTCTTATTACTTTAGTACTTAATTTATTTTAGCTCACAATTATACTTTTTATTTTCCATTTTATATTTTGGGTTGAAGTATTCTTAACTATTTGGAAGTCTCTGGTCCCCCTGAGACTCTGATGAAAGGTATAGACTTTTACTGAAAAAAAAAAAAATAAAAAATAAAAAAAAAAAAAAAAAAAAAAAAATATATATATATATATATATATAAATAAATGTATCAGTTGCAAAAATTTAAAAAGTCAAAATTGTAAAAAAAAGAAAAAATATATATATACACACAAAAGGTTTTTGTGTGTGTACCTTTTGTGTATATATTTTTTTCTAGTAAAGATCTATATCTTTCCTACACACACACACACACACACACACACCATAAACACAAACTTTACTTTGTTCATTTATCTCCTAATGTGTGCCTGTGGAACTCAAATTAAGGATTGCTGTTAGAGAAACTAATGAACTTAATTAAATATAAGTTACCTGAAAGGTAGATCTTTGTCCAATTCATGGTTTTATTTTTCTCAGCACTTTGTGTAGTGGCTTGTAGATCATAGATGCTTATTTAGTAAATGTCTACGAAATGAGTTGATTTATCAGATTTCTTTAAAGTATAAATAAACAGTGAAAGTCTACTATAAACCATCTTGTTCTTGGGTGCAGTGGAGCCCACCAGTAATCCCAGTGACTCTGGAAATTCTAGTGGCTGGGGAGGCTGAGACAGGAGTATGGCGAGTTCAAAGCTAGCCTCAGCAATAGCGAGGCACTAAGCAACTCAGTGAGACCCTGTCTCTAAGTAAAATACAAAATACAGTTGGGGATGTGACTCAGTGGTTAAGTGCCCCTGAGCTAAAAAAAAAAAAAAAAAAAGATCTTGTTAGTCTACAAACTTCACTAAGGATCAGTTATCTATTGGCTAAAATTGATATCCTGAGTCTCAATTTACTGGCCTGTACCATTCACAGACTCCTACTATACTATGACTGTTGATAACATTGTGACCCTTAGGCATGATGTAGAATATTTACTAAATAGTAAATTCTACTTTCATTTTTACTATCTTGTAACAGGTGAAAAGAAACTTGGTACTGTTATCACTCCAGATACGTGGAAAGATGGTGCAAGGAATACCACAGGTATTTTTTTCTTTTAGAAAATAGAAATTGAATCAAGTACTTCCTATGAATACGTTTTTAGCTTTTACATTATTTGTAATATGAAATGTTATGTGTTTAGTGTATTTCATCTGTTGAACACTAAAGAATACTGAGTCCCTCAATAATTTAATCTTTTCTTTTAGCTCTTTGACTTATATGTATAGAATAATATAGTAAGCAAGAGATAGCAAAATTATTAAGTGATTTTCAAATGATGATTTCATCTCAGTTTTGTATTTAATTTCCCCCTTTCACCTAGTTTTTAATATTTTTTAACAAACTTAAACTGTTTTCATCTTTATTATCATTAAATGCATGTAGTGAAATATATTTTCAAAGAGAAGGAAAAGAAGTACTTTCACTGTATTCAAGGTCTGTGACACTAAAGTAGAACCTTATAGATTCTTCAGTAGACAGAGAAAATGGAGAACCTTCTAAAGTACTACTTTGATTAAGAAATAAAATTATTGCATTTTATATAAGTTTTCAGTTTCCTTAATAGTTGTTTTCTTTTTAAGTAGTGTCTTAAGAACTTGGCTATTAAATAAGTATTTTAAAAATTTAGATATAGGACACTCTATTGATAAGAGGTTAAAGAATAAACTTTTGAATTAATTGTTAGATTATTAGATATTATATGCAAAATGCATAGAAATAACTCACTAAAAAATATGTATATTTTGATACAGAAAGTGGTGGAAGAAAACTGAATGAAAATAAAGCTTTGACTTCAAAAAAAGCAAGGTGGGTAAGAGCATACATAGAGGAGTTGTAAATTTCCACACTCTTTTACTATTAAGCCTATTGAAGTAAATATGTCATCCATCACTCCATTATGGTAAAACAGAGTTAGGGAGTTCTTGGTATCCAGAGACAAGATAGCTGCTCTAACCTGCTAGTTTCACTGTATCTTTACTGTATCAATATATTAAGATATTAGTGCTACTTCCTTTATATAATTTTATCAGAAAATATGACCTTTTTTATCTACTTCTTAATTATCCAAAGATCATAAGAAATAGGGAAATGTGGAAAGATCATAACCTTTTGAGCTAGAACTAAATTTGAGTGTAGGTTCTATCACTGTCCTGCCCTGTGACCTTAAGTTAAACCATTTTCTTAACCTTTCTGAACTTTTACTTTTTTATTAGAGAATGGACATAAAATTATCTCCCATCTTTAAAAAAAATTTTTTTGACACTATGCTTTATTATATCCAATTTTTAAAATTCCATGAACTCTTCCAGGTGCCACCATTTGCTTGCTTCAAGTCAGAAGTTTTCAGAGGCGTTATCTAGATACTTTCTGAATATCCTTCAGTTCTGTTCTCTCCTACACCCATTCTAGTCATGCTTTCATCCCCACCACAACCTTAAAGCTGCTTATCAGGGTCAGAAGTGACATTTAAAGCTAAGAACCATTTAACCATTATTCTTATCTTACTTCATTAACCCATTAAGTCCCAAGTTTTCAATTCTAATTGAATTTCAATTTTAATTGAATATTTCAAATAATTGGCAAGTTGGATTAAGGTGGTTGGAATCATAATCTAGCACTTACATATTCTTTATTATCATTAAGAACCAAAAGTACATTGTCCTATAAATAGGACATTGAGACAATATAAATATCTTTTTTATATTTATAAAGCATTCTATAACACTTAGAGAAAATATATCTGGTATATTGGGACAAAGTGGGTTAATAACTCTTTTTTGACAACACTTTATTCTCTTGGCTTCTGAAATACCCCATTCTCATGGTTTTCCTCTCAACTTTTGCTGTTCCTTCTCAAATGAGTAACTCAGGACTCAGTATTAATAGTTGTTTCCCCCATTTATAAATTTATAAACTGTCCTAGCATGACTTCAGTTCTTTGGCAACTGCTTTCCTGAATCACCTAATTTGATATGTAACAGAGAGCCTCTTTTTTCTTCAGTCTTCTCATCATAAACTGCCCAATTCAGTCGTTCAAGCCTAAAAGCTACTGATATTCCTCCTTTACCCCCAATTTGCATATCCGTCAGCAAGTCCTGTGGATCTGCCTCTAAAATATAACTTGAATCTATCTGTTTCTGTCCATTTCACTGTTACTGCACTGTTCCAAACCACTATATTTCTTGCTTGCGTGCCGAAATAATACTCTAGCTATCATCCTGCCTTTTCTCTCATTTTCTGCAGTTGTCTTATAGTAATCATAATGGTGATGTAATTTCTTTGCTTAAAATTCTCTAACCATTTTCTTTTTCATGTAGAATAGAATCTAAGTTCCCTACCATGTTCTTAAAGGGTGCTCCTTGATGTGACCTCTCCCTCACTCTGGACTTTCTGTTATACCTCACTCCTCTTCATTTATTATATACCATTCTCATTCGATATTACAAGCCCACTCCCATCTAAAAAGGTTTGTACTGCTGCTCCTTCCTTTGCTCCTTTCTCAAAACTTACATATTTGTTACTTGAGTAAAAGGTGAAATGTCACCTCCTCACAGATGGGTCCATAATCAGCATCTAAACTAGTCTTAGCTCTTTCCCTACATCTCCACTACAGTATTCTGTTGAATTTTCTTAATAAGAGTCATTACTGCTTGAAAAACACTTGTTTTATTGGATTATCTGTGACTACTTATTATTCATCACTTCCTACTAGCATATCAGTTTGGTGAGAGCAAAGACTTTATTTGCTAAGTGAATAGATATTTTTTGACATTATGCCAAAGATTTTGAAATAATAAAAATAATAAAGCTTTTCCTACATACAATATCTGGCACATACTGGGTACTTATTAAATAATTAATACAAAACAATACAGTAGACTTACTCTTCAGTACAGCATCACACTCTGTATAGTTGACCAACTTATTAGTGTGTACTAGGATCATTTTTTCTTGACTTAAGCTATTTGCTTAGATTATATAGTTTTATATACTTTCCTTTATGATCCCAAACTTAACTCTATTATCATTCAAAAGTAGCTATTACTCTTTGGAATGTGTACCACCATATTGCATTGAATCTACACTAGCATTATTTATGAGGTGCATCATTACTTTAATAAAAAAAAAAACACTGCCAAGTAATTGTAAGATTTCAGAGATTAAAATATGTATCTTAGAATTATAAAATACAGTTTTTAAAAGAAGTAATCTCTAGATGTACAGGTCAAAACAAAGAGCTTATTGAAAAGAAGAATGGTGTCTATCTTCTCTTGTGAGGAGTAAAATAATAATCTTCTGGGTTTGGAAAAGTTAACCTCTGAAAATTAGCTGTTGGGCTGTACCCTAGGAAAAAGCACCAGCATCTAGGACACTGTATGAGGATTTATAAAAAATCATTTTTAGTTAGGGAAGCAGTTATAAATCAAAAGTATTTCTTGTCAATTTAAGAGGAACTATTTCTTCTAAGGTTATTCTGCACTCCAAATCACTATTTTTATACAGAAGAAGCCCTGTTATCCAAAGGTATTAGGCCAGTTAATTGAAAATGTCAATCAAAGCAGGCAATCATTGAAAGATACCCATACGTTATTGATAAGTTTAGGTGCATGTAACTTATTTATTTATAAGATACTTATTTATAAGTATAGATGAATTCATCCATCATTTGGTGTTGAGAAAAGACCTTTGGAGTATGATTCTTCTGACAAGTTCTACATCATCTACCTCACATAAGCCATAACCGAATTTTTTTTTTTTTTTTTTTTTTTTTGGTATTTTTAGATTAGAGCAAAAATTGACACTTGGAAAATGTGGAGCCCTGTCACTTATGATTTCCCCCAGTTTTAACAGTTGTTTACCCATACCTACTTTCATAGCAGAGTTAATGGTTCATATATATGCAGTCATCCTAAAGTACTTACTTGGTTTTTATGGAATCAGTCACTCCTTTATATTCACATTTTATCAGTTTTTATAATATTTATGTCACACAAATAGAATGACAAATTTGACAGAACCAGATTTGAGAATAAATACAGCTCTTCCTAAGCATACAGCTTACATAGAAGGAGCAGAGATATTAGACCATAGTCACCCAGGAGAGGTCTGCCTGTCAGCTATAGAATTTGAGAGAAGGAATGGTGAGCATGAATTAATCCTGCATGTTGCTTAAGCAAGTTGAAAGTTTCTATTGTAACATACAATTTTCTTTCTTTAAAATCAATCTCTAGATTTGATCCATATGGAAAGAATAAGTTCTCCACTTGCAGAATTTGTAAAAGTTCTGTGCACCAACCAGGTTCTCATTACTGCCAGGGCTGTGCCTACAAAAAGGGTAAGTTTTTTAAAATACCATTTTTCTATTCCTAACCTACTTCATAACAAAATAGAACTTAAAGCATGTTCATGATTAAAAGTAGATATTTCTTTTTCAACTTTCTGATGCTGGTAAATAATATTTTAAGCTTCAGGATTGACGTAAATAATCTATTCAGTTGGTATTATGATTTGATTGCTTACGTGTTTTCTTTTGTTTCAGGCATCTGTGCAATGTGTGGAAAAAAGGTTTTGGATACCAAAAACTACAAGCAAACATCTGTGTAGATGAACTGATGAAGTTACTGGCTTTCTGTGATTTTTCTTTCTGCTTTGAATTTTCAAGGCATAAATAGATGTTCAACTTAAAAATAACCTATTTCAGGACAAATGATTAAGTTTTAGCCAGGAAAGTTGATCAGTATTCATTCTTTTGCTCTCAAAATGTTCTAAACAGCAAAAATGTAACTAATATTTTCCTTTAAGTGGTTATTTTTCTTATGAGCATTTTTTGAACTAAAGTGGCAAATTTAATGAAAAGGTATTTCTGAGTTCTGTATGCACTTTTTAACTTAACATTGTTTTATCTTATCCCCTCCATCTACTTTTATTTATAGATATTGTAAAAGTGAGGAGATTATTGATACTTTGCCTTGAACTTGGCATCCAGAATGAGAATTCATACTTCATTCCCTTACTGATGGCATAGTTCTTAAGAGTCAGCAATCCCTTAATGAATTGCAGTTTCAGAGGATATTTAAATATTTGAGGCCATTATTGCTGAATAGTTCCTTAGTAATTAATTCAGACCCAAATCAAAGACAAGTTGGATTTGTGATTTTAAAAAAATTTGTTTTTGAAGTCAAAGTGCCAGTTCCTTTCATATGAGAACAAGAATACAAGGAGTACCTGTGTGTCCATATGAATACACTGGTTTTCCAAAAACATTACACATATTAATCGCTTGAATTCAAATTGATGTGAAAGCCATGAGAACGGTGTTCATCCATGTTGATGTGTATTGAACATGAATCCCCCTCCTTTAGAAAAGCTCTTTGAAGCAGATAACAAACTTTCTTTTTTTAACCTCCTTCCCACCCCTCAAAGAAATAAATAGAACAAAGCAAACATCTCGACTCTCTTTTATAATGTAGATAACTTTTTAAAAATTTTTTATTCTAATTTGTTATATATGACAGCAGAATGCATTATAAGTCATATTAAGCACATATAAAGCACAATTTTTCATATCTCTGGTTGTATACAAAGTATATTCACCCATTTGTGTCTTCATACATGTTCTTAGGATAATGATGTCCATCTCATTTCACCCTCATTTCTACCCCCATGCCCCCTCCCTTCCCCTCCTACCCCTTTGCCCTGTCTAGAGTTTGTCTTATCTTCCCAAGCTCCCCCCGCAACCCCACTATGAATCAGCTTCCTTATATCAGAGAAAACATTCAGCATTTGTTTTTTGGGGATTGATTAACTTCACTTAGCATTACATTCTCCAACTCCATCCATTTACCATGATTTTTTTTCTCTTTTATTGCGGAGTAATATTCCATTGTATATATATATATACCACATTTTCTTTGTCCATTCATCTACTGAAGGGCATCTAGGTTCACAGTTTAGCTATTGTGAATTGTGCTGCTATAAATAATGAAGATAAATTGAGAGTTGAAGTTTCAATAAAGTTCTTCCTTATATTGCTTTCACAAATTCAAAACTTCTCCTTTTAAAATTTGCAACCTACTATAGGTGACCAAAAGGATATTCCCTATTTCCAATAGCAGTATGTATAAATTTGTGTCACTATAAAATATGTAGAATATTGTAGATAACATGATAATTTATATGGTAAAGACATTGCTTTTATTGTCTTAAAATTACTATGAAAATTATTTAAAGTTTTAACTGTACATTATTTTTTCAAATAGTATTTTTTAAAATACATTGTTATTTTCCCAGAAAGATTACAAGAATAATGCAAAATAAATAGTATCTCTGAAGCAAGAAGTATTCTCCTACGCTTTTATCAATTTGGGATTTTCAATTAAAATCATAGCACAAGGAACTTGTAGTTATACCCAGTCAGAGAGTGTCCAACATCTATTAAAAATTGGATTGGTTGACTTTGAAAAAAATAAATTTCTCAGGAATTATCTGAGACATGGACTTGTACAACTTTTTTTTTTTTTTTTTTTTTTTTTTTTTTGATACTAGGGATTGAACTCAGGTACCATGAGCCACATCCACAGCCCTATTTTGTATTTTATTTAAAAATAGGGTCACTGAGTTGCTTACACCTTGCTTTTTTTCCTGAGGCTGGTTTTGAACTCCCCATCCTTCTGCCTCAGACTCCTGAGCCTTTTATACACACTCCTTGAGTAGCCTCTTTCGTTCCAGTGGCCAGACTGTGGAGTTTTTTGTTAGTATTATACCTCAAGGCAAAATATGTTAGTAAACTTCATATTATCTAAAAAAAATGGTAATGTAACTATTGTAAATTGAATAGAAGTAGCTACTAGATGAGAATGAAAACCCCAAATGAAAATGTGCTTTTGTAAAAGAAAAAAAAGCAAAAATTTTAGAATTAAGGCCAAACATAAACTATCAAGGCAAACATAAAAGTGATGAAAGAGCCTATTTTTAAATTCCAATTTATTTATTTTGTGATGCTGGAGATTGAACTCAAGTGTACTCTACCTCTGAGCTATATCACCAACCTTTTTTATTTTTTAGTTTGGAGAGAATCTTGCTAACTTGCCTAGGCTGGTCACAAGTTGGCAACTTGTGATCTTCCTGCCTCATCCTCCCAAGTAGCTGGGATTACAGGTGTGCCTGGTAGAGCCTTTTTTTTTTTTTTTTTTTAAGTCTCAGATTATATTTTTAAAATACTGGGCACAAATACCAGTAGAATACTTGAGTAAATTTTTATATTCATCAGAATATATAACCACCCAAATGATGGAACATGTGTGCAGAAATTTAATGTTTCCCATATTTATCATTTACTCATCTCATCATATATATTTTTTTCCTTGACCCATTGGAGAGCATGCTGCAGACATTGCACCCTTTACCTTTTAATACTGCATATGTAATTCATAAGAAGCAGACTATGTCCAATTGGTTTTTGGTTTTCATCTTGGGTTTTTTGTTGTTGTTAGTTTGTTTTGTTCTTTATTTAGTTTTTGGTCCCATGGGCAATTTCTTTTTAGATACAGAACCTAATCCAGTATTGTATGTTGTATTGTCATGACTCTGTAGAACAGTTCCTCAGCCTTTCTCTGTCTTTTCTAATGTTGATATTTTTGAAAAATACAGGATAGCTGAAGAGTAGAATATTCCTCAGTTGGACTTTTCTGATGTTTCCTCATAGAGTATTATGCAATGTCATGGGAATATTGTAAGAGATGTATCCCCTCATGTTTCCAATCCAGAGGCACAGAAGGTCCCTTGGCTCCTTATTGTTGATAGCTAATTTTGGTCACTTGAGTAACATATTATCCAGTTTCTCCACTGTGTAGTTACTGTTTTTCCTTTTGCAACTTTTAGGTCATTTGTTAGGAAGAATTTTGAGACTGTGTTGATAATTCTATTCCCATCATATCTATCCCTTTTAGATTTAGCATCTGTTGATAATTTTAATCTGAGTAATTTTTACTAGAATGTTTGTAAAATTTTATTTTCCTAACTTTCTGTACTTATTAGTAGTCATTCAGTAAGGAAGATGTTTCCCCTTATCTGTCATCAGTTTAGAATAAATGCTTTCTTCTGAACCATTTGAATATTCATTATAGACATAAAATGTCTTCTTCCCCCTAATACTTAAGAGCAAGGATGTTCTCCTTTATAATCATAGTAAAATTATCAAATTGCAGTATTAAAATCAATGCAATTCTTTTATCTGATTTTTCCATATTACACTGTTGTTCCAGTAGTGTTCTTTGTAAGAAAAAAAAAAAAAAAATCTGGTCTGGGATCCAGTCTGGGATTATACATTACATTTGATTGTCATGTCTCTCGTTTCCTTTAATCTGAAACAGTTATTAACCAGGTTTTCAAAAATGCCAAGATCAAGAAACACTGGGTTTTTCTGATATTTCTTCAAAATCAGATTGAGCTTATGCATTTGGGGCAGAAGTGACCCTATCCTTTTTACAACATCTTATGGTATTAGTTGTTCTGTTAAAAGGATGTTAATTTTGATAACTTGTTTTAGATGGAATCTACTAGATTTTTCTGTTGTAAGTTTATGGTTTTTCTATTATATTAATAAATGTGGGGATATACTTTTAGAGAAATATTCTGTGTCTCAACAGTTTCACACAATAATTCCAATGGCATTACTCAGCTGAATTAATTGTTATTCTGATGTTTGTCAAATGGGTTTTCCAAATCTATCATTCTTTCTGTATTTATTAGGTGGCATTCTACTTTAAGGAAAATCCTCCTATTTCTCTCACTCATTTATATAGTATAACCTTGTAGATTCCTGTATTCAGTCTGTTACTATAATTTGTTTTGATATCAAATTATTCCAGATTTGGAATAATCTTTTCAAGCAGTTCTTGGGTCTCTTTGACATCTTATTATTCTTAGAGCAACTCCTTACTTTCCAACGCAGGATATTACAGGTTCATCTTTGTTTTCATTTTTTTTTTCCTCCCACTCCAGCTCTGGAATTAGTTAACATTTCCCCAGTGTCCTTAATTTCCTTTAATGGGGATTGGTGTTTAGAAACTAAGATCTGAATCTCCTTAGTTGTCATTGCTTTTAGGCCCTTTGGTAGAAAGAGCCAGGAAACCTATATATTAGAAATCACAAGTTTTAGTGATACCTCCATTTTCATTCTAGGCCCCCAGGGTTCTTCCTTGCCTTTCCCCATTCCATATTTGTATTGTCTTCCATAGTGAAAACTGGTTCTCAGTGTCATCAATATGGTTACTCATTTGTAGAACTTAATTTTTTTATATTGGATATGTATACAACTTATAATTAAAATTTATAAGTTTTAAAAAGTATTTGGGCAAGCCACAGTAGGGTTCCATGTGGTAATGTCATTTATCAGTCTGTCGTTATAGGAAGAAAGCTTGGGAACTTGTATGTATATGCTGTCTTCTAGATAAATTTAGCAAATTGTGCTAAGTACTTTTTTTTTTTTCCAATTGAGCCAACATTTATTGGACTTCTTTATTTTTATTCCTAGTCAGACTGCTATTATAGATTCTAAAATTTTTTAACCAAGTACTTGATATGTAGTGCATCAAATTAATATGAAATTATAAAAGTAATGTGTATCAACAGAAACAAAGAAAATATTTTGAAAGAATACTAACTAGGAGAGACCAATTACAAAGCAACGATTATATTAAAGAGTTAGAAACTGAACGAAGGTAGTCCTGGGAGAATGGAAATAAAGAAGAGATTTGAAAGAAATTCAAAAGATTTGAAAAGACTCAAGATTAACTGGGGGGAAATGAGATGACTGTGAGTCACAGTGGGCCTTATTTAAACCTAGCAGTAGTAGGTCTCTCCACTAGATGGCAATGATGCTCTTAGTTTTTAATTTGCCTCTATGGTAAAAGATTTGTAGTTACAGCAACTTAAAAGTCAAAATGGACTTAAAGTTCTCAATATTTCTGTAAATAAGATTGCCAGAGAATTTTGCTTTACAACATTAAAGGTCCAAGAAATATTTACATGTGCATATACATACAGGAAAGAAATACGTGTATATACATACAGATATACTTCAAAATGTGACTGATTACATTGGCAGAAGTAAAATGGTAACCCTCGGAGGCCAGAAACAAAGAGAAAGTACAAATTTAAAGGGTAAAGTAGCACCAAAGCCAGTGCTTATATTAGGAATGTCCGCTAATACTTGAGGATCTAAACCTATATTTGATTTGATTGCAGTACTGGAAATTGAACCCAGGAGCACTCTTAACACTAAGCCACATCCCCAGTCCTTTTTTATTTTAAGACAGAACCTCATTAAGTTGCCAAAGGCTGACCATGAATTTATGATCCTCCTGCCTAAGCCTCCTGAGTAGCTAGGATTACAAGCATGGATAATCACTGTGCCTGGAAAAAGCTACATTTTAAAGAGCATCACAGATACTAACCAAGAGAAAGTAAAAAGGTAGGTCCTAAGATCCTAAGGCATAAAGTGTTACTAAAGATAAAGATCATTATATGATACAAGGTTCAAGTTTCCAAGAAGACAAAATTCTAATGATGATATAGCTTCAAAATATACAAACAAAAAATTGTAATGGAAGATGTTCCACATTGCTTGCAGTAAATTGATAGAACAAGCAGTCAAAAGATGATAATTCAGGAAGATTTAAACAATTAACAAGTTTGATCGAACAGACAGAATATACACCCAGCAAGTATAAGCATCATTAAACAAACAGGGAACATCTACAAAAAGTAATCATGCATTAAGCCATCAGGTCAAGATTTGATTTTATAGAAAAACTAGTTTTTAACCACAAATATTAAGTTAGAAGTGGATAGCAGAAAGATAATTTTTAAATATTTGGAAATTTCAGACACTTTTAAATAATCAATGATACAAAGAACCATAGGAAATTGAGAAATATTTAGGATCAAATGACAAAATATTTTGTCAAAATTGGCAGAATACAGCAAAAGTGGAATCTAGAGGGAAATATATAGCTTTAAATATTTATATAGGAAAAATTAATGAGCTAACCATAAAACTTATGAAAACAAGAAAATGGGTAGAAAGTAGAAATTAATAAAGAGGATAAATGAATCCTATCTAAAAATTTATTAGAACTCAGTAAAGCAAAAATTTGGTTCTTTAATAAAATTCTCAAACCTCTAGCAAGACTGGTCATGTCAGGAAAGGCCAATTTTATAAATAAATGAAACAATTATAGATGCAATAAAGATAATATGAACTATTTTGTGTTAATATATTTGAAATTTTAGACCAATATAAAAATATGCCAACTGAAACTACTTGAGAATAAATTAAAATTTTGTAAATTCTATTAACATTGAAGAACTTTTATCAGGCATTGAAGACATACCAGAATAGAGTGATTTTGCAGGCAAATTGTACCAAAATTCAAATAACAGGTAATTCCCATTACACAACTTTTTCACACAATGAAAAAATAGGAAGATCATTATCACTCATGAGCAAAGATGGAAAATATTAGAAAATTAACCCAGCAATGCATAATAGTTAGTAATACATTGTGATCTGCGTGGTTTTAGTAATGCAAGTGTGGCTCACATTTTTTTATTGTTTTTTTATTTGTACATGACAGTAGAATCCATTTTGATATATATATCCTATTCTAATTAGGATCCCATTCTTATAGATGTGTATGATGTGAGATTCACTGTAATGTATTCATATATAAAAATAGAAAAAATATGTCAGATTCATTCCATTGCCTTACCTTTTCCTATCCCACTTCCTTTCCCTTCATTCTCCTTTGTCTAATCTACTGAACTTCTATTCTGCCATTCCCCCTTTTGTGGATTAGTTTCCACATATCACAGAAAACATTTGACCTTTGATTTTTTGGATTGGCTTATTTCATTTAACATGAGTCTCCAGATCTATCCATTTCCTGGCAAATGTCATAAAATCGTTCTTGATGTGTATATATACCACATTTTCTTTATTCATTCATCCATCAATTGAAGGCACCTAGGTTGGTTCCCATAGTTTAGCTATTGTGAATTGTGCTGCTATAAATATTGATGTGGCTGCATCACTGTAGTATTCTTATTTTAGATCTTTTGGATATATACCAAGGAGTGGGATAGCTGGAATTACCTGTTATTTGAATTTTGGTACAATTTGCCTGCAAAATCACTCTATTCTGGTATGTCTTCAATGCCTGATAAAAAGTTCTTCAACGATAATAGAATTTACAAAATTTTAATTTATTCTCAAGTAGTTTCAGTTGGCATATTTTTATATTGGTCTAAATTTTCAAATATATTAACACAAAATAGTTCAAATGGTGATTCCATTCCTAGTTTTTTGATAAATCTACCTACTGCTTTCCAGAGTAGTTGCATCAATTTGCAATCCTACCAAGGAGTATACCTTTTCCCCTTATCCTCACCAACATTTATTGTTACTTATAATCTTCATAATTGCCATTCTGACTAGAGTCAGATGAAATCTCAGTGTAGCTTTAATTAAATGTATCTTTAATTTGCATTTCCCTAATTACTAGAGATGTTGAACATTTTTTTCATGTATTTGTTAGCCATTCTTCTTTTGAGAAGTGTCTGTTGAATTCCGTTGCCCATTTATTGATTGAGTTATTTGCCTTGGTGGGTTTTTTGTTGTTGTTGTTTGTTTCTTTGTTTGTTTTGTGTGTGTGTTAAGTGTTTTGAGTTCTTTGCTTGTCTTAGAAATTAACACCCTATCTGAGGTGCAAGTGGCAAAGATTTTTCTCCTATTCCATAGGCTTTCTCTTCACACTCTTGATTGTTTCCTTTGCTGTGAAGAAGCTTTTTAGTTCGATGCCATCTCTTTTATTGATTTTTTCAATTTTACTTCTTGCAGTTTTAGAATTTTGCTAAGAAAGTCAAGTTCCTGAGCCAGTATGTTGGAGTGTTTTGCCCCAAATTTTAAAAATCTATTAAATTAACCACATTAACAAATTATAGGACAACTACATGGCCATCTCAAAAAGTGCAAAAAAACTCATTTAATAAAATTCAACAATTTATCATAAGGGAAACTATTAGAAAACTACAATAGAAAGACATTCTTTAACCTAAGGTATGGACCTTCTAGAATCCCTACTAATTGCCCTGATAGATCAATGAGGATTCTTTTCTACTCTGCAGTTATTTGAACAGGTATTTATTCTACGTGAGATCTGGGCACTCCTTTGCTCCCAGCTCACCTTTTGTTCTTCTTCAGCCTTATGAACTCATATGCTACACGTGTATAGCCTAGTATTCAGCAAAGATAAAAGAGTGTTTCTTTGAAAGGTTTCCAGAACTCTTTTTTTCTGTATAGTTGTACCCTCTGCAAAACTCTGCCCTACATCTTCTGTCTCACACTGCCTGAAGTCTAGTCTTTTTCTTGACTTAGTAAGATTGATAGAATCTGCCTGGATATGGAATGTGCCTCCAGGACACACCCTCTTAGGAATCACAGTCCTGTGCTGCCCTTTGTCTAATATGAAAACCAATTTTCTAAATTTTGCCCAGTTTTCCAGTTGTTTACAGCAGGAAAGTAAATCTGATCCCTAGTATCATGGTCACAAGTGAAAGTTTATTACAGATGGACTAAGACTTATGACAGATTCTCATCTCAATAAACCCATTGTAAGTTGAATATATTATAAATCAAAAATGCATATAATACCTAACCTCCAAACATCACAGTTTGGCAGCACAGTAAACTGAAATGTTGGTTGTTCATTCTTGTGATCTCATAACTGACTGGTAGCTCCAGCTTGATTCTCAGCTATATGATCATTTTTTTTTGTTGTTGTTGTCTGCTTACTCTTAATAGAGCAGGGACACTGTTGGATTGTTTGTCAACTCTGCTTATACTGGTGGGCCAGTTGACCATGGGTTTAATGTAAGGCAGACTTTCTCTAATGACACTTTTGACTGTATAACTCTTTGTTGGAGGAAACTTTCCTTGTGCAATATAGGATGTTCAGTAGCATCCTTCACTTCTATGTGCTAGATGCCAGTAGCACATCCCATGCCATTGGTAACCCCAGCCCCTGGGTTTGTGGCAATTCAACATGTCTCTAGAGATTGCCCTAAGCCTTCAGCTGAGAATTGCTGATGTAGGATGATCTGTCTGGGATGTTCATGAGTGGACTCTTAAATTTTATATCTAGGTATTCCCCATCGGATAGTCCTCTAATTTCTCTTGCCTGAAGGATGAAGTGGGAGAGCAGGGAGTCTTTAAATACCCTCACCTGTGCCTCGTGCTCCTTCATCTCGAAGCTATCTATTTTCCTCTCAGTAGCCTTCACCTCAAGACTTTGGTGAGTGTGGGAGAGACAATCAACCAGTGGTAAGGAATGGGGTGAAAGAAGAAATCCAAGAATTCACATGACTCTCACAGATCTTTCATTTAATTGGTCTTCCTTAAGTCAACATTCCCAATTCACAGTACTTCCAGAGGTGCCATCAGTTCTTGGGCCTGTTGAAGATTCTAAATTTTTTTCCTATAATAATGTCACTTTATGATGACTCTTCAAGTCTGCCAACTGTTATCAGGTGTCTCTGCTTTCCATCCTCCAAAATTTGGCTCCTTTGATATCTTCTTTAACTTTCTTTATCCGTAGGGTTCATGGCACTTTCCCTCAAAATAGCTTTGATGTAGTTATAGAGGGAAAAGTTAAGAAAGATCAAAATTAGACATGTTTTATTCTGTCAGTTTTTTCTAGAAGCTTCCGTTTCTTGCACTTTTGATAATTTCATCATGTTCCTAATAGTCACCAGTTATTTGGGGAAGTTGGTTGTTCAGGCGAAAGGGACAGCTCTAACCTATTTTCTTCCCATCTTTCCTTGTGCCTTGCTGGGGCTAGAGCCTGGTGGTAGAACATGGGTTCCCCAAGCCCTGAGGTCAATCCCCAACATAAAAAAAAAAAAAAGAGTTAGTTGTAGCCACCAACCAACCAAGTCATGTGGAAAAGTAAGCTATTAGTATTGAGAAGAGGCCCACTCAAGAAAGACAGCTCTTGAATGAGAGAAGAAACTGGGCGTGGTTGCCTATGCCTATAATCCAGACTTCTCCAGAGGCTGAGACATGGGAATGGCAAGTTCAAGGCTAGCCTAGAAAAAACAGAAGATCCCATCTCAAAAACTAAAACTTATAAAAGAATGGGGGGAAAGGATTTTATAAATCCAGAGTGGTGTCATTGGAATGTAAGGATTTTTGAAGAGCAACCAGCTTTCTTGGATTATAGAACCAGAAAGAAACTGAAATGCTTTCTTTTTTACTGCTACTTTTTCAGTGAACTTTTTGTTTGCTTGGTACCTGGGATTGAACCCAGGGTTGCTTTACCACTGAGCTACATCCCCACCCCTTTTTATTTTGAGAGGGGGTCTTGCAAAGTTGCTTAGGGCCTCCCAAAGTGACTGAGGCTAGCCTTGAACTTGCAGCTCTCCTGCCTCAGCCTCCCAAGTCACTGGGATTTCAGGTGTGCAACCCTGTGCTTGGCCATGAACATACCTTGGACAAGGCCCATCAGTTACTATTCCAGCACCTGAGTCCACATGACCCTTCTGGCTCCACTCTGCCAACAACTGCATCTTTCCTCTTGTTTTTAAGTTCAAATTACTGAAAAAAGAATTACAGCCTAGTTCCATATTTCTATACAGTGTATAAATTAAACATAACCAAGTGACCAGCATGGGAGAAAGTGGTGGGGTAGGGGAGGTGTTACATAGCCATATCCATTCAGCAGGGACCTTATATGTGGCAGGAAAATTGACCTACCCAGGCCTAAATGAAACATTGGTTTTAATGAATCTGAATTAAAATAGAAGCTAGAACTTTTAAGTATACAACCTTAATTTTTGAAGTTGGTGTCAAGTGCAGAATCCATGTACCTTACAAAGCCATTGTCAAGATGAAAGTGTAAAAAGTATGGGATTGGCTTAGTATGGTGATTCCTTTCATTGAAATGGTTTGCACCTCAAATTAACTACTCTCCATGATTCCTGCAAGTCTGCTGTGTGCTGAGGCATCTGTTCTCTCTGACGTCACCAGTCCTCAGCCTGTATTTTTTACCTAATGTTTACAAATTCCAAAGCATACTAAAGTGCCCTCAACACTCAGCCTCACAGAATTTGGTCTGCTGTGGAGCTCTAAGGAACTCACTATTTTTCCAAAATAATGTATGATGTTTCTACATCTATGAGATTGTTCAAAATCAAGGGTCAGCAAACTACAGCCTATAGGCAAGTTACCTATTTTTGAGGATAAAGTTATATGGGAACATAGCCATAGCCATTCATTAACATGTTGTATAAGGCTGCTTTTGTGTATGATGGCAGAGTTACAAAGCCTAAAATGTTTATTGCTTGGCCCTTTAAGAAAAATTTTGCAGACCCCTCTTCTAGTTAGTTCTAGAAATGATCAGCATGTTTGGGAAAACTTTGGGTTGTTGTAAAGGTTCATAGCTGCAAAGTAGTGGTACAATGTTTTCCCAGGCTATTTTTATTGTTTCTTAATTCCTTAATCACTTTAAGGATTAAATTTAGAGCCAAAAGTCACTCAGACATCTCTAAAGATTATCTTACTGGCATAAGCTAAAGCACATATTATTGTACATTCATGGACTGAAATATTAAGTAATTTGATCTAAATGATTGTTTACAGTTTAACTCAAATGTACTCAGTCTGTTCTGGTTATTTATTCAAGGATTATATTTTCTTGCCACATTCACTCAAGAATAATAGTATGTGATCATTTCCTGTGTGATCTGTAATGTGGGGACCTCTCTCCAAATGCAGCCCTCTGATTTGTTTCCATGATGTGGAGTTGGCCTTTAGGTGATGTGATTGAGGTTTCCCAAACAGGATGTTAATTTTCACTCTTCACAGTTGGCGAAACAAAATCCTTTGTATGATTTTGAAGGCCAAAGAGCCTCATATCCTCTCACACCATCTTTAATTTATAAAATAAATGTTAACTTGGTTTCTTTGTGCATCATTTGCAACAAACTTGTATTTTTAAGGTGCTCTTCCCAACTCAGGCAAGCACACTCAGCTAAAGCAGCCTTTTGGAAACAAATGAGTTTTAGCCAAGAGTTTAATGATAAAAATACATGCTTGCAAAAGTTCTAAGCAGCACTCTGGTGCCTCCTACACAGTTTTACCAACAAACTCTTTGCCTGAAATACAAAATCTTTAAGGCAGCCTCCACTTTCTCCCTCCAAGAGGGAAGAGGAAAGAAAGGTTGTGGCTTTTGCAATACAGAGGACCCTCCTCTTCAGTGTCCTCTCACAGGTTCCTGATTCCCACAGTACAAGTTGAAAAAATGAGAAAAGAATCTTCGTGCCAAGACATGCAGCAGTTAACTCTTTTGAATGAGAAAAATGTGTGTTCATGACCACCAAACTGAGACAAACAGCCATCACTGCTACTGGAAACTGGGGACTGGGTCTGAGCCAGAGCAGCTGCTCTCTGTGCCTCTCCTACTTAAGAGGAGACTAGCCTGCAGACTGGCCTGTCACAGCTTGCCCTGCCCCAGAACCTTGGACTCCCTCTCTGAAGTTTCCACTTGTTCCATCTTGTTCTACCCAGTAGACCGTCTCTGGCACCTCTTCTTTGCTAGGCATTTTGCTTTGGTGAACCCTACAACCTGCATTTTCTCCAACGTAGCACTGAAGTTTCTCCTTAACCAGTCTTTCCCTGGCCTCTTCCCTCTCCCACTAAACTGTAAGACCGCCCAAATCCAAAGATCATGGTTTTCGTTTGTTTTTTGTACTAGGGATTGAACTCAGGAGCACTCAACCACTGAGTCACATCCTCAGCCCTATTTTGTATTTTCTTTAGAGACAGGGTCTCACTGAGTTGCTTAGCGCCTTGCTTTTGCTGAGGCTGGCTTTGAACTTTCAATCCTCCTGCCTCAGCCTCCTGAGCTGTTGGGATTACAGGCATGCAACACCGAGCCCAGCAAAACCATATATTTTTTTGTTCAACAAGACTCTTATATAAGGTTGCCAGAATTAAAATTGGGGTTACTTATTCCCAAATATGTAGTCCACCACAGGAATTCGATTGTTTTGAATGAAAGAAAAAGGGATGGGACTTCAGACTGAAAGGGGCAAAAACAGCAGTGTTATAGGCAGTTGTATTTCCAACAGCCCCATGAGCAGGGATTTGCAGAGTTGAATGAAAGAAAGCCACCGAGGGTGGCCATTGACAGTGAGCCTCTGCTTTCACTTGCTGTCTTCCCACCCAACCTCTCCCAAGACTCCTTCAGGCTAAGTGCTGCAACATACAACTGATGAAGCTTTTGTTAGTCACCCAATTCTTTTAAAAATCCCTTTATTTCAGCTTTGTGTCCAAAAGTCCAGGCACTTAGCTCCAGAGGCCCCTGTGTGGAACATTGTCAGGAGCCTATAGAAAAACTGTACTAGCGCCCAGGGGGCTTATTTTGATTATCCTCTAAAATTTCACTTTTTGCTCTGTGTCTGATTTCATGGGAGACTTATTTTTCTTCTAGACTCTGGATCCATGAAATCTATGCTAATTTGTGTGTGTGGGAGAAGAGTATTAGCCTATTCCTTTACCATGTGTTTACTCTTCTTATTCCTTCCTTCACCTAGAAAGCTCTCCTAGTTTGTGCTCCTTACCTCAGAGAAGAGGAGTGAGAGTAAGGGACAGAGA
Organism: Callospermophilus lateralis; assembly: GCF_048772815.1. Taxonomy (NCBI): domain Eukaryota; kingdom Metazoa; phylum Chordata; class Mammalia; order Rodentia; family Sciuridae; genus Callospermophilus; species Callospermophilus lateralis. Next base: position 36,836,102 of record NC_135318.1, read on the forward strand.
AACAAAAGTAGCTGCCCTTAAGGAAGAAAAAAAACAAACAAAAAATAATGACATAGACAAAATATTTGGAAGAAAAGATAATGACAGTAGAAAAGAGAGAAAAAAAAAATCTCGGAGAGAGGAAATGAAGCCATAGGAAAATAGAAATGGCAGAGATAGTGTGGAGTCCTGAGCCCTTCCCCAGGCTCACTTGAGAAGGTCACAGTTCCAGATGTCTTTGAGGTACTTGTTCCTTATCCTCAATAGAACCCCAGGAAAGTGGCAAGACCCCAGAGAAGAAATGGGTGCATAGTTGGTCCCTGCTAAAGAAAACTGAGGCAGGCAGACATGCTGTTTTGCAGCCCCTTGTAAGATAAAAAATGCCTCCTTGTGACCAAGAGGATGACAGAAATGGAGGTACTCCTGGGCCTGAATGAGGTCATCAAACTGTGAAGAATGGCTCAGTAAATGCCAGTGCAAAACAGTGATCCTGAGGTCCATGTTAGTCCCTCCACTCCTCTCCCACTGCACACCTTGCATCTCATAAGCCCATTACAGAAAGGCTTTTCCTAAATACAACCCCAGGGAAAGGAAAGGTTGAAGGCCATGAGTTCACTGAGGGTTCATTTCTAACAGTTTAAAGAAATGGAGGCTTGAAGTCAAAAGTAGTTGAAGTTCTCACATCAGCATGTGGAACTGTATCCACGGCTTGCGGTTTACTTATATTCAGGGTTGACATTCCTAATGAAGGAGCAGTGCTCAGTTAGCCACTTAAAGGTCTTCTCAAAAAGTGTTCAGGTTCAAGAAACCAAGTAATGGGTATACTGTCCAACATATGCCATGAAAACAGAGCCAATAAACAGGGGAAATGTTCTCTCCTGATGATAAGAGGTCTCTGTTCTCCACCCCAAAAATCAAGACAAACAATTTGCTAAGTGTGGAAACTGCATTTCAACATTAACAAATAAATAAATAAATAACCTCAAGCAAGATCCTAGCTTCACTTTTAGTATCAGTTGATCAAGAAAATAGAAAGCTAAGATGTATTCAATAACGTTAAAAATCAATTTATTTTATTCATTGTAATAACATTTATGCATATTTGGAAAGTAACCCATATAGATGAGCACATATTGCACTCGATCTACTGAGAGAACACTCACATGGGTTTGCAGATCCCTTGAAGTGCCTAGAGGTCTGAGGGCCACAAGTTGGAACCTACTGGGCCAAATTATTTTAAATTGGTCTTGTTTAGAAAATCCAGCATGTATGATGGCAATGTCTTGCAGAAATCTCTCTCTTAGTATTCCAGTCTGAGGACTCTGGCAGAAGTAATAGCCTGCTGCAAAACGGATCACCCTTTTTTGTTTGCAAAGTCTTCATACCAGCTGAATCACAGCTTGCTTTGCACTTCTCGTAACACCTTGCAACATCACAAAATATTTGCTGGAGTTTGTGGAGGGCGGCTGCAGAATTAGTAAACTGAAAGGAGGCCTTCCTTCACTCCCACCCCTGTCAGCACCTTCTGTTCCAGCAGACCCAAAGGCAGCTTGAGAACTCTGATTGCTTCTCCAGAGTATGACAATTCTTGGCACCATAGCCTGGGGCAAGGATGGAAGCAAAGGAAACATTATGGAGTTTTGCAGGTGCCAGTACAGAATATTGTCACTTTACAGAATTGAATGTATAATGACTTCATGAAGGTGAGTTGCTATGGCAACTAGCATTCTCAACTTTTATATCTGGAAGTAAGAGTGGTGTGGGCCATTTCTATTTGGACTATATATTCTGGGTTTAATGAGTAACTACCCATGCTCCAACTCCTAGGTAACCAGGCTCATGCAATGCTAGACCAGGAAGGGACCTTAGCAACCATCTAGTTTCACCTCTTAGGTTTATAGATAGGGAACTGAGATTCAGAGAAGTGACGCTTCATAACTAATATGTGTTGGTCCTGAGCCCATGTTTCCCCACTTAGTTTTCTAGTGCTCTGTTCTTTATATGTACTGCCTTTCTGAATGAACTCACCCAACTTTCATGACTAGATAAACTGAAATGGAACCTCAGGTAGATAGAGGGTCACTGTCATTTACCAATGGTATGTTAAATCAAGTCCTATGGATGTCCTGGCGTCTCAAGGATCTATCTATCTTCATCAGAGTAATCCCAGATTTCACATGCAAAAACCTTTTACATATCCAGAATGATGGACAGTACTGAGGAAATAGAAGTGACTTGCGGGGACTTGATCTAGTTTTATGGTTCCAACATATTATATAGATTAGCAATCTGCAAAGAAAGAGAATATACTCCACTTACAGTGAACATAAGGTTAACTTCCTTCAGTGATTTATAAAATGCATCCTTTAGGATTTTTCAAGGCCTCCTTTCATGAATAATTCTCACACAAATACACGCAAAAATATTTTGGATAAGAATTTTATCCAGTTAATAAATCACCAGCCCACAGAAAATTGAACTATTAGAAGTTTTCATAGGTTCTTGTAGAGAAGAAAGGCAGAAGTTTAGAGTATTTACTACCATTATTTCAAAAGCAAATCTAAATCCAAAATTAAAACTTAAAAAATGAAATTAAAGTGTTAATTCATTTTAAACATATACATGAATAAAAACATTTGATCCTCAAAAATCTTAAAATGTGAAAATCATCTGGAGATTCTACTAACATGCAGATTCTGTCTCAGGAGGTCTGGAACAAGAGTTTGCATTTATAATAAGCTCTTGTGTGGTGTCAATGCCTCTGGTCCTTGGTTTATACCTTAAGTAGAAAAGGGCTAGTTTACTTGAGGCCTCCCTGGATTTGTTTTCTTTCAGTGTCAACTCTGACTTTCAGATCTCTGACTACCCCAGTCACAAGAACGTTTCTGGTTAAATTTTATCCACATGGCACTTAGGTGCTGCTGTGTATCAACATGTCCCATAGGTACATGTAATATCCCCAATCTGATCTTAACCCATCTGCATTTGCTCAGCCCTGTGTGTGCACATAGTTGCTGAATGAAGAACTAGTGATGATTGATTGATCCACTGAAAATGATTTCCTCCTTTCTCAGAATGCTCATCCATGAACTCAATTTAAAATACAAAGAAACATTGAGTCTATTCTTACTCTTACTTTCCCTCCTCTGTAAGTTGACATTTTTTAGAAATCAATGGCTGTGTAGAGACTACTCATTGGGTCTGTGACAAAATAACGAGTTGTTAGGATTTCGTTTTAAAGGACAAACCAGTTACTGGTTGTAGTAGGCCATCAGAGTGGAAGCACTAGAGTATATTAGGAAGGACACAGCTTTTGGTGCACCAAGCACCAAAGCATCACTAAGTCAGAAAATACCCACAGACTTGATTTACAGCCTTAGTCTGTGGCCTACGAATTGTATATCTTAAGAATAGTTACTTAAAATTCCTGAAACTTATTTCCTTGCCTGTAAAATGGGATACCATCTCCTGTGGTTTTTTTTTTTTATAGAACTATAGGAATGCATTGTAAATTGCCTAACCTTGTAGAAAAAGATAGATGTTATAATCTCAGCAGAATCTCTCCCAAGCAGATCTGGAAATTGAGTCTTTGCCACTCACCCTCTGCCTTTAGAGCCCTGGAATAGCTTACATGCAGGACATTATCGCCATCTTGTGGTGTATCATTGCCTAAGTTTCCTTATATACCTCATTACCTTTGAGTGGTTGTAATTCATTCTTATATTTCATGCAACAGGCATTTATGAATGCCTACTGTGTGCCAGGCACTGATTTGGCTGATGAAGCTACAACAGTTAAAAGATAAACGTGGTCTTTGCCTTCAGGGAGTCATCAGGTAGGGAAGATAGAAATTAAATAATTACCCAACTAAAATTTGCATTCATCTTGTGAAAAGTTATATGGAAGAGTATAGGATCCTGTGGGTATGCAATAAGGTTACCCAGGGAATTGAAATTGAAGGAGAAAAGAGAACTTGGACAATAGGTCACATTGGGCATGTGACAACAGACATCCAGCAGCATTTCTTTGGGAACATCAACCCCCATTTAGGCTCAGGAGCCTGCCAGTCCACAGGGAGCTCCAATCTCAGGCCTTTTTTATCAGTCACTTAGTGTCAATAGCATCCCACTCTATGCAAGTCACTTTACATACATCATCACTGACTTTTTCATAGTATTATCCTTTTGCAGACGATAATTGGAGAAGTTAAAGAACTTGCTCAAAGACATAAAATGATATATCAGAAACAGGATTAACGCCTCATCTCTCTGCCTAAAAACTCCATGCTCTTTCCACTACTCATGCTGTCTCCCTAATGCCAAGCTCTGCTCTCTTTACACTGCATGATGATGCAGAAAGGAAACCATTAGAAGTGCTCAGGGAGAACAAAAATGCAGAGAAGGAGGGGAAATATAACAATATCTCAGTGGGTCATGTGTGAAGGACAGAGAGAAACTGCTGGCATGTCTAACTATGCTCCTCCAGTGTGGTTTTAGAAGAGTAAATTCAAGAGATCTGCTCTACCAGGAAAGCAAATATCCCTAATAGTGTTCCTTATGCTCTTGTGCTTTGAAATGGGTTATAGCTGCTACTACATTAAATGATGTGGGATCATTTGGAGAAGAGTAGTGATTCTCTTTACATCTATAGGAAGATGTATGGATTGCTAAGCACCAAGCACCAAAGCATCACTAAGTCAGAAAATACCCACAGAGCTGAGAGGTTTCTTGCTACACAGGACTTTCAGCTTTAAGGTTGGGACATTCCCAGGCAAATCATGACAGTTGGTCACCATACTAATGGGCCTGACAGGGAAGCTCTGATGTACTTAGGAAGTTAGGCCAAGGCAAGTATTGAAATGTGGGGTCCAGTAGAGGGCTCAGTCACAGACTATGGCAGCAAAGCTGAGACAAGGGAGGTTTAGGTCCCTCAATAAGCATCTTGGTACTCAGCATTTGGATTACCAAATCATTGTAGGCAGAAATCATTGACTCCAGGCCTGAGGGAGGACTCAGGTAGAGGACAAGTAGGGCAGAAAAGTCAGTCCAATCTATACCTGGGCTGTAAAATAGAACAAATGACAGTACCTGTCACTAAAATAATCTGTGAGCTCTACTAGTTAATATGTGTAACATGCTTAGAGTGGTGCCTGGCCCCTAGGAATATAGGAAGTGTCACCATGGAATCCTCAGAAAGAAAAGAAGATGACCCTGGGTGGATCACATCCTCTGTTAACTGTTTTCCCCATCCACAAAAGGAAAATCAAAATTCCTGACAAAGCTTTCAGAAGGGACAGAACAGGACACAACAATCAACAAGGAGAGAAATCATGGAGATAGTTAGGAACTTGTGCTCTGGAATCAAATGACCTGGGTCACAGCCAGCTCTGCCATTTAGATGTTCCTTTATTTATTTGACAAACATTTATGAGCCAAGCATTATTCTGAACACTTTACATATAGCAGCTCATTTAGTTATCATGACGCTCTTATGGAGTAGGAACTGTCATTCCACTTTACAGTCAAGGAGACAGAGGCACAGAGAGGCTATAACTTGTTCAACTCATGCAGGGAGCCAGAACCTAGAGTGACTTTGTTAACATTTCTGTTCCCCTTAAAAAAAATGGGGATAATGCATTATGACATCTATCTCATAGGGTTGTTATACATATTAAATGAGCTAAACTATATAAAGTACTTAACAAAGTAAGCCCTCATACTTAGCTTAGGTAGTAGTTAGTAATGAGCATTGGAATGCAAATCAATAATGTGGAGAGGTCATGGATGTTCTTTAAATTGCTTTTAAGGCTAATGAATAATAGAGAAAAAGAACAGGTGTACTAAGTCTGAGAATAAACATGGAGAAACAAAGGAAACCAATTAAGAAATACGTCAAAAAAGGAAAGATCAATAGGGCTGACTCCTGACAGGGTCTTCTGAGGTCAACGTAGGATTAGGATATATGGCCGAAGGTTTCTAAATGTATTTCAGAAAGGAAATTTCATTAATAGCACAGGTGCAGTAAGACGAAGTCCGCCAAGTCATTGACCCTGTCTCTCGCTTTAACATAGGACTGACTTGTAGATAAAGCCCCCTCCCCCATGAGATGAGCACCATGACAGTCCAGAAAGGACCAACTGCTGCTAATTATAAGTCTTACTAGATTTTCAAAATGTGCTTTTACCATTCCCCTCATGAAGCCCCAGGCTAGGGGACCCAATCAAAAATTTCCCCACCCAACGTGGAGCAGTTAAACATCTGGTTGGTGAAGACCGCAGAAGGTGGACCCCAGTTCTCCTGACAAAGATCAAACAGGAATCAATTTAGAAGCAGCATTGTTTCCTTTGTTATTCTCTGCTAGGAGATGCCTCTCTCTCTCTCTCTCTCTCTCTCTCTCTATCTCTCTGTCTCTCTCTCATGTTCTCTACTTGAGCCTTACTTTACTTTTACTCACAATAAATTCTCTTATTTGCCTTTTTGTGTTTAACTTTAAATTTTCTTTTGTCAGGACATAAGAACCAAGGTTTGAAGCATCAGCTTCCCCCTCTCCTGTGACACTTAAACCTCAAGTAATTTACTGTTTAATTGGAGTGATAAGATATATATTCTGTAACTATCAAATATATAACTGTCATTTAAGAAAGTGCCCACTGAGCTGTAAAAAATCTAGCATGGGACAGGGACCTTAGGAATACAAGGGGGACTAACAGATCCTGTTTGCAGAGAGAACATATAGGCCTTTGAGGGGAAATGGTGAGGTCTCTAGGGATTGGCAATTTATTCCAAAACTCCAGCTTTACAAACCCTTGTGTTAGAGAAGAAGTCCTCAGTAGCCCACAGAGAGAGCTGAGGCACCTGGGCCCAGCCCTGAACAAGCTAGGGAGGCCCACAAAGGCAGCCTGTTCTTGCCTCCTGCTGCGGAAGGCCCAGGCAGGGTCCTGACTCCAGCCCAAGGTCTGGATTTCTGCCATCACTACCTCCTTCCTGCCGGAAAACCACTGCACTGGTGCCATCCCTGGCATCTAGAGGCACCTTTGGCTCATTGACAGAGGCCTCTTTTCTCACCTGCACTATTTTTTTATGATGTCTTCTGGCTCCAGGCAAGACATTTCATTTACTCTATCAGCCCCAGGCTGGGGGACCCTGTGAGAAGAGAGGATGGGCCAGAGATGGGAATCATGATGAAGTGAGAGGAATATCTCTTATCAGAGATGTGATGATGCTACTCACAAGTAGCACTAAAACCCTAGGACTTCCCCCACATTCTTCATGAGGGGGGAAGGTAAAAGCACATTTTGAAAATCTAGTAAGACTTGTAATTAGCAGCAGGGAGAGAATAGGCCCCTTCTTCAGAGCAAGTGACAAGAGCAGTAAACACTGGGTAGAGGTGCTCTCCAGCCAAGCCAGGATCTCTTTCCTCCTCTCCCATCTCTTAAAAAGGGACAGGAGCTGTGTTTAGGATCAGAGAATTCTTTTCAACTATTTGCACTATTTGCCTCTGAATGAGTTCTCTGTCCCTCCTAAGCCCTTTGGATATATGGTTGCTGCTAAACACACACACACACACACACACACACACACACACACACACACACACACACACACCAGACTGAAATTTTTATGACAATTGTTTTGTTTTTGGTTTTTATGAATGATATAGATGAAAATATTATTACACAAATCAAGGAGATCGCTTCCCATTGCCAAACATCTTTGAAATGGGGGCTGTAACACAGAACTGTTTTTAGAATTGCTGCTTTGGTGGCTGGCATAGGACTGGCAAGCCCCTCTCTGTCAGGGCTGCAGGAACTCAGGTGTGTTCTTTCCTAACTTAGCTCATGGGCTGTGGGAGAGTCTCTCTGGGTATCTCTCTGGGCTTCATTGCTAGGCAGCCAAGACTTTTCTGCCTCACATGCCTGCTCTGGAGGATGGAAGCTGAATGCATGCTTGCCTCTCCCTGGGATCTGCGACTGCTCAGCAGTCCCCAGCCTTGCTTAAGGAACCTTCTGCTGACTCCCTTCTTGCAGCACTATCATCTGCTCTTTCTCAGAGGCCTCTTCTTGTTTGTTTGGTTTTTGTTTTGTTTTTTTAAGCTGGGAAGAGAAGCTCTTCTGACCCTCCTTGGAGGGAAGCCTTTTCAATCAATCCACACACACCCCAACCTCACACCTGGCTCCTGCCCACATCTCCTTTCACAATGCCCTTGACTTGCCTGGCCTGCCTAGGATGTTCCTATTTACACTGCATTACAATGTGGATCTGAGTTGAGCTTGCTTACAAAACAACTTATTTTATTATTGTTTATTGTTATTTTAAAGGGCAGGGAGGAGGAAATGAATACTGAGGGAAGGAAAAGGGAACTGACATTTAATTAGCTCCCATAGTTCTTGAGATAGATGCCTCACACACATTGACTTACACATCCTCACAATGATTTGAGGAGATGTTAATTCCCCTAGTTTACAGAGGAGGAAATAGAAATTAAATAACTTATACAAAGTCTCAAAGTCAGTCAACAGAGAAGCCAATTGCTAATTTGCTCCTCACTTAATCTAAAACTTTTCTAAATGTTTCAGTGTAAAAAAGAAAAACCAACTTCATGAAGCAGACCATCAAATAGGTTGGGACCTGGGGCAAGTCAATGAACCTCTCTGAGCTGTAGTTTGAACATCTTTAGATTCAGGAAGCTGTTCTAGAGGGTCCTGAGCATCTGACCCAGTCTTTAATTGCCCTTGTTATTAAAAAAAAAAAAATTACTTCTACCAGTGTAGCCCAAATCTCTCAAGAACCTAAATAGCACTACCAGGAAATAATAAGGAGTACATCAGGAGTTGTCTCCTTGATCCCTGTGGCGCAGCAGCTCTGCTAAATCAGGATCTGCCAGTGGGCAGGAGGATGGCAAAACAGAGCTAAAGGGACCTGCATTTCTATATCACCACCCTCCCCCACCACACTGCCCTTCCACTCCAGCCACTGCAGCCAGCATCCCTTGCCCCTGCGTGCTGCGGTGGCTCCCCATGCAGCCTGGGTGCTCCTCATAGCTGGCTGCCAGCACTCCTGAAGAACCAGGCCTCGCCATGCATGGTCCCTTGTCAGGCCCAGCTAAGAAAAGTGGGTGGAACTTGCATGACCTCCCTTGCCCCCTGGGAGAATCTTGTCTGTGTGAAAGAAATAAGAAAATATTTATGGAAAACAATAAAATCTACAGCAGTATGTACTTACCTTGAAAGTCTAGGGGCCATAAACTGGAAGGGCATTTTTATACAAGCATTTGTGCTTGCCTGGCAGGAGGAAGATCACACACACGCATACACATATGTACATACACACACAGTTGCATGAATGTATACTGTCTCCTTGGGATTTCCTAAGCCTTTCACATGAAGCCTCACCAGCCCCAGGAAACTGTACTTATGAACTCCAATTCCACTAGAGCGTGCCAGCATTCCAGGGCCAAGTCAAGACTTTTAAATAGCTGTGGACTAGAGTCTGACCTCAGAGCACAGAGTGGACAAAGGAGAAGCCCGGGAGGATGAGATAGTGGGGAAGCTACAGCCTACCCCTTGCACATTCATATCTTTTCTCCTCCCCAGATCCCCTCACCCCACAAAAAAAGATTAAGTCTCAGAATGAGTAACTGCATTTGAAAAAGACAGTGGTTGAAGCTTTTTTTCGTGAAAACATGCCTTCTTGATTTGGGATGGCCACCAGAGGCGGTATTACAGCTTAGGTCAAGTTTTCTTTGGCACCCCGCATCTTACTGCTTATCCTCTTTGTTCCCATCCCAAGCCTCCTCAGGCACCCAGCCAAGCAGCTCTGTGCAATTCAACTAAATTTATAGGACACTACAGCCACTTGGCACCATGCTGAGGAAGACAAAGTCATTCTGATACCAGGTCTGTTGCAACCTCTGTGACCTTGGGCTTTTATAGCAACTGTGTTCTTGCTCCACCTTACAGAAACTGGAAAGATGCGAGAAAGAAGATGAAGAAATCAGGCTCATATAGAAAGCCTAGGCCTCTCATGCAAAGACTGGCAAAGAAACACATGTGCGAATGCTTTAATAAGATGTCCAAGGCAGATGTGTTAAATTTTCTTGTTTTTTTTTTTTCCTGAGACAGGGGTCTCACTGTTGCCCTTAGTGACAGTTCTGCTCTAAACAACTTTTTCAATTGACCACAGTACAGTAGTCCCCTTTATCTTTGGTTCAGGTTTCCCCTCAAATGCGGTCCAGATATATTGAATGAAAAATTCCAGAAATAAGCAGTTTATAGTTTTAAATAACTTTTTAATTATAGTAGATTATCATAATTGTTCTATCATCATTTACAACTATCATTTATTGCTGTTAATCTCTTATTGTGCTTACCTTATAAACTTTATCATAGTTATGTATGTATACGAAAAAACAGTAAATATAAGGTTCAGTACTATTTGTGATTTCAGGCATACACTAAGGATCTTAGAACGTATTTCCTGTGGATGAGGGGGGACCACTATAGTCTCAATGATATTTGATGAGAGCTTCTGTGATAACACCTTAATTCCTATTTTTATTAACAGCTAGTTTGTAAAAGCTATGGAGACACTGTATGCTGGGCATCCTGGAAGGCAGGGCTTGAGCCAGGCAGGTTGATGTGTGGAAAGTGTGGGAAAGGACACAGGGCATTGGCCTATGTCTGGGTGCAGGAACAAGGTGGGTAGGGACAAGGGACATCAAGCTGGTCAGAACTTAGGAACTTGTAAAGGATAAGCAACAGGCGTAGAATTGGATAGGTAGGCTAGAAGAGAGGAAAATATACTTATGAGGCACTGGTAAGTATAGCATGTGATTCCATACTGTGCATAAATTTATTTTGTCATAACAAGCATATGAGAAGGGTATTATTATCTTGATTTTCAGATAAGGACCAAATCCCAAAAGGCTGTCAATGCAGCAGTACTTACCCTAAGGTAGAACTGGGAACAGTGGTTCCCCAGCTTCTGACAGAGTTCATCGAGGAAGTTAATTTATTTGCTTAATCTGAGCTAGTTAGCAGTAAAGCTAGATTCCAATCCATCTTTGTGTCTTCAGTGCCAGAGAATAATCTTCATTTTGTTTTACCTCCTAGTTACTATCTTATCAACTTGCTAAAAAATTTTATGGATTGGATTATGGCTGTATATGAATATAACCTATATATAACTATGTATCTATGTATTATGGATGGATGGATGGATGGATAGATAGATAGATAGATAGATAGATAGATAAGATAGATAGATCTACGTAGTTGAAGACGAATAAAGCAAGCAAGCACTAGTGACCCTGCCACCTACTTAGGGCACACAGTATTGCCAATGCTATTAAGCCCCCCATGTGCTCCTACCTGATTGTGAACTCCACGCTGCCTACACCCAGAGGTGACCACAGTGCTGAAATGTGTACTAGTGATTCTTTTGCCCTTTATAATGTCCTCACATATATTTGCTGCATAATTTCCATCTGCCCCTCCAGATCCAGATCCATTCCCCAACTTTGTCTACCCTGCCCTGTGGCCCCTGAGGCTGCATGGGGGATCCCTTGATCCTGGGCTCCCTGATGGGTTCTGCCAAAGTGAAGCGCTGATGGCAGATGAAAGGACAGGAAGAGGGAGGTCCATGAATCCTAGAGTTCCGCACTGTCCCTTGATGGTTTCCTCAACCTAGTATCTTTTGGCCTTTTCTAATTTATTATCACCTCCCTAAGTAGCCTTTCAGAATTTTTTTTTTCCTAATCATCTCCCTGACATGAATTTTTAATCCCACACATGTACTATTTAAAAAATAGTACATGGTGTGGGATTAAATAAATAATAATAAATAATAAATTAAATAAATAATTAATAAATAAATATTATTTTTGCCTACCCAGGAACCAATTTGTACCCCTTGGATGTTGTATTGTCCTCATTAAGAATGCATGCCTTGAAAGGTGACACACCTGTAATCCCAGTGGCACAGGAGGCTGAGGCAGGAGAATCACAAGTTCAAAGCTAGCTTCAGCAAAAGTAGGGCCCTAAGCAACTCAATGAGATCTCATCTCTAAATTAACTGAAAAATAGGGCTGAGGATGTGGCTCAGTGGCTGAGTGCCCCTGAGTTCAATCCCTGGTACCGCCACCTCCAAAAAAAAAAAGAATGCATGCCTTAACTCAAGCCATGTTTTTGTAGAGTTTGCTTAATAAATTCTTGATCATCCAGTATGAGTGTGCCATCTCCATCTTGCAGGACCCTCATTAATTCATAGACCAATAAATTTAATTATATGTATCACCAATATAACAATATATTAAATAACATATGTTTATCAATATATTGTAAACAATATATTTCAGATTTTCCAGGCTTTGTTTGATCTTTATGTAAATGAAACAACAACATATTTTTATTTGTCCTGCTTTCTCATTCCATATTTGTAAAATTCAGCCACATTTATGGTGCAGTTCATTTTTATTCATTTTAACTGCTATGTGGTATTGTTTTAAAGAACAATTCAAAATTTATTTGTTCATTTAAGGTGGGGAAATCTGGTTTGATTATTCTGAACATATGGTATAGGACATTCGTATATACATCTCCTGGTTTAGATATAAATTCAGCTATAGATATATACATATATATGTATATATATACATATATATATATATGTATACACACATACATACATACATACATATGCCTGGACACATATAGGATCTCTGGAGTGTATGCCTGGTCGCAGAATTGGTGGTTTGTGGGTCATGCCTACTTCTCTCCTTACCAGGAAATGCCAAATTGTTTTCCTGTAATTATAATAATGTACACTCATACTAATAATGTATGAAAGTTCTAGCTGCTCCATGTTTTTCCCAGCATTTGTTATCACCAGACTTGTTAATCTTTGCCTATCTTGTAGATTTGGTCTTCATTTTGCTTATTATTAGTAGGTTAGGCAATGTGTTCTTTATTTGATGGTTTCTTTTTCTGTGCATGTCTATGTCTTTGTCCAATCTGCAGTTGGGACGTTTCACTTTTTGTCACTAATTCATTGATGTCCCTCATATATCCTTGGCCAGTTACATATGCAGCAAATATTATCCTCAGATTGCAATATGTCTTTTCAATCTCTTTATGATGAATCCTGATGAATATAATAAGATTAAAATTTTAATGTAGAAAAGTATATGAATTATTTCCTTTATGGTGTCTTTTGTGACTTATCTGAGACATTCCTTCCTATTCTAATTTCTATGGCTTCTTTTAAAAGGTATTTAAAATTATGCCTTTTAAACTGGGCTTGGTGGGGCACACCTGTAACCCAGCAGCTTGGGAAGCTGAGACAGGAGGATGGCAAGTTCAAAGCCAGCCTCTGCAACTTAGCGGGGCCCTAAGCAACTCAGTGAGACCCTGTCTCAAAATAAAAAAGGGCTTGAGATGTGGCTCAATGGTTAAGTGTCTCTGGGTTCAATTCTGGTACAAAAAAGAAAAAATGTGCCTTTACATTTAAATTTTCAGTTTTTGATATATGGTTGGGAATCATTTTACTTTTTCCATATATATGGAAACCAGTTTTCCAGGGCCACTTATTGAATGAGCCATCATCCCTTTTTGCCTTCTCTTTCAGATATTTGAAAATGCATGGTCCATTTTGCTGCTTTCTCCTATGTCCCATTGGGTATTACTATATCCCTACACCAACAACACAGCTTGAATTTCTAAAGCTTAATATAAGTCTTAATATCTGGTCTCTTTCTTCTCTAGCAGCATCTTTCCTGTTCTTGCTCTTGGCTCTTCCCTGGACAAATTTTTAATAGTCAGATTTCAAAAAGAATGTCACCGGTAGACAGCAAGGGCAGGGATTAGCACCTACATGCAAAGCAGTGACACTAGGGTCACCGTACTGGGGCAGAGTAACATCCAAACCAGGACAGCTGGTATCAGAGACCAGACATGTCTGAAGTCAAGGGGTCAAGGTCTCTGAGAGCCAGAACCTAACCACCCTATAGAGGGAAGCTTGGGCAATGTCAAAACATGGTTTGTGCCCACTGGCCCAATGCGGACCTCATGAAAGTACTAAACCTTTATTATAAGCATCCTCATGAAGAGGTTTATTAAGGAACTAGAATTATTTATTCTGAAGAGGAGAAATGGCAGAAATGACTTAATTGTTGAATACTGTTCTGGCTAGAAAGATCAATAAAAATGAAAAACAAGGCTAGACTTGGGAGTTGAGACCCATAGGGATCAATTAGCACTAATAGGAGAAAAATCTGGCTGAATCCAGAGCAATGGTCTGTTTTCTCCCACAGAGAATGAAGGTGGTTCCAATCCAAACCTATGTCTTTTACTGGGGTATATGTTGTTTGTAAGATAATATTCATTAAGCATTTAATATGGGCTTGGCTCTCTTCTAAGCATAAAACATGTATTAACTGATTTAAATGCCCTCCCCAATCAACTTCAAGTATGCACCTGACTTGTGATTGATCAGTCAGCATTTTCCTGTGAGAAATAGATCACAGAAGAAAATTGAAGAATTCCCCTTATGTATAGACCTTTGACAACCATTCCTCAAACTGGACATCTGCGTTTTCCTAGTGAATCTTGCTTATTTGACTTGCATGAAGAAATGTAAAGCTAGGAGCCAGGTTATGCCATTTAAAAACAGAAACAGGCTCATGGTGGCTACATCTTCTCTGCGGAGACAGGCAAGAGGAAGGGAGGAGCAGGAAGATGGATATTCTAGACCAGAATGTCTGGAGTACCCATTATGTCCTACACAGAACAAGGACACCTTGGCCCCTTGCTTCGGGCCAGGAAGTCCATGGTATCAGACGCCAAGTCTTGGCATCAAGGATTTTCCAACAAGGAAGGCAGCCGCCTAGAATCTTTTGTGGAGCAAGACAGGTTATAAATAGACCTATAATTTTTTTTTTTAACCAGAAGGCAACAGGCTTAGCACAGCTATTCTTCCCCTTAGTTCTCCTCCCTGCTTCGCCTTGCCTATCAAATCCCTGCTACCAGGCAGAGCTATCTGCCTACCAGCCAATCCGCTGCAGCAGCCTCAGGAGGGCTAGGCTGGAAACTGCTTCTTTGATGACTTCAGGTTGTGACTTTGCTTGTGGAGAAGAATAAATCTTCCTATCTTACCTCTGGCTAATTGGGAAGGAGGTAGAGGAGACAGGACTTGATTATACAATTTGTCACCTGTAACTAGATCACTATGGCATCTCTTGCAGAGGGAGGCTTTGGTTATATCCATAGAGCAGAAAGAGGCCCTGGGCCCTGGAACTTGCAGCCCAGACCTGCTCAGGGAGGATTCACTATGAGAGTATGTGGCTTGTGGTGTGTGTGCCTATGTGTGAGAGACAGACAGACATATATAGAGACAGAGACAGAGAGAAAAACAGATTGATTTCATCTGCATTTAAGCATGCAAAGACTAGAAAGTCATTTAGCTTACTGCTCCTCAGTCTTTGTTGTACATCAGTATCACCTGGAGGCTTGTTAAATCACTGATTTCTGGGCTCTGCTCCCAGTATTTCTGATTCAATAAATTCAGGTCAGGACTTGAGAATCTGAATTTCTTCTGAGCCACCAGATGATACTGATGCTGCTAGTGTGAGGACCACTCTTTATAAACCACTGACTGTGCCCAATCTCCTGATTTCACAAATGAAAAAAACAAAAGCCCAACAGTCAATGAAAATACCTGAACAAAGGTGCACAACTGGTTATTGGCTAAAGCCAGAGTAGACTAGAAGCTCCTAGGTTCCTATTCTGGTGCTTATCCTACCACTTCAGACTGGCACATGCCCAGGATGCCAGAGAGGTGCTATTCTAATAATAAACATGCTTTCCTTTTTGACTGAAGATGGCCAGTCTCCATGCTATTTCCTCTTCCCCTGCCTTCCCTAGTCCAACATAACTGGCTTGCTGGCTTAGGACATAAATAGCCCAGCCCAACCCACTCACCCACCATCCAATGGAGCTGAGAATCAGATCATGTTCACACAGCCAGGTGCGCACTCTAAGAGCCTTATTTCTACTTTAATCCCTTAGTGTCTTTGTTGATACATGAGCCAGAGATCTGAGGCCTCTGCAGTGACCATGGGCATGCACATTGGCCCTGGTTCTATCTACATCCTCCATGTTCATCATCAGATATGGTATCTGATATTTCACATCTTATATTTCACTTCACTGTCTTGCCTTTTCTGAAACTGACATTCTCCTCTGGATGATCCCCCACCAAGGTGAGGCACTAGGATTTTGTTGGTCCTCACCCCTGGGCTAGAGTGTTGACCTATACTCAAACCTGATGACTGGGGCCTATAATCCACAGAAAAACCTCTTCCATGATGTCCGTCTACCTAGAGGTCTTCTGAGCTCTGACTGCTTCCTGAGTTCCCTGGAACTATTTTCTGCCTACATATTGGGAAATTCAGGCTCAACCTGATATGAAATCAAAGCTGAGATTGGTCTTAAAGTACTTGTTCATCTGTCACAGGCGCGTCCAACTTCTGCACTGAATAAGTTCCCCAGTCCCTTCTCACCCTAGCAGGGAGATCTAACACAAAAATGTCCCAGAGAAGGCAAGTGTTTCAAGTGAATTTTCCCCAACATGGGGAAGGAACACACTGGGCCCATATACAGTAATACCTGGAAGGCCTCTTTTGATATGAAACGTGATGGTCTGGAAGAACAGAGTTGGCCACATTGTTCTTTATAAAGAATTAGTAGGGGTTAGGGATTTTGCTCAATGGCAGAGCGCTTTCCTAGCATCCACAAGACCCTGAGTTTGGTCCTTGGCCCTGAAACACACAAAAAAAGAAGAATTGGTAGATATTGAAGGTTATAGAGAAAAACAAGAAAAGATACTGGAGAAGGTTCGCATAGTTTGAGCGACACTGGTGGTTAGAACCTAGATGAGGCAAGTAGCCAATGAGAGATTCCTTACATGGAGTGACCAGATAATTTTCCTTGCTCACTTTTTCTGCTGTGATCTCCTTCTAGCTCCAAATTTTGGTAGGCTTATACAGCTTTTGTGTGATGGCATGGGGTGAGAGAGCAAGGCAGTACACAGAATTGTGATCTGCTCCAACCTACGTGATGCTAGCAGCTCTGTATCTTGCTTCTTGGCTCTAATCTGCTAGAACGTCAGAGGAGCGAGCGGTGGCCAATTGTGAGACTAGGAGAAGCAGGGAGGAGAGCTTGACACAACTGCCAGGTGGGGGACTGGCACTAGTGGGACATGAAACATACCATCCATTTGCTGATGGTACTGGAAGCTTCAAAGTCTACTTTGAGATGATGATCATTCTGGGGTTCATTGTTACTCTAGACATTTGAGAGAACCAGACTGACAAGCAACACAGTAAACTCTCTTTAACGTAGGTAGATCCAACTAACTTGGAATCTGCTCCCTCAGTAAGGAATTTGGGGGAGATGATTCTCCCCTGCCCCACATCTGTGAAAAAATAAATCAGGAATAGAAACAAAGTGGAAGGAAGGATATTTAGACTTTGAAAAGGAATTATTTATTACTAAAAAAAAAGTGTTTATCACCCTAAAAATAATTTGCAATAAACTCATTCATAATTTGAAGAGATTTGTGGTTTTAAAGCAGAAATTTTTAAACCCTCAATCCTTTTTTGAAATTTGGTTTGAGGATAGTTCCAAAACCTCTTCCCAACCCCTTGTTCCCCTCTAGATTTTATCCCCTTATTTCTCCCAAGCAGGCCTTGCACAGTGGGGAGATGATATGGCAAGGCGGGTTGCCATTTCTAAAAGCCTCCCCAAAGCATCCTGGAATGGGATAAGTTTTCTTTCTCCTTTCCAGATAAGTGTCAATCATCAGGGCTGGAGTGGAGGGTTGAGATATTGCAGTGGGAATAAAGGAAGGTGGGGAGAAGGTACTTGCTAAAAGCATTCCCCTTCTTTATTTGTTCCTAGGCCAAGGGCTGCTGAAAAGTGTCTCTCAGAGTGCACCTTGGTCCTTTTCCTGAGAAAGCCAAACTTGGAAGTGACTAGCAGGTCTAATTGTGCCTCTGTGGAATCCAAATTCTGGAAGGAGTCAAAGAGAAGTCTGGAGGCCTCTGTCTGGAGAGAGCCTGATGGAATAAATCCAAGTCTTGCATGAACCCAAAAAGCTGTCAGGGTGCCTGGGCAGTGTGGAGCCGATCTGGACGATGCATTCCAGATGGTTCGCCCACTTTCCTTGAGTTTGAGGCCAGTTGGAGCTCCTGGGCGGACTCCCAAGGTAGCCCCCCAGAGGGCTCCGGGCAACTGTCCAGATGGGAGGGACCAGGCTAAGGATCACTGTGGCAGGCTCAGAGTTAAAAGGAAGGGCCCCTCCTTTGTGTTGAGCATCTGGATATCATTTCTCAAGCTATTAAAAACCCTAACTCTACTCTGCCAAATACAGCCAATTCATTTAAAAAAAATAAAAGCACTTGGGGAGTGATTCCAAGCAGTTGCCCCCAAATGGATCCAAATAATTTAGGGCTATATGATAAGCTGAAGCTCAAAGAAAGGGCTCCAAAACTCTAATGGGCATCCAGTGGCCACCCCACCCACCACCTCCCAGCTTCATCAACTAGCAATGATGCCACCAAATGCAGAGAGCCCAGGGCAATGCCAGGAGTTTGCAATATATTTTACTGTCTTTTTTTTTTTTTTTTTTTTAGCGTGTACAAAATATACAAGACAGATGTGGAAGATTTTCTTCTATGTTTAAGGCTTTCAGACTAGGTTACAGAAAATAAGTACAAGGTAGAGAGAAGGGACAGGAAGAGATGTGAGAGAGCAGAGAGAAGGAACAGATCAATATGCCACTTGAAAATTCTCAGTGGATTCCATGGTCTGTGAATCCTCTCTGGCCATGATAAAATGCTTTCCTCTAAAAAGTAGGCCATTTGCCTGTGGTCCTGTTTCAGCCACTTGGCTGGATGGTAACCTGAATTCAGTCAGCTAATAACAGCCTCTTTTCTAAGGGACCTGGGGTGGGGGAGGCAGGAGAAGCCTCTGTCCCATGAGTATCCATGGTTAAATGGGAGAAAAACCTCCCCTGTTTTTAGAAAATCTTGGCCTATGAGGTAGGAGTTCCCAGTGCTGGGGAATATATTCACAGAGCAGTACATGCTAAACAATTCCAAGGGAAAGGAGCCCACAAATATCAAAGGCAAACACAATGAAGGAGTGAGCGAAACAGGTTGGGATCATTTGAAAGGAAAATTGTTGCTAAGAGAGAAAATCCTTTCCAACCCAATAGTTGTATGTAAAGGAAGTCCGGGTCCTGCCCAACCACTCCAATTTCTATTCTGTTGCTTTTGAACTGCACATTAGGGAACCTATATTGGACACATATCTAGAAGGTACATACCAGAGAATTAATATCTTATATATTATTTTTTTAATTTTTTTTATTGGTTGTTCAAAACATTACAAAGCTCTTGACATATCATATTTCATACATTTGATTCAAGTGGGTTTTGAACTCCCATTTTTACCCCATATACAGATTGCAGAATCACATCAGTTACACATCCACATTTTTACATATTGCCATACTAGTGACTGTTGTATTCTGCTACCTTTCCTATCCTCTACTATCCCCCCTCCCCTCCCATCTTCTCTCTCTACCCCATCTACTGTAATTCATTTTTCTCCCTTGTTTTTTAATTTTTTTAAATTTTTTTCCCTTTCCCCTCACATCCTCTTATATGTAATTTTGTAATATCTTATATATTCAATTAATTCTCTAAAGCTTCCTTGCTTGAACAGTGGAAATGTCTTAGATATACAGTAGTCCTCTCCTCCCTTAAACAAGGTTTCGCTTTCCATGGTTTCAGTTACTGTGGTTAACCAATGTCTAAAAATATTAAATCGCAAATTCCAGAAACATACAATTTACAAGTTTTAAAATCTACATGGTTCTGAGTAATGTGGTAAAATATAGCACTATTCAACTCCATCCCTTCTAGGACTTGACTCATCTCTTTGTCCAGTGTATCTACACTGTGTGCTACCTGCCCATTAGTCACTTAGCAGCTGTCTCAGGTATCAGACTGACCATTGCACTATTGCTCAGGGCTTGTGAACAGTGTTTGGTACTATCTTGGTTTCAGACGCCCATGAGGCATCTTGGAATGTATTCTGTAAATATGAGGGGGAATCCACTGTATATCTCCCAGCTCTATGAACTACCAATGATGGCGAAAAGCATGTTTCCTGAAATTTTAACCCTAATTCACATTGGGAGAAAATAATGACATTTAGTACATCAGTGTCTATTTTGAATAAATCAATATGCTAAAGCAAATAAAATATATATAATATATACATATTTATATATAACTATGCATATTTATATTTAAAATATATTATATATTTATATATATTAAACATACATATATACATGTATATATATATTGCAAACATATAGTGATATAACCTTATGTGGCATATCCACACATTCCTAACTGCTTAATCTATGTCCTCATAAGTCATGGGAGAGCGTTATTATCACCACTATTCAAATACCTAACTTGAACCTGGTTTTCCTGGATGCCTCAGCATGCAAATCTATAATCTCAAACTCAGATCCTTGGCAAAGACTTTTTTAGAATTCCCAACAATTCCTTCAATTCTTTGCTGTATCCAGGGTTTTATTGATCAATGTGAATCCCACTCATGACAGCTTTCCTGTGAAATACTAGTCCTGTTAATAGTTTGGTGTTTGGCTCTCTTCTTGTCAACTTGGAGTCAAAATTCAGGCCTAACCTCTCTCTCCTTTTACTGTACTAGAAAATTGATAGCCTCTCAAATACCACAAACAATACTTCTCCAAAACTCATCCCCCTCACCGTAGCAGAAACGTATCATAAGCATCTCCCAATCCTTCTGAAATAATGTTGTAAGTAACAGGCACACAAGGAAATGATAAGTATTTTTTTTAACCTCAGATTTAAAGGAGGGTATTTTGATATTATTTTCCAGGTGGGGAAACTTACATGGTGAAGAATTTCCTTAGTTTGGTTGTTTCTTTTTCTTTCTTAGCTGAATTTTTTCAAGGGGTCCAGCTAAGCATTGTTTTGCTGTGGTTCTTTATATAGAGCAATACTAATTGCCCTTGTCTTGCACATCCCTGATAAATGGCAGCATTGCTCTTCTAGGTTCTTCGGCACTCTGGCTGTGTTACTGGCAGTGGTCCTGGGAACCTGGGGGAGTGGGTCACATTGTGTTTCTCAGCTCTTGTGTGCTTGCACAGAAGATTTTAAGAAGTCATGAAACATAGTGAAAATACGTCGAGTTTAAGTAGAAGATAAAGGAGAAGACATGCTCAAGGGAGAAGATGGAACCTCTCAGAGAGGAAAGGGGCCTCTTAGATCCTTAGTTTTATTGGGGGTTTTAGGGAAGTGTCGAGAGAGTAATACTCAATTACCATGTTTCAACTTTTGACTGACAATAGGATTGCATCAGATTTTTAAGTCCCAGCTGTGCATGTACCCATATACCCAAGTAAAATCCATGGATCCATGGTATATGTTGCCTTTAAATGCTAAAGATTTAAAGGCAACTTTTATTCACAATGGTCCACACTGACCCATCCCAATTGGAGTTTGCTTGTTGTTTTTTGTCTTTGTTTTACACATTTTATGTACAGTGAGCTTTATTTTTAATTATTCTGTTTCCTTGGGTCTTGGAATCTTTTTTTGGTCTATATAAAGGTCACAAAAGTCCCTCCTTCAGGGTGATTTGTGTTCTTATCGGCAGGGAGGAGTCTTAAACTCCTCTGCCAGAGAACTTACATTCCTTGTCCCAAAGAATATCTCCAAGGGTAACAGGTTGTTTGTCAAAGAATGTAATGTCCTATTGACTTAAGCTAGAGCAGGGCCAGAATGGCCTTAGGTAAATTTCTTTTTAAAAGAAAGTATGTGGCAGGCCAGCACGTAGGCCCTTATTTCATGTTCCTACTACTTATATCTATCTGCTACCTATCAGCCAGACTTCTCCCCTGTGACTCTTGCTTCTCCATAAGATGGTCCACATTGGATGGAAGAGCACAGGATCTCCCAGAGACACCTGAGTTTGGCCCCAAGTCACCTTGTATAGGGAACAGAGGCAATAGGAACCTAAATTGTAGAAAAAGATGCATCTCTTCCCAGCTCCAAATTCCCTGGGCATCCCATTTTCATTTCCTCTCCTAAAACTGTCTGTGAGCTCTACCTAAGATGGAGATTCCAGTGTTTGTATAAAAATCAGATATCTGGGGAGCTTTCCCACAACAGATACTGAAGTCCTTGAGGCTTTGCCTCATAGTGGTTTGGCCCAGATTTTCTAGGACAACTCACCGCACTGGGGAAAATAAGCTCATCTGGTCACTGAGCTTACAGATGGTAGGACTCTGATCAAGAATGTCAAGAAAGACTCCACAGAGGGGCTGGGGGATATAGCTCGGTTGGTAGAGTGCTTGCCTTGCATACACAAGGCCCTGAGTTCAATCCCCAGCACCACCAAAAAAGACTTCACAGAATATTGCTGCTCCTCCCTGTGGCTTTTGGCAGCAGTACCACAGGGATCTGTCCACCTGGTAGCCTACTCATACTTATGAAGTATGAACATTAAAAGAATCTGGAATGCCTTAGCAGACAGGTGACCTGATTTGAGCCAGCAGAGGAGAATCTGTCAAACTAAATCTTCTTTGGAAAATGTGGGACTTTTCTGGTAGAATCATCCTGGAATCTAATAGCTGAGAAACTTTGGCTGAGAAGAGCAAGACTCATCCAAGAAGCTGTCATGGAAGCACACATCATCCTGCCCTGATGGCTGGTTGCCAGAGTAGAATGGTTCCAGGTAAGTCACTGGCAAAGAAAAGAGTACTTCTTCCTTCTTTGCAACAGAACCTGCAGCCTAGGCTACTAGAGCAATGTATGATGTTTCTGCTATCTGATGATATTGGTGCTCACTGAATTCTTTCATCGAATCTCCTACTTTGAGGAGGTCATTGGGCATTTCATTTGGTATTGAACAGCTATTCCCACATGGTTTCTGTCCATGGCTCCATCTGAGACACTGTCATATTCTTGGTTAACCCAAATAATCACATTCTGGGCTTTTTCCTAGCTTCTCTTGCCTGTTACTGAGAGATTAGACTAGACAACAATGTAATAAATACTCTAGATAGAAGGTTTTTACCAAAAGTACAAAACTTAACTTTTTTTGAATATTTTTTTTAGCTGTAGATGGACACAATACCTTTATTTCATTTATTTATTTGTATGTGGTGCTGAAGATCGAACCCAGTACCTCACATGTTCTAGGCAAGCACTCTACCACTGAGCCACAACCCCAGTCCCCCAACTTAACTTTAATTGGTAGCAACTCCTGTTAGGATACAAGGCACAGCAGTTTTTCTTTTCTAAAACTCTTTCTTTTCTTTGTTCATTTTGTTTTCGTAACTCTTAGGATCATGTAGAGACTAGTCAAATTTCTTCCATTTGATAACTGAGGACAATGTAGTCCCCTCAAGACATGTACAAGGAATGCTAAAGAATTAGTGACAAAGGTGACCTCTGGATTCCTGATTTCAATTTTTGGGGTTCTGCCTACCAATCATTTATTTCACTTATCCAATGCAGAAACTAAACTTTAAAATGCCTACTACATGCCATGGGAAATCAGGCTTCTAGTCTTATCTCCCACAGCCGCCCACATGAGCCATCTGTCCAACCATACCAAAATAGCATTGTATTTTCCAGCTCTGCACCTTTGCTCCTACCCTGTTACTTGCTTAAACTGCTGAACTTCCCTCCCCCAATTCTCTGCTTAATGAAATTTAACCATTCTTTAATCCCAAGCTCAACTGTCCTCTCTTGTATATTGCCTTCCGGATTATTGCAACAGGCGGTAATTTCTCTTGCTCAGAATGCTGTTTAAAAAAAAGAAAAAGGCAACTGTGGCACCCTCATGCTCTGCCTTGAATAGTAGTGTTTTCCAGATGACTTTTATACCAAATAAACTGTGAGCCCAAAGAAGGCAGAAGCTGTTTCATGCACCTTACATACTATGCACGTTTAATATTATTGAATCAGCAAGTAAGATATGGGGAGGGAAAATGGCTTTCCCACAGTTTTGTGCTATTGAGATTTGAATTCAGAACTCCAGAATATGATCTCCATGTTCTTTCCACCAAACCATGCTTAGAGCAATGCAGTTTCCACTATGATTTTCCTCTCTGGAAGCCAAACATGGCTGATAATAGGCTATTTCATATGGTGCAATCTAATCCAATGCAGGTTGAGCTGTCAGAAAGAACAAGAATAGATTGAATGGTTGGGCTTGAAAAACTGAACTTCCTGTGCCATTGGCTAGCATGAAATTAATAGCCCTTCCCAAGGATGCTTCTTCTTTTCATAAGCTCGAATTGATTCTCACTATGAGGAGCATGAGAATAAAGTATAGAGGTCATATGTGTTTCTAAGGACCAAACCAAGAGAATGGGGGAGTGACCTAGTGTTACCTTTCTTTGACTCATCTATTAACCATTTCCATAAACTGTTTGCCCAAACTGAGCTAGTCATTGTGGATACAGAAACGACACAAAATCTCTATCTTCATGGAGTGCCAATCTCTTGACCATCCATGTTCAATGAAAATAATTTAAGTAAAAATCTTAAACGTCCAGAATAATTTTTCCTCACTCTTGATTTTAACTGAAGAGTTGAATTAAGGGTGGAACTCCAGGCATTATTCTATAAATGAAATGTACACAGAATCTATATATTATATATTGACTCAATCTGTATACTGAATTAAAATAAAATAAAGCTAAGTTTATATTCCCTAGGAACCTCTCAGGAAGTTACTTGGAGTAGTAGTTGGAGGCTGAGGCTTCTAAGGAGCTGCTCAAGAACAGCAGATGTTCATTTACCTGCCTTCAAAGAGGCTCTAGAGATCTTGTTCTGATGAGCAGAGGGTACATATTTGAGTCAGTGCTAAACTGTTAAAGCCTATCGGTAAAACTCTTAAAGATCCTATCCTCTTTCCCCCATGCTTGTAGGCTGTCTTTAAATAAGTAAAAAGTACATATTTAAAGAAGATGAGTGCAAGCAATACGAAATTGGCCTACTAAGACTGTTGTCTGTCTTGGTCTGGACTTGTTTATCTGCGTCAATTTACTTATCAAAGGGAATGAACCATTCCTTTGGCAGTAGCAGAGGCCACAGTGCAACCCAGCAGTCTTAACCTAGTCTTGCATTGTATATATTAATATCCCATTGCTAATAGCAATTCATTCCATGTGTTTATTTATTAATGACAATTATCCGCACTGCTCAAATAGCTTCCTCATCCAAACTAAGTTTAGGATGTTAGGTTAAGAATGTCAGTTTTTGGAAGTATATAAATGGGATTCAACAAATTAAACAAAGACCAAAAGTCTATTTCCCACCAGGCACTGTGCTAGGGTATCACCGCATAAGAGTTTGTACAGTTCATTCTGAAGACTACTCTGATAGACAAACCAAGAAATGTCTGGGGGAAGGATAAAAATAATCTTCAGTACATCAGCTTTACTAAGTATGGACATATGCAAAACTGCCTTTACTCCCTTTAACAACTCTTGTGAGTACTTTATTTATACAGCCATCAAAATCCCTACAGCTTTATTTTGTTCATGTCTCTAGTACTTGTTGGTATTTATAACTTAAGAGTAAGATAGTATATCCTTTTTAATGTTCTAAAATTACTTCTTTTAAAGATCAAGGGCTTCTACTTAAATTTTAGCAGTGAACCATTTCTGATTTTACATTATATAAATTTCATTTTTCATAAATTTTAATCATGTTCCTTTCAGTCTTTCTCCCACAGTGTTTTACCCTCTGCAGTAGGTCCTCAGCCCCTAAATCATTTCTGAGAACTTCATGGAACTTTCCTAGTTATTTATGTTTTTGTTGACATATATATATATATATATATATATATCTGGATTGATGTCTACATAATTTTTAAATAATTAATAATTTAGCTTTTCACACAACCATTTATCATTAATTCAGGCTTTTTATCCAGACATTTCCTTGCTTTATGACATTTCTAATTGCAAAAACAAATAAACCAGCCCTACTGCAACAAATATTCTCTACCACATTCCTTTAAAATCTCTCATTGCCACATTCTCTTCCCTCATTTGGGTTTTCTATATACCGTAACTTGGTTACTCATTTAGGCTCTCAAAAGCAAATAATACACAAAATAAATGTAACATTTCCTCCTGTAAAACAGAACATAGCAAACCCTCTTCTTATTCTCTATGCATCACCATTTTCTCTTTAACTTGCTTCTGCTCCTGTACTAACCTCCATTTTTTCTTCTGGCCAGTAGGGGTTCTTGTTCATCTTTTCTTCACATGCCATATATTTAAAATATAACAAGAAGAAAATACCTCCCTTCCCCAGTTGAAGTATAGCTAATGCAAAGAGAAATAAATAAGTCTCTTAAAGTCAAATAAATTTTAGTAATTAAGTTCCCTCATGTGGAGGGAACTTAAAAGTAGAGCTTTTGACATTTCACACTTCACAAATGCCAATCCCAAAACTTGCATTTAGGTAATAATTAACTACTTTAAAACTAGATTCTATAATGTCGGAGATGATTTATTGTGGTGCTTTGCATGTAGGAAACACCTACTAAATACTCGATGGATCCTTACTCTGATAACTACATAAGAAATGTCCCACCATCCTGTAGGTTGTACATCTTTTAAAAATAAATAAATAAATAAATATTTTGATGTATAATATATATGTATATATTTTAACATACTATATATATGTGTGTGTGTATGTATTTATGCATATAATAGTTGTGGATTACTCTTTATTTTTATTTATTTATTTTTATGTGGTGCTGAGAATCAAACCCAGAGCCTCACAAGTGCTACGCAAATTCTCTACCACTGAGCCCCAGCCCCAGCCCTAAGTTGTGCTTCTTAATGCAGGTGTCTGGTGAGTGTTCAGTTAGTTCTATAAATGTTTTTGATGGAAGGAAGGAAGGATGGGTGGATAGATGGATGGATGAAGGAAAGGAAGGAAACTATGTGGTAGACTAGTAAGGAATGAGATGGACTGTATGGATTTTAAGTTTTTAGAAGGTAACTGTCCTATAGGACCATCTAAAAGGTCTGTGGGATAGTAATCAGTAGAATTCATATGAATCTGACAGAAATACACATTTAATTAAATTCACGAGTTCTACAAAATGATGCTTTTTTTTTTGATGTTTTATTCGTGTATCTTTGAAAATGGCAGTACTGAACTCTTTCACTCAGGAGAAGTACATTTGATCTAGTCTAGAGAATCATCACTGACCTACAACTCCCCAAAGAAAGCCTCTACTGAGTTTTCATCCTGCGTTTCTAGTGACAGCTTCAATGCCAGCAGGACTGCAGAGACGTACGTGGGAACCTCTCCTTTACATAATCAGGCCACTGAGTATTTGGCATCACATTTCAGTGAGTTGAGAGTGAACACAACATTCTCAGGGATAAATGTTGACCCAAGCATAAGTAAGGAGATGGCTGAATCTAATATTCTGAAATAAATGTTCAGTCATTTACCATGAATCCATCTTCACTCTAGCTAAGAAGTCAAACACAGAATGTTTCCTCCTTCTATCTTAAACATCTGAATTAGTTGATCAGTCAATACTATTTTCAGTTGCTAGTTTTAGAGGCTTTAGATTTATTTTTTACAATATATACACATAACCAAATGATGAGATCCAAAACTAGTTTTTTTTTTTGGAGGACATAACTAAAAATTCCTTCAGAAGCTCCTTGTTGTTAATAAGAAGTCTATTGAAATACAGGAATAAATAAAAACCAACTGTCCTTCTCATCTGACTTAACTTTTGTAAAAACCTGAAGAAACACAGATATGTGACCTGTGGTTTGAGAAATGCCCAAATAAACTTCTTCAACATGTTTGAATCCAAATTTGGCTCTACAGAGATCTATAGTTTCTGCTTCAAAGATGCTATGACTTATGGGAGAATTAATATGTATCTGCCTCCCAATTTGGTCTCTAAAAGCCAGCATGCTCCCTGTCCTTTACCTGCATTAATCATCTCAGAGTAGCCCACAACAGTTCTATAAAGATTCTAAAGAATTTTAAATCCCACAAGCCTTTATTTACAAAATTCTTTTATTTTGATTCTGAATGAGAATACCTAGGATGTATATAGCCTCTTGCATGGATATTCCAATGTTTTCCTTTTATTGTTTAGAAATAGGAAGTCTTCATTAATTTCAAGCAAATGTCCACATGAAGTATATCCTTCTCCAAGAAATTTAGTAATACTTATCAAATTTTAAAAAGAGTAGGAGAATTCCAGAATGATGGCAAGAGAAGGAAGTACCTTTCAAAATTTCCCTGATTCCTTTCACAAAAAGAGGAACCAGACAGAAAAACCAAAAGTTCTTGGAAGTATTTATGATAAAGCTAGGTGACTAAGGAGTTTTATAAACTTGAGAACATTAGCAAGAGGGGATAGACACAAGACCTGCATGCTATCAACACCAATCATAAAGGAGAGGGAAGAATGTATCTAAATAAATATGTAAAGCCCCCAAATAGCCATGATCTCCACTGGAAAGTGTAGCAGGCCAACATAGCAGCAGCAGTTGACTCTGGAGGGATTTTGACCTTTTTGATAGTAGATGAGTGCATGGAGCTCACAGTGAGAACTTGAGGAACTGAAACAGTCTCTCCTCTATGAACTGTTGAGACTGAATAAAGAGAGGTATCTTTCCAGGTCAGGGACCTACATTAAGGATAAATTTTTTAGGATTGAACCAAAAGTAAGCTGAGTTAGAGCAATAGAGACCAAGAGAAATTTCAGATCGAAAGAGAATACACAGAGCCAGGAAATCCCAGAAAGCTCTTTTTTAAAAAGTCACAAAACAGGGACCTCTATAAAGTTACCTTTTCTGACTTCTAAACCATTCCCCTTTCTGAAAGTTCAGGAAAACTAATTTAACATAGAAACAAACAACCTAAAGTATCAAGCTCAAATCCCACACAAACATTATTTGATAAAAGAGAATAAGGAACTGAGTAAGGTAAATCCTCAGACAAAATCAAACATTAGCAAGAGGGGATAGCCACAAGACCTGCATGCTATCAACACCAATACATTTAGAAAGTGAAATAAAAGACATTAGAAAAAGAACATATATCAAAAGTAGAAAACTTGTAAATGAAGAGAGAATTTAGGAAAGAATCTGAAATTTTAAAAAATTTAGTTTAGAAATGTAAACCAAGAAGGAATGCAAGAGCAAAGAAAGATGGCTATGTATTTATTATTTGTCATCTTTCTGGCTTTGAAGTCTCGATCCCAAGCCAGTCTCGACAAAAGCAAGGTGCCACACAACTCTGTGAGACCTTGTCTTTAAATAAAATACAAAATAGGGCTTGGGATGTGACTCAGTGGTCGAGTGCCCCTGAGTTCAATCCTGGTACAAAAAACAACAGCAACAATAAATACATATACAGTAAAAGCAGTGTAATCTTTAAAATCTATGTAAAATGAAGAAAGAATTTAAAAGATTCAAGAGAAAGTTACAGATATGGATGGTGGCAAAGAAGGTCCAACATACTATAATAGGAGTCCCTGAACAACAGACTTAATGTAATGGAACGGCACAAATATTTCTATAAAAATGCTTATGAAACTCTCTTGAAATTAAAAAAGATGGGTACAGAACTATACAGAAAGAACACACTGTGTACCCTGGATATTGACTTAGAGAGATATACTAAGCCATTTTCTAATAAAATCTCTGAATTGTAAGGAAAAGAAAAAGTCTTTTGAGCATACAGTTTTAAAAGATGGTAACTTTTAAGGGAAAGAAAAACAGCATCTGATGTTTCAACTACAACACTTATATCTAAAGGAAATGGAGTAACATATTTAAGATTCATAAGAAAACATGAACTGAACATTTTATGTGCCAAAAAATAGGCCTTTAGGTAGAAATGATACAGACTGTCACAGATAAGTAAGAACGCAGGGAATTTTGTTCCTGTAAACTTTTTTTGTGCCTCTGTTAGAAACAAGTTTCAGAATGACCAGACACATCAACCTGAAGACTAGTGGTAACAATGAAATATCTAGGTACTTGTAGAAGTAACATTAAATGAGGAATAAAAGGTAGCATGTTTTCTATGATATACTCTGATAATATAGATACAGTTAAAAATTACTTTTGAAAAATAGAGGTAAATGTAGAGAACAAATTTTGAAAATGTGACCTTAGTAATCATATTGGTTGTGGTGCTATTGGTATTGCTCTGAGCCTTTTGCAATTATAAAAAAAATAGTATTAAATTTGAGTTGGAATATCAAAATGAACTTATAAAGTATTTTTTCTTTAAAAATAGGTATTTTCTACCTCTGCCCACTGAAAATGTCTAGAAGTCATGACCAACACAGTAGTAATAACTTTGTAGCTAGATTCTGGTTTTTTAAATATCACTTCCCACTAAAAGAAACCATAGCTTGTTGGAGAAATAGCAGATTCCAGGTCTGAGACATAACATGTACAATGAGAGCCTAGAATATCAGGTCATATAATATAATAAAGAAGAGATCAAGGATGTTAAGTCATATCAAAAGGATTCACGTGCTAATAGAAGAGGCTCTCCACGGCCAAAGATGGAAAAGATTGAGCTGCCATAAAGACAATGATTGCAATGGCTCAAAATAATAAAATATGTTGAGTACATGTACAAATACATGCATACATGAGTTTAGAATAATCAATATAAAGCTGCTTTTGTAGAACGACAGGAAACATTATCTTGAAAACTGGTAAATAAACAGAAAGAGCCAATTTGCCTTTCCTGTCTTATACTACTGATTAAAAAATAAATAGATGAAGGGAAGTATCTTTTTATAGAACTATTCTAACTAGTAAATTAGAAAGAAATGACAGAATTATAATATTCTGTAGAATGTACTAAGTTAACAAATCTGGGCATTAAACACCAATGTCTACTAAAGTCACAAAGAGAGACAACCAGACATCATGTACCTCTTGAGGTACCTCCTCCTATCCATCATTGTCTTGCCAAAGGGATTAAACCTGAGTCTTATCATGCTTCCAATTCCAGTCCCTGGTTTTCAGGAAATACCAAGGGCAGAGGAATGTGTGGAGCCCTGTCAGGAACTAGCAATCAACACAATCCAGGAAATATTAGGTCAAGTGTTGTGGGTTCTTCAACAATTAAGAATTGTACAGGAAATTTTGGAGGGGAAAACTGTAGGTTTTACAAGATTTGAAAGACATATTAGAATTCTAAAAATGGACAAAATTAAACTGAAGTGTTTAGGGATCCTCTTCGGGTAGTAAAGTCACAAAAACTATAGACGGAAATCAGTACTGTGGTTACTTTCAGTGGAAGGGAGACAGTGGTGATCATGAAAGAGCATGCGGAGGTCTTCTAACACGGCTGACAAAACGTGTTCTGTTTCTTGATCTGGATGATGCATAAAATAGCACTGCCTCAGAACAATCCTTTAAACCCTGTATTTTTTTTGTTTTGTTTCCTATATTTGTATTTTATTTTAAAAATAAAAAGAGGTTTTAAGATTTAAAATGCTCATATCCTTTGGCATAACAATTCTACCACTAGGGATTTGTCTATAAGATTAACTCATCAAAATTCACAAAGATGGGTGTGTTCACTGTAGCATTATTTATAATAGCCAAATAACTGGGGTGGTAGTGGTGAAAATAAATATCTGTTAGTTAAGGACACTTGAATAAATCATAGTATAGCCATATGATGGAATATTATGTAGCCGAAAATTTGAGATATGTCTGTAGGGGTTCCTAAACATATTATTAAATGAAAAAAAAGAGCAAGGGGTAGAACACTATCATAATACCATATGTGCAAAGAAAGAATACATGTTATGTTAGAACTGAAAATATCTGGAAGGCTACCTAAGAAACTTAAATTCATTATATATGGAGGTGAAGTGGGACTGGGGCTGAGGTCAAAGAAAGAGAATTTACTGATAATTTCCTATGTTTTTATACCTCAAGAATATATATTTTTATTTTTAGTTGTAGCTGGACTCAGTACCTTTATTTACCTTTATTTATTTAATTTATTTATTTGTATGTGGTGCTGAGGATCTAACCCAGTGCTTCACACATGCGAGGCAAGCACTCCACCACGGAGCTACAGCCCCAGCCCATGTTGTGTAATTTTTAAAATCAGGTTTGATTAAAAAAAAATTGTGGTCCTTTATAGTCATTTTGAATAATGGGTAATATGCCACAGAAATGAGATTTGTTGAAGGAAAAAAGTCCATTTTCCATTTGTGAAAAAATGGAGTTAGAAGTTCTTTTATTAGAAACCCTGGGTTGTTACAAAGTTGGTAACTGGCTATGACTATCTTTGGAAAACCCCAAGTCATACCAATCTCTTCCTTCTCCTCTTGGATACAAAAGCAAGTATTTCTGACGCTCAGTTTCTAAGGAAGTGAAGTACAATTGTGACACATGACATCATAGTAGACTATAATAAAAAGAGTTGAATCGATTCATTTAACCACATCTACTATGTGTCAAACCCTGTGGTAGGCACTGGGGATACAACAGAAAACATGACAGATAAAGTCTCTGCCTTCACAGAGCTGGCATTCCAATTAGACATGTGACTGAATATTTCCTTCACTGATTAAAATGGCTTGATCACTGGCTAAGAAGATCTGGACCTCTCAGTGGCACATGAATCATTTAAGTAAATAGAGCCATTTACTGATGAAGGCAAAAGACATGAATTACATAGATTTTTGGAGCATTTTTCTCCCAAGAAAATTTTTCTGGTCTTGAGACGGCAGTGTACTATTTATATGCTATACAATTAAGGTTGACGTGGGTTTGAAGATGGTTCCTAATGATACTGCTTCCCAGTCTTCACATCCTTATTAGATTCCCTTCCCTTGAGTATGTGCTGATCCTAGTAAATTCTCAATAAGAGAACATTGAAAAAGTGACGGACAACAATTCTGAGATTAGATTACAAAAGACTGTGAGTTCCATCTTCCTTGCCCACTCTTTTGGCTTTCTCTCACACATCTGCTTGGAGAGAAGCTGAATGCAATGCACTGGAAGCTAGGAGAGGACTTCATGGCATGTGGCATAGAATTGTGGCTGCCTCTGGCCAACAACCATGGAAGGAGTGAGGTCCTCATCCAACAGCCCACGGGGGATTGAAAGCCTGGGTGAGCTGGAAAATGTATCCTACCACCTAAGTGGCCAACCAACCAGCTGATGCCTTGATTGTACTCTTAGAAGAGATACTCAGCACCCAATAGGAGGAACCAGCTAAGCTGCACCTAGATTCCTGCTAGAAAGAAACAATAATGATGCTATTGTTTTAAGATTTAAGTTTTGGATTATTTGCTGCACAGAAATATATAACAGGGTTAACTAAAAAATCATTCCCCTTTGGAATTAGACCACATAAAGCAAGATATTTGCCTTTGGGAGCATCCTGTGGCACATGGGGCAGATGTGGCAAAGTCATAATGTAATATACTCACCTGAGTCACTTTGCTTCATTTCAGCTGCTTTTAATGAGTTGACCTTGTCTCAGAAGGCTCTGAGTTCAAAATTGGCTTTAACAAAAAAGAAAAAGAAAACTAGATTTTGTTTCGTTACCTTTTCTAGCAATGAGTTTTTCTTCAATCTCATACTTTATTTAAAAACTTCAATTTGAAAGAGATTTCATTAAGAATCATCTCAGACTCTTGATTTATTATCTTACATATTATGATTATTTTCTGTACTCCTCTGCTTTTCTCTATTGTCTGTATTCCTTTACCACTTTTTAGAGCTCTTCTTCATTTTTTAGCTTTTGGTTGGAACATAAGGATCTACTTGAGTAAGATTTCATATTGTTCCCATCTTCAACATTTATTTATTTTTTTTACTTTCTTTTTTAAATTTTTGGATAGAACTACATTTCCTTATATTATAGTAATTTCTCTGAAAACTTTGTATGATTTCCTTTTATTTCTCATCGAATGAAGAAAGAAATAATAAATTTGAGAATTTTAAGTAGTTTCTACTGGGGAAAGACAATTTGCGTTATTTTTTAGAGAAAGTTCAGATCATTGAACAACTGAGGTTCACCAGATTTAGGAGGTCATGGATTAGAGAGAGGCCTTTGTCCCTCCAGTATGATGATGCCTTGGCTAAATGGGAGATCTTAGTAAGATAAGAGAAAAGGGAAGATGTGGGTAGCATTTTATATCGTTTTCCAAGTTCTGAGAAAGCCTATTTGGCATGAAACACAGTGATCCAAACATTATTTTGACTGAATCAAGAACACAAGCTCCCTAAATTAAAAAAAGAAGAAGAACAAAACAAACATTACTTTTTCTCCTAAAATATTTAATATGAGAAGCAAACCACAGGCAGGAAAATAATCTTAAGAGAACATGGCAATTATTTATGTCTTCCAGAGAGAGAGAGAGAGAGAGAGAGAGAGAGAGAGAGAGAGAGAGAGAGAATGTCAAATAAATGCTTTCAGAAATGAAAGAAGCTGGCAGTGCCTGTGCTAGGATTTTCCTTGTACTAAGTATTTTGCCTCTTTTCCAGCTGTAACATAGTTTTGGAACTACAAATATGCCTTTCACCATCAAACCACAGCAGCAACAATTAAAAAATTGCATGAGATTTTAAAAATTGTGTTTTATCATCAACTCCAAGAACAGATGTAGTTCCAGAGAATGAGAAGACCAAAGACCTCTGGTTATGTGGTGTAACTCTAAGTTGCTCTTCTGACACCAGATAGGACATGAAAGATATTCCTTTCCAACTTGGAAGAAAATGTTTAGGGACTTGGGAAAGGGCACCTGATAATTTTCAAGATGTTACCAATCTTTCTCAATAAACACCCCCATGGGAAACACAGGGCACACAAAGGTATGGTGTGGGAAAAACATGACACAGATAGCTGACAAATAGCAAACCTTGGTGGATTGAGCTCGAAGAAAGCACATTTCTATAGTATGCAAGATTGTTTAGGCTCATTTTCAAGATGTAATAGAGACACAAATTAATCAAACTAATGGTCATCTCACCACATGGCTCTTTTAAGATCTTTAGAGTATGGTAATTTGATTTCCCTGCTGGATGACAGGAAATTGAATTTGGTTCATTCCTGGAGTATCTTTGTATTCTCACTGAGGACCGTGACATTCTTAAGAAGAACTAGAACATTGGGTGTCTCTTCCCCATTAGTTCGCATGGGCAAGTCCCAATCTTCAAGATCCCTTTGGATTTACCCTCTGCTATTTTCAGATAAGAGGACTCTAGTAAAGATCCTGCCTTCCGGAGGCATATATAGCAAGGGGTACTGCCAAGAAGTAGAAGGCTGTCCTTGCTGTTTCTGGAATCATAGACCTTTCTAGTTTGGGGTAGTATGGCTCTCCTCAAACCCTATTCTTCTCTGTAGATATTCAGAAGCAAAGCATGTCTCTTGCAGCAGACACACAGAGCCATCTAGAAAGAGCCATCTTTGGAAAAGAGAAAGGACATAAATAAGTTTTTCTCAGAATTTTTTTTCTAAAATGATATTCCTTTTATTGTAATGCTCATTTTAGAGTTGAGGCCACTGAGACATGGGCATAATGATCAAAAGCACACAACTATTACTGATAGGACTGGCTCTTTCTTCTGTATTATAATACCTCTTCATTTTTCTAATTTCCAACTTCTGTTCTAGTCTAAATCTGCTGTGTTAATTGAGACTTAAGTCCTTGCATGTAGAGTTTTAGACATATTTGGAAACGTCTTTTAAACATGTTGATCCACTCAAGGATGACTTATTTGTTAAAGCAAGAATCACTCCACCCTGGGACATATTCAGCAGGATGCAGAAACAATCGCATTGTGTTCCATTTTTCATGGCTTTCTTGATATTTTCACACTAGAGAAATCTGGTTTCTCAGGGTGCACAGACTCCCAGTGGCCACCAAAGGT
The DNA here is from genome assembly GCF_048772815.1 of Callospermophilus lateralis. Lineage (NCBI taxonomy): Eukaryota > Metazoa > Chordata > Mammalia > Rodentia > Sciuridae > Callospermophilus > Callospermophilus lateralis. The sequence goes on from NC_135318.1 coordinate 36,872,146, forward strand.
GGAAGGCAAGGTAACAGAGATCTAGGCACCCTCCACAGACACCCTAAAATGACCTTTTGGGACCTGATTCTTTCTGTGGCAATGATGTACTTGGACTAGATGTTTTGGGAAAAGCATGTTAATGTGTGGTTGGTTTTGGTCTGTTAATATTAGCTGGCAAGACCATGTCCTTCTCCCATGGTCTCTGAGTGTCACTGTTCAGCAGCATATAAACAAGGAGATGAAGAAGGAGCAGTGTTGTATCTAATTTTGAGAATAGGCATTAATGTAGCAGGGTGCAAATGACACATACCAAGGGTCAGTGCAGGAGCACCCTGGGTTGTATGATTACCTTATATATTATAGGCATGGTCCAATACTTTCCCAATTCTTTCTTCTAATAATGAACTGCAAGATAACAGTGTGTACCATTGTGCTTTATAATGTAGACAGACAATACATATATTGGCTAACTTGGTTTGTCATGATCAGCTGCTTTTTTTTTCCCCCAGCCAATCTGGCAGAAAAGAGTTGGACCACTATGGGAGTTTCATGAGTCTTTCCAGCACTTTTCTGTCCAGCTCATTAATCAGCAGCAGAATAGCCAAGGGACCATGTTATTTCCCTTATCACAAAGAGGTCCCTGGTTTTGAGTGGAAACAAAGTCCCATCATTCCAATTCTAATTGATTAGTTCTTAAGTCATTGCTAAATAATGATTACCAGTCCCCCAAATCCACAAAGTCCCTCTCTTTATCACAGATTCCACTGTCTTCTTGTGTAACTTCAGATCCTACCGCCAAGGCTTTCTGATCGCAATTTTCCAAATCACCTCAGTTCTTCCCACTTACTTGTTCATTCCATATCATTTTCTTTGCCCCCTTTTCTCTGGATCCCTTTTTGTATGGTTCCTATGTCCAGGTGTGCTGATGTGTGTTAGAGAAAGAGAACACATCAGGTTAGATCAGTATATTTCTACTAATCCTAGACATAGGGGTAGGTTTTTAGAGTTGCAAGAATGTTTGGATAGTATCAAATTTAAATATTGCCTTTCTGTTTGTAGTTTCCTGAGACATATCCAAATAATTAATGGAAAAGATTTTTTTTTTTTTTTAGTTTTAAATAAGCTCTGCTTTCTCTCTGTCAGCAATGTTTAAGGCTACTTCTTGCCAGCTTTTCACTTGGTAGAAGATGCTTCCTAAAGATGCACTTTTGTGAAGCCTCTGCAGAACCAGCATGGATGGGGCCAAATCATGATTAAGATTCTTGATGGCTTCTCCTTTTGCCAGTGTAGCCCTGTGTTTCCACTTGTTGGAAATATATCTGCCTGTCAATGTTTGAGAACACACACCAGCACCTTTTTGATATTACAGACTCACAGTGTCCCACTTCAAGAATGCCAGCATTCATAATTTTTAAGTCTCAAACTTTCAAGAAATGAAAGCCATTGAATTTCACCACATTTTAAAGTAGAAATGGTAATCTTACACAGCTAGAAATTTCTATAAAGTAGGATTGGCAATAACATTATTTAGACTAAAAATGGGCCTTTCTTAATTCATGACTGTGTACCAGTTCCAAGTTATGTTTCTAATACATTCTTTAAGTTTTAACCACCTTGGGTTTTGTCCCAGAAATTCTGAATGATTGAGAAGATACAGAAATTTACAGAAGTTAAAATTGAAACAAAATGTTTCAAAACTCAGGTAGACATAAATTATGTTTATTACTGTGAGGAAAATACTCTTAGTTGCAACATCTCTTACTGGAAAGTTTTTGAATTTTCTAGATATGACTAATAAAAATTTATGAGGTATAATTTCACAAGGAAAAAAGAGTTTTGTTTTGAAAGTAGAAAATCACAAAAGGAACAACTGAAATTTTATAGAAAATATCTATTGACTTATTTGAGCAAATAAAATACATTAAATTTTTGAAATGTAAACATGCATGTTTATTATTTAGTTTCTGATATTGAGTTCTTTTTATTTTCCTACAGAGTTGCTTGTGGAATCTATGATTTTGAAAACTGCTATTAGAACACGGACTGTCAACAACTTGATCCTAAGGAAGAGAGGATACTGAGTTAGGAACCAGATGGCTTGGGTTTTATTCTCATGCTGCTACTTAACCCAATTTATGACTATGATGATATCTCTTTAACACTTTGGACCTCCATTTTCTCATCTGGTCAATGGAAATAATAAATACTTAATTTCCAGGCCTCTTAATATTGTTGAGAGGATCAAATAAGGTCCTAGTTGATAAATCACTTTGAAACTATAAAGTGTTACACAATAAAAGGCATTCTGTTCATTATTACCTCAGAATTCCTCTCAGATTACATTGCTTCAAATGCATTATTTAGGAAAAGTACAAACTTGAATGCCATATGGAGTCCTTGTTGACACTGCAGATGTTGGTTAATTTTAGATTCTAAAAGAACAAAAGAACAGAAGCACTACCAGGCAAATTAGCCTCTCTTTAGCTTTTTCTTCGAAGTCTCCTATTATCCCAATATTAAACTAAAAATGGCAGACTAAATATTATAGAAAATTACATCATTTGAAGCATTGAAATTCTGTATATTCAAGCCCTTTTGTAGAATACAAGTTTATTCCCTCCAAAGCACATTGCCAATGAATTTAATGCTATAAGATTATTATTATTATTTTTGCAGACCAAGTAAAAGGATTTAAGTCTTAAACTCTAAATAATAAAGAGACAGGGGAAACATTAAAGTCTCAGAAGAACCACAAAAATATATGCAATCCATTCAGGTGCCCATAGTCTCTCTTAAACTAATGGAAAACTGAACTAAGCTCAGCCAACCTTGGAATCTGATTCTGAAGATCTATTCATATTTTTAAGAGGGAATTTCTTTGTAGAAGAACAGGTGTAACAGATGTACACATGCTCAGGACACCTGTTTTTATAGGCCCATCCAGTTTAGAAGACCTGTCCTGTTCCCATGTGCCACCTGTATAAGACATCTCTTTTCATATTATCCAATTCTCTGCTTACACATGCATAAGAAAGATGTTTTTGCAAAATATATAGTTGGCATCTGTCACTCTACCTTTTGTTTGCATACCATCTACTCACAAAAAATATCCCAGAACAAGCTAAGTGTTTTGTAAGTGCCTTGAAATTTTGAAAAATTTTAGAAGCAATGAAACAAAGGAATCTTGATATTAAAGAATATCTATCAGGTTACCCAAAGCAGTTCAAAAATAGTCCAGTTGATGTTGAGCCTACATTTTTTTTTTAAAGAGAGAGTGAGAGAGGAGAGAGAGAGAGAGAATTTTTTTGATATTTATTTTTTTTTTTTTAGTTCTCGGCGGACACAACATCTTGGTTTGTATGTGGTGCTGAGAATCGAACCCGGGCCGCACGTATGCCAGGCAAGCGCGCTACCACTTGAGCCACATCCCCAGCCCGAGCCTACATTTTGATGTCATTTTCCAGAGATTAGTTCATCCCAAGACTGCTCACTTAAGTCTTAATGCCTTAAAACATTAATAGACTATCACTCTAATTAGAACTAATTTCAGAGGCCATAAATATTTTTCCCATAAAAAACTTGTTCCTCTGGGCTGGGGCTGTAGCTCAGTGGTAGAGAGCCTGACTCTCACATGTGAGACACTGGGTTCAATCCTCAGCACCAAATAAAAATAAATAAAGATATTGTGTCCATGTACAATTAAAAAATATTTTAAAAACTTGTTCCTCTAAAAGAGGCACCATTGCAAGTGATATTTTAACCTACATTTTAGTAACTTGATACTATATATTTTAAGTTTGCTCTCATGAGAATAATAAATATTAAGAGTAAATCCAAAGGGAAGGATTTTTAATACTCCTTATTTGGATGTGGTCTACACTGACTTTTAGTATTAAGAAGATTATTAATCCATCCACATGGAATGGAAACAAAGAGAAATTCTATGTGAAAAGATAATTTTATTTTTTGAATAATGACAAAACTGTGGCTGTGTAGGTTTTTATTCTGTTTTGGTACTGGGGATTGAACTGAGAGAATGGTTTACCACTGAGCTAGCTATATCCCAGCCTTTTTTAAATTTTTGAGACAGGCTCTAGCTAAGTTTCCCAGGCTGACCTTGAACTTGTGATCCTCCTGCCTCAGCCTCCAGAGCTGGGATTACAGGTGTATACCACCATGCCCAGCTGGGGTAACTTCTTAAGAAGTACAGAATTGTTAAAGGGGCAGCCTTGGGGCTGGGGATATGGCTCAAGTGGTAGTGCGCTCGCCTGGCATGCGCAAGGCACTGGGTTCATAAAAATAAAGATGTTGGGTCCACTCAAAACTAAAAAATAAATATTAAAAAACTCTCTTTCTCTTTCTCTCTCTAAAAAAAGGGGGGTCAGCCTTCACTGATGTATCACTGGTATATATTTCTGCATTTGTATGCGTTCTCCCAAAGATCTCATGTAAATTAAGTACCCTAGGATTATTCCATACAGGTCTCATACATCTGGAATCTAGAAAATAAGAAAGTCTACAGTGGTAGGGAAAAAACTAGTGTAACGATAGAATACTTAGGGGCTGGGGTTGTGGCTCAGTGGTAGAGTGCTCACCTGGCATACACGAGGCACTGGGTTCAATCCTCAGCACCACATAAATGTAAAACAAAGATACTGTGTCCACCTAAAACTTAAGAATAAATATTAAAAGAAAAGATAGAATACTTACTCTACATTACCCAGTTCTAAAGCACATTTACAAAAATCTACCCACTTCATCAAAACCTTAAGCCAATTTTCCAAAAGACACTATGAGAAAATAAAGAATTATTAAGGGAAGTAAGACGGGATTCTAAGGGACTAGGGTTGTGGCTCAGTGGTAGAGCACTTGCCTAGCACGCATGAGGCACTGGTTTTAATCCTCAGCACCACATAAAAATAAAATAAAAGTTATTGTGTTCACCTACAACTAAAACAAATATTAAAAAATAAAGTTATATTCAAAAGATTAAGTTAAAAAAAAAAGAAGGGATACTAATAAAAAAATGGTAGAGGAGTACCTGACTCTGGAGTGAAGGCAGCACTAGAACTTTGTGGGCCTGGGTTCATTTTACAAGTTCTCTACTCCAAACCCGATATCCCTGAGACCTCATTCCAGAGATACTTTTGTATGATGGATTAAGGAAATTCAGGTATTTCCTAGTGCTTTCAATTCATTAACTGGGGCATAATCATATATTTTTATTCTCTCTTGGGTCTTCTTTACCTTTCCCCTTCTCCTTCTCCTTCTCTAAAAACATCATTCCAACTATTGTTGGTTTCAGGAGAGGCAAACTGAATATAAAAATGTTTCCTTATTGGAAAAAATACAAAGATGTAATTTACAGGCCAAGAATGAAGAACTACTCTTAATGGAATGTGAAAGTTAATCCTTGGAAAGCTGAGGTTCTAATTTGGAAACCTAATCACACCATCTTAGAACATTCCTTGGAAGATTTTATTAAAGTTTATTAAAAAGTTTGGGAGACTTCTGGGAATTTATTCTAAAGATATTCTTGCTTACGTACATGCCATATTATTCATCACAGCATTGTTCATAATAAACAGCAAAGAGTGGAAACAGCCCAAGTGTTCATCAATGGAGGAATGGTTAAATAAACTATGGCATATCCTGCAGTGCAATCTATGCAGCTGTTTGAAAGAATGAGGAAGCTCTGCTAGTACTGACAGGAAAAAACTCTAAGATACATCACTAGAGGGAAAAGCAAGATGCAAATCAGGGGATACAATATGCCACCTCTTATGTAAGAAGGGGGAAGAGAAAAAAATAGATAAAGACTTGTTTATATTTTCTTGAAGAAACATTGGAAGGATACACAGAGAAAACTATCTTAACAGTTATCTCTACCTATGAGGGTCAACGAGAAACAAATAGGAGGGGCAGGGATAGAGAGGCACTTTTCACTCTGTACCTATTTTCTTTTTTTGATTTGTGAAACATGTGAGTATATTGGTTGGTCAAATATATATACTAAAAAGAAAAAAGCTTGAGAGAAGTCATATGGCAATTTCATAAAATTTATAGTTGCTATTAATCAAAAACAAAAATAAAACCCTGAATCAATGCTCAACCAAAGGCACACCATTGGTATGGTTCAAGCAGGCAGCTCCAGAAGTCTGCACCATACTGAGTCTTATTCTCCTTATCCAAGAACCTTGCTTCTGCCTAGTATTTTTGGTGTACTTGCTATTTTTTTCACATCTTTTTTTCCCCTTCAAATAAATAAATGGGGCTGGGGTTGTGACTCACTGGTAGAGTGCTTGCCTAGCATGTGTGAGGCACTGTGTTCGATCCCAGCACCACATTAAAAAAGAAATAAAAAAATAATAAATAAAAGTATCATGTCCTTCTACAACTAAAAACATTTTTTTAAATAAATAAATTGGAGACCCTGGAAGGTGTTGCTGAGGAGGATCATACTTAATTACTGACTCATAAAGAATTACATTAAAGGTTAGAATGTGGATTGCTACACATGTTTATAAATGTCAAGAAAGTTCAGTAGTTCTCTTCTCAAGAAGGTGGGACTTCTGGTTCAAATAGCTGGCTGCACTAGGTGTTCCTTCTTTTTTAAATATATATTTTAGTTGTTGATGGACCTTCATTTTATTCATTTATTTATATGTGGTGCTGAGAATCAAACCCAGTGCCTTACACATGTAAGGCAAGCGCTCTACCAATGAGCCACAACCCTAGCCTCAGTGTTTCTTCTTGATACTCTCTCATTGTAACCTGTGCTTAGCTTTGTCATTGTGCCTAAACATTCCACTGAAATTACTAAACTATGAGACAATGTTTCCACTAATCTGTGAACTTTTTTAACAAAGAATTTTATTCATTGAGTTCTGTATTCTCTGCACCTAGCACAGAGACTGCCATGGAACTAAAACTCTAAAAACTGAACTTTCATCTCCCTAATTGCTCATCTTCTATTGGCTGCACATTTTAACTATATAGATTAGAATCTTGGTTTATGTTTATTGTTCATCACTGTAATATTTTATGAGAACTATTGTTTCATTTCCATATGATTAAATGCCTAGAATAGGGCACTGTTATGGATTCCCAAAGTTTTTATCCAGTAAATAAAGGCCTCTAAAATTTATCATGTATAAAATATGTATTTTGTCCCTGAGACCTTCTTATGTGACTATTTAACTACAAAGGCATTAAACAATTATACAAAGAAATGAAGTTGTCATGATTGCCTTTTAAGAGACATTATTAGGCTAAGATATTTGAGGGAATAATTGGGAGAATATAATTCTACAAAAAAATAGTAATTTCTATCATAAAACAATCTATGGAACAGGCAGAGATAGGTGCTATTTTGGGGAAAGAATAGAAATGTTTGTTTTGCTCTCAGTGTGCTTAGAACCCATCGGAAGACAGCTTTGTAATTATAGTTGTTTTTACTACAATTCTATAAGTAAAATAAGTGAGGCTCAGAGAGTTTTTGTGACTTGCATTGGATGGCACAGTGAATGACCCATGGGATTTTTTTGTCTTCTAACTCAGCTCCCCAGTTCTATTTCACCATTGTGTCTATTCAGTGTGATAAATGTATGGTGCAATGCTGGGTGAGGCTGATTGTTACAGGGAGAAGGACTATTTTTATGGTAGAGGTCTGGAAAGGCTTCACTGAGGAAAAGTCATTTAAACAGGCCTGTGGAAAATGAAAAGGAGTGTTTAGGTGGAGGAAGAGGCAGCACAATGCAGGCAAAGAGTGGATGAAAAGCACAGAAAGATGAAAATAAATACAGGACTCCCTGTAATGGGGAGCAGAGGAGTTCAGAGTGGAGGTAAAATATTTTTAATGCCATCTTGCCTGCAGTTGTACAGCCCATGAAAGCAGGGAATTAAAAGTCATACAGATCTAGGTTTCCAAAAGAAATTAGAGTGGCAGATTGGTGCATGAATTGGAGCATGAAGAAAGGAGTTTGGAGTTTTTTGCAATCATGCAACTGAGATAAGTGTCTGAATGAGGACAGTGGAAATGGGAAGTACCTATTAAAAGAAGTGTGTGTCCTTTAGAATCACTTACTGACATTAGGAGCTGGAAGAGAGGGAGAAGAAAAGATTCTTTTGAAATACTTCTAGAGTATATGACTTGGTAGATGATGATTACCAAACTGAGGAATAAAAAAAAGGCTTCGGAAGGAAATGGCAGTTTGGAGTTTTCTGATAGTTAAGTAAAAGCATTTGCCATTAGTCCTGTTTGGTTTGAGATGCCTGTTTGTAAGACCCCTGTTGACAAGTGAAGTGGGTAGCTGAAAATGGGGATCTAATCATTGAAAGCAAGGTCAAGGCTGGAAATCTGGATTTTGGAGTCATCTAAACAAAAGTTGAGCAATAGGTGTACCTCAGTGGTACTGTATTTGCCCAGCATGTGCAAGAGTAAGGGTTTGATCCCCAATAATACCACATACACAAATAGTCCTTCTCCCTGCAACAATCAGCCTCACCCAGCATTGCTAGGTATGCCAGTTATTGGCATTTGGGGAGTTCTCCATTCAAAATATTTCCCCCTGAAACAACCCACACCTATCCTTGGCCTACCCTTCCTCAGCTCCTGCCTCCCAACCCAGAACCACATGGATCGACTTCCCCATTTGGAGTAGCTGAGAAAATAAAGGTACTTGAAGAATATAATATGACTCATCTCCGAACAAGAAATCTCCCTTACTGATTGATTTTAGGCTTATGGCCAATTTGGCCTCTTTCTTTGGCACCATTCCCTCAGAATCACTTCTGAATTATCCTTCCAGTGCTTAGTTTAAGATCTACTTTATTCAAGAAACCATTTTTATCTGATAGAAAAAGGTGAAATCTGAATATAAATTCAGCTACCAGTATGGAAATATCCAGTATGAGTATACAATCACCAAATTTCTGCATTTATGTTGAACTCTTGAGTTCTGACATTTACTGCCTTTGTAACTTTGAAGAAAATGGGGATTATAAAGCCTCCCTTGCAGAGTAGTATGGATTAAATCAGATAAAATAGGTGAAAATGCCAACTATGACACTGGGTAGGTGTTCAGTAAGTGGCAGGCTTCTTCTCAAACCTGACTATGCTTTTTGAATTATGTAGTTTACAATGATAAGCTTCTTGAAAGTAAAAGCACTCTTTGTGTTTTATACTCTCACCCTAATTGAGTGCCCTTTAATGTCAGGAGACATTGTAGAATGATGTTTAGGAAGTGAGCAGGTCAAGGATAAAGTTGAAAAAAGTTTATGCAATAAGTATGTAGATGAGAAAAGGCTGTTAATTTGATTCAAAAGTGGTGGCAAAGGTCTTTCTTTACATTTCCTCTAACAATTTACTTAAAATTTTATCTTGCCAAAAAGAGGGGACAGAAGGTCTCATCTTGATGAATGTGGAGCTGTAAAACTATGTGCCAATACACCTGGTATTGATTCATGCCAGCTGGGAGAGGAGCTTGGCTTCTCAGTGTTTTACTACTGTGGTTTCCTGGGCTGGGCAGCTGGGTGCCTAATAATGAGAAAAACCATAATACTTCATAATTATGTACTGCCCTTTGCCAGAACTAGGATTTAATTACAATGACTATGACGGAACTGGCAACATCCCGTTCCCTGTTGGGGTGCAATACCCAAGGGCCTGGAAATACAAAGTGAAGTAGCAATTGCAACCTTCCCCTGCAGGGCCTATCCTGGCAATTCACCCAGACTTCTCTGGGTTTGAGGCTCATCATCTGAAACAGAATACTTATAAATTGCCCCATGTACTTGACACTCTCAAGTAAACTAGTATTTATGAAGTAACTACTGCAATACATGATGAATAGCATTGTGGAATCTCACATCTGGAAGGTACCAAAACAGGTGACCTCATTCATAATCCTGTCCCCTGCCTCCAGGTATCATCCCTATTCCATCAGTTTCAGATCTTCCCATTCTGATACAGGCTGGAGTTGTTTTTATGGTATCCTGATTCAGGTGTCAGGGGACTCACTGATTCATTTAATACTCATCTTTGAGCACTACAGGGGCACAAAGATATATAAGGTATGATCTCTGATCTCAAATAGCTTATCATCTATTTGGGAGATTTGCTATTTAGCAGCTATACCATAACAATATAAAGACCAGAAAGTCCTTTTAGATGAAAGGGAATGAAATCAAGACTCCAGATGAAAGGATCAGGACCAAGGATCCTGAAAATAAGAAAGAATGAGAGGAGGGGCAGGGAAACTGCAGTGAAGAGCTGGGCAACGGACTCTCAAGTTCTGATAGATGTCCCTATTGTCTTCATAACACTTATCAACCTTGATTTGTTTTCTTTAGTTATTAATTTATTCATATTCCATTTGTCTCACCCTATTCAGTAACACTGTCACTTTTGTTTACCAATATATCCTGGGCATCTCAAACAATGCCTGGCACATTTTAAGTAAATATTGGCCGAATGAATAAATGGCAATGGAAATGGACAGGACACATTCTGCTGTCATATACAACTAAGTAGAACAAATGAAAATAAAATAAATAAACAAAAAGAAAGTGAGCAAGGGTAGTATATGTTGATCTGCTTTCCACCACTGTAATACCTGAGATGATCAACTAATGAAGAAAAAAGTGCTTAGGGTTTTGAGAGATTTCAGTTCATGATAGGATGGACCTATTGCTTTTAGGCCTCTAGTAGGGAATGAAGATGCCACATTATGGTGGGACTGTGTGGTGGAGCAAACGTGCTCACACCCTGACCAGGAAGAGAAAGAGAAGAAACAGGGTTCCACAATCTCCTATGAGGGCAAAATCTCAATGAATGAAAACTTCCTATTAGACTGCACCTCTTAAAGGTTCCACTACCTCCGAATAGTGCCAAGCTGGAGACCAAGTTTTAACATACTGGACTTCGGGGGCATTCCAGATCACTCTACAAGTAGAGATATTTTGAAGCAGTGAGGAAATGGATGGTGGATTACCCCTGGTTCTAGACTTGGGAAAGTGAGTGGACAGCGATATTGTCAAAGAAGAAAAGGAATAGAGGAGCACATTTTTTGTACTTCAGAAAGCATAGGAGGTCCAATTTGGACATGGCGTTGGTAGGCAAGTGGACTGTCCAAAAGGCACATATGCAGATCTGGGTTTCACTAAATGTACGTACATTCAGCTTTTGCAAGCAGGAGAATGGTTAGATTGCCTAGTGTGCAGTAGTAGGACTATGAGCCGCCTAAAACTGAAGATCAGAACCTGGGCTTTTAAGGATTGAAGAGATTGACAAAAATTACCTGAAGAGAAAGACATATAGGTTAAAAACCTTCAAGAAGGATGCAGTTCACCGAATCCACTGAAAGAGATCACGTAAGATAAAAGTCTAAACTGTGAGCCTTGCACTCCATCATATGATGTCACTGGGGGTAGCCTTAGGAGGAGCACTCTCCGGTGGACTAGTAGGTAGAATAATTCAAACTTCTTGAAGCACAAACTGAAATAAAGAATGAGAATTTGACAAGGTGTCAGAGGCAAGTTTTTTTAGTTTACTATTTTTAGTTTGGAGACTTTGGAATGCAACCATGGATGTGTAACACTTAAGAAGTGGCCAGTGACTCTGTGAATGAAGATCAGGTTTCTAAAAGGCCAGATGGAGAGTCCCGTGGGCGTTACAATTCCTCAACTGCGCTTCTCTTCCTCTAACCTTTCAGCCATTTCTAGGGCGGGGGCCTTCCACATAAAATACAAGCAAAAAGAGGGAGACAGAACACCCCTCCCACCGATTTGTGAGTCATCTTTGTGATGGCTGAGCGAGGGAATGGGAATACTTCAATTAAATGAGGTGCCCGGTTTCCCGTGGATCTTGAAATTTTGTGACTGAGTGGCTCCATGCTGGAGGGAGCTAGGGAGACTCATTCACATTTTCCTACCGGGCACTCACACCCTCCATTCAGTATTTTCCTCTCCTCCCTCACGACAGTTGAATGCTGGGACAAAGACTTCCCCCAGCTCCTACCTCAGGTTGACCTTCCAGCCCCAAACCCACCACCAGCCCTTCTACATCCACGTGACTCTCAGCCCTGATGACTCTTTGCCACCCACCCCTCCCCTCGGGCAGCAGCCCGCTTTACCCCGCCCCTCAATCCACGTGACCGCTTCCCTCTCACCTGACTGGCTCCTTTCTTTCCCTGGCCGGACCCGGCCTCCGTCGCAGCTGCCCGACTCCAAAATGGAGGCTGCGCACAGCGCGCACCCGAGCGGCCGGACCTCCCAGGCTCCCGGGCCGCCCCCTTCTCCTTCTCTGCCTCCCTCCTTCGGCCTTCACCTACACGCCTCCGGATTGGCCGCTGGGAATCCCGCCCCACCAAAGCCCCGCCTGCTATTGGTCACGGTAGGCTGCCCTTCAGAGAGGCGTGCCCCCGCCCGCCCCCAGCCCCGGGAGGTATTTTCCATTCCGGTGGGGGTTGGGGGAATGGGGGAGGGGAAAAGAGGGAAGAGGGGGAGGTGGCCGGGGAAGGGGGTGGGGGCCAGGCGGGGGCATCCGGCCGAGCTGGGGTCTCCGGGCTCCGTCCGGAGGAAGCGAGGCTGCGCTGGCTGGGCAGTCGGAGGGGACGGGACGCACCGGCGGGCGAGCGGACTCGCCCTCTTGATGACTGAGCCGTCCGGGCCCGTCCTGCCTGGCCGCAGGTGCCCTGGATGAGGCCGACCCGTGCGTCCCGGCCGGTGAGTGTCCCCGCGGTAGTCCAGCCGGCCGCCTGCCCCCGGCCCCTGAGCCGCCGTTAGTGGCCACCTCTCCTTACCCCAGTGCCCGCGCCCGGCGCAGTCCGCCTCCGGCCGGCGCCTCCGCACCCTGCGGAGGTGGCACGGGCCCTGGGGCCGGAATGGGCCGGCCGGGAAGAGGACCACAAGCCCGGGCCGTGAGCCGATGCAAACCGCGCGGCGCGTAGTAGGAGCTTGCGCGTAGTAGGCTCTCAATGCATTTCTGAAGAATTCCTTTTCAGTTTGGAAGAAGGTAGGGTACCTAAGGGAAAGGGGGTCGTCCCGGGTATTAGGAGAGGGTTCGTGATTCGGGTCGCGGGGAGGCCACCGAGTGGGGGCTCAAGGGAAGGGGGCACCGGTCAAGTCATTTTGGGCTGTACTGCTTCGATCTGGGGAGTCCTCAAGGTCGAAGAGGAAAGGTCCGCTGGGAGATGAAGGAGGGAACCAGCGAGTGTGGATGAGAGAAGTGACTGGAGCATCTCTGGCGGTTTAACCCGAGGTGGTTAGGTTAGGAAAGGATGCGGAGGCGGGCGCAGGGAAGACCCCGGTGCAGCAATTTGGGCTCTTAAGATTCTTTGGTGCTGGGATTTGGGTATCGGAGTAGCCAAAGCAGAGTGACTTTGTGGAGAGGAAGTTGCGTTTAAAGGATGCTGTGAAACAGTGTAAGTACATCTTTGGTTCTGAACTTTCAAAGGTTTGGGGGATCAAAGTCACGAGTAGGTTTTGACATTTTCTTTTGGCATTTCAACCCCATAGGTGGCTTGTCGCTGGACTTGGTCAGTGATCCTTTATATTAAATTGTCTGTGTATATTTGATGGTATTTTGTCAGTTACTAGTTTTGCTGGACATTCTTATAACTACACCTTAAAATTCTTGTAGCAGACACTCTATACTGGTGACTTACTTCCCTATTTAGTATTTAGTCTGAACTGTACCTATTATAATTTGCCACTAACTTCTATTCTGGAAGTTTAATTCATGCTTTTTCTTTTGTTTCTTTACAAGGTCATGCAAAATTGAACTATATATTTCATAGAAGTTTTAAAATATTTTAAGTGTTGAATTGGGAAGATATTGGTAAGCTAACAGCTTACCAAGAAATTAACTTGAGTTCTGACAGTTGGGACTCTTATGTCAAATGCATAATTTTAATTTTAAAAATCTTACATTTACATAACACTTTTGAGAATGGACTGGGAACAGAGACAAGGATTTACCAAGATTAGGCAGTGGCTGTTCATAGAGTCTACCTTTGTGGCAGTCCAAGAAGATTCTTCATTTCACTGAAAAGAGTAAGCTAATAACTACACTTCTAGATCTTTAATCTTTCTTTCTTCTAATTTTTGTGTGTATTTGTGTGTGTACTGAGGATTGAAACCAGGGTCACTTTATCACTGAGCCACATCCCCAGCCCTTTTTATTTTTTATTTTGCTGGACCTGGCAATGTTGCCCAAGCAGGCCTCCCACTTGGGATCCTCCTGCCACAGCCTCTCGGGTTGCTGGGATTACAGCAATCACCATTTGCACCTGGGTTTAATTTTTTATTCTCTTAATCATGAATATAACTAATTCCTTATATTTGTTGCATACTCTACAGTTTACAAAATGAAAGCTCATTGATTAGGGAGTACTTAAACATAATTTTGAAAAATTTCTAGATCATACTTTGCCCTTTAATTCATCAGAAAAAACATTTCTGCAATAAGGTGCTGTAATGTTTTTGGTTGGCCTTCTAGTTCTTGAATAACTAATGAATAGTCATGTATTTTTTTTTTAATCCCTATTGTCCTTGAATTTTACTATTTGTCCTTAGAGAGAATGTACTGGCACACAAAACAGTAGCCTAAAATATTGAAACCTAACACCTTTTAACGTTATGTCTCCTCCATTATTCACCTTGAGAATTATCTATAGCAAACCAGTTGTTGGGAAGATTCTTTTCTCACCTTGATTAAATTGGTCTGTTTTCTCCTGTTGTAGAACTAAGAATAATAATGCTTACTAGCTATGAAGTAATGATAATAACTAAACAGAATGAGAATGCAAAGCTTGGAAAAGATGTATGTGTATGAGTCATATTTTTTTTAGAGTTGGAAGAGTAGGCCATGGAGATGATTGTTTTGCAGATCAGGAAACTAAGGCCCAGAACAGTTGAAGGGACTAAATTGCTAGTTAAGTGCTGGAGCCAGGATTAGTGGGCAGAGTTTCTGGACTCCAGGCAAGAGTTTTTTCTGCTTTATCACATTCACACTGTTTATTTCTAAAGTATTCTAGTGCCAACTGTAAATAGTTTTTGGATTATTTGTGATGATGTTCTCTTCTAAGGATGGAGAAATTTGGTTGAATGCTGTTCTTTGTGAAATGATGTAAAGTTGGATGAGCTTTTTATTCTGAATTTTAAAACAATTTGCTGTGTTGTTGGTGGGAATGCTGATAGTTTTCTCATTGGAAAGAGATAAACTATCATGTAGATTAAAATATTAGATGAACATCTCAGAGTAGTCTAGCAGTGTAAAATTTTTATGCTAAAACTAGTTGCTTAAAATTTTAGAATTCAAAGGCTTTCATATTTTTAAAGTGAATTATATGAAAATTATTATTTACAGTAAGTGTGGGGTTTTATTATGTTAAATTTTGGTACCTTTAAGGAGAACAGTAGTAGAATTATAGATAGTTATGAAAGCATAATTTTTATCATATTTATTATAGAGAAAGGATTTGTTTCTCAGCCACTTAACATGACTCTCAGACAAGTGAGTTAACTACTGTGTGCCTAGGTTTCCTCATAGGTAAAGTGTGGTTATTGAAAGTACCTGCCTCATAGCATAGTAGTGAAGATTAATTATGCCTAGCAGTAGAAAGGGCACAGTAAATACTAGACATTACTTTCTGTGGTTCATTAGGTGTAAGTAGGCATTGTATGTTCATTTGTTTCCTTGCTGTTAGCTCAGTCACTTTCAGGCTACAAAAAAATTCCCATGTAAATACAAGGTCAATAATTGTCTGTGTTAAGGGGCACTTAGTGCAAATGATGTTCTCTTGGTTTTTTGTTATTGTCCTTCTCCTTCCTCTGCTTACCTTGAACCTTAATTAGAGCTGCATATCAAGTTAGAGTTAATGTGTCCTTTTTTTTTTTGAATGCTGTGTGAGATTAAAATATGCCACCAAAGTGTGCTTCTTTGGCATATTTCCAGATGGCTATTCGAAATGGCTAGAGACACAGGAATAGCTCTGAAAAGCTGTCCCTTTGTGGGGGAGAGTTGCATCTGTAGAGGAAACCCACATTAGTGAAATAAACAGCTCTGCAAACAGGCTTTCTGTAAGGCTTTATTATCTGGGTTTAGGAAAGATCATAAGACTCCCCACTTCCCTCTAAGACCCCAGTGTTTCCACAGAATGTTACATATTATTTTGAGGCTCTTACCTGAGATACTTTATGGGTATGGGGCAACATCTTTGTTCCCAGTGCATTTCTTCTCTTTACCCTGAGATAACCTGTTGTTATTATTGTCCCTTCTTCTTTGACATCCCCCAGCCTCCCAAGCTCCTGTTCCTTTCTGCTGAGAATACTATTTGAACTTCAACCATCAGGCTCCTTTTAAAAATGTTTGTGGTGCTAGGGATTGAATCCAGGGCCTGTGCATGCAAGCCAAGTGCTCTACCATTAAGCTATACCCCCAGCTCAGGCCCTTTTTTGAGTGTCATGTTTTGTATGGTGCCCTAATAATTATCTTATTGCACATAAATAATTTTGTATGCCATTTCTCATAATGCCAGTCTATTATCAGTTTATTTTATAGACTTAAATATCAAACTGTGGAAGAATGTCATTCTTTTCTACAATGTCATTGGAAGACCTTGCTGCAGTTTCATTAATCTAGAGTGAAAATGTTAGTTGTTGATTTGTAGGTGTTCTAGTTAAAATGCAGTCAGTTTTAGAGGCCTGCTAGGTAAGCTTAAGTAAGGAAGTCAGGAATTTATAAGGTCTGTTAGTGAGTGATTGCACCTTTTCTGCCAGTGGAACCATGAAAAAAAAAATCATTGAATCTTGTTTTAAGTGAATGTTTTGATTGCTTTATTCATTAAATTGTTAGGTTTAAATGATACAATTTGTGTAATTCCAGTTTTATAACATAGTTCTTTTTACTTTGATGTAACCCAAGTCCAACTAATGTAAAGAACCTTGTGGTTTAGCAGATGTTTCTGATGGTGACAGTTGGAGTCTTTAGCTATCTCAGAATTCTTTGTGTGCCACCTAAGATGGTGGATTTCTTCAGTTCTGCCTTCTCAGTTTCTTCTATTGCTATTATAGCACTCTTCTTCCATTTGTGGTCCTCTTCGATTTTCATTCATTTTTGCAGCTTTTTCCTCTTGATAACATCTTTGCCTCCTGTCTCAACATGTATCTTATTATCTGTTACACACATGCTTAATTTTTAATGGCTTTTTGAACATTAATTTCTGCTAATTTTTAAATGTATCTCACTTTTTAAAAAATATTATTTTAGTTGTTGATGAACCTTTTATTTATTTATATGTGGTGCTGAGAATCGAACCCAGTGCCTCACGCATGCTAGGCGAGTGTTCAACCACTGAGCCACAACCCCAGCTCTTTCACTTTCTTTTAATTTCCCTTATTTTTGGAATTTCATCAAACCGAGTTCATTTTATACTCAAGGGATAAAAATTAGAAAATAAGTTATAGCCCCAAAGTAACTTTGTTATGCTAATGGTAGAGTCATACTGTTTGTTGTTTTGGATGTCAAGCAGCCATCCCATTGGTGGTACTTCAGATGATAAGTATATGGATCACTTTAGTCCTAGGTGATGCTAACAGAGCTAAGAGTTACATGTAGCTTTCAAAAGTCTTTAGGTATGTAGCTCAGTGTTATAGCACTTGCCTCACATGGATGAGATCCTGGATTTGGTCCTTAGTACTGCTAAATAAATAAATAAATAAATAAATAAATGGTTTATATGGTCATATTTTTCTTCCACTGCAAAATGACCAGCTCCTGGTGTTATTTTGTTAATTATTATAAGAATTAGAGATTATCATGATTTATTGGATACTTATTGGATTTATGGCATGCATTTAGAGATTTTGAAGAACCAAGACATGCAGATACTTTCTTCAGGCCTGTGACATATTTTAATTATGTGAATACATTATTTAGTTAAATATGAGTGTAGAATACATCAGAAATACCATGTCATATTAAAATATAACCCTTATTCATTTTCTCATTAGGTTAGTGTTTTCTCTATGTATTAAAAATAATATGGCATTGTGATTAGTTATTCAGGGTACATGGACTGAGTATATGTAGACCATGTGGATTACATTTTTAGCTTTGGTGCGGTCCTAGAGAATGAAAGAGGGAAAAATATGAAGTATTCACCTGGTGCAGTGTAATTCTTCACCTACATTAGCCAACTATTCTTTCTTTTTTTAAATTTTTGTTGTTGATAGACATTTATTTTATTTATTTATTTTCAGGTGGTACTGATGATTGAATTCACTGCCTCACCTATGCTAGGCAAGTGCTCTACCATTGAGCCACAGCCTCAGTCCCAACTATTCTACTTTTAAGGAAGGAAAAGGTGTTTTGTATCTGATTAGAGCAAAATAATCTTGAAAGGGTAATTAAGCTGGATTGTTGACTCATGTTAATGTTGAATAAATTTGCATCTGAGTAGTTTAAATGGAAATTAATTGCTTGCCTTTACATATAGGTGAAAAATTCTACATAATGATTTTAGAGAGGCTGTAATGATACTTTTAAGAAATATAGTATAGTGAGAATATATCCACAGGGTCTTATATGATGTTCAACACTGTGGAAATCAAAATATACCATTCCTAATATATATATCTGGTATATTTTGAGAGGTTATTTAGAGAAACTGCAAACACTGAAATAGTTCTGAAGAGCTGTCCTTTGTAAAAGAAAATTTACATCTAGAAAGGAAATATGCACTAGTAAACTGTGGCCTACCTTCTCTGAGGTCTCCTTATCTGCTGAAGGAGAATCTAGGAAAGATCATATCACAGGAAAAGAGATTAGAGGTCTATACCTCTTACTGACAGAGATTGCCACAGGTCCTAACCTTTTCTTTTAAGGGTAGCTCAAACTACCTGAGAGGCTTTATCTGCACAAGACAATCTGTTATTAACTATGCATTGCCCCACCCCATGGTTTTTTGACACCTACCCCCAAGAAACCCCAAACCCCTATTTATCCAGTGCATGTGCATGTACTGTCAGCCCTCTTTATGCACAGGTTCTTCATCTGTGTATTCCACCAACCTCACATCAAAAATATTTGGGGCCTTGCATGGTGGCAGTGTGCCTATAATTCCCCCTACACAGGAGGATGAGGCAGGAGGACCAAGTTCAAGGCCAGCCTCAGAAACTGAGTGAGACCCTTGCCCAGAATAAAAAAATAAAAAGGGCTAGAAATGTAGCTCAATGTTAGCACCCTGATTTAAATCTCCAGTACTAAGAAAGGAAATATTTGGAAAGTTACATCTATCTGTACTGAACATGTATAGACCTTTTTTGTCATTGTTTCATAAACAGTACCATATAACAACTATATTTTATTAGGTATTACAGAGGATGTGCATAGGTTATGTTTGCATATACTATGCCATTTTAATAAAGGACCTTAGCATTTGCAGTGTTTGATATCCTAGGAGTGGAGAGTGTCCAATTCCCCTCTGATAGCAAGAGATTACTGTAGATTGTAAAGCTAAAGAATTAACTCACTAAACATTAAATATAACCTGTTAGGAGAAGTCCAGGAACTTTCTTAAGGTTAAAGTATGTGTGTAGCCAAATGGGGAGCGGATTTATTTGGTTATTTATTTAGTCTTTGATTTTGGCTATTTACATGAGATAGTAGTCTAACCTCATTACCCTTCAGGTGATCAGTGCTAGGATCAGTTTTATTAATGTTTAAAAAATGATTTAAAGTCACACTGGCAGTGAAAGTTGCCAGATTTGTAGCTGACACCATGTGCTATTCCAGGTAGTTAAAAGCCAAGCCAACAAGGAGAAGCTACAGGAGCATCTTTTGATGAGTGACACAGAATAAGATAATGCATTTAGGAGAAGATATTCCAAATTATATTTATAGGACCTGAGTTGTGACCCAGGAAGGGGATCCAGAAAATTTGTAGATGACTACCTTGAAGGCATTTATTGTAGTTGTCGCTGAGCCACAAAGTCCAAGAATCTGTTAAGGGTGGTTGGGCATGGGTCTGAAAGCACAAATGATATTGTACATACATAAAAATAATTATAAAGAGGATTATAATTTTTAATTATTTGTTATGTTCCAGGCTAAGTGATTTATAGTCTTTCCATTTAATTCTCTAATTCTGAAAGGTAGGTGGCTTATTACATTTTATAGAAGAGGAAATTTGACTCAGGGAAAATAAGTGACTTTCCCAAGTCAGCAGTTATGTGGTGGATTAGGGACTAGGGCGCTAGGTTTTTGATTGTTAATCCTGAACATCTCCCAGGATGTTAGTAGGCATCTCTTAAAACTTCTGATAGTTTTAATTTAGGACTTCTGAAGTGCTCCTTAACTCCTTGCTGTGTTCAGCTTTGGATGTCAGTTACCAAAAGGATAGTGTCTAAAATACTTGGAGAGGATTTAGAGACATTCTTTAAATTTTTCCTTTTAAATGAAAGCTGGGGATATTTTGGTGTAGTTTTACCCCTTGTAATTGGCACGTAATTTCTGGCTGCCCATAAGACATTGCTCCCCCTGACTTACAAAATGCTGGATTATTAATAATCATTAATAAAGGTAACATTAATTAACAAGGAAAATATTGTTTAGTAGAAAAAGTCATCAGGGCAGTAGTCTAAAGACCTGGGTTCTTCTATTGGTATAAAACAATGAAGTGAAAAACATTAGCATACAGGCATAACATTCTTGTTCTTGGAGTAGAGAAATACTTGAGCCATATCTTGAGAGACGGGCAAGGGACAGAGTTAGAGTTGTAGGCAGAGAGTAGAGCAGCATATTTTGGAATCCCAGAAAATTAGTTTGTAAAGACCAGGTGAGTAGGTATGTATGAAAATTCTTTGTAAATTTTAAATGCTGTTCAAATGAGAGTGATAAAGAAATCCTTTTGTTCTTGTAAAGGGTAGACAATGAGGATGCAGTGAAAACTGGTGGCAGGAAAGAAAAAGAGTAGAAACAGCAGAGTGATATTAAAGATGAAAGGAAAAAAGACGTGAAGAAAATAGTTTGCTTTGTGTCTGCTGTATAAAACGTTTGTAACTAAAGAATTATAACAATATACTGTTAAGGAAGAAATTTAGCAGGTAGTTTAAACATTTTATTCACTTTTCCATTTAGGCTACATTGACCATGTTAATAAGGCCAGGAATATGGGCTAATTGAGAGTTGGATGTTTTATCTGATTGTTTCGTCACTCATTACTTCTGTACAGGTTAGTTAATGACTTTAAATAGTAGGGTGCTCATAAAAATAAATAAACTGGACTGAGTTACTATTTATTCTGGGTAATTAAAAATGAAAGGGCATAGTGTGTTTAAAGAGAAGAGTGAAGTTTGATCTTTCTAAGTGAGTGCAAAAGAAAATTAGGAAATCATATTAGGACCAGGGTAGAATGGAAACAAATGGTGAAGAGTCTTTTATGCCATGCTAGGAGTTTGGTTTTTTATTTCATTTTGTAGGTGGGGAAGTGACACAAACAGTTTTGGGTTTTAGAAAAGTAATCATAAGCATAATAGAGAAAATGGGCTGGAGGAAAAGATATTGGGGACATTTACTCACCAAGTAATTATTGAACAAAGAATACTTATCACAGGCTGAGTGAATGAGGCAAATTCTCTCTGGCTTTTGATAGGTAGATCTCAATGAAGGATGCCATTTAAGGCTCTGCCCTATTTCAGGAAAGAGATTATATGATGATTTGAATTAAGAAATTTATAGTGCAGATAGAAACAAGACCTCTTACTTCAGAAAAACTTAGGATATTTAAGTCTCCAGACTTTGTTAGTATTGGAGGTGATAGAAGTTGAGGATGAGTCTATGGTCCCTCAATTGGCAGTAGGATAAGATGGACAAATTTGTCAGAAGGGGAGTACTGAATTTGCATTCTGACGAGTGATGGTGCTTTTTAGATAAGTAACAATATGACCAAGATATCATTGAATGTATAGGTTTAGATCAGGAATCTGGTCAGTTTTCTATATATGATTTGGAATTTATATATTTATAGTTGAAAATCACGAAATTGTACAAATAATAACCAAACTTTCTACACTATAATGCATTCATAACAAAAAGTAACTTGCATGTCTTGCACTTACTTCAAGAATGTAAACATTTGAAAGTATTTACCTACTATCTACCATGTAGCCTCACCAAAAAAAAAATGTAAAATATGCATCAGAAAACCAGAAATAGTTTAGTGTCTGAGAAACAGTGTATTGGAGTTTTCCTTCCTCGGTGGCCTGAGTAGCTATGCAGTTACAGTACAGGGGCTGCTCAGAAAATATAGCTGCTTATTCCTCACTGCAGTTTCTTTTTAGAATTCCTATTTGCTTTCTTGGGCTGTAAAGGTAGTCTGAACAGAGACTGAAACTCAAGAGTCTTTTTCATCATCTTTAAAATCTATTCCAGAGCATGCTTAACCCACCAGGTGTTTTTTGTTGTTGTTATTGTTGTTTGCCTCTTTCCTTCCTATCCTTCCAGCACTTTAGAGCATAGGACCCTGGCAAATCGAAGAAGGAAAAGTAAAGATAGTATGAGAGGAAGAATTACAAAGAGTGTTGTAACTCTGCAGTTGTTGAGGGCCACAGCCCAGTTGGGATGATGCATGGCATTTTGCCAGAAGGGAGTGGTTGAGAGGTGACCCCAGCAAGCCATTGAGATGATGATGGTTATGTTAAGCTGTGTATTCAATTGTATACAGACCTTTACTGTATGGCAATAGGGCGGCTCTTGCTGCCTTGGGTGCCCGCTACTTTGGAGTTCCTGTTGAGTTCTCATGGGATCTGGGAGGGTAGGCGCGGAGCCCTGGGGAGAGCTGAGAGAGAGTTCCCAGGGAGTGTGCTTGGAGTGCTGGTGGAGTTCGGGTAATAAAGTTTGTTCCTGCTTGAGTGACTCGTGATTTGTGCCCAGCCAGACTGCAGCATGAAGTTCTCCCCTAAAAGTTCTCTATAAGCCAGGGGATGGAGTTGGTGAGTCATTAAAATGATATGTCCAGTTTCAGTTTCATCTGTTAAGGGTAAGATTTTTTAAGTGCTGAGAGGAATGTGGGGAAAAAAATCTAATGTAGGTGATTGAGCACTTAAGGGAGGCAGAAAGATAAGACTGCACAGTGAGGGGCTGGGGATGTGGCTCAAGCGGTAGCATGCTCGCCTGGCATGCGTGCGGCCCGGGTTCGGTCCTCAGCACCACATACAAACAAAGATGTTGTGTCTACCGATAACTAAAAAATAAATATTAAGATTCTCTCTCTCTCTCTCTCTCCCTCTCTCACTCTCTCTTAAAAAAAAAAAAGACTACACAGTGAAAAAAGTAGGAAGATACTTTTAAGATGTGGGGGAAACAGTACCAAGAAAGAACATTAAGGAAAAAAAGCAAAGGAACTGGTGAGCAAAATTCCATATCTAAAATGCATAGTTTTAAGTTGGGATTAATAAATTATTTAGATGATTGAAGGCTATGTTAGCTTTTCATCACTATAATAAAATATCTGAGATAACCAGCTTGTAAAGAGAGGGTTTTTTTCTGGAGCACAGTTTTAGAGGTTTCAGCCTGTGATTTGTTGGTGCTTTGGGCCTGTAGTGAATGAGGTAGTATAAAATGGCAGGAGCATGTGGCATAACAAAACTACTTATCTCATGACCAAGAAGCAAAGAAGAAAGAGGAATAGATTAGTGTCCCACAGTCTCCCTTGAGGTCATACCCTCAGGGACCTAAGGACTGCCACAGAAGGTCCCATCTCTTTTAAAAGTTTCTACCACCTCCCAGTAGTGCCATAGGGACCAAGCCTTTTGATACCTGTGCCTTGAGGGTCATTCAAGATACGAACTAGAAGTTTGAATTGGAATTAATAAGAAATTAATAGTAGTTAGATGATTGAAGACCAAGGTTGGAATTGGAACTCCTTCTAGTATATAAGTAGAATTAAACTGAACAGAAGTGGTAATGTAACTTGAATAGCAATTTGGCACTTAAATGACAACTTTATTTATAGTTCATAATGTATACAGCACTGATTACTTAATTTTTATCTAAATCCTGTGTGTGTGTGTGTGTGTGTGTGTAGATAAGCAAAATTTTGAGTTTGATGAAGTCTTATTTTATGCTAGTGTTTTCTGGGTCCTGAGTTCCCCCACAGTTGTGAAGATAGTCTGTTTCTCTGTTTCTTTCCACATGCTTTACAGTGATAGCTTTTATTCTTAGGTCTATGAACTGTCTTGGATTGTGTAGTGGGGTTGAAGTATTAGTTGAAGTTAAATATTTTCCTCCAAGTAGATAGCTAGTTATTTCAGAAAAAATTATTCAAAAAGCTTTCCTTTCCCAATTAGTTGCTTTAGTCAAAGATTAGTTGACAAAATAATTGGGTTGGTTCTATACTGTGTTTGGTTTGTTTCAGTTTGTCAGTTTTTCTGTCTTCATACCAACATGCCATTGTCTTGATTAACATAGCTTTATTTGTCCTGAAATAGAGTAATGTAAACCCTCCAATTTTGTTCTTTTTTTTTTTTTTTTCTGCCCTCAGGATTGTTTAGGCTTTTCTAGGTACTGTGCATTTTCATATAAATTTTGGAATCAGCTTATCAAGATCTACAAAAAAAAAAAACCTACTGAAATTTTTATTAGAGGTGCACTGAACCTATGAAATTGGAGAGAAATGACATTTTAGCAGTAATTTTTTTTTCAATCCATGAACAGAGTGTATCTATTTAATTTCTTTAGCAATGTAATGTACATTACTGTGGGTGTATTATTTTCATCAAATTTGTGAAATCCTTGTCTTCAAATTTTTTATTTTCCAAGTATTTTTTTTTGCTCTTCAGACTCTGGTCCCACATATGAGCAGCCATTCATAGGTAACTGAGATTCTGTCTATTTTTCTTGCAGTTTCTCTTTCATTCAGTTTAGAAAATTTCTGTTGCCCTCTCAAGTACATTGATTTTTTTAAAAACTTTTCCTTTGTCTAATTTGCTGTAATGCCTGTCAAAGTTAATTTTTTATGTTAGATATTCTTTTCACTTCTAGAATTGTGTGGTTCCTTTTTCATATGTACAGTTTCCACTCTGTTGACTTCTTGTTGTTGCTCATTATTTTGATGTTTTTGAGTCTTTGAACTCTTTTCTAATTAAAATCTGTGTATTCATTTTAACCATTTTTATGTTATGTTTATGTTATTATTTTCATATTTTATGTTAGTATTTTCTGGGTCCTGAATTAACCCACAGTTATGAAAATAGTCTTGTGTTTCTTTCCAGATGCTTTATAGTGATAACTTATTTTAAAGTTGTGAACTTCTTTGGATTATGTAGTGGTTCCTGCCATATCTGGGTCCTGATTATAGGTTATAATTGCTTTTTCTTATATTTTATTAATTTTCATGGATTTATGATGTCTTTTTTTTTTAAGGTGGGTTGATCTTTCTTTATTACTGTTTTGTTCTGGCGGGCAATCAACTTGATTTTCAAGTTTTGTTTTCAGGGTTTTTGGTTTTAAGGATTTTTGTTTGTCTTGGGCAGTTCTACAAGAACTAAACTTTAGTTTAGGACTAGTTGATGACCATGATGTCCTTTCTTGCATCTCCTTTGATTGCCCCCATGTATTGGTCAAGCTTTATTTGCTCTACCTGGTAGGGACTAAGTGATCCCAACAGTATTTGAACTCTGTGAGTTTTTGAATGAGATCTTCCCAGTATTTGTTATTTTCTTGAGTATTTTTCTCTATCTAGTCTTGTGGAGTTACACAGCATACATATACAGATTGGTATGTGGCTAGAGACTCAAGAAGGTCTCTTTTGCAGATTTTTGAAACATTTTCTCTGTGTAGCTTCTTCCTTTGTGGTACTCTGCCCTGTGGATTCTTGCTGCTTTAGGATGCTATAAAGTCTTTTCTGGCTCCTCAACTCAGTCAGATTCTTTTTGGCCCTCCTTCCCTTTCTCCCTCTCTCCTTTTCTCCCTTCCTTCCTTGTGGTTCCAGGCAGAAAGCTGGAAAATCATAGAATTGCTTCATTTATTTTCCTTCTTTCAGGAAGGAATTATGTTTCCACACTGCCTCTTATTTAATGCCTTAAAACTATCATTTGGTATTTTGTCTAATTTTCTGCTTGCTTGTAATGGGAGGACAATTCTGGACCTTGTTATTGCCTTATGACCAGAAGTCAAAGTCTTTTGCCTCAATGAAGTTACATACCAATGTAAACTCGTTGTAAATTGAAAATATGGTTGTCAAAAATGCATATAATACGTTTCACCTATTGAATATGATAGTACATTGTGGAGTGTTGGTTGTTCACCCTTGGGAGTTGTGGTTCTCTGCTGCTGTCCAGCATCAAGAGGGTATCGTACTACATTTTCCTTGCTTGGGAAAAGATCAAGTCAAAGTATCGATTTTAATGAATGTGAAACATTATTTTTCACACTACTGTCAAAAAAGTCATAAGTTGAACCATCATAAATTGGGGACCATCTGAACTGCCCACATTTATTGTTGTTTGTAGTAGCAGGTTTAGCCCAGCATCACTTACTGCATCATAACCTGAAATGGAAATACAGAAATTTTAGTTTTTCTTCATTAAAACGGTATAGTTTTGGTATTTTGTGCTTTTTAGGGGATGACTTGATTTTTAAAATATAGCATCTTGTGATTTTCAGTCAATATAGAGAGGTACAAAGGAGGAAAAAATCTTTTGAAAAAGGAAAAATAACTAGATATTCTAAAACACAAGAGTTTATGATGGCTATTTGACATCATTTCAGATTTTTTTTATTGAAAATATCTACATAGAAGAGTAATTTTATTTAAAACTTTAAAAAGAGAAACTTGTATTCTTTTTATTAAAAATACTTAAGTTTAATTAATGAAGGTAAATTGTTAAACAGAAACAATCTGGGAAAAATTGCTCAACCACAGATAAATATTTAATTACTGAAAGAGCTATCACTTCCTAAAAGATCTTCCTCTAAGCTTAAGAAATAAGTTTTCAGAAAAAGTCTAAAAGGTTAAAGTCATTATTTCTAACTGCATGCTCCAATAGATCTCTCACATAAAAAAGGGTCAAGTGTTGGCATACAGTGGTACAACTTTCTAAATGGCAATTTGGCAATATTCAGAATCCTTTAAAATTTTTATACTCTTTGCCCAAAAATTGCATTTTCAGGAATTGATTCTAAGGAAATAAAAGATGCACACAAATGTATATGTGTGTTATTTACTCATCACGATGGCACTTATAATGTTAAAAAATTAGAAATTTAATCTTAAATGATTAAAATTATGCTGTGGCAGTATAACCATACCATTAAACAATTACAAATGATGTTCCTTAAAATTTTTGTTTAGTGTACTGATTATAATAATTGTCAGGAGATTAAAAATTATGAGTATTAGGATATTTAATGGTAGAATAAAGTTTTCACTAATGTAAAAAGTAGGTTGATACTTTTGAAATCCTTGAAAAGGAAACATTTACTTTTAAAAGTAAGATGTAAGCTTTGAATAGATTTTTTTAAATCATCTTGTACTATTTAATATTTTTGACTTTTTCCACAATAAGCATATACTGTGTTCATAATCATCCAAAGAACATACTTTAATTTTTAAATTCTTATAAAATTAATGTTTGGGAGGATAAGGAAAGAATTTAAGTGAACTTAGTTTTTTATTATCTTGATGCCTTTTTTCCATTTTTGCAGATAGTTTAGCTTCAACTTTTTTTATAGTTTTAATGAGACATTTATTCTTACACATCTAATATGTATCCTAAATGTTTCCCAAATTAAAACAATTTCTCATGTCTCATACTGTAATATTGAATTTCCATCAGACACATCATTATGCACTTGAAGAAGTTTAATATTGCTTTCTCCCCCCACCACCACCAAGAGCTGTTTTGAAGAAGTTTTGGTCTTGCTTTCTTGGCCACTATTTGTAATCCCCTCACTGCAGGTGTTTATGTCTTATGTTAAAGAAAGAACAGAAGTCAAAGTCTGTATTATTCTAAATAGTATTCTCTATTTGGTGGCTATCCCTTTCATCTTAAGCATATGAACCTGGTGCTCTGCAGGAAGCTTCAAATACTTCGCTGTGTATAGAACCTGTTAGAAATCTAGAGAAGAGCAGTTATAGCACAAGCCTGTAATCTCAGTAGCTTGCGAGGCTGAGACAGAGACTAATATAAAAAGCTTTTAAAATTTATACTAAGATTAAACAAGCCATGATAGTCTGGTGGCATACATCTTTATTGTAAGACTGTATCTCCCCAAAAGATTTGAGTGATTGGGTCCACTGATGAGAGCTTACTGATGCTTTTCTGAAAGCTTGAGACAGTGGTTTATTATTCTACTTTATTGTTAGGCTTTGTGAAGGGCTCTGAAGGTGTAGACAAAGTATTTAACCTGTTGAGCCTCAAGTTTTTAATCATTAAAATAGTAATAACTAGCTACCTTATAGAATTGTTGAGAATTAAATAAAACAATCCATGTAAAATGACTGGTACAGTGCCTAGCAGGTATCCTCTTCATTGTTCAGATTATTTAATTTCTTCTACTTCTAGATTTGAAGTCTGGAATTTAAGAAAGTGTACTTGATCTTTCCTTGTTCCCTGCAGATGTTTCTGGGAACTCGACTGTTTTGGTATTACAGAGGCACTAATATCACTTGATTTACAAGAGTATCATTGTTTGAAGTAGAAACTTTTACTCAATCTAGTTAAGAATTATGAATTTTTACATATATTATGTTTTACTGATATATTTAGTAAGAATCTTTATTTTAAGAAATTCAGTTGTGCTTGCTTTTCTAATTTGGCATTTCTAAAACAACTGGATGGTTCTTGTAAAACAAAGTATACGTCCAGATAACAATGTTATGTTAATAAGCTGTTTTTACTTATAACTGACAAATTTGTTAGTTTTTTGTTCTATGGTTAGTGTTTTTAAATTCATTATATTTGTAAATTATGATGTTGTAAGGGATCTGGTCCAATTCTCTGGGATTATAGAGATAGAACCAGAGTGAAATTAAGCCAGACAGCTGATATATCCTAGGGGGTCCTTGGGACTGTGAGGTGCCAGTGCAGTTGGGCCCAGGACAGGGAAGCCCTTGATGTAAGTGTTTATCTCTGGAGCAAACAAGGAGAACAGCCAACTTTTCCTTTTGAGTGTCAGCATCTTTTCTTTCACATCTCTGTGAGAAGGTAGTATTGAATTTAGGTAGCAAGACTGCTGTCCCTAGGTACAAACATCCTGAGTGAGTCCCTCCAGGATGGAGCTCCTGCCTGCCCCTTCTTTCTTGTTTAGTCAAATCCAAGTCAGAGATGAAATAACAAATGTCCTTTTTGGGTAGGTGTCATGTCTACTGGGCACTGTAGAACATTTGAACTCATCCAAGAGTTTGTTAATGGCAGAGCTGGGACATGTCTCTGGACTCCAGTCTTATCCCAATTACCTCCCTGCTTCAGATGAATTTCTTTTCAGTTGGAAGAAATCTGTTTAAAAGAGACATCGATTTATTAAGAAATGTTTTGACATCTATTTAGATGCTATTTTCTAGTTGTACTGTATATTACTTTATTATATACAGTTTGGTATTTAATTATCTTACAGGTCTGTGTTATCTCCTTAGCTGAGTCTCTGAGGGCCAGTAGGCCAGTATCATTTTGGTTTCTCTTTTAGATGACCTTTAAGGCATGAAATATTTTAAACATTCAATAATTAACTTATTGATTAGTGGGTAAATATTTCTGACAGTTTTTTTTATTTGTATCCAATTTCACATTTTAACATAATAGAAAACATAAATAGAGAAAGCCAGATTTGTTACTTAAGGCTCACATCTTTGGGAGATTTAAGATTAAGTTACATAGGCATTGTTGTTAATTCAAAGTGTTCCTACATTAAATTGACATTTAACATGTTAAGAATTAGGGAAAGTTAGGGACAATATGATAGGTCACTTATTTAAATAAATGGTTTAGTGATCGTGTTGGGGTGTGTGTGTGTGTGTGTGTGTTTTAAATCACAATCTAAGAGGAGCTACTAACTTTTAATGTACTGATTTGCTGTGGGTTTATTTACTTAGGGAAAAAAGAAATATTCCATGCCTTCTTAGATTGGTTTGCAAAGTGGTGCAACTGTGGTCGGTTTTACTTGATCCTAGTCAGCGTTCTTCAGAAGTTCGCGTTTTGGGTGTCAAGAGGAATTAAGTGAATCCATCCTGGCAGGTGGCATCACTGGTAGAGGAGAGTTAAAGGAGCCAGGAAACTTTGTCCCCAAGAGTGATCTCTGAGGAATCTCAGCTGATTCTTAAGAATAGCTAGGACTCCAACTTTGTCTTAAACTTCTGGCAGGAGCGTATACCTTGAGAACAGTCATACATAGACATTTAAAAGGAAAAACAATGGTTTATTTAAGTGGAACTTAAGATGTACACTTTTATGTCAGCCCTACCAAAAGTAAGTAAAGCTGGAGGCTATAAATGAGGGGTTCTTGTGTGAGAGTGCCTAATAATAATGATCACAAGAGTCACAAATTTGTCCTGAGTTAATTTGAGTCTGATTTCATAAACTACAAATCTTCCTAACCTCCTATAGTGATGAACTTGATCTGTTTTTCACTGATAAGATTATGAGTTACTGTTCTCAAGGTTTTCAGAGACTGGCTGAAATACTAATTGTTTTTGTGCTAATTATTTACAAAAAAAGTAGTGCTTTGCTGTCTTTATTGTTGTTTTAGCATGATCCCTGCCCGATGTGTGACTTGTCCAGTCACCTGCCATCTTTCACTGTTGGACCTCTGAATTCCTGTGATGTTGAATGCCCTTAACTGTCCACACCCCACCGGATAGAGAACAAGGGTTTTGGATTACTTCCCCCAACATCTCCCCCTTTCAACGGGAAGCAGTTTGGAGATGCCCATTTTTCTGTAGAAACTGATAGTGGGGAAATGTAATGGTAGTCCACTTTATGCTTTGAATATTCCCCTTGCTGCCCTGCCAGTGCAAATTGTTATTTTTAAAAATAGTTTTTTAGACGTTGATGGAGCTTTATTTTTATTTTATTCATTTTTATGTGGTGCTGAGAGTTGAACCCAGTGCCTCACACTTGCTATGCAAGTGCTCTACCACTAAGCCACAACCCCAGCCTGCAAATTATTTTTAAAATGGACATTTCTTTCTCTTCTTCTCTCCCTGATCCTCCTTAATCTCTCCAGCCCTGCCTAATCTCAAGGGAAACAGGATTACCTTTATTCCCCATCCTAGGCAGAGTTATCTGTCCCTGAGTACACACCCACCATAGGAAGGAAGTAATTCAGACTTTGGGGATGGTACCAGAAAATCTCAGAAATGACTGTCTCCCAGATTAACAAGTGAATTACAACTCCAAAAGAGAACGTGTGGAATGTAGTTTTGAGTCACCTCTTTAAAAGCCCCCTGTTCCTGCTGATGAGCAGAATCACAGCCTTTGGCATGAGAGTCCCCTGTGTTTCTCCTTTGCTAGTAAAGCAATAAACCTTTTCCCTTTTTCTCAAAAAAAAAAAAAAAAAAAAAGGAATTAGGTGAGAGAATTTATGGATAAATTAGTATAAATCTGAAACTGCTGTCAGAAAAAAACAAGGGCGTATATGGCATTATGTAAAAATGTGGATGTGTAACTGATGTGATTCTGCAATCTGTATTTGGGGTAAAAATGGGAGTTCATAACCCACTTGAATCTAATGCATGAAATATATGTCAAGAGCTTTGTAATGTTTTGAACAACCAATAAAAAAAGAGTTGAAAAAAATGATAATGAACAATATTTTTATTTCTATTCCAAGGACCCAATTAATGTATAGTATGAATGTGAAATATTCATTCAAATTTATATTTGTGTATATCATGTTTGTATTGTCTCAAATTATCGTTTATGTGCTGTCGTTTAAATATTTGGTTTTGATGTTAGATGTTAATAACCTCTGCTATTGGTTGAGACATTGTATTAGTCAGCTTTCAGTTGCTGTAACAAAATATCTGAGCTTGTCAACTTTAAAAGAGGAAAGGTTTATTTTGGCTACAGTTTTGGAGGTTTTAGTCCATGACCAATTATTCCTATTGCTTTATCCTATATGCCTATGGTAGCATATAGTTGTGGGGCAGCCTGTTTGCTTCATGGCAGGGAACAAAACAAAGAAAGAGATCAGGTCCTTCAGTCTCTTTCAATGACAGGCCCTCACTGCTTTAAAACTTCCCACTAGGCCTCATATTCCATTAACACCAAATTAAGGACCAAGCCTCTTACCGCATGGGTTTTTTTCAACCTAAGGTAGAAATTAGTTGTTTCTAAGTCTCAAATTACTTTTAAAAATTATAGTCTACTGTGCTGCATCTTCATTCTCCCATTTTTCTGATGCACACATACTCAAAACATTTAATTTTAAGACTTAATTTGTAAGGAATTAGAAAGTCTAAGGTAATTTATGCTATGTACTTTTAAAATTTAAAAATTAACATATAGCAAAATTCATTATTCAGTATATTGCTGTATAAATTTTAACTGGTACATAAATCCATAAAACCACCATCACAGTCAAGATAAAGAATCACTCTGTTACCCCAAAAACCTACCTGGTACTCTCTCGTACCACATTCCTAGCCCCTGGCTTTCCTGCTGTAACTCTGGATAACCACTGATTTCTTATAAATTGAAGCACTCAGTATGTTTGTTACGTTTTAAGACTGACTGCTTTCACTTAGCATGACTTTGAAATTTATCCAGATTGTTGCTTATATGAATGATTAATTCTGTTTATTCTAATAGTATTCCATTGTATGGCTGTACTACATGTTGTCTGTTCACCTGTTGAAAGATATTTGAAATATTACCAGTTTGGGGTGATTATGAATAGAACTGTTATAAGGATTTATGTACAGGTTTTTGTGTGAACATAAGTTTTTATTTTTCTAGGATAAATATTAAGGGTTGGGATTGTTAAGTCATATGTTTGACCTAAGAAATTGCAAATTGTTTCAAGAGTGACTGTCCCATTTTGTGTCCCCACTAGAACCTAGGAGCTCAGCATCTTTGCCAACATTTTAAGTATTTTTTAATTTTATGTGTTTTTAATTTATTTTGGCTTAATTAGGATTTCCCAAATTAGATGGCTAACAGTGTTAAACTGTTCATGCAGTCAGCTGCCTTTCATCTGTCCTGCTTGGTGAATGGACTCTATTCAAATTTTTTTGCTCATTTTGTATTTTCTTGCTGTTGAGTTTTGAGCATTCTTTACGTGTTCAGGATACAAATTATGTGTCGAATATGCCATTTGTCAGTAGTTTCTCCCAGTTTGTAGTTTGTTCTTCTTTCTCTTGACAGTGGCTTTGACAGAACAAAAAATTTTTAATTTGATGAAATTGAATTTGTTTTTTTTTTTTCTTTTATGGATGGTATTTTTGTGTCATGCCTAAAAGTAATCTTCATAACTCTGTCACGATGATTTTATCCATAGGTTCTAAAAGTTTTATAGGTTAACATTTTACATTTACATCTGTAATCTATTTGAAGTTAATTTTTATATGAGGTGTGAAGTTTATGTTGAGGTTCACATGTTTTAAGTTTACGTTGAAATTCACATGTTTTTGCATATGAGTGCTCAGGTTTTGCAACACTTTATTTAAATATTATCCTTTCTCCATTGAATTGTCTTTGCACTTGTTTGAAAAATAATTGGCCATGTTTTAGTGGGTCTCTTTCTTGACTATTTTGTTTCATTAATTTATGTGTCTGTCCCTTCCGAAATACTATACTGTCTTAATTGATGTAGCTTTTTAGTAAGTTTTAAAATCACATAGTGTAATTCTTTTAATTTTATTCAAAATTGTTTGACTATTCCAGTTTCTTTGTTTTAGCTTTTTAGAATTAGTTTGCATCTATGAGATATACCTGGGGTTAGGAGTTGATTGGAATCCTATTACATCTATAGATCAAATAGGAAAAATAGACATCTTTATGTTGAGTCTTCAAATCTTCAAATGTGATGTGTATTTATTTACATCTTTGATTTCTTTTATAGTGTAGTTTTCAGCATACAGTTCTTTTAAATGTTTTGTTAGATTTATATCTTAGTATATCAGTTTTTTAGAGCCATTATAAATGGTATTTTAAAATTTCAGTTTCTAATTGTTCATTGTCAGTTTATAAAAATAGGATTGACTTTAGTATTTACCTGTATCCTAAACCTTGAAACCTTATTCAGTTCTCAGTGGTTTTTTGTTGTTTTTTGGGGGGTGGGGTGGGGTGGGGGAGGTGCTGGGGAGGTTCTCTGGGATTTCTACATAGACACATATTTCTGTAAATGTAGCCACTTTTTTCTTTCAAATCTGTGTGCTTCCTCCCCATACACTTTTTCTCATTAGCTAGGATTTCAAATATAGTATTGAATACAAGTGATATCATTGATTTGTTTGCAGTTACAGAGGAAAGCATTCACTTTTTCATGATTAAGTTTGAGGTTAACTGTAGGAATGTCCTTCCGTCTACTTGATTGGGGATTATTTTACTCTTTGTTTCTTCTAGCTTTTTGAAGTGGACACTAACGTAATAGTTTTGAGAATTTTTTTGTCAATATAAGCATTTAATATATTAACTATAAACTTTTTCTGAGCATTGCTGAACTCCATCAAATAAATGTTGACATTTTTTATTTTCTAATTGCCCTTGACACTTCCTCTTTGTCCTGTGTGGATTACTTAGAAGTTCATTCATTGTTTAATTTACAACTTTTTAGAGGTTTTTCTGTTATTGATTTCTAGGGTAGATTCACTATAGTCAGAGAACATATACTATGTTACTTTAGTTCTTTTATTAAATTTGTTAAAATTTGTTTTATGACCTTAAAGATATGTTCATATTGGTGAATGTTTGGTGTACTTGAAAACAGAAAATACTTAGCTGCTGTTAGGTGGAATGTTCTATAATTATCAGTTAGATTCAGTTGGTTGTAGTGTGAAGTTTTATATTCTTGTTAATTTTTTTTTGTGTGTGTGTACTACATTTTTTGTTACTTAGATTACTGAGAGAGAGACAGAGACAGCATTGAATTCTCCAACTATCATTGTAGATGCTCCTGATTCTGAAGTTCTGTCAATTGTTTGTTCTGTTAATACATTGAGGATTATGTTATTTGTAGTAAGTTGGCCCTTTATCATTATGTTTTGAATCTTTTTTATGCCTGCTTATTTTCTTTGCTTTGAAATTTACTCTGATAAGAGCACAGCCACTCCACCTTTTTTTTCTTATATTTATTTTTTAGTTATAGGTGGACACAATATCTTTATTTTATGTAGTGCTGAGGATTGAACCCAGTGCCTCATGCATGCCCAAGTGAGCACTCCAGCTCTGAACCACAACCTCAACCCTCAACTTACTTTTGATTAGATTTCTATGCACTGTTTTTCCCCCCATTCTTTCAGTTATAATCTACCTATTTCATCATATTTGATATGAATTTCTTATAGGTAGCATAGAATCCAGTCATCCTTTTTAAAGAAAATCTAATCTTCAGTGTTTTGTTTTATTTTGTGTGTGGTGCTAGGAATTGAACCTAGGGCTTCGTGCATGCTAGCAATTGCTTTACTACTGAGCTATGCCCCCAGCCCTTTTTATTTTTTATTTTGGGACAGTGTCTCACTAAGTTGCTGAGGCAGGCCTTGAACTTGGAATTCTCTTGTTTAAGCTTCCCAAGTCACAGGGATTGTAGGTGTGCCCATTGCTCTGGCTTTATCTTGTTGTTTGTAGATCATTTAAATTTAATACATGTAGTCATATGTTTAATTTTGTTGTTGTTGTTTGCTTTCTTTCTTTCTTTTTCTGCTCCTCTTAATCCCCTTACTGCCTCCTTTTAGATTATTTCAAGTTTTTAATATTCCATTATTTTTTATCTGTTGTGGGTTTTTAAAAATTGTATCTCATCATAGTGTAAGAGTACCCATTAGTTTGTGTAGTTGCTCTAAGGGTCATATACATGTTTAGAATAAGTGTTTTTCCATTTACGTGGGATGCAGAAATTTTAACACTGTATGTTTCTTTACCTCCTCTCTTAAGTGTATTATCTTATTTATAATATACACACATGGAAAGCCATATTAGACAATTATGTAGTTTTTGCTTTCAACTGGCAAACATGTTTTGAATAATTTATTATATTACTAAGATGGCTACCTTTTTATTCTTTCTTCATTACTGATGTTCCAGTTTTCTCTTTATATCATTTTCCATTGTCCTTGAGTAATTCTTCTAGATCAGATCTGTTGGCAATAAATCCTTTTCGTTTTACCTTCACCTGAGAGTACTTTTATTTCATTTTCAATCCTAAAGGAAATTTTCATTGGGTATAGAAATTTTAAATTGATAGTTCTTTTCTTGGAGCCCTTTAAAAATGTGCTATTTCCTTCTGGACTCCATGGTTTCCAGCGAGAAGTGTAATCATTCAGATTGCTATTCTCCTATAAGCAATTCATCACCCTTCTTCTCCACGCCCCCCCCCCCCCCCCCCGCCACTATTTGGACTGCAGTGTGCCTGGGCATAGTTTTCTTCTGTTTGATTTTTCTGAGTTTCTAGGATCTTACATACTTGTGCTTTTACCAGGTTTGTTTTTTCAGTCACTCTTTGCTCAGATACTTTTCTCCATTGCATTCTTTTACTTTCTTTTCAGAGTACTGATTAGACCTTTTGATATCCCAAAGGTTCTTGAGTCTCTGTTCATTTTTTTTTTCCCCAGACTAGATCATTTTCATCAGTCTGTCTTCAAGTTCACTGACTCTTTTGTCATATCAACTGTACTCACTGAGCCTATCCAGTGATTAATTTTAGTTATTCTGTTTTTCAGTTCTAAAATTTCCATTTGGTTCTATAGAAGTCTCCCTTCTCCATGGTTTCAGTTACTCATGGTCAACCATAGTCTGAAAATACTAACTTGAAAATTCCAGAAATAAACAATTCATAAATTTTAACTTGAGTTAAAACTGAGTAGTGTGATGGAATCTTGTGTTAATATTCATTCATTAGTCAATTAATGAACGAATGACTAATTAATTTGTTCATTAATTGACCCATGAACAAATTGGTCAATTAGACAAGTAGCTGTCTTTTATTGGATTGACTTGTCAGTTTCTCAGTGCAAATATATGGGATTTAGTACTACCACAATTTTGGGTATCACCTGCAATTCTTAGAATGTATCCCTTTAGATAAGGAGTGACTGCTGTGTTTCATAGCTTCTGTTTCTTTTCTGAAACATTCTGTTTGCTTCATGACTGTTGGCACAGTCTTTGGCCCTACCTCAAATCTACTAAATTAAATTCAGAGAATGGGGTCTAATAATTTGTTTTGAAAAGCCCTCTGATACCCTATACATACTGAATTTAAGAATTACTCCTCAATGTTGTATAACTTCACAAGCACTCAGTATGGCTTAATTTTTTAGCAAAACTTTAATAGAAGGTAAAATTGCTTTTTCCCATTGTTTGAAACATGCTAGTATTCTCAGATCTAATTTATTGCCAAGATCACTAACACATAGATTGAAATTCATACTTTTCTTTATTACCCAAGACGTTAATAGATTATAAACACCACAACTTAAAATTGTTGAATGTACATATATAAGGAAAGTAAATTTTGTAGTTTTTGGCCAATAAATCACTTAGTCTCTGATCATTACAATGCTATCAAATGTCCTGTATGTTAAATTTCAGGATGTTAGTATTCTTTGTTCTAGATTTTAGGCTAACTTTCAGATTAAGATTGGGTTGAATATTTGGAAGATGGGTCTTATTCTATATAATTTCTTTTTTGCACAGAAGATTAATTTACATATGCTTATAAGGTATTTATGTAAATTTGCCATTCAGGACAAAAATGTCAGTCTTATCATAAGAGTCTGTTTTTTAATTAATCTATAAATCACATAGACCTTGAGGTGTATGTAGGTTAGTGGATTAGATTAGTAGGTATATGAGGATGTATGGGTTAGTTACGATGCATTGTTTCTCTTGTTATAAACTTTGGAGTCAGAAACACTTGTGTTCAATTCCTAGATCTTTTATTAATGATGGGATTGGGGAAATCAAATATTAATTTTACATTATAGAAATAGATTATAGATTATAGTCTATTAATGTTTGTGTTAGATTTCAAGTCCATTACCCTATGGTTTCTGCATTAGCAACAGACCTCCTGTCTGCTTAATACTAGTCAAGGAATAGCAGTGTTAAGGAAAAAAGGATTGCTGAATACTGAATGTTATTATATCTTCCCCTAATTAATGTTATTATATCTTCCCCTAATTCACGTGTTGAAATCTAATCCCCACTGTAGCTGTATTAGGAAGTAGAACCTTTGGGAGGTGATTATGTCATGAGGATGGAACCTGCATAAGTGGGATTAGTGCCTTTATAAGAGGCCAGTGAGATGCGAGTTCTTTCACTGTGTGAGGTTTCCATGAGAAAATGGCCATCTGTGGAATCAGAAATCGGGCCTTCCTAGACACAAAATCTTCTGGTACTTTCATTTTAGACTTCTAGCCTCAAGACTGTGAAAAATAAATTTCTATTGTACACAAGCCACCCAGTTTTTGGTATTTTTGTTTTAACAGCTGTAGAAGACTAAGACAAGGGCCCTGCCCTCAAGAATCTTACTATCTATTGGAATAAACAGGAAAACAGTTTATTATGCAAAAGAAATAATTGCTATGATGAAGATAAGTTCACAGTACTGTGGATGTGGCATGTTGGAACCAGGTCTGACCCACAGAGCTAAGCTGTTTGTAGTTTGAAATCAACTGGTGGTATATACACCACAGAAACCCACAAATGTGCATATAGTCAGTTCTGCTATAATGGAAAATTTGCATTCCTAAAAGTCACTAAATAAAAGGAAAACTGGGATTGAGACGTAACTTACATTTAAAAAAAAAAAAAGCAACCTAATAAAAATGATAGCTTAGTTTTACATGTTAAAATGGTTAAGAAAAACGAGTATTACAGCAAATATGGTATTTCACATTGATAAAGACCTGAAGTTCGCTTGTGGAAGTAGACATGGGAAAATTGTCTCTTGTGGTTTCTGTGAAACGGTAGAAGGTTGTCAGAAATCGGATAGAAAGTTAACACCAGATGTGAACGGGTGTGACTGATAACACACAGGTGAACTGAGGTAGCTGGGAAGTGTTTGGGGTGTGTGTATGTGCTGTATATTCCTCTCAGTTGGGTGCAGTTTTCTGCATTAAACTAGTATTTAATGACACATGAGCAAATGGGATTTGTATTATTGTCATATTGTTCCCCAAAGTAACCTGCACATTGAAACAACTTGGAGTTTTCAAAACCAGCATTGTAGCAGAACTGAGTGGTCAGCATCCAGCCCACTCTGAGACCTGTTTTATAACATGCCACTGGAAATGGCACTTGAAAAGACTTAAGGAATGAGTATGGTATTTTGTCAAGTATAGTAAATGTAGAAGGAGTACCTACAAGAGAACAACAGCATGTGGAAAGGCATACAGAAGAAAACCTATTGCATTCAGGAAATGTATGTGGTTAGAACTTGAAAGGAAGGAAAAAGAAACTCTGTTAATAAAACGTAATGATTAAGCAGGGGCCAAATTCACAATGACCAGATATCTAATTGAAAGAATGTACATTTTATCTCTGAAGGTGTACACACCAGGGAATTTTGGACAGGGAATTATATATTTTTAAAAAATATTTATTTTTTAGGTGTAGATGGACACAACACAATGCCTTTATTTTTATGTGGTGCTGAGAATGGAACCTGGGTCCCGCCCATGCTAGGTGAGCGCTCTACCACTGGGCCACAATCCCAGCCCCGGGAATTGTATTTTCTAATATGATTTATATGGCACTATCTGGTGACAGTAGGATGGTAGTTTGAAGAAAACCATTGGGGTCTGAGAATCTAGGGAGCTCAGGAGGAACAAGTGTGTGTCTTCCATAGAGCTATAAACGCTTTATGGACAACTGTGTCCTTTCTTTGTTCCTAGTAATCATTATTATTGTAATTCTGTTTCTTGATTTTAAGAGCTGGGGTCATGAGCAGATGGTAATGAGCAGGTGAATTTATAGCCAGCTTTACAATAGCTATTTTCACTATTAGCTTTATTCTTACAGTGTTTAAAAGTAGTGTGGTGAATCATTTGAAGAAGTTTTAACATTTTAAGGTGCATTCATTGAAAAATAATTATATGGGCCAAAGTTCTCTTTGCCCACTGAATCCCTTTGGCAGGGCCACTGGGAATTTAACCTGGGGGCGGACAATTTACCACTGAGCTACATCCCCAGCCCATTTTTTTATTTTGAGACAGAGTCTCACTAAGTAGCTTAAGGCCTTGCTAAATTGCTGAGATTGGCCTTGAACTTACGGTCTTTCTGGTTCAGCTTCCCAAGCCATTAGAATTATAGGCATGCGCCACTGTGTCTGAATAGATTCATACTTTTTCCCAAATTATAAGAAATGAAGAAATAAAAGGAGAAAGCTCAAGGGTTAAAAAAAAAAAAGCTAATACTATATTCCTTCAA
This sequence comes from Callospermophilus lateralis, assembly GCF_048772815.1. NCBI lineage: Eukaryota > Metazoa > Chordata > Mammalia > Rodentia > Sciuridae > Callospermophilus > Callospermophilus lateralis. The sequence goes on from NC_135318.1 coordinate 36,912,715, forward strand.
GTGAAAGTTATATTTAGATGCAGATGATTTGAGTAACAAGTCTAAATTAAGAAAGCCATATATCCCTTCCTTTAAAAAATTGTTTTCTCACTTTGTACCTTAGCAAGTGTTTTGATGTGTGTTACAGAGAGTAGGGCACTTATAATCTGGTTGAATATACCAAAAGCACACTGAATCCAATTGGAAACAGGCTTAAAACATAAAACCGTGCCTATGGCTTCCAGGTACTTAATTCACATGTCCCACAGTGTATTTAGGTTATAATTATTATATAACAAATATTTGTTAAAAGGCTAAAATGCAGTACTCAAATTTAGGGACAGTTAGAGCCAAAAAGTAACGGAAACATTGCAAGTTTTTTTAAAAGAATTTTTTGATCTTTGAGACTGAAGAGTGTAATTAATAGGTTATGGATTCACAGAGGCTATATACTCAGAGTAATTTGACTCAATATTTCCTTGAGGCAATAGTTGCTGCAGTTTTTTTTATTTTCACAATTGGGCATTGATGGGATTTTTATTTTTAATGATAAAATTTGAAAGTTACAAAAATTACACATGATCATCTTAGAACAATAAAGTATTCTACTTGTTTAAATAAAAATTAAAGTTTCTCATATGCTTCAAGAGTGCTGATTTTTTTTTTTTTTTTTAATTCCTTGCCTGCAACTCTTTGATAGGGATCAGGTCATCAAATACCAAGTTCCTACTATAGATAATGTTCACCTAAGACTTACTAACCTATGACAGCCATTTGTGAAAAGAAACCATGAATGTGGGCGGATAAAAATGAAATTTATTATCAGGAAGTGATTATAGTTACACTGTAAATCATTTACCTCAGTTTACTTTATAGATATTTCCAATCCTTACTTAATCTTGACAGCTCCAAATTATACATATTTCCATATTCCTCTACCTTAATTTTCTCAGAAGTTATAATCTTTTCTTTTATGCCAGTATGTTTTCTAGTCCTTTGCATTTACTAAAACAGTATTACCTTTCTGTCATGAAGTTTTTCCTCTTTAACCCCTGTCCTCCATACATTCATTCATACTGCTTTATTTTCTGACTGATCTGTTTGGCTCTTCTAAAACATGCAGTGAATTATCTATGGCGTCATAATCACTTATAAGACAAAAGTCAAAGAATAAAAGCACTTTGATTAGCATGACATGTAAGATCCTTTAGTGTCTCTCTTCTCTGCCTTTCAGGTTGCTTTTTCTTTTACTGTATATCTGCTGTACTTCAGCCATTGGAACCCCTCTCTGCCTTTGGGAAAGGCAGGTCTTTTCCAGAGTCTGTGCTTTTGCAGTGTCTCTGTCTGAAATGCCCCTTTCCACCTGACAGATAATCATTCTTTAAAACCCAGCTCGAGATCCTCTTGTCTATAAAACCTGCCTGTTCCCTGTGGATGTTAGATTTAGTTAGGTGTATGTTGCAAGTTATGAAAACTCCAAAATCCCAACAGGCTATAAAGACAGCATTAACTTCTGAACTCTGAACGGTAGAAGTTCAGAGTTTATAATGTAAGGCTAAAATGACAACTCTGCTTCATGAAGTCATTTTTAGCCCATGGCTTCAGAATGTCTCAGATTTGACCTTAGGCCTCATAATTCAAAACTGGGTGTCTTTATTTTAAACAGCAGGGTACAGGGAAAAAAAAAGAAAGGAAGGAGGGAAGGGCCTGTGCCAGAGGTCTCTTAAGAAAGCTTTCCTAACCAAAGGTCGAATATGCTGTCTGATACGTAGATGCTAACACACAATAAGGCGGGCAGGGAGACTGGAAGTTCATTGGATTAGACAAAGGGGAATGAAGGGAAGGGAGGAGGGATTCGAATAGGAGACAGTGGAATGAATTCAGCCTGACTTTCCTCTTTTCTTCGTATATGAATACATGACCAGTGAAACTGCAGATCATGTTCAACCACAAGAATGGGATCCTAATTAGAACATCGGTTATACTCCATGTGTGTATGTATAATATATGTCAAAATACATTCTACTGTCATGTATGTCTAAAAAGAACAAATTAAATAAAGAAAAAAGAAAAAATGTTTTCCTAAAGCTTCCATCATATATATGTGCTTCATTTCACTGACCAGAACTTAGTCCATGGCTGCAAAGAAGGTTGGAGAAATGTAATCTTTATTCTGGGTAGCTTTGTGCCAGTTAATTATGTTATTATGGAAGAAAAGGAGAACAGGCATGGGGACAGCTTGCAGTCTGGCACATTCCCTCAACTAGAGGTAGTTGCTTTGTGCTTTGCATTCCCATGGCACTCTTAATTAATTCACACTTAAATTGTAATTTATTTCCCTTTTCTCCTGGATTGTATACTTCTCAGAGACTGTGTTTCATCTTGTTATCTCCAGCACCATATATAAAGTTTACCACATGGCCCATGGCCCATGTTGAATTAATAAACATATTCAGGAAGAATACAGCAAAAATATCAGAGACACATACCAATAGCAATATTTAAATTCCAAAGTATTTAAATAAGCCATTGCTTATGTAGACATTAGTGTCTACTTCTTATACTTAAATTTTGTTTTTCTTTTCTTCATTAAATGAAGAGAAGTAGATACTGCCAGTTGTAAAGGACTTGGCTTGTCCTTTTAAATATCTCAAGATGGATTGATCATACAGAACATGAATTTAAAAGTTCACATAATTCTTCTGTTACACTTTTTTATTGGGCTGAAATGGACATGAAATTTAACATTTTTAAGTGTACAGTTCTGTAGCATTAAGTGCCTTCACATTGTCATATAACCATCACCACCTGTCACCAAAACTTTTTCATCTTCCCCTACAGAAACTCTGTACCCATTATATACTAACTCTCCTTCCTCTCCTCAGCTTCTGGAAACCACCTTTCTGCCTTGTGATTCTATGAATGTGACTACTCAAGGGACCCATGTTAGGGGAGACATACATATTTTTTGTCCTTCTGTGACTGACTTATTTCATTTAGCTTAAAATCTTCAAGGTTCAACCATGTGGTAGAATGTGTTAGAATTTCCTTCCTTTTTAAGGTTGACAATGTTCTGTTTTATTTGTACCAGTTTTTTCTATTCATCTGTTAATGGACACTTGGGTTGCTGTGTTAGATTGTTTTTTGGAAGGCTTGTTTTCCACAAGTATTCTCAGCATTCAGGTAGTGTTTGATCTGTTGTAATATTACTATCAGTACCCCCAAACACAAACCACAAACTTATATAATTTTTTAAAGGAAATTTAAGAAAAGTGCAAATGAAATAGAACCAGTCTATTCTTATTAAAGTAGGTATAAGTTTGGAATGAGAAGTAAATACAGTAATATATTTCATGAAAAAAGACTAGATTTTTATATTCTCCTGAATACATGGTAAAAGACACAGTAGAATCCTATCTGTGAGTGCCTAATCTTTTGAAATAAAAAGGTTCTTAAAGATTGGACAATAAGTGCTCACTTTGGCAGCACATATACTAAAGATTGGACAATAACTCTCCTTCCTCTCCTCAGCTTCTGGAAACCACCTTTCTGCCTTGTGATTCTATGCAGCTTACTGATTTTGCTCACTAATTCTCTGTAGCATTGATGAGAACAGAGTTCTGTTCTCACTGGGTTGAGTAAGAAAAATTAACTCCATTCCTCCTACTTGACCTCCTTTGTTATCAGATAGAAATGTAGATGTAGTGATAGTAATTGTTAGATATTTGATTACCAGTAATTTTTCTGATACCTAGAAAATTCTAGTTTGGAACCTCTATCTCAGTGGTCACATGGTCCGAATTAACAATCAGATTTGGTTACTAAAATTCTCTGGTCAAGCTTTCAAGTATCTATTTAAGTAAAATACATATCCAGTGGTTTAAATAGGATCTCATAGAAGCCTTCCCATTGAAGCTAATTCTTTGGTCAGTTTGGCAAAATGGTGAGCCATACTTCAGCTGACCAACTCACAGATCAGCTGTTGATGTATCAGTTGCCTGAGCCAAGATAGAAACACCAGAACCAAGTAAAGCACCTTGGTTCTATACCTTTATAACTTTTTCTTTAAAAATCTGAATGTAAATTTTTATCCCTTTCTTAGGTACTTATAAGAAGCAATATAAAACCGTTCTTTGTCTTTTGAATCTTAAAGTACAGTTGTACAGATAAAATTGATTTGATCTGAATAAAAAAGAACAATTTGTAGTGTTAATTATAACAATTGTAGTGTTAATTGTAAACCCTTCTAGAGAAATCAACAGGTAGATATTAGAACTTGATGTAGATGTTAAAAATAGAATGGTGGAGGGCAGAGTGGAGGAGGTGCTTCAGAGTAAGGAGAATTAAGTTTGAATAAAATGGGGCCTAATAATAGATGGCAGTAAGTGAACAGCAGGCACAAGATACTGTAGCTGTTAAATGTTCAGAAAAGAGATAAGTCTGGCAGAGTTATGAGTCTGGGAAGATGGGAGAGACTAAGGTGTTTTAGAATGGAAAAAAGTGGCAAAATAAATCTAGACAATGTTACAGGTAGAGAGAAAAGGTACATTTGAGGAACATTTTGGAAAAAAAGCTATTGAATTAGGCAACATTAAATATGATGATGTTAAGGAAGAATAAAGTACTCCTAAATATTTTCTAGCAGTTCTGTAGAAACATGGTAATGACATCCCAGTTTGGGGAAAAATGTTAAATTTTAAATACAGTGAATTTGACATACATTGGAGAACATCCAAAATGGGCCAGACTTTGAGGCTGTTAATGAACTAAAGAGTGTATTTAAAATGTGGACTAGAAGTATGTTTCCCATAAACATCCACCTGTACTCAAGGAGGTAAAAATTGGTCCTAGAAAATACTTGGGGGAAGGTAAGAACATAGGTTCTCATAGCTTCTGTATATAGGTAAAAATTCTTTAAAATCAAATAAAGATTTTTCTCCATTAGCTTCACTTCACTGAAGGAACTAGGTTAGTTAACTAGATGAAATTCACATCCAGGAAAGTGAAGTTTTTCTCATAAAATTAAATAAGGGAGCCAATTGCTTTATGTGACTTAGTAAGGTGCAAAATGAACAAGAACTCAGATTCTTTAATAAAGAATAACATCTTAGAATTAATAGTTAATTGTAGCAGAATAATATGTCAAGGAGAAGTACATTCTTAAAAATACTCTTATTGAAAGTTATTGAATTAACTCTTACATAGTTTAATTTTACAACATTTAAAATAATTTACAATGTATAATTGAATGTTCTATATTTTCCTTTAGTGGAACCTTCAATTGGATTGTCTTTGCCAAATATTTGTGGCTTTCTCAGAATGCCTCTTTGTGTAGATGGGAAAATATGTATAACCATATTGAAGTCAAGTAGAAAAAAATTTGGCACAATCATGTTTCCATGATTATTGGACTAGAGATTGTCCTAAGGTATAATATCTTATAGTAATGATAATGTTCATATAATTAGAGAAATAATAGTGTAGTGTAGGGATGGACCATTATTTGGGTTTCACTGAACACTTAGGTGATTGTTAGTAGCACTTTGCTGTTGCCTACAACAAATATTGCTCTCTTTGCTCTGTCTTGTGTATGCTTTTTCCCCCCTCTTTATTTTCCTTTTTATAATAAAATGTAAAATATATATTTCTATGTATGTATATATACATACACATAGAAAACAGTGAATGTAAGATGAGCGGTTTTAAGGCGTATTTACTACCCAGATTAAGTAATAGAACATTGGGAGTATACCAAGAAGCTTGTTGTATTGCCCCTTCTCAGTTGAACACTACCTGTTGCCACTCCATCCCAGCCTTCAGAAGTAAGCATTTTTTAAAATATTTATTTTTTAGTTATAGGTGAACACAATATTTTTTAATTTTATGTGGTGCTGAGGCTCGAACCCAGTGCCTCACGCATGCCAAGCAAGCGCTCTGCCTCTGAGGTACAACCCCAGCCTAGAAGTAAACATTTTTATAGTTTGGCAAAATCATTTTTTTCCTTCTCTGTAAAGGTTTACCATCTAATGTATCCCTAAATGATATAGTTTAATTTTGGTCTTATTTTGGGGTTTTTTTGGTACTGGAGATTGAACTCAGGGTCACTTTACCACTGAGCTACATCTCTAGCCAGTTTTTGAGACAGGTTCTTGCTGAGTTGCTGAGGCTGGCCTTGAACTTATATGAATATGTCACAATACATGTTTTCTTCATTGTATTTCATAATATTGAAACATTTAGCTATGACTACTCTACTATATATTTCTTGATACACATGAGCACCAGTGTTTACCCTCAGGAGTAGAATTGCTGTCATTAGAAAATTTCATATCCTCAATATCAAAGGAGGATATCCTAATATCAAACTGTTTTTCAAAGCAGTTATACTAATTTATATTCACCCCAACAGGATATGAACATTCCTATTGTTTTACATTCTTGCTGTTACAAAATTAAGTATTTTAGGCAGAAGAATTGTATCTTTGTGATTTTTATTAAGGAGTTCTTTATATTTTCTGAATGCTCATCCTTTAGTCTTCAGCTATTTTTATTGAAAATGTTATTTCCTACTTTTGGGTTGTGGGGTTTTTTTGGTTTGTTTGTTTGTTTTTATTTTTGTTGGTATCAGGAATTGAACCCAGGTGCACTTAACCACTGAGCTACATCCCCAGTTCTTTTTATTTTGAGACAGTGTCTCACTAGTTGCTTAGGGCCTTACTAAGTTTCTGAGTCTGGCTTTGATTCTCCTGCCCCAGCCTCTATGAGCCACTGGGAATACAGGGATGTGCCTGACCCTGTTTGGTGTTTTTGATGGCAAAAATTCTTAATTTTAATATCATGTAATTTATTATTACAAATAATGCTTTTTTCCTGAAAAAACTTGCAGATCTTAGATTTATCCTAGATATTTCATACCATTGAGGCTATTGTAAATGATATATACTTTTACATTTCATTTTATTACAAACATATAGGAATAAAATACATGCTTTATATATTGATTAGAACCTGTTATCCTTTCTAAATTCTTATTAGTTCTTAAAATTTATTATCATTTTGGAGTTTGGAATATGTAACTATATCATGAGAATAATGATATTTTTGTTCTTAGCAAAATTATATGAGTCTATAGGGATAAAATTAATCAGTGTCTTTTGTTTTTTGTGTTAAGCTGGCTAGTATCTTCATCACAATGTGGATACAGGGCATCCTTATTTTAAGAAACACTTAAATCTCAGTGATCTCACTGTTTTATCAAGGATGTGGTGACATTTGTTTTTTAAAGACTCTTTATCAGGTTAGTTAAAGGATATTTTTCAGTCTAGTTAAAGGTTATTTTTCACTATAGTTTGCCTAAAAGTTTTCATCACAAATGGATGCCACATCTTACCAAGTGATTTTTCTATCTCCAATGAGATTATCCTATACTTTTATTCTTTATCATTGTGATAATTTTCATTAGTTGATTTTCTAATGTTAATCCAACCTTGCATTCTTAGGCTATATCTAACTTGATCGTTTTTATGTATTGCTGGATTTTTTAATATTTTACTTAAAACATAACATGAAAGACTTATATCTGTATTCATGAGAGATTATTCTGTATTCTTTCTTCTCATAGTGTACTTGTTGGGCTTTGGTATTAGGTTATGCTAGACTAATAATATGGGGAATATTTAGTAAAAGCTTTGTATATTGGAATCTTTTTTCTGAAATGATGATAGAATTAGCCAATAAAGGTATCTAGGCCTAGAGGTTTCTTTTGGGAAAAGAATTTGACTGCAGATACTTTTATTTGGTTCTTTACATGTTTTCCATACTAATTTTTGTCAAGTTTGACTTTTATTTAATATGGTTGGTAAGCATTTTAGTGTTAATCTCTAAGCCTGTCATTTTGATACCCACAATATCTGTGGATCTATCTGTTCCTGTGGATTCTTATCCTTACCCATGATGATTTGGTTTGTGTATGCAAGATTTGATTCTCTTGCTTATTTTTCTTAAAATTATGTGTGGGTATTCTTTGAGGCCTAGAATGAAGAATATATCTTCCTTTAGGGATGGTTTATGTTTGCTTCTACTAAAATGTGTGTTCAAACCACTAGCCCAGGAATATTTTAAAAGAATTTCACAGATTAAAGTTACCTGGGTTATAAACTCCCTGCAAACCCAACTGCAAATCCTTGTTTCATCCTTTTTTCTCTTGATTGTCTTGGGGCTTAAACAACCTTCCCTGAAGTCTCTTAGGGGTAGCATTGGATTTCGGTTTAATTATAGTTTCCCCTCACGTGAGGTCATAGCCCTTTGGGATAACTAGTGTGGGGAAGGAGTTCTGTTATAGTTTGATTCTTAAATGTCCTGAGAGTTCATGTGTTGAAGACTTGGTCCCCAGTGCAGCCATGTTTGGAGGTGGGGTCTTTGAGAGGTGACTGGACCATGAGGGCTCTGAACTCATGATCATAGATTAATCCATGATCAATTCATGGCTTCATGGGTTTCAGGGAATGGACTTCCTTACAAAAGTGACCTCTGTCTTTGCTTCCTAGCTGCCATGAGGTGAGCAGCTATGCTCTGCCATGTGACCCTTGTCATGATGTTGCCTCATCATAGGCCTGTAATAATGGAGCCAGCCACACATGGATTGAAGTCTCTGAAACTGTGATCCAAAATAAATTCTCCACCTTTTGAGAAATCTGTACCTTGACATTTTTTAATTTATCCTCTGAGGCTATTGAAAACAGAATTAATTTGAAATACTTCTGCAGGTATGTACCAGGGCCAGTGTCTGATGGAGTGGGGGCTGTTCCATGACCTCTCTGGGTTTCCAGTTTGGCAGTTTCCCACTATCTTGTCAACTTCTTATTTTGAGGTATTTTTTATTTTTTGTATGGAGGATTTTTAGTGTTTTTTCAGCAGGAGGGTTGGTCTGTTGTTACCAGAAATAGTAGTCCTTTTGTTTTTATTTTTCCATTTAATCTTTTATTAACCATTTTCCCCTTAGCACTGATGTTAATGACTTAGTTTTATGAGCATTTATATATTGAACACCTAATATATACCAAGCATGGCACCAAAAAAAAAAAAAAAAAAGACTCTGCTTTCTTTACACTTAAATTGGAGTGGTTTCTGGATTGTGGGAGTAGTTGTAGTACTAAGGATGGCATTTTTTAAATTGCTTCACAGAGTGTTAAGTGTTCTGTGAGATATTAATAAGGTTGCCATTGTCAAACAAGTTTGAGAAATAATGCCCAGGAGGATATTCTGTCTGAGACCTGAGGCATGAACTTGCTCAAACTGAAACCTTTTGAACTTGCTCAAACTGAAACCTTTATTTGTGGAATGCCTCTTAATATCCTATTGTATACCAGAATTCCAGGGGAAATAGTTTATGAAATGCTGAACTAGGACCACAGGCATCAAACATTTCTATATTACTACATGTTGTCCCTAAGTAATTTCATTTGCTGCTGTTCCACAGTTATGTGAAAGGGGAATGCTTGCTGAGGAAGGAAGCCAGGTGTCTATACTCTGTCTTATCTGACTTGGCCATGGGTGGTTGTACTGGTGAGAATACCTAAATTAAAGATGGCAATCAAAAAATAAATAAATGAATAAAGATGGCAGTCATAGTTCAGCCACCGGCCAACCGGGTAGACAAGCACAGAAAGTTTTGTCCATATGGCAAAACTTCACCAGTCTTGGTTCTCACGGGCCTTGTGATTGACCAAAATATAGCTCTTTCTTTTAATTTAAATTTTTAGCAGGATGTACTCAGGGTAGACAAGATGGAGTGGTGATTCCTATAAGTATATACAGAATGATATGTATCATAAAACTCACAAAAAGAAACAGCGTAGGAGTTAAGCAGTAGAAGCAGAATTGGAAAAGTCAAGAGGAGGAGATAAGACGGACCTCAATCAGTAAATAGTGAAAGGTATAAGAAAGCGGCACTCTTGTGAGATAGAAAAAGAAAACAGCTTGGAAACAGTGATAGCAGCTGATGGCTAGAGGCAAATCAGATTCTAAAGGCTGATGCTCAGGGAGTTACCTAAACCCAGTAATGACCAGAGTTCTTGAATGAGGATCCACCAGCTCCTGTAGCTTTTGTCAGTCCCTAGGGCGTCCTGGTGGAATGAGGCCAGGCTCTCAGGTCTAGTATCTTGAGGGCTGGGCCCATTTGTGTTACTGATTTTGTCATTGGATTTCTATGACAATTCCTGTTCCCCTTGTTATTAAAGTCATGCTTATCAACATCCTCTTCCACCACACACACACACCTATGTTTGTCTATTGAGTGTCAGAACCTTGCAACCAGAGAGACTTATAAATGAATAAATTTGTGTTCATAAATGACTGACATGTAAGCAAAATTGAATTCGTATCAGAAAGCTACTGTTTTATTAACAATTAGCATTTTTTATAACATGGATACTCACCATTCCTACCACTGCTTTTTACTTCCTCTTCTTTTTATTACATTTTGGAAATTGTCACCTAAGCCCAGCTGTACTAGCTGTTAATATTATGTATCACATAGTCTGTTTCTGTTGGTTGGCTTATAAATAGTATCTCTATATGCAACGAATGCACATTACTTCCTACTGGCACTCTATTGAAAAGTGTATTTCCTATGTGTCAATCCAATATTACTTACCACTAATCCCCAGTACTGTTGAGAGTCAGCCAAAAACCTGAATTTGTTATTCTTTTTCCATTGATTGTGTTCTTCCCCTCCAACCCCTCATTTCTTGTCTTTGCTCACCATTGTCCCACCTTTTCTTTTAAAAGTTTATTTATTCTGCATTTCATATATATAACTTTGGGCTTATAATATAAAAGTAGGTCTTTTTCAAAATACAGTTCCTTTTTTTAAATAATATTATTTCAGCTAGGAAACTAATAAATATTGAGTCTAATGTTTTAGAAAATACAGAAAAAAAACTGAAATTAAAATAATAAAAGCTAGTCAGAGAGTACTATATTGACATTCCTTACTCATAATCTTTATGTGTGTATGTGTTTGTATCATGCACACATATTATGATTATGCACACATTATGATTGTATATAATAGTGAGGTTCATTGTGACATATTTATACATGCTTCATAACATGATTTATTTCATTCCCCAGCATTTCCACTTGCGCTCTTCTCCTCTCTGACTCTGATCTCCTTCCTCAGCTCTACTGGTCTCCTTTATATTTTCATGAAATCTCCTTTTAATTTCTTTTTTCTCTCTCTAGCTTCCATGTATGAGAAAGAACATAAAACTCTTTGACTTTCTGAGTCTGGCTTATTTAGCTCAACATGATGCTCTGCAGTTCCATTTATTTTCTGGCAAATGACATAATTTCATTCTTCTTTATAGCTAAAAGAACTCTACTGTGTATAGTTACCACCTTTTCTTTATCCATTCATCTGTTGACAGCCATCTAAGCTGGTTCCATGCTTGGCCATTATAATATGTGCACTATAAATATGCCTACCCATGGTCTTTTTAAAAATATATATTTGTATTTATGTATGTTTGTGTGTTGAGCTCAGTTTAAAATTTTAAGATTCTCTTTTAGTTGAAAAGTAGTATGATTAGAATTAGAGTTATCACTGTTGTACTTTTAGGTCTTAAATAAAGGGTCTATTTATGGAATGCTATGTTTCTTTTTTAAATTCTAATATTAAAAAAAATCAGAGATATTTGAGGTTAGCTAATTCAGGTTACATATAGAGGAAGGACTACCTTGGATGGCTAGGAAGAACATTTTTTATCTGCTTTAACATCTCCCATGAAAGACTCTTCACAAATCTCTTTTGGTTGTTTATTTACATTCTTAACATTTGAAGTATTAATTTTTTCCTGAGAGTTTTGTTTTTATCTTCAGAATGATTGAGTAGCCAGTCAGAATTTTTTTAGAGGAAGATTTTTAAATTATAAACAACCATTTGGTCACTTTCATTTTCCAGGTAATTGAATTTCAATTTAATTTTTATCTTCATATTCCTATAGTACTGTTAGTTGTTTGTTTGTTTTTTGCTCCTTTTGTGCACAGTTCTTAAAATGTAGAAGAAGCAACCAGACACAGACTCCCTTGATTTTTTTTTTTTTTTTTTTTTTCGTTTTCTTTGATGCTTGAAATCCTAGGATAAATATTCTGGAAGGTGTCCCAGAGGGGAGTGAGAGTGGAGGAAGGTAGACTGTACAGGCAACTGTTGCAGTTAGTCCATTGCAAATGATGATAAAGACTGGACCTGGGAGACGGGCTGTGGAGATGCAAGAAGATAGACCTGTATGGCTGTGGAATAGATTGTAGACCCATATCCTCATAGTTCACCACTCCCCAGGCAGCTACCACAGTTTTCCCTTGCCATTTTGATTTCATCCTTTAGGGGCATAAAGAAGTTAGAACTCTTGCTAAAGGAATAATTTGAAAGAAATGTCCTGTCAGCCTTTCTCCTTACCCTTGCATTTCTTTCTGTTTCAGTTTTCATGTTATTGGTAAATAGTTACGTGATTGATTTTTGGGTGTTGATCTTGTACCCTGCTGATCTCATTTATTATACAGTTCAGGGATTTTGGCTTTTTTTTTTTTTAACAATTATTTTGGTTTTCCATGTGGATAATCATGTCATTTGAAAGCAAAAAGTTTTATTTTTTCCAATTTGTATGCCTTTCTTTTTCCTGTCTTATTGAACTGGCTATTGTACCACCTTTGACTTCTTGCTCTGACCATTTAATTAGAAATCACAATTGTTACAAAAAAATGACTTCTGCTACCCAGAATACCTGCCAGGGTTAATGTGTTCCTTGTGCAAAGATTTTTAATTACTGCTTCAAAGTCTTTAAAGGTTATAGTCTGAACCCCTACTTCCCCCGTCCCACCCCACCCCCCATGTTGGAGCTTGAACCCAGGGCCTCACACATGCTAGACAAGCACTCTGCCACTGAGCTACATCCCCAACCTGGTCTGTCAATTCCTTATTTCTTATCAAGTCAACTTTGGTAATTTTGTGTTTTTCTAAAAATCTAGCTATTTAAAAATTTTTTAACTTACTGGCTTATAATGATCATAATAATCTCTCTTAAGTCTTTACATCTTTATGTGTTCCTTTTTTCATGTCTTACCTTGTGTGTACATGTAGTTTGTGTCCCTAGGCTACTATACTACTTAAGGATTCTTTGATCTTTGCTTGCTCTGGTCAGTGTACTTGCATGTAGCACTTTTGTCTAGCCACACTCCACCCCTTCTAATTTTTAGTTTCTAAGTTGCTATGCAGTTGGTTTCCAGAGAATAAAGTTTGCTTAAATTATGGGCCAATTTAGAGTAAACATGCGTAGAGCAAGGGCTTTAAGTATTCTCATGTGAGATCTTGAACTTTATCATAATGTTTTCCACATGTGGTACTTGGTAAATGTTAAAATGAATATTTTTTAAAAATCTCTTCAGTTTATTCCTCTGTGTTTGATAGGGAAGGTTTTATTTCAGTTCTGTTAACAAGCTAAAGATTTTTGATTGTCCTATTTTAAAATAAACTAGTATGTTACATGATGATGCATAAAAGAAAACTGAGGTGATTACTTGTTTCTAGTCTGTAGTTTTGGGCAACATGGTTCTGTTTACATTCATGTTCTTAAATGATTTAAAAGCACCATTCTCAGGCATCTCCTTATAGAACAGACTAATTTTGAGATGTTAATTTTTTTTCTTATGGTGGTAGAAAAGCTACCTCAGAAAAAGGGATGTTGTCCTGATTGCTTGCTTGCTATTTGTTTCATTCTTTCCTCATTCTTCCTTTCTTTTTTTTTTTTTTTTTTTGATTCGCTACAAGCTGTCAAATTATTTGAAGCCTGTTAGTTTAGGTGTCCTAGAAAAGAGTAGGTATCCTAAAGTTTGTAAATGAATAATAAATGTATGCAGTTTTAGATAGAAAATAAAAGGAAAATGTTATCATAATGTATTTCAGTCCTTAGAATCTTTGTATTTCTTGAAATATTTTGTTTAAACTGCTGGGGTTATAAAATGGTTATCCTTCCTAGGGAAGGAAATGGTCCAGAAAACATTTCACTCACTGTTTTCTTTGTAAATTATTAGCCAGGCCACAATGAGCTCACTGTTAAGACTTAAATCAGAAAGACTTTTCCAGATTTAAGCTGCCCACTAAGTTCCACAACTGAGTAATTTGGGTTTTCTTGTTTGTTTTTAACTATCTTTTGGTGTGAAGGGAGATTCCTGATGCGCTTTGATGCACTCTGGGAAGCATGACCTATAGAGGCAGTAGTGAGGGTACTAATCACATAGTTATAATGCTCAGTACATTTGCTTGATTTGCCTCCCTGGAGGTGAGAGATGAAGGCAAAACTAACCAACCAATAATGAATCTCTCTCCCCACCCCCAAGATAAAAACAGCCTTGCTTTTTGCTGTTATCACTGAAATGTACCATCCCTGTCTTGGATTGGTTGTATATCAGAAGCTACCAATTTTGAGCTCCTAATATATACTCAGCTGTACTTATATTACCATTATCCTTGTAAGAGGTGGTAATTGTTCCTATTTTTAGATGGAAAGGCTAAGACTTAGATCTCACACTGCTAGTCAGTGCATGAATGTGATTTTAGGTCCTGCTAAATCTAAAGCATATGTTATCTGTATCATACCCCATAGTTTGCCTGTAATGCTGGCCAGATAAGAAACATTTCAGTAAATGGTATGTTTGTTAGTATATTACATAAGATATTTTCTCTATAGAAAATGAAGCATAACTTTAATAGGATTTTATGCTTTTTTAGTGTACAGTATTATAGAGTAAAATTTAAATTGTGGCAGTGTTTTATAGACTAAAAAGGGATTTTGAAGCCAGAAACAAATGAATAAGGTTTTTATGTTCCTAGACTTTGCCCAGAACTATACAGATGAGCTATCCTTTGTTTATATTGTAAATTAGCTGTAGCTTGAACTGATAAGAAACATTGAAATCAACATTGTGTTTCCTAGGAAGTAATATAGAAGTTTAATGATCAATAGAACTTTTATCTGGAAGGTACTGTACATAGGAAGATATTGACATTTGTGATATAACCCAGAAAAACTGAAAGGGAGAATTATTTTTTAAAAGAAAAAAAAAACTAAAGATGCTAGATAGTAATGATAACATTTTTAAAGCCTCTGACTTTTTTAAAAATTATCTTCTGGGGGCCAGTAAATATTATTTCTAATCCTTTTATATAATCTATAAGTAGATATTATACTCATACCAGGAACAAATTTATGTTCAGAAATGTGAAGGAAGACATTCAAGTTCACAACATTCTGAAGTGGTGAAGCTAAAATCAACTTCCCTCCAGCCCTTAAGTGTTGAAGACTAGATTATGCCTGTGCCCTTTTCATTCTGCTTCCCTAAGCAAAGTACGGGCAGTGTCCCTACTTGGGACTTGGGCCAAAAAATAGGATGTAAGCTGGACCTAGAGTACCTCCTATGTGATACTGCAAGTCAGAATTGTGTGGGTAAAATTTAAGAAATGAAAATATAAATTTAAATACCTATTTTTTAATTAGGAAAAAATAGCCCTCAAATTTTTCCCCTTTTTTGGGAGGGGAACATGTTGTTATGGAATCTATATCTCTGTGACTCTCAAGTTGTTTCTATGTCTTATTTATTTTCTTCCTTTTAAAACCTCATTCCTTGAAATTATGTTGTTACAAATATTTTTAATTGACCATGTGGTTAAAAGTAGTATTCTTGAAAAGTAGTAAAACGTAGTTAGATCCATTATTTACAACAATACCAGAACATTCTGAGTGGTATATTGGCCTACATAAAGGATTATGGGTTTCATAATAGATAGGCATCAAGTGTAAAAATCAAAACACTTGCTACTTACTGCAAGGGATTATACTTTTTACTCTGCATTCTTTTAGCCAAAATATTCTTTTATTAAATATATTAAAATATTCTTTTATTAAATAGTAGCGTGCATGTGCTACCTTTGTCATATTTTATTATTTATTAGAGGTTCTGTTTGGGTATGTGTACTAATTACAGACAAATTCTGTCTTTATCTTCTCCAGTAATTGAAAAGATATAGGAATGATGGATTCTTTGGAGTTTTAAAGAACTTGCTAATGACATTGCTAGGATAAAGTTTCTAAAATTGATTCAAGAAGAGGTAGAAAACCAGAGTAGACTGATAATAGTGCAAGAAATAGAAGTCAAAGTTGTCATTAATCTCTCAGGTATATTAGTTTCTACATCTATAAAATTGAGATAGTTACTTATTATAAGTTTATTGGGAGAAGAAAAATGCATTTATCAGTGCATGGCACAAGCTTAGCACCCAGGAAAGTAAATGTCGTTGCAGCTGTTGCTACCATCATCATCATTCCTTTTTGTCAAGATTAAGCTTTAAAAGGTTTATCTGTTTTATGGCTCAGTTTAGAGACTCTTGGATTTATTTATCATTTAAAAAATATATATAAATGCCAAAAGTGTTTCCCTTTTACTTTTCTAATGCCATCTCTGACAAAGCTAGCCCCCCTGCCCCCACAAAAAGGCATTTTACAAAAAAAAAAAAAAAAAATGCGGGGGCGGGGGGGGGGGAGGATAAGATAGACATGAAGATTTTTTAGTTGTAAGAAAAGATTGTTTACAAGCTTTTTGCATAAAACAGACCATCTGAGTATCCACCAAAATATTATCAGTGATTATCTCTGGATGGTGGAATTTCAAGTATAGGATTAGATTTTTTGTATGTTTATATGGTGTTTTAATTCTTCTCTAATGTGTGTATTTCTTTTTCTTTTTTTGCGAGAAACAGTTTTCAGTTTTGCCCTAGTAACTATCTGTGCACTTTTATCTTTATGCACTTAAGATGAGCTTAGAGTATGAATCCCCAAACTGTTCTATAGAGTGACTGTTGATTTTGATAAGCATAATATCAAAGGTTTTATGCTACACCTGTAGTGTCTGTAAAATATGACTTACCTCTTAACTCATTATACAGCCCATGAGTTAAGAAAGTATCTTGTATTTTTAAATGGTTAAAACAAATCAGAATAATAACATTTTGTGACAAGTGAAAATTATGAAATAAAGTTTTACTGACATGTAGCCATACTTAGTTATTTATATATTATCTATGGTTGCATTCATGCTGCAATGGTAGGATTCAGTATTTCCATAGAGATCACATGGCCCACAAAGCCTAAAATATTTACTATCTGGCCCTTTACCAAAAAAAAAAAAAAAGTAGTTTTTTTGTTTTTTTGTTTTTTTTGTACTATATGCAAGGAACTTTTTTGGGAGGTTATGGGGATTGAAACCAGGGGTGCTTAACCACTGAACCACATCCCTAGTCCTTTTTAGTTTGTATTTTGACAGGGTCTAAGTTGCTTAAGACCTCATTTAGTTGCTGAGACTGGCTTTGAATTTTTTATCCTGCCTCAGCTTACTAAATTGTTGGGTTTATAAGGATGCACTACCATGACCAACTTGGTTTTGGTGGGGTTTTTTTGGTTTGGTTTTTTAACATTGCTGTCTTTACAGTAACCAAGTTAAAGAGTAAGAACATTTTGATTAACTGTCATAAATTTGCCATTTAGAAAAATAAACCCATATGCTATTTTCTAAATAGCTTTTTACTTTCAGTTTTATCCTTTTACCTAAGAGTTGAGAGAGTGTTTTGTTTTCCTTAAATTTTGTTTTGTTTTTTTAATTGTTCAATATTTGGTTATTCTATTGTGGTAAAGGTGTGGCTTGTGTAATTGTAAAAATTTTATTATGCAGTGTGTCATATATAGGAAAGAGTGGATAAAATCATCAGGGACAGTCTAAAAGAATATTTAATAGGCAAAAACCTTGAGCCTACTACCCAGGCTAAACAATAGAAAAACTTCCAGTGTCTTAGAAGCCTCTCCTGAGTATTTCTCCTAATTCTATATCCCTCTTTACAATAAGCATCCATTATTGTTTGATGACTTTTGACAGTCTGTTGCTTTTTATATTTTTATTATGTATGTATGTATATTTAAACCACATACTTTGAATTTTGCTTGTTTAAAAGCAGATTTATTCATAATGAATGTATTCATCTATTATTCTTTCCTCTAAGCATTTTGTTTTTGAAGTTAATGTTTTGATACAAGTAGTTATTATAGTTTTTCATTCCTACTATATTGTATTCTGTTATATGAATATATACCAGTAGACTAATGAGTATTCACTTAGATGTCCCCATGATAACCACAACTGCATTATTTCAAAAATTAAGTTCATTCATTCTCCAAATCCCCACTTGCCAACACTGTTCTCTCTCTCAGAAATAGCATCTCTGTCCATGCATCTGCCCAAACTATTATTTTTGACAAATCCCTCTTTCTCATTCTGCATTTTCAGTCAGTATCAATCCTGTAGATTTATACTTCTAAACATCTCTATATCCATTTTTACTATTACCATCTTAATTGAGTTCATACTTGGACCTCAGCAGTAGTCTTCAGTGCAGAGCCAACCAACATCCATTCTTGTCCTCTTATGGGTTACAAAGCCTACCTCTGCAACTTCATCTTGGTGCTCTTCCCCTTCCTACGTAAGCCTCGTTAACTTCAGCCTTGTACATCCGGCTTCAGGACATTTGCAAATGCTGTTCTGTGCCTGTAGAACTCTGTCCTAATTCATTTTACTCGTTCTTCCAAACAGAATTTTGAAATATCGCCTCCTCAGAGAATTCCTTGTTCACCAACCCAAAAGAGGTCACGTCTTCCTGTTAACATGAGAACATTATGCTATTCTATCTTGGCTACAAATTTTAATCTTAATTTTAATTAAATAATTGTTGAGAAAAGCCATAAAAAGGAATACATACCTTAAATATTTTACTCTACCAGTATGTTCATTCTTTAGTTCCCACCCCCCATACCTCTAAACTGGGGATTGAAATCAGGGGCACTTAACCACTGAGCCACATTCCCAGCCCTTTTTATTTTTTATTTTAAGACAGTTTCTTGCTAAATTTCTGGGACTGGCTTTGAACTTTCAATCTTCCTGCCTCACCCTCCCAAGCCACTGGGATTATAGGTGTGCGCCACCAACCCTGCTCATTTGTCAGTCTTGATTAAGGAGCCAAGATCTTTTCTTTGAAAGTAAGTCTACTAGTTGCAGATTCATATTTTCTATCTTGCAGAAACTATACCTATAATGTATCACCAATATTCCATTTGGGGTTTGTTGTTTTTTTTTAAGTAGAACAAGAACTTAAACTCTTCTGATGCTTTCCAAGTGTAGAATCCTTGTATATTCTTTGTCTTATTCTTCTCAATTCTTGGCACCATTTTCATTATTTCAAAGACATTCAACTTGGTCAAACTTCCAACCCTCTCATTTTCTACTATGTTCATTAGCATTTAATTAAATAATATAATTATAATAATACAAATAGCATAAACAGGTTTGGAGCCTACCATAACTAACTCACTAAAGTCAACCAATGGGATTAGAAATATCTGGGCATATTAGATCAGGATTCCACATTTTTTCTGAGTGGACGTACACATGGTCTACTGTATTACTATGTTATGCACACTGTTTTAGTGTATCTCTGAGCAATTTTATATGGTTTACTCTAATATTAAATAGTAGTATTAAGGCAAATAGCTATCAATTTGGATAATACAGACCAGGTCCCAATACAGTGTATAAATAATTCACAATAGATTGTTTTAAAAAGCATATGGTTTTCAAATTCTTTTAAGGAGCAATAGTTCTGATGGCTAAACATCCCAAGAAATATTAAGTCAGTCTTAATATTACTAATATTGTGTTCTTTTTCCAAACACTACTGAAATGCCACCAAAATATCAGTAAAACTTTAGTCTCTTAAACTTTGCCTCTTGTACCTGAATTTGACATGGAAATACTTTAATCAGTTCATATGTCCCAATTTTTGTTACTGTGATTGAAGATCTTTGCTTCACCATGGTAATATTTTTCTAATACAATCTATGTGGGCTGAATAGTAGAGGAAGGATTTGAATTGGGTTATAGTATTCCTTTTTATCCAGTAAGTCTTGCATTATATTCTATTGAAATGAAGTACTGGGAAATATTTCGATTATTTTGTTTTGTAGAAATTTTGTAATAGATACTGCTCGGCATTGAGGGGGCCATTAACTAACTGTACCTTTAAATATTTTGTGTAGTGATGATTGAATTTGACCTCTAATTTTCCTTAATTCTGATTTATAGCTTATCCTGTTAAATAACAATTTTTCAACAAAAGTCATCTAACTTACAAAAGCATTATAAAACCACTTTCAATTATGATTCCCTGGGGGAAAGTTTAACTTTTAGAAATTTGCTTTGGATAGCTTTAAGGATAGCTAAGCTTGTATAGAAATGTGAAAGATCACAATGGTTGGTAAACTTTCATTGTAGAGTCAATACAATTGAAATTTAACCCTTCTTTTTTAGTCCAGTATAATTTTATGTAAAAATATAAAGTAATAGAGTTGTAATTTAGACCTCAGAGGATTTTAACTCTGTCCTACAATGCATATCTGAAAATTTAACAACAAAAGAACCTCAAATCTTAAACCTTAAATCATAAATATTAAAATGGCTGAAATGCCTTGATTCTTAAGTGACCTATTCTATGAATCACTGTAAGTATTTTTTGTTTTCCAGTAATACAGCTGCCCACAGAGCATTCCCATGTCAAGAAAAATCCACTTTCTTTCCCCAAGGAGTATGGAAGCATAATAGGCTTTCTTTAAATGAGACAATGTTGTCACAATGCAATCTGGTAACAATCTCCAGATTAGAAATAGAGAAATAACTAAGTGTGACACTCTGTGAACCTGAACCAAGGGTTGAGTGTTGCTGTTTTCTGCCTATAAACAGCTGTATAAGATGAGTGGTTTTATGTTTGGTCATTTTCTAAAACAATAATTTTTCAGGTTTAATTTGCTCATCAGAAAAAAATATTTTTTGGAGAACTACAAAATTTATCTTATAAACTTGGAGAAGAGAGTTAGACTTCTGGATTTCCTGAATATGGCTCTTCTACTGTGTAGAGTAGTTTATAATTTATTATCTTACATGCTTACTCTTGACTAGTGTCAGTAAACTTTTTCTGAAAAGGGCAAGATAAAAAATATTTTAGGCTTTGCAGCCTACTTGTAGTCTCTGTCAGATTTTCTTTTTTTGTTTTTGTTTTTAAGCCCTTAAAAAATGTAAAACCTAATTCTTTCAGTCCATACAAAATGTGGCTGTAGACCAGATTGTCTCTCAGTCCATATTTTGCAGACTGCAGCCCTAAAGTAGTACTTTCCAGTAGATATATAATCCAAACTATAAGTGTAATTTAAAATTTTCTAGTAGCACCAATGAAAAAAGTAAAAAGAAAAAGCAATATGTTTAGCTAATTACTATTTAAACTATTACAGTTTCAGTATGTGAACCAAACTACAATTCAGGAATCAATATAGCCACATAGATTGGACAGCACAGCTCTAAACCATAGCTACTCAAAACATGGTCCAATAACTGATGCCAGTTCCTCGAAAGATAAGGTTAGGGAAGGCTGAAAATCTGTATGGATCAGATTCCCACATATCTTTTACTCTGAACAGCCAGGAGACTGTTCTTCCTTTACTTTGGGTAAAACTAAAGGTTTAATAGCTTGGCAAATTTAAGATATTCGGTCAAAGATAAGGTTGGGATACCTTTTGAAAATATGCATAACTTTAGAAAAAACAGATTTCAGTGCAAATCTGAATATTGAGGATAAAACCTAAAGGCTCCTATTTCCCTGTTGTTATAACATAGTAGTCAGGTGCTATGACCTATACAGGAAATCAGAGGATTTCTCTCTTGAGTTAATTTACTAGCTAGTAAATTTTTTTGGGGGGGGGGGTGCTAATCTAAAATTCAACTTATTGCTTCCTTTGTAGTAAAGCCAACAGTTGAGAAGCCTCACCCAGGCAGACAGAGCTTCTAATCAGCATTGTAATGCAGATGGACAGTCAGGGAGCATCAGACACTTGTCAGAAGCTTCTAAAATGAAAAACAGACCTAAAGATTCAAGGAGAAAAAAAGATGTTAAGACGAAATGAGGTGGGGGGTATATTTAAGGTATTAAAAGGAAGAAAACATTGAAGAAGTGTGTATCTTCAGAGAAATGAGATGTTGCATCCAAGAAACTAGAATAAGATGCTATTAAAATGAATGTTTATAGAACAAGAAAATGGTCTTAGAAATTAAATTTTGTCAGGAAGAAGTATAACTAAAATAGAATTGTTCGAAATTGAAGTGAAAGAAATTTACCAGAATGTAGAAAAGGAAAATAAATGCAAAATAGAAAAGAATATAGAAGATAATCAAAAGACTATTCAAAGAGGTGTAGTGTCTAATGGAAAGGACTTTGAAAAGGGAGGATTGAGGGCAGTGGTTAAAGGAAAAGGCCCACACTGAGGAGGAGGAGGAGGAGGAGGAACAGCAATCAGCAGCTACAAATTTTCAGAAAATTAAACAGAAGAGTGGGAATTGGTGTAGCCTGAGACCTTTCAATAGCCACACTAGAAAATATTAGGGTGAGGCCCTCAAAATTTTGACGATAAATTATTTCCAACCTCGTTTTTTTCCTGAAAGAATAGAAAACATGAGAATGAAATAGAATTTTCATGAGAAGAAAAAGGAGTTGCTAGAATATGGTTAAGGAAAGTCATAGGACGGTACTTGTAGGCAGCATTTGACCTTATTGAGAGTTATCTTACAATTCTGTTAAAGAATTCAATAGTTACAGAAAAAAGCAAGCAAACCAAAAAGTTTTAGGCAATTATTCTAGGAAAAACAAATGATTGTATAAGAAAAGAAAATGGCTTAACTCTGTACAATATTCACATGGTCACAATAAATATTAATTTAACCAAAAGATATATTTTAATGTTTTCTTCATTCTAGTTAGCTTCTTGAAAATACAAGTATCTATGAGAGAAAATTAATCCAAATTATAGAAACATCAGCTCTGATGACTTGCCAATATAAGAAGCATACTCAAGTTGTTTACCAATACTGATGCTAACTTGTAAGAGGATAAATATGAACAAAAAACCCAGAAAAGTTGTACCATGTTTATTAAATGACAAATTAGACACCTTTTTAAGTTACCCTTTTTACAAAGCTCTCTGCTATTATGATGTGACAAAACAGGTGATCCATATATGTTTAATTCGTATGTTTAGATTTTGTCATTTCTTCTAAAAATATCAACTTTCCAATTATTGAATGAGATAATAGTGTGTGCCTATCTTAAAAACATATTTTTTAAAGTACCATGAACTGCTTCAGGCTCCACCCACTCCCCAAAAGAAGCAAGAATACAGACTGTTAATTGCATAAGGTTTTGCTTTTTTTTTTGCCAATCCCTACAGTGTCATAACATAATTTTGTTTCTGTTACTTTATTAGTTTTTCTCTCCCAGGTTTAAAAACTTAGAAACTCAAAGATACCTTTGTATTTAAACCTAAATATTCTATCTCCTCCTATTTTCCTATTAACACTGCTTCTTCAAAATTGTGGATTAAGTGTGATATATTATTGAATGGGAAGGGAAGATATGGGATTTTAACAAGTGATTAACCTGTTAACTAACCTCAGGGAAGGAGTTAATAAATGAAATTGGGAAAATTCCTACTTTAAGGGTTTGAAACTTTTTTGGGGCCCTGGGAATTGAAACCCTGGGGCACTTCACCAGTGAGCTGCATCCTAGCCCTTTTGATTTTTTTTTTTTTTTTTTTTTTTTTTTTTGAAACAGGGTTTCACTAAGTTGCTTAGGGCCAAACTGATTTGCTAAGGCTGGCCTCAAACTTGCAATCTTTCTACCTCAAGCCTCCAAAGCCACTAGAATGATTACAGGTGTTTACCACTGCACCTGGCGGAACTTATTTTAATGTGTTGTCACAGATGTGGTCCTGATAATTATGACTTTTGAAAAGCTAAATACAAGTGTGTTTCAATGTTGTTTTCCCTTTGAAGTATTTGGGACAATATTCCAGTTACTCAAAGTAGGGAGACAAAAATCAGTGCGATAATCAAATCAGGTTGATGCCTGGGGAAAGAAATCAGATTTTAATTGAGAAGAGTTGTTTCCTTTCATCTGAGTCTTGAGTATTCTACCTGAAAGGAAATGGAAAGTGATGACTGGCTGAAGTCATGGCCTTTGCCTCTGAAGGACCTGGTAGGCTTACCTACTACCAAACAGAAAGTTTGCATCATCACTTTCAGGGGCAATGTAAGCCAAATTCTTGACTGCCTATGGGGCATAGAGTACTTACTGCCTTATCTCTTTTCTCGTGCCACTTTGGTTAATTTGTTTTTCTCCTTTTCCTATTCTGTCTTTAGGTCTTATAATCAATGGATAAAGTGGGGAAAATGTGGAATAACTTCAAATACAGGTGTCAGAATCTCTTCAGCCATGAGGGAGGAAGCCGTAGTGAAAGCGTAGACATGAATTCCAACAGATGTTTGTCGGTCAAAGAGAAAAACATCAGTCTGGGAGACTCGGTTCCTCAGCAACAAAGCAGTCCTTTGAGAGAAAATATTGCCTTACAACTGGGGTTAAGCCCATCCAAGAATTCAAGGAGAAACCAAAACTGTGCCACAGAAATTCCTCAAATTGTTGAAATAAGCATTGAGAAAGATAATGATTCATGTGTCACCCCCGGAGCAAGAATTGCACGAAGAGATTCCTACTCGCGGCATGCCCCATGGGGAGGGAAGAAAAAGCATTCCTGTTCCACAAAGACCCAGAGTTCATTGGACACTGATAAAAAGTTTGGTAGAACTCGCAGTGGACTTCAAAGGCGAGAGCGGCGCTATGGAGTGAGCTCTGCACATGACATGGACAGTGTTCCCAACAGAACCCTGGGGAGCCGCTCTCTGAGACAGAGGCTTCAGGATACTGTGGGCTTGTGTTTTCCCATGAGAACTTATAGCAAGCAATCAAAGCCCCTCTTTTCCAATAAAAGAAAAATACATCTTTCTGAATTAATGCTTGAGAAATGTCCTTTTCCTGCTGGCTCAGATCTAGCTCAAAAATGGCATTTGATTAAACAGCATACAGCTCCTGTGAGCCCACATTCAACATTTTTTGATACATTTGATCCATCTTTGGTTTCTACAGAAGATGAAGAAGATAGACTTAGAGAGAGAAGACGGCTTAGTATTGAAGAAGGGGTGGACCCCCCTCCCAATGCACAAATACATACATTTGAAGCTACTGCACAGGTTAATCCATTATATAAACTGGGACCAAAGTTAGCTCCTGGAATGACAGAAATAAGTGGGGACAGTTCTGCAATTCCACAAACTAATTGTGACTCGGAAGAGGACACAACCACCCTGTGTTTGCAGTCGCGGAGGCAGAAACAACGTCAGGTATCTGGAGACAGCCATGCCCATGTTAGCAGACAGGGAGCGTGGAAAGTTCACACGCAGATTGATTACATTCACTGCCTCGTGCCGGATTTGCTTCAGATTACAGGGAATCCTTGTTACTGGGGCGTGATGGACCGATATGAAGCAGAAGCCCTACTGGAAGGGAAACCCGAAGGCACATTTTTGCTCAGGGACTCTGCACAAGAGGACTACCTCTTCTCTGTGAGCTTCCGCCGCTACAACAGATCCCTGCATGCCCGGATTGAACAGTGGAACCACAACTTTAGTTTCGATGCCCATGACCCATGTGTGTTTCACTCCTCCACTGTAACAGGACTTCTAGAACATTATAAAGATCCCAGTTCGTGCATGTTTTTTGAACCATTGCTTACAATATCTCTGAACAGGACTTTTCCTTTCAGCCTGCAGTATATCTGCCGTGCAGTGATCTGCAGGTGCACTACATATGATGGAATTGATGGTCTCCCTCTACCATCCATGTTACAGGATTTTTTAAAAGAGTATCATTATAAACAAAAAGTTAGGGTTCGCTGGTTAGAACGAGAACCAGTCAAGGCGAAGTAAACTCTTCTGTTCCCAAAGGGCATTAACTAGGTCTGCTTTCATGTGCATCAGACAGTACACGTATAGGAAGCACAGTGTCAGTGCTTGGTTTTTCATACGGTGTGTAAGCTTAGTTATTAGTCTCTGTCAGATGCAGTCTACTGTTACTCAGACAAATGTGGTGCCTATTGAAACAACAGGATAGAGCTGCAGGTGTTCAGTAAGGCTACAAAAACATTTGCCCATTTAGTTGAGTTTGGTTTTTAATGGCTATAGTAACTAATGGAGGCAACTCTGGGGCATTTGCTATGAAGAATTCTATTTCTTATTAAAGAACAAATTAATAGTAGATGAGTATTTCAGCAGTTGACTAATGTTTGAAATTATTTTTTCTAAGAATTTTTTATAACCTTCCAAAAGTAGTGATGTTTGTAGTTACTATAAGTCAAGCTTTGGAAGTCCAAAATAAATAAATAAAAGACTGCCTTCCTTTTAGGGGGAAAAAAAATGCAATTTTCTGGCCACAAGGGCATAGTGCAGTTCACTTAAGTGTTGACATAGTTTATAGTCAGTCTCCTTTTCTCTTCTGCAAAAGGTACTGTTAAGTAAACCAGGTTTTCTAAATAGTTGTTTTTAAAATTTCAGACTTATAAAGTTAGAAGTAGAGTTTTATTTAAAGGCCTTAGTTATTCATTTTTTTAAATGAGTGCTTTAACTCAAAGCAGGCATTTGGAATAGCTGCTGCAATTGTAGTCCTGCGTGTGATTTTGTTTTTTAAGTTGATGTGTTCAGTCTAAACATTGTTCCATTAAAATTGGATCTTTTCCTATGCCCAGGATGAGTTTGTGAACCATGAAGAAAATGAGACTAGAAGATGCCCAAACAAGTCAGATAATAGTAACTACAGTGGTTGCTGGTGTTGAGAATATTGTTAAACTATAATTAATAATTTGGATGGCAGTATTATGTCTTTGTTGTAAACTCTCATAGCTGAATCACTTAAGTATAATTTAATAGAATTTCAGTGCAGTTAATTCTTAATGGGAAAATTTGAAATCTAAATTGCAGATTTAAAAGGTACTGTACAACCATTGTATCTGTAAATAACTTTACTTAGCACCTTTTTGTCACTTAGAATAGTATGTAATACAACTTGAGTGAGCGCTTTGGGAAGTATTATCAAGTTCTAGTGGTTGCTTCTTAGTATTGAACCGAATTTTCAATTCTGTCCTAGACATTTTGCACTATAGTAGCCAAATCCCATTCTCATGTCTTTTTGTTAATGTGCTCTGTGCTGCTGGAGAGTGCTCCTTAGTTT
This sequence comes from Callospermophilus lateralis, assembly GCF_048772815.1. Classification (NCBI taxonomy): domain Eukaryota; kingdom Metazoa; phylum Chordata; class Mammalia; order Rodentia; family Sciuridae; genus Callospermophilus; species Callospermophilus lateralis. The sequence continues at coordinate 36,940,001 of NC_135318.1, forward strand.
CCTTACCAGCTGCTACTGAAGGTTATTTTACATCCCTGTAGCTATTTCCAAGGCTACAAAAAACAAAAGCTATATTTGTATGCAACACTAACCCTTTGACTGCTGATGTATGTTTCTGCTTGCTGTGCCTTGTTATGGCTGCTTTTTTGTGCTAATAAAGTATGTTTGGTGTTCTCCTTGTATATCTGCTGTTTCATACATTTGCAACAGTTTCTCTTGTACATGGAATGGTTTGGGGTTTTTAAATAAGCATTATCTGGCAACCTGCTATAGTTAATGCAGATTTACCTACAGTCTAATATTGACTTATCAGAATAAGCTAACTCTAAATTTAATGCTTTACATCTTTCTAATCATTATCACATATACTGTGGAACAGTATCTATAGTTACTGGAAATTACTGTATAGTTTAGGTTACAACAGAAAATTTACAGAGAAATGATAAACCTATCAATTTCTCTGCTTGTAAGTGAAAGATTGAAACTCAATGACTTAGTATAGTAGATGAATATTTATAGCATCCAGCTGCATCAGAAACAGGTTAAATGAAGTCTTGTAGAGTAATAATACATCAGCACCATTTATTGGTTTGGGGACCATTTTAAATGATAATAAATGCCCAAAATGTAGAACTTTAACCAAAGACTTGTCCATTTTTAATGTAAAATGGGAATTGAAGGGACTTTTAATTTGTTATTTCTAATAAGTCCCTGAAGAACATATACCAAAGTGTTTGAGAACTTCATCCAAACCTACTTTAAAGCTTATGTGCAATTAAGTTGTTATGACATAATTATATTGCATAATTGTTAGGTCTGTTTTCTTGAGCTTATAATGTACCTGGAAAATAAACCTCTGAGGAAAAAAAAAAAAGTCCATATTGATTTTTGGAGAAGGACTATATATGCAAGTAAGATGGTGTTGTGAAGAGGTAACTTGAAACTCCAAGGAAGCACTTGATGTTTTTATATGCTTGTAGCAAATTGATGTTCTAATTGTAGTTTTATAGAAAGTATTAATGCTTTTATGTATTTTAGAACTTTCATAATGTTAAATGGACATTGTTTTAAATGTGTAACTATTTGAGTTTATGTAAGCATGTATACACTGTGCAAAAAGTCACTTATGTTTCAGTTTGTAAAATATTAATATGCAACTTTTGGGTTGAACTTTTTTCTTAAAATATTAGTGGCTTACATTTTAAAAAAGAAAAATCACCAGCATGAAAATGCACCTAAGTCTATATTCACTGTGTCTTTTTCTGAATCCCATTGTAGCCTGTCAACTAAATTTGTGTTTTTATGGTCTTTTTGAAGTGCAATTTTATTATAAACCAGAAAATTCTTCAGAAGTTGGGGCACATCTTCATAGTGAAATATGAAGAAAGGGTAGAAGAGTTGCTTTGATATCCTCATTCTTTGATTATTTCCCTTCCCCTATACACATACACATGCACACACACACGCCTCTCTCCCTTAACCCTCCCTCTCTCCCTCCATATCTCCATATATAGGTATACATATGTATGTGTACATTTATGTATGTATGTATATATACATATACATTTATGGTATTATTATTTTGGACAACAATATTGTCATCTGATACAAAATCATCTAGAGGCCTTATTCTATAGATATTGTCTGAGAAATGTTCTTTTTGTGTGTGTGTTGTGGGCGGGGGATTTTGGAGGTTGAACCCAGGGTCTTGCACATGCTAGGAAATCATTCTACCACTGAGTGACAGTTCCAACCCTGGGAAATATTCTTGTATCATTCAAATTTTATTATCTCCTCCTAAAGTTTAGCCTTGCCACTGTAGTATTATTTGTAATATAGTCATCTTACAGAGAGAAACAAATTCATCAGGATTTTCTTTTCTGGCTAAACAGTTTAAAAATTTTAAAAAGAAATAGCTTGTTTTAAGTACAGATAATAAGAGTCATAATTATATTTCTTAGATTAAAGTTGATCCCAAATAGTTCTTCACAAACCAATTTATATTCTTATGGTCTTTTAGAAAGTTTTTATAAGATTGTAATGGCTCAAACCATAAAAACTGATACTTGAATTCCAGGCTTCATTTTGACAAAATCCAAAGTTTATGAACTTTTTAGTTGACATTTTGATCCTGGTTGCTATTCATTTTCATCCCAAAGCTTCTTTTGCTCCCTGGCACTAAACATTAGCCTGAACATTTTATTGAGACTGGCTTTAAACCTTATTTTTATAGCAAATAACAAAAATTGCTTTTTGGTAACAGTAAAGAGCCCATGAGTAAGTCAGAATCCTAAGTAAAAGATAGAGCCAAATCCATCTCTTGAGAGTATGTTAGCATAAGGGCGAATCACACCCACTTGTTCACTTACTTACCAACACATGCTGTTGTACTTCGATGGAATTCAATAAAAATGCACACAGGACTGACTGAAAAGTGGGAAAAGTTTCAAAAGGGATGATGCCACTCGGTATATGTTCATTACAAAACTGAGTATGTAAGATTCAAGTGTTATGGTTTTTTGTTTTGTTTTTTTTTTTCAATAGCTGATAAAGAATATAGACTTTTAAAAATAGTATATTCCTATGAGATTTGAAGTGAAATTTTTGTGGGAGGTGGTTGTTGGAGTGTGTGGATGAGTTGGGGCAACTGTTTCCATGTTCAAGAATCTTGATTGAATATTAGCCCTTTCAGCCATTCATTTAACAAAGGTTTATTGAAGACCCATGTGCCAGTCACTGTTTTAGATAATGGGTGTACATTGGAGTACAAGAAAAAGACTACTGCCTCTTGGAGCTTGTTTCATTTTCATAGCTAAGAAAATATGAACAAAATCCCAGAAACTGAATAAAATAAGACAAAATGTGGTTATCAGGGCACGATTTTATAGGATCACTGGGAAATAATAACCTCGCATGATAAGAGAAAAATCATACCCATGTCAAGAGAATAGGGTATTCTGGATGAAAAGAATAACAACACCCAAATTCCAAAAACAGGAACAAGTTTTTATGCTAAGAAAGAAAATGCCAGAAAGATAAGTCCAGTGGGGAGTGGTAGGTGATGAGGTTCTTTAGATTGGCAAGGTCTTGATTGTGCATGACTATGAATCCTTAGTAAGGAATTCAGATTTTCTTCAAGTGTGATGGGAAGCTACCGAAAGGTTTTTTAAGCAAGGGAATAACGATGGTCTGATTTATGTTTCTCTGGTAGGTGAAGAACAGGTTGTAGTGGGGTAAAATAAAGATCATTGCAGTCATCCAGGTGAAAGATTGTGGGAACCTGAGCTGGGGCAATAGTCATGGGGAGAAGTCAGGTTCAGGTGTACTTTAGTGGTAAGCTTCACAGGATTTGGTGGTAAATTAGATATGAAAAGAGGAGAAATTTTTAAAAAATGACTACAGTGTTTGGTGTGAGCAAGGATGGTGATAACAGCTGAGATTTTGGAAAACAGTGTAAATTGAATCCTGCCTTGAATATGCTGAGTTCTGAGATTCCTCCTATCCCACTGGAGATGCTGAACAGGGAATTGGATATGTGATTATAGTTCAGGGGAGAAAACAAAATATGGAGAGACAGGGATAGTATTTGACACCATAGGAGAGGATGTCAACTGCTAGGGATTTTGCATGAGATTAAGTATTTGAGGGAAGTAATGTAACATTTGGTTTTTCAATTTAGGGTTCTGTATTAGGTTTGGTTTTGGTTTTCCCTTAGAACTACCTACTTTCAATATAGGACTTGTCATTCAAAATGTTTAAAACACTGAAATCACAAACTTTGTACCAAATTTCAGAACTTTCTAATTTGCTTAGTATCTTATATATTTAGTATGAATTTATAGGATAAGTACAAGTTCATTATGAATCTAATGATGAAGAATCAACACCAGCAGAAAAGTGCACAATATCAGTTTCTCTACTGCCACCAGTCCTGCCCCTGCACTTCCCAAGGCTCATTTGTAATTTTTTTGTAGGTAACTGCTATCAGCACTTGTTTTGTTCTCGTCCACTGTTTTCACAAGTAATTTTAACAGTTAAGAGACCAAATTTAGAGAGGAAAGGAGAGAATTGTAAAATATAGATTCAGAAACATATAGACAGAAAATATACATGTACATACACAAAGAGGGACGGAGGCCTCAGTCACCTTTTGAGAGGGTGCTCAGATATTGTCCCGATTAGGCTCTTCGTGTAGTAGTGTGGACCTGCGTTTCTTACAACACGAGCAGGCCAGTCAGAGCAAATGAGATGAAAGGTTTGCTTATCAAGGGATTCTTGAAATAAAATTTCGGTGAAAGGTGAAGACTGTGACCTCCTTTGAGTTTTTAAGCTGGTGAGACACAGCCAAATATATTGAAGTAGCTGAAGTAAACAATAATGTAAAAGTTTTCATTTGTGATGAGGAAAAGCAAGTGACTGGAGTAGAATCAAGAATGCCTGAAGAGTTTGGTTTAGCAGAAGATGGTGGAGAAGATGGGGGCAGTGGAGGGGCAGGGCAGGTGGTGAAGGCAGGGCTGAGGTGGGAGAGTCCCCCCAGATTGCAGCATTTGCCTCGGCTAGACTGATTAAGTTCTTAAGCAAGGAAGAATTAGAAATTATGCTAGCAGCTGTAAGATACACAACCATCAGGAAAGAAAAATGAGGAAGTTCTGTCACCTGATTTAAACTGATCTCAGAGAAGTTAGCAAAGAAAAGCAGTTTTGGTAAGAAAAGCAGTTTGCCCAGGATATTTCTAGTTATACTTGTCAATTTCTCCAAATTTAAGCAAATCATAAGCCGAGATGTTTCTCACATTTAATATAAATGATATATCCTTTAAAAAAAACATTTAATATAAATAGCATATACTATTTAAATAAAACATGGATGATATATGCATTTGAAAGATTTTAAAGAAAAAAATATTAAATCTAATAAGAAAAACTTCACTCTTAGTCATACTTAGAAAAAATAGGAAAATTAGGTCAAATATAAAGTAACATAAAAAATGTATTTGACAAAAATCCTGAGGAAAGGTATCAAAATAAATTTAAGAGGGAGTTAAGTTGAACTTAACCCCCCAAATACTAATATGATTGATGTAGTATTTCTCAATTTCTTAAGTGTAAAAGCTTTGAAATTTTACTGTTTAGTGCTAGATACTACATTTAGGAATACATAACATTATTGCCAAACATTTCTTTTTCTATGTGCTTACTAAATATCCCTTTCTAAACAAAACCCCAAGATTTTAGGTTTTGATTCTTTACAATACTGAATGGTTAATTCTTTTCCCATTTAAAAGTACATATAATTATGGACTTCCTACCTTTTTAGTTGCTTTTATTTTTCAAAGTTAACTGTATTATTGTACCTTTGTTAAACCTTTTAAGCCATTCTTTAAAAATGAAACTAGAATACCTTAAAGCTTTATCACCTAATTTTATAAACATTTTTAGGCGTCCTTAGGTATAATTAAGACAGTATTAAATTTTAATAGCATTAAGAGAACAGAAATATTTTGATATGGTAGTTTCAACCCTGTGACTGATATAAATTTGTAAATTTTTAAATATCATCTTAACTGCTAGCAGTTTCTTTCCTAATGATGATAATAGAAATAAAAGGTTAGAAATTATTTTCTAGAATTTACTTTGGTAAATTTCTTAATCCTTGGAACAGTCAGTTAGTCTGGGAAACAGTACAGGTCAGTGATGATGTAAACAAAATAAATGTAAGGGCCTACATTTGGTCTACAGATAATTTTGTCAGAGCCTGGGCAGTGTCCTTAAGACAAGCCTGGGGGAGAGCTGCCAGAATACTTTCCCCGTCCAGCAAGCAAGCCGCACATAACCTGATGCAGCAGGCAGATTATTATATAACATGCAAGGTTTCCCTGAGCTATGCCTATCTACTTGTCTTTGATACCTGGCTAAGAGTGGTTAGGTAAGTTGCCCAAGGTCATAGAGAAAATGTCAGAAATAGATTTCAACATGCAACTGAGGCCAGAGCCAAGCTCTTAGCTACTAGACTATGCTTTTGAGATACCAATTCTGTCAGCCAAAATAATATTTCTTCCCTTTGTTTTCTTTTATTGTATTCCATTAAAATGGTGGCAGTAGCTTTTTTAACTGATAGATTCTAAACCATTGAAAGGTGTCAAAAAAGAACAGGCCACTAGAATCTTCCTTAATTCATATTCTCCCTTGTGGTGTTTGGGGAGTGCCTTTGCCCATTTCTCCAGGCTCATCCAGGGCTACTCTCCCTCTTGCTCACTGCTCTTGTGTCACCTGGCCATCTTTCAAACACTCCAATATAGTCTTGCGCACCCTGAAGCTATGCCTGGGTGGCCCCTTCTGAAAATCTTGCCAGTCTTCCTCAACAAGATTAATTATTCTCCTGTTTTATACCTACAGTTAAGTGTCAAGTGTCAGCTCCTCAGAGAGACCTGATCTTACCAATTTAAGACTTTCCCCCTATTATTCCCTGCCTGCCTTTGTATTACCCCTAGTCTTTATTGCTAAACTTGCTAATATTTTATTTGGGGTTTTCAGTTTTGACTGTCCCTTTAGAGACAGTCTTTGCTATTTTATCCTCAATGCCCAGGATAGTGCTTAATACACAGGAAGTGTTTGTTAAATGAGTAAATGAGAAAATCTAGCCCAGCACGATGACCAAACCTGGAATCCCAACCACTTGGGAGGCTGGGGCAGGAGGGTTGCAAGTTTGAGGCCAGACATAGCAGCTTAGCAAGACACTCAGCAATTCAGGAAGACCCTGTCTCAAAGTTTAAAAAATAAAAAAGATCTGGGGATGGAGGATGTATAGAAATCTCTATTCTCTTTCAATATCATGAAAACCCTCCTTCATCTCCCTGTAAAATCTAGATTGTCTACATATTTTCACAATATCTCATTTAGCTATTTTGTTCTGGAAAATAAGGTCAGGTTAATATGACATAAATTGTTCTGGTGACTCCATACTGGTTTCTGAAAATTACCACTGTCTTTTCTAAATTATCACAAGCCCTGACTTTAGTTATCTAGAATGTCCCCCAGGATTATGTCAAGTTCTTGGGTCAGCAGTTTGTGGAACCATTAACTCCCCTTATTTAAAGATAGGTATCACTTCACTCATCTTCCAGCATGCCTTTTATTTTCCCCAACTTCTCTGTTAATTCCACTTTTATTATTTATTTGGAAAGTCTTTATTCTTGGGTCAGGGAGACAATCCAGACAGGATATTTGAACATATTTATAGTGACTTTTTTTCTGATTCTTCAGAAATTCTTCTGATAAATCAGACCATTGATTCTTTCTTGTCAGCATCTATTCTTTTTCAGAAAAAGGTACAAGTGTAATAATAAGTATTGGGTAGATGAGCTTTCTCGTCATCCATTAATATCATTTATTATTTCTTTATTCATTGTCTCTTTATCTCAAACATAACTCTGTGTGTGTGTGTGTGTGTGTTTTAAGTTGAAATACTTTCCTGGTAGTAGAATGAGATGTCTTTGTCAGTGTGTTTGGATCATCCTCTTTATACACGCTGCAGCTGTCCAACAAAGACAGATAGCTTGAAAGAATTCCTTTTGAACAGGCTATGCTTTAAGATAAAATTCACTGTCGTATGTACTCAAAGTACAACTGGATATTTAAATAATGGAAAGTAAATTTTTTTCATTAAAATTAGAATATTGGAAATATCCCATATCTGGAACTTTAAAAAGTGGTTTAGGAGTCAATTTCATATGAAAAATACAGATTTGTGTTTTCTACCTGAATGAATATCCAGAATGCTTGTGGATGATAAAATCAAATGGGCACATCTCTGCTATTTTTCCTTTTTATCTGTTTCCCTAATTTTGTTTTCAAACTTAGTGCCCAAATAATTTTCCTCCTTTTCATGTTAAGAGATATTTTTTTAAAATATGCATGTTGTTGTTGTTGTTGTTTTTCTCCAAAGTTCTTCAGTTAATTTCTTGTCATCTCTGTGTGTGTGTGTGTGTGTGTGTGTGTGTGTGAGAGAGAGAGAGAGAGAGAGAGAAAGAGATTTTTTAGAAAGTAATTTATACTAATACCTTAAAACTGCTTCGAACTTCAGTAAAAACGTGAAAGAATGCTGCTTTGGAAATGAAGAAATACTAAGAGTACAACATGATGTTATAGGTGGCTTGTGATCGTAGTTTCAGTTTATTGAACTTGACTTCTAGTGGACAGGTATAGGATTACTCATTCTTCATTCCTTATTAAGTGAGTGAAGAGACTCTCAGGGACCCATAGTCTCATGTTAAATGGACACAATGTAGATACAGGTAGGTGCTGTGCCCTTTTGCAGTGTGAGCACAAAATTGCCCACCCAAGTAACTTTTAAAAAGAGACAAGTTGATAAGTAACATGATGGCCTTCCTCTGGCAAATAGAGAGGGCATGGATAATACACAGAATAAGTGAATGGTGGAAAATGTTAGGTGGTGATCTCATGTGGTGGGAGGTAACTATGAAACTACAACCCTAAATTATCTGGTACTGAATGTTATCATTTTAATCAAAAAACAATGCAAATAATAATAAACATTTGAATAAACATCAAATGAGATTATGAGATTCTAGGTACTTGGGGTATGGTAGAGTTAAAGACCAGAGTTCAGATTGGAGGCCTGCCATTCATCTCATCTTGGTCAAATCAGAATTTCTCTTGACTCTTGTGTTTTCCAATCCTTAAGAAAATAAGGCCTGCCTACCTCACAGAATCATATTTTGGAAATTATCTCAAATTAAAAATAGCAAATAAAGCACCAATCATTAATGTTCAGAACTTTATGGTATTTGGGAAAAAGGACATTTGTAATTTGTGACTATGAGTTAGTGTAAAACAGCAGATTTACTGAAATTTTTGGACTATTATTATTATTGGCAATGCTGGGGCTTGAACCCAGGCCCTCATGTAAACTAGAACTCTACCACTGAGTTATACCCCCAACCCTTAAAATAATTTTTAAGCTAAGAAAGAAGCTGCTCTTTATACAATCTTTTTCTCTGAAGCACTCAGATTTCATAGATGTGTACCTGTTGTCAGACTGCCTCGGTGGTAGCTCAGCTCAGCAACCTAGTAACCGGTCAGTCCCCTAACTCTTCCAGGCTTGCTTTCTTCATCTACCTACTTTGTTGTGCTGTGGAAATGGGAAATTGAATAACCTTTGAGAAGTACACAGTACAGTGCTTGGCACATAGTAAGTGCCCAATAAATGTTATTTTCTTTATCTTTATACTCATTTCAGTATAGTAGACGATTCCTGGAAACACGATACTGGAATCCAGAGTTCCTGACCAAAATTGCAGTCTTCCTTTCTGCTGAAGGCTTAACTAAAATGTAAAGTCCACTGGCAGTTCTCTATACTGTTTGTTTAATGTGGAATTTTCTAGAAGTACAAAGTCTTATGTTGAAACGTAATCCAAATCTTCATGGGAGAAAAAAATCTACAAAACTTTTTTTTTAGAAAATGGTAAGCAAACAAAAAGCAAACCATAATTCTACTCAAATCTTTATTTCAGTGCTCCTAAAATGCTTTAGTTTCCCGTCAAGTGAAAGAATTTACGTATGGAATCATTACAAGTATAACTTATTGTAAATCTAGTTCATGTTTTTACAACCTGGTAGATATGTGACCAACAACATAGAAAACTTCCATTGTTTTTTCCATTCTGCCTTAGAACCTTGGCATTGAGAGTAGGACTAGGAAAGACACACAGCAAGGGACACTCCACAGTAGCTGTAAGAGCAGTGTAGCCATCTTGCACCGCCACTTTTGAATCATCACATTTGGGTCATCTGTGGGAAATCTGCATGGTCATCAACTGCTGCATGAGACTTTGGAAAGCAGTTTGGGTTCTTCCATGATTTCTAGAAAGATTCTGTAGTGCCCCTTTTCATCTAGTTTCTGTTTGTCCCTTCCCCAGTTACACACTGAATAATTGCCAGTTGCTGCTATGAGCCCCTTCAGGACAGGGACCTTGCCGTTCTGGTGCTTATTGTATCCTTAAAATCCAGCCCGTTGCTTGGCTTATGGTATGCCCTCAGTAAATGCTGGTTGAAAAAATAAAACATTTGAGTATCTGCACATATTTAAACAGCATAACATATGGGCTTTTGCCCTAAAACTTAAATCTTCTATTTGAAAGAATTAAAGAACATTGCTCATCTTCTCTGCCTTATGTCAAAAACTAATAAAGTCATTATGCTTTTTTTCCTTTATTCTAACCTTTTGACTTTACCTGACTACCTTATACTTAAAAATCTCTCCTGACCTTAATTTTGAAACTTGGACCTAACCTTTTTGGACCTTGTCACATTATTCTGCTGGTTATGTACCCCTTTAAGCATTCACAACTTTGGACTCTAGAACTGGTGGAGGCTTAGAAGATGTTGTTTTTGCTTTGAAGTTGAAGGCCTCCTCTTTATTGAGAAGAGGGACCAAGTGGACCTGGAGTATATTGCTACACAGAGGTTAAGTATTTACACCTATTAACACATGGGTTTTCTCCTAGAAGTGACAGGTCAAGTGGGACATAAGTAAAAGGCCACATGACTGACTGTCACCCCTTAGCGTTTCTATTTACAGCAGATGGATACAGGAATGGTGCTTCCATTCTCCAAGGCAAAGTGTTTAGGGTCTTGCCTGTAAGGTCTGCACTGGAGAAATCCTAAGAGAATGTTTTGAAAATTATGTTACACTTGTAAGGAGTATCTCTGACCAAACAGGAGAAGTAGCACTTTGACATCCAGGGTTTCTGAGTTCTGGTGCTGCCTAAGCTGCCCTAGGGCCCCACTGGGTGAGAAGGTGCATGCTGTTCCATGCAGGGACACATATTTCTCCCTGGTCTGTCAGTTCTGGAAAGAAGGTCGAGGTGAAAGGAGAGAACTCCAAACCACACCTCTCTGGCCCTGTCCTCAGAGGGGCAGTTCAATCCTACCTTAAATCATTCATCCTGGTTTCAGTTCAAGAAACCTAATACTATGTTGATTTATATAATTAAACCAGAAACATTTTAAGGAAAGGTATAAAAACTGGAATCCCTTTATCACTGATCTGTTCTTTAGACGATTCCAGTTCTTTTAGGTTTAAAAGCTTTATGTAGTTTTTTTATCCTGTTTATTTTATTCTGCGATGGAACAAAAGGATAAAATCTAATGGCCCCAAATATACTTAATTTGAAATTCTTTTGGTTAAATGTATTTAAGTGGTTAAAAAATATATCCATTTGGGACTCTCCGAATCCCATATCTTGGAAAAAGAATATCTTTATGCTTACCAAGCAATGTCTGTGTCCAACAAATGAGTCCAAGAAAGGACATGACCTAGCTTTTCCAGTAGCTGTCCTTGGTCCCCTCTGATCATAACAAGAAGTCGACGTTCAGGGGTGGCACTTACATGGCCTTCTGCCTGTGTCCGCTTCCTCTCCTCTTTGTCTTGATGCATAACCAATGCACACCTCAGTCATTTGAGCCCATTTCCAATATTTCGTAGGTTCCCTAGTTTAGGGCAGCACTCTCAAACTCTTAGTATCAAACCCCCATGATACTTTATAAAATTATTGATGATCCCCAAATCTTTTATTTGTGAATTTACCATACTAGAAATTAATCACCAACATCTATCATACTAGAAATTAAAACAAATTAGAAAATATACATTTGTTATATACAATATATATTTATTATTTTAAAAACAACAGTAAACCCATCATACATTAACAAATAACATTCTGAGGGAAAATATTTTGTAAAACAAAATTCATTGAGAGGAACAGCATTGTTTTAATCTTTGCCCATCTCTTTAGTGTCTAGCTTAATAGAAGACAGCTGGATATTCTTATCTGCCTCTGCATTCAATCTGTTCCAGTATGTTGCTTTGGTTAAAAAAAAATATGAAGAAAACCTGGCTTCACATATGTATGTAGTTTGAAAGGAGAAGAGTGTTTTAATATCCTTTTTAAATAATTGTGGATATTCTTCAGTGATACCAGAACAAATCTTGGCAAATGGTACTTGCTTACAGGCTGGTTGCAAAGTAGAACTTGAAATCCTTTCAATGAGCTTTGAAAATGTATTATATTAAAATCCACTGGTATGTCTTGCAATCTGAATACATTTTTGTAGTGTCATACACAGGTCATTTGGAAACTACTAGTACACTGAGTTAAGCAGTTTTTCCAAATTTTTACTCTTTTCAGTATACAACATGAAAATCCCACTTGTTAATAGTACCACTGAGCTCATCCTTGAATGTTGAGAAACTCATAATATTGGATAAAAATCTTTCCAAAATTCTTATTTGTACTTGAAAGCTCAAATGTTATCATTTTATACTGCCAGTTGTTGTCCTTAAGTGGCATTTTCAAGAAAATGTCTGCCAAATACCTAAGTCGGAATAAGATCTTCTCACCCATTCTTTCGGATAAAGATGGTGATCCATTAAAAAGGGGCTAGTTCCCTTGCAACTCAATTACACAAGAGCTTTTCTTAGCATCGACCATTGTTCTTTAGGATGCAGCAGGGTACTTTATGTGGACTTCCCATTTTGTCACACAGAATATTAGAAAGAGGCATACTCAAGAGTTGAAATTTAATGAAGTCTGTCATTTTTCCAGCTTTATCACGGACAGTCTTAAGAGAAGCTGACTTTCTTGTGTTTTTGCTGCAACATGGCAGCAAACAATACCCTAACCCCTAGCACACTGCCTTGGTTCATGCTAAGGTATTTTTTTTCCCATCATTGCCTTGGTACCATCAATGCAAACTTCAACACTGTTGCGTTAGAATAAGCCACAGAATTTGAAAAAGTTACCCAATGTTTTGACTATTTCATACAGTAAAAAATACTCAAAAATTTGTGCCAATCTGGACAGATATAAACACAGCAGCAAATTCAGCCACATCTGTAGCTTTGTCCATTTTTAAAGCACCAGTGCAAATGTGTAAATGGTATATTAACTTAGTCTTCATGCTTACAGTGAAATCTAAAATTTAACAAGTCGCTGTGTTTGGGGAAATTGGCACTGGTTTCTCTCACTAACTCTCCATCCAGCAGGCACTTGACTGTGTTGACCAGGCAGAGTCTTTCGTTTTCTCAGCCAGTGCATGTTCCTTCTCCAGCCAATGCAATATAGTAACTTGCCCTGTAAGAATCTTCAGTATCTTTTTGATTTCTAGTTTGAAAACCTGAAGTAATTTTTAGCCTTTGAAGAACTCATCATGTCTACAATTTAAAATATTCCTTTTTCTTGAAACTCTGATAAGTCCTCAAGATGACAATTTTAAATGGTTTTGTTGCGTAAGCCCCAATGAGGGTAATTACTAGCATCAATAAAGGGGAGGAGGAGATTTCTTTCATTGTATTTTTATTTCTTCACCAAGTTTCTTGAGGTTGATCCACCTTCCACAAGTCAAGGAAAAAGTAGGTGAAGATTTAGAAAGTAATTTTTCTCATCTCTTGTTTCGAAGGCAGTGGTCCACTCTTAAAGATAAGAAAAATACGCGGTATATAATTCTTTCTTATCTTAGTATAAAATACCGAATCTAAAGTAATAATTTTAGACAAGTTTTTAAGTTATTTGTTTAGTGCTGGGAATCGAACCCAGGGCCTTGTGCATGCAAGGCAAGCACTCTACCAACTGAGCTATATCTTCAGCCCTGAGTTATTAAGTTTTTTAAAAACTTAAAGGTATTAATTTAAAAACAAAGAAAAGTATACTTTTTCCTGTTGAGTTTACAAATAGATGCCAGGAAGCTTTGGAATTTCAAAACAATAATATATTAAACAAGAATGAGGTTACAGAAATGTTAGCAGGTAAAGTGAAAGATAGTTAAGAACATTGCCAAAGTATTAAGAGCAAAGTAAGTTAACCTCTGAAAGTGCATGTGTTTATATCCTAACCCTACCATCTGGAAAAATTCCAGGAAATAAAAGTACACAAAGCACATGTACCATTAGTTGCCAATGCAATGATGTCACCACACACCGCGCAGCCTCCGGAAACTTCACTCTACATCACTCATGAGGGAGAGTGAAAACAAAAAAACAAAACAAACAACAACAACAACAAAAAAAAACGATGTCTTAGCCTCACTATAAAATAGTTTTGACCACATAGATCTCCTGAGAGGGAGTCCTCAGGCTACACTTGATAATTCAATCGTCCAGGAAGTCATCCATTTCAATGAGTTTAAATTCTCTTAAATATACCAAGGGAAGGGTCTATTACATTGCCATCATTTAGTGTACCTTTTAGATCCTAAAATTAGACTTCAGGAGTTGCCTGCACTTTGGATGAAATAAGATATTTGATAGGTCCCAGTATTAACAGTTCAAGAACAATGGCACTCTAACTTGGAGCCATGAAATCCTTCCACTTTTGCAGTACAGCTCTGGAAGCCCATTCAGTCCTCATTAACAAGCTAGGAATAGCTGTTCTTCTGTTTGATGAATGAATTTAAATTCCCAGGTGTTGCTCGTCTAGATCATTTCATGATCAGTTCTTTTCCTTCAAAGAAGAAAGTGTAGGCAATAGAAGCTGTTGTCTGCAGTTGGAATTTAATCACCTTACATTTTGAATATTTCTGATAAAAGACATTTCCTTTGATTCAATGCAAAAATACATGAGTACATGTCATGCACCCAACACTCTCTAGATACCACAGAGAATGCAAAAGATACATATCCCTACACTTTGGTGACTATTTTTTGGCAAGATTTATTGCATGAAACAAAGAATTTAGGAAACAGTATAGTTAAATAATTCAATCCAATGCTTGAATACAGGATTTTTTAAATCTTTTTGTGTGGTGGGTGGGGGAGGGGTTCTTTTTTTGTCTTTTTTGGAACTGGGAGTCAAACCCAGGGCTTTGCGAATGCAAGGTAGATGCTTTGCCACTGAGCTACATCCCAGCCCTTGAATATAAGTTTTGAACAGTAAGAATAGGATATGGGAAAGAATTTTAGGTTTTCACAGAAAAGATGAGACTTTAAAGGCCTTGAAGGCTGAGTAGAAACAGGGCACAGGGTTTTTTCCTTGGAATTGGTGGTTTGGACAGGGCACTAAAGCTGGAGGAGGGTAGAGTTAAGTTCCAGGGATCGTGGCTGGGGCTGTGCAGGCAGCTGTATCCAGAGCTGGAGAGTTGAAGGGAAAGGACTGGATGGTTCTTTTTTTTTTTTTTTTTCCTTCATATTCCTACCTTCAAGTTACCTTTAATTTAGCGAGGATAGAAAAGTGGACCAAGGGGTGGGGGCAGGAGGGAAACTCCAGGATGAGTCATGGTCAGCCGAAAGAGGTTGTCAAAATAAAGTGACCAGGAATATTAGGGCACATGGTCTAGATTCCCCTCCCAGAAAGGACTTGCCATGTCTCCGTGGGAAGCATGGTCAGTAGACAGTCCCCAGCTGCAAAGAACTGCCTGCTGTAAAGGAAGGACACCACCACCCCTAAAATTCTTCAGGAAAAACAAGAGTTCCTTTTGTGCCTCCAGGTGGAGGGCCTGGTTGGAAGGCGATGGAAGCCATCTTTTTTTTTTTCCCACCTTCTCTCTCTGCCCTGCCCTGGTAACCCAGGCCTGCCCTTTGCTCAGCCTGCCCCTCTTGCCACTTCTACAGGGCACTGCTCCCACAGACTCCCAGGGCTTCAAGATGCAATCCAGATGCAGACTGACACACAGGGACACTGTGGGCCGGCCAATGACCACCTCCCCTCCAGACTCTCTCCCCCCAGGCACCCTGTGCCCCAGACACTCTAGGATTCCCACAGTCCCTGAACATACCTCTCACTTTCTCAGATCTCTGCCTCTGTGCTCACTGCTCTCTCCCTTCCTAGCCTGCCACCCCACCTCCACCTGCCTTTCAAACCTCCGTTACCTCCTTTTTCTCGTTTTCTAAGACACCTCCCCAAGCCCTCTGGGTTCCCTCAATATTCTATACACACCTCCATTATAACCTTTATTGTTGCATTATATCCCATTCGTGGTTCATGCCGTTTTCACGGCTGTGAATACCTGAGGACAAGAACAGTATTGTGTTCATCTTGGTATCTCCAGCACCCACCATGATGCCTGACCCAGTAGGCTTCAATAGTCCTGCATGGATAAAGCTGAATGATGGCTTTCCCTGGCCATTCCCCCAGTCCTCTGAAAGGACTATATTTGTCTTATTTTGTTTGTTTGATTATTGTAATATCTTTCCTTCTGGCCAAAGCATCTCCAACAATGGGAAAGGTCTAAAAAATGGTTTCCAGGTAAATCATATGCTGACCATAATACCCAGCACCTAAAAGAGAAGTACTAAAGCTGTGTTGGATTAATAAACGGAGCCCTATTAACAGGCAATGCTATGCCTTTGTTTTCAAGTCCAGCAGTAACTCAATTTCAGGACAGTGAAAAGAGATGGGGGTGAGGGGAGTAGATCTGGAAGCTTTCAACTCATGGCACACAGTTTGGGGGGCCCCTGCTTAGAGCTTATTCTGGTTAAGTCTGACTCCCAGATGATGAAAAGGGAATCAGTTTGGCTCTTTTCTGGGAACCAAGCATGTTCTGGACTCTGGGGTAGGAAGGGTAGTAGTAAACGTCGGGGGTTAAGTGCTGTATGAAGCTGAATTGGGCTCCCTTACCTGCAGGTTTTACCCATGCACTTGATGTCTGCCTGTTGTCCAATGGTTGTACAGAAGGGCTGAAAAGAAAGCCTTTCACTAATCCTAGGAAGCACAAGAGGTGTGAGAAAGTGTGTCTGAGAAGTTCATGCAACACATATGTGCTGTCAGAGTGTAAGACTATTCAATTCATGCCGCATGAGCCTTTTCTTGAAAATCTCATAGTAAAATTGCCTATGGACACAGGAAAAGGAGTTTGTGAAGTTCTCAGGGAAGGTGTGTGCTGCAGTGTGAGTTCCCTCCCCCTCTTCTCCTCTGTGCGCACTCACTGTCTGTTTCCTAAGGCCCGTGCTGCTCCCCACCCTGTGGGCTTCACCTAGAACGGAGCCCCTTGAGAGCAGGGTCTCTGCTATCACCTTCGTCTCCATGTGGGTATGCAGCAGCTGCTCCACAGGTGAGCATCCTATTAGAGCAGAAGGTGTTATCTTACACTGAATTGCCACCATGGGGCACACGGAGAGTCCACTAACAGCAACCCTTTATTGCGCTGCACCAAATACACACGTCAGCCCATAATTCTCGTAACATGCTACATTGTAAGTGCTCTTATTGGGCCAGTTTACAGACATCTAAACTGAGGCTAAGAGAAGCTAACCAGCTAGCCTTATGTCACAAAGCTAGAAGTTAGGCTAAAAATTAAGCTCAAGAACTTCCACTTCTGATATTGATTCTACCATACCAATCTTCCTGCAGAGAATAACTATAAACCCTGAACAGAATAAAAATAATAAGCTAAAACACAGCTAACTGAAGTGCCTAGAGTGTGGAGAGAGGCAGGCAGTCAACAGGCAGCTTCTGTGGAGAGTCCAGGCTTAGAGGAGGGGAGTGTTAGACTGGGACCCTGAGTCAGTGTGGCCCCTGGGGCAAGGCAGTGCAGGGGGACAGCTACCTTCTCTCAAAGAAAGCAGAAGACTGGATACAGGGGGACTACAACTTCGGGAGGGGACCCCAAAAGGGAACGAGTTGCCTTCCCTTGTCTCTTTTGACCCCTAAGCCACACATATGTGGAGTGACTCAAAGTAGCTCAGCTGAGGACAGAAGATCTGGATTGAGATTGCAGGTGCCAGCCAAAATTTTACAGTTTGAGTCCAAGTAAAATAATTGCCTACTTTAAAGAAAGGGGTGAAAAAGGAGAAAGAAATATTAAAAAAAAAAAAAAAAAACATTCTTCAGAGAAGAAAACCAACATATTCCATAATCTGTATGACTTAATTGACATTCATGTCCAAGATATGACCCAAAAGTACCCGACATATATAAAATCAAGAAAATGGAACACATTTTCTAAAGAAATGATTATTAACTGAGGACAAACAGGAGATGAACTGGATGTGGAATTAGCAGACAAGAATTTAATTCAATTTATTTGGGGATTAAACCCAGGGGTGCTCTACCACTGAGCTATACCCCCAGTCCTTTTTTGTTGTTGTTGTTGTTGTTGTTGTTTTGACATAGGATCTTGCTACATTTCTCAAGATGTACTTGAGCTTGTGACCCTCTTGCCTCACTCTTGAGTCACTGGGATTATGGAGGTGTACCACTACTCTGGGAGCAGAGAAGAATTTTAAGCAGCTGTCATCGTTTTAAGTAACTATCCTCAATGAAATTAAAGAAAATGTGCTCCCAATGAACCAAGACAGGAAATTTCAGCCAATAAATATAGACAAATAAATACATACATATATATATATATATATATATATATATATATATATATATATATATTCTGTAACAATAGATCCATAAAAATTATTCAAAAGTGCCTCAGAGAAGATCTCTGGGATCTATTAGATAATATCAAACAATCTAAAATATGTGCAACTGAAATTCCAAAAGGAAAGGAGAGAGAATGAGGCAGAAAAAAAGTTGAAAGAAACAATGGGAATTTCCTAAATTTTGACCTTTCATACATCTGCAAATCTATAGATTTGTGAAATATATAAATGATCTA
The DNA here is from genome assembly GCF_048772815.1 of Callospermophilus lateralis. Taxonomy (NCBI): domain Eukaryota; kingdom Metazoa; phylum Chordata; class Mammalia; order Rodentia; family Sciuridae; genus Callospermophilus; species Callospermophilus lateralis. The sequence goes on from NC_135318.1 coordinate 36,958,624, forward strand.
TACATTATAAATCTATAAATTCAAAGTATTCAAAGAACATAAAACAGAATATGCTAAAATACATTATGAGCAAACTATCAAAAGCCAATTCAAAGGACAAACTTTGGAGAACTAGAAAGAAAAATACCAACATATTACCTACAGGGGAACAGCAAGATGACTCTCAATAACAATGGGTGATTTCTCATTAGAAAGCATGAAGGCCAGGGAGTAGAACAATATTTTTGAAGAGGTAAAAAGAAGCATGTCAGCCCAGAATTCTATGCCTAGAAAAAAAATATCCTTTAAGAATGAATGCAGAATAAAGACATTTTCAGGTAAAAGAAAACAAAGAGAAATTTTCACCAGCAAACCTGGGTAAGAAATGCTAAAGACATTTTTTTTTAGACAGAAGGAAAATGATATCCATTAAATTTAAATTATCAGAAAGGAATGAAGAGCATTAGAAATGGTGAGTAAGTAGGTACATTTTAAAAAGGGTTTTTTCCTCTGAATTTATAATTTGACTGTTTAAAATAAAATAATATTGTCTTATGAGATTTATAACATAGACAGATATACAATATACAGCAACTATAGCCTAAAAGTATAAGGGATACGGATCTATACCATAGTTGCAAGGATTTTACATGTTGTGATGGTTAATTTTATGTGTCCACTCCACTGGGTCCAGGTAGCTGGAAAAACATGAATTCTGGGTAAATCTGTGATAGTGTTTCTGGACAAGATAGCATTTAAATCAGTAGACTGAGTAAAGATCTGCCTTCCCAACATGGGCAGGCAACATTCAGTCCATCGAGAGCCTGACTAGAACAAAAGTGTGTAGGAAAGGCAAATTTGCTCTTTGCTTGAGCTGGGACTTACATCTTCTTCTCAGAGCCCTAGTCTGGAGGCCTTCCATCTTGGATGGAGACTTATACCATTGACCTCCTGGTTCTCAGGCCTTCCTAGTCATACTGGACTAACCCCAGTGGCTCCCCTGATTCTTGGGCCATTGGTCTCAGGCTGGAATTATACGACTGGCCTTCCTTGGCCTCCAGCTGGAGGATGGCAGATTATGGGACTTTGTGGCTGCCATAATCCCATAAGCCAATCCCTCGTGTTAAAGCTCTTTCTATATATTTCCTACGGGTTCTGTTTCTCTGAAGAATCCTAATACAGAGGTCTATCAAGCCACTGCACAACCCTGTGCTCATCTGGTGACTCAGGCAGGGGATAACAGGAGCCTAACATAGAAGGTATACAGGAAGAAGAGGGAGGGTGAGGACAGTGGGCATCTGTGCGGGGAGGGGGAGGAATCAGGACTGGGAACCTGCCTCTGTCAGCAAAGGGAACTGAGCCAGTGGGCCACAGAGCAGGTGCCAGCAAGGCCACGTTCACCCATCAGCTCAGCCAAGGTTTTTAAGGGCGGAATTGGAAATGCCATTTACTGGCTTGCTGTGGGTCTGGTATTTTTTGTTTCACATTTTTGCTGAGGAATTTCCATTGTCCTTACTCCTTAGAGAAGACCAGACTTTTGTGGGCAATAAAATATGTTCTCCAGGTTAAATGGCTTTTCAACAAGTGCTGTCATTACAGTTTTCAATGCCCAGCCTCCTACATGGCTCTTGCATTTTGTACTGATCTAATAGCCTGTGCATACCAAAGGCAAGAGCTAATATTCCCACTTGTGAGATGCTGGCTAATGTGCCCTAGGTGACCCTGCTGTGGGATCACCCTACAAGCATGGGGCTGTGGGTATGGCTTCACTTCTGTGGCAGAACAGCATAGGGGAGGTCAGTGGGACCCCAAGGGTGCCATCCTTCTGCTGGGGTAGTCAGCACCATTCCAAAAGTGGTCTGGGCTGGCCTGTAGGGGCAGAAAGCAAGCACCTGGATGCATACCTTCTGTCCATGGGCTGCTGTCCTCTTGGTGCCCACTGTAACTGACCAGACTCTCCAACAGAAAGCTCTTAGCAGATTTCCAGTTCGAATTCTTTCAGGTGGTTGTAGAGATGGGGACATTGGGATAGAACACTGGAACTTGGCTGGTACCTAAGAAATCATGGCCTCAGTGCTCAGCTCTTTGTGAGGAGGGCAACTTGGTGACGTGGGGCTGAGCTCAGGATTACGTGCCTCACAGATCTGAAGGGCATTTGAACCTTTTAAGACCTGGACAACTGTCCAACTCTGACTGATATATATTTTTGTAGGCTTCAAATTGTAATTGAGGATGTCTCATGTGCTATTCCTTGGTTAGTATGATGAAAGCAATAGTAATGAAGTTTGGTCTCGCTGATGCTGTATGACCAGGGCTGTGCCTTTCCCTGATCTTGGGTGAGGTGGCCTACTCTCTGCCATGTCAGGTTCAACTCTCACAGAATTCTGATGCCCTCCAGCAGTTAGGATGCCCTAACTCAGAGCCTTTTGCTTCTTGCTTTCCAGGGTGGACACAGGCCAGGGAGTGGCTCCAAGCCTTCCTGGCAAGACTGTGTTTGGATCTGGAAGCAGGAGCCCTGCCCCATCCATCGCAAATTCCAACACCTTCCCTGCTCAGTTCCTCATGGAGCCTGCTCATGGATAGGGAAACTCAGTATCACAGAGTTGGCCTGTGGTCTCCTGGTTGGGGAGCAGGGTAATGCCTGCTTCTCTGTGGTATCCAACACCTCCAGTGAATTACCACCCTTCCTGACTGGCATTTCACTTTAACCTTCCCATCATCCTCCAAAAAAAGTGAGGATTCAGCAAAACAAATTATGAATGCTATGTAGTTGTTCTTAGACTGCATGTCAAGGAACATGCACCCAAGAGGGCAGAGATGACCTGGAAATGAACATCTCTTAGCTTCTTTTCAAACTCCCAAATCTGAGTCCGGCTGGTACCCCATGGAAACTACTTCTCTGTGAATTCGCTAATATTCTGTTACTGTGTTAATCTAGTCTTGAGAGATAACAACATTTCTTTTCACTTTGGATAGTGTTGAGAATGGCCATCTTTGAATCCTCAAAAACATGGCTTTCACCTCCTCTGTGTTCCCATTGAGAAAACAGATGTGAGAAGAAGGTTGACCTTGTTTCATCTTCCCATAGCCAGTCCTCTAGAGAATCTGCCCCTCCTCCCATCTCAGCTACAACTAAAAGATCAGAGTACACCTCTTGCAAGGCCACTGAGCTAATGTACCTAGCTTCTAAGATTCCTCCTTCAGGAAGTAAGTTCAGGAAACTAAGAGGCTGTTGACATTTGAAGTGGGAGCAAAAGGTCATGGTGCAGGAAAGAGGGAGGAACTAAGAGAAGCATGTGATCACATGATGGTCACACACAGCCCAAGGCATGGAGGAGTGTGAGGCAGAGAGAGCAGGATGGAGCAGACACCTAGAGAGCAGGGATAATGGGACATGGGTTTCTGGCAAGATGGGCATGTGGCCCTAGCTTTCCTATCTCAGTCACAACTCATGAGAGCCACCTAGGCCAAAGCCTGTTCTGGCATCCTTTTTAATATATTCTTTTCTTTTTGTACCAGGGATTGGGATTGACTAAGGGGCACTTACCTACTGAGCCACATCTCCAGGCCTTTTTTGTTTTTTGTTTTGTTTTGTTTTGTTTTGTTTTTGAGACAGGGTCTTGCTAAAGTTGCTTTAGGCCTTGCTAAATTGTTGAAGCTTTGAACTTGAGATCCTCCTGCCTCTGCCTCCTGAGCCACTGGAATTACAGGCATGCACCACCACACTTAGCTCCTTTTAATATATTCTTGCACAAAATCCCCCTTTCCTAAGCCAACTCATGGGGGAGACTGTTTCTGAGCCCCATTGGCTCATCAGGGGCAAGCCAAGGACAGTGCTAGACATTTGTATTGTCCAGTATGGCAGCTGGCTCATCACTTATGGCTCTCTTTTTACTATTTTTTTAAGGTACTGGGCATTGAACCCAAGCCCTCACTCATGCTATTCAAGTGCTCTACTACTGAGCTACATGCCCAGCCCCCAAGTATGGCTTCAAGCACTTGAAATGTGGCTAGGCCAGATGGAAGTGGCTTGAGTATAAAATACACTCTGAGGTCAGGTATGGTGGTGCATGCCTGTAATCCCAGCAACTTGGGAGGCTGAAGCAGGAGGATTGCAAGTTCAAGGCCAGTCTCAGTAACTTAGTGAGCCCCTAAGCAACTTAACAAGACCCTGTCTGTAAAATAAAAAACAAAAATGCTGGTGATGTAGCTCAGTAGAGCACCAGTGGGTTCAATCCACAATAACAAAAATAAAAGGAAAAAAAATAACATAGTGCATCCCAAAGACTGAAGACAAGAAAAGAAAAAAGATAAAATATCCCAAATACCCCATTAAGAATTTTTGTATATTAAATACATATTGAAATGATAATATTTTGGGTACTTCAATTTAAACTAAATATATTATTAATATTAACTTTATTTTTTTACACTTTTAGTATGATTGCTAAAAAATTTACAATTACATATGTGACTCATGCTCTATTTCCATTGGACAGTTCTGCTTTATCCTGAAATACGCCAGTAAGAACAACCTAGATGTTTTAACGGTCACATTCATTAGTTCCAAAGCTAAAACTAATGCATCAAGGAATGGACACACTTATCTTCTGCCTGCAGGTATCCCTGATCTCAGACAAATCCAGCTAAACTGGCTCTGCTTTTAAAGTCCCCACCCCAGGAAAACTGTCTGACCTTCTTCAGGGATTCTTTTTTTTTTTTTTTTTTAGCTGTCAGTGGATCTTTATTTATTTTTATGTGGTACTGAGAATTGAACCTAGTGCCTCGCACATGCTAGGCAAGTGCTCCACCACTGAGCCACAACCCCAGCCCCCTGGGGATTCTTTGAACAGACCCTGGTATCACCCAACTAGAGTTACATGAGACTTAGGTGAGATTATGTACGTGATCCATAAGGAAGACCTGATAGGATTTTACTTTTGTTAAATACAGTCATCCTGGTATCCACAGAAGAAATGATTCCAGAACTGCCCCCCCACACCATGCCCCAAACCATGAAAGCTCAAGTCTCTCATACAGAATGGTATACTGTTTACATATAACCTACATCATCTTATATGCTTTAAATCATCTCTAGATTACTTATATTACCTAACAACACTGCTAATACTATGTAAATAATTGTTATATTGTTTAGAAAAATAATGACAAGAAAAAGAAGTCTGTGCATGCTTACTACAGATACAACTTTTTCCCCAAATAATTTCTATCTGCAGTGGTTGAATGTAGGGACACAGAGCCCATGGATAGTGAAACCTGACTGCAATTTCACATGGAACTAATTTACACAAAATGAGGATTTAAAAAAAAAAAAAAAAAGTCTGGTGGCTGGGCATGGGGGTACATGCCTGTAATTCCAGCTACTCAGGAAGCAGGAGGATCAAAAGTCCGAGGCCAGAGGCTCGGGCTATAGCTCAGAGGCAGAATGCTTGCTTAGCACGAGTGAGGCACTGGGTTCAATCCTCAGCACCACATAAATAAATAAATAAATAAATAAATAAAGGTATGCTCCCATCTACAGCTATTAAAAAATATATAAAAAAAAAAATGTTCGAGACCAGCCTCAACAACTTAGTGAGACTGTCTCCAACAAAGGTGGGGGCTTCTCCCTGGAAGGGGAGGCTAAAGATGTACCTCAGTGGTTCAAGTTCCAGACCAAAACACAGACAAACAAACAAAACCCATCCTGCTATGTCTCATAGAACCCAGAGACAAGCATTTGACTGGGCTTTGGCTGCAGGTAAAGCAGGCTCTTGGCCATAGTGTGGGCTCTCCATCTTTCATGTTTGCACCTCTTAAAATACTTGTACCATCTTTCTGTCTGCCAACCTTCTCTGCTTCTTCAGAGAGGGAAACATGGAGATCGGAGCCACCAGATTGGCAGCCCACAGCTCCTTCCCCAGAGAGATACGGATGTTATTCTAGTCCATATCTAAAGGTCCTGAAGAAGGGTCATGACTCAGCTTGAGACAATCACTGTTCCAACCACTGAGAGCCAAGCCACATGAGAATATGGCTGCTCACCTGGAAACTGCATAGTTAGAGAAAGATATGATTCCTGGAAAATAGGGAAGGGACCGTGAGACAAACCAGTATATTTCCTTGATATCCATGACTATTATTTTTCTTGGTCCATTTTGGGTTGCTATAACTGAAACCTGAGACGGAGTAATTTATAAATAAGAAAGGTTTATTTAGCCCACAGTTCTAGAGGCAGGGAAGTTCAAGATCAGGCAGCCACCTCTGGCAAGTGTCCCATACTGCAGCATAACAAAGCATACGACATCAGATAGCAGGAGCATGCTCTAGAGGGGACAAGTGTGCACATGCAGAAGATAGAGCAGATGAGGGGAGGTGTCAGGCTTGCTTCACAGCAACCTACTCTCTAGAGAACTCACTCATTCCTCAAATATAGGCTCAAGAGAACAACCCAGTCTTTCAAGAGGGTTTGAGCCTACATCGTTTAATTACCTCTTCAAGGTCCCACTTTCCAACACCTTTACAATGGCAATCAAATTTCACCATGAGTTTTAATGGGGACAACCCATGTCCAAACCATGGCTTAATCAGGATCCATGGTTAAAAAGAACTGTCCTGCTACACATGGAGGGCTCCAGATGACACCTCCTATGCACTGCTGAGACCTTGCGCACCTGCATGATAACTTTCACCTCCTCTCCAACTACTAAAATTTGATAAAAAAAACAATCTCTTGGGGTTGGGCTTGTGGCTCAGTGGTAGAGCGCTTGCCTGGCATGTGTGAGGGCCGGGGTTCCATCCTCTGTACCGTACATAAATAAATAAATAAATAAAATAAGGCCCATCATAGACCTGAGAGCCATGCAGTTTGTGGGTGGACCACACAAGCAGAGAAGCGACCTTTTGAAAGCAAATGGTCACCAGATCAGCTACCACTCTACAGTGATGGCAGATGCCTACTGTTAGGGTTTGGATGTGAGGTGTCCCCCAAAAGGTCACATGTGAGACAATGCAGGAAGGTGTGAAGGAGAAATGAGTTATAGCCTTAACCTCATCCGTGAATTAATCCCCTGATAAGGATTAACTGAGTGGTAACTGAAGTGGTAGGGTGAGGCTGGAGGAGGTGGGAATTAGGGTACATGTTTGTATCTGGCTAGTGGAGTCTCTCTCTCTGCTTCCTGATCATCCTGTGAGCTGCTTCTCTCCGCCACACTCTTCTGCCATGATGTTCAGCCTCACCTCAAGCCCTGAGGAATGCAGCCAGCCTTCTATGGGACTAAGACCTCCGAAACCAGGAGCCCCTAAAGAAATTTTTCCTCCTCTATAATTGTTCTGGTCAGGTCCTTAGTCACCGCCGTGAAAAAGTTGACTAAAACACCTATTAAAAGTGGTCACTACCAGTTAATGGTAGGGCTGCATTTCAGGGAACCTTATTTAACCTGATTCCCGTCGGCACGGAGCGAAAATCCTCTGTGCTGAAATGAGTTCACTCGTACCTATTGGCTATTCGTGCCCTTCCACAGCCATCTGGCCCTGGCTAGGCAGAGTGGCTTTCAAAAGCCCAGTCATATGCACATTCAAGAGGTTCACTCATCATTGACTCAGAGAAGAAAGCCAGTTTCCTGTGTGCCTGTCAAGACTGTGGGTTTACCCAGCGAATCCAGAGTGGTCTCTCTCACTGCCCTGGGTGACCCCTCCTCGCCTCCCAGTCCGCACAGATGCTTTATTGCTCCTGCACACTGCACAGCTCAAGCCAGTCTATCTCTGCAGCCTGAAGATGGCCTAAATAGGTCAATGCCCAGCTCTGCCGATGACCAGCTGGGCCATCCTTAAAAAGTTTCTTTGTCCTTGAATAAAATTCAAGCAATTATCCCCTCCTGACAGGGTTGTTATAAAGATTAAAAGAGACTTTTAGAGCACTTAAGCTGATCTGAAATATTTTTTTTTCTTTTTCTTTTCTTTTCTTTTTTTTTTTTTTTTTTTTTTGATACTAGAGATAAGAACCTAAGAGTGTTTTATCACTGAGCTACATGCCCAGTCCTTTGAATTTTTCATTTCGAGACAGGGTCTTACTAAGTTGTGGAGGCTGGCCTCAAACTTGGAATCCTCCTGCTTCAGCCTCCTGAGTTGCTGGGATTACAAACATGTACCACTATGCCCAGCTGGAATACTTTATTTTTTCAAAAGAAATATCCGAAGCACCTATTGAAAAGTTTAAACATGCTGACTGACTGAATTTTCTCCATACTTTTCTATGTGCTTATATTTGGTTTCCTTAAAAATAGTGAAGGTCCTGTGGAAGAAACTTGGAAAAAATTTGCTTCCCACCATAACCAACTGCAAAAACGGGCCAACTCTGTACAACAACTGTGCTTAGATATGAGGCAGCAGCACAGAACTATGGTGCCTGAGACAAGAAACAAGTGAGGTGAGCCCTGTGGTTGCCTCAGGTTTCTGCCTGGAGGCGACTTCTGGGACCCTGTTGTCAGGAGGGGGATCCTGGGAGAGCACAGAGGTCTCACTGAGTTGAGGAGACAGAGATTAGAGTGTAGGAGGCTGAGGCAGCTGGAGTTTGCCGGACGACATGCTGGAGAGGAGGAAGATATGCTGACAGACATTCCAGAGTCTCGGATTTGTCTCTGAACACTAAGCTGAGTAGAGGGTGGAACTCCATGGGACTGAGTAAAGAAGGGCAGGGAGATGGAAGCTGAACCATTCCTCACAGCCACACCGGACTAGAAGATAGCTGAGTTCAAGCATGCAGAATAGAAAGTCCACAATGACCTTTTGAGTCATTCAGTACAGACCACAGAAGGGTCATGCCTTAGGCCATCAAAGCTTAAAAACAATCCTCCAGCCTGCACGGTGGCATAATTCCAGCAGCTGGGGAGGCTGAGGTAGGAGGATCACAAGTTCAAAGCCGGCCTCAGCCTTAGCAAGGGCCTAAGCAACTTGTCAGACCCTCTAAATAAAATATAAAAAGCAGCAGGGGCTAGGGATGTGGTTCAGTGGTTGAGCACCTGTGGGTTCAATCCCCAGTACAAAACAAAACAACAATCCTCCAAAGGGTCAATCTAATCTGAAACTAATGTAACTGTCTGCTAGCACTAAGACAAATGTTCTTTAAAAGAACATAACAAAATCCAGCATGGAACAAAATAAAATCCACAACATCCAGCATCCAATACAATATGATGAGATATGCAAAGAAATGGAAAATGGGGATCCATAATGAGGACATAAAAATAAGTCAATAAAGGACAAGAGGTGATGAACATAGCACCCAGGAAACATAAAATAGCTATTATAAAAAGTTCATGCAAGGGGCTGGGGTTGTGGCTCAGTGGTAGAGCACTTGCCTCACTGGTAGAGCGCTTGCCTCACAAGTGTGAGGCACTGGGTTCGAGCCTCACTCAGTACCACATAAAAACAAATTAAAAAATAAACAAAATAAAAGTATTGTGCCCCTTTACAACTAACGAAACAAAAATGTTTTTAAAAGGTTCAAGCAATTAAAGAAAAACATTAGAAGGAAATAGAAGATAAAAAAGAACCAAATGACTTCAAAGGATGAGAAATATATGAAATGAAAAGTTCCCTAATTGAGGTTAGCAGCAGATTTGACACTACAGGAAAAAAATAGAAATGAATTTGAGGACATATCAATATATTTTTAGAAACTATATAAACTGAATAACAGAAAGAAAGGAAACTGAGGAAAAAACCAGCATAGCCTCAGTGACTTATGGGACAATGTCAAGCAGTCTAGTGCCCATGAAATTGGAGTTCCAGAAAAACAAAAGAGAGGAGAAAGGAGAAAAGTATTTGAAGAAATTCTGGCCAATTTTCCCTGCCAAATTTGAAGAGAACAATAAAAATCTATAGATTCAAATGTCTTTCCCTACAATTCGAGATGATCAAATAGTTAGAAACAGTGACAAAGAGAACATCGTTAAAGCATCCAGAAACAAAAGACACTTCTTTTTTTTACAAAAGAGCAAAGATAAAACTTATTACAGACTCATGGAGAACAAGGCAACCCAGGAGACAATGGAATGCATTTTGAAGTGTTAAAAGAAAAAAATATATATCAACCCAGAATCCTAGCAAAGATATAATTTAAAAATGAAGGTGAAATGATTACTTTTTCAGACAGTCAAAAGATGAGCGCATTTGTTGCCAGTAGGTCTGGACCTAAAAATATTAAAGTTATTCAGGCAATAGGAAAATAATGCCAGATGGAAATTTGAATCAACAAAAATCAGGAAGTCATAAATATGTGGGTATTCCCTACCCCCGGATTAAAATTCTTTTCAAAATAATGATTTAAAGCAAAATAATGTATTCTGGCGTTCCGAACCCACGAGCAGTAAAGTGTATCACAAAGCGCAAAGTATACGAGGGGAAAATGAAAGTATATTGGAAGGTTTTTTAATATTGCATGTGAATTAGTATAAGATTAGAAAGGGGACTGGGATACATTGCTGATGCATATTTTATGCCCTAGAGCAAGTGCTAAAAAATGAAACAAAACAAGGTGTAGAGTCATCAATTCAATAGTAGAGGTTTAAAAAAATAGCTATTATAAAAATTTCATGCAAGGGGCTGGGGTTGTGCCTCAGCGGTAGAGCACAAGGCACAATTAATGCAAAAGAAGACCCAAAAAGAATAAAAAGGGAACAAAGAATATATAGGACAAATGGAAAATAAGAAGCAAGATGTTAGATATCAACCCGAATGTCTCCATAATTACATTAAATGTAAATTATCTAAACACTCTTAATTCACAAGCGTAGGTTGTTAGGCTGAATATAAAATTAAGACCCAGCTATATAATTCTTACAAGAAATCAACTTAAATTTGGGTTAAAAGAAAAGGACAGGAAGAGATATACTATACACGAATCCTGGGCACAATACTAATCAGAAAAAAAGCCACAGCAGCAATATTAATACCAAAGAATATGACTATGGATAAAGAGAAACACTTCCAACAGCTCAGGAGGCTGAGGCAGGAGAATTTGTAAGTTTAAAGCCAGCCTCAGCAACTTATCGAGACCCCTGTCTCTAAATGAAATATAAAAAGGGCTGGGGATGTGGCTCAGTGGTTAAGCACCCCTGGGTACAAAAAAAAAAAAAAGGAGAAAGATTTCATAATAATAAAGAATTCAACTGATGGAGAAGACAAAGCAATCCAAAATGTTTATGTCTCCAATAAGAAAACTTCAAAATACATGATGCAAAAACTGACAGACCTGAAAGGAGAAATGGACGAATCCACAATGAGAGTTGGAGATTTAAAAATTCCTCTCTCAGCAACCGATAGAACAAATTATCAGTAAAAGAGGAAAAACAGAGGAGACTTAACACTATCGGTGAACTTGACATGGTTTACCTGACAACAGAATATGTACTTTTTCAAGTGTACATGAAACACTTACCAAAATAGACCATATACTGGGATAGAAAGTATGTCACAAAAACTTAAAAGAGTTGGGCACAGTGGCACATACCTGTAGTCCAGGCGGCTTGGGAGGCTGAGGCAGGAGGATCCCAAATTCAAAGCCAGCTTCAGCAACTTAGTGAGGCCCTAAGCAACTTAGTGAGGCCCTAAGCAACTTAGTGAGGCCCTAAGCAACTTAACGAAACCCGGTCTCATCTCACACACACACACACACAAAAGGGGGCTAGGGATCTGGCTCAGTGGTTAATTGCCTCTGGGTTCAATTTCTGGTAAAAAAAAAAAAGAGAGCGAGAGAGAGAGAGAGAGAGAGAGAGAGAGAGAGAGAGAGAGAGAGAGAGAGAGCCTAAACATGGACGTGGGCCTGAGGAACTTCCGGTTCCGGGGGCTTAAACGTGAGTGAATGTGTGCCTGAGGAACTTCTGAGGGCCTAAACATGGATGCCTGAGGAACTTCTCGACCTGGGGGCTTAAACATGGAAGTGCGCCTGAGGAACTTCTGGATGCTACAGCCTAAACATGGAGGACTGAGGAACTTCCGGATCCTAGAGCCTAAACATGGACACGCACCTAAGGAACTTCCGGACCCGGGAGCCTAAACATGGACGCCTGAGGCACTTCTGGATCCTAGAGCCTAAACATGGACGCCAGAGGCACTTCTGGATCCTAGAGCCTAAACATGGACACCTGAGGAACTTCCGGGCCCCGGGGGCTTAAATATGGATGTGCACCAAACGAACTTCTGGATCCTGGGGCTTAAACATGGACGTGCACCTGAGGAAATTCCGGATCCAGGGTCCTAAACATGGAGTGCATCTGAGGAACTTCTGGATCTAGGGACCTAAACATGGACGCCGGAAGCACTTCCGGATCCAGGGACTTAAACATGGACCTCTGCCTGAGGAACTTCCGGATGCTATGGCCTAAACATGGACGTCTGAGGCACTTCCGGATCTGAGGGCCCAAAGATGGACGTGACCTGAGGAAATTCTGGATCCGAGGGCCTAAACATGAACGCCTGAGGAACTTCCGAATCCTAGATTCTCAACATGGACGTGCACCAAAGGAACTTCCGGATCCTAGAGCCTAAACATGGACGTGCAACTGAGGAACTTCCGTATCTGGGGGCCTAAACATGGAGGACTGAGGAACTTCCAGATCCAAGAGCCCAAAGATGGACGTGCACCTAAGGAACTTCCAGAACCGGGGCCTACACATGGACGCCTGAGGCATTTCTGGATTCCAGAGCCTAAACATGGATGCCTGAGGAACTTCCGTACCCGGGGGCTTAAACGTGGACGTGCACCCAAGGAACTTCCAGATCTGGGGGCCTAAACATGGACGTGCACCCGAGGAACTTCCGGATCTGGGGCCTAAATATGGATGTGCACCCATCAACTTCCGGCTCCTGGGGCTTAAACATATACGTGTGCCTGAGGAACTTCCAGATCTGGGGGCCTAAACATGGATGCCTGAGGAACTTCCGGACCCAGGGGCTTAAACGTGGACGTGTCCCTGGAACTTCTGGGTCCTTGTGCCTATAAAGGGCAGGGCGTGACTCTCAGAAGGATGTGGCCCATGAAGGGGAGCTGAGTATGGAGCCTGTTGGGAAGCAGACTGAGCTGTCACACCCTGAACTTGAATTTAATGGTGGCCTCACTTCCCGGCCTTCCCCTGGGTGTCACTTCCTCCCCTTCCAGGCGGTGCCGGGGAGGAAGTGAGACCAGCACAGGGGCCAGGCCCTGAGGAGGGACACTGTCTTCCTCCTCGCTCAGCCAGGCGCCCGGCCTGGCTGGGGACGGGGACGTCTTGTGACACTGGCTGCTTCCTGCATCCCTGCCCCAGGACCTCAGGGACCACAGGCAGGGACAGTCATTGATTCTCCCCTGGCCGCTGACCCTCAGCCCCGGGGTCTGCCCAGGGAGAGCTCTATCTCCCAGAGGGTCAGGGGGCCCCTGTGACCTGCTGCTCCTTACCCACCGTCATCCTGGGCAAGCACAGGTCAGGACATCAGGCGCTACTGAGAGTGACATCTCCTAGATGGGCGGCTGGGGACTTTGCCTCTGTCCCCAGGCCTCGGACACCGGATGATCCCCCCCAGAGACAGAAAATAACCCCACACTGCCCAAGACTTATTTTTAAGCTTTGGATTCTGAAATTTTCCTGCTGCCACCTTCTTTGTGAAGCCACGTTTTCAACAGAGACAATATTCCAGGGGAAAACAACAACAACAACATGGAGTCAATCAAACCAAGCTGACACATCTGGTCCTCCAAGAGAAATCTGGATTGGAAGGAGAACAGCCATTCTCAACTGGCGAAATAATGAAGTTCCCTTGTCCTTATTTTGTGTAAGCAAAATAAATAATCTGATGTTAACTTATCAAATTATTTTTGATGAGTGCTTGACTCATAGGAAAACTGATTCTGTTTTATGGAATGAAGTGTTACCTGATTTTAAAATTTAAAATTTTAGGATTGTTAAATTACACTGTCATAATTCTGTTCTTTGATAGCAGAAATAAATAAACCTTTAAAAAAAAGAAAGAAAGAAAGAAAAGAAAAACTTAAAAGGATTCAATAATCCAGAGTGCTAATACTAATGTGAATGACCATCACAATTTGAAATTAAATTAGAAATCAATAATATAAGGACATATGGAAAGTATGCAAATTCTTGGAAATTTTGAAAGTTCAGAGCTAGGGATTGAACTCAGGACCTTATACATACTAAGCAAGCACTCCACCACTGAGCTACATTCCAGCCCTTTTTTAAAATTTTTTATGTTGAGACAGGGTCTTGTTGAAATTCCCAGTCTGGCCCCAAACTTGTGATCCTCCTGCTTTAGCCTCCCAAGTAGCTGAGATTACAGGTGTGCCCTGATAAAATAAGATTGAAACTCATTTCTAATAACCCACAGGTAAAAGAAAAATCACAAGGATGATTGATTTGAACAAAATGAAAATGCAAATACACCTATAAAGAGTTTGTGAGAGACAGCTAAGTAGTGCTTGAGGGATATTTGTAGTTTCAAAAGTTACTTTAGAGGGCTGGGGCTGGGGCTCATTGGTAGAGCACTCACCTAGCACATGTGAGGCACTGGGTTTGATCCTCGACACCACATAAAAATAAATAAATAAACAAAATAAAGGTATTGAAGTACCAAAAAATAAATATTAAAAAAATTTTAAAAAGAATATACAAAAATAGAATATATTTAACCTAAAGTATTCTCTGAACATATCCATAAATTTGCACAGCATTTGAAGGTCAATGGATAGAACTGGAAAACAAGTGAAATAAGCCAGATTTAGGAAATCAAAGGTCGAAAAATTTTTTCTCATATGCAGAAGCTAGAGCCAATTAAGAAAACAAAAAAGGGGGTGGGATTCCATGAAAACAGAAGGGAGAACCCTGGAGTAGAGGAAGGAGATTGAGAAGGGAGGAGGAGGAACAGGAAAAAGGAGAAATTGCAGAAAAAAAGTGACCAGTTATGTACATACATGAATATGCCATGGAGAGTTCCACCTCTGTGTGCATCTGTAAGGCATCAATTTAAAAATAAATAAATAAATAAATAAATAAAAAGAAGCAAGACAATAAAGAAGGAGAGGAGGGAAAGTGGAAGTACTAGGGATTGAGATGGGGCAAAATACATTCCATGCATGTATACATATGTCAAAATGAACCTCATTATTATGTATAACTATCATGCACTAAAAAGACATTTTTAAAAGTTGGGCTGGGTCTGGGGCTCAGCAGTATAGTGCTCGCCTAGTACGTGTGAGTCCCTGGGTTTGATCCTCAGCACCACATAAAAATAAATAAAATAAAGGTATTGTGTCCAACTGAAAATTTTAAAAAAAAAATTAAAAAAATTTTTAAAAGTTGGTAAACTTCTAACTGAACTGATCAAGAAAAAAAGGAGAGAAAACACAGATGACCAGTTATCAAGAATCCTATAGAAATTAAGAGGACATTAAGGGTATACTGTGAGCAATTTTAAATAAATTTGACAATGAAGAGGAAATAATAAATTTCTTGAAAGGCACAAATTACCAACATCAAATCAAGAAGAAATAAAAAATTAAATTTGTGGGCTGGAGATACAGATAAGTGGTAGAGCTCTTGCCCAGTATGTTCAAGACCCTGGGTTCAATCCCCAGCTCTGAAAAAGAAAGGAAGGAAGGAAAGAAGGAAGGAAGGAGGGAAGGAAGGAAGGAAGGAAGGAAGGAAGGAAGGAAGGAAGGAAGGAATGGCTGGCTGGCTGAACTTATAAAGAAAACCACTAAAAATACTACACAACTATTTCAGAAAATGAAGGAGGGGGGAATGTTCTCAGTTCATTTTCTGAATCTAGGTTTACTAATAATTAATGCCAGGAAAAGATTTTGTAAGATCATTATTAACCAATATCACTAATAAGTACAGACATGAAAATCCTTACAAAATTTTAGCATGGAGAATCCAACAATATATAAAAATGCATAACACATTGTAACCAAGTGGAGTTTATCCAAGGAACGCAGCATTGGCTTAAGGTTCAGAAATCAACTGACGTAATTCATCATCTTAACAAAGTAAAAAAAAGAAAAAAAATCATACAGTCATCTCAAATAGATGCCGAAAAACATTTGATGAAATTCAACACCATTCATCTTAAAACTCTCAGCCAACTGAGAACAAAAAGGAATTTGTTCAACCTGATAAAGGATGTCTAGGGAAACCCACAGCTAACATCATCCGTAATGGTAAAAGACCGAGCACTTACTCACACTTACTGGGTGATTCTATTTACATGACATCTAGACAAAGCAAACCTAATCCACAGGGCTAGAAAGTAGATTAGTGGTTGGTTGGCTGGAGTGAAGGAGCAGGTGACCCACCGCAAAAAAACCACTGAGCGCTCTTTGGGGAATGATGGAAATGTATACGTTGATTGTGGCAATGATTACACAGATATATTCATTTACTAAAAACTCACTGAACCGTGCACTAACATGTGCATTTCTTATATGTAAACTGGAACTAAAAGTAGTTGATTTAAATAAGTGAGATAATATGTGCAGGTCCCCCAATGCTATTCATGGCACAAAAGTGCTGAACAAATGTTATTTCTTACCTTCCCCAACACAACTTCTTTAATTTCCCTCTGCACTCCTGCTCTCGTCACACACCCAGCCCTGTATGCTTCTCACCCCAACTTCCTCTCCCAAATCCCTCCCATCTTCTAAGGTACAACTTAAACTCCTCCAGCCTGAATGTTTTCCAGGCTCCTCCAGGTAACAGTCTGGAATTCTTAAAGCATCCACCGCTTATTTCTAGAGAACTTAGCAAGGATGTAATTTGGCACGTGCAATGCTCATCTTGTTGAAAGCATCTGCGTCTTGCTTTGAATCCCTCAAGGATGAATATTACTTTGAAATCTCATCACTGGCTGCTGACGCTGTCAGGAGGTGTTTCTTATGGTCCACTGCCGGGGATGGAGCCTCCCAGCATTCCAGAAATCCTGCAGGTCTCCCTCCTGCCCCTGGCCAGCCAGCTCCTGGGGCATAGAGACTGCTCTATAGAAATAATGTGGTGACTTGAAGGGAAGTGGGCTTTGCAGCCCAACTGTCTTGGTCTGCATCTCAAGCCTGCCTCTCCCTATCTGTACAATGCTGTCCAAGTTACTCAGTCAAACTGAGCCTTGGCTTTTGCATCAGTTTCCTGAGTGTGATTGGTGGAGGGAGATGGTGAGTGCCTGACTGACATCAGCTGTCACTGAGAGCTAGGTGAATGGGTGTGGGACCAAGCTCCCAGTCCAGCACAGGGTTCATGGACCCGGTATTCTTTTTCAGGGAATACTGTCATCTGCACTTTCTTTTTCTTTTTTTTCCCAATAGTAAACTCATTTCCCCAGAGAGAGAAAAATAGACTGGTATCCAAGCTTTGCATCCTTCACAAAAGCTTGCTGTGTTTCTTCACCCTCATCTACACATCTGGTTGTACTTACAGCTCTAAACATTTATCCAATCCTGCTGCCATGTTCACATTTCAGACCATGGGGCAACCCCAGGGGAAAAATCCCTCATAAATAATCATGCATTAAAAAAAAAATAGCAATGTTGTGCATTTACATACTTGCAGAAGATGAAGCTCCGGGTCCAGGAGCATACCTCTCTGCAATATTTGTGCACCAGGGCTGACCCTCAAGGGTCCCCCAGGGAAGAAAAACCCCTCCAACGCAGTGAGGAGGACTTCCTGGCTAGGGAATTTAGAAAACAAAAAGGTCTTGTGACTGCCTAGGAAAGGGTCACCTTCAAAGATGCTCTTATAATAAAGAGAAGTCAAGAGCCAGGACACCTGGTGCTTAGTATCAGTTTCCCCAGTGATCAAGAGCCTATCAATTGTCTCTAGGTCTCTCTTACCCATCTGGGCACATTTCTTCCATCTCTACTGTGGCTGTGATTCTGTGAAACGAGTGAGGCAGAGATACTTGCCCAAGTGTTTGTCTCTGTGTGTGTCCTCGATGGGTAGAACAGTGCCTGCCACATAGGAGATGCTCTGCCAATGCCTTTCAAATAGATAAAAAAGTATAAAGTTGAAATCATAAACCTCCATTTAGATATGAACTTGACTCTTGACCTCTGTGACATCAGGAAAGGAAACTTGGCTCTGACCTCCAGTTTCCTAGTCTGTATACCAGGCATACTGACGCCTGCCTATCATGAGACTTGACATTGCTAAGTACATAAGAATGCCTAATACAGAGTGAGTGCTCACCAAGTGGTGGCTGTCATGTGATTGTAATTTCTATCACAATGGATCATGCTTGTTGTCTTGCAGGAATTGTTGGAATTTGCCCCATTCTTTTGTCTCTGCTTTCCTCCACTCACCCACTCCCAATATGATGCTGTATAGCCTGGAATCTCACTCAGTGGGTTGTCTGAGGATCAGACCAAGGACAACTGGTTCATGCTGTAGCAGGAGGTTACATTCAGGCTAGAGCTGAATAAGGGCTGTCGGACATTGAAAGACCCGATGAAAAGGGGTGGAAACCTTTCCCCCAGAAAATCTGTTGGAATATAATAAATATTTTCACAAGCTTGGGCCAGCTCCAGAACTGGCCCACGAGGGGGAAAGTGAGACTTGGTGGTCTTTCACTTGATGGCCTCTACAAGCCGTGAGCAAGTCAAAGGGCATTTTGATGAGGCCAGTGTTCTCATCCAGATATGTTCTGGCATGATCGGCTCCACACTGACCCGCAGGCCTCTGAGGTCAACAAGCTGCTGAAATGCATTCATGCTGCCTGAGAACAGAATGGAGAGAAGCTGAGCCCTGCCTGGAACGTGGGTCTGACAGAGGCAGCAGAGAAGGGCCCCCAGTAAGCCTTCCTCTCCAACCCTGGCTGACCCTGTTTCCTCTGCACCCTCCTACCCCTGCTTCTCCTTCTCGCTCCTCTTGGCCCTCACTCCTCCTTTCCCGTGGCAGTGACTTCCCAGGACTTTCTCCCAGGGCCTTCCTGGCGTGACCCTGCTGCACTCAGGGCTTCTGCTCTTACCACACAGTTGTGCCTTATGTCCTATTGACTCCCATTCTCCATTCGTTGTGTTATGCTGGGTCCCTTGCTCTGAACAATTGTAAACACTACAAAGGAGAAACTTGTAATTTTTTGATGTCTTCCAGGTGCTGAGTTCAGTATTCAACAGATGCTCAACAAAAGCTTTGTGAACAAATGGCCAAAAGGCTCTTACACCACATCTTAAGATGCACCTTTTAAAAATTATGTCATAATAGGTGTGCACACTCAACTTACACCCTAAGGGATATTACTGAGAAATTTGGTTTTTCTCTGACTCCAGGTTGATGAAGAGTGCAGGAGTGAGGACATTAGGACTATGCCCCAGCTCTGCTACCAATCTGTGTATGATTGAGAATAAATCTTGTAACCTATTTCCATTTTCCTATCTGTGAAGCAAGTCGCTACTTAATCTTATACTGTGTTGTAAGCATAAAATGGGACAGTGTTTTTAAAGAGCTTTGATAAGTACTGGATAAATGAAGGAGATCCTTATTCTAAGGGGCTCATGACAATATGTTCAACAACCTTTATTGAAAATCGACTCTGCCTTAGCTCCTGGGATGCAAACATAAAGGTGACTGAGTCCTTGTCCCTGAAACCAATAAATAGCAATAGATAAGCATGATTGTATAGTGCCAGGAGCAGAGGGAAGGAGGAAGGAAAGCATTCCAATATATCTTAAAAAGTAATCAGATGCTCCGGGAAGAGAGGAGGGTGTGCAGTGGGACATCCCTGACCATGGGCTAAAGGCCAAAGGTGTGATCAGGCAATGAGTGGTACTTGTGGCTTCAGTGGAAATGATCAGGATGGGGAGCCTGCAGCAAGGTCATCAGAGACCCCAAAGGGACAGCAGGCCATGAGTTCTGCTACTGGGTGGGTTGGGGGGTGTAGGGGAAGGTGAAATTGAGCACATGTGACTGGGGAGGATCTGGAACTCCTCTAAGACTCTGACCAGGTAAATGGCTGGATGAGCAGGCAGACCAGACCCCTCAGGACACCTGCTGGTGATACACAGGGCACCAGGCCTGTTCCTTCCAACTCCTGAGGCACTGCAGAGGCAGAAGAGGTTGGGTTCAGGGTGGAGGCAGGTCCTGCAGGCAGGGAGTAGATGGAGCCCAGGGCCAGGATCTCCTGCTCCCCACATATATAAGGCTCTCTTCCCACCAGGCTGCATGGCTTTCCCTCCCCCTCCAGTTTCCAGATTTGCATCAGTCCTTTAGAGGCCCTCCTTGTCCCCAGGTCCTTGCCTCTATCCTCCACTCTCTGTCTCCCTCTCT
The DNA here is from genome assembly GCF_048772815.1 of Callospermophilus lateralis. Classification (NCBI taxonomy): domain Eukaryota; kingdom Metazoa; phylum Chordata; class Mammalia; order Rodentia; family Sciuridae; genus Callospermophilus; species Callospermophilus lateralis. The sequence goes on from NC_135318.1 coordinate 36,978,903, forward strand.
CACAACACCTAATAGTTTGTTATTGGTTTTTCTGGTCCATCTTTCCCCACTAAAGTGTCAGTCCCATGAAGGTGGGGACTTCATCTTCCATCCCAAGGTAACACCAGTGTCCAGTGAATAGCGGGTGGCATACCAAAGGTGCTGAATTACTGAATTAGTAGTCTGGCTATGCAGCATGACCTCAAGAACATCGCATCTAAACACAGCGCCATTCCCAGGTTACAGCTGGGAGCAATATCTCCTGTGGCAGAGATCCAAAACTGGGGTCACATTGTTACTGTTGAAGACAAGTCACATTACTTTTTGAGTCCCACCTCAAGTACTAAGCACCCAGGGTGGACCCAATCTTAAATCCAGCCTGGTCAATGGATACCCAGGCTTGCCCCCGAGGGCCCCTCATGGAAGCTCAGCTAGCTACAGAGAACGGAAAGAACAGGCTTCAATGGGCAAAAGGGACCATTTCTTTACTTAGCAACACACGTGTCCTCCTAAATAACAGATTTAAATAAGTAAGGCAAACTGTGAAAATCTGTGGTTAAAAATGAATTGGGAGGGGTGGCAACAGCAAATCTACCAGATGGCTGCTGTGCCTCCTGTGACAGGTGGGACAGAATCAGCTGCATGAGCACATCTCGAAAGGTCTTTTTCGTTGGCACATTTCTTGGCATACTGCAGGATGCGCTCTGCACACACACACGCTGCAGAGTCAGCCCGGCCCAGAGCAGCTCTGCAGAGGAAGACCTCCGGCCTGGCCACAGAACTGCCCCTCACCAAAAGGAGGAAAGGGAGAGAGGGTCGTTCACACCTGGTTAACAGCACGGAGGTCTGACTGTCAGTGAGGAAGGGGCCAGAAACCAGCTCTCGGAGTGGCTGAGTCAGCACCCCACATGCATGTCGCCTCCCACCGCCCCTCAGCCTGCTCCCTGTCTGCTCTGCCCACTTACTTATGTCCCACTGCTCAACAGTCACTCTGCTCTCTGATGGCCAGGACTGCATCACTACAGGAAAGATCCCACCTGGCCCACTCCTTGGTTCATGTAGGAGTCTTCCATCCCCAGCCAGAATGTAAGCCATTTGGAGGCAGGGTCTGGCCCATATCTTCCAGCATCCTAGGGTGTCCATGGGTCGGGCCCAATTGTACTCAGGCACATTTCACATTTGGTTTAGGGACAGGTCCCCTGGAGGGAATTATTTGTCTGTTGTCATATCTCTCTGTGGTTCCCACTGCATGGCCCATTTGGATCCCTCATTGGAGGGTGCGGAGGCTGGAAGTCCCATGTGGAGCCAGTGCTAAGTCCATGGGGTGTCTGTAAAGCCTGGGCGATGTGGGGAGCTCGCCTGTGAAGCAAATCATCCCCTCAGGGCTGCCTGCCAGTTGTCAGTGCTTGTCTGGTCACCCAAAATCTACCCTTCAGATACCAAATCATATTAAATCCTTACGATCACACTATGAGGTTGTGGCATCTTCAAGATCCTCAAGTCTCACTTCATTGAGAAAATGGAGACACAGAAAAGACAAACAACTTTTCTAAGTTCACAGGATTAGCAATGGTTAGCCAAGGTTCAAACCCCACCAAGTCTAAACCCCAACAAACCATACTCATATGGCATAGCTCACCTGACTTTGCCTGTCCCACGGTGTCACAGACACCTGTGCAGAGGCCACAGGACAGGTGCAGGCCCCAGCAGGAGACTGTCTCTTGGCAGTAGGACCTTGGTCAAATCATTGCCCCTCTAAGCCTCTGGCTTCTCATTAGTATTATCGATGTTTTTGTTTTTTGGTACCAGGGATTGAACCCAGGGGAACTCAACCACTGAGTCGCATCTCCAGCCTTTTTTATTTTTATTTTTTTTTTAATCGTTTTTGAAAAAGGGTCTCACTTAGTTACCTAGGGTCTCCTCCATAAGTTGCTGAGGCTGGCCTTGAACTTGTGATCTTCCTGCCTCAGCCACCCAAGGCTGGGATTACAGGCAGTCGACCAGCTTAATATAGAGTTTTTGATTAAAAACTGCCTCACTGGGTAATTGGGAGAATTAAATATGCTAAAATGTGTAAAAGGCTTAGAATAGCACCTGGTCCTTGAAACACTCAACAAACAGGCCCCAAACATGGGGTCTGTCTGACCCGGTACCTTTCCAGGAGATTCATGAATTGACTTCCACCACGGGCTCTCTTTTATAATTTATCTCTCCACCCCATTCTTCTACCTTCTCCTCCTAACCCTGACTTTCCATTGAATTTGTTGAATTCATTCAAATGCTCAAAGCCCCAAATCCCTAAATGCAACAGATTGAGGGGGCGTGGGCGGGGGTGGAGATTGGAAGAGCTGGTAATAGGACATAAATAAACTTGCACATGCTTCTCTTCTTAAATTACTGATTCTAACCCATCGTGGGGCAATTTTCCTTTTATCTTCTCTCGAATAAGTGGGAGGATGTTTTATTCGTGACCGTCTCCCAGCGCGCAGCCCAGTAGGTGCTCAGTGAGTAGGTGCGCCATGCAGTGCGGAGCATGCAGTTGTGTGCACTTGGTCCAGCCTCTGCCTGACCAGGGCTCACATGCCCTAACTCTTGAGTGCTCTGCTACTGCCTTCAAGTCCTGGTGCCTGGCAGATAATAAGAACTCCAATGTCTGGCTAGTGAAGGAAATGTGTTCTATTTCCACCCTCTTAGTGGATACGAGATTTTAACTCCCCAAACTCCATCTCTGTGGCTCATTATTATTCTCCCCTACTTCTGGCATCTTCTCGAAGGTTGAGGAAGGGGGCTTCACATAAATTTCCTGGAGTGAAGGGCAGAGGCTGAGCCCACATCTTGAGGGACAGAGATGTTTCCCTACAAGGTTTGATTGAAGCAGTGCAGAGAAATCCCCTGCAAATCACGGAGGCTTCACGCCTCCTGATCTGCCAGGGTCAGACTGGCCAGGCTCAGTCCTTGTCCCACATTTCCTGAGCCACGGCCTGATTGGGCAGGGCTGTGGGGAGCTCAGTGAGTGGGCGCCTTTTTCACCGACAGCTGGAGGGGCACAGGCCATGGAGGAAAGAAGAATCTTAAGGGAGAAGAAAGGAAGGAAAGTTGCAGACTCAAAGAGTGCGTGGGACCGGGTGGGACAGTGTGGTGGGAGGAGGTTGGAAAGGGAGGGAGCCGTTTACCGGCACAGTCAACAAACAAGCACTGAGAGCACAGAGCCAGGCATTGTGCTAAATGCTGAGGAAGTAAAAAGGAATTTTTATTTATAATTTATACCCCACCTACTTCCAAAGAGAATTTTGAAGGTGACTCACAATGAGAACCACATATGTAGGAAGATCACTAAACTAGAAATAGAAGAGCCAAACTCTATGGAAATGAAGAAAGGAAGAGCAAAGAGGTCCCCCGGGACAAGTGAAGGACAAGCAGTCCCCTTTGCACAAAGGGTCAGGGAGATTTGCTGTCACTGTGCAGTTGGAAAGAGACCCTGGTGAGATAAGGAATTCTCAGCTTCCTACAAAGGATGTGGAGTGGGATACAGTATCCACTCTACAATGTTATTATGGGGAAATCTAGTTTTAACTTTTTTTCTTTATAATTAATCTTTCTTATCACCTCTGGGTGGGGGACTCCTACATGTTGCCCACTTTGGTAAATTTCCAGTCTGATGGAAGAATGAAAACCATCTTTCCTAGGTAGCTTGGATGACTCGGGCAAGTCTCAACCTTTGGAGACTGCTCTCTCTGTGTCTTCAATCCCAATGTGGCAGGTGATGACCAGATTCCTACAGCAGTCAGGGACAAGTCCATGCGTCCCTGTTGTGCACCCTGGATCCTCACTGCTCTCAGCTGAGGGGGGCTGACCTAACTTGCCCCCTGAACCTGAACTCTGGGTGGGATGGCCCCATCTTTCTTTCCCCATCCCTGGAGCCCTGGTCCCTGCCAGATGTCCTGGTGGCCACTTGTCCTGTCACCAGGTCTCTACCACCATTCTGCTGGTTCTTTTGGCAGCTGCTCAGGTGTTATCTCAGGCTCGCCTGCCTACCACTTCCTGCCCACCATGTGCCATTATGTGGGTGATCCCCCCAGACCCAGCATGCCTGCATGAGAGCTCTTCTGGCCAAGATGCTCAAGGTCACCGTCATGCATTGTATACTTCAAAAACTTCTAACTTTATTTTTCAAAAGAGCTTAACACATTTTATTATTCTAATTCCTTGGTATAAATCAGTTACTTTTTTTTGGTTGTCATTTGCTTAACACAAAAAATATCCCAAAGTTTACTGATTATATACATTGATTGTACACGGTAATCAGTAAGGTTACTGATTGTATACATTGTTTTATTTAATTTTTAATTTGTTCTAATTAGTTATACTTGACAGTAGAAAGAATTTTGACACATTGTACACAAAGGGAGCACATCTTCTCATTCCTCTAGCTGTACACAGTACAGAGTCACACCACTAGTGTAATCATACATGTATATAGGGTAATAATGCCTGTCTCATTCTACTGTCCTTCCCATCCCCTTCCCCTCCCTTCACTACCCTCTGCACAATCCAAAGTTCCTTCATTCTTCCCTGCTCTCCTCCAATTATGGATCAGCATCTGCTTGTCAGAGAAAACATTCAGCCTTTGGTTTTTTGGGATTGGCTTATTTCACTTACCATGATAGTCTCTAGTTCCATTCATTTTCCTGCAAATGTCATCAATTCATTCTTCTTTAAGGCTGAGAATATTCCATTGTGTATATGTACCACATTTTCTTTATCCATTCATCTGTTGAAGGGCATCTAGGTTAGTTCCACAGTTTAGCTATTGTGAATTGAGCTGCTATAAACATTGATATGACTGCATCACTATAGTATGCTGATTTTAAGTCCTTAGAGTATAAACTGAGGAGTGAGATAGCTGGGTCAAATGGTGGTTCTGTTCCAAGAAAAACTCCTAACTTGCCAGGCTGTGCTCTGACATACCAATGGGGTAGGTGATAATGACAGTTCTCTCTTCCTCTTCCTTTTTTCTTTCCACATTCCACCAGGATATAAAGGACAGGCTTTTCCCTAATGCTGAGAGCTGCTTAGCCAGGCCTAGCTTGTGTGTGTGTGTGTGTGTGTGTGTGTGTGTGTGTGTGTGTGTGTTGATGCTGACTGACCAAGTGCTCTGCTTATTGAGCTATACCCCCAGTTCTTTTTAATTTTATATTGAGACAGGGTTTTGCTAAGTTACCCAGGCTGGTCTCAAATTTATGATCCTCCTGTCTTACCTTCCTGAGGAGGGATTGCCACCACACCTGGCTAAGGCCTAGTTCTTGACATGTTAAATGAGAGCCAAAGGAATTTAGAAATCCTTTTCTTTCTTACATTTATAAGAAAACTCAGAAAGACAAAGTTTACAGGATATGAAAACTTACCTCAAAATAATTCCAAGAAATATAACCCCATTGCAGAAACATGTGAGTTCAACTAAACTGATGTTAAATTTAAAAAAAAATGTATTCTTTGGATTCTTGTGCAGGACACATTGAGTGGCATGATAAATGCTATCTTCAGTATTTACTTTGCAAACTTTCTTCCCTTATTGACATCAATGCTCTATAAAAACCAGGCTAGAACTTTAGGAATTTCTCTGATGAGGAGGCTAAACCTGGTGAGACCAGTCAGGCTGTAGCTGGTGTTTGTATGCCTGGATGGAGTTCAGACACCCAGGGAAACCAGCGTAGAGCATAGCAAATGTCACTTCTTCCAGGCAGGGTTTGGATGTGGGACAAAAGGCACTGTCCCTGTCTCCCACCCTGAGAAAGGTCAGGAAGCCTTTCAAAAAAGGGATATGAATAGTACTCTCCTAGTCATAAGAGTTCTTCTGAAGATCAGTCATGATTCAGACAGTGAACCAGAACTGGTTTGGGAGTTTGGGGAAGAATCAAGTTTGGGAAGGAAATGACTCAACAAATAGAAAATGTTGGAGCAATAAGACTCCAGGGTCTTCTAGATTCAGGCTGCAGACATAAAACTATCAAAAGTCATACAAATTATGATTCTTATCTTGAACCAGGAGAAAGATTCTAGAAAGCTTTGTCTAGAAAGTTTTCTTCCTTAACAAAAAGGATGATCATGAGGAAAATCAAGAGCTTTGCATTGAAAGAGACTCAAGATCACCTTGTCCAATCTCTGCCTTTGAGATGTAGAACAAGACAAGTTTAGTTGTTATTGCTATTTCTGTCCCCATTGTACTGGAGGTCCTGATCATTTCAAAAAAAGAAAGAACATAGACTTTAAGGGTAAAGATCAAGAAAAAGAAAATAAACTTTAAATATCTACAGATATTATTGAGAGAATAGAAAATCCAAGAGTTTAGAAATATTATTAACCCAAGTAAGAGTTTAACAAGATTTCCAGGTATAAAATCAGCATGCAAAAAAAAAAAAAAAAAAAAAAAAAAGCTTATTTCAATATATGAACAGTAAGCATTGAAAAAATGAAAATTTAAAAAGTGATCAACCAAAAATAAAGTATATGACAAAATTTTAGCTAGGGATCTATAAAAATTATTAAATTTTATTAAATGACATTAAAGGATGCTCTCATAAATAAAGAGGCGTAGTATATCCATGGATGCCTGAGTCAGTTTCCCAAAATTTGTCTATAGTTTCAGTGCCTCTCAATAGAAATGGAGACTTATAGCATATTTAATGGCTTCAGGAGCAGAACAATGCATTCTGTATTTTGAGAGTTCCCTCACATCTCGGTCTAATTAAACTGTGGGGACCTGCCGGCCACATAGAGACTTCAACTTCCTTATAAAACTCTCGGGCACTGATTCCCTCTGTGTTGTGTAAACAGTGCCCCAGGAGCTGTGTGAAGAGTGGGTTCTGAACCCCCTTGGCCTGGAAGGCCGTAGGAGCAGTGGGCACAGCTTGACCTAGAAGTGTAGGTTGTGGGGAGGCACCGCATATCCAGGCTGGTCCTCGATGAACACTCCCACTCCCCACCATGGAGAGTGAACACTCAGATGAGTGAAGACTGTTTTGGGAAACAGTTTTTCTTCCTCACTCTCTTTCCTTCCCTTTTCCTTTCTTTTTGACTGTTTTTCTCCCTCCCTTTCTCCTTCCCTCCTCTACGTTTTTCTCTCCCTTTTTGCCTCCCTTGCTTCTCCCTCAGCCTTCCTCTGTCCCTGCTCTTGTTCCTCTCTTCCTTAATCCCTCTCCTTCCCAACCCCTATGCTTAGTAACTCTTTGGTCCTTGTTTATATCTCTTCTTTTCCATCAGATGGGCCAGTGAAAAAAGAAATCGAAACATTCTAGTTGTCCTCCCCTTGTCTCCCTGCCCCAGGAGGCCAGCTCTGGTTGTGGTTTCTAGAAGACTGAGTTCCCCTCCAGACCTTCACCCCAAGGACCTTTATCCATGCACTTTCCACCCTGCTTACAGCCCACAGACCCCTTTGGGGGATGAGGAGACTGCTCCACTAGGTGACCATGAAGCCCCAGGCTGACCTGGGAGCCTTGACCAAAGCTGCAGCCAGAGACAGGTCCGTCCTTTGACTTTGAAACTTATTCATCCTTAGCTCCACGAGCAAGCGTTCCCCTGCCCCTCCCTAGACCCCCACAATAGAAACAGAGTTTGGCTGCCCTTCTTTTCACCCCAAGGAAGGGCTGCTTTTGCAATAAGGGGCATTAGAAGATTGTCGTCTGCCAGGAATGCATAGATTTTTTTTTTTCTTTCTCTCCAGTCTGGGCTGCTTTGACCTGATTGACAGGATTGATAGAGAATGTGGGAGGGGAATGGGAAGGGGCTGCAGTAGGCGGAGGCTGAGAAAGTAGAAAGAGGCTGAGGGAGAAAGAAAGATCAAGTTCCAGAATTTTTAAACTGGAAAAGGAGAAGGAAGGGAACCCTAAAGGACCCAACACACACACACACACACACACACACACACACACACACACACACCACTCATTTCTTAGAAGAGGAAACAGAGGCCTCAAGGACATCAAGCTCTTTGCTCCTGTCCTGAGTTGGTAATTGGCAGAGGCCAGGCTATCGGGCAGGTCTGACGCCAGCCCAGCACATCACCGCCTGCTGCCTTATCCAAGACAAAGTGACTTGACAGTCTTGGCAGCAAAATGAAACTTTTTGATTTACGAGGAATTCTGAGATATCTTCCAGTTGACAGTCTTTGGAGAATTGCACAAGCCCACACTTTTGTGGGGGCAGTACTTAATGAAACGAACACATGAGTTATTCATTTTTCATTAAGGATGACATGCAGAGTACATATCAGAATGAAAATTAGGTCTCCACCCCGGGCTTCGTGGTCCCATGGTCAGGAGCAAGCAGGAGAGTCAGGGAGCACCCATCTCAAGGGGTGGGAAGGGGAGGAGGGAGAGGTGACACCTTCCAGACACTGCCATGTTCATTGTCTTGTGTATTCTCACGGGGACTTGGAAAACTACATACTATTGCTTCAGTGTTACAGATGAGAAAACCGAGGCTCAGAGAGAAAGCAAGTAACATGCCTCGAGTCACCCAGCTAGCGAGTGACAGATCCAGAATTCAAATCCCAGGATATTTTGGCTCAGCTTCAGTAGCTGTCCATGCAGGAACAGGAGGCCAGCTGTGCAGAGCCTGAGGTCCTGTGGTGTAGAAGCTCAGAATGGGGCCCAAGCTGCAGGCACTTACTCCAGATGAATGTTCCAAAGACAGAGGAGCCCCAGGGTCTGGCAGTGGGAACCCTAGGCTTTAGCGGTCAGCCAGGTCTAGCTGGATCATGGCTGAGCCTATAAAGTCTCGGGAACCGTTGGGCCCTAAAAATGATGCCCAACTATCTCTGGTTTTGCTGCTTTTCCTGCTCCTCAGCCTTGAAGCAACCCTGTATCCATATTAGGAAGCCCTTTGAGGCCCCTTTTTCAAATAAAGTGTGACAAGTGTGGGCCTGAGAGCTAGGCAGACCTAAGTTTGAATCCTGAGCCTACTACTGTTGAATGTCAGTCCCTGAAAAGGGGCCTGGACCTCCCTTGAGCCTTAGTTTCTGAGGTTCATTTACACAACACTTACATTATGCAACATTTACATAACAACACCTACCTCTCAGAAAGTCAGAAATATTTGAAAGATATTCTTATTAATTGCAGCTAAATAATAAGAATTAACGTATATTGAGTACATGTGTGCACCATGCATGTTAGGAGCCCTTTACCTACATACCTTCAAAACAACCCTCAGAAAGTGCTACCATTATCAGCTCCATTTAACCTACCAGAAACAGAAGGTCAGAGAAGTTATTCGCTTGCCCAGGACACACAGTTAAAGTGACAAGGTCAGAATTGGAACCCAGGTCACTAACACAACTTTATAATAAAGTACAGAATGTGTAGCAAACTGTCAAAAACATGGGAGTGAGTGACATCTCGTCTTTGTCCTTTAAAAGCCCAGGTTCTCGCAGAGCCCCATGGGATTTGCTTTCCAATTTGCCCACATGGAGTTTTCTGGAAGTCAGGAGAAAGCTCAGAGGGTGCTCTCCTGATCCAGGCCCCCTCCCCTCCCTCAGCCTGCCTTCCTTTTAGGGTTTGGCAAACGCAGCTTCACTCCAGTTCTCTTGTGGAGCTGGAAACAATGCAAGTTTATTTTGGCACCAGAGAGGGCCTGACTCCCCTCCTCTGGACGCCTCTGTGGGAAGAGCACTAGAGAATGTGGTCCTGGCTCTGTCTGTCCCCAGTACTCTCCCCAGCTTGTCCAGAGCACAGTCATAGCCGACCAGAGAGCTCTGACAAGGAAATGAGATAAGAGCTTGCTTTCCACTTTGGGCAGATCAGAAGATTTGCCCCTCCTCTCTCCGTGCTCCCCTTCAAAAAGCAGGGGACCCGAGGCCACGTGCTGCAGTTAACCTGGGCGCTCTTTGCTGATCTCGCAGCCCCAGGAGGTGAGGGCCCTCCACACCTGGGTATTTGGCTTCCTGTGGCGGATACCACACAATCAGGGCCCACGTCCACCTGGAGTGGTGACTGAAGCCATAGACATGCAGGGTTGCAAGGACCGGTCAGAGCCTTCGGGTGCAGGTTTCCTCCTGGCTTAGGTTCCTTCTGGCTTAGGTTTAGCCAGCTTCAAATGCCAACCCAGGGCCAAGGCTTCCCACCTTTTATTTCACAGTTCAGAGTCCTCATGACCACCTCTTGAGAAAGGCCTCATTTTCCCAGTTTTACGAATGTGGCTATGATGGCTCAGAGGTTAAGCAGTTGGTCAAGGTCAAGGAGGAAGGAAGGCAGCAGTAGAACCTGTACGTGGTCTTCCAGTTCTGAGACCAAGCTCTGTCCCCAGACACAGGACGGGTCTCTTCAGCAACACTCTGAGCACAAGTTCATCCAGACTTGGTTTGAGTCCCTCTGGTGTTCCTGAATTCCAAGGAAAGTCTCATCTAAAATGGCTTTTGGGGTTGAGCTAGAACTTTCCTCCCTTTTACCCAGGGATCCCATAAGTCCTTAGTCTAGTGCCAGGCAAAGGGAGGAAATCTGGAACTCTGCTCTTGGCCAGGTCTGTTCTTCAGTGAGAGGACAATGGCCCCAGATGACCATTGGCCATCCCTGTTCCTATCTCCAGACTGGTGTGGTGCTCTTGAAGGCCTGATCCTGCCACTTCTTAGCCACAGGGCCATGGACACATCTCTTGGCTTCCACCAAATGGAGCTGATCGTATCTACCTTGCTGGGTGGATCAGGGATTCAATGAGAGGACTTCTAAGGAGCCTTCTCCCAGTGCCCTCCCATAATCAGCTCAGTCAATGGTAGCAACTGTCATAGTTTTGTCATCAATATTATTCAGGCTTGCCAAGCTTCAGCACCTCCTCTATGGGCTACTTCAGTTCCCCCAACAACAGTGGGTGTTCCTGTAGTGCCAGCTTCATGTGTTTAGGGGAGCAAGTGACAATACAGAGGAAGGGCCACATGCATCAATGGAGCCTGGGCACCCCGGTTCCCCTGCTCAGGATCCTGCCTCCTGACCTTCCAGTTCTTTCAGCAAGCTTTCAGAGGTATTATGTTTCACTCTTAAAAAGCATCTCTCTGGATCCCAGCCCCCTTTAACTTTTTTATGCTAAAGGAAAAAGAAAATGTTGGGGCCCAGAAAACAAGACACCAAAGTATGACAATTTGGCAAGTCAAATGCTTTGCCCTGAAAAAGAACCAAGGTCTCTCTGACCTGCTGCCCCTATCTCTTGCCCCCCTTTTCCCTCCTGAAGCACAAGGAGGGGCTTTCTCTGAGGTTCCCTTTCCTGACTAAGGAAAGTTCCTTCCATAGGAAGGAATTGTCATGGACCCTCTCCCTGGGATCGCCTTCAATTCACAGGAAATGGAGACCAAGGATACCTCACCCAGAGAGACTCGCCACAGGCCGCCATCTATTCTTATGAGGACAGCCTTTGTCCTTCTGGGCAGTATTTCCTCTCCTCACCCTCCCTTACCCTGTCACCACCTCCCCCCAGATACCCAAGCCCCTGTTCCTTTCCAAAGCTCAGACTGCTATTTAAACTTCAACCATCTGGCCCTTCTCTGAGCCTCATATTTTGTGACTTCTGTGCACTAGCTCATTTGCTCATAATAAACTCATATGCCTTCTCTCCTGGGAACTGTCTGTTGTCAGTTTGTTTCAGCAGACTCAATGTCAAACCTTCAGCCGGGGTGGGGAGGGGAAATGATCTTCACCCCTACATTAGGAGGGCATCTTTTGCCACTGCCCATTCCCTGGGATCAGCTGGAGTCTCCCAACCTTCATAATATTACAAGAGTGATTCAAACCTCCTGCCCTAGGGGTGGCAAAAGTGAAGAGACAGCTGAGGACGGAAGACGGGTGGCACACTTCTCAAAGACAGGCAAGCAGGGCTGGGGTGGTGGCTCAGTGGTAGAAGGCTTGCCTCGCATGTGTGAGGCACTGGGTTCTATTCTTAGCACTACATAAAAATAAACAAAGGTATTGTGTCCATCTACAATTGAAAAAAATTTAGGAAAAAAAAAAACAAGACTGACAAGCAGAGTAAGGCATGTGAATGCAGGAAGGACCACCGGGGCCCACAGAGAATCCAGGGCTGCTGACCTGGAGGGCAGGGGCAAGGTGGGTGGGAGTCAGAAAGAAAGGCGGCCCAGGCCTCAGCAGGGACACTCCTACTGGAGAGCAGAGGGTCTCTCAGCAAGCTGCGCACAGACACGTCCACTTGAAATCCAGGAAGAGGGTTTCAGGAGGCCAGAATTGGTGTCATTCTCCAAAGCTTTCACATTTCCCCCTGTAGGTTCTTTTCTGGAACAATCCAACAGGCCTGCCTGCTTGGGAAGGAAATTAAGTGTGTCTTTCCTGAGCTCCTCAGCAGCACCAGCACTAATATTCTTGTGGCCATCTCATGAACCCTCCCAGCCCCACTCTGGGGCAGAGAAATCCTTCCTCAGGTTGGCAGGCGAGGAGACGAGGGCCCAGAGACAACCAGTTGGGGAGCAGAGCCAGGACATGCAAATCTGGACTCCAATTCCGAATCCAGTTTCCTTTCTAGGCAACCCTTCTGCTATGGAAAGTACAAATGGAGTGGGGAAGGCAGCAGCTGGGCCTACCCCAGGACCAGTGAAGGGCAGCCTCAGCAAGGAAAATGATTCATTGATTGATGTCTTGATTGATTGATTGATGGACTGAATCATCAAGGCCTCATCTCTCTGAGACTCATCAGGCCCTTCTGGGTTCTCCATCCTGGAACTCAAAGCCCCCTTCCACCCCCCGGGAGGCAGGTGGAGCAGGCCAGGCAGCCTTCCACTGCCTCTTCCTCAGGGGACCCTTTGGATAGGAGGAGACCAGACCATTGCAGCTCCCGCCCAGGGTGAGGTTGAAATACTTACGGTTCCTATTTAAAACCGCATCTCATTCATCATTTCAGCACCAACCAACAATTAAACCTGATTCAATCAAGCACTGACAACACAATTGCCTGTCACTGGCTATTTAAAACTCTATCCCAGCCTCTGGGGCCTTCGGAACCAGGACTGTTTGTCCTGCCAAGAGCAAAGCCCCACCCGGGAGCCTGAAGACATGTGTAGGGTGTAGGGTCTGTCTAGCATCCATGCTCAGAGCGTCTCTGGCTAGCTTCACTGCCTAGCTCCCTGGCTGAGGCAGGGGCTCGGGGAGGGGTTGGGGATGCTGGGAGGAGGACCTGGGGGAAGCAAAGACCAAAATCCACTTAGAAGGTCAAATGGGAGGTCAAGTGCACGCACTTGTGGTGCTTTGTTTCACTTTCTTTGGGCTCTCAGCAAGTACCCAGCCTAAGGAGCATCAAAAACAGGGCTGAGCCCCGATTGCAATCTACTTACTGGGTCTGTGACCTTGGCCAGGTCTCTTGACCTTTCTCGTCCTTGTTTCCTTCATCAGTATAGTAAGAAGAACAAAAACAAAAGAAAACAAAACAGACAACCTCTCCTCCAACCATCTGCCTCAGTGGTAAGTAGATCCCCAAATCCAGCGATCCCAGTAGAAGCATTTGGAAAACCATCAAGTCCCAAAGCACAGGAGTCAGGAGCAGCATGAGCTAGGGGTGGGGGTGGTGCTGGGGGCAGCATGGCAGATGCCAGCGCCTGTCATGACAGGGATGTCTGACATCCCTGTGGCTCTCTAGGACTGACAACACAGCAGAACAGTGCATGCCCACATTGCAGAATACAGGCGCCTCCAGGCTTCGGGCACCATGAGGACCAGTGTGGTCAGGGAGGCCTCCCTGCAGGCAGTGGACTTGAGCTAAGTTCTGAAGACTGAGCAAGCCTGAGAGCCACTTAGAGCTGGAAAGTGCTCCCACAGCCATTTCCTACTTGATACCTTCTGGAAGGGAAAAACACATACAAAAGATACAGTTTGAGGCTGAGAGATTAGGGAACAGATAAGGAAGGGGATGTGACAGTCACTCATCCTGTCACTGTGAAACCTGAACTGCCCTGACGGGTCTCCAAGCTCTCCATGGGCCAGAAGCAAAAGCCACTGTTCTGTGGCTCCAGGGAGAGGAGTTAGGTCTGGGGAGGGAGGGAGGCAGCTCAACGCCATATTTGGGTGTATTCCTAAGGAACCTGGAGAACCGAGGGGTGGGCCTGCGAGGGGCTGCCTCCCTCTAAAGGCCCCAAGCCTTCCTCCCCTGCATCCCTTCCTCCTGTGGTTTCCTGGGCCCTACAGTCAGGACTATCTGACTGCTAGGATTCCAGGGTCTCACTGAAGCAACCAGTTTGCAAGCCCCTCAAGGGCAGGAAGGGGGACTGGCTGGGAATTAACTTCTCCCTTACTGGCCATGTGATTTTAAGTCATCTAGTAACCTCCTTGAGAGACCCCCGTGCAACAAAGATAAAAATAGGACCTATCTCACAAGGCCACTGAGAAAAGTACAGGAGTCAATCAGAGAAGTGCTTAGGGAAAGTATCTCCACTTGGTGCGCCCAGAGCGCTCGCACCAGCCTCCGTATGCAGCAGGGGCCTGACTAGTCTTTGATTAGAAGCTCAGGACATCAGGCACAACAGTGGGGACCGAGACCAGATGGGCAGGGAAGCTCCCTGATGGGAAGGGATGGTGACAAAATGAAGGGCAGGAGTTATCTGGGTAATTTCCCTCCTTGAGGCCTCAGGAACATGCCAGTCCCCTAATGCACCTTCCTGGGGATATCTGTGCCCCCATTTAATCCTCAATACCTTCTGGAAGGAAGAACACATACAAAAGATACAGTTTGGGTTTTTCCTAGGACTCCTTGGTCCCTGCCACATGGTTGTTGGGGGACAGGGGAACCAGGAACAGAGCCACCCTCCCCAGGCTGAAGTTTAGCAGACAAAACCCTGGGATGAAGGTGGGTTTACCCGGGTGGGTGATTGGGGGTGACGGAGTGCTGGTGGGAGACATGGAAAGGAGAATGGAGGCCCTGATTCAGGACTCACAGAAGTTGAATGAGGATTCAATAAGACACCCTAGATCAGCCACTGGGCACTCTTCGCATGCTTTCTGTGGCAAAGAACCATTTTAATGGTTAAAAGAACCAAAAAATTATTAAATTTTTAACCATTAAAATTTTTAATCATTTTTCTCAACAATCCTGCCAAGTTAGTTTGTCTAGTTTAAAACGAGACATCTCAACTCTGTAAGTTTCTAGAAAGAGCTAAGCAGCCCTGAGGGCTTTACAATAGTGCCTCCCAAATACTGTTCTGCACCAATGTCTTCATAAGAAAGCAGACTCCAACCCCACATCTGAAACTTGACTGACTGAGGCATTACTCTCCTGGTGATGTGAGACCTGGAGTCTTACAGCCTGAGGGGGAACTCCAGAGAGCCCCAGGACAAGCCACCATGGGAAGGTACCTAGGAGGGAACTTAAGTAATCTGTGACGTAGCCACATGATGGAATATTATGCAGCCCTTAAAGTGTGGGGCATTTTTATAACATGGAAACGTACATATGTTAAGGAAACAGGTAGGTAAGAAAATCACACACATTTTTTGTTTGTTTGTTTTGCAGTACTGGGGATTAGACTCAGGGCTTTATGCATGCAAGGACAGTGCTCTACCACTGAGCTACATTCCTGGCCCCTTACCTGTACTGTTTTATCTCAACTATGTAACAAAACTAAAAGTACATGTTTTTTTTTAAAAAAAATGACTGGCGGAAACAAACACGAAATGTCTTATCAGTCATCTCCATATGAAGATTACATATGATTTCATTTTCCTTATTAAGACTTTCCTACACAGAGCATATATTACCTTTTTAAGTAGCAAAGTACTAAGCCATTTTTTTCTTTTTTTTTGAAAGAGAAAAGTCTGCCCTCCTCTCTGCCACCCCAGCCAGCATGAGTCAACTCTGACCCTGGGCTAGGCAGGCGGGCAGGCCTTGTGGGGACTATTTTTTTTCCTCTGCTCTCAGGCAGGAAATAACCATTTCCCACTGGGTTTCCTGCAGGAATAGGGCCCAGAACAATTCTGGCTGGAGACTCCAGACAGGTATAAACACACAGGTTCCTTGGGAGTGGCTTTTGCTCTTCTCTGCAGCTTTATCGCCGACCCCCCTGACCCCTAAATCCCCAGTCACTTGCTCAGGCAATCCTTTCTAGAAAGTGCCTCTAGATCTGTCTCCGGCTGTCCCTTTACCTGGAAGGCTCCTCCCAGTTTTCCCCTCAGGCAGCGTGGTAGGTGGTGGGGGGTCCTGTTCCAGGAGGATCTTCCCAGACACCACCCCCAGGAGCCCCCAGACCCGCTTCTCCCTGTAGAGCTCAAGTCATGGTTGACTGATCATGGGCTGCTTCTGTGCCGCCTGTCAGCCACGAAGCTCTTTGAGGGTTTGGACTCCTCATCCCCAGTTTCAAAAGAGCCAGGCACACGGCAGACACTCGATGGACGTTTACAGAGCGAATGAAGGAACGCTGCCTCAAGGTCCTGGTGGCCAGGCGTCACCCCATGGAATCTCCCAGAACCCTTCAGAGGCCCCAGTAGCTCTTCATGCATGAAACTGCTGTGGCTGGTGTCAGGTGATGAGCAGAGCCACCTCCAGGACCTGGTCCAGCAGATCAGAGCAGGGACCAGGGCCCCAGCCAAGGGAGCTGGCAGGAGCCTTCTTGGAAAGAGGGACCTCAAGGGATGTGCTGTCCTAAAGACCGCTGGGTTTCATTCAGGCTCTCTGGGGGAGGCAGAGCCCCTTCCACCTTCCCACGCCTGAGAACCCAAGGGCCTTTCCCAGGGGCCTCCATCTGTATCTTCTGGACAAACTGAAGGGCCGGTATCAGAGTGGGGTGTGACCATCAAGCAGTCACTCTGGCTACCCTCACAGACCACTGTTCTGAGTCAGGGGCCTGGCCCAGCCAGCCATGCCCAGGTTTTAGGGCACCACGCCCAGGCTGGCACATTTGCAGTGACTGTTGAGTTCATTGCCCTGCTACCCTGTCCCCTGCCCCACTCCCTGTCCCCACAGCCCAAGGTGTGGAGACAAGGAAACTGTGACTGATCCTCCCTCCCACGCAGGGTGTCTCCTGATGGAGAAAAGCATTTGGAACACGGCGCACTCCAGCAGCGGAGTGGGCTATCCAGAAGGAGGAGGAGGAGAGACACGTGGCTATTGGTGCCAAGACAGGAGCTTGGGAGCAGGGGTCCCAAGACAGCAAGGGAGGCTTCTGGGGCCTACAAGGGGCTGCCCCATGCTTGTTGGCAGCAGTGACCTTCTAAGGCCAGCCCTTAGGACATTGGCAGTGGAGTTATCATCCTCGTCCCCACCATCTTCTCCAACCCTCACCTCCTGTCCCCTCTTCGAGGATCCAGCATTTTTGTGGCTCTGGAAGTCCCATGTTCCAGGACAACTCAGATTTAAAATATTCTCCCCCACATCAGACCACATGTCCCTGTTGGCATGGAAGGACCGTTCTTGCCACATCTGTCCACACTAAGGAATCGGGAGCTGAGGGTGGCTGGAGCGGAGGAGGGGGCGTAGATTAAACAGAGGAAAACAAGAGAGAGGCCAAGAATCTCACAGGTGGGTCAGTCCGGTCAGGGAGGCAGCGCAGGGGCTCTGCTCAGAGGTGACCTCCTCACCAACAGCAAGGCCTCCCTGGGGGTGGGAGGGAAGGCCCTTGGCCAGCCATGCTTTGAAAAACGAGCTGCCCCATCATGGCAGAGGTGGAGGGTCCTGAGCCCCATCCATTCTAGCTCCTGCTCTCTCATCTCCATCTTCACTTAAGAAAACGCCGCCATTATCTCCACACTTCTTGGGGGAACCTCTACCTTACTCCCAGGAGACCTCAGGGCCTGTGCAGGGGACCTTGTTCTGGACACTGACCTTCCTGAGCACATGTGAAGGAGCCAGGCCTGCCCTGTCCTGTCCCCAAAGGTCTGCGAGTGGCTGCTTGCTTTCCTTCCCTCCCCTGGCTCCCCAGCTGTGGGTTTTCCTGTCCTCATCTCTGAGATTCCCTGACAGCCAGAACCCTGTGCCACATACACAAATACAGTGTCCCTTGCCCTGCCTGGTCCAGGACAAAGGTCCTCCAGGGTTGTCTCCTCTGGGTGCACAGAGAAGCACACAGAACTCCCTTTCCAGAAGAGCTGCCCCCTGCCCCTGGGCCAGACTGGGATTTGCTCTCAGGGAAGCGTCTGGCAAGCACTTGCTTGGTGGGTAAGCAGGGTTCACGCCTCTGGTTCAGGAAGAGCCAGGAAAGGAGGGTGCCCGGAGCTGCCCTTCTGACATCTGAGGATGTGAGTGATTTCTGGGCCTTTACGCTCAGCCCTGTGGCCCTTGGTTTTGACCCCATTCCCTCCCTACAGCAGCATATCACTGTGACAGGCGCGTCCTAAGTATTGGGGAATGTGGCACTGCTGTCTGGTCAGCCTGGGGGATCAGAGGGTCCTCATCCCCAGCTTGTGGGGACCTTTGACCTGTCAGCTAGGACCTGGGGGCCTGCTGCACTCCCGGTTTGCCCTGATCCCTGACCTAGAGGTGAGGAGAGGGCAGCCAGATAGGAATGTGGGCGACCCAGACACCAGTGGGTGGCTCTGCCCTGGTTCTGTGTTTCCTCCTCCCTTGGGGTGGCCTGGGATGGGGCAAGAGGCCCCTGAGACAGGCAAGGCCTCTGTCTGCCTCCTGTCCCCCGCCTTTGGCTCCTGGCCTGGCTGCCTTGCTGCAGGGGGTCTCTGTTGCACTTTCTAGACCCGTGGGTCTCTCTGTCTCTCCCTCAGGATCCTCACTTGGGGCCCCTGTTTGCTACCTCTGGCTTCGTCTTTTCCTGGGTCTACACTGTGTCCCCCTCTTCTTGCCACCCACTGCCCCTCTCCACGCTCTCCGCCCTTTCCCTGTCTCTCCTTACCCTCCCTGGATCTCCCTGGCACTCATCCCTGTGGAACCCGCTTGGCAATCTCCCCGGAGGTAACAGAGGGAAGAGAGGAGAGAAGAAGAAAAAAGAATAGAAAAGTCATCATTTGTTTTTCATCAGTGCAATGAAGCCCAGGTGACCCTGGAATGCAGCTGCAGAGTCACCCACCCTGCCACGGCAGCCCCCCTCCTCCAGGACTGTCCCTGTGTACCCAGCAGAAGACACAGGCCCCAGTGTAGCTCATACCCAACTCTTCTATCAGGCCAGAGCAGAGGACTGCCAGCCACATTGAGAGCACAGGGACAGGGCAGGAACCCATGGGGCCAGGGCAAGTCTAGATGGAGTCAGAAGTCTGCTGTGAGCTGTGTGGTTGTGTCTCCCATCCCTTGGCGGGAGAGGATCTGAAGAGGCGCCTTTGGGAAGTAATTAAGTTTCGATGAGAGTGGAGCCCACATGATGGGATTAGTGCCCTTATAAGGAGGGAGAAACCAGAACACTCTCTGCCATACCACGTGAGGACGCAGCCAGAAGGCAGCCATCTGCAAACCAGGAAGAGCTCTCACCAGAAACCAAATCAGCCAAACCACGATCTGGGAATTCCCATGTTGCAGAACCCTGAGGATGAATTCCATGCTGTTTAAGCCACCTGACCTACAGTCTTTTGTTATAGCATCTGGAGCAGACTAAGACAGCCTTCCATCCACGTTGGCCCCTCTGTAGTTTGGCAGGCTGCACCACAGCTGACCCTGCCCTGTGCTCTGCAGCCTTCCTTGCCAAGCCTTGGCCTGGGTCATGATGACAGATGCTTCTTGCTTTTGGTGAGCATCTAAAGTGTGTGGGAAGGTACAGGTTACAAAGGGCTTTCTCTTGCTTCATCTCATGGAATCCCTGCTGTATGACTGTTGCTCTGCACATCTTGCAGAGGCCAAAACTGGACGTTAAATGAGTCCATGCTGACCACACGATCAGCACAGGACTGAGCCCACTGCCAGATTTAAGACTCAGCCAGCCTGTCTGACCAACACTGCTTGATCAGGACAGCCCAGTGGACTCTCAGTGCTTCCTGTCTCAGAAGCTCTGTTCCCTCCCTGCCTGGGATGCCCTTGCCCAGTTCCTCTGCTTACTTAAACCTCAACCGTCTTTCCCAGCTCGGCTCATGCCCAATCTTCACTCAAGGGCCTCCCATTATAGGGCCATGAGGAAACAATCCATCTCATAGCCCACGTTGCACTTGTGATCAGCTCCGCAAAGTTTAATAATCGTGGCAGGGTCTGTTACTCATTCCTCACTAACAGGACCCTTGTATTGTAGTAGGTCACATGGTATCTACAGAAAAGCCTGTATTTTCCAGGTTTTGTGAATTAGATAGAGTCAAATTCTGGCCCATGGGATACACACAATGTCATTTATGACTTTTGAGAAGTAGTAACCAAAGAAGAGAGACATCTTTCTCCTTCCATCCTTCTCTATTTCCTGACAGCTAGAATGTAAACATGATGGCTTGAGCTCAGGCAACCCTCTTGGGCTATAA
Organism: Callospermophilus lateralis; assembly: GCF_048772815.1. Taxonomy (NCBI): domain Eukaryota; kingdom Metazoa; phylum Chordata; class Mammalia; order Rodentia; family Sciuridae; genus Callospermophilus; species Callospermophilus lateralis. The sequence continues at coordinate 36,999,233 of NC_135318.1, forward strand.
GGTGGATGCCATAGGTTAGGATGGCAGAGCAACAGGACTAAGGAACTCAAGACTCTGATGATCATGGAGTTGCCCTACCATCATTGGTCTTACTTCCACATGCTGCTTACCTGAGGGAGTAGCCAACTTCTATCTTGTTTAAGCCATTATTATATCAGCTGTTGTGTCACTTTAGCCAAGCACTATCCTAATTATCCTAATTGGTTTAAAAAAAAACAAAAAGGAAAGAACATAAAAACAATAAGTCAACATTGACAGTCCAGAAAGAGAAACAGACAAGTCAATGGAAATAATGCAATTTGATGATAACATTAACTGTGTCATTTTAAGAGGGTCATCAATTATAAAATGCACTGTTATTTTATGTACTATCAAGAAAAATAATACTGCCTTTAAACTGAGTCATAATGCCTTAAAAACAGCCCCCCATGACACATGAGCCAGTCACACCAATCTCTCATTAGTTTGAGATTTTTTTACGGCTTATTCCAAGGGATTTCACAATGTCTCTGGCCTTCGGCTGCCTTGCTGGCGACGGGACGGGCCACCTTTCAAAGCACATCTCAGAAACAAAACCCAGCACAGCTTCTTCCCCTTTCTTCTTCCTGTCCTGCCCCCACCAAGTTCTCTGGGTCGTTACTTTGAAGAAACGGATTCTGGTCACTCCTCTGATGACAAATCGTTGCTTCACTCATGTCAAATCTGTGCCCTGCCACTCCGTGTCCTGTGTGTCTTCATATTTCTTCCCACTCAGTGGTTTGTCATTGCTCTGTTGAGTCTTGGCACCTCCAAGTCACTTCAGATGGCAATTAATGCCAAACGAGAGATGCCTCCCAGGGCACAGTGCTCAGCGGAAGGGGACCCCGAGGCTGCGCTCCCACAGGCAGGGCACCCTGGGCCAGCCAACTCAGAGATGCGATCACAGGATGCTTTTGAGGGCGAGTGCCTCTCCAGCCATGAGAGGGAACCATGTGGTTTTGAAATGTCCTCCCGATCCTAGGAAAGGGAGGAATGGGGAATGACGGCTTCATGGGCCTGGGGTTTCCTTTTGAGATGATGAAAACCTTCTGGAACTAGATTGTGGTAATGTCCGCATGGTATTGTAAATGCAATAAAGACCCCTTTTTAAAATGATTAAAACAGTACGTTTGTTGTTATATGTATTTTATCCCAATTTTTAAAAATATATGTTTTCTCTCTCTTTTTTATTTGTTCTTTTTAGATACACATGACAGTAGGGTGTATTTTGACATATCATACATGCATGGAATATGATTTCCCGTTTTTGTGGTTGCACAGATGTGGAGTTACATTGGTGGTGTATTCATATATGAACACAGGAAAGTTATGTCCAGTTCATTCTACTGTCTTTCCCATTCCCATCCCCCTACTTTCCCTTCATTCCTCTTTGTTTTTAAATTTGATGATTAGGATGGCTGTTTTTATTTAAAAATTGTTAAGTTTCAAGTAAAAGAAGCCAATCTATATACTGTATGATTCCAACTATATGACATTTTGGAAAAGGGAAAGCCATAGAGACACTAAAAAATCATTGGTTGCTGGGTTTGGAGCGGGGAGGGAGGGATCATAGGCAAAGAACAGAGGGTTTTTAGGTCTGTGTAACTATTCTGGTTAATAACATAGTGCTGGACACAGATAGTTTTATTTTTTAAAGCCCTAGAATACCCAACACTGAGAGCCGTAAGATAAACCATGAACTTTGGGCAGTTACCGCGTGTCAGTGTCCACCGGTCAAGTGTAATGACAGCCACTCTGATAGGGGATGTTGGTGATGGGGAAGCAGCTGGTGGTCTAGGCTGCCACCCCACAGAGGGGCTAACCGACATGCAACACTGTCTTAGCCTGCTGTTCTGTTCTTGTAAATACTGGGTTTCCAGTATTTTCATGATAGCAGCACAGACTAAGATATGCATATACCGCATTTTTCTTATCCCCCTTCCATTAATGGATGTTTGGGTTGCTTTCACCGCTGGGATGATGGGAATGGTGCTGCTATGAACATGAACTTATAAATATCTCTTCCAGACCCAGCTTTGGATTCTCTGGGGTTCATACCCAGAAATGGAACTACTGGATCTCGCGGTGATTATGAGTTGAGGATCCACTGTTTTACATAGTGATTGCACCATTTTATAGTCCCCAGTGCACAAGAAGTCCAATTCCTCTATATCTCTGCCAAAACTTGCTATTTTCTATTTTTTAATAGTAACCTTCCACATGGGTATGAGACAATATTTCATTGTGGTTTTGATGTGCATTTCTCTGATGATTAGTGATGAGCATCTTTTCATATGCTTTTTGGCTATTTGTAATAGCATCTTTGGAGAAAGGCATGGTTAAGTTCTTTGCCTGTTGTTTAATCAGGTTGATTTTTTTTTCCTCATTGAGTTGGCTAGGAGCGATGAGAGCAGGCATCCTTGCCTTGTCCCTTGGGGAGAAAGCCTTCCGACTCTCCCGTTAGCTGTGGGCTTTTCCTAAACGACCTTCATGAGGTTGAGGTAATTTCCTTGTATTCCTAGTTTGTTAAATATTGTAAGCTCTGGGGGTTTTATTGTGCAATTTTGCATGGCACGGTGATTTCTAGGCATGCACATGTCACATTATAGCAGAAACAACTTCAAACAATGAGGCCATTTCCAAGTTAACAGGGAGGAGACAGTCACAGGGACATTCAGCAGCTTGCCCAAGATCACACAGTCAGGGAAGGCCAGGCTCTGAACCCAGAGGCCACATTTTTCCCCACTTAAATCTGTTTTTCTTATACTAAAACCTAACCTTAAAGGAATAAATAAACTTAGGATCATCTAGCCAGAAATAAGTGGCCCCAGATATTCAAGACATGATGGGGGTGGAAGGGACAGAGAGGAAGAGGGGGAAGAGGAGGAGGAGGAGGAAGAGGAGGTGGAGGAGGAGGAGGAGGAGAGGAGGAAGAGGAGGAGGGAGAGGGAAAGTTACAAACAAACCTAATTTAAAAGATCTCATGTTCTCCTGTTTCTCTGTGGAGGGAGCTCTCCGGCCTCCCTGTTCCTTGTCCCTGGACAGAGTGCCCTCCTGACTGGTGAAGTGCATTCTCTCTTTGCCTTTCTTCGTGAGCAGCCAAACTCACCTACCACCAGCTCCTCTGCTCCACACAAGGCTTAGGGAAGGCCTTGCCTCACTGCTGCCCAGGACAAGGTAAAGCTGGGTGCACTGGCAGGTGCTTGGGAGCTTCTTGAGAGGCTGAGGCAGGAGTATTATTTGAGCCCAGGAGTTTAGGGCCAGCATAAGACCCTGTCTCTTACAAAAGATGAGGTGGTTAAACTTGATTTCTGGGTGGAGGACAGACGCCAGCCCAGCTAATAGCCCAGCCAGCCTTTAGCAGCAGCAAAGGTCACCTTCGAATCTCCCTCTTTCCTGCTGTTGACTGAACTCTGCACACTTTTGCAGTGGGAAAATGGTCAGTTCCAAGACAGTGACCAAGAGGGTGGAAAACCCCATGCTGGGACATAGGAGGAGCTGTGATACAAAGATGAGCTCCCCCAGAAGGACCAAGAGGAGCAGGCAGGGCTTCCCAGAGGTACTAAGTGTCAGGTTGGATTCCACAGGGAGGGAAAGGATGGAGCCAGGGGTGGGGAGCCAGCAGAGGTTTCTCAGCCCCACTGCGTCTCACGGCTGCAATTACCTGTGGCCCTGCCCCTGGTTCGGGGACTCCAGCTACCACCTCCAGGTCCTGGTTGACTCCCAAGCCCACACTCTCAAGGGACCCAAGCAGATGGAGTATCTGGGATTGGGAGGACAAGAGGATCCCAACATCTCTTGGCTGCACAGAACTTCAGCCACACTCCCCTCCCACGGAATGAGTGGCCGGCCACCCCACCCCTTCCCACCATTTCTTGTTGCATTTTAGACACCAGGAACTAAAACCAAAGAAAGCCGCTAACAGAGGGGAAGTGAGTGCTGAGGTCCCTTTCAGCTGAACTTTGTGACTCAACTCACCTTCTCCAGTTTTAAATAGGGAGCTACTGTGCAGCTGAAGCTGAGGGTGAGCGTGTGCTGGCTCTAGGAGGGACATCACCAGCACAGAGGAATGTGTGGCAGTAGGTCCTGAACAGTGGCAGGCCTGGCTTCATCTCCCTTTGACCACTTGCTTTGTGACTTTGTGACTTGATCCCTCTGCACCTCAGTTCTCTCATCTGCAAAATGGGGACACTATACCTGCTTTCTGGTTGTCAAGGAGATTAGGTGAGGTCTCTCAGGCCCACACATGACTCTTGGGAATCATGGCTTTGTTGGTCCCAGAATCCCTTCTCTCCATGTTGCCCCAGATAGAGCTATGTACTAGGAAACCCAACTCTGGTGAAATCACAAATAGGATGCCAGGCATGGTGGCACATGTCTGTAATCCCAGTGTCTCAGGAAGCTGAGGCAGGAGGATCATGAGTTCAAAGCCAGCCTTAGCAAAAAGCGAGGAGCTAAGCAACCCAGTGAGACCCTGTCTCTAAATAGGGCTGGGGATGTGGCTCAGTGGTAGAGTGCCCCTGAGATAAAATCCCTGGTACCAAAAAAAAAGCGGGTGAGGGGGCTGGGATTGTGGCTCAGCAGTAGAGTGCTCACCTAGCATGGGCGGGACCCAGGTTCGATCCTCAGCACCACATAAAAATAAAGGCTTTGTGTTGTGTCCATCTACACCTAAAAAATAAATGTTTAAAAAAAAAAGAAAGAAATCATAAATAAGCTTATTTTTGCCTTTGTTCAATAGAAGTGCTGTCTCATGATCTTTCTGTTCCCTTTTGGATAATGCAGCTTTGAAAAACACTGTTTCGGTCCCATGAAATAGCCAAAGCTTTCATTTCATTTGGAAGTATACTCCTCTCCCGGCCCCCAGCTAACTGCTAGGCACCTGGGAAGAGGGGCACTGGCTTCCTCCCTCCCGCTTTCTTCCTCTCCGGCTCCCTAGCTATTGTTCGCGACTCCAGGGGGGAATGGGAACATGGGCAAGGAGGACAGGTGGGGGATCAGGACGGCCTGCAGTTGGCTGGCGCTATCCTCTATCCTCATGCTCTCTGGGCGCAGCAGATGGTTCCAATGACTTTCTCATGAGGGAGCTTTTATGGGCTCCCCTAGAGATGCCCCATCACTAGGGACCACAATGCCTTCCTAGGACCTGAGTAAATGGCCTTAAATACCACGCTGCTCCTCCCTTGGCCTCAGGGCACTCTGGTTTCCCTCTGCTGAGGGTCTAGGGTGCTAACTCTCTGGGCAGCTGTATCAGACAGAAGCTGGACCTTGTCTGGCTTCCTAGAGGGGCTGTAACAAGTGACCACAAACTGGGTGGCTCAAAACAACAGAATCTGATTCAGTTCTGGAGGTGAGATGTCTTAAATTCAGGTGTCATGGGGCCACACTCCCTCTGACCACTGGAGGGAAGGAGCGTCCCTCTCTCCTCACTTCTGGTTTTGCTGGTGATTCTTGGCACTGGTTGGCTTGCAGCTGCTTCTGCTCCAGTCTCTGCTTCTATCATCACATGGACTCCTCCTCCATCTCTTTGTGTCCCTGTGTCTCCCAGTTCCCCTCTCCTTAAAAGGACACCCATCATGAATTTAGGGCCCACTCTAATCCAGCATGACTTCATCTTAATTTGACTGCATCCACAAGGACCATTTCCAGATGAGGTCCCATTCAAAGATACTGGGGATTGGGACTTGAAAATGTCTTTTTCAGGATTGTTGTTTAACCCCCAACAGACCAGCTCTGCTCTGTGACTCTCACCTGTCCATGGGATGCAGTCAGCCATCCTTCCTCCCAGAAGATTCGGCTTGATCTTAGTACAGCCACTCCTCTTTCAGCTGGACGGCCATCTCTAGTCCTTAGATTGCTCCGGTAGGAGTCAGGTACAAGTCCCAGGACCTCATAGTACAGGGATCCTGTATTCAGTATTCATCTCAGAAGTTCCAATGAAACTCTCCTCGCAGGTTCACTGTGAGATTCGGGCATCTTCCACTCCTCTAAAGAAGCAGTGTCCTGTGGGGTGCTCAATGAATACATCCTTTCCCAGACCTTCTCCCATATCTCCACACCACCAACCCACAACCGCAAGAGCCGTAAGAGAAGAAAACCAGCTTTTAAATATTTCCTTATCAAATCTGCACCCTTTGGGAGCTGATATCTGTCATCTTAACATCTCAGTAGGTTAACACCTGCCATTCCCCTTCCTCAGGCCTAAGGAATCAGTGGCCAAATAGCCCTTTGTAGATGGCCTCTTCAGCTGGTCAAGTCAGGCTTTTTCTTCGAAAGAAACACCTGGGGGTGCCAGGTCCTGCCTGCTCTGGGACATTCCTGTAATAATGCTGAGTGGTGAGGAAGGGAGCCATGGACCTAGTGTATGGTCACTTTCTTGCTCTGTGACCTTATATAAGCCATTTACTTCACTGAGCTCCATTTTCCTCACCATAAAATGGAGATTTAAATGTGTGTGTGTGTGTGTGTGTGTGTGTGTGTGTGTGTGTGTGTGTGTGTGTTTGGGTGAGTATGTGCATCAGTCCCAATCTCCCAGGACCATAATCAGAATAAAATGTGTTTTATTCATATTTCGATGCAAATGGATACAATGAATTCATCTGGTTTCCAGAGAACAAGTGTCATTAAAGCCTCCCAGGCAACCCAGGGTTTCAGGATAGAGAAAGTGTGGGAGTCTTGCCCTCAGGAGCTCACCCTCTAGGTGGCAGATAACACGCACATGACTCGAAACAGAAATAGCCACTTCTATCACGTGACAGCCACAGGGGAGATTTCCAGGCTGGCCATAGACACCTTGTCAAACCAGAGGCCTCCTCCGACCTCCATGTGGATTTGGAGGAAAGGAACAATCTTGATTCAGAATGACTCCATAGAGGAGGTGGGCCTTGGGCCGGGACCGAGGACAGTAAGATTAGGCTACAGGGGATGGAGAAAGAGAGCAAAATCTCTCCCCATGGTCTCCTGTTGAGACAGGGGCAAAGGACAGATAATCAGAGTAGATTATTTATTTGGAGACAATAAGTGATTGGTCAGAATGATGGGGACTGATTCAAAGAAAAGAAAATAAAATGTTAGCACCTCTAGAGTACTACCCCCCCTCCTTCTACTAGTTACCAAGGTTGCCAACACCTCCAGGGAACCAACCCTCTCAACCCAGGGAGTTCTCATGAGTACCCCCGGGTGGCTCTTTTCCTGCCTTTTGGTCACTAAGCAAGATAGGAAGAGGGTGGAAGGAAAGGCAACCTGGGATTTTTAAGGAATAAGACAGAGCCACTAGCATGAGCACCAGGTCTGGGTCCCCTTGTCTCTGAAGAAGTCTATCTCTGTTCTGTCCCTTAAATATAACTTGCTTTCTATGCTCTGCCTGGGTATTTCTTGGGTGTTTAATCTTCGACACCTGGGGAACGAGGACCCGATCCTGATTTCTAAGACCAGTATCACAGTGAAGAAGGCCTGGACCTGTGTGGGTGGTGCACAGAATCACACATTTGATAGATTTTGGAGATTCTCAGCCTGGGCTTCTCAATTCAATCACTTGGGAGAGCTTTAAGAAATACCGATAGGGCTTGGGGTGTAGCTCAGTGGGAGAGCACTTGCCTACCATGCAAGGCCCTGAGTTAGATTTCCAGCACCACCAAGGATGAATGAAAAGAAGGAAGGAAGGAAGGAGGGATGAAGGAAGGAAGGAAGGAAGGAAGGAAAGAAGGAAGGAAGGAAGGAAGGAAGGAAGGAAGGAAGGAAGGAAGGAAGGAAAGAAGGAAGGAAGGAAGGAAGGAAGGAAGGAAGGAAGGAAGGAAGGAAGGAAGGAAGGAAGGAAGGAAGGAAGGAAGACTGATGCCTGGGGCCTCCCCAGGAACTCCCAGGTCATTGGTTTGGGGTTTGGAAAAGCAGCCCAAGAGATTCTAATGGTTCTCAGGGTTGAGAACCATTTTCACCTCTCAGATCTCAGCAGGAGCAGTAGGGTCTCTTAAAAAAAAAAATCACCTAAAAGAGAGAGCAACTTTATTTTTAAACACTAACTTGTCAGCAGCTTGGTGGCATCAGATCCCCCCCCCCAAAACCAAATTTGCCCACCTCCAGCCGCTGCTCCCACATTCTTCCAGCTACTCAAGCTCTAGTTCCACACACTTCTACCCCCTCCCTGGAGAGTTCTGTTCCCAGGAAGCACCCTTCTGACTGCAGGGGCATCCTGTTCTTAGTGCTCTGCCCTGATTGTCAAAATGTTCCGATCCTCCAACACTAAGCAATTTTGCTCAAATGTCATCAGGTTGCAAAGAATTTTCCAGAAGGGTCAGAAGAGGCCTTCCCAAAAGGCCACTGCAGCAGCAGTGCCTTGGAGCCAGGACTTGGAGCCAGGATCCCCCACCCAAGTGTTGCTGCCGCCGCTCACTGGCTCCCCACTCTGTGCCTTAACTTCCACATCTGTGAAATTGGGGCAGGCCAGGTAACCTCTGGGGTTCCCCTTCTCCCTGGCTCTCTGAGACGTTAGAAGCTGTTCCAAGTTGAACACAGCTGGGCCTGAGGTGGGGCTCACCTCCAAGACCCTGCTTCCTGGGGCCTCAGTCCAGCTCCAGGCTTCCTGCTGGGCGAGCCTGGGCACAAGGGGCCTTCACAGAGCCTCTGCTTGGTTTTCCTAAGGAGCAGGGGTGGGAGGAGCCAGTGAAGCTAACAGAGGCTTCGTCTGTGTCTGAGGCTGAGGGAGGAGTGGACTGACCACCCTGTGGGGACTCTTCCTTGCCTCTGGATTTTTCCATGGCTTTTTCAGAGCCTTTCATTTGATCATCAGATTAACCCCTCAGCAGCTGAAACAAACAAGGACAGTTAGTTCCATTTTACATAGGAGGCAGATGAGGAGCTGGGGTGGAGTACCTGCTATCCTGATGCTCAGCCTCAGTTTCTCACCTTAAAGAGTAGATATTGCACTTGATATTGCAATCAGGGAGGCCAGTCCATGTTCCACGGAGAGGCTCAGGGATGCCTTCAGGCACAAGGTGGGATCCAAGGGGCGTGTCAATTCAAAGGCAGGGCCTTGAGGGATCCATGATGGGCCAGGCACTGTTCTGGAACATTCTGTATAAGCTCACAGCATTCTGCCCGATTCGCAGAGGATCAGCTGGAGGCTGAGAGTTCACCTGCAGTCAGGGCTCAAAGTCAGGCTCACACCGGTCCCAACCCTCCCATCACTCTCTGCAGCCTCCTTGGGTGTGGGGTTAACCCTGGAGGATTAAGAGGCAAGTTGTGATTCTGCATTATCTCCCCCTTCAGATGCCAGTGGGACACCTTCAGGCTCCAGCCCCAGTCACTGGGACAGGCAAGGGAACCAGCAAAGAGAAACTGCAGAATTGGGGAAACTCCAGCTTTGAAATCATCCCCTTCCTCAGACCAGGAGCAGTTTTCTTAGAGAAATTTACATGGATTAAAGCATTACATACTTTTAAAAAACCAAGGCAAAACTAAGACATAGAACTGAGCATTCATCAGGTCTCTGGAGGGAGAATGCCTTCTATTAAACTTAGAAATGATTGATGAAATCACAAAAGGAAGATTAGCAGACCTGACCAAAGGGAGATGCAATTTTTCAGTATTAAAAAAAAAAAATTTTTGACTGAAAAGAGGGCAAGTGAGGTGAATAAATATCTGCATCATTTAAGATTGATCAAAAGTTATTATCTCTTTTTATTAATTTGTCTTCTGTCTCCTTCCTAAGGATTTTTGAGGACAGAATATTATATCAGGAACTCATATAAACTGATAATTATAAGCAAAAAGCCTTGTTTATAATAGGAAAAGGGCATTATAAACTACATAAAACAGATTATAACTAGTAAACAGATTTACAGAAAAATGTCTTACCTTGTTAATCACCAAAGAAATGCAAAGTTGAGTAGAAGCATTTCAACTGACACCCAGTGCTCATGCAGGTGTTATAAAATTGTTACAAATCTCAAGGAACGCAATATGGCAATAGATATTGAGAACTACAAAAATATTTGTTCTCAATAACAGAGTAATTTTGCCACTGGGAAATTTTGTCAAATATTTAAAACTGTGAAAGAGATGTGCATAAAAATCCTCCTTGCTACATTTAAAAAACAGGGGATGGCTGTGAAAATTTAAAACAATATAAATGTCCTAAACTAGGGAAATGGTTAACTAAAGTTTGCCCTATCCACCCAATGCAATATAAGCAGCCTTTTAAAAAGTTTATAAAGACTTAATGGCAAATAAAAATGCCTGTGACAAAATGTTAACTTTTAAAAAGCAGGATATACAGTTGTAGGTTCCATGACCTATAACTCTTAGTATAATATAGCTATGCAAAAAAATACATGCATATAAATATGTGAGAGGTAGGCCTGTCCCTGGACACTCGCAGGGTACAAACAGAGACCATGTGCCAAGTGCTTAAATATTACAAAGTAATAATTCAAGCTAACCAACTGTCAAATAAAATCCTTTATCCTCTTACCTTATGAGAAGATGCATATTGTAACCCCTAGAACAACCATTAGGAAAATAACAAATACAGTTTAAAAAGAAACAAAGAAGTTAAAATGGTTTGCTGGAAAAGTATCTGTCACAAGGGAAGAAGGCAATAAAGAAACAACAAAGGAACAAAGTAGACACCAGACATATCAAAATCGTGGCAAAATGGTAGGTATGAATCCAGTCATACCAGTGATCGCTGTTCAGGTGTGCATCTATGAATATGTAGCCATCAGTCCCATCATTATGTACAACTATAATACAGCAATTTAAAAAATGCAGGAAAAAAAATAGTTTCTGTTCAGGACTGAATGTCTGTGCCTCTCCCAAATTTAAATGTTGAAGCCCTAACTCCCAATGGTATGGTATTTGGAGTTGGGGCCTCTGGGAGGAAAGTGGGTTTAGAGAAGGGTGGGGCTGCATGATACAATCCGTGGCTTTATAAGGTGAGCAAGAAGGACCCCTTCAGTCTATTTCACCATGCGATACCAGAAAAAAGGACCTCACCAGAGTGAGGACACTCAGTCCTGAACATGTTAGTCTTCACAATTAGGAATGAACCAGGCATGGTGGCACAGTTCAAGAGAGGAGAAGTAACTTTGCTTCTTGATGGAAAGAGCAACAAAGGGACATGGCAAAGGGACACTTTGTGCAGGAGAAACCATTCAGGCCATCTTCACAGAGGGTCTTCCCTGGTGACCTCAGGCTGAGGCACATGTACAACAAGGAATGTATGTCCTTGTTTTGGTCAAAGATCTTGTGACTCCCCAACTTTAAAAGTGCCTCAGGGAATGGGGTCTTCCTTTTTCAGGGTATGTATGCCATATGCTGTACCAAACAGGCTGCCAGGAATGAAGCAGTACCCGGGACCAAGCACTCTGTCTACGGGGCCTTATCATGGCATGTATTTCCTCTACCAATTGGCTTCAAAAGTCTGCTTGCTCACAATTTCTACTGGCCCTGAGCACCAACGGACAAAAACTTTTGCCTCCTGGCCCTGTTGCTAACTGGCTCAGGTTCTTTCTGTTTCCTGATCCGGGTTCCAGGAAACGACCCTGTCAAGACCAGCTTATATGATCAGTCTGGGCCACACTGCAGTTGGTGGGCCAGCCTACAGGTGGCTGTCCTGAGCTCAGATGCCCACATCCCATCCAGCGACCTGGGAAGGTGTGTGTGAGGAGGCCACTGTAGGAGATCAAAGAGTGACCTCTAAAAAGATATATCCATATCCTGATCCCTATAATCTGACATTGTGCCCTCATGTAGGAAAAGGGTCTTTGCAGATATAATTAAGGATATTGAAATGAGATCTTTTGGATAATTAGGGTCCCTAGTGGGAGACAGGCAGAGAGAGACAGAGAAGGCCATGTATAAATAGAGGCCAAGGTGAGGACTTTGAATATCTGGAGCCACCAGAAGCTTGGAGAGGATTCTCCCCTAGAGATTTCAGAGAGAGAACAGCCCAGCCAGATCTTGATTTCAGGCCTTTATCAGAACTGTAAGAGAATACATTTCTGTTTGAGGTCTTGATTTAATATATGTGTGCCCTACATAAAATTAACGATTTTTTAATGGCCTCTATTTTGTCTGGACAAGTTATAAGCCACCTCTTCCACTCTCTGTCCCTGGGCCCTTACCCTTCTTCTCTAAAAGCAGTGGCTTTTGAGTCCCTTGTTCTTGCCAAATGCAGCTGAGGGCAGAGAAAAGGCCATTGTGCTGAGCGGCCTTGGAAACGGTGCACCAAAAGGCACACTGGCCCCAAGGCAGCAGGACTGGCAACGTCCCCTCTTCGCCTCTGCGCATCCCTCTGCCTCCAGAGGGGAGCCCCCGGATCTTGGTTTTCCTGCGTTCCTCTTCCTACATAGTTCTAAGTTAGATTCTGGCAATAGGAAGCTTTGCACAGGGTATGGAAGGCTGGAGACAAGGAGAAGCCCTTCTCTAAAGTGGCCTGTGCAGAGTACTGTTACCCTGGAGGATGGATGAAATCAAGCAGAGCAGTGGCCCCAGCCCCAGATCTTGGAGAGCAGGAAGTAGTTTGCCCTTGCTGAAGGTCGTCTTGGTTACTTTGCTGCCTCTCCCTTCCTGACCCTCCTAAGTATCCCCACCCAACTCTGGCATCCTATTCCCTCCAGTGACCCCTGGGTCACCCCCACTGCCTCAGTGCCCCTCCTTGTGTCCTGTGAAAAAGCATTTAGGTAGATGAGGTAGGGCAGGGACAGGAATCTGGAACCTCCTACCTCACCCTGGTCATGTCCCTTTCTGTGTACTGGCAAGACCAGGCCAGAGTTGGGAGGACCCAAGGGTGCCCATGGGAACTAGTCCCTATCTCATGACATCTTGGATTCCCAGAGCAGGGACGGAATCCTCAGAGTCCTGTCCAATCCCTTTACTCTACTAACAAGGAAACCAAGGGTCAAAGAGGTGAGGGCAGGAGCTCAAGGCCACAGTGTGCACATCAGCCCAGAGCCCCACACCCAGCCAGCAGCTCTCCCCCAGCCTCTGCCTGCCTGGCAGCGCTGCATCTCCTGGCCCTAGCACCCAGCGAGCCAGCATCTCACATATGATTACAATTACCGTGGGCTTGGCCTGAGCCCAGCCATGCTACAAGCACATCCAGAGCCCATCCAGGCTTGGTCACCTGCCAAGTTTCCATCTTGGTAGAGAAATGAAAAGGTTCAAGGGATACATGTTAATCCCAAACACACCCGTGGGAAGAAGTGGGGTGAGAGGGAGGGGACAGCTATGATCTCTGAGGGCTGCTGCAGTCCACCTCCAGACCCATGCAGGAGGTAGAATGCCCCTGGGAGGGCAGGGAGTAGGCTGTTTTGTGGTAGTAACCCCTGCCCCCTCCAGGGCCCAGTTCATGCTCAGTTGTGAGAGTTGGCTGGTGGTCCCGGAAACTGTCACCTCCTCAGTCGGCTCCAGCCTAGTGCTATTTATTTTATTTTATTTTTTATAATCCTGTGTTTTGTTCTTTACTTCAACATCACCATCTTCTTCCACAGAGAAGGGAATTGAGACCCAGAAATGAAGGGACTGGTCTGGGGTCAGGTGGCCATTAGGGAGCAGAGATGGGCTAGAACACAGGCCTTCCAGCCTGGCACACAGCCGCTCTCCTGATGATTTTTGGTTCCATGGAGCCGCTGGAGCTTTGCCTGAACCCTCCTGCTTCCTCCTCCCACTCCTGTGCCAGGTCTGATGAACCGACAAACTACCTCTGCCCTACAGAGCACACTGCAAGGCCCTGGTAGGATTCCAGATTCCACCCAGGCTACCAACTTGTGCCCTGTGCTGTCAACATCTCACATCCTAAAGGCTACCAGACTAGTGGAGCGTCCTTCCTCTTCACACTCTCCCCTGGGCCCAGAGATTAAGGTTCCTTCTCTTCTCCCAAACTCAAAACGTTCCTGAGTAATGTACCCTTTGAGCTTGCTCAGCTTCCAGGAACTCCAGGGGCAGGCTGTGCTTGCAATGAGCATGTGCAACTTTGGGGCTTCATAGCAGCCCGGATTGGTATGAGGACAGCCACTGCTGTCTGCCTTGGGGGCAAGAGAGTTAACTTTTTTTTTTTTTTTTTTTTTTTTTTTTGCCGGAATTCCAACATCATGTGATGTGCTAAGAAAGAGTTCTATGGAGGATAGCAGCCATCAATTACATATCCGATCTCAGGTGGGGAAAGAGCTGATTGTTGATGCCCCTGGAGGGATACAGTTCCTCAGAAAATGAAGTCTGTCTGAGATAAATGTGCTTATTTACACCAGCTTCTAGCCTGGCTGAGGCCCGCCCATGGTCTGCAGCCAGGCATCTGAGCAACGGGGGTGAGTTCCAGAGTGCAGCTTCTTGCCGACTTGGGGATTTACAAGCTTCCTGGACAGGCTGAGCAGCCTCGGTTTTGAGGCCAGCAGCTGGAGCCAGGAGATTGGCCAAGGTTTTCTCAGAGGCTTTGCAAGCAGTTGGGTCCTTGGGGAAAATGCCTTTGAAACACAGGGGTGTTATCTCATCTCCCATCTCCTCTAGAGCCAAAGCCAAACAGAGCATTTTCCTAACAGAGGGGAGCTGGGAACCATGGGGGTGGGAGTCAGAATGCGAAAATGAAGCATTATTCTCAAAAGGTCATCTCTCTCTTTCTGCCTTCAAAAGACCCAAATGATCATTTTGTGTTGAAGCCAATCTGCTTTTTCAAAGAACCGAAGAAAGAAAAAGATATTTTTTTCCAGGTCTAATTACAAAAGCCATAGGCTGGAAAGATATGGAGAAAATATCTCCTGGCTCTGCTTCTAATATAAATGTACACCTGAGCCCATGGGCAGGCATCCTCTGATGAATAACCCCTGTGGGAAACTGTCAGCAGCCCAGCCTTCTCAAGACCCCTCCAGCCCCAGCCTAGTTACTTCCCCATTGCCTGAGTTAAAATCCAGTTCTTCCATTTAGCCTTCTTGGGAACTACTAAGTGGCCAAGAGACTAAAAGAGCCAGTGAATTGGGTCCTTCTGGAATCTTAGAGGAAGCAGGATGAAGGTCTCTCGCCCAAGAGCACCCAGTCGGGTTGTCTTCCTAAGCTGCCTGTCAGTTTTCTTGCTCTAACCAAGTAAAACAGTGAGGAACCAAGTAAAACAGTGAGTGTCCCTCCATGTCCTGTTTCAAGTAAGTGCCAAGTTGGGGACTGGAAGAAGCCTCTGTTCCCTCCTCCACCTATCAAAACTACAAATCTCCTGTTCCCCAGGGTGAGGCAGAGGTGGCTGGGTGGTGGGCAGGGAGCAAAACTTCTGGCAGGAATGCTGGCCTCCAAGAGCCCCTCCAGCTCCGGTCAGCTATGAGTTGTGAAGGCAGGGCGTGGGGGGACCCTGTCTCCTGCTGGAAACCTCTTCTCACTTCCTAGGTACTCACAGCCCTGACTGCTCAAGATGACATTTTCTAAACACTGGAGCCAGAGATAAGGAACAGATGGGGAGGGAGAAGGCTGGAAAGCCTGGGAAAGGAGCTGGGCCCAGGAAGGACAGCAGTCTCCCTGCTTTACACTGCACAGAGCTGGGGGCTCAACACAGTGGCTAAGGCCTGACCCTTTGGCCCACTGGTCAGAACATGCACACCCCTGAGTGGTCCATTGCAGGTTCCCTCAGGCCCCTGACAGCTCCCACATGGCCCAGAGAGGGAGTGTGGCAGAGCTGACCCTATTGCCAGGTTGAATGAAGCACTGTGCCTAGACCTGGCTGGCACAGGCCTTTGGGCACTTTCTGTAATGATTATCTGCAGAAAGAACTAAGCTCTGTACAACTCCTCTGGAAGTGAACTGAGTAGCTGGGATCAGGTCCCCAGGGATGGAATTTCAGAGGCAGCAAGGACAACCAGTTGTCCCTCAAAGTAAACACAGAGGGACTTGGTTAGGTGCAGGCAACTTACATGGAACAATGTGGAGAAGCGGAGCTCTACCTGTCATGCTGCTCAGGATCACAATAGCAATAACAGAGGTGCCACCAGTTCGCAGAGGAAGGGGAGGCTCTTCTGTCAGGGGCTCTGGAGAGTGGCTTTCAAGGTCACTTTTGGGGTTCCTTGGATCTCAAAAAAATTATCAGACTAGCCTGGTGTGAGTCTCTGCATCCCAAAGCCCTTGAAAAGTACATCTGACCCCTCTTGAATGCCCACTTATGTAGGCAAATAGCTGGTGCCAGGATGATGGGCTTCCAGGGAGACCCTTCTACCTCGCACATTCCAGGATGATCTCTGGTTCCCCTCTCAGCCTGGACAGAATGAAATACAGCATCCCACCACCACCCAGCTCAGCCATGCTGCTATCTTGGGGCAGAAACCTTGAAAGGAATCCCAGCTCCAGCCAAGAAAAACATGAGCCAAGTCAGGCTAAGCCAGGTGGCTTTTCTCTCCCCACCTTCCACCCCCACTTCCCCAACTCTGGAGCCAATGAATTGTTTGGGTAACCCCAGACCCCACTCCCTCACAGCCTACAGCCATCAAAGGCATGCCAACAGGGCTCTAGAGCCTTGCTCTGAACTTGGGTCCCTGTCTTTGAAAGTGCAGGATGGGATGCTCTGCTCAGCCCAACTAAGGAGGGATACAACACTCACCACGGCCCTCCTGCCTCCCACCTGCCCAGTTCTTCCCTGGGCACGTTCCCTTTAGGGACAGTGATGGTACAGGAACAGCACTGGATCCCTACCCCATGCATAAAGGAAGACATTTCCTGATCTCTTGCCACCCAGCCAGGGCCTCTAATATCCCACCAGTTTAGCCCCAGACTGAAATGTTGATATGAAAAGCTGCTCCTGCCATTGCTCTTGGACTATATTGAAAATTCTGCATTCTCTGGCTCAAATGCTTCTCCACTCTCCTCCAGATGAACAGCATGAAGTCCCCCACCCAGGGGCCCAGGAGCTCATGGTTTTGATCATTTTAGTATGGTATAGCCTAAGTGTTTCACCTATGCAGATTAATATTTCCTAGCAGCCACATCTTGTAAAAAGTATAAAGAAAAATGTGCATTTAGTTTTAGTAATATTTCACTCAACCCAATATGTTTATATTAATGCAAATAAATATTATTGTTTTAACTCTTAATTCATATAAAAATTAATGAGATTTTTTTTCATTTATTTTTTTAGAGTGAGTGTATGAGTCTCTGAAGACTGCTATAACAAATGACCAAAACCTAGGTGAGTTACAAAAGTGTCTATCTCATTGTTCTGGAGGCTGGAAGTTAGAAATCAAGGTGTGAGCAGGGCTGTGCTCCCTCTGAAGTCTCAGCAGAAGCAGCCTCAGGCCTCCTCCTAGCTTCTGCTGTTGCTACAATCCATGGCATTCCTCTGGTTGTCACTCGGTCCCCCCAGTGCCTGCCTCTATCATCCCATGGCTTTCCTCCTTCTGAGCATCTACCTTCACAAGGCCTTCTTAGAAGGACACCAGTTGCTGGATTGATAACCCAACCCAGTCCAGTAAAATCCCATCCCAACCAATTACACCTGCAAAGACCCTTTTTCCAAATAAGGTGTGACCTTATTTGGAATGTGTTCTGAGGTTCCAGAGGGGCTTAGCTCAACCAGGTACACTGTTAGAACCAGCTTTGATCTGGGGTGAAGCCAGTAACCTCTCACACATCTGATTCTTGGCTCCAAGACTCTCTGTCATTTATTCTCCTATTGCCTTTGTCCCTTTACTTCCATTTTGTGGGCTTCAGGGTAGGACCAATGTAAAAAGAAGTGAGATTAATTTTAATAACATATATTTTATTTAGCCCCAATATAACTCAAAAATTATTGTAAGGGTAAAAGAAATTGAAGTTAAAGTGTAAAAGTTAAAGTGTAAAAGACCGGGCATTGTAAAGTTTCTAAGCTGCAAGGCCTGAGTTAAAAAGTAAAGGACCAGGTATTGTTAAGTTCCTCTGCTATCCCCCAAACCTGAAATTCCTGTAGCTGTTAGGACAATACCCGAACTGCCCAGTACATATTCCCACTGACTCTCTGGTTGTTTAATAACCTAGGACCCTGTGTAGCCTGGCACGTAGGCATTCAGGCCCCAAAACCAATCAGTTTGAATGTGTACCCCGCTTAGGAGTGACCAGTCACCCCCGCCCAATCTGTTCCCGCCAATGGATGTACTAATCAAGTCTAAGAATTGTTGTTCAATTTTCCCATGCCTCATGATGATTTGTTCTGATGTATGCAAAGCCCCCGCCCTCCTCAAAAAGTCTACTTAAGTACTGCTTAACCTCGGCTCTGGGCTCTGGGCTGCTCTCCCTTCTTGAGTGAGCATGGAGCCTCAGCGCGCTGAATTAGATCCTCAATAAACCCCTTTTGCTATTGCATGAGTTGGTCACTTGGTGGTCTCTTCCTCTGACGTTTCGCTGGACCCTTACATTATCATATCAACATGTAACCACTATAGAAAATTATGAATGATCTACTTTTACACTCTTTTTCCATACTAAGCCTTCAAAGTCCCTTATTTTTTGACCCTTAGAGCCCATCCCAATTCAGAATGGCCACATATGAAATGCTCAGCAGCCACATGTGGCTAGTGGCTACCTTACTGAACAGCACCGCTCACCAAGTTAGAAAAAAGTGGGGCAAGTTTTCTGATGATGTTGGGGACACTCCTGGGGAGGCCAGTGGGTCCCAGGGGGTGGCATCTACCCAACAATTTCACCACACCACCTCCAGGGCCCCTCTGTATTATTTGTCATCTGAGACAGATGGTTGTCCTAAGGAGTAGAGGGAGGGATTCACGTGAGACCCGCCCACAGAACTGCTGTAACAAACCAGAAAGTGGTTTTGTTCACACATAAGAAAGATGCTAAGCAGGTGGCTCCTCTCTCATCTGTACCTGTAGACCCGTCTCCCCGCCCCCCCGGTCCCTAGGCAGCAACTGTAAGGCACCTGCCTCCCCAGCAGACAGAGACCCCTTGCTGGAGGTGACAGCTAGCCTCACTGTCTGCAGTGTGGGATGTATGTGTGGCCACCCGCCTGGGGACCAGCTCTTTTCTACACGTCCCTCGCAGACCTGGTCACTTTACACTGACATCTTTTCCCTTCAGATATAGCCAGCCTGAGGCCCATTCTGTCCCTTTTGGGGATGACTTTGCCTCTGTCTGCTTTGATTTCAGTGTGTCGGTTTCATGATTAAACTCCAAAGAACAGCCTCGTTCCTCCAGGGAATGGGCTTCTGGAGGAATGCCTGCAAGTCTTTATTCTCCTGGACCCTGCTGGACATCTTCTGTGTTTTTCTGAGAAAACCAGAAATAACCAGAACCCAACCCTGGCAGCTGGACCCCAGACATGTCTTAGCCAGCCCTCAGGCTCTGGGACCTGCATGCAAGAGAGGTGTAGCCCCCACACAGGAGATGCATTCTGGGAGAGGGACAGAAGCATCTCCACCCGCCTGCCTGTCCTCAGGCCTGAAGACAGTGTTCCTGAGCCAGGGCAGCAGGATGACAGATTGTGCTTGCACTCTGGATCAAGAAGTCACTGGATGGAAAATGAAGTAGGGAGAAGGAAGGAGCACGGGGGACCAGGAGTCTCTGATGTTCGTCCAGAGCTACCGCCAGTTCCTTAAAGCTGCAAATGACATGAATCAATCTCTCTCTCTGCATCTCTCCCTCTCCCATCTTGAGAGCCTTCCAATTTTTTTTTTCCTCTGCATGGACCTCACAAAAAAATGACTCAGCCTTACATAAGAGATGGGAATCAGAGGGGGACCAAGAGCGAGATGACTCATTGCCTTGAAATTTCCAGTGGGTTACACATGTTTTCTTAGATGATTTTTAAAAAATTTATCTTTAATGGTTGTCAAAAAAAAATTGGTCTGGGAAGCAGATTGGGGTGAAGATACTGCATCAGAGCAGGAAGAATATTTAGAATGAGTAGGACAGGGGAGGAGGCTGAGGGCAGGGTTTGTCAAGTCATGCCTTAGAAACTTCAACTGAGCATCCAGCAAGACCAGAGTTGACCCCACACCCAAAGCCCAGGCAAACTTTGTCGCAGGCTGTTGTCTGTTCTTTGGGCCCAGTCATCTCCCCTAAGAATCATTTATTCTTCCTCTAAAATATCCTGGAGCCCCACTTCCATCCCCCCTGTGAAAAGGGTATTTCAGGTTCAACCATCTGGCCTTTCTTTGAGTTTCACACTTTCTGGCACCCTTGCATGTTAATAAATTTGTGTGCTTGTACCCTGTTTATCTATCTCTTGTTGACTTGTTTCAGCAGACTCGATTATCTGATTTTCAGAGGGTGAAAGGAAAGTGCCCTTAACCACTATACCTCATTAGCCCAACCCTCTAGTTAATGTTCACATTTTTATCAGTGATTTTCAAAGGATGATAAAGCAAGAACCATCTTTGTTTATCCTTTCTTTCTGTTCAGAAGAGCTCTGTAGTTTTTAGGGTATTGTTTCCTAAAGTCTATTCCATGAATCTCAAAGTTTCATGAGATGTTAATCAGTGTTATGTATTTTTTTTTAAGTCTAATCAGTTGGGGGAAATACTAGATTTTAAAGATGAACATGCTTTTTTATTACTTGATTCTAAGACTCTTCTGGAGGATACCAAGTGGTATATCAGGACCCAGACTTTAGAAAATTCTGCCTTTGTTAGGCTCAGCCTAACAGAGGTTCTCACCATCCTGTTACCGGGGTTGTTAGATAGAAAGGTCTATAAAGCAAACAGCAGCTGATGTCATGCTTGAAGACAAGGCTCTTCTGATGGTGATTCCTTACCATGGACTCTACATTCAGCAAGCCAGCTGGTTGTACTTTTCAGGTGAGCGCCAAGGTCTTAAGAGAGCTTTCCTGGTCCCCAGAAGTCCCTCTGAATGATGACGCTGTAGCCCTTGGGCAAGTGCCACTCAAAATAAGTCAGGAAAGTCAAAGCTTTCCATGTGAAAGGTGGTCACAAACAGTATTTAAATCATCTCAGCATTCTAGCATCATGTAGCTTTTAAATGATTCCTACCACATAAATACAACAGGAGTGATTTGTTTTGATGTCACAAGAACATGAAATATATCCCCCTGCATCCCCACAAAACTGCACCTTTGTATCAGACCCCATGTGTGAGACTTGGAGTGATCACCCTCTGGAAACTGTGACATCCCACTTCATCAGGCTCATCAGTGAGCAACTGGCCTCAACCACTGGACTTCGATACCTAGAAACTGACAGCCACTTTGAGAGCTTGGGCCACGGCAGGGCTGCACTCCACAGCCTCCCCGAAGCTCAGGCTTCAACAGGTCTGCACACTCTTATCTCTGAACATTGAAGTCTCACCCTCCAGCACAGGAACCACGCTCCAGCATGAGGGGACTTCATGAGTCCTCATCGAGTTCCCCGCTGTTGGATCCTGTTTCTGCCAAGAGCTGCTCATATAAAAGAACAGCTCAAGCTTTAATTAGACTTTGATTTCCACAGAGGCCTGCTTCCATCCTAACTGAGCAACTAATAGTTTTGGAACTCACTGATGAATGTGTCTAATGTACCTTGTCTATTGAGGGAAACTAAGGAAAACTCGTCTTTGCTTGGCAATAAATCATGCGATTTGCAAAAATCTCCCTTCATTGGCTCCTTTTTCTAACCATACACAACAACTGAGTTCTGCGAGATGAAGGAGAAAGGAATTGAGTTGAAAAATTTCTCTAATGAACCATAAATGCCATGAATATTCAACAACAGGAACATGATCAAATAAAAAAAAGCACACTGCTTCCAAATACTACGAGACTACACACGGAAACATCATCATGACATAATAGGAGAAAAGAGGCCACATCGCAAAACGGGGCCATTGTTATTTTACAAGATGGTGGTGGAGTATCCCAGAGAGA
The DNA here is from genome assembly GCF_048772815.1 of Callospermophilus lateralis. Taxonomy (NCBI): domain Eukaryota; kingdom Metazoa; phylum Chordata; class Mammalia; order Rodentia; family Sciuridae; genus Callospermophilus; species Callospermophilus lateralis. The sequence goes on from NC_135318.1 coordinate 37,021,056, forward strand.
GCCTCCATCTGGCCTGGTACCAGGAAACCTCTTCAGTTTTTTATCTTTTGGTACCAGGGATTGAACCCAGGGGGGCTTAACCACTGAACCACAGCCCCAGCCCTTTTTTTTTTTTTTTTTTTTTTTTTTTTAGTGACAGGGCCTCATTCAGTGGTTGAGGCTGGCTTTGAATTTACAATCCTCCTTCCTCAGCCTTCCAAGCCCCTGGGATTACAAAGAGACCACGGGCCTTCTTTAGATGTGAAATGTAAAGCCCCCAAGGGATGGCCTTGGCAGACTGAAAGGAAACACAAAACATGGGAGGGGGGTCCTACAGAGTTGCACAATACAAAAGAACTAGCAGGAATGTGCACATTGGGGCTGGGGGGAGCTGCCAAGTGGGGCCTTCACTGATATCTGTGTAAAGAAATTGCCTTGGAGGATGCCCCAGCAGAGGACCTTAGAGGTGAGGAATATTCCGTCTAATCCTGTGCTACATTGTCACATGAGTCATCCCCTTCTCCAGCCTCATGCCTTTAGTAAGTGACCAGGGCAAAGTTTTCCCTTGCAGGGAGCCAACCAGGAGTGGCTCCGCCCCCACCTTGCAGAAATCCTCACAACGGTTGGATCTTTCGCCAGTAGAAAACCATTCTCTCAAAATGGACCCTGTGAACTGTGAGTTGTATAAGGAAACTATTTACAAAGGTTTGGGAAAGCTGTGGGGAAACCACAGAGGTCCATAGGACCTAGAGGCTGGGGACAGATCCCCACCAGAACCTCCACTGGAGCATATGGGAAGAGAACAGGTTGCTAGCTGCTGGCCATAGTTGTGGGGGCTGAGTTATTTCCCCAGATCCATACGGTGAAGCCTTAATCCCCAGCACTTTACAATGTGACTATTTGGAGACAGAGCCTTTACAAAGGTGGTTAGGTGAAGGTGTCCAATCTGACTGGTGTCCTTATAAAGAGAGGAGATCTGGACACACAAAGAGACACCAATGTCAGTCTCCCTCTCTCCCTCTCCCTCTCCCTCTCTCTGTCTCTTTCATATGCGCATGTACACACACACACACACACACAAAGGTGATGTAAGAAGTCAGCCATCTGCAAGCCAAGGAGAGATCTCAGAAGAAATTAATCCCACTGATACCTCGATCTTGCGCTTCCAGCCTCCAGAACTGTGTGAGATAGTGACTATCACACAAGCCCCCAGTCTGTGGCCCTCTGTTATGGCGGCACTAGCTGACAGACGTGAGTATCCAATCTCCCCCTCCCCCTCCCTCATTGCCCTTGTCTGTCCACATTGGTTAAGCCCCATCACAAGCCAGAGGACATGGGAGTGAGTAGGTACAGTCCATAAGGGTCAGCCTCTGAGGTCCAGAGCAGGCAGAAGGTAGAGAGAGGACCAGATGGGGCAGACAGGTATCTGCATACCTGGGAGGGGCTTTGAGACAATTTAATGCAGCACAGGAGGGACAACCCAGGCTTTTGACACCAGGTTTACAAATAGGACACAGGACGGCTTGGTGAAAGCAGGCCATCACTCAGTCCAAGACTGGAAGAAAATAGGAACAATGACAATGGCTGGTAGGATTGTGGCAGATCCCACCACCATACACACACACACACACACACACACACACACGCACACACACACACACGCACACACACACTTTTCTTTACCAACATGGTGATGCTGTTTTTAGAGCTGAAGAGGCCATCAGCGGCAGACTTTTCTACAGCTTGGGCAACAGCTCTGGGGGCAGGCAAGCTACAGGGGCAGAAGGGTGGTGATGAGGGCAGGTGGCTTCCCAGGGATATTTTCAGCCCAGCAGAAGAGAGGTACCCAAGCCTTCTGTGCACACTGGCCACTGGGTTCTCTCATAAAGTGACCTCTTGGGTGTGCTGGGTGATACCCCTAACCCTGGACCCCATCTCAACAGAGGGATAGTGCCCAGAGCATAGTTCAGTGAGTTAAAAAAAAAAAAAGAAAAAAAAAAGCTTGGGAGCTGCCCTAAGTGCCCCCAGCCCTCGCTTCTTCCCCAGAGTCCTGGGACCTGCCCTCCATTTCTCAGTGTTCCTGCCTGAGGTCCCCAGGCCCCATGATTTCCTGCCTACTGGGTGAGACAAGGGAGGCCACAAGCTGTCTGCCCTGGCCATCCTCCCTCTGCACAGCTGGAGCCCTTGTCTGAGTGCCCCACCATAGCCAGCCAGCCTGCCCTCAGACACAGCTGCTCAGCCCCAGGCTCTCCCAGCCTTAGTCTTCCAGCCTAGGAGGTGCTGGTTGTCCCCATCTGTTCTCATGGGGACCTCAGGCAGGGAAAGATGGGGAGGTTTAAAAATACAAATCTCTGTGGGGACACATGCTCAGTAGCTCCCCAAACCTCCCCAACCTCTAGGAATCCATCAAATGGAAACTTTAGCACAAGACCATCCACCTCACAAGGCCATTGAGAGTGAAGAAAGAGAATGAGGCCTGGGGTCAGAAGTCATGGCAGGCAGGCAGAGCTGATGAACGAGGAGGAGAGATGTGTAGCCCTCAACACAACCAGATTACAGAGACCCCTGGGAGGTCTGATCATTGTGTGCAACGACACGTGTCTGGTCTGAATGCTCTCCCTGTGTCACCTCCTCTAACACTCCTGGCCACTCTGAGATGCTGTGATTCTCTCCACTGTGTAGATGAGGAAACTGGTTCACAGAGGGGTCACATAGCTAACCTCCAGCCACACAAATAATAATGGTGCTGGACCTATGGCTCCCAGGGGAGTGCTTTATTGCCTGCAGCAAAACACGATCTGTTACCATGAACAAGATGAAGCTCTCATGAGAACCACAGGACAGGTCATGTGAAGTTCAAGAGCTCTCTGCCCTCTCCTGATGAGTTCCACCTCTATCCACAAGCTGATAGAGAGCAGGTCTTTCTCACCTCACTGGGGCCCAGCTGGTCTCAGCGCTCCTGCAACCCTATCTGCCCCAGAGTATCCCACTTGCAAATTTAGCCTGAGCTCCCCAGAAGGAATTAATTGTGGGTAACAGTAGAGACTGTACATTTCTGACCTCCATGGGGGCTGTTTGAGTTGAGCTTTTTGGCCTGCAGGATCCGAACAGAAGCCCACCTGTCCAGGGTGCATTGGTCAAACACAAGGCACAAGGTGGGAGTCCTCTGGGGCAGATAGGTACCCCTCCCTGATCAGTGCTGCACCCCTTCCCCAGCATGCTACATGGAAAAGGAATGCCTTCTCAATGGTTCCTGCTTTCTGGCTTAGGAACAAAGCAGAGGAGGGTGCAATCTTCTTCCTCTTCTTAGCACCAGAAAGTTCCCTATGTTAATCAGTCCCACATTATGCAGCCTGCCCCCCCCAGTCAAAGAGCTGAGCTGTGAGAATCCATTGTCCCTCCTTGGGAAGCCAAAGGACTCCAGCCAGGATCCGTAGAGTTCTCAGTCCACATCTTATATACATCCAGGGAGCACAGGACATTCCCAGGCAAACAAGACAGTGGGTACTTAATGCCTCACTAATGTTGACCAACATGGGCTTGCCTGAAAAAGAACTCATAATTCCAATTAATAGCATATAATGATGTGAAGCACCCATAAAACAAGCAGCAAGGGACATTTGTCTAATAGGCACTTCCTAAGATTCTTTTTTGTTTTTAATCTTTTCCTATGCATTATCTTTTTAATTTATTCTATTTAGTTATACATGGCAGTAGAATGCATTTTGACACAGTGTACACAAATGGAGCACAACTTCTTCCTCTGGCTGAACATGGTGCAGAGTCACGGGTAGTGTAATCATACATGTAGATGGGGTAATAATGTCAGTCTCATGCTGCCGTCCTTCCCATCCCCATACCCCCTCTCCTCTCCTCACTCCCCACTGCACAATCCAAAGTTCCTTCATTCTTCCCTACTCCCCCTCTCCTATGCATTATTGTTATACATTATAATGGGGTTCAGTTTGCCTAAGATCTTTTTCTGTTGGCCTGAGACAAGAAAACACATACCATAAGGAGAAAACAGCATGAGTCTTGGTCAGAAAGGCCAAGTGGTCGTTATGTGAGCCCCCTTGCCTGGCCATCCCAGGGACGTATTGCACGGGGAAGGAAAGTCTTGCTACTTGGACAGTTAAGAGAGAATGACACCTCAGAGGCCCAGCCGGCAGCTATGGGGACCCTTTTAGATGGAACCACAGAACATGCTTTTCCTGCCCTTTTTTCAGTGAACAAGAAAGAGTAGGGACACTTTAAGCTGCCACCAATAGAAAAAACAGATTCCATGTAGCCTAGACAGCAAGACAGTCATTATCTCACACAACAAGAAATGCAAGGCAGACCAGCTCCAGCGATTTAGCTTCAGGTTAATTTGGCAGCTCGGGGTGACATCACCAGGGACACAGGTTCTTCCCACTACTCTGCTCCGCTGTCCTTGGTGCTGTTGCCAACCTCAGGCCGGCAGTTGTCTGCCTACAGTGGTTCCATGCACCATACCCAGAGGTTTAAAGGGCCATTTCCTCCGGAGAGAGAAAGCCTCACCTGAGCACCCTGCTGGTCTCCAGCATGGCTGTGTTGGGGTCCTGGAAACGTTAAGAGGTGGGGCTACTGGAAGGTAGATAAGCCACTGGAGGTGCTGCTTTCAGGAGGGATTAAGGTAGTTCTCATGGGACTCAGCGAATTCATGTGAGACTGAGTTGTCATACAAATAGCAAGTCTGGCCTCTCTCCATTTTCTGGTTTGCGGCCTTCACCATGTGATTCATTCCATATATATTCTCACCAGTGAGATGCCATCTGCTCTGAGGCCTTCGTCAAAGGCCAAACTGATGGGGCTGCCCAGTTTTGGACTTTCAGCCTCCAAAGTATGAGCTAAAAAAATCTCTTTTTTAAAACAAAGTATCCCCTTCAGTGGATGCATGGATTTAACAATGTGGCATATACATACAATGGAATTTTACTCAGCAATAAAAGAGAATAAAATCATGGCATTTGCAGGTAAATGGATGGCTTTGGAGAAGATAATGCTAAGTGAAGTTAGCCAATCCCCAAAAAAACAAATGCCAAATGTTTTCTCTGATATAAGGAGGCTGATTCATGGTGGGGTAGGGACAGGGAGCATGGGAGGAATAGACGAATTCTAGGTAGGGCAGAAGGGTGGGAGGGGAAGGGAGGGGGCAGGGGATTAGCAAGGATGGTGGAAAGTACATGTATGAAGACACAAATTGGTGTCAACATACTTTATATACACCAGAGATATGAAAAAGTGTGGTGTATATGTGTAATAAGAATTGTAATGCATTCCGCTGTCATTTATTTTTTTAAAAAATCAATTAAAAAAATAAAATAAAAGATATTTTTCAATAAAAAAACAAAGTATCCAACCTCTGATAATTTGTTATAGCAACAGAAAACAGACTAACACACACCCCTTATAAACTTCCTATTATATCTCACAGGCCAGAGTTGGGTTATGTAACCATGCCAATCACAGGCAAGAAAAATGGGACCACTGTGATTGGCTTGAGCCAATCAGCATCGACCTTGAAGGGCTAGGGATGGCTCCAGCTGTGCTGAAGCCCAGGGATGGCTGGGAGAAGGTGGATGCCTGAACAAAATCAGGCTCTATTAGTGAGAAGATAGTAAACTCTGGCTGAGCAGGCCGACCCTGGTGTTGGCTTATACCAGGCACCAGATCCACTAGTCATTTCCTAAAAGGTACAGAGCTTTAAGTACAGAGCTGGAACACAAATCCAGGAAGAGAACAAGGATGCTAAACATAAATTAGGGACAACACAGTTGTTATGTGAGCCCCCCTTGATGGAGGGATCTCTTCTTCTGGGGAACTAGCTATTCTGTCATCCTGAAGGTGAAGGGACACAGCAATAGCTTTCTGAGTCGGAGACCCCACACACTTGGTTGTGACCCCAAGGAATCTTGCCTCTGCCAACATCCAGTCAGCCTGGCGATCACATCACAGCTGCATTTTTCCACCTCTCCGTACAAAATAACTCCCCCAAATTTGACAGTTTTTCCTCTGTCCACATTTGATTTATGACTGCAATTACAAGCTTGCCTTCACACAGTCTTCGTGCCAGCAGATGTCTTTTACAAGTCAGCAGTGCGCCATCCCAGCTGCTCACTCAAATCCCCAGCATGTTTACTATGGAGGACGCTTCTCTCCACACTCTCAGAGATGCCAGGCCCGACCCCTGTCCTACAACTTGGCTGGGCCAGGACTGCCTGGGGTGTATCAGAGTGGGCAAGAGGTTAATGCTCTGTTTCAACAGAGGCCCTGAAAGACAGGAGAGACCACTCCCTCCACCCAAAACCCATCTGGATGACTCTAACAGCACCATTTGCAATTGGAAAGTGACTTGCCCTCCCAGAGCTTCCTCTCAAATGAGATATTTGCCATGTTTCAGCAGAGATTCCCGTCCCTTAAGAAAGACCAACCTTGGGCCACATTTGATTATTACTCCAGTTTTACTTCTGCCTGTTTTTACTACTCTGTCCTAAAAGAACTGCTAGAGGGTCAACAGCTCTGTGTTCAAATCCGGGCTCTACTCCTTGAAAAAGTTAATTCTGCCTGAGAGCTGCCTGCCAGGGAACAGACTCGGCTTCACCTTGTCTGAACCCAGGTGGGCTTGGGTGGGGGAAGAAGATAGTACAAGAAAGAGATGGCTAGGGCTACCTGCAGACCAAGGGAGAGGGACTCCCATAGCAAAATACCTGCTCTGAGGCAGAGGCTCCCTGGGCCTTTCCCCTGTGGACCTGGCAAAGCAGGCGAGGCTGAGGAGTCAGTCCCACACTCCGCCTGGCTTTGGCATGTTTGGAGAGTGGTCATGCCCAAGTGCACTGGGTTTTAAATAGGCACCGTGATCCTGCCCACTAGCACAGGGACCTGCGTGACATCTGCAGTTTGGCTCAGGAGGAGAGCAGGCCCACACATTGGGACACCTCTGCTTTCTGGTGTTTCCCTTTGCTCACCTGAGGCCCAGGTGTGTTCTCAGGAGGAAGAGGCTCTTTAGTCCAAGGCTCTGGGGCCTGAGTAGCTGAGAAGAAATGTGGCCTGGAGCTGCTTCCTAGGCTTGGGGGCCAAGCCCCAGAGAGAGACAAGCTACTCCGGTTTGTATTTGGGTCTCCTGCAAGTTTGCCTTCGTTAAACTCTTCTTATGATTGGTTGAGGCTAGGAAAGATTTGAGTAGTTCTGGACATCTGGCCTAAGGGCCATCCTAAGGCCATCTTAGTGTCACCCCCAACACTGAGAGTACATGGGGGCAGCTACACTGAAGAGAAGGGAAGGGCAGGCAGGGAAGAAGGGGACCACCTTGGGGGTCAGTGGTTTCCCTGATGAGCAGCCACTGACCCCAAAGCAGTTAATTAGTAAAGAAGACAAGATCAAGAAAAATGGAGCCACTGGGGGTTGGAGGACAGATGATAGAGAGGGGAACAGGGCAGGAGAAAGGATGCGTCTTGTGCTGATGGAGCCAACAGCACAGGACTTAGACCAGGTCTTCCCACGTCCTGTCACGCAAGCTCTGACAATACCAGGGAAGCTCCTGACAGGCTGCCTGCGGGTCACACAGAAGACCAGAACCTGGCTTCAGACCCCTGGTCTTTAAGGTGAGGCTGGGTTAGCCAAGGCCAAGGTCCAGCTGGCCGGTGGAAATGTGGGATACTGGGGATGCAACGGAGGAAGCACAGACTAAGCAGCCAGTGATGGGTGACTGGCAGGGCGGAGGGGCGGACCGGGCTCCAAGGGGAGAAGGGAGGGCACGTTGGCCTCCGGGAACATGGTGTGCTCAGGAAACAGCACTTCCTGTTCTGAGAGCTGGCTTCTTGCCTCTGACAGACTTCCTGACTCCCAATGGTAGGGCTGTCATGCTGCGCTCTCCTTGAGCAGAGTGTGGGGAGTGGGTGGGGGGTGCCACCTGTGTGGAAGCCTCCTGTGTGTTGGCACCATGCTGTGCAGCATCACCCTGACCCCCTGGGAGCAGAAGCTGCTGTCCCCTCATACATGAGAAGGTGAGAGCAGAGGCTGAGACTTACTTCAGAGCGCCCCAGCTCAGGGCTGCCTCCCACAGTGGGCAGCAGAGTCTGGAACTGTAATAGAAGGGACCTGCCATCTTGTGCCAGTAGAGTCACTAATTTCCTGGGTGTGCTACAGCGGGGCCTGTCATTTTTTTTTTTGGGGGGGGGGCATGCAGGGGAGATTCTCAATTTCCTTGCCTATAAACGAGGATGTTGGATTGCAGAGGCTCCTTTTGACTTCAGGGTTCTAGAATTCCCCTTTTGGTGCCATGTTAGTGGTTTCCCACGTCTCTCTACACTGGGTTTCTATTTGGGTCTCCTGCATGCACCCCTGGTCAGAAAGAGCAGCAGTTCTTCTCTGTAAATCAGGACCTACCCGAGCAGAGCCTCTGCCTTCTCTATGGTGGAATCTCCTTCTGCCTCCGACTCAACTGACATTGACCAGGCCATCCCGGGAGCCTGGCTCTGTGTGGTGTCGCTCTGGTAGGCCCTGAAGACATTCCTGGTCTACTAGAGGAGATAATAAAGCCCCACGGAGAACGGGTCAGGGAAGGGGACAAGTCACCTATCAGAGGAGTCAAAGAAAGTTAAACAAAGGAGATGATTCCTAAGTTGAGTTTTGAAGGATGAACAGGAGCTAAATGCACCAGCAAGGCACACAAATTCTCTAGGAAGTGGGAATAGAATGTGCAAAGGCACAAATAGAATGTTACAAGTGTGGCCCGGGGAGAAATCACAGGGTAGGAAACGGGATGACATGGAGTGGGGAGGAAGTCCAGGGAGGTGGCTGAGCCGAGTCGGGAAAAGCATCAAGACTTCCCTGAGCACTGGCCCTTCCTCCGAGCACTTTCCTGGTGGGAGAGTCTGTGACCCCAACCCACCCAACCTGATTTAGAACAGCTTCTAGGTCCCCCAAACCTTCCCCCTTTCTTCTCTTACAGGTCCAGGGTCCTCTTTCCCCTCTAAGAGACAGGGTGTTGGTCTGGGAGAGACAATGTTCCCACCAAAGATGGGCCAATACAGCAACTCCCAGCCCGGAGCTTTCCTTGGCCTGTGCCTCCCTTTAGACCTGTGGTTCTCCACGGAGGGCAGTTCTGGTACACTCTTGAGGTGTTTTGGTGCCTGTGACAGAGGAGCTCTGGCATCGAATGGGTAGAAGCTGGGGGCAGGGTGTGGGGGGAGGGTCTGCTGTGCATCTCAAATGTACAGGATGCCCCCCCCTGGCTACACCAGAGAATTCCCCAGCCCAAAATGTCAGTAGTGCCAAGGCTGAGAAACGTGTGCCTTTGCCACTGCTCAGAAAGAGAAGCTGTGACCTCCCAGTGTCCCCCGCTCCAGGGGGCCAGTGGACCAGGTGATATTTTTCTTCTTAGGAATGTCCAGCCTGTTCAGAGGCCTCTGAAGGGTGGCAGTGAGGCCCAGTGAGGCAGCCTCTGTCGGGGGCAGCCAGGGACTCACCCTCCTCTGGTCTCACTCAGGGTGTTCTAGTCCCCCTGGGGCTCTGCAAATTATTTGTTTATAGATCAATGGGGCCTGCATTTGTTGTCATTTTCCACCCCTGCCTCCCTCCCGGCTCCCTCCCTCCACTGTCTAGAGAGGCCTCCTTCCCTCTCTCTTTCTCTCCTCCTTCCCACTCATTCTTTCCTGCGGCCCATGTCCTGCCATCCCTCACACCCAGAAGCCCTGCTCAGGTGGCCTCCCAATCTCAGATCCCATGAGTCTCTCTCTGCCTGCCGGGCTCCTCCTCCCTCTCCCCAGACTTCCTAATCCCGGGGATCCAGGACTCAAGGCCCAGAACCCCCTCAGCACCCAACCCCCACTTTGGCACTCTTCTGTGAATTAGGGACTCCATGGCTCTTACAGAGACTTACCATGGTTGGCTCAGTCCCAGTCAGAGCACCGTGGTGCACTCTGGGCTGATTCGGCTACAATCCAGAGGTTCCTCCCTGCCCTGTGTCCTTTGGGGAGCTCCTTCCCTCTCTGTGCCCGCTGCCCATTCTGTAAATGAGGTGGTAACCATGGGTTCGCCCGAGGAATCAGCTGTGAAGTGCTCACAGCAAGGCCAAGCACTGGGTAAGACGCAGTGGCCCTTGCTGTTGGGTGTCTTTGAGCTTGCTTTTGAACCTGAGAATGCGAGTCCTGATCTTTGGCCCACCTGGGATCTGCTCAGGGCAGCCCCTTCCTGACTGGATCTCAGGCCAGCAACCCCACCCAAGGTGATAGTTATGCCCATTGGACAAGAGAAGTAAGAGACAGCTTTGCTGGCCAAAGCTTGCCTCCCTTCCCCCAGCCCATGCTCTGCTCTGAGGAAAAGTCACAGTCCTTTGCTCCCAAACACACAGCTAGCTAATTCTGGCCCTTGTGACTGGTCCACAGGGAAACCATGAAGCTCCCTGCCCAGTCCCTGGAGCCTATCTCTGTCCCTCATGTCACTTTCCTCTTCCCCTGGTCCCCTTCCTCTCCTCAGCAGCATCACACCCCAGCCTCACTTGTGCCTCAGAAGCACCCACAGCTTTCCGCCAGCCTCCGGAGCCTGACTCTGGGGCAGAGGCTAGGCCTGGGTTGTGGCGGTCCTTACCTTCTCCTCTGACTGTGCCGTGTGTCTGAAACTCACTTCTCAGTCTCTTGCCACAAGTCTTCACTGGCAGACACGGGACTTCTGCCCCCTGACACCAGAACTGTGATCTCTCCCCTACCTTCCATCAGTTTGACCCCAGGAAGCACTGGGTCCCTATTCTCTACCCTGCTCCTGGGCTTCCTTCCTTCCCCGCCTGCCCTCTCAAACCCCTAGCACAGCAATCTTCTTCTTGCTTCGCTTCCTTGCCTCCACTCTGTGGCTCCTGTTTTCTCCCGGAAGTTCCCTTGCAAGAGACTACCGGCTGTCAGGGCATTGACTCTAGTGCCCACTGGCTCCAGGGGAAGGGGCAGTCCAGTCTTTAGGCCACCCTTGGGTCCTTGACATCAAGCCAATGAATCTGTAGGCCAGGTTTTTGAATCATCTATTGTTAATGCTGCTTTTGTTAATTTAGCACTTTCTCATCAAAGGGCTCATTTATTCCTTGCAATAACCTGGCCTTTAGATAGGGATGAGGTTCCTCTGGGAGTGACCCTGTTGGGAGGAGTATGAAGTCCTCCTGACTCCTGCTCCCTGATGTCTCTGTCCATCCCAGCTCCTGTTTCCAACATTAATTAATTACCATGAAGATTGGAAACAGGAAGGGGGATCGGAGATGCCCTGAAGGCTTTCCTTAAAAATGTCTCAAAGGTGAGGACTATATCTCTTTCCCACTGGGCCTTGACTTCCCTTCTCCCCAGAACCCCCTCAGTATTCAATCCAGAGAATCTGAAGGAAAGAGCCTCAGTTGGTAATTTTTCTGGATGAATGACCAGGAGAGCCACGTAGGACTCATTTCCCCCCATCTGTCTCTTTCTCCCAGATAAATTCTTTTATTTGGTTCTGGGAATGGACTGACATTGGAGCCCCGGAGCCTCTCTGCTGGAAGAGAAAGTTATTGAGGGTCAGGCAGCCCAGATACAAGACAAAGGTCAAGGGATCCCTGCCATGTCTCCTTTACTGGACACTCGAAGGCAACCATGAGAATTTTGATCTGAGCTTGAGCCCAGTCCAGCCCTGCCTTTGTTCCCTGCCCACCATGATTCCTGGAGCTCGGAAGAGACTGGGGTCAGGAGAAGTAAGTGCAGAACCATCACTGCCACCAGACCTGGGCTCCTTAAAAAATATACTGTCTCCAGTGGGTCCCTCCCATCTCATCCTCCTCTGTCCACCCTCATAGGTCTGAAGCTAGGCTGTCCTTTAAGGGTGACCTTGGACCCCACCTCCTCTAGGAAGATGTCCCTGAAGCCAGCTACAGTGCTGTTTCCCTTCTTAGAAGTCCTGAGGTCAATAGATTGTACTAGATACCTTCCACAAGCCATGTCCCCTGGTTGAGAGTGGACATTAGGGCAGTCCACAAATACTCTGACCCTCTCTCCTCCTGGACATTTAAAGGGTGATTTCCTACCCATTTGATGTAGATGGGGCCATGTGTCTTACCTCTGTGACCCCTAGATTAGCCTAGGGTTCCTGGGAATACTGGATGAGCCCTCATGGCAGAGAAGGAATTCCCAGTTTTCTCACACAACTGCTGAGAAGCAGCTTCCCACAAGGATTCAAGGTCCACAGCACCCTCTTTCTGCAGTCTCCAGGCTGAGCCCAGGGCAAGGCAAAGAAGAAGGTGGGAGAGACCCAGAGGGGACAAAGGTTGGTGTCCATAAGACTGGCGATGCCACCGTGCCAGAGATGGTGGTGCACAGTGGCCCCAGATGTCTAGGACCTTTTGTGACATTTAAATTGGAAATTTCTGCTCCCTGCAGGGTATCCTCCCTCCAAAACTCCAACCTCATTCTCCCCAGATTCCGGAAAAGATGCCGGGAGCTTGGATTTGGAAAATCGTCCTCTGTTCTGCGTGCCCAGCATGGAGTGCTATGTTGAAATGTCTTTGGTAAATGCTTTCCTGAGCTGACAACCTAGATGCTGCCACCCCCATTTCCCGGACCCGGTGAGTTTCTCTAGGACCCTCCCACATCTCTCCTCCTAGGTGAATGAGCTGCTCTAACCTGGGTCGAAGGTGCAGGCCAGGCCGGGAGACCCTCCATCCAAGGATGTAAAGGGACAATGAGATGCTTGCCCTTCAGCAGCAGCACCTTAGGGCCTGCGGGCCTGTGAGTCACAGGCTATGAGTCACCAGCACCCGGTGATGGTGCTCTTCAGCGGAAGCAGGGGTACTGCAGGAGATGACTTTCTCCTCTCACCCTGGGTACGCAAGTGTGCACACACTTACGTACACGCCTGTGCTTGGGTGCCCATGTCCCAAGAGTGCATGAGGCAGCATGTACCTGGAATTCACTATTTCTTAACACAGTTGGTGCAAAAATAATTCAATCAGTAGCTTGTGTCCCAAAGACACCAGGACCAGGGGCCACGTAAGGGCGTCAGCTGCAGCTGGAACCATCCCTTGGTGGTTGCCGTGAGGACTTAGGGGCTGTCCACTCAGCAGCTCCCCTCACCCCTGTTCCCTGAGAACCACCCTCTGCCACTAACTCACTTGATTACAGCCCTGGGGACCTGAGGGCTTTATCCATACAGTGTGCCCTGCCCCTCATCTGGACATGGTTCACAAGGTCAGGAGTGGGGACAAAGCACAGACAATGGGAATGGGACTAAGATTCCTCCTCCCAGAGGAGCCCGCGGAGGATCTCTTCCTCCTCCTCCCTCCCTGCAGCTCACCCTGCTTCCCAGTCAAGTTCAGGGTGGGAGGTGGGGAGCTCCTGGAAGAGGCCTTCCTCTACTCCCCCAGGAGCCGCCTCCTCCCCCTGGGTCACCTTCCTCTGTTCTTATGGAGGTTAGTTTTGTTTGCTGTCCCCCTAGACTGAGCTCCTTTCTTGCACTCAGCAGGTGGCGTTGCCCAGAGCTGTGCTCTATGTCCCCAGGGGCTGATGACTCACTACGGGGGGGGGGGGGGGGGGGGGGTCCCACTGCCAGGGTTGACCTTGCCCCTTTCTGCTTCCTGCACAGATGGGAGGAAGGAGCCCGGGTTCACCTCGATCTCTCCTTCCTCTGTGGAAGCCTGAATTCCCCTGGCCTAGGGCAGTGAGGAAGCTGGTCAGAGGGAGGCAGGAGGGATCAGTGTTCTGCCCCAGTGGTAGTAGCCGGGGCAGCTCTCTGAGGAGCGTGGATGCTGCAAGCAGAGAGACCTTTTCTCCCTCCATTGGTTGGCATGTGTTTGAACACCAGTAACTAATGTCCCTGCAGCTGGTGTGAGGGGACTTGGTGTGAGGGGACTTAGCATCAGGAATCGAGGGTATGTCTTAAACCAGGGATGAGGGCCTCAGAAACCTCCAGAACATTTTCTATACAAATGTGGGTGGGTGTGAATTTGAAGTCACACTGTATGTTCCCTCATTTGGAAGTGGGACTTTCACTCAACAATACATGACACACATTTTTCATGGTAATAGACGAAGATTTCCATTACTGATGTGTGCTGGTCATCGCTGGTACCAGCACACATCAGTAATGAAAATCTAGGTCTATTACCACTTCGCTCCTGGTTGTGTTTCTGAGGGAAGGTCGTGTCAGAGTTAGATGCAGGGGCCTGTGGTGGACATTTAGCTTGTCTCTTTTATATGGTAAGTAAGGCCGTGAGTGAGGGCTGCTGCACACTTCTCCCTGCTGTCAGGTGAGTTATTTGCAATAGTATCTCTGCGTTAAAGAGTAGGCTTTGCTGTTGCTTTTAATTTTTCTTGGTATGTAATATCTCCTGGCTCACCAGGAAGAGATGGTGCCCAGGAAACCCCCTCTCCAGTGGCTCAGGAACATGCACACTCCTCCACACTTTCATTGGGTTCTATGATCGTGCCACTCAGAGTCAATTCATCAGTCAGAAGACATACGTGTTTCTTCTGCTGCTTAAAATATGGCTTCACAAGATAAAGTGCTTAGAGGCATCGGCACCCACTGAACAGCAGGAGTCATGCTCACTCTCACTTAATCCTATGAGGCAGTTATTGTTCCCAATTTACAGATGAGCAAGAAAACATTCAGAGAAATTGGGTGACTTGTCAAAGGTCACACAGGTAGGAAGTGGTCAGTCAGCTTCTGACCCCAGGTCAGGGCTCATAGACTTTCTCCATATGGCTTCTGGAGACAGAATAATGTGGCCCTAACCCAGGTCTTCCCGCCTCATTCATTCCTTGACCCAACCAAGTCCCTACTCCTCACCCACACCAATCCCTTTAGGGGTTACACCCTGTATTAACATGGGCATTGCTAGATGGTGCAATCAGAGGATTTTATTATTGTTGCTTATTTATATTTTCTGCTATAGCCTTATTTTATTTATTTAATAGAGAAATAGAGGGTGTATTTTAAAAAAAATGAAACCTCATTGCCAAGATTCTCTCAGGAGAAAAATCCCCTGGAGAGTTTCCCATGTCCCCTCACATAGATGCATTGGGGCTGTGACAATGCATCTATGTGAGGGGATGAAGGCTGGTGGGTCACAGGTTATAAGAAGGAAGGAGCGGAGGACCTCAGGAACAACTCATGACCTTCTGAGGCCAGAAGGGGAGGCCAGGGCCAAGCTTGGCCTTCAAAGGACAATCACTTTTGAGATTGTCCCACAGCTACTACTGTTCTCTCCCCCCCCCACAGTCCTGACCGCCCCCCACTCAGGTCAGCTGTCTCCAGCATAGACCCTCCACCAACCAGGCTCTGAGGAAATAACTGGAACCAACCAGTGGCTACTGGCCTTCCAAAATAAACAAAGGGAAGCTGAAGGATCCAGGACAGCCAGAATCAACCAGGAGTCAGCTGAGGGAGGCGAGATGGGAGCAGAGCCTGGGAACACGTTGCTTGCCAGGGCAGCAGTAGGGGCTGGTCTAAGAGAAGTCCTTTGGCAAAAGGGTGGACACTGGAAGATGAATGGAGGAAAAGGCATTCCACACATGGACAAAGGCACACACTCTTTTGGAACTTCTGCAATATACTTAAGGTTTAGAGGAAATGCAGACTATTTTGGAGGGATGGATAGGTGGATGAGTGGGCAAATGGATGGATGGATGTGTGGGTGGGTAAATGGGTGGATAGAGGGTGGGTGGGTGGATGGATGGATAGACAAAGCATATGCTGATGGGTAATGAGTAAACATGCCTGGGTTTCTTTTAGGTCAATAATACCAAGGTAAATCAAGAGTCATAAATTCATGTTCATTGGGTCATTCACCCCATTCTTGTTCATTTGTCCAAGGAGATAATCCAAAGAAAGAAAACTTCTGGTTCTAGAAAGTTCCAGTGGCTTTGCTTCTAGGACAGTAAAATCAGAGCAGCTTAAATGAGCCATGACCTGAGCTGCTGAATAAATTAGGGTAACATTTTATATTACATGGCTATTCAAGTGATGGCCAGTGTGGCAGAGTAGAAAAAAGTAGCCACATTTCTGAAATAATATTAAGTTAGAAAAGAACTTTAAAAAACCTATGTCAGTAGAGGCATATTTAAAAATCAAGTTTAAAGTCTTCTGGTGGAAAGAGCACTGCAGGCTTGAATGTAAAAGATTTGTCTTCTCTTGCAGGGTGGAGAGGTTGTTTTAGTGTTAACCTCGCCTTCCACATCCCTGGGACAGGGACAAGCGGCTACCTCCATCTCCAGGCTGGGAGGACTGGGTTAGCCCTTATGGGCAACGATGCTTGGTAAACTGTAAAGTCCCACACAAATCAAATTAGGTAGCTCTGGGTTGAGATTAGGAGGAAAGTCAGAAAAATAAAGGAGGAAGTGTTAGAACTGGCATTCAGAGAAATTCAAATTAAAACAGAAATATTTCACCCGTATCGGAGAGACCAAACCACACAAAATAAACAAAGAGCACACACAGAATATCCTCAGTGCCTGACTGAATTAAGCAGGACCCTGGCTTGGGCCGCCTGACTGATGCCACCTACCTTGATCAGGCAGAGCTCAGTGTGGACATGGACCATGGGACAGGGAGGGGTCATCTAGAGGCAGAGATCCCCTGCTCTGTGAAAAAGGACCAATAAATTCAAGTTCACTGAGAACGAGTACCTCCCGTTTGCCAGCCCATTAGTGGTTGTTATGATGGTAGCAGACATACAGGTTTTGCCAGAACTTCACTAATAATTTTTATGGATTAACTCAATCTTCATCAACCCACTGAGATAAAAACTGCTATCCACATTTTACAGATGGGAGCACTGAGGCCCAGAGTGTTAGTAACAGCCCAAGATCACACAGCTGGTAACTGGCAGGCTTAGGAACCCTATCACCTGTGTCTGGTCTGACCTCCCACCGTGGTGGCTCCTCCTCACCTCTTTGCCTGACATGTCTACTTCAGTATCCTGAGATCACCAGCCTCCAGCAATCACAACGCAGGCGTCTCTGCCTTCTCTCCAGGGCTCTTTCCAATGGACAAAAGCTACTTTTTTGTTAGCATTCAGCCACTTATTCTTGGTGAGTATGTGTCCTTACTACACTGAAGCAGTGACCAGGCCTGGACTGACTCCAAGTCCTTGTGTCCTGTCCTCTCTCTCCCCAGGCACACAGCTCCCCCATCCCCAGTGGTGACATCAGAGCTCTGTACCCTGAAAAAGAGCTTCCTAGTATCTTATCTGACCCTGGAGAAGATGGTAGCATACCACTTCTGCACCTACCCCTCTGCCACTCCCGCAAGCTCCACTCCCGGATGACCTCTCCAGGAGGCGTCCTCATCCTCCAGTGCAGAGGGCCTGGGAGCCAGGATCATCTGTTGAGCACTAAACACTGAGCCTGGAATAAATGCTTGGAAAGAACAACTAGCTCTGTGACCTTGAAAAATAGCTTGGCTTCTCTGATCCAGGTTTCTTTATCTATCAGTAAGAAGAATAGATGTTTCATTACCAGGTCTAACTACTGCAGAGGAGACGGGAAGGCAACCTGGTGAATTACAAATGCCATTCAGCCTGCCACATGCAGAGATGCACCCTCAGGTGGGAGGAGGGGGCCATGCTTGCTCTGGTGGGTGCTGATGAGTGACCAAGGGTTTCCAGGCAGGTAAAGGAGATGGGCCTACATCCCACAACAGTCATGATCTCAGGCCATAATTCACGCTGCTTGGAATTCAGTTCCCAAGTATTTACTCATCTCCTGCTGCAGATAAAATTGTGCGTGGGTTTGGTTCCCCGTGGGGAAGGAGGAAGTGATGGAAACTGGAGGCAGCAGTCAGGTGACCCACTCTGCACCAGCCACTTCCCATCTATCACCTCGTCTGACCCTCATGATAACCCGAGACATAAACAGGGCACCCCCCTTTTACAGACAGGTCACAGAAGCCCTTTCCAGACTCTTCCTTCTGTTCCCCTGGACATAGTGCGGTGAGCAAAGGGCTGGGTCTGGGAGGACACAGGGGCCAGCTGAGTCACCTGGCCTGGATGTCCATCTCATATCCTCCTTTACTCACTGACCAAGAATATGACTTAAATCCCCCTGGGCCAAAGCCACTAAGCACATGAGGAAATGGATAATGACTGACGCAGAAACTAAAAGCCTCAATTACCCTTCATGACAGGAGCGTGGGACATTTTTATGAAGAGAGAAATTTTTGCCTCATAAATTATACTTGTGAGAAAGCAGCAGGCGCTGGCTGGTGACCATGGTTACATCTTCTGCAGCCAGAGGCAGCCTTCTTGACAGTCTGTGAGGGTCACTCCTGCTCACACCTGCCCGAGAATGAAGATCCAGGGAAGTGTTCGGTGCCAGGGCTCAGGGCTTGGCCAGAGCTAGAAGGGTCCATGATCAGGTAGATCCTGGCTCTCAGCCTGGGCTTCTCACAGGGAGCAACTAGGGCCAGGGACTGCAGAGAGGCCTTAGAAAGTGCAGTGGTCTGGGCTCCAACCCCAGAGAGTCTGATGTAATTAGTCTGGATCATGTGATTCCAACCCACAGCTAAGATGGAAAGCTAAAAGACCTTGCCCTGCTTGCCAATCTATCAAACAGCATGCTTTTAGCAAGTGCAAACTGATGGGAGAACCAGAAATAGGACACAGCTTCTGCCAGGAGGAGCTGATAATGTGGCTAATTTACATGGAGCCTGGTGGCTGACCCAAGTCCCCATGGGCAACAGAGACCCTAGGAGGAAGTCAGGATGCAGGGTGTGGTACCCTGGAGAGGCAGCCATACCTGATCCAAGCCCAGAGACCCTGAGGCACCCAGGATCCACCCTGGGGATCTTGTTTTCTGCTCACTGCCCTTGGTTTGATTCAGTTGAGATGATACCTGTTGGCCCACTAATTCATTTTTTGTTTTTTGGGTGTACTGGGGATTGAACTCAGGGGCACTTGGCCACTGAGCCACATTCCCAGCCCTATTTTGTATTTTATTTTGAGACAGGGTCTCACTGAGTTGCTTAGCACCTAGCTTTTGCTAAGACTGGCTTTGAATTTGTGATCCTCCTGCCTCAGCCTCTCAAGCCACTGGGATTACAGAGTGCATCACCACACCTAGCCACCAATCCGTTTTTGACCTTGTCCCTCTTTGTTCATTTCTCAATCACTTGTTCCATTGCTGGGCTGTGTTCACTAATTCTAATATTCTTCACAAAAGTTAAATGTGATTGGGAGCTCCCACTGTTGCCCACGCTGTTGCTCGATGTTGTCATCACAGGTACACACATCCTCTCAGTTTGTTTTTCTGTTGTGCACCACTGGTTCCAAAGACAACAGACCACCTGCCTGAGGATCCCAGTCATTCCATTTATAGACACGTGTAGATCACCTGGGGATAAGCAGCTGCTGGTGCAGGGCAATGTGCCCAGCAACTAGGGACATAGAAGCAAACAAGGCTCAGGCCATGCCCTCAAGGACAGGACTCTTCCCACCAACACTGCAATACTGTCACAGTTGACCAGATAATCAAGACAGCTTCTAAGTGACTAATGAGTGAGTAGCATACACAGAGTGAATACACTGGTCAGAGGGGTGATTTGTGTCTTGAAAACAGGACTGCATGAGATTTCACTGCACTATTCAGAGTGGCACCAAATCTCAATGAATTGTTTATTTTTGGAATTCCCCATTTAATATTTTTGGGTAACCAAAACTACTGAAATCAGAACCACAGATAAAGGCAGACCATTATGTGCTCCTTGTACAACAATTTATAAAACTTAGAAAAGCTTTCAAATACCTTCTGTGTTCTTAAAGTGGATCTTAACACTATTAATACATCAAGAAGTACATTAGCCACAGACCCTGTATTCTGCTTATAGGTCACCTCAATATCATAGAGAAACTAATAACTATGATGACATGTGATTCAGAAAGATAAAAGAAACATGTCACCAATAATCTTTCAGCCCAGAAATGACCAGGGTTCACATTTTATTATACAACTTCCCAGTATTATCACTATATAGCTTTACATTGTGAACATTCTCCTATATCAACAAATATTTTTAACAAAATGATTTTAGTATTTCAAAATGTGGAGGGATCAGAGCTGGGGTTATAGCTCAGTAGAGCACTTGCCTAGCACGTGTGAGGCACTGGGTTTGATCCTCAGCACCACATAAAAATAAAATAAAGGTATTGTGTCCATCTACTATAAAAAATGTGGAGGGATCATAAATAATCATAATGGTGTAATGTCAAAGACTGAGAAAGTCCTTACCCAGATCCTTTCCTGTGGGTGTGTAAGTGGGTAAAAAATTGGGGGGAATATGGGAACTTGAATTGCAGAGAGGTAGCTATCATGGTACCCACATCTGGGGGAGGGAAGGGATGGGAATGGCCGCTTCTACCTTTTCATAAAAGCCCAAGGTTGAGAGAATCCTCTTTCGTTTTTAAGGGGCAGCGTTGTCCCCCGCGGAGCTCAGGCTGGAGCCTTGAACACCTTCTTCATGTGAAGGCTGATTCTGGCTTCAACTCACTTTCCTCGAGGCAGCCAAGCTGCTGCTCAATTTCAACTTAATTTAAACTTTGGAAAGGACTGGTGCATGGTTGAGTTGGGAGAGGATTTTTCCCCTCCCTTTTAATCAGCTCATAAGTCAATAAGCAGCTTGGGCAATAAAGTTCATACTTTGAGAAACCAAAGGCTAAATCACCATCTGCATTCACACCCAGGGTGGACAGTCTCAGCTCTCAAGAATTTGGTATTTGTCTTGGAGAATACCGAGAGGCCAAGTGCAGCCTCAGGAATGAGAAAGAAATGCTGTTCAGCCCTGGGTGCTGCTCTCCCCACGCAGCTGTAGCAGGAGAGTGGGACATTATGCGGTCTAGGGGTACAGGCAGGGGACATCTACATGGCCCTTCTTGTTTGCAGTTCTTAAGATGATCTCCCATTGGTTGTGCAAGGAGTTCACCAACCCATCTGCGACATCTATCATCATTCTCCAGTGACTCCCTTGGGTGTGTTTAAGTTTTCCAACTAAACTTTAGGCTTTGGCTGAAAACCTTGTTGGGTTTGGGGATTTGGTGTGTTTTAACACCACCCACCACTCCAGGGCTGACCCTCATGCTCTGCTGTCAAAGATGGAATGAGATGGGGGCAGCAGGGGGCAACAAAAGTCTTTGTTCCTGCCTCACTTAAAAGATATCTGACTCCCAGCAAGTCAATTGCTTCTATAAGTCTTGGTTTCCTCATCTGAAAAATGGGGAGTGAAGCATGCAATGTAAGGCTAAGCCATATTAAATACAGCTTACAAGACTCTGAAAGGTTACTGTTATCCTTCTGCTAAATGTATCCACATTGAGATTTGAATTACATCCAGAACCATATTAATGGGCTGAGGATAACTTGATGACAGAGCATTTACTTAGTATGCCTAAGGCCCTGGGTTCAATAAAAATAAATAGGAAAGAAAGAAAAGAAAAAGAAACAATCATTTCATTTCATTTTCTCCCTGGTAAGTCCCCAAGGAATTAACATTACAGGGAACTTCAGGAGCAAAGAAAAAGAATAAACTGCAAATTGATAGTCTTAGCACTGAACTTGATGCTTAACTCATTTTTTTTTTTTTTTTGGTAGCAGGGATTGAACCCAGTGCTTAACCACTGAGCCACATCCCCAGCCTTTTTTATGTTTTATTTAGAGACAGGGTCTCACGGAGTTGCTTAGGGCCCCCTAAGTTGCTGAGGCTGGCTTTGAACTTGTGATCTTCCTGTCTTAGCCTCCTGAGTGGTGGAGATTATAGTCATGCACCACCGTGATTGGTTTCTCAAGTGTGAAGACTTTTTATTTTGTAATTCCATGAGATGAGAAATATAATTATTCCCCTTCATGTGGAAAAATCAGCTCTGAGTGGTTTTCAGTGATATCCTCAAGGTCATTCAAGTAAGGAAAATTCATAGTTGTATGCAGATACAATGGATGCAAGGATGGAGGGAAGGGAGGGAGGGAGGGGGCAATGAGGGAGGAGGAGCCTTGATTTGCAGGATTTGCCAATTGCTGTGGTGTAAATACAACCAGTACCACCCCTGTTGGCCAACCAGCACAAGCCAACTTCGGCACACAACTGGAGGAGCAGCCTCAGGATACAAATGCAGGTTTCCTGGTTTGGGGTCCAGATCATCTTTTAAGCCTATGGCTGTGAGGCTCCCCCTAAGCCCAAATCCCCTCTTACTCGGGCCTGGGACTGGCTAAATTACCTAAAATTACCTCCAGACCTACCCCAGGACAGATGAGCTCTAAGGACTTGCATTCTAGACATGGACCTGGATGTGCACTGGAATTTGGGTACAGCCCAACCCTTGGCCACAGAAGTGTTTTGTCCAAACCGAGGCCCTTCCCATTGCTGTCCCCAAAGGCAGTGGAGGAGCAGATGTATCCCAGGAAGAAATGATAGCATCTTAGGTCGCTGGTACCAGGCTTCTGGTTTTGAGCATTTTTGCAGGACTCGATCTTGATGGCGAGTGACGACTGTCTCTATGATTGCACTATCTTCATGACCATACTGTTTTTCACTGAATTCAATATTTTCACTGATTGTAAGCCACATCATGATTTTATTAACCACCAACAAAAAAAAAAGTATTGCCAAATTCAAAGATGTTAAAATAGAGAGAAAAGTTCATTTTAGAACCCACAAAATATGATATGGCCTGGGTGTATATACATTCCTGATACTCCCAGTTTCACAATAGCTCATTAAGCATTCCATGAGGGCTGAGGTTGTCTCACTCATCTTTATTTATATCTTCAGAGATCCAGAAGATTTGGTTGGCTGAGGACACACCCACAAGCATAGCAAAATAGACTATATATTGATTAGTCATCAATAAATGCCTCAGGCTTTGCCCTAAGCACTTCACATATAATTTTCCCAACGATCCTATAAAGTGGGTACCAGATTATACCCATCTTGCATGGGAGGTAACTGAGGCTCCCCAAAGACATGAAACTAGTTAAGAACCCTTTCAGGAACTTGAACCTCAGGACTGACTCCATTCACAAAGTCCCTCCTTGGAGACGTTCAAACATGGTGGCCAAATCCATTTCTCCAGCACAACCACCTCAGGGCTCAATGATAAACACACCTGTTTGGTTTCTTTATGGCACTTATGTTGCAAAAAGACTAATAACGTTTTAAAAAGCAAAGTTACCTTATTTTTTCATCTCTGCTGGGGTTTCAGCTTCCTCCCATTGGTGACCTCTGTGTTCCAATGGATACACAGTGTGCTGAGCCCTGACAAGCTCTCTCTGCCTCTCTCCTGGCTTTCTTAACCTCCCTGGCTTTCCCAATCCATGGAGTCCTGTGCCTCTCCTCTACCTGTACCTGTACTCACTGAAACCTCTGCGCCCTGGAGAGGCATCCTAAAGAAAGGTTGGGGAAATCCTTCTTCTGGAATCAGCTGTAGCCAGGTTGGGATTTGGGGAGGAAACTGAATGGATAAAAGAAAGCACAGGAGCACAGATGGGGGCAAAGCAAGGCTTCCCTCTCCAAGTCTCCACTGGATGCTTTGGCAGGCTCAGGGTTCAGGGTCACAGAACCACTGTCACCTTCCCATTCTTGTGATGGCTTCCAAGGCTTGGAGAAAGGACTACTTCCCAGAAACTAGTGCAATCTCAGTGTTTTTATTCTTTTCACATTCTAATGCCTTTTTGAGTACTTATGTAGTTAAAAGGGTGTGTGTGTGTTCGTGGTATGGAATTTTTCAGGGGGTCGTTTGACATAGGAAAATGTGAAGAGAAGGCAGCCATCTTTTTGCCCAGATAAAGGGTAGAGTGGCAGTCAGCGAAAACTGAGTTTGTGATTGGGCTCTGCTGCTCTGAGATACATGGGAGTTTAGATGTCAGCCAGTCTGCCTCTTGGATGTAAAGGTTAAATAGCTTTGATTTTTATCTTGAAGTAAATAAGACAGACAATCGCACATAAAGTATTGTGTTCCTGCCAATTTCAGTGACCTGAACACTACCTATAACATGGTCTCTCACCAAACCTGATTTATCTAAGAATAGCATGCATAACAAATTTGAGGGCTAGCCTGAAGTTCATTTCTTACTGGAATCATGAATTACATATTTTTGTTTTCAAAATTAAATAATGGCAGTTTGATGGCCCCCTTTGTAAAACAAAGAATATTGTGAATAGATCATCATTCTTAACTGGGGATTGAACCCAGGGGCACTCAACCACTGAGCCACATCCTGAACCCTTTTTTGAATTTGATTCAGAGGCAGGATCTCACTGAGTTGCTTAGGGCCTCACTGAGTTGCTGAGGCTGGGTTGGAACTCACTATCCTCCTGCCTCAGCCTCCTGAGCCATTGGGATTACAGGCTTGTGCCACCAGGCCTGGCCTTAGACCATCATTCTTTACTCTCATGGAAGCTGCCGATTTGCTGTTGCATGCTACCTTTGAGATTTCACGCAATACATATTTCAGCTTCATTGCAGCCAAAGACGACAGCATACTCTCTTTGCCTTCATTTTTGGTAGATGGCCACATAACTGGGACACTGACATATATTCTTTTACCTGAAGCATCTTATGAGATTGAACACATAGTAAGTACTCAGTAAATTTAGGGAAGAAAATTAATTCTCCATGCAGATAAATCTGGACATTTTGAATGTGACCTTGGACCGTCCATCTACCCTCCCACACTCTTCCGAAATTATGCACAGCCTCTCTATTGGAGGAAAAAAACAAATGAAGTCATGAAATCCTTGTATTTCATGGTGGGTGGACAGATGGAGAGGGGAAATGAGCTTGGATTTTCCAGGAGTGAAATAGAAGTGACACTTCTAAAAAAATTGACAGCTCCTGAATAGGATATACCAAGGACTGGAAAGGGCCATTTTGTGGTCCACTGCTGCCATCTAGTGGTTTATCTTCAAATGACAAGCTAGATATTAAGAGTCCTTATGAAGGGGTTTCAGGCATCAGGGTCTAAAATAAAAATCTCAGAATCTTAAAATGTTGGCAGTGTCACAAATGATTGACAATCACAAGCATTGACAATACATACTAAATGAGTACTCCTCCTGGGTTTATCCCTCTCGGTGCTCTGGAGGAGGAGTGGTAGAGGTCCCAGGAACAAGAAGAGAGTCTGGTATAGAAACTCACCATCCCAGAGCAGTAAGAGTGCAGGGGGAAGAATCACAGAGACTGGAATTTGCTATAGTACACATCTATTTGGCTTGCATTTTTATAAACATTTATTTATTTCAGTGATGAGTGAATTGTATGTCACTGACCATGTGCCCTCTGGGGCAAGGGTTCTGAACTTCAGGTCCACAACATTTTCTAGATACTGTTTGGGATCCATGAACATGGGTGAGTTAAAAAATAATTACATCTTTATTTTCATGAAGTTCAACAAATTTAGTGTATTCTTGAATTATGAATGAGGCAAAAAGCCATGAGTGGAACCTGACTTTATCATTTGTAGAAATTATATTTTCATAACATAGTATAGTTTACAGATTCTCAGATCATTTAGTCATCACTACTTTGGAATTACAGGGATTATTATGCCCACTGCAGGATCTTACCATGCTAATTAAGAAGAACATATATTTCTAAATAACTCACTTTAAAAAAATATTTTGACACCTGTATTTCAATGATTCATCCCTTTGATGCCCTTTGTTTTTTATCTTGTGCATATGAAAACTCTATTCTGTAAGGGTTCCATGAGACTCAAAAGATTTAAGACCCCTGCTCTGGAAGTTCAAAGACAGGACAGATGACCATGGACTGGACCAGGCAGTGAGAGCTTCACAGAGGAGAAGGGACAGAGTTATCTTTTCCACTTGATTAAAAGGAGTCTCCTGGAGCCATTGCAATACAAGCCTCATCTGAGGGAACAGGGCCTTGACTAAAATGGAAAAATAAGAAGGTTTCTATGACTCTATGTTTAACTCAACAAGGGGTACTTTGGGGAAGAATCTGAGGAGTGACTTCATATAAAAAAGTAAATGATTGGAAACAATTTCATTGCAGAAGGATTTTCATTTAACAAAGATTTTTCACTCACAGCATTTATGAACACAAAAGGCTTACCTTCTGGGGTGGCATGCAGCTGGGGAAGCAAACCGGCTCAGACTTCAGGCAAGCTCAGCCTGCCTTTTGTCACAGTTCCCCCAAAATGCCGGACTTGTCCATATGCATCGGTAAGGTCCTCTTGGTTATAAACAAGGTAGAAACCACACTGACCAGAGCTATAAAAAAGAAATTCAATGGGAGGCCACTGGACTCCAAGAAGGAGTGGAGCCATCTGTCAGATCAGCAGGAATGGGATTCTTAGGATTCTTAACAATAGGTGCCTGGGGACTGTCTCTCTAGAGCAGTGCTTCTCAAATCTAAATGAGCACATGAGTCACTGAGGACCTGTTGAAAAGTAGATTCAGACTGCACTGATCTTGGGTGGAGCGGGTGTTCACCATCACGACCTCTACCCCACACTTGAGCAGCAAGGGCATAGATCTACTGCTTGCATTCCTCCACCCTGCATCTCCTTCCCCAGTCACCCAGTGAGAAGGTGGCTGGAAGTCCTTGGACAGCAAATGCCCTGTGATGATTTTGCATAGGAACCTCATATGTCTGGGCTTAACATTGCCCTTTTCTATGGGGACGTTTCAGCTTCTCCAGAAAAGGAGTTTCTGACCTCATTCCCGTAGCTTGAGCGTCTGACCACAAGCCTTTGGGAGCCACATGATCACAGGCAGTCCACAGCAGCTGTTTTCTGTGTGGTACTCTGTCCCCTACCCTCTGCTTGGTGTTCCAAGGCGAGAGCTTCTCTGGTCCTCCTCCTTCAGCGTTGACTTCCAGTGTTCTGAGGAGGTGGGGCTGGGTGCCTGGATGTGACAGACACCTGTCTTGAGCTCCCTACTTCACATCCCTGCCTTGGCACTTGGAATTCCAGGGAACAAAAAAGCTTACTTCCCCTCAGTGGCCCCCTCTTCCCTCATTGCCCACCTATCTACCACTTTTGGCCTGGTCCCCCCTCATGACTGGAGAGCTGGGCCAAGGACATCTCTTGGCCACTGAAGATAGAGAGGGTTTTGTTCTTAAAGAATTTCTACAGCTGGGGATACAGATGTCCTTTTTCTGCCACCTAGTAGCTACCATTGGTTTAAAAAATCTATCTCTGATGCTTTCTTAACCGTTGGTGAGTGGTAGCCGAGTTAAAAAGCAAGTTCTGAAGCAGTTGCCCTCAGTGGTTTCCATCCCAGAGTCTCACATGCTTTCTAGGCCCTCACCTTTCTTCCCCAGACCTTTTTAATGAGAGGACAAAGGTGCTACTACTGTTGGTGACCTTTTTAATGAGAGGACAAAGATGCTACTGGGGCTGGTGATCTGGTGCTTTCTGTGGACTGACAAAGGGCTGTGGGAGAGAGCAGTGGCTCAGGAAAGCCACCTGTCAGGAAATCAGGTGAGGCAGAAACTCCCCAGTCTGGTTCCTACTTTAGTGCTCTCCTGTCCTCACATCACACCTGACAAGTCTCTCAGTTTCTCCCTTGAAATTCATTTACTCACTCACTTAGCATATATATGATAGAACAGAAGCAGCAAAAACTCTTTAGTCCCTGCCCTAAAGGAGTCACCAATGTTGTATGTTGTTACAATCCCAGTCCTGACTCTTCAATGAAGAAGGTAGGCTTTTCAGCCAGACTGAGGAATGACCAAGTATTCAGCATCTGCTCTGTACAAGCACCATGTTAAGTGCCTCAACTTTTTAAAAAAATTATTTTAATTCTCTTAGCTATTACTTCTATTATCATTATTTTTTAAATGAAAAAGTAATTTAGAAATGTCACAGCTAAGGAATAGCAGGCCCAGGATTCCCCCTCAGGTCTGCCTGGGTCCTCCCTGGGTACATTATTCTTACATAATGTAAGGATGTTCCTTACACATCTTGAAAACTTCTTGAGACAGGTTGTGAGAGAGGCGGCCAAGGCCTCGCATAGGGGACATGAAGGAGTGAGCAGGTAATGTCCCAGTTCCCTCTCCCATCAGAGGAACTGTGTATAGAAAAGGCAGCCAGACTATCGGGACCACAAAGCTAGCACAGAGCAAGTACCAATAGCAGCCAGCCATGGAGGAAGGAGGGGCTCCATCTTGCCTAATTAATAGGGTGGTTCTACCTTGAAAGGGATTCTTCCTCTCCCTCCCTTGCTGCCTCCTTCCCAGCCACCAGCAGTATGGGGTCCCTCCAGCCATTAACCCATCTCGGAGAGGCGCTCTGGATGAAGGCGGGCCATGCAGGTTCAAGGTCTTAGAAGAGAGAGAGAAAAAAAAGGAATGGTAATTTCATTTCTAATAGGCAGAAGTGTGTCATTTCCAGAATGTCAGAGGAGTCTGTGCTTCTATGCTTTGGCCTGAAATGTTTTCAATAAGGCTAATTATATTTTTTGGCAAAGCAAAAACAAAGACTCAAAGGGAAAACACTATATATTCTCCGACTAGAGAATGCTGTCCCAATCTGAATTTGGCTTAAGAATGAAGAACCAAAAGTGATTTCATTTGGAAGAAAAAAATGCCCGAGAGGGGAAAGGGCCTTTGAATACTGAGTCTCTGAATAAGGAGCAGAGAATAGCAGCGGTATTTTTAAACAGGCCTGTCGCATGGTGGAAAAGGCCTATGTGGTCTACAAATAAAATCAACTGCACATTATTTTGTCCCATCGGTTTTATTGGCCATATATTCAGAATTCATTATATAAATCTTTCAAAATAATGAGATATTACAAGAATAGTTTACAAGTCAGCTCTGATTGCACAAATACTTGACACAGGAAATCATTTTTACAAATACATAAGTTTTCTTACAAGAATACTTTAATAAAGAAAATAAGTCTCTATACATCTTACAGCAAATTTTATGCATTTTCTTTCCCCCATTCAACCATCATTTTGGGTTTTCTATCACAGCATGTCTACCACATCCAACAAACCAAATTACAGTCTGCAGCTTCTTCTTACTTTCAAATACTGAGATTTCTCACACTGTTGAGGAATTTTTCAGCTTCCTTTTCTAATATTTCCTGAAATTTAAGAATTCATCCATTCAGGCTAGAAGAGGTAATTTAAACAACATTCCTTTGAAACAGAACTTGGATCAGGTTAATCACTGGGTTTGATGAATGATCTTTTCACTTCCCACCTAGGCTTAAGGCCAGCCAATGGTTTAAACCTGCTGTACCAAGTCCTTACATTCCAAATAGTCCCAAAATTGCAAAAAGGAAACCCTGGAAACAAGAGTGAAATACAAATATTAAGAAAGCTAAAATATTTGCTATTGATTAGAGAGCACCTTTAAATTAAGGTTCCTCCCAAGTTGAAGATGACAGAAAGGAAAGTATAAAGGTGTGGCAGTAGTTGTATAAAATATTGAAAATCTGAAAAGGTTAATTGCTTAGGCCAGTGGTCTATTATTTCCAAAATGTGAGAGGATACAGAATCCTTGCCTCTGTAGCCTGCTGAACCCAATATCTGACATTCTTCTTATGTTGTGGCTTTGATACAGCCTAACAAATAGCCGCTTACCTAGAGCAAGTGATCCTGTAGGCCAGGGGAACTTTACAGAATACTGACCTCGTTTATCCGAAGAGATGGAACCCACCAGGGGAAACATGTGGCATTCACTCCATCCCTTCACTGTCACTGAAAAGTGTGTCCACTTGGCAAAGCTTATTGTCTTACTTTTCAGGTAGCATGAATTAAGATCAAGAATGAGCAATATCCTACAGTTAAGTTCCTGAGTGCTCAGCTCCAATTATTCCATATACTTAAGAGGATTCTTTCATCAAGCCCTTGTCCATTGAGAGATTTAACAGCACTGAGGGACCACAAAATGTCCATTTCTCTTCTCCTTTATTTCTCTTGATTTCTCTTTTCACCCCAGTGTAACAAATTGCTACAGGTTTTTACCAAAATGCCGCAGCAGTAGTTAAAAATGAGTTATTTTGCATTATCAAAAGTATTCAATCACATTATCACGGGTCACATTTGCATATAACTAGGAGATAGCCAAATAATGTTTATTGCAGTGATTTTGCAAATTCAGCATAGTCAATGTATCCATCATTGTTCTTGTCATCATCTCTCAAGACACCATCTATTATGTTAATCAGTTCTTCTTCACTCATTAGTGGGGCCTGTTCACTCTCTTCCTACGAGATATAAATTAGACAGTGATGAGTTGCACATTTACTGGAAGAAGTGCCTAGATATCGTCCATGCTCACACACATCTACAGACTCTTTCAACATCATGATACATGGCTACTTCTAGGAATCCACAAACTCATGTATCAATATTCAGTCAGTTTATCATAATCCAATTCAGGTATTACATATGCCAATTAAAAGAAAGACGCAGTCAAAGCAGGCCCTTGCATATTCCCTCTTAAAGATTACCGTTTGCCCTTTTCTAATAACCAAAGCAATGCATGTTCTTAGAAGAAAACTGGGTCTAGCTTACAAAGAACTATGAGAGTCATAGATTCCATGACCTATACACCCATCCAAAAGAAAAGCTCACAGCCTAAATGAGCTAGCTTTATGCACAATCTGCCTGTTAAAATGGAAACAGTGACATATTGAATGACATCTCAGGACCAGAAAAGAGGAAGAAGCACTGTCAACCAGCAGAACCTGTTATAACCTTTAGGAGAAAGTATGGCCCTACTCCAGAAGTAAGTGCCACAAGGCTCACTGCTAGGTGCGAAGCTAAGGTCATTCACACCCGTGGCTGGTTCTCCCTTTGCCACATGTCCCATACCTGCCCTTTCTTTTCTGCTTCCATCCACCAGTCTGTGTCCCATGGCACAGCATCATCTCAAAATGATGTTCTTGTCCTGTGCAAAACTGCTAGTGCTCCTTGAGGGCTAACCCAAGCTGCACTCCTATCATCATGCCTACATCACCAACTTTGCCTCCCCTCTAGTGGCCTGGAGGCCAGAGGGGACAAAATTAAGTCTGGAGACACAAGATTTTGATTTCCATTTGCTCATCTAGAAGATGGAAGTAATGCCAGTGCCTGGCCCTGCCTCCTCCGCCTGTGGTAAAGAGCCAACTAGCTCTGTACTGTATCACAGGACATCTGACTTCTGCCACAGCCCTCCATCCCATGGTTCCCACTCACCCTTCTTCTCAAATGAAAAACCTCTTCCACCCCCTGCTCTGCACTGTGAATGTGGCCTATCTTTTCAGGTACTGGCTTAAGATACGAATATCCAGCTCTGGGGCCTCTGATTCAGCAGGTCACCAAGAGAAGGACTGTGGAACAAGGAGAGGTACATCAGAGCAGCAGACAGAAAGGAGAAGCAGTACTATGGAGGCACAAAGATAGCACAGGGCACCAAGACTGGGGACTGAACTACCAGAGGGAGGCTTTCCAGGACACACCCACTGAGCCACTGCCTGACCTACCTCCTTATGGACATGAGTGATGGCTGTAGAGAGCTCTAAGCCATCAAGTAAATTATTTCCATCATAATCGTGCATTTTGAAATAATGGAGCTGCAGTTCTTGTGGGGACATCTCCGCCTCTGGTTTGTTGATGACACCTTCCAGATGCTCCATGATATGCCTAAAAACCAACAAATCAGATCATGCTGAAACCTTAAGGGCTCTGAAAAGTTCAAGACCTGAAATCTCATCCAGCTCAGAAAAACAGTGGCAGACCACACTCAAGGCTGATCCACAGACAGAGCCCGGCAAGGGGCAGGGACAGAGCACAGCTTGTATGTTATGCCTGTAAGATTATGCGTTTGTTTTCCTCTTTATCATTAGAATTTTGTTACAACACTTTTGGGCCATCAATTTAAAAACAATTCAAGGATAACCCAGTGTAATGTGTGAGGCCCACCAGCCCAAGACAAAAGCTGGGACAAATGACTCAACATCTGAATGTGTCAGTAAGAAAAAGTCTTGCCAGAGTCAAGAAACAATTATATTCTGGATTTTGCCACTACTATTGTGTGTGTCTATCTATGCATGACTGTCTATCTGACTGTCTGTTGTGAAAGAGAAAGACTAAATTCAGGCAAGTCATTTATCCTAAGCCACCATTTACAAATGAGGATGGAAATAGAACACCTAATAGGTGGCTCTAGGGAATAAACAGCATCCTTGACAAATTTTAAGGAGCCACATAAATAGGAGAAAGGAAAGAGGATGAAGTGTGCCCTTGCAGCTGGCTGCAGCTGCAGATGTTGGAAAGCCCTGGACCCCAGTCCTGGCCAAATACGTACTCTTGGTTGTGCACCGTGTTCTTATCGAGGCCCACGCTGCTGGGATGGGGGACATTGGCCCCGGGCTCCTCAGCCCTGGCACCTGGAGCACAAAAAGCCCAGAGCAGGCCATACAGGAAGGGGCCTCTGAGCAGCTGCAGGGATCTCATGGTCACCGGTACCTAGGAGGTGGGGAACATAAGAGATGAAGGCAGAGTACAGAGCCACGATTTTTCTCGAGACTTGACATAATACACTTCTGGGAAACCTGGTGAGGCAGCCAGGCTGGGAAAGAGAGCATGTTAAACTGGGCCACACCAGCTCTGTCATTAGACTAGGAGATGACCTTGGGCTCTCATCACTCAAATGGGGAGGGGAATCTGCCAAGCTTCCTGACACACTTTCAGAGGGCTAAGCACCTCCACGAGTGCTCAGGGGGATACAGAGATAAGTCCTGTCTACAACCTTCCAGTCCTCCAAGAGAAACACTTGCAACTGGGAGTAGAACTAAGAAAGGCAGAGAGTGCAGTGTATTCAAGAAAGAAAACCCCCTGGGAGTACAGGGCACGAAGTTTCCTTAGATGAAGGAAAGTCAGATAAGGCTGACAGACATGGTGACACTTCAGCTGGGCCTGGAAGGTACAGGGAAGGAAGGGGAATGGTGGGAACAGGGGCAGACAAGTGAAAAAGAAACACAAGCAGCTTCCTCTTTTGGAAAGACAGTACTGCAGATGGGGGAAAGGCTCAACAGGCCACATTGGAGGAGGCTTCACACACCAGGCCATGGGGGGGTCGACATTTTCTGAGCAACAAATAGGGAAGAACTAATGATTCATGACGGAGAGATGAGATGAGAGTTAGCCTTCAGACTGACTCATCTGGCAGCTGCATGGAGAAGGTATAAAGTGGGGCAGACCAGAGACAGGAACACTGAGGGCAACGAGGAGGAAGGTCCCCTCTGCAGCAGTGGACATGAGGAAGAGGATGTCAACTCCAGTCTCATCCACCTCCCAGGGCTGTGACTGAAGCAAATGACTTAACTACTATGAGAGAGCATTGAAAAGGAAAGTGAGAGAGTAGTTAGGATTCTGTCACATTCTCCCCAGTCTCACTACAGTTGAGATTGCGGTCAACTAGAAAACTCAGTCAGCCCTGAGGGCAGGGAGTACTTTATTTGAATCATTATTTCCCACCAAGGATCAGAGAGGCCTTTGGTAACTGTTGCAACTGGAAGTACCCGTCCTTCCTGGGGTTAGATGCTGCTCTTAAACAGGAAGGTAAAGGTCAGCCAGGAGCCAACCTATAAAAATGAAGAAAAGACCTGATCTAACAGTCAGTTACCAAAAGGCACAGCCAATTCTGCTGGATAACAAAGGTCAGTGATTCCGAAGAGGCCAAATGAAGCACAGCCCCAGATCTACAGCAGGGAAGATAAAACAGAAGGTTCCGGTCCCACCCTTATACACACCACACTCAGCCTACAGCTCAGAAACTGTCACTGTCTCCTCTCTAAGCCTGGGGCTGGGAAGGAAAGGTGTCACAGCCCTTCATCCATCTTAAAAGATTCTTGGGATAGGACCCTGAAAGTATGCCCCTATGATGATTAGCAAAATTTCCCCAAACCATTCTGCCCATCACCGCCATGATCCTTCCCCTAAGGGGAACAACTGTCGCTAGGATATGTGACTCACAGGGTGCTAAAAAGCAGCATCTAGGCTTATTGCTCATCGACATTATAATGCAATCTCTCGTGCTATATAATAAGATGCTCAATACAGACTACATGAAAGAACAGGCTGCAAGTT
Source organism: Callospermophilus lateralis (assembly GCF_048772815.1). Lineage (NCBI taxonomy): Eukaryota > Metazoa > Chordata > Mammalia > Rodentia > Sciuridae > Callospermophilus > Callospermophilus lateralis. The sequence continues at coordinate 37,055,094 of NC_135318.1, forward strand.
TATAAAGAATAATTCTCTTCAGTCAAATAAAAATATGTATGTGTATATATACACACTAAAAATTGTTAATAAAGACTCTCTTGGCTGGGTGTGGTAGTGTACGCATATAATCCCACCTACTCAGGAGGCTGAGGCAACCAGCCTCAGCAACTTAGCAAGACCTCATCTCAAAATAAACACAAACTAAAAAGGGCTAGATATTCAGGTCAGTGGTAGAGTGCCCCTGGATTCAACCCCAAAAAGAAAGAAAGAAGAGAGGGAGGGAGGGAGGGAGATTGATTTAAATCATGAGATTAGAAGTGATTGTGATTTTCTTTTTACTTTCTATTGCTTTGAAATGATACTATAAACATCTTTTTCTTTACAAAAATGTCCTTAATGTAATTGCTCCCATAATTTTGTTCTACTACTAAATGGATAGGAGAGTTTCCAGTTAATACTTTAGTGTGTGTATGTGTGTGTGCACACATGTGCTACTAAGGATTGAACATGGGTATTCTACCAATAAACTATATCTCCAGCTCTTTTTAAAAACTTTTTTGAGACAGTCTCACTAAATTGCCAAGGCTGGTCTCGAACTTGCAATCCTCCTGCCTCAGACTCCCAAATTGTTGGAATTATAGGCATGTGCCATCACTCCCAACTTCCAGTTAATTCCTATCTCCATAAAATAATCCAGAAGCAACTAGAAACCATACTTCCAACTTTACCTACTACGAGAGCCCAAACCCTGACAAGGCCACTACCCATAGTACCTGGTACCAGAAAACAAGGTCTCAAGTTACTTCTAGCCACTAGCCACTATTGGTCATAGCAGACAACTTGGGATTCAGTTCTTCCAGAGTCTTTCAAACTTATTTATGACCAACATCTTTTTTCCCCAGCAAGCCCTCTTCACCTCTAGTCTGGCTTAGGTTTTTTCCCACAAGCTCCATTCAGAAGGCACCTGTCCATTGCTGATGACAACTATGACCACAATCTTGGAAACTGCCTGATTATTTGTCAGTGCCCCTTCCTGGACTGGCTATGAGAGGACATTCTTGGCACTGGGCACAACCTGGCACAAACTGGTGGTTCTTAGCCTGTGTGCGATGGTCCTTGAGAGACTGTGATCCCACCTTTACAGACCCAATGCAAGTTTTGATGTAATGTAATTGAGGATAAGACTTTGGAGTTACCTATCAGACAGACAGTTGAGCTGAGTAATCACTGAACCTGTGGCACACTTTCTTTTAACTACATGGTAGGATATTTAGTATGTAACACTGGGGTATGTGTACGCATGTGTGGTGGTGGTGGTGTTTTCTATTTAGGCAACACCAAAAAGCAACAAAGGGATTCATATACAGAAACTAGAGGTCCAAATTATCCCTTTTTCGAGGAAGCATAAAAGCCAAGAACCGGGCTGGGGATATGGTTCAAACAATAGCTCGCTCGCCTGGCATGCGTGCGGCCCAGGTTCGATCCTCAGCAACACATACAAACAAAGATGTTGTGTCTGCTGAAAACTAAAAAATAATATTAAAAAATTCTCTTTCTCTCACTCTCTTTAAAAAAATAAAATAAAATAAATGTGCACCACCATGCCTAATTCCTTAAAAAAAAAAAAAAGCCAAGAACCATTTATTTTGAACTTGTCTTATTTTGGTTTGTTTCAAACCATCAAAACACAAAACAAACCCAAATCTATTAACTTATTAAAAGAACAACCTTCAAGTGCTACAATAAGAACAGGGAATCTGGCTGCCACCTAAACAAATTAAATGGCTCACTGTCAAAAGGAAACAAACTCTTCTGTTCTGCCCAAAGAACATATTGCATCATCTATACTCCAACTACTTAGCTCAAGGCTATGGGCAAACAGCCTGAAAGATAATGCCCAAGCTGGGGAAAAAAAAATCCAAAAAGAGGAGAGAGTTCTGAAGAGACTGCAGAACAAAACCCATGCCTGACATTCCACAAGAGGAGCAGCCTCAGTCCTGGGAGGGAGGTGCTGGACAATTATCAGTGGTGCTGTGACTTGAACCAAGGTCCCCTCACTGCTCTAGCAGCCTCTTCCTGTCCCAGTGGTCCCAGTGGCTTTGTTCCAGTGGTTCCATCTGTCCATTCCTTCTTCCTTCTATCCAGGTCTTATTCAAATGTCACCTGGGGATTCTTCCAGCCAACACCATTTGCTACCTCCTCTCACGGCAATCTGCAGCCTCTCCACCCATTTAACCTTAGCATATAGTCACATATTTTTCTTATTTCCATTTTTTTTCTTTTCCTCCTTCTCTAAGGGCCAGGACCCTATCTTCTTTGTCTCTTATTTATCCTGCTGAACTGACATGGGGGTGGCATATCTCAATCAGGGCAATAGGTTTTGGCACCTAGGCATGTGATTCCTCATTGCAAAGCTCTGATCTATGCAGGAACTTCTCTATGCAGCCCTCCCACCTCTGGTTTGTGCCTGGTCCACCCTTCCTTCTCATTGTGTCATTAGTCCTATCAGCACATGAGAGTCTGAAGCCAGACTTCCTCCTAGCAGCTGTTGGCAGCTTTACTTTCATGATGGGGGATGGAGGGCACTCAGATAAGAATTCACCCTCAAAGCAGTCACTCTTACCAACATCCAGACATCCTGTGCACACAGTCAATGCCAAAGAAAATCCTGACCAGTATTTTCCCCATTATCACTGCCATGATCTTAGAAAATAACTAATTTCCTAGGCTAAAGAAGGCTTTGTATGGGCTGAGGGTTGAGAATTGGTTCTGAAAAAAATGACATTTAATAGTTTGATCTGTTTGTTCATTTGGAGAGTCCAAGGAGCAGCCATGCTTCATTTGTACATTTAACTGACATACTAACAGCTTGGTAACATATGAACAGCAGAATAGCAAAAGGTACTGAGGACTGTGACCCAGACAGACTCTTCACACAGATCACAGCCAGCTGGGAAGGAGAAGCCAGTAAATAGACCCATTGGGTTCCACAGGAGCCCCAACTCTCACCTGTAATAAAACAGGAATCATGAAAAGGATTAATTCAATCAAAGGATAGTGCCTCAAGCAGAAGAAACAAACTGTAATGAACACTTAAACCCAGAAAGGACTTGGTCCAATCTAGGAACTAAGATTCCATACAGTTGAAGACACAGTATTAAGGAAATGGTTGAGTCTTGAGTAAAGTACCAAGAGGACAGGTCACAGAGGTGCCTGTAAACCTGTATAAGAACTTGGAAAAGCAATGGGAATTCTAAGAAGGGTAAAGGAATGGGGGGAAGAATCAGGTGATATGTGAGATTTCTGTTCTAAAACCACAGCTTTAGGTCCCTTGTACTGAACAACCTGCAGAGTATCAAGGAGGGATGCAAGGGATCAGTTGGGAGGATGAGGTAGTCCAGAGCAGCGATGGCGGCCTGAACCAGCTAGGGCAGCAGGATGGACTGGAAAAGTGACGTATGCATAGAGAACTTTGGATGAATTCGATGTGGGTGGGTAAAAGAGTGGTGGTGAGAATTGTGCCCAAGTTTCTGGTCGGGACATCTGCGTGGAAAGCAATGCCACGGCCAGAGAACTAAAACAAGGAAAATCATTTTCCCCAGCTTTCCCACTCCGCCTCGGTTCAGCCTAGCCAACCCCTGGGCCCACCAGGACCTGTGCGGGAACCCAGGGCAGTCAAGAGTAACGCCTCCTGTCCTCCTGCTTTCGGGCTGGCCAGAGACAGTGTCTATCCGTCACAGGTGGCCCCACAGTCAGGTCCTCGGACCCTCAGGGGCCAGGCAAGAGCGCGGAAATCGACCAGACCAAAGCTTCAAAGCCCGGGACAGAAACACAGGTTTCCGCAACGCGAGACAGGCCCTGCAAAGCGTCCAGAGATGGCACCGGAGCCAAGCCCCCGACTCAGCTACTCCTACCTTGATCCTAGGTCCCAGGTCCCGATCCCGCCCCGCTGCCAACGCCTGAGCGTCTCCCACTGACCTCCGACCAAGGGGTCAGCCCTCCGTCCCTCCGAGTTCACTCACCCTCACTGTCCCCGCCGCAGACGCGAACCCCTCCAGCGTGAGCCTCGCCAGCCCCCGTCCCGAGAACGCTCTCTTACGGCCCGCCCCCGGCCAGCTTGCGCACGCGCGCTCCCTCCCACCGGTCCATTGCGCCACGGGCCACGCCCATGCGTCGGGCCACACCCCCTGTCCACGGATAGCCGCGCGCACTGCTTACGTGAGTCTACGTGTAACGAACAGCAGACGCAGCGCTCTCGTCTTTCCGACGGCGACACCCAGCTCCAGCCCCATTGAGGCCTATGGGAGCTCCAGGTGCCGGGCAAGTTGCAAATTAACCCCGAGAGCCCCCAGGAACCAGGTTCGGCGTGGTAACTAGGCTAGCGGATCTGGGCGCGGCGCACTCTATAGCTGGCTCCCACCGCCAACACCTCATCTTTGGAATCCCCGGGTTCCTCCGACTACAGGTTGAAAAGAAAAATAGTAGGAAACCTAATTCCTTTCCTAAGAATCGGCGAGAAGACGCTGGTGCTGGCCTTGAGTCCAGCGTTTCCCAGATTGGCCTACTTTCAGGTTCTGCTTGCTATCCCACAAGCCGCGAAGCCTCAACACCAACTCACATGTCCCACCAAGATTTTATGGGCGACCCAGATTAAATGCTGCTTTTATAATTCGAGAGAAGACAAAATACTTCGAGAAATGAATAGGTATTCATGTGCAATCCTGCCCTTAACATTTTTGCTCCTATACAAGATTGTCTTCAGCGAATATCTATTGGCCAGATGGATAAAAGAATATAGACTCTCGCTTTTTAAAACCCTTCTCCCACTTGTGCCCAGAAAGATACATAATCGGTTTTTCATAGGAACCTGGATCCAAAATAGGAGTACAAAAACAAATTAGATAGGTGGAAGATCCCACAAACCCCTTGCAGCCTGCTTTAATAGATCGATGCCTTGAAAGTTGGCCAACGCCAACTGTCACTGAATGCCTCATTCTCTAACCTTTATCTGAGATCCAAATCTGTCAACCTTATCCCAGAGGAAAATTCCAGGATCCTAAAGAGACCCTTTTAGTGCCCCTTTTCCTTACTCTGAAGTTTGAGTTAGTTTGATCTAGTTTATTCCAGGTACCCTGCACATACCAGTCATCCATATATCTATCATTCATCCACCCCTCCATTTACTCATTTATTGATTAATTCAATAACAGGTCTGAGTATCTTCCAAGCACAAGGCACTGTCCTAGGAGCTACCAGAGATACAAATAAGACACGACATTTTCCTTTAAGAAGTTCAGTATCTGGAGGGGAGAGGAAAGGGAACTGATGATAGCCAAATTATATTGTTATATTGTGTGCATATGTGAATATGTAACAACAAATCCCATCATTATGTACAATTATAATGCACCAATAAAAGTATGAAAGTAAAAAAGAAGAAATTCATTATCTAATAGATGTATAGTGTCCTCATTCCATTTAACCAATGCTTCCACTTTTTCTATGGGTATTATTATCCTGTCACTGCTCTTTTGATTCAACAAATGGTCCCTACCAGATCATTGCCATCCTAATAAAAGCTTGTTCTCTGGTTTCTTCCTACCAGTCATTGAAATTGCAGTCTCCATGCAAATCTAGTGGTCTCTTCTTTGATCTGTTTTTATTTTTCTTGCTGTTTCAATGCTTTTGATCAGGCAGCCACTCCTACTCTGAAAAATTCTCTATTTTCCTGACACCATACTCTCTTGGTCTTCCTCTTGTCTCACTGGCTATTCTCTCTCAGACTAGAGTTTGCTGGCTTCCCCTCCTCTACTATCTCTCTCTCTCTCTCTCTCTCTCTCTCTCTCTCTCTATATATATATATATATATATATATATATGCACAGGGTTCTTTACCTTTCTGTATCTACCCACTCTCCCTATGTAACATCTATTCCTAAGCTTTATATACCATTTAAATACAGGTGACTCCAATATATATCTCTCTAGGGACAACTCCTCCCTGTAATTGCTAACTCTTCTAAATAACTGCCTACCTGACATCGAAAACTGGCATCTTAGACTTAACATAGTCCCCTCCCCAAATCTGAGTTTTCACCCTTGAACTTGTACCTCTGTCAGTCTGGTCCATTTTAGTAAATGTCACTACTATTCACCCAGTTGTTTAAGATAAAATTCTAGGAGCTCTTCTTGTTTTTTTTTTAAATCCCCTTACCTTTATAATTAATCTTTCAGCAAATTGTCTTGATGCTACCAAAATACATCCTAAGTCCTTTACTTCTTTCAACCTCTACTATCCTACTACTGTTCTATCTAAGGAACTACCTACCATCTGATAAAGAACTACTTGAGATAGAACTTCCCAATCTCTCTGCTTCCATTCCTGCCCAAATCTGGTCTGGGAGTGAGAAGCCACCTTTAAGTCACTTAAGGGGGGGTGCTCTATAACTTATAGCAGAACCCATTCCTAATAAGCAAATAATTTGGTACCAGAAATACGGTGCTAAAAACAGCAACTAAAATGTGGAATTGGCTAATGGGAGGATAAGGTAGCCAATGGCAATTCTCTATTCCAAACTGAAAATCAGTACTGAAACTGTCAAATGGCTGTCACCTGTTGGACCTTGGATACAGACCATATGCCAACCAAAGTTGTATTCTAGGAGAAATCTCAGGAACTATATAGAACGTGAGTGATTGTTGGCTTTTTTTTTTTTTTAGTAGCTTTCAGCAAACTCCTTCAAAAGCATGGGAAATCTACATTAGAAAAATGATTTGAAAGCACTGATTAAAGAAAGTAAAAGACTTGATAAAAGGGTTCTCTTTATCTGCAACCTACAATCCAGATTGTCCAAGAGTCCCACGACTTGTGGCCTTGTTGGTTTGAAATGACCAATTTACTTTGCGTACCCAAGCTGAAACCAGAGCTAGTGGAAAGAGAAGCAGCAGCTGTATCAGGAAATAGGACGGAAGCCACAGGTAGCAAGATGGATTGTAGGTGACGTCTTTTTTCTTCAGCTATTATTTGAATTGCTTCAAAACAATGTTTTGCCTATATAGAAGATTCCAGGGTGAATCAGAACAGGGGTTTCTGACAAGACTGAAAATTTATACGTTTTAGTATTGCTTTGATCATATGATAATATATTACTTATTTGGAAAAAATAAGTTGGAAATAACTTAATAAAAGCAACTTAAAAGACTCTTTAGATAAATTATTTGATTGCAATTCCTCATACCAGACAGTTAACAAATGATTGAGGAAATCCTGTGTCACCAACAGTCTGTTGCTCTTCAACCTATGACAATTCCTGGACCCCAAATTCCCTCTAATAGGCAGTGGGATGCAAAAGGTGTGCATTTTGCAAAACTGAAGGACAGAATAAGAGTGGGGCTTCCAAATGCTCCAAATTTGGATATGGTTTGCTGACCAGGATATAGCAGGTTTTTGTTGTTGTTGTTCCCTGAGTGGAAGTTCTTATTTTTCTTCACATTTTACATGTAAACTGTGTTTCCTTGTAGCTTACACACACCCATATTTTGTTAATGTATAATACTTATAAAGAAAAGTGTATATGTAGAAAAGTACACAACTCAATAAATTTTCAGAATTGAACATGACCATTTAACCAGCACCCAGATCAAGAACTGAAACATTACCAACGCTCCAGGAGCTCCCAGTATTCTGCCTCACAAACATCACCTCTCCCCCAAAGGTATCTATCATCCTGACACCACAGAGCAATGTCTTTCTCAGGAGAACAGGTTAAGTTTTTTTGGAGGGGTACTGGGGATTGAACTAAGGGGCACTAGACCACTGAGCCACATCCCCAGCCCTATTTTGTATTTATTTAGAGACAGGGTCTCACTGAGTTGCTTAACACCTTGTTTTTGCTCAGGCTGGCTTTGAACTCACTATCTTCAGCTTCCCAAGCTGCTGGGATTACAGGTGTGGGCCACCGTGCCTGGGCTGGATTCATTAACACAAAAGCTGGTATTATAAAGGTCACCTTTCATGTTATACTTCTTTCATATGTGCCTGCTTGTCCTCTGCTTTCTGCCATGAGTCAAAGCAATATGAGGTCCTTAGTGATAACAGACTTTTGGACTTTACATATAGGCTCCAGGACCAAACCAAAATAGGTCTCTTTCCTTTATAAATTACCATCTGGAGTATTTTGTTATAGTAACAGAAAATGGACTACCCACACCCCAGGAGCTCCCTGTATTCTGCCTCACAAACAAGAGGCCTGCACACCACACAAAGTACCAAGACTCCTAATCGTATATAGGAATTACTGAGATTTTAGGGTTATCTCCTTTGTGGGTAAGTTAGTACATTTCATGCAAAATGTGTACATATAAAATAAAGATATACATGAATTTCAGGAACTAAAGAGCTATATAAGTCATATGCTGGTCATTATACTGGGTGGTACCCCAGTTTCCATTTTCAAGCCCCTTCTCTCCTTTTCCATCTCCAAAAATAAACAGAAGCTGAAAAAATGAAGCCCTCACTATCCCAACTTATTTTGTGTGTGCACCTAAATAGCTATGTGACACAGTTCTAGGCATGAGACATAGGAGAACTTGAGAAATTTTTTGCTTTTCTGATAAAAGGGTTAGTGACTGGTGCAGACTTTTCCCTTCTGAATGGAGATGTAATAACAGTCAACCTCCAACCATGAAGGAAAGTTTAGAGAATTTCATAAAGGTCGTCTCACTGCCATGGAGCTGCCAAGTTAGCAAGAGCAGCTGCTTACCTCTTGTCATGTGGGGAGAACTCCTATTTGTTTAAGCCACTCTAAAACAGTTACTTGCACTCCAAAGCATTCCTAAGTGACACAGAGGACAAGGAAGATGTGGACTCTAAAATGAATTTAACTTAGGAATCTGGGGTCATAGGGTGAGAGAGGGGCTGAGAGAGCAGTTTATGTAGAGAGCCTGCATTGAATTTATAATCAGGAAAATAATGTTTCATCCTGACATAAATATTACCAAGTACAACAGGATGTTAAATTTGAAATTTTGATGAAAATGCTGAGATAGGATAGCTACTGAGTTATGAAAGTAAGGTATGAAACAGACCACAAAAAAGGTAAATTTTTTTCAAAGGAAAGTTTAGAAACCTGAATACCTGTCTCTTCATCTCATCAGGAAATCTCCCTCCCAGACAGAGGAAATAAGACACACACACACACACACACACACACACACACACACACACACACCCCTGACCGACCATATGGTCTCTGTTGCTAGGCACACACACTAGTCTGAATCTGAGAAAAATGAGCAACCTTGGAAGAAAGAGACCCTGGGCATGAACTACTTGACTTTCTAAGTGCAGGCCAAGTGAGAAACATATCCTGGGGACCAGATGAAGAGGGGGCCAACATGCACCACCTGTGGCCTGATCAAGATGGTGGGCTATGAGGACAAGATGATCCAAGGATAGAGGCTGGGTGGTGAGCACTGGCTCCTGCTGGGGAAAGAGGAGTACAATGAAGGAGAGGGAGCTGAGTCGGAGGAGTTCCAAAAGAAAGGTGTGTGTGTGTGTGTGTGTGTGTGTGTGTGTTTCAGGACCCTACAAGACCCTCTATGCATCATCCTGGGGAACTAGAGGTCTTCAGGTGTAGGACCATAAAAACTATTTTACTAGGAATCTTTCTATCTCTCTTCCCTCTCCTCCTTGCCCCATATGTCAACGTTGTAGAAGAAGCAGGAAGATGAGGAGGAAGTAGAAAGAGAAGAGGCTGAACAGAGTCCCACATGGCAACCTTATCTTTGAATGGCGATTTAAATATTGATTAATATATTAGACTGGACTCTTAATTAAGCTTGCATTTGGAACTTAAAATTTACCTCCAGGTGCCTCCCACCAAGTGCGGATGTGCTCGAAAGGATTTTGTATCCATGGCCAGAGAAAGGACCTGTTGAGAGCCACAGCCGAAGGGGCCCCAGCAAACTTTCAGACTGCCAGCTGATGAGCTGAAGGGGCCCCAGCAAACTTTCAGACTGCCAGCTGATGATTGGCTCACAGTGGCCCCAGCAACATCTAGCTGATTGGCTCCTCTGCGGTGATGCTCATTGGGCTGTTTCCCTGCCCTTTCAGACCACGGAGCTGCTCATTGGGGGACTTTTTTGGCTCCGCCCATGCGACCCAGCCAATCGGCCTCAAGAGCAGAAGGATGGTGGGAGGAAGAGGTTGTTGGGGTGTGTGGCTTGTGGGAAGCTGGTGGTGGCAGTTGGGCTCTGAGGGTTTTTTCCTGAGGAGCTGTTTTGTTTATCTTGTGTGGTTCTAAAAATAAAGTTAGTTTCTTTTGACAAGTGGCTCCTGAATTGTGCCCAGCCAGACTGCGGCATTTGGTGGCTCGCACGGGGAGCGACTGAGGGTAAGTAAACCGCTCGCCCCTGAGGGCAGGGTGAGAGGATGGGGAGCCATTTTAAGATTCCTCTTTTGTTTTGCTTCATTTTTGTTTTAAGTTGCCTGTCCCTGGAGATGAGTGAGACGGAAGAAAAACCGCTCACTTCTGAGGAAAAACTATTTACGTCTGAGGAACAGATAGGGAGAAAGGACGGATGCACATGTCAGGAGGATAGAAAGGCTATAATGAATTTTTGTTGTTCCATTTTTATTTCATTCTGTCTCGGTTTTGTTTGGCGTCATCTTGTTGGGTTGTATTATAGTAGAAATACGGGATCAGAAATTAGTAAAAAACAAACTGAAAGAGTGTTAAGTAAATTGTTAGAGGAAGAAGGCATCCCAGTAAAATCAAGAGCAGTCAGGGCATACGTTGATACAATGCAAAAATGTAGCCCATGGCTTTTTAAGGAGGAGTTGTTAAATATATCACAATGGAACCATCATGGTGAAGATTTAAAAAGAATAGAAAAGAACAGCCCAGGAACTCTGCCAGCTGGCACATTGGCATTGTGGGCATTGGTATCTGGTTTTCTTAGTCCAAAACCTTCAATTCAGACAAAGGTAGAGGAAGGAGAAGACATATTGATTCAAGTAAATGAGGAGGTCTCTCAAGTTAGTCAGAAAGAGGAAAAGATTCAAGTAAAAGAGAAGGTCTTTCGAGCTAATCAGACAGAGAAAGAAAGTTTAGAGCAGAAAAAGCCATCAGGGGGAAAGTTACAAAAGGAGACTGCTACTAACACCTTTCTATCACCAGAGGACGTAAGTGTCCAACTGACAAGGCCACCTTCATATGCTGAGAGGCCCCCAACCCCCGCAGTGGATAGTTCAGATCCTGTGACAGGATCTCAAGTATTAACATGCCCTGTATTTGAGGTAGGAGGGCAGCGAATTTACCATACTTTAAATTTCAAAACAGTGAAGCAGCTAAAAGAGGCTGTAACAACCTATGGTCCTCAAGCACCCTTCACTGTAAGCTTGGTCGAATCCTTTACCAACTTGAACATGACGCCAGCAGATTGGGCTAATATGTGTAAAGCTGTGCTAAATGGAGGACAATACCTGTTATGGAAGGTTGCCAATGAAGAATTTTGCAAGGAGACGGCTAGGCGAAATGCAGCAGCTGGTTATCCTCAGAGAAATCTAGATATGTTGTTAGGAAAGGGACCTTATGAGGATCAGCAGCAACAAATTGCATATGATCCTGGTGTATATTTACAAATTGCTGTAGATGCAGTTAAGGCATAGAAGACTTTACAAGGACATGGAGGTTTACAAGGTCAATTATCTAAGATAATACAAGGAACTAATGAATCTTATGCTGAATTTGTAGATAGGCTTATTCAAACAGCTACCAGAGTTTTTGGGAATACAGAACAAGCAATGCCATTAATAAAACAACTGGCTTATGACCAAGCGAATCGTTGGTGCAGAGATATCATTAGACCATGGAAACATGAAGATTTAAACACATATATTAAATTATGTAGATACATCAATGAACAAGAGCAAGTCATGGCAGCTGCAGTAAAACAGGCTTTAGATGCCAGAGACATTAATGAACAAGGGAAAATTGTGGCAGCTGCAGTAAAACAGGCTTTAGATGCCAGAGACATTAATGAACAAGGGCAAATTGTGGCAGCTGCAGTAAAACAGGCTTTAGATGCCAGGCCAAGAACATGCTACAATTGTGAACAAACAGGACATTTTAAAAGGAATTGCCCCATAGGAGGAGGGTTTAACAAAACTAGGTATCAAAGGAGTAGAATACCGGGTATTTGCCCACGATGCCGTAGAGGGAGACATTGGGCTAATGAATGCCGTTCTCAAACCACCATAGAGGGTACTCCATTATCAAAAAACGAACAAGGACCAAGTGTTTATCCACGATATCGTGGAGAAAGGCATTGGGCTCCATTGCCAAAAAATGGACAGGGGGGCCCAATGCTCCGGGGCCCAAAACCACAAATATACGGAGCACTGGAGGAACCCAGCAACCCCATCAGGGTAGTGCCCAGGACACATTGTCCATCAGATTCCTCATCAGACAAACCAGAGGGAGCGCAGGGTTGGACATCTGCGCCTCCGCCAGATCAGTACTAACTCCAGAGATGGGAGTTCAAATCATTCCCACAGGGGTGAAAGGACCTCTTCCCAAAGGAACAGTAGGCTTATTATTGGGACGCAGCTCTTCTACTCTAAAAGGACTTATGATAAGTCCTGGGGTAATTGATCCCGATTATGAAGGTGAAATAAAAATTATAGCCAGTTCTCCAAATGGTATATCAGTAATTTCACCAGGAGATAGAATAGCACAGTTACTAATAATACCAAGCCTACATGATAAATTTTCCAGTCGTGCTATAGAAAGAGGTTCCAAGGGATTAGGCTCCACAGGTGTAGATTGGGCTATGCTGTCTTTAAATTTAGATTCTCGCCCCATGCTAAAACTAAATATTCAAGGACATGAATTTAATGGGCTACTGGATACAGGTGCAGACCTTAGCATCATCTCTCGTCAAGAGTGGCCAAAACATTGGCCATTACAACAAGCCACTCAAACACTTCGAGGCCTAGGAGTGGCGACTAATCCCCATAGAAGTGCAATGGTATTAGATTGGAAGGATCCTGAAGGATGTGAAGGAACTATACAGCCATATGTATTGGATCATCTTCCTATAAATTTATGGGGACGAGATGTCCTAGATCAATTAGGTTTGACATTAACAAATAACATCAACCAAAATGCACCCACTATTATGACTAGACAAGGTTTTAGGAAAGGAAAAAGATTAGGAAAACAAGAACAAGGTATAGCAGTACCAATACAAATAGATCAAGGAACAGACAGACATGGGTTGGATTTTCAGAAAGGGCCACTGAGACAATAAAAATTACTTGGAAATCAGAAAGACCAGTATGGGTTCCTCAGTGGCCCCTGACTAAAGAAAAGATACTAGCAGCCCATGATCTGGTCAAACAACAATTAGCAGAAGGACATATACAACCTTCTGTATCTCCCCATAATACTCCCATTTTTGTCATCAAAAAGAAATCTGGTAAATGGAGATTATTGCAAGATTTAAGAGCCATTAATAATGAGATGGTTATTATGGGACCTGCTCAATCGGGGATTCCTCAATTGTCTGCTTTGCCAAAAACTTGGTATGTTTTAGTTATAGATATTAAAGATTGTTTTTTTTCAATTCCAATTCATCCTGAGGATAGTCCACGTTTTGCATTTACTATCCCTGCACTGAATCATGAAGGTCCTGATCAGAGATATGAATGGAAAGTACTCCCTCAAGGGATGGCTAACAGCCCAACTATGTGTCAAATTTATGTTAACAAAGCAATCCAGCCACTTAGAAATCAAAATCCTGAACTACAAATATTTCACTATATGGATGATGTATTATTAGCACACAAAGTTAAAAACACCTTGCTAGACTGTTATGCCACACTTACAAACTTATTAAAAAATTATAATCTAGAGATAGCAATAGATAAAGTACAATTTAATTTTCCAATTAATTATTTAGGAGTTCTATTATCCTCAACCATGGTCCGTCCACCAAAAATTCAAATACGAGTAGATCAACTCAAATCACTTAATGACTTTCAAAAGTTATTAGGAGACATAAATTGGATAAGGCCTTATCTAGGTATACCAACAGGAGAGTTGGGACCTTTATTTGATATCCTAAAAGGTCCATCAGATCCAAATTCACCCCGAATGTTAACGCCTGAAGCAAGAAAGGAATTAAAAATCATTGAAACATATATGGAAAATATGCATTTGGATAGAATTGATATAAGTTTGCCTTTATTATTTATTGTACTACCAACAAAAAATATTCCTACAGGAGTATTTTGGCAAGAAGGCCCATTATTATGGATACATTTATCTTATTCTCCTAACACTATTCTTACTAGGTATCCTGAGGCTGTAGGACAATTAATACTCAAAGGAATAAAAGCAGCAAAGGGAGTGTTTGGAATTTCTCCCAATAAAATTATTACTCCATATACTATGAATCAAATTGATGAGTTAGCTAATGAGTTAAATACTTGGGCAATAATCATGTGCAAATCTAATGTTTCATTTGATAACCACTTACCATCTAATCCTTTATTGTCTTTTTGGTCATCGCATCCTGTAATTTTTCCAAAAATGACAAGAAAAACACCTATCGGGAATGCTCCAAATATATTCACTGATGGATCAAATAATGGTACAGCAGCAATAGTTACACCTGATCAAACATTTACATTTTTAGTACCCAAACAATCAGCTCAAAAGGTAGAGCTTAAGGCAGTATTACAGGCTTTTGTGATGTTTAAAAATTCTGTATTTAATTTATTTTCCGATAGTCAGTATATAGTTAATGCTATAGTATCCCTTGAAGATGCTGGTAGGATTTCCCCTTCCTCTACTATTTTCTCTTTGTTTTCCACTATACAAAGTCTAATCTGGGACAGAAAAGATCCATTCTTTATAGGACATATCAGGGCACATACAGGATTGCCTGGAGCCCTTAGTTTGGGCAATGATTTAGCAGATAAAACTACACGACATACATATTTTCTCTACACTAGAAGAAGCTATAAATTTTCATAAAAAGTTCCATGTCAATGCTAATACTTTACAAAAGCGTTTTAAAATAACTAAGGAACAAGCTAGACAAATAATAAAACAATGTCAAAATTGTGTGACCTTTTTACCACAAGTTAATCTTGGAGTCAATCCTAAAGGATTGATACCTAACCATATTTGGCAGATGGACGTCACACATTTGCCAGAATTTGGAAAATTAAAATATTTGCATGTTACAGTTGATACTTCTTCTGGATTTTTGATGGGCTCCCTTCATGCCGGAGAAAAAACTAAAGATGTTATAGCTCATTGCTTACAAAATTTTGCCACTGTGGGCGTTCCAAAACAGTTAAAAACAGATAATGCCCTTGTTATACTTCTACCTCTTTTAAACAATTTTGCTCATCATTTGGCATTACTCATATAACAGGAATCCCATACAATCCACAGGGACAAGGCATTGTTGAAAGAGCTCATCAAACTATTAAAATGTACTTATTAAAGCAAAAAGAAGGAATTGGGAAGGGGTATATATTCCCCAAAGATAAACTTAAAATAACCCTTTTTACTCTAAACTTTTTAAATTTGGATTCATCAGGGCTTAGTGCTGCGGAAAGGCATATGTGTCCAAAAAATGTATATAAGCCCAAGGTACTTTGGAAGGATATTCTAACAGGACAATGGAAAGGTCCTGACCCAGTAATTGTCTGGAGTCGGGGGTCTGTTTGTGTGTTTCCACAGGGAGAACAGCAGCCGATTTGGATTCCAGAGAGATTAACTAAGGTCCTGACCCAGTGATTGCCTGGAATCGGGGGTCTGTTTATGTGTTTCCACAGGGAGAACAGCAGCTGATTTGGATTCCAGACAGATTAACTAAAGTGATTTCTAGAGACCAAAAAGAAGATGCGATATCCAGAACTCCAGTTTGGTTATTCTTACATCTGCGACAGAACCAGAATGCTTTTTTCAATATCTATTTTATTATTGCCCTTTCCCATATTTTTTTTTTTTTTTGAGCTCATACAGACCTAGGTTAATGTTTTGCTGATCAGTTCTATTTTTTGACTATAGAGTTTTTAAACATTGCAATGGAGATTTCAACTGTAAAAAGTTATAAGGCCTTTACTATTATGTTATGTGTCGTATGTATTATGTGTGCACACTTGTGTTTTGTGTTTGAATGTACGTATGTCCATATGTCATATATGATGAGCGCTCATGAAAAAATGGATCCAAATAATTTTTTTTAATTCACGTGATTTAAATGGTTTAATTTAAATTGGGTAAACAGCTGTTGAAGATTGTTTTTAAATGTGAACAAATAAGGAGGTTAACAGATCTGTTTGTTTACTTTCACCTTTCCTTTTCATTATATTTAATAATTCTCTTAAAGATAATGTAAATTGTTAAGAAAATTGTTTTCTTTTCATGCCTTCTGGAACGTTACATAATTTTTTCTTTAGCCATTATTGCCAGAATTCCTATCTTCATCCCAGTACATGAAGACAAAGATAAAACCAATCTACAGCTTCTGCAATAGCCATCACTGAACTGCTTGCAGAACTTGCCTGGACTATGTATCACTTATATGCATTGTGAACTCACTTGTATGCATTGTGAACTATCTGTTGGTGCAGCAACTTCTGGTAGTGTTGGGGTATTTATGCTGATGGTGTCATCGGTGGTACAATTTTTCCAAAAGGAGCCGTCAGCTGGCTTGGTGTATCTTCCTCCCTTCTGTTTGTCATGATCGTTCAGCTAAAATTTGGGGGCCAACAGAGGTGAGGCAAAGAACCTCACCCCCCCGGCTGGTACGAAGACCTCTACACAGGTGTGGCTGTATACTGGACTGGTAGTCAATGACGGGTAAGATCCAATTACTATGGTACCAACCTAAGACAGGAGGCTGACGCCTTGAGGTCAGCTCATCCAATAACGGGTAAGGACCATATGTACTATTGGACAACCTAAGGCAGACACGGTCCCTAAGCCACATGCTTCTTGTTTAAACAGAGAGGGGGAGATGTTGAGAGCCACAGCCGAAGGGGCCCCAGCAAACTTTCAGACTGCCAGCTGATGATTGGCTCACAGCGGCCCCAGCAACATCTAGCTGATTGGCTCCTCTGCGGTGATGCTCATTGGGCTGTTTCCCTGCCCTTTCAGACCACGGAGCTGCTCATTGGGGGACTTTTTTGGCTCCGCCCATGCGACCCAGCCAATCGGCCTCAAGAGCAGAAGGATGGTGGGAGGAAGAGGTTGTTGGGGTGTGTGGCTTGTGGGAAGCCGGTGGTGGCAGTTGGGCTCTGAGGGTTTTTTCCTGAGGAGCTGTTTTGTTTATCTTGTGTGGTTCTAAAAATAAAGTTAGTTTCTTTTGACAAGTGGCTCCTGAATTGTGCCCAGCCAGACTGCGGCAAGGACCCATCATCCATATTCACACTGAAAGGGATTAAAAATCAATGGCAACTGGGCACAGTGGTGCATGCCTATAATCCTAGCGGCTGGGCTCAGGAGATTGATGCAGGAGGACAGTGAGTTTAAAGCCAGCCTCAGCCATTTAGCAAGGCCCTAAGAACTTAGTGAGATCCTGTCTCAAAATAAAAAAATAGGGCTGGGGACATGGCTCAGTGGTTCAATTGAACCTCGCACCCCTGGGTTCAATCACTGGTATCAAAAAAAAAAAAAAAATGTCAATGGAAGACACAACATGGCTTTTGTGGATACAACTCCCAAGTCCTATGTTCAGCATACCAGTTATACAAAATTCCTTTCTTAGAAACCATTCTGCCTTGGGCTGGGGATGTGGTTCAGTGCTAGAGCACTTGGCCTACCATATGCCCATATGCCAGGTCCTGGGTTCAATCCCCAATACTTAAGAAAGAAAACAGAAAGAAACCATTCTGACAAGTTCCTAGATACTATACAAAAGTATCACCCAGATGTCATCAAGGAGCCCCTCAATACCTGGAAGTTCAGGTATGATAGGATCAGACCTAGCCAATTCCACAGCCTGGAAGTCTAAGCTTGTCCCATAATTTCTGCTCATTCCCAGTAATTAATCACTCTTCCACTCATCAACCTGGATAAAAAAAATCAATGTCTCCAGCTAGGCACAGTGCCACATGCCTATAATCCCTATGACTCCAGAGGCTGATGCAGGAGGATCACAAGTTCAAAGTCAGCCTTAGCAATATAGTGAGAGCCTGTTTCAAAATTTAAAAAACGAAAGGGCTAAAGAGGTAGCTCAGTGGCAAAGCATCCCTGGGTTCAATCCCCAGTACCCCACCCCCAATCAACATAACACCTCTTAGCATTCTACTCACAGAAGACTCATGCTCACAGAAGACTCATCTCCCACTGAGCATATGTGAGCAATAGAGACTTTACTGAAGATTTATCATCTCAGACTGTGGCAGTGCTAGATGGCCAATGTAGCTCCGCAACATTTACTGAGTACCTGCTATTGCCCATGTACTGTGTTAAAACTCTTTTTGTAGGTTCCCAAGCACCTACAGAAAGCAATGGAGATAGAATAAATGACATCTAAAATCCCCAAGGTTCTTATAGTGTAGTTGGGAAGAGAATGTAATATAACAGGTAAATGCTTGTTAAAGACCAGGTTGTGTGTGGGGGTGCTGGGGTTGTGGCTCAGTGGTAGAGAACTTGTCTAGCACGTAGGAGGCACTGGATTAGATTCTCAGCACCACATAAAAAAATAAAATAAAATAAAGGTTATTGTGTCCACCGACGACTAAAACAAATATTAAAAAAGAAAAAGAAGCTGGGGATATAGCTCAGTTGGCAGAGTGCTTGCCTACCATGCACAAGGCCCTGGGTTCAATCCCCGGGCGCTCTCTCTCTCTCTCTCTCTCTCTCTCTCTCACACACACACACACACACACACATACACACACACAAATAATAATAATAAGTGTCTACTTTTAGGGGCTGGGGATGTGGCTCAAGCGGTAGCACGCTCGCCTGGCATGCGTGCGGCCCGGGTTCGATCCTCAGCACCACATACCAACAAAGATGTTGTGTCCGCCAAAAACTAAAAAATAAAATATTAAAATTCTCTCTCTCTCTCTCTCTCTCTCTCTCTCTCTCTCTCTCTCCCTTTCTCTCTTAAAAGAAAAGAAAAGAAAAAGACCAGGTTGCCATGGGAACACATAGGACATTGAACCTGTGATGAGGATGAAGGGGTCAAAGAAGACTTCCCCTCTGTGATAAACTAGAGGAGTGCATGACTGAGTTTTCTCCTGAACAATGGTCTAGTTTCAATTTGCCTGGGTTGCACAGAAAACCTCAAGCTCTGATTTTTAGAATAAGGTGATATATGATTGCTAGAGTTCCTAAGCACCTACAAAAAGCAGTGGTTGAAATCCTCACAAAGGAAGATAAAATCGTCCTAAGTTTCAAATTATTTTTGGGGGGGGGCGGAGGGTACCAGGGACTCGACCACTGAGACACATCACCAGCCCCATTTTGTATTTTATTTAGAGACAGGGTCTCACTGAGTTGCTTAGTGCCTCACCGTTACTGAGGCTGTCTTTGAACTCTGATCCTCCTGCCTTAGCTTCCCAATCCACTGGGATTATAGGTGTGCGTCACCGAGCCTGGCTTCAAATGATTTCTAAAATAATTTTTGAAATGCAATGTCCTGTGCAATCAAAGACAACTAGACAAAAGGAAAAGAGAGAGCATGGAAAAAACTAGAAGAAAGAATAATGAGTAGATTGCAGCTTGAGAAACAATTGTCAGACAGTTTATGAAAACAAATTCTGCTTATTATCTTCAAAAAAAAAAAAAAAAGCCAGGTTTGAAAATTTTGACAAGTAGCTAAAAATTATAAAAGGTAACATAGTATATTAAAAAAGGAGTCAAGTTGAAATTTGTGAACAGAAAAATATAATAAGATGTTAAAAACCCAAGGGTTGGGTTTAGCAACAATTTAGGCATATAAAAGGAGAGAATCAGTGAATTTGAAAATATGATGAAAAAAAAAACCAGAATGAAGTAAAGAGAGACATAGAAAAGTGAGGGTGAGAGTCACAGAGAATAAAGTAAGGCCCCACTAATGTTGGAGTCTTGCGAGGACAGGAAAGAAGGAATAGACAGTATTTGAAGAGATACTGGCTAAGAATAAGCTCCCAAATCAAGAAGAGTGACAAATACTAAGCAAAGTTAATTAAAAGAAATCTCTTGGCTGGGATTGTGACTCAGTGATGGAGCACTTTCCTCATATGTGTGAGGTTCTGGGTTCTATTCTCAGCACCTCATATAAGTAAATGAATAAAATAAAGGTCCATTAACAACTAAAAATTAAAAAAAAAAAAGAAATCTTTTCTAGGCACATTAAAATAAATCTGTAGAGAATCAAAGAAAAAGAAAACTATTAAAAATGGGAGGGAGAATTTTCAAAGACGTAGTAATAGCTGACTTCTTCATAGTAACAATGGAAGTCAGAAAACAGTGTAATGTAGTCAAAGTATAAAAGAAAACTGCCGGTTTAAAAAACTATGTCCTGATAAAACATATTTCAAGAGTAAACATGAGTTTTTGTTTTGTTTTGTTTGTCTTTTGTATTTGTTTTGTTTTGTTTTGTTTTTTATAAAACCCATGGGCTCCACCATTGAGCTTCATTTTCTAGAGTTTTTATTTCTTATTTTGAGACAAGGTCTCACAAGATTGCTGAGATTGACCTTGAATTTGTAATCCTCCTGCTCAGTCTCCTGAGTAGTTGGGATTATAGGAATAGGCCACCATGCTGGGCCATGAGATAAACTAAATTTCAGTGATTTGTCTACCAGCAGAAACACTTAATTTTCTGTTTCTGCATAACAAATTATTACAAAGTAAATGGTTTAAGCCAACACTCATTTATTATCTGATGGTTCTATAGATCCGAACTACAGGTAGGGATCAACTAGGTTCTCTGTGCAGTGTATCACAAGTTGAAATCAAGGTGCTAACTGGGGTTGGGGTCTCATCTGAGGCTCAATGTCCCCTTCCAAGATCATGTGGTTGAATGAAGTACCTAAAAAATAGTTAAGGTTTGAAAACAGACAAAGTATATTTTCTGTACAATGCAACTACACTAGGGAAAAAAAACAACTAAAAACCTCTGAATTTATTATGAAATTAAGAAACACTTCTAAATAACACATCAAATGATATATCAAAAAGGGAAATTTAACTCTTTCCTGAGCCAGGCATGGTGACATACATCTATAATACCAGCTACTCAGGAGGCTGAGGCAGGCCAGGCTTTGAGACCCTGTCTCAAAAGAAAAAT
Source organism: Callospermophilus lateralis (assembly GCF_048772815.1). Lineage (NCBI taxonomy): Eukaryota > Metazoa > Chordata > Mammalia > Rodentia > Sciuridae > Callospermophilus > Callospermophilus lateralis. Next base: position 37,076,388 of record NC_135318.1, read on the forward strand.
TTAAAAGTTTGAGGGCTGGCCATAGTGGCGCATAACCTGTAATCCCAGCGGCTCAGGAGGCGGAGGCAGGAGAATCATGAGTTCAAAGTGAGCCTCAGCAAAAAAGCAAGGCGCTAAACAACTCAGTATACAACCTGTCTCTAAATAAAATACAAAAAATAGGGTTGGGAATGTGGCTCAGTGGTAGAATGACCCTGAATTCAATCCCCAGTACCCCCTGCCCCCCCAAAAAGTTTGAGGACATAATTCAGTGGTAGCATACTCAAGGCTCTAGATTCAGTCCCCAGTACTGTGAAAATAAAAAAAAACATTTTGAATTGAATGTTAGCAAAAAATTTATATGTATTAATAATTATGGGATACAACTAGTAAGAAATTTAGAGGCTTATATAAATATATTTAAAAAATAAGAAAGTTTGAAAATTGGGGCTGGGGATGTGTCTCAAGCGGTAGTGCGCTCGCCTGGCATGCGTCAGCACCACACACAAATAAAGATGTTGTGTCTGCCGAAAACTAAAAATAAATATTAAAATTCTCTCTCTCTCTCTCTCTCTCTCTCTCTCTCTCTCTCTCTCTCTCAAAAAAAGAAAGTTTGAAAATTAATGAGCTAAGATACAATTTCAAAGAATTAGAAAAAGATATGGGTTATTATTTTATTAGTCACAAAGATTCACTGCCAATCTCTGAGTATTGGAATTAGACTTAGTCATATTTCTTGGTTTGGTCATTGAACTATGCACAGAAATGCTAGGTCACTAGGCAGAAATTTTAAGAGTCAAAATATATTAAACCATACCATCTCTTTTCCCTCTGTAATAATAAATATCCATGTTCTAGACAATGGCCACTTTATTATGAGTTTGAGCCCTAGAGTGAAGAAAATTTGGAGAATCAGCCAAACTGGGTACCACAAGTAGCAGGGTAAGAAATAAACTATATCGTTGAAAACCTGAGATATGGAGGGATTGTTTGTTACTGCAGCATAACCTATCCTTTCCTGTTACAGAAACACAGAAAAAAACTCAAACAAAATAAAATAAACAAAATAAAGATATCAGAAAAATTAATGAAATGGAAAATAACATATGATAGAGAAGATCAATAAAAACAAAATTTTGCCAGGTGCATTGACACACACCTGTAATCCCAGTGGCTCGAGAGGCTGAGGCAGGAGGATCACAAGTTCAAAGCCAGCCTTTGCAACTTAACAAGGCCCTAAACAACTCAATAAGACCCTGTCTCTAAATAAAATACAAAAAAAGGGCTGGGGATGTGGCTCAGTGGTTAAGTGCCTCTGGGTTCAATTCCCAGTACCAAAAAAAAAAAAAAAAAAAAGAAATGGTTCTTTGGAAAGACCAATAAAATTGGTAAATCCCTGGTAAGTTATCATGAAAAATTTAAAGAGAAAAGCAAAATAACATAAGAAATGAAAATTCAGATAGAACTACCAATTCTATAAGCATTAAAAAAAATAATAAGAGGATAGTATTAACTTCACATCTAAAATGTGAAAAGCAGATGCAATGGATCTCTGCCTAAAAAATATACAACTTACCAAAAAAAAAAAAAAAAAAAAAACAACTGACCAAGGAAGAAATAAAAATTTGAAGTTCTATAATTCTTAAAGAAATTTAATAAATATTTTAAAAATTTAAAATTAAAAAAAATTCCGTAAAGGGAAAATAATGCTTACCACATACAAACTCTTCAAAGAATGTGTGGGGGGGTATACTTTCTATTTAAAAAGCTAGCATGAGGGGTTGGGGATGTGGCTCAAGTGGTAGCGTGCTCACCTGGCATGTGTGCGGCCCAGGTTCGATCCTCAGCACCACATACAAACAAAGACGTTGCGTCCACCGAAAAAAGATTATCATTAAAAAAAAAAAAAAAAAGCTAGCATGAATTTGATATCAAAGTCCATAAGCTGGGGGTAGAGTTCTTGCCTAGCACATGGAAGGCACTGAGTTCAATCCTCAGCACCACATAAAATAAACAAACAAACAAATAAAGGTATTATGTCCATCTATAACTTAAAAAAAAAAAAAAAAAAGTTTGATCAGTCCGTCCCAGATGAGAAAATTTAGCAATGTCTCATTCATGGACAAAAATTCTAAACAAAATATTGTATGGGTGAATCAAATCAAACAACATATAAAAGAAAAATACAGTGTGACTATTGTGACAAATGGAATAAAGCCTCCAAAGGTGTTCATGTCCTAAGTACTAAAATCTTTGAATGTTATTTTATATGGAAAAGGAATTTTGAAGAGGTGATGAGCTTAAGGACCTTGAAGTGGGGCGATTATCCTGGATTTTCCCCATGGACCCAGTTACAGAGACCCCAAGAAGCAGAAGGAAAGTGATGGTGAGAAGGTCAAGTTCATGTTTCGAAGTGTTGGGAATGATAGGTTATGCTGCAGTAACAAACAATCCCTCCAAATCTCAGGAGTGGGTGGGGATAAAAGACTCCAGAGCTCTTATCTCCCAGACTTGAGAAAACCTACAACATTCTCAGATTCTAAAAGTAACATAACAAATAAATTACTGAGTGCCCCCTCTGCACAAACACAAATAATCCACGATTTTGAAGCTTTTCTGTATAGGACTTTATCACTCAGTCAAATGATTACACGCATTTTTCCTGGCACTTGTCAAAGCAAAAGGCTGACCATCCAACCAGACCTTGGTAGAGTTTTAATGTCAACATTTGAAAAGGCTGATTCAGTACTAATAAGTAAGGAAAACTATGAAACACCACAGGTAAGAAATATTATAGTCACTAATCATGGTAATCCATAAGAGTTGGTTTCCAAATGTAAGCATTGCAGACCAGGCATCTAGATTGGAAAGGCAGTTTGTCATTCTGTGTTATATCACATGTACTGATGATCTATCTGAGTGGATGAAATGACTGTTGACTCTAGTTACTGTTTGGATATAAAGCATCCCTGAAAAATTCATGTGTTGGAAACATGATGTCCTATGTAGCAATGTTTAAAGGTGAAATGATTGTATTATGAGAGCTGTAACCTCATCAGTGGATTAATTCATTTGGTGGATTAATATTTGAATGGCCCACTAGGTGGTAACTATAGGCAGATGGGATATGGCTGGAGCAAGTAGGTCATTGCTGACCTTGGCCCCTGCCCCAAACCTCTGCTTTCTAGCTTCCATGAGTGAGCAGCTTTCCTTTGCCACGCTCTTCTGCCATGATGTTCTGCTCACCTCAAGCCCAGAGCAATGGAGCCAGATAACCATGGACTGAACCTCTGAGACCATGGGCCCCAAATAAAGTTTTCCACCTCTCAGTCATTCTTGTCAGGTGTATTGATCAGAGTGATGAAAAGCTAAACTAACCCAACCATAAAGAAAGGTGAAAATCACATAAAATTTGGAATTTTTAGGGTGACAGCAAGGCAGGGTATCATGAAAAGCCAGAGTAGTGGTTAGAAATCTAGTGTGTGCTGAAAACACAGACTTCTAGAGGATCCCAAATGACAAATATGATGGCTCCAAATGACAAGTAGGAAAGAAGAGACCAGAGTAGAAGGTAGGGAAGACAACTTCTTAGTGTTATTGTTCTATTTCTGAGTGGTTGGGAACATCTGGTGGCCTCCAGCCTAACTACTCACAGCCACCATGACCCCTAGTATAAGGGTGGTTTGCATCTGGTACAGGGGCTCATGTCTCTAATCTCAGAGACTCAGGAAGCAGAGGCAGGAGGATCACAAGTTCAAGGCCAGCCTCAACAATTTAGGGAGACCATCAGCAACTTAGTGAAACCCTGTCTCAAAATTAAAAAGTAAAATAAAAGGCCTGGGGGTGTAGCTCAGTGGTTAAGTGCCCCTGGGTTCAATCCCCAGTACCCCCCGCGCCCCCCAAAAAAGTGTTTTGATGCGGGCAAGGAAAATGTTGTAATACTCATACATAAAAAAATCTAATCTTTAGGTTGCTACATGAGAAGAACAGAAACTGTCTACACCCAAACGGCTTACTGTTGACATTGACATAGTTTTACTCTTACAGGAAACTCTTGCCCAGAATGATGAAAGTTGTAAACTTTATTGTTTTCTGTACAAGTTTCAAAATGAAACCACTTAAATGAACTTTGCAATTTTTCAATAGATAGCATCCAACCATGGCTTATTCTTTGGAAACCTCCTCTCAAAGCCCGTGCCTTGCCCTGTCCGACAATCCTAAACTATTGTATCATGATTCTTGCTCAATCCTAATCAACCCCCTCTTTGGAAGAGCTGCCTTAAAAGAGTCCCAGTACATTGTAAATATCCCAGTTTTGCCCTCCCCTTTCTAGAAGCTGCTGAATGTCTCAGCAAACTCAGCTTTGAATTATTATTACAAAGTTGTCTTGATGGTATTTTCAGGGAGCCAACATTCAATTACTGAGGAGCAATTATTGACATCCAATTAAGACCTCCTGGCCACTGCAGCCTGGGTTCCCTGATTCAAAGACAAAGTGCCCCTCTGAGGTCCTTGAGAGCCTCCTGCCCGGGGCTTTTTATGAGAACTTTGCTTAGATTTGTTGGGAGCGGCTCTCCAAACTCTCCTGCTGGGAACTTCAAGTTCATCAAGGTTATAGTTGAAAAGAGTCAAACTGCAAAGCTGGGGCCCCTGAGCCATAGGAGACACAAGTAATTCTCACCTCTTCATTCCTAGGCTCTCAAGGGCTTGTCTCAGTATAAGCCACAGGCTAGATTTCTGCTTCTTACATGGGCTATTTGGATATAGATCCAACCCTCCACAGCTTTCTAAGTAGCATCATTCCCGGATCCAATAGTTTTAAGATTGTAGTTTAGAATTATTGTGGCCACTATGAGGAATTTTTAATATGAACAAAATTGTTCATTTGAGAGGTATTTTAGAACAAAGAGGGAACAGAATTCCAAACATCCAAGGGTCTTCGTTTTTTTGTTAGCATGAGAAAGCATCCAAAAGAAATCTGATTCAAAGTTACATCCTTAACAGATCCCTTGGCCAAAGCAAAATAAAAATGTGAACAACTTGCTCAAACCTCTTCCCCCATCCAATATATTTCCATTTCTCTCTGCCCTACCTCTCCCTCTGGCCCATGCCCTTTTCTTTCGGGACTGACAGGTACATCAAAGTTCACTTACCCCTGCCCCCCACCTTTTGGATATTGCGGATTGAACCCAGAAGCACTTTACCATTTAGCTACATCCCCAGACCTCATTTTTTATTTTGAGACAGGGGCTCACTAAGTTGCCCAGGCTGGCATCAAACTTGTGATTATCCTGCCTCAGCCTCCAAGTCACTGGAACTACAGGCATTGAAGTGGCACCCCCTTTCTCCACAGAAAAGCCCTCTTCACCATGGCTGATTTTAGGACTGTCAGCAAAAGAGTCTCTGCGAAAGAGTCTAAGGTAAATAAACTTCCTATTTTCGTGTTGCCCTGTTTACTTGGCTACTGGCTGAGAAGATACCAGCACTCCAGGTGCTGGACACCCCCTAGTTTTTCACAAACATATTCAGTATAGTACTTTGTAGAAATGTGCAAACAAGGCCTCTGGCCTTGAGCTGGGACTTTACAGAGAAGTCTACATTTTTAAGTTAAGTTACAAATGGGCTCCACGGTAACAGCTGGGGCGGGGTGGGGGGGGGAGAAGCAGCTCTCCCCTTCTCAGATGTTGTCCTTGAAGGGTTAACTTGCCCAAAACAGTGAAAGAAAAAGCTGCTTTTATGTGAACTTCTGCAGGCTGAGAACTTTTAAGCCCCCCCCCTTACATGCTGGGTATAAAACTCTGAAACTCCCTGAACCCGGGGTTCAGGGGATTAATTGATTACAGCAAAAGCTGTGCCCTCTGAACCTGGCTGCAGCCAAATAAAACTGTTTCCTGCTGTCTTGGGTGCCTTGCCTCGTTTGTCCCTACAACAGCATGACCCATCATGTCCGGCTCGATTATCTCTGCTAAATCTCATTCAGAAAAAAATCATCTATGGTGGATTTCAAGCCCTAGTTTCATTCTCAGCTGAAAATTATTGTCTAAGACTCTTTGAGGTCTAGATAAGGAAGACTACCACAGAGAATCTGAAATTGTTTTAGGAACCTATATTTCAGAGCAACAGATTTGACAATTGATTCATATGCTAATAGAAGCCTCAGATTCAAAAAGTTCAGTGAAAAAGTCAGAATAGGAAGACCCTCAACAGTGACTGAAAAGATCTTAGAATGCATAGGAAACCAAAGGGGTTTAGTACATGTGTTGGTCAAAGTCTTGAGGAGGTATTCTCAGTCTTGCCTGTGCAAATAGATTGTGCTCTGATTCAGTTTGTCAAGATCATAGTCGGACCACACTCTGGTACTAGGCAGTTTAGTACCTAGTGACAGTGTTCAGTAGTATTTGATCCTGAAGCAGATGTGCCAGGCTCTCTTCTCTTTTTGTGAATAGCCTTAAGCTAGAAACAGGGGATTTAATACTAGATAGAGTTCTAAATAATAATAGCTAGAGTTCTAAAACCTGGCCAAATATTTTGAAAGAGCCCTAGAACTAAGAAACTAAAGAAAAAAATAAGTGAAAAGCAAGACCCCAGTGAAAATGTTCAATTTCCCTTTCTATTCACAAACCCAGAAGGGGGTGCTGGGGTGTGGCTCAGCAGTAGAGCGCTCGCCTAGCACATTTGAGGCCTTGGGTTTGATCCTCAGCACCACATAAAAATAAATAAATAAAGATATTGTGTCCAACTGAAAAAAAAAAAAAAAAAACCACAAGGGAATATTTCTCTAGAAATTAAAGGAGAACCTTACAAATTTCTGATTGATATGGGTACAATAATATCAATGTTATCAATAATATCAACAGTAATAATAATAATAATAATAATATCAATAGTCATTCTTTCTCCTTCTCTTGAGTACCAAACTTAAATACTAATCTATGCTTGGGGTCTCAGTGTTTAACAATTATAAATCTGTGAGGCGCTTTCTTTGGTGTCTTTTTAGATCAAACTAATCAATACACTTATTTGACTTCTCTAAGGAAGTCAACAATCTACATGGCTGCTGTGCTTTGGAGTTCAGTAAGGACTGAGGTGTACTCCTACTTTTCTTTTTTTTTGGTACTAGGGACTGAACCCAGGGGCACTTAACCACTGAGCCACATCTCCATCCCCCCCTTTTTTTTCTGTTTATTTTTTAATTTTGAGACAACATTTTTCTAAGTTTATGAGGGCCTCCCTAAGTTGCTAAGGCTGGTTTTGAACTTTCAATCCTCCTGCCTCAGCCTTCCTACTTTTTACAAGTACTCAACCAGGACCCCAAAGGCCGTTAAGTGCCTTATTCTTATTCAACATCTGGATGACTTTTTCTTGTGTCCCACAGAAAAAGTTCCCACAGTGTGGTGAACTCCAAGACTGATACATCCATCTGCTTACTCTTTTAGCTCAGAGTGGGCCTAAAAATTCCATGGACAAGTTATCAACTTGTCAAAGGAAAAAAAAAAAGAATTATCTCATGGAGGTATGTCACTTACTCCAGACAACCACATGTGCAAAATGTTCCCAGCAATAAAGACAATTATGAGGATTTCTGGGTCTCATTGGCCACTGTAGTCACTGTACCTCCAACTTTTCTGAAATTTCCATGTCATTGTTTGATTTAACCGAGTCCTTGGTAACCTTATCCCTGAAATGTGAATAGGCTAATCTTGAGCTAAAATTTGCTCTTCAATGCTGTATTTTTCTGGGCCTACCTACATATTATAAACTTTTCAACCTGTAAGTATACATTTGAGAGCTCACTAAGCCCTTAACATGAGAATCAACAAGATCAATAGCTTACCATATCCTTTCTCATGGTCCTATGGCAAAAATGTCTCCAGTGTGTCTTCTGCTGACTTGATTTTAGGATCTGCTTTAAACCAGATGGTGTGTCATACCAAGCAGTGGTTGTTGCTTGCTAAAAATACACATTTCTCAGCAGCTGTACTTGCCTTCTGTGAATTTCATTATGTTCTCAGAGACATTACAAAAAAACTATCATGGCCAAGATCTTCTTTTCTCTGTTGTAAGCAATAAATTGAGCTTGGTTTCTCACCACACAGCTTTGGTAGCATCTTCAGTGATCTGGTAGTAGCAATCTTCATCAGAATTCGTCCTAAGCACTCATCTGAGAAGACTTCAGATTATTAAACAGTAACAACCATACTTTTTATTTGTACCCACCCCCCGCAACTAAGATTGAACCCAGGGAGGTCTACTACTGGGCTACATCCTCAGCCCTTTTTTTTTAAAATATTTATTTTTCAGTTTTAGGTGGACACAATATTTTTATTTTTCATTTATGTGGTGCTGAGGATCGAACCCAGTGCCTCACGCATGCCGGGCGAGTGCGATTCCACTGAGCCACAACCCCAGCCCCAATCCTCAGCTCTTTTTACATCTTATTTGGAGACAGGGTCTTGCTGAATTGCCCAGGCTGGCCTGGAATTTATCATCCTCCTGCCTCAGCCTCTCCAGTAGCTGGGATTACAGGCTAGTGCTACTGTGCCAGTTCTATTTGCCTTTTTATATTAGCAAATGTTATGGATGCAATCATAGCTGCTGTTTGTTCTTTTCCTAAAATCTCTCACTTCCCTGAAAAATGTTGGTCACTATAGAACCAGGGTCTTGTCCCTCCTGGAAAAAAAGCTGAGAAGAGATCAAGTACATTGAGGAACAGCTTGTTACAAATCTAAAGCAGGAAGGCGGGGTGATGCAGTCAAAGAAACAGGCAGTGATTTCCTCTGCAGTCAGTTCCCTGGTGTTCTGCAATATGGGAAGGGTCTGGCAAAGGAGTGGGGAGAAAAGAGAAGAGGTTTAAAGTTGACTCTCTTTTATCAAACCTGTGATTCATTCCTGCTCCAGGACTGACTCCCAGGAATGCCAGGCCAGGGGCAAATCACAGTGTGATTAGAGGCTACTCTAATCCAATCTCTCTTCAAGTGAAATTCAGTTCTGGTGACCATCAGGGGCAGCCAAAGGGTAACAAAAAACCAGCTTGACAGGAGTAGGGCAAGAGGGGTTTATGAGCTGATTGAGTAAATTGTCTCTAAATTCCAACTGCCAGAGCTGTCCCAATTTTCTTCCATCTATCTCCTGGCTCCTAGGGGTTGAGAGCAGGGCCTAGGATTAGAAAATTCTGCTCCCCAAGCAAGGAATGGAGCTGTACTTGGAACCCTGAGAACAGGGGTTCCTATAGGGTATCTATAGGGGAGCTGGGGCTATAGGTAGGGACAGGAAGACTGTCACCAACTGACAACTCTCCAGAAGCAAAGGGCCCTGTGGTGCTAGATACCAGGAATCTGGGCTTCTCTTGACAGAACCACCTTCCCACTGTTACAGTTGTCCGGAAACTCAAAGCAGCGAAAGTTTTCTGGTGTTGGAATGTACTCCCAAGGGAGGTGTGGTGAAGATTTCCGAGTGGGGTAGGAAACGGTCACTTTCTAAGTCCTCCGAGGCTGAGCTCAAAAGCTTGCCGTGACTTGTTTTGTGGACACTTCAGATGGGCCATACAACGTGTGATTTAAGTACAGGTGTTTGGGTTCTTTGGGTCCTGCTGTGGTTACTTGATTGATGTCCTCCATCCCTGCGCTGGACTGTGAGCCCTGGGCGCAAGGTAACCAGTGTTCTTCAGTAATCCTTTGAATTTCCGGGCTCTCCTGGTCGCCAGGCTAAGCCCTGCTAAGGGTTCCACGCAGCTTTGACCACAGTCTTTCGACACCACCATGAAGAATTAAGTAAATATCAGGTTGGAGAAATCCAGGGCAACAGAGATTCAAGGCAGTCTGCTAGTGCAGTGGAGTTCAATCGGAAAAGAGGAACTCCGCAGTTAAAAAAGAAAAAAACTCTCGGGGGTCAGAACCTGCCCACTTGCCCCTGAGCACCACCCGGGCTGCGCGACAGGCCCGCGTGTTCCACAGGGCCCGGCGGGCGCGCGCCAGGCCCGCTCCCGGGGAGGCTCGCTCTCTGGGTTGGTGCCGGCCAACCGGCCTCTCCCAGGATTTGTGACGTGCCGGGGGCAGCAGCGGTGACGGGGCCACCACACAAAGCCGGCACTCTCCCAGACCAAGAGCCCCGACGGGAGGGGGAGGGGGCGGGGAGCGAGGCGCCCCCCGGCGCCCGGGCTCCGCGCAGCATTAAAGTGAGCTCCGACTCCGCGGCGGCGGGGGGCGGGCGCCGGGGAGGCCGGGAGCGCCCGTCGCGCGCCTGGCTGCTGTGGCCGCGCTGGCCGTCCGCGCGCCCGGCTCTCCGGGGCCGCACCACGCCCCCTCGGGGGTGGAGCCTTGGCCAGGGGCGGGTCCGCAGCTGGCGGCGCCCGGGTCCGGGGCGGGGGTTGTGGCAGCAGCTGCAGCATCGGAGGCGAGAGCGGCGCCGGGAGTTGCTGCAGCGGAGGCGGAGGCTTCTCCAGGACGCGTCCGGACCGCGCAGCCGGAGCCCCAGCCCGGAGGCGCCGGGCGGTGCACTCGGTGCTGCTGCTATCGCTGCTCTCCCGCAGCCACCAGGTCCCCCGCTGCCACCAGGGCCCCGGCTGCCTTCAGAGCCTCCGTCGACCCCGCCGTCGTGTGCGCCCCAGCCGGGACGCCGCCCCCGGCCGGGTCTCCACTTCTCAGCCGCACCTTCCATGACAGCGCCCGCGCGAAGATGGCTGCGAAGGGCGCGCACGGCACCCACCTGAAGGTGGAGAGCGAACTGGAGCGCTGCCGCGCCGAGGGCCACTGGGACCGCATGCCCGAGCTGGTCCGGCAGCTGCAGACGCTGGGCATGCCTGGCGGCAGCGGAACCAACCGACGATCCAGCCCGAGCTCCAGGATCGGCTCTCTGGACACGGGTGAGTGAGGGAAAGGACTGGTTGGAACCACCAGCAAGCGCGCGAAAAGCACCGCCTCCTCCAGGAAGGGCGCCTTGACTGTCCCGGCCAGCAGCCTGGCAGTTAGGAAGGTTCTGGTACCCCAGGAGAAAAATCGCATGCATATTAGGTGTTTGGAGAGAAGGGAGATAAACGGCTTTTGCTCTCTGCCCTTTAGGATCGGCGAGTAGTTCTGTCTACAATGAAATGGTGGTAGCTGCACACATCCAGTCAGTGTGTGGACAGGACTCTAGTCTCCCCAAACTCTTATCAGGTGAAGGCTGTGTCTCCCCCTTTTGCCCTCCCCTTTAAACACAGCCCGCTCCACAGCAGACAGGAGTGGAGGCTTATTGAGTACCAGTAGTTTTGTGAAGTGAGGAAGAGGCTGGCGAACCTCAGTTTCCTCATCTGTGGTGAACTCGGACCCTATCCAGCCCAGGCAGTTGGTGGCTTTAGCAGTAGGGCTGGTTTGACTGGGCTGGGCTCTCGTGCTGGGGCGGGAAAGCACCCTGATGGGGTGGCGGGAACACCCCGCCCAGTATCTAACCCTAGATCCTGTTCCCTCTCAGGCCGAGAGCTCGCCCTGAGTCCCCTTCGTGTGCGCAGCCACCTGGGAGCTTTTGTTGAAGGAGACAGAGAGTAAATACAGATATAAAGAGTTTTTAAAGATTGCCCAGCCTGGAGAAGTTTCTGTGGGGGAGACAGGATGATAATAATAATGATTAACATTGATGTGATGCTGTGTGCCAGCCGCTGACCTAAAGACTTTTCAGTCAAATCATTACTTTTCAAGGCAACCCCAGGAGACGTTACTCCTGTTTGTCCCACTTTACAGATGAAGAAACTGAGGCCCAGAGAAGTTAAATAACTGGATCATCCAGCCAGTAAGTTAAGGGAACAAGATTTGAACCCAGGTTCAAAGTACAACCTAATCATTTGCATTATCACCTCTCAAAAATACATAATGCAGAATTCCTACCCTCAAAGAACTTCCGAAGTGGATGGGAATCAAGGAAGTGATTGGAGGGTGATTGTGTGTTGGATTGTAGAGCTCAGAGGAGGGTAGATGGTTTTAAGGAAGCAGCAGAACTTGTACTGGCCCCTGTGTTTGGGAAGGGAAGGGTGTGTTTGCCCAAGGAGGAAGGATGGGAGGGTCCTGAGGAGCTTAGTGACAATCTGTTTGAGGCTTTGAAGTTGGTTTAAACCTACTTACGCATGAAACTGAGGGGTGGTGGGCAGAGCGGCAGACGTGCTTTGGGAGAAGCTGGTAAGCTCCCCCCTCCAGGGCAGAGTGGATAAGTTGCAGGGGCCTCTGTCCCCTCTGTGGGGGGGGGGGGGGAAGATGAGAATGGGGCCTTGACTCCTGGGTGAGGTGTGTGAATCTGAGTGCGGGTGGCACCCAGAGAAATGTGTAAGGCCCAAGACAGGAACTGGGGCCTCCTTGCATTCACATGGGCCAGTATTTCTAAGCTGTTCCTTAGAGGTCTCAATGAGGTTGCATAGTTCGTTAATTGGTATCCCACAAGAAAAGGGTTTAGGGAGCCAACAAGCTGAGAAATTGGAAGAAAATAATTCAATGATGGGGCTGGGATTGTGGCTCAGCGGTAGAGCGTTCGCCTAACACGGGCAGGACCTGGGTTCCATCCTCAGCACCACATAAAGATAAAGACATTGTGTTGTGTCCATCTACACCTAAAAAATAAATATTAAAAAAAAATTCAATGATGTTAAACAGAGAAAACAAACAAACAAAAACCCAGCAACAACTGCAGAACCTTAATGTATCCACCTGCATGTGATGTGAAAGACAAGGCTAGAGGATAAACACGTTTCTCAATCTTCAGTTGACCATATTCTATGGATCATCATTGGGAAACATTGGTACAACATAAGCAGTTGATAATATGGTATAAAGAGCTGTCTCTATTTTTAAAATTCTTGTAAACCCCTAGGCATGGTGGCGCATACCTGTAATCCTAGTGCTCCGGAGGCTGAGACAGGAGGTTTGCAAGTGCAAAGCCAGCTTAAACAATTTAGTGGGAGTCTGTCTCAAAATAAATAAAAAGGGCCGGGATGTGGCTCAATGATTAATCACCTCAGTTCAATCCTTGCTACCAAAACAAAACAAAACAAAACAAAATTCTTGGAAACAGCCTTATGAGGAGGGCTAAGATTTGTCTCTGTCTTAGATGTAGGAACAACAAGGCCCAGAGAGGTCACAGAGTGTCTATGTGGTAAAGACTGTGCCCACACCTGAGTTTCTTCCAGCAGACCTACAGGTGGCAGAGGTAGAGATTGGAACCTGGGCTGGTGTCACTGTGAGAACCGACCAGTTTAAGGAGGGAAATGGAGGGGCAGTTGGGTCTCTCCTCCCAACTTCTGAGTTTGGTTCTGAGTGACTTTTCTCGCACTGTTAAACCCAGATGCACAATCCGCAGCACACATGCACGCACGTACACATGCGCACACATGTAGGTCCACACACACGTGAATGTGAGGAATGAAAACAAATGACTCCCAAAGCCCACGCACAGCACATTTTTAGGTTGACTGGTATTTGCTTCTCTCTCTTAGGGTTTCTTGGCCACTCAAGATAATGTGAGCCTATTCTTTTTTTTTTTTTTTTTTTTTTTTGGGGGGGGGGGTGGGTGTTGGAACTGTCCAGAAGGGAGATTCTTAAAGTCTCTCCTGACCTGTTGGACTCTTGTCAGGGACCTGAAGCTTCAACAGTGCGGGAGGGGCAGAAGGCACTAAGCTGGAGAGCTGACTCCCACTGAGCCCCAGGTCCTGTTAGAGGTTTCTACAGAAACTAAAAGTAGCTTCCAGAACATAGATTCCACTCCAGGGAATAGAGAGAATGGAGCCTGGGGGGCCCTATCGAGTGGTATAAAAAATATGAGGAGACACTGAAACAGAAGAGGCCCCCCCACATCCTTTTCCTATCTGAGGAGCAGCTCCTCACCACCACCCTGGGAGAGGGGAGTTAATACTCTTTTGGAGTTTCTTCAAACTCACACCCCATTTAGATTTGGTTCACTTGGGGCAGGGGAACCCCCAAAATGTGGCCAGGGGTTCTGGGGTTTGTTCACATAAAAACAAAGAGCCCATCTAAGTGTTTTTTTTTTTTAAAACTTTATTATTATAAACAATTACCAAAACACTTTAAAGAAGACTGAATCCCACGCATCATCAACCAGCTTTAGTGATCACGAACTCAGACACAATCTTGTTTGAGCAAAATCTCAGCCCATTTCTCTCCCCCACGTCAATATTTCAGTATGAATTTATTAAATAAGAACTCTTTTTAAAAAATCCACCATGCCATTGCTACCTCTCCAAAAACTCTAGCAATGACATTTCCCAGTCTATTAGGGTCCAAGGAAGGCCACACACTGTGTGTGGCTGTTGGATCGTCCCTTCCTCCCAGCATTTTACAAGAAAATTTGAAACATACAGCAAAGGTCAAAATTTTGCAGTGAACACTTGCAACCGCCCCCCCCCCCCCCCCCGAATCTGGATTTTTCATTCACCGTTCACAGCTTGGTTTGTTGTGTCTGCTCCTCTTATTACCTCATCTGTAGTCACCCCATATTTTTGTTTCGTTTTTTAGCTGGATGATTTCTTTCTCTCCTCCTCCTCCTCCTCCTCCTTCTTAAACTGGAGATTGTTCTGAACATTTCTGCAGTTGAAGTTGGGAGAGGTGTTGGGGGCAGGTGGCCTCTCTTGAGTTTCCGCCTTTTCCTCCCCTGGTTGTGGTTGGACGGCCCCAGCCCTGTGTGGGGAGCAGCTGCCGAAACCACCATGCTCTGTTTAACCGAAGGGGAAGGGCCTGATCTGAACCCTCCTTCCTGGATGGACCCACATTTCCTAACTACAGATTGGCAGGCTTTGGGGGGAGACAGTGTGTTTTAAATGAGGTCTGAGCAGGAGACAGGTGGTCTCCAAGTTGGTCCTGAGACCTGGCCCCCTGAGAGAGGCTGCAAGGGGCTGGGAGCTGAGAGGACTTAAGGAAAGTAGCTGCCAGAAACCTTCAAAAGGAGAGTGAGGAAATGGGTGGCCATGAGATCAGACCCCCTCTAGGCTTCTGCTGGAGCCCTTGACCCACACCCAGCAGGGAGTAGGTCTCAGACTGAAAGGATGTTCCAAAGCAATTCCCTTAGCTTTGGGGAGACAAGGATTCCTTTATCCATCTGGATTCTTATTTTAACAACTGAAATTTAGAATGTTTAATTCCAAAATATCTTTTTGTTCCACTGAGGGGCAAATGCAATGGAAAGAAGAGGGGAAAGGGATTGAGGGGTGGGGCCGGGAGAAGGAGAAATGAGCAAGGGGACAAAAGTGAATTTCTGATACCCACTGAGAGTCTGCTAAACAAAAAACAAGACTGAGTGGGGAGAATGCAGAGGAGAAGGACCTGAAGTGTTCATAAACAAATATTCTGACACTCACAGGTGCATGAAAGTGAGAACAATTCTAATCCCTGCCCTAGAATTTACTATTAGTTTTTAACCAACTCTTTGCAGCTTGGAGACTGTTATTTATTTTTAAATTACCAGAAGCTCTGCTCTGGTTGGGATGCAGGACAGATGATTTTTTGCTTGTGTTATATTATTATCGATAGTGACCCTAAGGATATTGTTATCTTTATCATCATTTACAAAGTGGAAATAATATCTACCTCTTAGGGTTGTACAGGTTAAATAAAACTATAATAAAGTGCCTGGCACTTAGTAAGCCTTCATCAAACATTAGTTCCTCTTTTGCAGTAAAGACACTCTTATGGTTTAGAGCAGTGCTTCTCAAATGGTTTGTGGTGAGCGATTAATATTGTTTAAATCTCCAATCTGCTGTGCTCTGATACTTTTCTTAAAATACAATATAAATAAAAATACAAGAAGAAAAATACATGAAGTACCCCCTCAGTTTTTTTTAGCATTAGATTCAACAAACTCAAAATGACTCTGTCAGATTTCCACCCATGCACTCTATGTTTTGCACCTATCTGATGCCTGCACCAGCCCAGGGCCTTACTGGGCAGCACCGGTTCAGAAGGCACTCCCCATTATTTTGGGAAAAGGGGTGTGCTGGGAGGGGAGCAGGTTTCTTTTGACTTGAAAGCACTGAACTAAGGGGCTCTGGGAGTGCTGGGTCTGGCAGGTGAGTGGCGGGCAGGGTGGCCTGGTTGCTGAGCCTGTGCAGAGGCTCCTCAGGGCAGAGGGGCGTGGACACGCCCAGGGGTGGAGCCTGGGGAGGAGCGCATTTCTCTCCAGTTTTGCCAAAGCGAAGCCTATTGGATGGGGCGAGCCACTTGCCCAGAGGCGCTCAGCTCAGGATGCCACTGGAGACTGGCACTTGCCACACACTGATGGGTAGCCCGCCCTCCTCCTGGCTGAGATTTGGAAATGAAGATTGGCTTTTAGTCCTGGGTTGACTGAAAACTTACTTTTGACTACGTAATATATTCATATGCTACAACATGCCCAAAGTACCAGCAAGCGAAGAACAGAAAAACTTCACATCTTTGCACCCTGTCGTCAGCCAGCAAGGTTTTCAGTGTGTGTGTGTGTGTGTATGTGTGTGTGTGTGTGTGTGTCCTGTCACCAATTTGTATGCGTTAACACACAGCATACGACAGGCACTCCTGTTCACTCTGTTTTCTTACCATTTATCTTGCAGTTCATTCCATAACAGCATACAGAGCATCCTCGTGTCTTTGGCTGTATGGTGTCCCTTGTGGACATAATCATACTTCAGCCTCCTGTTTGGACATAAAAGCTGTCTCTACTTTTCTGCTAGTATAAGTAATGCTGCAGGAATTATCTTATGCATAGTTCATTTTATACATGTGCAAGGGCGTCTCTAAGAGTGGAATTGCTGGTGCAATGGGGTTATACAAAAATGATTTTGATATATTACCAAAATGGTTCTTTATAGAGTTTTCCACCAACCTGGGCCCCCTCACGTGGATGACTGTTTGATCCAAATACTTTTTTTGGCCATTTCCTCAAAATAGTAATTTTTTAAAAAATCATGAGGTAAGTAGCAAAGGATCCAGTAGCAGGTGTTCCCGGGATTTTGGGTCTGAGACTGCTCTCTACAGGGAGTTATCCCTTAGGAAGGGAGACTCCTCTCTAGAGCCTGTAATTGTGGACTTGTGGCTTTGAGACTGAGCAAACAACAGGAGTGATCCTGAGAGTGAGGAGGGAGTGGGTCCCCTGGGTAGGTCCAAAGACAGCATCATGGCAACAGAAAGAGGACTCCAAAAAGATGGGACTGAGAGCATGCATTCCTAAAGACATTTGTTGGGTAGGCACTTAACTCCCAGAGCCTGATGGCTTCTTCTCTGGGAAGTTGAGAGAATGTGATTGACAAGTATTTATTAGGCACTGACATTGAGTGGCAGGTCTAGTCCTATCTCTGGGAGAGGGACACTGAGCATAGCTACTTTAGGTTGCAGTGAAACTCAAACCCTACACAGGGTGAATGTATATATACCTGGCTTTCATGCCCAAGTCATCCCTGGTGCAGGTAGTGGGAATATGGTGGTCACAAGACTGGAGTTTCCAGTGTGGCAGGGAGAGGCAGCAGATTCAACCAAGCAATGTGAGCTACCTGCCCGGTGGTCAGGTATGCAAATAAGCTACCCTATGAGTGACAACTCCAGAAAATGCAAGTATTAAGCATAAGGATTTGCCTTGCTACACAAGTAAATGTGCTTCCCACTTGAACTCTGACTTGACTGCTAGGTTATCCCTAGGACACATTAAAATACCTTAAAAATGGAGAAAACCAATTATGATTACACAGAAATTAGAAGCATGTGAAAATGAGTTATTAAATCACCTTCATACTTTTCTTCTTCAGTCCTTTGAGATGATTCCTACTTGATTTAAGAACTTAGTACCACATCAGGGCGTGATTTTAGCCTTCATTTTAAATTCTGAAATTCTGAAAATTTGTCTGCAAGTCTTGGGAACTCTGCTGCCTTTTCAACTGCTTAAACCTGGCAGGAAATAAACCCAAAAGGGAGATTTGTGTTGTGATCATGGTAGAATGCACCCCACCACCGCCGCTGCCGTCTTAAAGTCTGTTTAAGTTTATGGCAAATGTGTCTTTATTCTCTCAGACCTGAGCTGTTCCTGTGCTGGGTGGTGTCCTTGGGTGGGGGCAGGGCGGGGTGTGTGTGTGTCCAGGAGTATGTACCATATCCACATGTGCTTTGTTTAAGGGTTGTGGCCCTCACTACCCACTCTGATCCCTGCCTTGTTTTTTAGATGACTTTGGGAAATTGCTGCTGGCAGAGGCCCTCCTGGAGCAATGTTTGAAGGACAATCACGCCAAAATAAAAGACTCCATCCCTTTGTTAGAAAAGACTGATAGCAGAATGAATGAAGCCAAAGATTACCTGAGCAGCATCCTTAACCACGGGAAGCTGCCGGTGAGTTGTCAACCACAAGCTTGGGCCTCCTTGCCTGGCCTGTTCTTTCTTGTCTCCCATCTGCTGTCCAGACTCCCTGGAGTCATTGGGTCACCTGAATAGCAAGTCTCTCTTGAGGTTTCAGTACAAGGGTCACAAGCCACATGTGATCTTGAGCACTTGCGATGTGACTTGTCCAGACTGAGATGTGTGTAAGTGTAGAACATGTACTGGATGTCCATTACATAGTACTAAACAAGGAATATAAAAGAGGTCACTTACTTTTTATATTAATTAATTGCTTACATGTTCAAATGAGAATCTTAGACATATTAGGTTAAAGAAAACATTAAAATTAATTTTACTTGTTACTACCTTTTAACATGTGAATGAAAATTTTACTAGAAATTTTTGAATTACACATACAGCTCACACTTGTGACTTAAGTTATATTTCAATTGGACAGTCCTTGGTTGATCTAATATGTGCCTGGCTGTTTGGGCTTCTTAAAGGCTTCTTGGGGAAAAATATCTTAGCCTGTGATCTACTTAGAAACAGCAAATAGGTAGAGCTGACTAGCAAGAGAAGGCCTCAGAGTAGAGCAAGCCAGATTAAGTCTATGTACATTTATGAGTGCCTATTATATGCAAGGCACTGAAGAAAGTTGGCGGAGGGGTCATAACTTTTTATAGACCTTTGCTTTTCAAAGTGTGATCCACCCACCAGCAATGTGGGTATCACTGGGGAAATGGCTGGAAATGCAAAATGTGAATTAGAATCTGTGTTGTTAAGAGTTCTCAATGATTCACATATACATCGAAGTTTGAGACTGTTCTAGATTAATATGTATCCTAAGTTATAATAGGGTTATGCATATGTCATTAGACTTAAAGAAGAAGTGATTTTTCAAGAGATATTCCAAAGTAATATATTTACTTTCTTAAGCACTTATTGTGGTGTGCTATGTACAATGTGTTATGCATGCTGATGGCAATCCAGAAGAATCTAGAAGAAGGTTTCAGGTCTATGGGGAAAATAAGTCTTATGGGTAAGTGAATAGCTTTTGTCCTAGGTGGACCATGATATATGCTACAGGAGTGTTATACATGAAGAGACAAGTGTAAGGGGGACTCCTCCCTGGTTTGAGGTAGAGAGCAGATTTCAGAGGATGGTGGTACTAGAATTGGACCTTCCTAGAAGCTGATCTGGAATAGGAGTCTGGGGTATGGATAAATAGAGATAGGGCTGAGCATTTTAGCCTAAGGAAACAATTTGTAATTGAAGGGTTCCTATTATAGAGAATCTCAACAAAGTTGTGAGTTTAGCAAAAATGAAGAGGTATGGTGGGTAATTAGATTGTAAAGGTATATCCAGGATGGAGAGGTTACTAGAGCATCAACTAAGACATGTGGGGCTTATTTTGTAAGCAGCAGAGGGCTGGGGGTGGAGGGAGATGGGAGACTGTTGAAAGTCCCAGTTTCTGCTTCTAGGCAGTAGGAGGTTTGCACTAGGTTAATATAATTTCTTGACCCTGAACTTATCCCTTGATCCAGTGGGTCTTCCATTTCCTCATCTGCCTATCAAAAGGTTGGACCCAAGTGGTGAATTTCAAGCTTCTTCCACTAAAACCTCTCTCTCTTTTTTTTTTTTTTTTGTTCCTCAGCTTCTTCCACTAAAACCTCTTTTTTTTTTTCGTTCTAGTAGACTTCATTAAAATGCAATCAATAAACAAGTAATTTGAATGATAAATTAAGGTCCTTCAGTGCTATCCCCCTCTCTGCCTACTGCCATCTATGGACTGGAGCACTCCTCACTGTTGCATTCTTTCTTTATTTATATACAAACTCACAAACTAGAGCTTTCCATAGGGCTGTAGGATACATGTTTGACAAGTTGCTTTTTCTTGCCAAGAGCTTTCAGTTGGAGCTTTCTCTGTGCCTGAACCCCATTTTGTATTGACTAAATATTATCCACATGAATTTTTGTACAAATGGTTTCATCTAAATTCTACTTTTGTTGTTGGTACTGTTTTAAAAATAGCTTTTTATTTTTTAAAAAAGTTAATATGTGCATTACAGGAAAAATAAAAATACAAGCAAAGAACAAAGTCATCCAGTCAAGCAGCCTAGTTGGACATGCCCCTCTAGGTCATGCATTTACATACACAACATCCCATTTATTAAATGTAAATTTAACTATTTTATTAAACAAAGACATACATAGGCACCAGTAACATGGAGAAATTTTCTGTTTTCCAGGCCAAAGCCAAACACTTGATATTGATTTAAGTAAACTAAGATATTAAAAGCAGCCTGTGGAGAGAGAGGAGGAAGATGGTGGAATGAGATGGATATTATTATCCCTATGTATGAGTATGATTGCACGAATGGTGTAACTCTACATCATGTACAGCCAGAGAAATGAAAAGTTGTGTTCCACTTGTGTAAAAATTTTTTTTTCAAAAAATTGGGCTAGAGTTGTAGCTCAGTGGTAGAGTACTTACCTAGCAAATGTGAGGCACTGGGTTCGATCCTCAGCACCACATTAAAAAAATAAGTAAAATAAAGGTATCATGTCTATCTACAACTAAAAAAATTTTTTTTAAATTAATTTTAAAAAAAGCAGTTTGGGGAATCTCTGTCTTATTCTCAAAGGTAAGGTATAGCTGGGGTGATCTCTCCATGTGGATTTCCTTGCATCCCAAATAGCTGTAATGAATGAGAAGGAGGGGTGGTCCTAAGGCACCTCCACTCTGGATCATCTTTCAAATCCTGTCCAGCGGGCACTGTGGTGCAAACCTATAATCTCAGCAGCTCAGGAGGCTGAGGCAGGAGGATTGCGAATTCAAAGCCAGCCTCAGCAACAGCGAGGAGCTAAGCAATTCAATGAGACTCTGTCTCTAAATAAAATACAAAACAGGCCTGGGGATGTGGCTTAGTGGATGAGTGCCCCTGAGTTCAATCCTCAGTTACCCCACTCCCCTCGTTCCGCGTGCCCCCAAAAAAGATCCTGTTCAGCTCATTTGTATCCAAGAAGGTGAAAACATGCCACTTGCTAGATTTCTGTTACCCACTGAGCTCCAGGCATTGTGGCATCCTATTGAGGCTTCCTGATCACCTTCTGCAATGGTATTTACTTTTGCCCCAGTTCTGAGCCCCAGGAAAGGTGATCCCTACACCAAGGACCACACTAGCCTAGTAGGTACAGGACTGGAACCGAGGCCCATCTGTTCTGTCTCTGCATCCCAAGCTCCAGTGCTCTCTGTGCCTCCTTGGTGCTGCCTCCCAAAGTATTGGAATAGAAATAAGATAATTACTGAGGAACTTGGATTAATTTAAGGATGATGATAGCCCTCCTGCTTTAATAGGTCCCATGTTAGGAAGTATTTCCTCATCTGTTCTTTCCCCCTGTGTTGCTGTCTCCATGAAGTCATTCTTCCCTTCATATGGACAGGGACGATGAGGCACAAATAGAATAGGTGACTGATGATCCATCACACAGCAAGGGAGCAAGGGACCTCCCCCCTTCTCCCGCAAGCTGAGCACTTGCTGACAGCTGCCTAGCCTCCTTCCACTGGACCAGGTTTATGGTTGAGAAGCTTTTTTTGTGGGGGGATCGGGGGAGCAGTAAGGAGATTGAACTCAGAGGCGCTCGACCACTAAAGCCAGTGTCCCAGCCCTATTTTGTATTTTATTTGCTTAGTGCCTTGCTGTTGCTGAGGCTGGCTTTGAACTCTTGATCCTCCTGCCTCAGCCTCTCGAGCCCCTGGGATTACAGGCATGCGCCACTGTGCCCGGCTAAAAGTAGCTTTTTAAGTAGCACAGGTTCAGCTTTATGAAACAGTCACTGCATCGCTCCTAATTTTCCCCCAGCTTGGTGGAAGCTCTATTGTAAACTGTCATTGGTTCACTAGCAGCCACCACTAGGCACACCCCGTCATCATGCCCTGAAATGTGTCCTTGTGAGCCTTGCTGTCCCTTCCCCATCTTCAACAGAAGTGGGTAATCAATAATTACTCATACCCTATATTTATCTAGCTCCTTTCTCAGGAACAGTTCAAAGTCTTCTGGACTTTGCCCTATTAATGCTCTTAGCATGGCTGCATGGGGTGTGGGGAGTGGGTGCCCTTGCCTCTCCCTCACCAGTGAGGACAGTTAGGACTGAGCAAGGAGGAAATGAGCCCGTGGCTTGAGACCAGTACACAGAATGGCAGAGTCATCGCCTGGCTCAGAAGTGCTGTAGGCTGCACCCTTCTGGGGATGTGTCATCTGTGGCCCTGGCCCAGGAAGTGGGTGGCCTCTTTGGGAAATAAATTCTATGTCAAATGCCCTTGAAAAATTCAGCCTTTGAGAGTTAGCCAGGAGTCAGGGCAGACCAGGTGAGCAGGGGCTGATGGAGCCTAACCTGTAGAAGTGTAGTAGGGGTTCAGCAGAAGGGTGTCCCCTGGTGCTTATGTAAGCTTCCCCAGAGGGGGTGGGCCTGAGCAAGGCCCAAAGATGGAAAGGATCTGGGCAGGCTGAGAGGAAGGAGCCCTGAGTGAGCAAAAGCAACAGAGGAATATGTTTACAAAAACCAGAAACCAATAAGGGAAGGAGACTTTGGCCTCCCCGGGGGCCTGGCTCTGCCTCCGTTTTGCTTCTCTTAGTTGGCTTCTTGGAGGCAGTAGATGATGGGAAGTGCTCGAGGCTCCCCCTGGGGCCACAGGTACCCCAGCTCTTAACTCATAGGGAAACAAGGGAAGTACCTTCCTACCAGTGACAGAGGCCAGGGGTTGGGGCCAGAGCTGTATCTCCAGGGAGCTTTGTGGACAGATTGGTGCCCTTGTGGCAGGGATACTGGCCAGAGCCTAACCCAAAGGGATTATGGGTTGGCTGAGCAGAGGGATAGAGGGAGGGGCTGCAGCAGATGGCCTCATGAAGTGGGGGACCTCGGAGTGGGACTGGGCCCATGGCCAAAGCCAGAACCCAGAGCCAGAAGTGGTCCAGCTCCAGGCTGGCTCAACCTCCCTCAGCCAGCAGCATTGGGCGCTCTGGCTGTGAACACAGCCTGCATGAGGGAGGTGTAGTCGAGGCAGACCAGACTTCCTTGAGAAAGTTTGAGAAAGAAATCAGGTTTGAATTCAGGCACTTTGGGCCTCCTGGGCTCTGCACTTTGTTCCACTTCTGATAACATGAGGACAGCAACCTGGAAGGCCCTCTCCTGTCTTCTGTCCCACACTGCTGATATGGCTGTTCCTCCCCTAGAAGGTCCTGCTGCTGTGGATGTAGGTGTCAGCTTCAGGGTCCTCGTGGCTCTTTCTGAGGCCTTTTCACCCAATTATACACTTGCATATGTATTTGTATATGTATATAAAGAGGACCCCCAAAATTATAAGCTTCGGACCCCACAAAACTTGGCTCAGTCTCTGTGTGCCCTTCCCTCCCCCACTTGTATTCAGGATAAGTGTCTGGATTCCTAAGTGCCAGATCTGGGCTGGACCTTTGGGTGCTTCAGAAGAGAGGACAGGGCCCTGTCTACAGTTGCCTGGAGTTTAGACATACACGTGAAGCATTAGGGAATCATAATCATTTCCTTAAGAGCCACATTGTGCACAGTGGCTCACAGGTGTGGAGGGAGGGGACTGTGGTCATCAGGGAAGGCTCCCTGGAGGAGGTGGGGAGTTCTGAGCAGGGCATGAGGCTGTAGCACAATGGAGAATCTTCATCCTAGGATACTTGGTGGTGGAGGGGTGGAAGCTTTTGGGGCAGAGCCTGCTAACGTGTCCTTGTCCTTACAGCCACAGTACATGAGTGAGGCCATGCTGATCCTGGGCAAGCTGCATTATGTGGAGGGCTCCTACCGAGATGCCATCAGCATGTATGCTCGGGCTGGGATCGATGACATGTCTATGGAGAACAAGCCCCTGTATCAGATGCGACTGCTGTCGGAGGCATTTGTCATCAAAGGTAGCTCTGAGCACTGGCTTGGGCTCCCCACCACCATGCCCAGCCCATTCCACTCTGGCCCCCAGGTGTCTGGAGCAGGTGGCAGCTCTAGGGCAGTGGCTACAGTCTCGAGGGTGGGCCTGTGGGGCACTTTCCAGGTACTGACCCTGGGTAATGCGCAGACACTGCTGTCCAGGCTGGGCACTGCTGATGGCAGCCTGCTGCCCAAGTGGGACATCAGAGGACTCAGGTTCTCGTCCTGCCTCTGTTGACAACCAGTTACCCTGCTGTGTGCCCTTGGGCAAACCGCCTCTTGACCTTTCTTGGCCTCAGTTTATCTGTCTGTAAGACAGGTTGATGATACCTGCCTCCTAGGGTTCCTGTGACCAGGAGGAGTCAACTGAGTTGTGCAACCAGGTTCAGAAAGGCTTAAAAAGTGTGCCATCGTGTTCCAGGCTGGCTTTAGTGACTGACACTGGCTATACATGGGTGCTCAAGAGTGTAGAGGAGTCTCGTTCTTCAGATGTTGGACATCTGTTAGGAGCCGCCCAGGGAGGGGTTGCTGGGATCCCGTGATAAACAGTTCCTGCTCTGGAGGTGCTCATAGTTTTCCCAGGGCAAAGGGCAGCCTGAAGGGAACTTAGGGACACCAGGTCCATGATACAGGAATTTCATGAGAGGGTCAGGGAAGTCATGCCGTTGAAGTGGCTTGAATGTGCTAAAACTTGCCTGCCTTCAACTTCTAGCCTCCTTCTTCCCCAGATCCATAAACCCTGGGTTGGGCGTGAAGGTGGCCCTTGGTGACAGTGAGGTCTTAGGAGCCTCACTGCCTAGACTGTTGTCAAGAATCTTGGAGGTTTGATCATCCCCCTATTTCAGCACAAACCAATCCCCAGAGAAAAGTCTAAAAAACCCACCAGTGGTCCTGTGGGGATTTGGGACCTGGCATTGGTAGAGCATGTGTTACCCTCTTTCTGTCGTAGGTAGAAACATGTTTTCTATCTTACAGAGGAACACTGAGGCCCAGAGAGGATATGTACTTTTCCCAAAGGTACCCAGATTTATGGTGGAGCCAGGACTGGAACCTGCATTCTCTGATGCTGGCTTTGGAATATGTGCACCCTGTGCCTGCCCCAACACACCCATTCACTTGTCTCCTTTGGGTCCCAGTAGGCGTGACAGAGACATCTGTGGAGGACACATCCTCCTGGAGGGGCTTTCCTGAAGGTTGTTTGTCCACCCTGGGTGCCTCTGTCCCTTCCCCCCTGAGTCCACAGTGTCCCAGGAAACCTGTCGAGTCAGTCCTGTGGGCAGACCCAGCACCAGCTTGCGGGAGGGAAGGGGCCCTTCCGGAGGGCCCAGCCTGTGGGGGTCTTCTCCCTTTGCTCACCCATCCCCGTCGCTGTGCCTCTGGCACAGGCCAGTCTTGGGGATGATCTTCTGTTGGCATTTGGGTCCTTTGGTCTCTTGGAAACCACTTCTGCCATGGACACCCTGAAGCGAAACCCTCCCTTGGGTGTCCCTTTGGTCCTTCTTCCTGTCAACCTGGCTCAGTACATATGGCTCCCTGTCTCCTGCTCTCTACTCTTTCTAGCATGCCTCCAGCTTCTTGGGGGAACACAGTCCTGGTGGTCAGAGGTCCTGCCGGGGAGGTAAGGAGCCGGCGCTGCTGGCAGGGGCTGCGGGATGGCGTGCTGTGCTGACTTCCATCCCTCAGTGACTGCACGTGGCCCCCTTGCCTGCCTCCTCTCTGCCTGTCCTCCCTGTCCTGTTGCAGTGACTGCACCTGCTGCTTGGCATGCTAAGGCTCACCTGACCCTGCATGTGCCTGAGACCATGCACCAGGCCACCAGGGTGTGCATGACGTTGACTTTCCTGGATTTGGGAGGGTCTGGTGGGTGTCTCCATGAAGAGAGTGAAAGGCCGCACGCAAAAGGGGATGAGGAGAACTGGTCATCCGACTGACTTTGTTTGAGAGCAAGAGGGCAGTGACAGCAGGAGGTTCCTAAGTTCAGGAATAATATCCATTAGGCCCTCACTCCAGGCTAGGTGTGCCCCCACTGAATCCCCATAGTTGGTGTCCCCTGCATTCCATGCCACAGTAGGGTTAGGTGGCTTCTGTGACATCTCATGGGAACACAGGAAGTGGCAGAGCCCATATTTAAATCTAGGCAGCCAGAGCTCATAGATATCCTGTGGTTCTGCTGCTCAGAATTCAGAAGTGATGTAGGCCTCCTCAGAAACCAAGAAACCAAGGCTGGTGAAGTGCGACTTACCTGGGACATGGATTGGCTTGCTTTTGGTCTGGAATCCTCCAGGTCCAGGCAGCCTCCACAGGAGCCTCCCTGGCCTCCCAGCGCTCCTGGTCTGGCCATTATAACACAGTTTTGAGACCATTTTGTGTTAGGTTCTATGGTTCCATTTGATGCCACCCAGAGGGGTGAAGAGCTTGGGTTTGCGATACACCTGGATGGAGGGAGAAGACAGGGCCCATGTGCCCTGGGAGACTGTGAGTGGGCCAGGTGGGGAGGCTCTGTGGGGCCCAAATATGGGCGTCTCCAACTTGGAGTTGTTGTTCTTGTTCCAGGAAATCAGGATCAGGCTCTGCATAACTGCCCCACCTTCAAAAGACAGCCTCACCCTCTATCCCCTTTAGAGCAGAGAGTCTTGGCAGTGTGACCCTCTAAGCATCACTGATAAGGACTCAGTCTTTTGGGGCAGTGGGGAGTGATGCGCATCCTTGTTAGATCCAAGGAGCTTTCTGACTCTCTGGGAGGCTTCGGATGCCAACCAGGGAGCTTGAACACTGCAGCAGTCTTGAGATATACACGTGTAGGTCTGTGGGCTGGAGAGCACACAGTGGGTAGGTTGAGTCCACCCGGTGAAAGGAGTTAGTGTCCATATCACATTTGTTCAGAAACAACAGAAAACCACGTTTCCCCCAGTAAGATAGAAAAAATAAAATGCCTTTGTGGGAAGACCTGTCACTTCCACATCTGAGTGGTCTTTGTTTAGCACCCGCCCCATTCCCTGTCCCCAAGATTTTAGTCACAACTGTGCTCAGAATGACCAGTTCTTGCCAGGAGTCGAAGACTGGGTTAGGGCCTCTCTGTGGCCCCTGGAAGTGGACTGGGCCCTGTCAGAGGCTTTGGCTTTGGAGGAAACCTGGCTCTTTTCTAGGTCCTGCCCCTAGCACTTCCCAGCTGCTAAATTGTCGTCACTTAATGATGGGTCCATCCTGTAGCCAGTGGTTCGTAAGTCACCTGCAGGTCTGGGACAGAACGGAGGCCCCTCTACTGCCTGTCACCATGACATGTTCAATCCTTCACTCCCCAAGTACCAATTTCCCAAGTCCCTTGGGTCTACCTGATCTTTGGTGGCATTTCCAGCAACATGAGTTGCAGACTCCTCCCACTGGAAGGAGCCTCGGAGTGTGCCTGGGGGTGGGTTGCCAGGGACAGGATTAGTACAGGTGCACCACCAAGGAGCATGTTAGAAATGTAGACTGTCAGCCCCACTCAGACATGCCAAATGAGAACCCGTACCTTCACATACCTTCACACCATCCTGGGTGATGTGCATGCACATATGGTTGGGAAACACCACCGATACAGGTTTAATGAATGTTTGTTGACTAACCTTCATTCCCACTGTGAGACGAGAGGTGGTTGTTGTGCCCTTTATGGACGGAGACACTGAGGCTTGCCCAAGCTCATACAGCCTGTAAGTAGTATTGGTGGCCAGAGGGATGTCTGTAACACAGGAGCCCACCAGCGGATAATAGGAGAAGATTGCAGTTTCCTCCTAAATAGGCTTGTGCCAATGAGGGCCTTCTCTTCTCTGCACCTTCTTCAGCCCCTGGGGGGAGCAGGAACTGAAGAGATGAAACCCTGTACCACTTCCCCAGGGTCTGCTTTCCTGAGGGGTGTGTGCTGGTGGGTAAGTTATTCAGAAAAATCTCCTTTTCTGTTCCAATGTAACTCTCGCTATCTTGGGCCAGTGTGGAAGCTTCCTGCCTCCTGTTCCATTCCTCAGACCCTGCTGTGGCCCCATTGTTACTTCTGCCAGTCCATTGTCCCCTCACCAAATATGTCAGACCAGGAGAAGGCCCTGGGAAAGAAAGTATCTCTGGGCTAATTCCAGGAATGGGTTACAGGAACATATTTTGGATGGAGCAGCCCTACTGTGGTCCTGGTATGTTTGGGGACAGGGAACATCTTTCATTTACTCTGAAATACTTGGGGTTCAGGGTCCTTCCAGGAGAGCCTGTTGGCAGTGTATCTCATTCTTGGGAAGCCCTTGACTGAACCCTGTGTTCTCAGTTGCAAGTACCCATAACTGTCAGCCCTGAATTCCACCGAATTCCTTGAGGACAGCTAGTCATTTCTGCACCCTCAATCAATCTCCTCTCTCCCTTCTTCCCTCCTGGAGACCCACGTGTCCCCCAGATGAGATCTGCTCCTGGTCCCAACATGGCCCTTCTTTTTGTCTTGAGCCATTGTCCTTGATGATCATATTCTTTTTTTTTTTGCTCTGCACGTGAATCATGATGTTCCAACTTCCCTCAGTTACAGTTTGGGCCCCTCTGCACCAGCAGCTCCCCTTATTCGTTCCATAGCATCTCTCCCTCCTCCAAGCTCACTTGGACCCCGTATGGTATGCGCATCCCTGTTCTTCACAGTCAGGGGTCAGTGGGCTTCTTCTTCCAGAGGTCTGGCTTCTTGTGTTCTTTCCCACGAGGCCCCTGGGTCCAGTTCCCATGGAAAGAGTACAGTTCACAAATAGTCAATTCAGCAAGCACCTGCCGGGATGCCAAGATGAACAGTTAGGGTACCTTCCCTTGAAGGAACAGCAAGCAGGGGACCAAAACCTGTCACTTTGTGGAGTTGCTCCTGGAGAAGCAGCTCTTTGGGTGGAGGAGCTAAGCATGTAGTAACTGTGGGCAGAACTTGTGTGGCACACAAACTTTCTGGTGCCACTCTTTCCAATCCAGTCCTTGCATCGATGGACAGGTCTTAGCATCAGTGAGGTCAGTTGTTTGGAAAAAGCTGGAAAATGACACTCCTGAGCGTGTTGCTTTTTAGCACATTACCGTGACCTGCTGGGCAGGATGTAGCTGTACTGTGTTGGGCTGCTGGCTGCCCCCAGCTCACTCCATTGCAGGCTCTCAGCATTTTGTTCACCTGACAGGGGCATTTGTGAAGAGTTCCCTGTAGGCTGCTGCTCCTGGGCAGCCCACCTCTTAGTGGAAGTAGACCACTGGAGATGACTTTAGGAGTTGAACAGTTCAAGGCCCTGTTTGTAGCTCCCAAGAGCTTCTAGCTGTAGGCCTTTGGGAGCTGAAGACTATTACTCAAAGTCCTTGGCTCTAGATCCAGACCTGAGCATTCTGCCCTCAGTGGGAGGCCTCTTGCCTCCTCTCTGACTCCAGCCCCCCATTTAATGGGTAGGCCACTGGCTGGGCTGGCGGGGCTGAGGGCACATGCCCTTTGCCTGAGAGCTGCATTTTGTTCCTGCCACACAGTGAGAGCCACAGCAGGAGGTCCTTATGAGGTCCTGGGGAGGTGGTCAGGCCTTCCCCAGGCCCAGCCTATCTCCTGTTTCGGTCCTGTCTGTCTCTCTGGCATTGCCTCTAGCAGGGTCAGGGGATTTCCAGTTCCAAAGATATGACTTGACCTTCAACCACCTTGGATTATTGCACCTGGGTGAAAGGGCTCCTAATCCACATCACCAGGCTTTTTAATTTTTTGTTTTGAGACAGGGTCTCCCTAAGTTGCTTAGGGGTTTTGCTAAGTTGCTGAAGCTGGCTTTGAACTGCAATCCTCCTGCCTCGGCCTCCTGAGCCTCTGGGATCACAGGCATGTGCCACCTCACCTGGATCTCAGGTGTCCTTTGTCTGGTGTCCTAAAAGTTTGGCTCCTGTTTGCTTCCCCATGAAGTGTTGCACAGCCCGTTTCTTGCTCAAATAGGGCTCACCTGGTTGTCAACATGTCTTAGGATCTGGGCCCTAGACCAAGGCTAAGCAACAAATTATCCTCTTTGTTTTGGTGAAAGCACCAGGGGATATCCCAGCTTTGAAAGGCATCCAGGATGCTGCAAGGCCTGCTCTTTCAACATGGCGAACCTTAACTGGTTCAGTCCCAGAAAGCCATGGTGCTACTGTCCACCTCAGAGGGCTGTCCCATAGCAAACGGCTTCCTTCCCCTCCCCTCAGGCCTGTGTCCCTTCTGCTTCTCTGACACTTGCTTAGTATGCTGACAATCCGGGGAATGACCTCCACTTCTCCCCACAAGTTCCGCTGTGAGCCTTTTAGGTCTTAAACATCAATGCCTAGTTTGGGGCTTACTGTGGCTCCACAAATGGGCTGTGGGTTCCTTGGGAAGCAGCCATGCCCCGATTCAGCCTTAGCCAGCCCTCTCACACTCAGTGCCAGGGAGGCCACAGCCCATGCTCTGGGCAGACTTGCTGAATAGCTGTGAAGAAACATGACCCCAGGTCACAAAAAGTACTGCAAGGAATGCTGGGTGGTGGAACTGGTGTGCACCAAGATGGTGATAAAAGCCAAGTGCTCAGCCGCAGTGGGGATTGTCATGTGCAAATTCTTTTCTCCTCACCCTTCAAGGCTTTTCTGCTGTTTTATTGTTACTCTGTTCTCTCTTGGTCAGTGCAACCCTAAGGTATTCTGTTCTCACCTGGGATTTTATGGCTTATTGAGATTTTTAAAAATAAGAACACCAGGCTGCTCCCAGGGCAGGAGGGTGGTGTATTTGGATTCCGTTTTATTTTGTTTTGTCTTTTAAGCCCTGGTATGACAGGAATGAGCTGTTGATTTTGGCCTCCTTCTCAAGGGGTACAGACTGTCTGCCTTGTAGTGAAAGGGTACAGCCTTGGTGTTGCTGCCTTGCCCCCAGAGGCGCTGGCCTGCAGCTGGAGAAAGGAGTGAATCAAAGTTGGGGCAGCTCAGGAGGAGGCTGGGTGTGTTTGTGTGTGCTCACCAGCCTTCACTGGGTGTCTTCCTGGGCTGAGGGTTACCAAACAGGACAAGATGCATCTTCTATCAGCCGGCCACTGGAGGCAAGGTGGCAAACAGAGCCATGGGGCTGGACAGGCAGAGGGCACGTGGTCTCCCTGCCTCTTGTGCTGGCAGCCCTCACCTCCGTTGTTGGAGGCTACACGAAAGTGGCCAGGGGAAGTGAAGGGTGCACAGGGTTTTGAGGAACACATTAGAGAAGCCAGCACTAAGACCACCCATCGCCTGGTGGCGTAGATACCTCTGACTCAGCCTTGGATGCTCACATGAAAGTAAAGAGCCTGAGATTTGGGGACCCCTGTGGGTCTCTAAGGATAAAGGAAGATACCTGGGAGCCTGGGCTTTGTGCCCAAGCCAGAGGACCTGAATCCCGTCTTTCCTCTGGCACTCTTAGCTAACGGGTCTTGGAATGAATCTGTTCTCCCTGAGACAGCGCTCTCATCCGGAGCCCTGGGGAAGGTTCAGCCCCCACCTAAGCTTTGTGGTGCATCATGAGCATCACCAGAATTGTTTTCTAAAATCATGTATTATCTTTGTAATATTTCATTTGATCTAATTTTCATGGCTGCAGTACAAGCTAGGCATTGTTAGTGACCTCATTTTTTTGTTTGGGCACACTGAGACTTAATTCTCTATAAACATTCTGAAGTGTTTCTTTCCAGTCTTTTTTTTTTTTTTTTTCTATAGGTTTATATGGGCTTTTTAAAATAAAAATAAGTTCATAGCCAGGCATAGTGGTGCACACCTGTAATCTCAGCTACTCATAAGGCTGAGGCAGGAGGATCATAAGTTTGAGGCCAACCTGGACAATTTAATGAGATCCTTTATCAAAATAAAATTAAAAGAAAAAAATAAAAAGATCTGGGGATGTAATTCGGTGGTAGAGCACTGGCTTAGCTGTGTAAGGCCCTGGTTTAATCCCCAGTATTGCAAATAATAATTATAATCACAATAGTTCATAAGTTCATGTTTTACCATTTGCTTTTTATTTATTTATTTATATTTGTTAATTTCATTAACAAATTGTTAATGAAACATTTACTTATTTGTATGTGGTACTGAGAATCGAACCCTGTGCATCACACATGCTAGACAAGCATGTTACCACTGAGCCACGACCTTAGCCCGTTACTATTTGCTTTTTAAAGTTAATATTTTATGAATCATTTTTCATGTCTGTATCAATGTAAGCAACTTCATAGCATTTCATTGTAAGGATTCATCATGGTTTTGCAAACTTGTCCTGTCTTTGGATCTATATACTATCTCTCTCTCTCTCTCTTTTTTTTTTTTTTTTTTTTGTACCAGGAATTGAACTCAGGGGCACTCAACCACTAAGTCACATCCCCAGCCCTATTTTGTATTTTATTTAGAGACAGGGTTTCACTGAGTTGCTTCGCCATTGCTGAGGCTGGCTTTTAATTTGTGATCCTCCTATCTCAGCCTCCGGAGGAGCAGCAGCTGAGATTACAGGTGTGGGCCCAGTTTAATCTCTTTTTTTACCATCATAAAGGATGCTGCAGTGGCTCTCCTTGAAGCTAAATTTTTGCATTCATCCAAGAAATACAATTACTGGATCAAAGAGTAACACTTTGGAAACTTGAATACAGAAACCAAATTGTCTGCCTTTTTTATTATTATTATTATTTAAGAAATTTTGTTAAAATATAGATATCAGGGCTGAGGGTGTAGCTTAGAGGTAGGGAGCCATACTTAGCGTATTCCAGACCAGGAATTTGTTTTTGTGTGTAAATGTTAAGTGTACAGTTCACTAAGAACATTATTATGCAACCAGCCTCTAGAACTCTTTAATGTTCACATTGTTATGCAACCAATCTCCAGAACCCTTCTTGTCTTGCAAAATGGAAAGTGTGTCCCCATGAAATAACAACTCCTTATTCCCTCCTCCCCCATCCTCTTTTATTTTGGCAACCACCCTTTTATTTTCTGATTCTGTGAATCTGGCTTCCTATAAGTAGAATCATACAGTGTTTGCCTTTCCAGTGTCTGACTTATTTCACTAAGCATAATATTCTCAAAGTTTATCTGTACTGTAGCGTGTATTAGAATTTCCTTCCTTTTTAAAGGTGAAGAATACCACATTGGATGTGTATACCATTTGATTTGTCCATTCACCTGTCTGGGAGCCTCTGGGCTGTTCCACTGTTTGGCTGTTTGGATGATGCCACTGTAAATATGGATACTCAACTATCTCTCCAAGACCCTCCTCTCCATCCATTTGAATCTGTAATGGAGATGGGGTTGCTGGGTCATGTAACTCTTCTTTTTCCTGTTCAGAGGAGACGCCATATTGCCCACTTTTGAACATGATCTGTGAGGCTTCCTCCCTCCCTGGCCTTAAGGCTCCCTCCTTGAGGGCTGAAGAACAAATTGTATTTCTTTCCTTCTTCCCTTCACTTGGGGGGCCCAGCTCTGGGTTTAATCCTCTTTGGGAGCTGGCTGGGGCAGGGGGGCGAGTGTGTCCCCCATGTGGAAAGTGCAGTTCCTACAACACAGGAAGATGTGTGGCTCCAGACTCCGAGGCTCCCAGGGCAGGCCTTCTTGGAAGGCAGCTGCCGGGATGGGATGAGTCATCTTTGTCTGAAGAAGCTGGGACCAGCCTGGTGCTGGGCTCCGACTGTGCCAGAATCAGATTGCCTCCAAACCGAAAGTGCAGAGTTCATGAAAAAGAGGGGCCTCCTCTTGAAAGGGCCTCTCGTATCTTGTAGGCTTGTTAATCTGGGTGACCACACAAAAAGGCCTCTTTCACAGGTGGGAATCAGTAGGCAATGTGGGAACTTCCTGGCAGCCCGGGTTTATTGCCCACCCCACAGGACTGTGCCACAATTGCTGGGATCCTTGCGAGCCAGGCTCAGGAGGGAGTCTCCACTGTGGACATGGTGGTGTTGCAATAGGGCCTCCAGTGCAGGAGTGCTCATGGGGCAGAGGCGTAGAAACCCTGGGTATGTGTCCAATCAGACATTTGTGGGCAAGAGAATGAGCCTTCGTAGCAGTCAGAGAACAACTCTCAGGTAAAAATGCCTCTCTCTATGGGCAGAACTGGGTGATTGGTGGTGATCCTAGTGAGGAAAAGCCCTTGCCATCTCTGGGAACCTTTTTGGTCTTGGGGATGTTGGAATTTATTTTGCAGAGGACCATTCAATGGATATATCCTCTTGACATTGATGTTTTGTTTCTCTGGATCACAAACGCTTCCTTTAAAAAAGGCGTTATCTGTCAGGCACAGTGATGCACGCCTGTAATCTCCCAGCTACTCTGGAGCTGAGGCAGAAGGATTGTGAGTTCAAGACCAGCCTTGGCAACTGTGCCAAACTTTGTCTCAAGAAGAAAAAAGGACTGGGGACGTAGCTCAGGTAGAGTGCTCCTGGGTTCAATGCTCCAATATCATAAAAATAAATAAATAAATAAATAAATAAAGGCATCATTTTCATTGTTTTCAGATGAGTGAGATGTGTCCAAATCTTAAGTATATAATTTGATGAGTTGGACTAGTGTAGAAACCCAGAGTTCACAGTCTAATAAGGATGTAGGACATTTCTGTCAACCTAGAAAGTTCCCTGAGGCCCCTTTTCCCTACTTCCACCCCCACCCCAATCACTGATTATTTTCCATTAATGTATGTTAATTTGCCTTTTTTTGAATGTCATAAAAATGAAATTACATAGCATGTACTTTTTTTTTTTTAAGAGAGTGTGAGAGACAGAGAGAGAGAGAGAGAATTTTTTGATATTTATTTTTTAGTTTTCGGCGGGCACAACATCTTTGTTTGTAGGTGGTGCTGAGGATCGAACCCGGGCCGAACACATGCCAGGCGAGCAAGCTACCTCTTGAGCCACATCCCCAGCCCATAGCATGTACTTTTTACATCTCGCTTCTTTTTCACAATTTCTCAGGAATCCATCCATTTTATGTGTGTATAAGACACACTTATATGCTGCCTTTTAAAAAAAAAACTCTGAGTATATAGCTGGGCACAGTGGCACACACCTGTAATCCCAGCCACTCGGGAGGCTGAGACAGCAGGATCACAAGTTCAAAGCCAGCCTCAGCAATGGTGAGGCACTGAGCAACTCAGTGAGACCCTGTCTCTAAATAAAATACAAAATAGGGCTGGGGATATGGCTCAATGGTCGAGGGCCCCTGAGATAAAATTCCTGGTACCAAAAATAAATAAATAAATAAATAATTCTGAGTCTAATTCTATTGTGTAAATACACTCCACTGTGTGACTTCTCTAAGAACTGCTTTTTAAGGAGAGAGGGGAACTCCACTGGGTTCTACACTCAACCATGCCCAAATCTGCCCATTCATCTGGGTTTCTACCCCTGCCCTTCCTGAACATCCAGTGGTAGAGCACTTGCCTGGTGGGCACCAGGCCCTGGGTTCAATCAACAGCACTGGGAAGAAGAAAAATGGGCATTTAGGAGATGCAGCTAATGTGTTCTGCTGCATCAGAGGCAGGGAAACTTGACCAGGGAGGGCTTCAGAGAGGAGGTGGTTTTGGTCTGAGCTTTCCAAAAGAGCGGGCTTAGAATTCTTGGAGATGCATCTTAGTAATAATCCCCAGCAGAGTGGAAGGAACAGTTGAAGTACAAGAAGGCGGGGCCCACAGGCAGGTGTTCCTCACCACTTCACATCTAGGGGAGGCTGGGCCAGCTGCTGGAACCTTAGGTAGCCTGCATCATCCATCCCCGTGCTGGGCCCAGAGGTGGGGCAGGAAGGAACCCAGCCACAGCACCTCTTTCTGAGGACCACCGGACTACTGTTGTCAGATCAGCGGAGGCAGGCAATGGCCAAAGGAGGCAGATTTAAAAGGGCCGCTGAACAGGCTTTATTGAGATGTCACTCCAGGGCGGAACTCGATCAGACCCACAGAGGGGACAGGGGAAGGGTCTGAGGAGAAACCGCGTGGAAGCTCGACCGGACTGGACTTTTATGGGGCTTACAGCAGGAAGGGAAGGGCTTGGGACAGGAAAAGGTGTCTCTAGGGTCCCTTGCCCCCTTGGAGTTGGTCAGGGGAGTTGGCTGAACTCCAGGATTGGCCAGGGGGTCCTACTGATTGACAGGCGTTTCCGCAGGCATCTGATTGATGTTCTTTTCCTGTGCGGGCTGCTTTGTTCTAAGTTGCCACTAAGTCGCCACCAAGTCGCCATCGACCTAACAACTGTGTTAAACACATCCACTTTACACCTCTTGGAATCAGTTGTGTCCTGCCATCTGCAATTGGTCCAGGCCAGGCCTCCCTACAGGTTGTACAGGCCTCATGTCTGGAGGGGAGGCACTGGGACAGCCCTAGAAGAGAGCAAGAGGGGACTGACCTCCTCTCTGCCTTCTCTGTTCCTCCTCCCTGTTGAGTCCTCTGGAGTGAGGAGCTTTTCCCTCCTGGTTGTGAGTCACTTGGCAGCGGACACATGGACACTCAGTGACCCAGGTAGCTGAGTCCTTGGGTTGAGCAGTGGCCTTCACATTTTGTGCCTCCCTTTGCCCAGGCCAAGGTGTCCTGACCTTTGGACTTAGTCACACCCCAGCCTGGCCAAGGGCAAGGTCACTGAATCTGTATGAGTTGAAATGGAGCCAAGAAAAGCAGTGATAATTCCTTCCCTGAGTTTGCAGAGCACTTTGTACTTTGTCAGACATGATCAAGCTTGGTTGTTTGTTTTTTTTTTTTTAATGACAATATAAGTCAATATTGTCCAGTGCCCACTATGTGCCTGGTGGGAGAAGGGCAAACACCATAAGACCGAGGCCTTGAAGGAGCCTGCAGTCTGGTTGAGGAGACATGTGAATTATAAGTGTAAGAACTAGTGAGACAGGAGTATGTACAGACCAGGGATCACAGGAGGGAATCGTTGGTTGTACCAGAGAGAATCAGGAAGGGCTTCACAGAGGAGGTATCATTCAGTGGGTCAGAAGGTGAGCAGGACTTTTGGGTGAACTTGGTGGATAGTGCATTTTAGGCAGAAGGAGCAACTGGAGCAAGTCAGGAAGCCATCTCTCAACCCAGCAGTCGGGAGCAGGAAGTTGGATGTGGATGTGGCCGGCAGGCTGGGAAATTAGGATCCAGAGGTGACAGGGATTGGTCTTGGAAGGCCTGGAATGGAGCATCAGGAGTTTGGATCTCACAGACAGCAGTATGAAGACTTCTACAAAGAGCCCCTGGGGAGCAGTGTGCAGGATGGGTTAGACTGGAGTGAGACTGGAGGCAGGGAGGTCAGTTAGGAGGCCAGTATGGTCATCCACTCTAGAGATACTGCCTAAAATGAGGGAGTAGGAGAAAGGGGAGGGGAGATTGAAAATGTTAATGACTTGGATTAACAGTTGGCTCTTGGGGCTGGTATGGCAGGAAATAATGGAGGATTGCATTTTTAGCATTCCTTTATTAAGTTATCTTGAATATCTATTACGTGTAAGGTAGTGTGTGGGGCACAGAGAAGTGTGCCCCATACACTACCTTACACATAATAGATAGTCCTGGAAGCATTTTCTAGTCAGGCATCCATTAACTTCAAGCAACAGAAACAATTCAAATTAACAAAAGGAAAACAAAGAAAGTGTGTGTGGGGGGCAGTATTGCCTCATATACCGGAAAGTTCAGCAGGCTTTCTCTAACATTTCCAAGCTGACCTCTGGTACCAGCTCAACAACCCCAGTGGAAAAGAGTAGCATAGCAGTTCCACGACGAGTTCTTATTGGTCCCGACTGGGCCATGTGCTTACTCTTAGCTAGTCGTTGTGTCCCTCATCTTTGGCTTAGGCCACAGGAGGGGTGGTCGGAGGGAAAGCAAGTGTCATCAATGAAAGACGGGATGTGGATGTCTGTGAGGCGCAAAAGGAGCAGGCGTCCACTATAAGCAGATAGGAGCTGGATACAGGAACCTGTGCAAGGCAGAGACATGGGAAGGGCACATACAGAGGGCTGCGTGACCTGAGCACCTGCGCAGACTGGGGATCGTGGTTGTCTAGGAAGACTTCAGTTTGCCCACACAGGGCTTTCAGCTAGTGGGGGACGACAGAGCTGGCCACGGTGACCACTGTACAGCGTAGAAAGATCGGAGCATCTGCAGGGTGGTGGTTTTCTTCTATTCACTGGAAGGAGGGACAGGAGTGGCTTCCTGGGGAGTCGACCTGCAAGGATGGACAGGAGTTGGACTGAGGGTGACAGTGTGAGTCCCCATGCTGGGCCTGGGGGCCTTCTCGGCCCATTGCTTGCTCCCTGCTGCTGCTAATACCACCATGGCTTTAGCTTCTCTCCCCTCCGCAGACCTCCACCTCCCACTGGCTGCTCCAGAGCAAATATCCCCTCGGGCGAGCCCAGCCTGGGCCCGTGGAAGGGGCAGGTCTCAGGTGCTCTCTTCCTCCCGCAGGCCTCTCCCTGGAACGCCTGCCCAACTCCATCGCCTCCCACTACCGCCTGACCGAGCGGGAGGAGGAAGTGGTCGCCTGTTTCGAGAGGGCCTCCCGGGTGGCTCAGGTGTTCCTGCAGGAACTGGACAAGGTGAGCTGGGGGTCACAGCACCAGGCAGTAGCTGCTCTCTTTGGAGCCCCTCTACCTGCAGGCCCACGCTAAGTCCATAGGTCACCCTGTGCGAATGAGAACAAAGTACCTCCCTGCCCCTCAGGACAGTCAGCCACCTCGGTTGGAAAATGTAGCATCAAACTTCTATTAGAATGAGACTCTTGACCACCATAAAGTAGGTTGAATAAATAAATGGGTCTCTGTCATCTGTAAGAGAACTCTATGGCAAACTCAACTTTTTGGAGCAAATCTACTTAATCTGGTTCACCTCCTATGAAGAGGTCTTCTATTGATCCCTGTTTAGTGGATGAGGTTTAG
Source organism: Callospermophilus lateralis (assembly GCF_048772815.1). Taxonomy (NCBI): domain Eukaryota; kingdom Metazoa; phylum Chordata; class Mammalia; order Rodentia; family Sciuridae; genus Callospermophilus; species Callospermophilus lateralis. Next base: position 37,115,471 of record NC_135318.1, read on the forward strand.
AGATAAATCAATTGCTTGCCACTGTCCCCTTGGAAGGAGCAGTGTCAAGTTGGTTCTTGCAGTTAGATGTCCTTCCCTGCTCTCGGGTGCTGAGAATCACCTTGCCCATCCATGGAACTGACCCAAGGCTTTCAGAGGTGGGCAAAGAGCTGACCAGCAGGGTGTTGGCAGTGCACAGGCCCTCGGTCCCCAGCTCCCCTGTGGTGGGCCTGTCTTGACTGTCTGCAGGTGGTGCATTCCAGCTCATGGAGCACCCAACCCTTCCCCTGCTGAGGGGTTCTGGTTTTGGTCAGTGGGGGTGGGGGAGGCAGGCAGGGAAGAGAGACCCTGCTAACATAAACCACCACTCCTGAGGACCTAACACGCATTCCTTAATTTGACCCTCATACTGACTGGATGAAGTAGGTACTGCTGTTATTCCCATTTTACAGAAGAGGAAAATAAAGCTTAGAGAGGAGTTAAACAGCTTCTGAAAGTTCATGGCAGTGAGTGAGTGGCATTGGCAGGAACGCTGAGGCACGTGGCCCTGACACCTGGGAGAGGGGTGGGGTGTGCTGGGTACTCTGCCTCCTGGAGACTTAGATGGTAGATGGCAGATGCTCTGCAGGGTAGGTTAGGATTGGTGTCCCGGAGGAGGAGGTGGTCCTGAGCCGAGACACCTGAGCCTCCCCTGCTGTGATGAATGTCAGGAGGTCAGCCCAGGGCTTTTGGTGATGGTCCTTGGAGGAGCCCACCTCAGGCCAGACTTCCCCATAGCACTACTGGGCCCATCCCTTGCTATGGGGGCTGCCCTGTGTGTTGTAGGTTCTGGCAGCATCCCTGGCCTCTACCACCAGGTGTCAGCAGCACACACCCCCAATTGTGACAACCCGAATGTCTCTGAAGACTGCCAGATGTCAGAACTGGCCTGGTTCCCTGCCTGATTGAACTTCAGGAGGAAAAGTGAGGGGCTGCACATACAGGCCCCTGCCCCAGCAGAGGGCCACTTGAAGACTGGGCCTCCACGTACGTGACCTCCTTAAGGTCATCGAGTCACCGCTAGACAGCAGTGTTTTGGGGACTCTTTACATTTGCATGTGTTTCCAGGGACACTTTCATGAAAAAGAAGATGTATTGCCCCCAGCTGGAAGCCTAGGCTTTGGTCTTTTTAAAGTTGGTGAACTATGCTACTTTCCAGGGCTGAAGTCACCACCCGGTGACAACAGGTTGACAGACAGGCCCCAATAATTGGTATCTCAAGTTCACAGAGGGCCATAGAACTGTGCTTCTCAGAAATGCCTCCTGTCTTCCCGAGATCCAGTCCTGACTTCTGAGGTATTAAGGAATGCTCTTAAATCTACTTTGATTTCTGAGAGCTAAATTGAAGAAGGGCTTGTTTTCTTTTTTTAAGTTATAGATCAATAAAGGTGGCATATTGAAGGCCTGTCTCGGCAGGACTGGGTGACCCTGTCAGAGCTGAGTCTTGAGTGACACTCAGTTAATAATGTTATTAATCCTGAACCAGGGTCTCAGCCCTGGGATGCGCTGGCATGCCATGGTGTATAGCAGGGACGGTGCAGTGCCAGGCAGGTGGCAGGCACACCCATGTGGGATGAATTAACCAATAAGAAGTAAGTGGCCTGAACTCTATAGCTGGCCAGGTTTGAGTTTGAAGTCCAGGCTCACACAGCTGTGTGACCATGGGCACTTTCTCAGCCTGGGTTTCCTCATCTAGTGAAGAACACAGACCCATCCATGGAGGACTATCATAAGGCTTAAGTGAGGCTTGTGGTGTCTGTTCCCCTAGTTTCCTTTCCCCCTCTTTTTTTACTTGAGGTTCAGGAGACAACCCCTGAAGGGCAGGGACCCAGGTGAAGCGACCTCTCTACCTCTGCTCAGGCAGTGGTGCTTGCTCACTGTGGAAGAGGGATGTCTCTGCACAGCCAGGAACAGATAGGGGTATCTGCGAGTAGTGAGAGGAAAAGTGTGGGGTCTGAGCCTGACTGCCTGGCTCTGCCACCCACAGTCCGAGTGACTGGGCAGGAGGCGCATCACATCATGCCTCAATGTTCTCACCTTTGAAATGGGACCGAGACAGTTCCGACCCTTGAGCATGGCTCTGAAGATGAAACGAGTTAATGAATTTAAAGCTCTGTGACTGTTGAACAAATCATGTTAGACATGGGGCTTGTGACTTCCAGCATATGGATGAGGGGAGGAAACTTGAGACATGTTGGTTTTGTATTTTTGTGGTGTCGGGGATTAAACCCAGGGCCTTGCACGTGCTCAGCAAGTGCTCGACCAATGAGCTGCATTCCCAGCCCTTAGACGCACTTTAAATCTAAGTGAGTTGGGTTGAGTTTTATCGGAGCATTGCATAATGTGCCCTGTAGGCAGCTGGGACTGGGGTAGGGCCACTTCCTCCAGCTGGGCTGTCAATCCCCAGACCCCTCTGCCTCTGAACTGTGAGACAGCGGCTCTCCCTCTCTGTTCTCTTCTTAGACCACAAACAACAGCACGTCACGGCATCTGAAAGGCTTTCACCCGGTTGACTATGAGCTCACCTACTTTCTGGAAGCTGCCCTCCAGAGTGCCTACGTGAAAAACCTGAAGAAGGGGTAGGTCGTCGATGCGGCCGAGCAGAACCTGGACCTTTCTCCTTGGCCAGTGCTTTTGATGCTGCCTCAGCTCTGGTCTGGCCTGTATGTGTGAGTGTGAGTGTGTGTGTGTGTGTGTGTGCATGCTCCCTCTCCAGAGAGGATGGAGCCGGGCTGGCACATGTCACATCTTGTCAGACAAGGCTGTGCAGAAGGCCTGAGCTTCAGAAGGCCGCTGAAGCACTAGAGGCTGCACGCCTCGGGGGACACCACTGAGAAGGAGGGCAGGAGTGGCTGTCTTCAGAAGGGGGAGGGGAGCCAAGCCTAGAAGGTGGTGTTGAGGGCACAGAGGGAGGGAGCTAACTTGGCACTGGCCTGCTATCATCCCTTGTCACCGAGGTATAGGCAAAGCCATTTTACTTCTCTGATCTCAAGTTCCCCAGAAACTAATTGGGAAGGCTGATTCTTGCTCATTCCAGCTTCCAGAAAATAGCAAGGGGAATCATGGTGAAAATACAAGCCTGGCGTCATTTTGGGGTGCCACTGTGGGTGAGGGAGCAGGAAGCTTGCTGCCTGTGTGGTGTAGTAAGGGCCCCTCGTTCTTCCCGGCCCCAGATCCATGGTGCCTGGGATGCCTGCCTTGGTAGTTTGCTGCTGGGTGAAGCAAGAACCCCTCAGTGAATAGCGAGGGAGTGGCTGGAGTCGGGTGCCAGGCTGGGAGTGGTGGTGTGTGGTGTGGGGTGGGTGGCAGTGGCGAGGGAGGGAGAAGCTCCAGAATCAGGAGGGTGCTTTGTAGGCAGGTGTATCTCTGAGGCCACCCTGCCTGCTGCAATTTCTCTCCAAGCAGGCCAGGGGCTCCTGTCTGTCCCTGCTGCAGGGATTTGCATCCTCCACAGACACTGTGAGCTGGGGCTGGAGGGTGTCACTGGCAAGAGGGGAGACATGCTGAGCGTGCCTGTCTCCCTGGGAGGATAAACTTGTCATAGGCCTGAGCTCTTGTCATTCAGCCCTCCTTCGCAGGGAGGCAGGGTGACCAGGAGGTAGGATGACCCAGGACATCTGCAATGTCCTTTTCACTGACTGCTTGGAGGTCTTAGAAACCTGGTGGTCATTTTGTTAAATTTCACTTGATCCATTCTTATTTAACCTGCTTTTGAATAGATGATTCTTATACATGGTTATCTGTGTAGTTGGAAAAAAGAAACTTACTATTTTCTCCTACTCTGTATTCTCAAGAGACCCCTCTGTGGCCTGTGGGTTCCCCCTCACCCACAACCTGTTCTCCAACACCAGCTAGAAGGGGTCCCTACAATTCAGTTTAGTTCCTACACCAACCAGCATTAGCTCAGGTCCCACAGGCTGTCCCACCAGACTGCCCCCCTACTTCTGATGCCAGTTGCCAGGATCAGGTTACAACCCATGACTTCTGTTTGACTTGGCTACAAATTAGAGGTTTCCACAACTCCTTCTCAGACTCCCTAATTTGCTAGACCAGTTTACAGAACGAGGAAAACAGTTCCCTTCTGAGGTCACTGGGTTCTTAAAGACGGTCACAGCTCAGGAACAGCCAGGCGGAAGGCACACATAGGATGGAAGAAGGGGCACAGAGCTTCCTAGCCACCCTCCCCAAGTTCAGCAAGAAGCCGGAAGCTCTTCAGACCTCATGCTGTGCAGTTTTTATGGAGACTCCATTAGGTAGGCTTGGTTGATTGAACCATTGGCCAGCAGTGACCAGCTCAGCCTTCAGCCCCTCTCCGGCTCTCTCTTTTGGATAATCATTATAACCACTTTGATGTTTATCTTTCATATTTCTTCTTGTCTAGTTTTTATTTTTTCAAAAAAACAACAACAAAAAATAGGACATGTCGCTTGTAGCCTGCCCTCTCCTCTGGGATGTGCTGTGAGCCTCTGGTGACCCTGCCTACTCTATTTCCCCTGAAGTTGCCCACTGGCAGCAGGAGGGCCTGAGCTCACTCCTGAAAACCCCAGAGGGCTGGCTGGGCCCAGACACATAATAGAAGGTCAAGCTTGAGCTGGGCCCTGGTGTGGTGAGCCACAGGAATCAGGGAGGGGCAGAGGAATGAGTAAGGCTGAGGCATCTAGGTGGGCTGGGATCTGCAGGAGGGGAGGGCCCCTAGCTAAAGAAGCTTGGGAAGTAGTGGTTTAATGCTTAACTCTTTAGAACAGTAACCTGTGAGTGAGGGAAGGTAGCAGATCTCCAGGAGGAACAGGGGTTTGGTGTTTGCTAGACTTTGACCTCCTTTGGGGGTGTTTCTAGATGGGCAGGTGCTCCGAGCACAGCATTCTGACTAAAACCAGGGGTGAGCATTTCCAACCAGTGGGCACCCCGTCCCACCCAGCAGCCTACCCATCAGAGCTGCATCCCTTTTGAGCTGTTGGGGGACACAGAGTTTAAGCCTTCAGCTCCCTGGAAGTGGAGTGCCTTGCCCAGAATTTGGAGCAAACTGTGGGGAGGCCACTCTGGGAGACAGAGGAAGCTGTAATGCTGTGGGCAGGCAAGTGGCCACGGGCCTTGGTGGGCCTGTGCCCTATTCATCTCTCTCTTTCTCTAACAACCCTTATTAGAGGAGGGCTGGAAGGTGTGGGGCATGGCACCAGCTCTGGATCTTCCAGAGGCCAGGCATGGTGGCACACTCCTGTAATGCCAGGGGCTCGGGAGGCTGAGGCAGGAGGATTGTGAGTTCAAAACTAGCCTCAGAAACTTAGGGAGGCCCTCAGCAACTTAGGGAGACCCTGTGTCAAAAAATAAAAAGGGCTGGGGATGTTGCTCAGTGGTTAAGCACCCTGGGTCCAATCCCTGGTACCATAATAATAATAATAATAATAATAATAATAATAATAATAACAACAACAACAACAATAATGTGAGAGGGTCCGACCCTGAAGCAGGCTGCCTTTGCAGTCCCCTCCTACCTGGCTAATAAGGAGAGGGAGAAGTGCAGCTCTGGAGCCACCTCTGAGGGTGAATCCCAGTTCTGCTGCTGGAGCCCAAGTCACTGTGGGCAAGTCCCTTGAACTCTGAACCCAGTACCCTCAACTGTGAAGTGGGGCAAGGCCTACTTGGATTGAATCACATATGAACACCCACCAGAGCACCTGATATGTCATAACTGCTGAGAACATCAGAACAGTGGTACTATCATTTGTTTTTATTATTCTTGTGCAGTCCATGACTGGGCAGGCTACAGGCCCAGACACGAACTTTATACCTTTTGCTTTTTTTTTTTTTAATTTCTCAAGTGTGATGCCGGAGAGTGTTGGTGTTCTTATTTAGGACCAATGGATTCAGGGGCCCAGGTAGCCAAGGTGGATAGGACTGGCCACAGCCGTGGGCTCCTCAGACTACCTACAACTATGGAAGGACTTGGGGCCCAAGAAGCCCTGCTACCCCTGCCCACATCCAACAAAGCAGGTGATCCTGGTTTAGTTACTGAGCCCCCGTTTTAGACACAGTAGCCTAGCAAAAACAGGATTCCTATTTTTACTGCCCAGGCAGCTCTAGCTGAGACTCTCATTGCCCTCATCTTGATGTGCCCAGGTGGGAACCCCTCTGTCTGCCAGTTATGAGCTCCCAGGGATGAATCTGGGGAACACAGATGTGGCCCTCAGCTCCCGCTCTGCAGAGGTTTGGAGGAAGAACCGGGCTGGACCCTGTGAGGCTGTCAGTGCCCTTAGAAACCCACTGTGACCTGTACAAGCTGAACTTGAGCAGTAAGCTTGGCTGCCCTTGTTTTTGTAAATAAACCTTTATTAGAACACAGTCACGCCCATTTACTCACAGATTGTCTTATGGTAGAGTTGAGTGGTTGCAATTGGGATCTTATGGCAAAACCTATAATATTTGGTCTCTTTATTTTCCCTTTATGGAAAACAGTTTGCTGACCTCTGCACTATAGAGCTTAGAAGTCCTCTCTCCCCAGAAAGCACTAGGGGGTGACCATGTCTATGGGAACCTTATGGAGGAGTGTTCGTGGGGAGGGGACCGTTCTAATTTCAATGCTCTGTCCATGCATCTAATGACTATTTCATATAATAATTCATGCTAAATGAAGTATTACTAAATACTAAATACAAGACACTTGTGAAGTGTTTGCTTATGTTAGTCCTCCCTGTGAGGTAGGTGGAAAACTGAGGCATAGAGAACAAATGTGAATTGGCCTGGGTGGAGCCAGGATTATGCATGCAGGGCCTGGTTGGCTTTTGGAGGGGGTACTAAACACTGGGCAGCACTGCCCACAGCAGAAGTCCTCTTACAAGATCTTGCTCTACTCTTGAGGTGCACCCAGCTTAGGCCAGCTTCCTCAAATGTGCTTGTGCTTGGTAAGTGTTTGGTAGGTGCTCCTAGCTTCTGGTATGAAAAATTGGATGGGTGCCCCTTCACAGCTAGAGGAAGAGAGGGCAGGGCCTTGGAGTTGGAGGCTACTCTGTGACCCTGAGCAAATTCCTCCTCTACAACACTAGCCCTATCCTGTACCAGTCCTGCATGGTGGGGGGGTCCTGCATGATGCGGGGTGGGTCCAGAGAGAGGAAAGGGATGGAAGTCAGCCTGGGAAGGTACTTCTGTTAACCACCCACTCTGCTGAAGGTGTCCCCCCTTCCACCTGTTCCATTTTCTACAGGTGTAGTGAGGTTAAGGTGAACATCAAGGTCAGCCAGGAGGGAAGGAAGGAGTGGCATGGTGGGTTATCAGGTACCTGCTGGGCGCCAGGCTGAACCAGTGCCCAGTGCACAGTGCTCTGTGAAGAAGGTCGTGTGGTCCTGCTTCACTCACAAGGGGACAGAGAAGTTTGAAGAGTTGTCACTGGCCCAAGCTCACCCACCCTGGCTCCAGCTGTAGGTCTGGACAGCCTTGAAATCCTTTCCAACGTTTTGGGTGTGGAAGGGAAGTTTGGCCAGCCTGAGGGGTGTGTGGGGAGAGACAGGGCCCTGGTGGTGGCTGGGGCCTATGAATGGATCTTTGGGACACAGGCTCCATTCTCTCTTTGCCTCTGCGACCCTGAGTCACCATTTTCAAAGGATGGCTCCTCTGCCTGCCCTCCCTCCTAGACACCGCCTGTTTCCTCTTGATTCATTCTATACACTCAGGCTGTGTGGGAGAGCTGGGAGTCTGTGTGTGTGTGTGTGTGTGTGTGTGTGTGTGTGCGCGCGCACACACACACTTGAGGTGCCAGCCGTGGGCAGGGGCATTAACCAATGCCCCTATAAAAGCCTAAGTAATTTTAGTTGCTTTTCGGTTCCTATGACTCTGCCCCGCCCCTTCATCCTTTTTCTTCCTCAAGCACACATTTCAGTCTTGAAAGCCAAGAAACCGGCTCCACCCCACCCACCACAACCGCAGCACATACAGAGGAATGGAAATTAATCATCATTTCTTTCCAAGTAAACAGCCCAAACATTTAAAGTTTCTGAATGTGAGTGGCAGTCCCCAGGACACGTGGCAGTTATTCAGCCCTTCTGTTTCCTGTGGTCCCATCCAGCCCATAGGTGGGCCCAGAATGTGACAGATATATAAAACAGGGGTTGCAATGCCCTTTGCCTGGCTAGGCTGTAAATAGTTTCTCTGAACCCTTTCCTCATAATAGTAGCTAATGTTTATGGAGTACTTTCTGCAGTGCTTTTCTAGGTAATTCTATGAGGCAGGATCTGATACAGTCCCTATTTGACCGAGGAAAGGAGAAATGGAGTAATTTATTCAAAAATGCAGAGCCAGGGAGCCAGGGAGCCAGGGACTGGATTTGGGTCTGTCCAGTCCTGTGACCCAAGGCCTTGCTCACTACATAGACCTGGCCCAGCCTACTACCTGCTCCCAGTAGGGCTACTTCAGTGAGCTCTTGTAATGGCATGTTATTGTCCTGTGGTCAAAGTTATATCTTCCCAGTGGAATTACCAGTTCTGGTATTTTTCTTACACATTTGTTGTTACTAGGAAGTTAAAAAATAATATAAAGTCTCCTTAGACCAGAGCTTCTCAGCCTCAGCACTGTTGGTATTTCGAGCCTGATAACTCTTCATGTGGGGCTGTCCTAGCCACTGTAGGTTCTATCAACATCTCTGACCCTCATCCGTCAGATGCCAGAGTACCCTGATCTCCAAGCGTGATAACCAAAAATGTCTCCAGACACTGACAAATGTCCTGGCATCAGAGGGACTACACTGTCTCAGCTTCTAGAAGCAGACATTGAGGGGTAGGCTGGGTCCCAGATACCTGACCTCTCCAGGGCAGCCCTGGCAAGACTTTTAAAGGCTATGGTGTCACTTCCTGCTGGTTTAATTGCACCCCTGCCCATCTGAGCTCTTGGGGTATTTGAGAAGGTGAAAGAAAGCCTCCCGCAGTGGGGAGCTTACAGCCCGGTGGGAGATGAGGACTGAAGGAGAAAGGCCAGAGGACAGCCGAGCAGTTCGCCCCCTAGCAGCCCCAAGTGCCCACCTTGTGCCCAGCCCCGACCCTTACTTGAGGTGGAGCTGTGAACAGGATAGGTCCCAGGGGGACCTACAGCAAAGAAGTTCAGATAGGGGAAGAAAAGAAGGCAGGGAGGGGGAGGTGTACCTGGGACTGGGTGGGCCCAGAGGTGACTTGGATTCACCTGAGGAGCCAGACAAGGTGGAGATGGGGCTAAGGTGCTGCTAAGGGAAGGGAGATGGTGGAGCCTCAGCTCATTCCCCAGGTGTCATGGCATCCAGCCATGGCCCTCCTGTGGAGGATTTGACAGAATTTCAGGAGCATGGTCTTGAAATGGGTGGCATGTGCCTGAGCCACACAGCTTCTCTTGTAGTCTGAGCTCCCCTCACGCTGGCTAAGTCAGGGGCTGCTGCCCCGTAGCTCAGTCAGTGTGACTGGGGGCTATTAACTTCTTCCAGGGGCCTTGCCCTATCCATCCAGCAGTTAATTTCCACAGATGACTCCTACCCACTACTCTGTGGGTGATGACAGGGTTCCTAACTGAGTTAAATCTCAAAGCGCTGACCTGAAGGGACAGTCAGGAACTGAGAGGCCCTCATGCAAAGAGTGGGGGTTGGGAAACCTGGAGGGTTCACTTTCCCTTGATGCCACTAGAGGGCAGCCATGGACTCCGGTTGGAACCTCACTCCAGGCAGTTCTGTGGGCAGGACTGACAGGAGGGAGCACCCTTCTGTTGTGTCCCCAGGCAGGGGGACACGGGGGTAATGGCAGCTGGACCCATCTTGGTTCACCTGCATAAAGCAGCTCCAGGGGTGAGGCAGCAGGGGGCTGGGAGGGGAAGGAGGGATGTGCCACAGTGAAATGACAGGGAAGTAGTTTGTCCTGTCAGTGACTCTGACCTCACTAGGACTGAATGCCTGGGCATCTGCCAAGAACAGGGCTGTGAGCTGACTCTGCTCCTTCACTCATCCTAGGCAAAGGGCCCTTTCTCTTCATTTTTTCCCCTCCCTCCTGCCTACACCCATTCTCTGCAGGGTTGTGGTGCCCATGGGCCGTGTGCCTTGAACCAGGTAGGCAATATGTTTTATGCTTATTCTTAAAAAAAAAAAACAAAACTTTTTTTTTTTTTAATTAGTAAAGTAACATGTGCTCACTATACCCAAACCAAACAACAGAGAAGGGAGTCAATGTGTTTTCTAAGGCAGCTTCCTGGGACTAGCAGTTGTACATTCTTCTTTTCCCTGTTTTGTATGTGTGGTGTGTGTGTGTGTGTGTGTGTGTGTGTGTGTCTGTGTGTGCACACGTGCGCATGCGTGCATGAGCTTGTACCTTCTGCACTTGGCAATGAGTGGGAAAGTGTGGAAGCGTCTTTGGAAACCCGGCCTGCTGTTTGATGGACCCCCGTGAGAGTGTGTTCAATAAGCATTAATTTTGTCTTATTCTCAGCAGCCACCAGTGCATGCAGGGCCAGGGGAGGGCAGAAGATGGATTGTTCTCAGGGGAGTTAAGGACAAGAATCACCCAACAGTGAAACCTGTGCTGAGTCCCTGTGTTCTGTACCGTGCTTAGGGAGACCTCCAGGGCTCATCCTAGCCTCTCTTAATGCACACTCTTTACTTATGGTTTGCACCCACCTGATCCTAACTGCTGCCCATCCCCCACCCTACTGGGAAGGAAGAGCCCATTGCCTGGGCCTCCTCAGTCCTGGGCATCCTCCGTCCTGGGCTCATCCTGAGCACAGCCTTATTCTAGGGCTAGAGCTGAAGAATTTTAGTTTTTGAAAAAAGTGATTTAGATCTCTGGCAGAAGTGTACAACTTGCTAACCATTGAACTTCACCTAACCTTGTCTTGAAGTTCAATCCTCCAGCTTTTGGGATCTGCCAACTGGCTATGCTCACTCGTCTGGGTCTTTGACCAAAAACCTCTTACACATGATCCAGTCCTGAAATGCTAACTTCTGGTAGGGGCTTCTGGTTGGGGTCATGTACACAAGCATCTGTTTAGATTCCTTTCAGTGATTAATTCCATGTTATTTCTCCTCTGTTTCAAATCAAAGCAATCCCCTTCAGCAAAACTTCATCAGGCACTCACTGTGTGCAAAACCCTTTGCTGAGCGCCAGGTAAATCAGGAGCATGGCCAACTTAACAAGACTGTGGGCTGCTGGCATGCAAGGCCACACATGAGATATTCATCCACTCGTTCAGTCTCTTAATTTATTCCACAGGTATTTACTGACTGCCTCTTGCCAACGGGGCTGATGAACAGGTACTGGGTATGCAGTGGGCACTTTTTAAAGACTTTGTAAATTAAGTTAAGTCCCAGGAGTTCTGGAGTTCAATGGCCAGGAAGGGAGAGTGGAAGTGTTCCAGGTGGAAACACGTTTCAGGGGTTTCCAGGTTGAAAAGAAGGAAAATCTGAGCCCTTGGTGGCTGCTGTAAGCCCTCCACTGCCATTGCCAAAGGTGATGACCTGTGAAGGAGGCACCGTCCAGGCTTTACTTTCCCCACTGGGAGAGGGGCTTTGTTTATTCAGCCACAATTTCTTGGAGGCCTTCTTTATACCAAAACCTTTTGTACTTGTGCTGGGATAATGGGGCCTGCTGGCCTCTCACTCCATCAGAAACCACAAAGACTAAACAAGGGGAAGGGCTTTGGAAAATGCACACCACCACCTGCTGCTGGCCACAGGATTGGAGGAGTGAGCCACCCCCTTGCAGTCCCACCTGGAAGTCTCCCTGAACTGTTGTCCTTGATCCATCACCGCATACACCTCTCTCTCTCTGCTCTGAGCAGTCGGGCTTTACTTAAGTTGGAATAAGCAGCTTCCTGGCTTCTCCCCACGCAGCCTGTTTCTGGGCCAGGATTTGTTTGAGGCCCTGTTTGGATATTGTTAAAAGTGGGCAGCTTGGCTCAGAAAGGTCAGCGGGAGAGACAAGAACAAAGAGATCTTTCAAGCTGCCCTCTCACGAGGTAGCCAGAAATGCTCGGAAAAGCCCCGGCTCCACCTGGCACAGGCAGCTTTAGGCCTGGGCTGGGATTGCTCAGGCTGGTGGCCATCTGGGGTGCTTGAGAAGCCCCTTCTGGTTTCTTGTTTCTCAGAGGAGTAAGCTGAGGGAGGGCACATTCCCAGTGATGCAGAGCAGGGCAGTGAGGGGTGGGATCTCGCATCTCCTCCATGCGGCCCGGCCACTGGAACCTCTGTGTGTGTGTGTGTGTGTGTGTGTGTGTGTTTTCTCTTTAAGGATATTCAACAAAAACTCGGATTTGCTCAAAACATGCCCCAGGGTGATGGTTTGCTTTGCTGTAGAATTTTGGGAGCTTATTTAGATGCCAAAATCCCTTGTAAGTTTAAAAATAATGAGACACAACTTTTGGGAAACAGGATCTTGTGCATTTTGAGGGGGAGTCAGCGTCCCCTACCTCCAGCCCCCAGGTGGTGCCAATCTGCTGGTACAGGGGTGAGGCTGGTATAAGGACTGAGGCTGGGATCTCCTGGCAGTGGCAGAGAGAGGCTGGTCCTTGCAGTGGAGTGGGACGAAGAGGCTGTAGTCACCCTTGGCTCCAGCCTCCGGTAGCAGCCTGGGCCAGGCTGCCAAGGAGGAGGCTGGCAAGTAGCCCACAGAGTGGAAAATCACCCGAGGGCCAGGGAACTGCCGGTGTCTTCTGGACCACAGGGCCCTGGGCAGCCTCAGGGACACTCGGCCTCAGCCCGTGGCTGTTTGACCCACTTGCCCGGCGTTGCTATCCCGTGGCCTGGATTCCCATGACCAGCCGTTTTCCCTCATGGCTGGGAGCTTCTGCAATCTATGTCTTTATTCTTTCCCCTTGTGGTGGCTAGTGCCACCATGTCCCTACAGCTGACTAGGCCTGGCCTGTGGCCTACTGTCCATCTCTGGCTTCTGGGACTGATGGCCTCCATGGGGTTGAAGGACCTCTACTGCCAACTTGTCCTCTTCAGGCTTGTGGGGGCCCCCAGGCCTGTCCCTGCTCTTGGTTCATCTACAGGGAATCCTCCTATGTCCCCTGTGGGGCCAGGACTAGTAGGAGACAGATGGACACACAGCTGGGGGATTCCCTCAGGAACCAGGCACTTCCCCACCCCCATGGCAGTCATTAGCTCCTGAACTTCCAGGAAAAATAATAAAAGTTAAAACATCCATAATATAATCTTTAAAATACAAATTAGGAGAAAGGAAAATAATATTTAGTGAGCCCCTCCCACATGCTTGGGGGCGCTGGGGCTTTGCATTCATCGTCTTCCTGACATTTTTCTATGAGGAGATGGGGAATCCTCCTACAGACAGGATCTAGGACTCAGAGAAGCCACCTCAGGTCTCTAAGAGTGTAGATGTAGCATCTGGCTGCAAAGCTCGGGTTTCCCGTCAGATTGTCCCTTCTGAAAACTGGCTTCTTAGACAAGGAGAACTAGAGGACGCTGGGAATCATCTAAGCCAGTGGTTCTCAAGCTTGAGTGTCCCATCAGAACCCCCTGAGACTTGATAGACCCCAAGTTGCTTTTCCAACAAGTTCCTGGGACATTACTAATGTCGTTAGTCCAGGGACCACACTTTGAGAACCTCTTATGTAAATTTTCTCAGAGTGTGGGACAGGTACCTCTGATGATTTTAAGTGATAGACACTAACTTTTGAAAAACAACTCTGAAGGTTCGGGGATGTAAGTTAGTGGTAGAGCCCTTCTTAGTATGCATGAGGCCCTGGGTTCAAACCCCAGTAATTTCTGAATTTTAATATCTATTGGGGATTGAACCCAGGGCCTCATAAATAAATAAAAACCAGTATAACAAAGTCATGATTTCAGGTATTTGGGGTTAAGGTGAAATATATATACTGAAGTAAAAAGAAAGAAGGTATAAAGTATTACATAAATGATACTAGTGATGAACAGATAATGGGAAAATTGTGACTGCGGAGGCATGCAGACAGCAGAAGTCCTTGTTTTCTAGACAGGGAGACTGAAGCTCCCTGGGCCACACAGCTGTCTCTAGCAGCATGTGGTCGTGAGCTGTTTCTAAGGTTAATGTCCCCTTTCTTGCTCACCTCTCCTGGTTCTTCACAGCATGGGGCAGTTTGGGTAAGATCATGACCCTGCCCCTGCCCCAGGGATCATCGTATCCATTCTCTGTCCTAAAAATAAGGCGGAGAATAGAGACATTTATCATGTTAGTCATTTGCATATTTTTTTCTTGTCTGAAGCCAGAGCTTCCCTGAAGGCAAAGGGTTTGGATCTGCAAACTTACCCTTCTATCTGTCTTCCACTGAACTTGGGGACCCCAAGCCCCCCCGGGAATCTGAGAGAGTTAAGGGGCTCGCCCCAACTTTGACCAGCTTTGGCTCTTTTGGGTAGGGGTAAATAGAAGATATCACAGTCGACACAGTGATATCTAACTTTCACATAAATGATACTAGTGATGAACAGATAATGGGAAATAATCCTGTGTTTGCTGAACTGGCAGCCCCTGCTTTCCCTTTGTGGTGTGATCAGGGAACCCTCTGAGCAGGTGAGCAGGGTCATGCTTCTCCCACCTGAGCACAGGCTGCGAGCAGGAGTTCTGACAGAGCTGGACTTCAGGACCTCATGGGACCCGGACGCCACCCTCAGGAGGCCACAGTGTGCTAGGGTCGGACCTGCAATGACCTCAGGGTTCTGAAGTTACTTCAGAAGAGGAATTAACAGCCAGGCGAGGCAGGCTTGGGGAGCAACCTGGGAGGCCTTGGTAGGAGGAAGTGATTCTGAAGGCTCATGTAGGGAAAGGCTGTGGAAGGCTGTGGAGAAGCCATTGCCAACACTTGACGTTGAGAACTGCGGTGGGAGCTGAGGTGGAGAAGATGGGAGGGGTGCCCTGACAGTCCCAGGAGGCTGTGTTGAAGGCCTAGACTGGGGACTGTAGGGGAGGCTGGCCAGAGGAGGAGGCAGATGGCCTCTATGTGCCATCCAGATACTCCAGGGGTGCTGGGAGGCGTTTTCAAACCGCAAGACACAACACATTGGTGGTTTGCAAGGTGGACAGGTGTGGAATGCAGCCAACAGTTTAAAAAGCAGAGTGGGGGTGGGGGTAAAATAGAAGATATCACAGTCGACTGCGCAGGCGGAAATAGGTATGGTGCCGAGGAACTTCAGTGTCAGGCGAGGAAAGCCTGTGGGAACACAGAACTGCGAAGTGAGGTGTCCTTCTCGCTGTGGGTCACACTGTTATAACTCTAAAAACCATGTCAGGGTACAGAGGGCTGAACAGAGGGAGTGCCCTGGCTGGTGTGGCTATCAGGCCCAAGGAGAGATGGGCTAGCCCGGGCCTGGTGATGGAGATGCCGAAGTGAAGACAGGTTCTAACGTGGACAAGATACAGCAGGTAGAGGTGCAGAATTGAAGCTACTCGAGTCTGACAATCCAAAGGCGCTTGGGCCAAGGTGACATCTTGTTTGCAGTACTCAGCCTTGGTATCCTTTTGGTGGTGAACCAGAACCCTGAATTGCTGGGGGCTTTGGGAGAGAAGGAACCTCTTTCCTCTTTGCTTATTGATGTCCAAGGCCTCCAGGGGCCTAAAGTTCCAACTCTGACCTTTCATGCCAGTAACTGGAGGTACTCAAAGGGAACTCAAGCAGGCAGGCTCCTCCCTGGATCTATAGGCTTGATGAGAATATCCGAGGGACCGAGGCTGGTAATGCCCCTGCTTCTGTTTCCCTCTCTCCAGGAACATCGTGAAGGGCATGAGGGAACTCCGGGAGGTTCTGCGGACTGTGGAGACCAAAGCAACGCAGAACTTCAAAGTGGTAACGTGGCTGCTGGCTCTGGCTGTTTTTTTCAGGGGTCAGTTTCAGTGGAAGACAAGAGAAGTGCTAGCAGGCAGCCCCTGAACCAGGGATGGCAGTGTGTCATGTGCAGGTGCCTACCTGCCCCTGCTCATGGCAGACATTATTAATCAATCTCATCCTCTTCCCACTAAGCCCAAGAAGCACCTTCATATCCTCTCACCAGAGCCGGGTGATAGCCCGAGCACTGAATGAAAGTTAAAATCTAGTGCCATGCCACCCCTGCAAACTATCCTAGCAAGGCCATATTAGTAATTCTTAGGAATTTGTTTCCTAACAAATGTCCTTGACTCTGCTTTCTTGCCCTGACTCAGGCCTGCCTTCTTTGGCCTTAATTCCTCTAAAGTCATAACCACAGCTGCTCCACTAAAATTTTTGATCACCTGTCAGAATCTCAGCCTGGCTTCTAGTAGAGAGGGCTGCCTGAACCTGTGGCCTCCTATCCTTCTCCACCTCTTGTCTTGTAAGGGCTTCCAGGGTGCTCAGAGCTGTGCTGGGCTCCCTGGGGTCAGGAGAAGGAGAAAACAAACACCTAGTCTAGGAGAGGAGAGAAAAGATGCAGGAGAGCTACCCAAAGCCAAAGGAAGGGGTGGAGACCGCCTCAGTGCTGAAGGGACTGACCCAAGCAAGGGGGCCCCTGAGGAGTGGAGGGGCAGTGCACTGCAAATTGGGCAGATTGGCTGGATGGTGGGCGGAGGGCCATCGAGGTGAGCCAAGGGAGAGCCCATGTGCCCAGGTCTGAGTTCCTTCCTTTCTGCCAGATGGCGGCCAAGCACCTGGCGGGGGTCTTGCTGCACTCCCTGAGTGAGGAGTGCTACTGGAGCCCCCTGTCCCACCCTCTGCCTGAGTTCATGAGCAAGGAGGAGAATTCCTTCGTCACACAGACCCTGCGGAAACCTCACCTCTATGAAGGGGACAAGTGAGTTCCACTCCCCTGCTGGACCACACCACTCTCCCACTGTGCACAGGGTCTGTTTGCACTGGCAGCTCCTCACTCTGCCCTGCTCCCTCCCAGCCTCTACCCTGCACAGGGCCAGGCAGGCTCTTTAGAGACATGAGTTGGGTGCTGGGAGAATCCAGAAGGCCCAGAAGCCAAACACATGATCTGCCTTCCTGATACTCTTGCTTTTGACACATGCCTTTCTTATTGTGCCAATATAGATGGGGTCTGGGGCCAATAGGAAGAGCTTCTTCCTCGCCCAGCTGCTTCAGGCAGTGCAGTACCGGGGGCTGGAAGGGCCAGGTCTCCTGTGGTCTTTCAGATCCATAACTGGGGCACGTTGAAGAGCTGCACATGGTATCTGGTTCCTGTGAATTATGCAGGAGAGGGTCACCTTACCAGGCTGGTGCTCACTCAGGGCAGAAGGTTGCATGGTGGGCCAGACCATTGGTGAGGGCTGGGCTAGAGCCAGGACTGCTGTTTATCTTTCAGCCTCTACTGCCCCAAGGATAACATCGAGGAGGCCCTCCTGTTGCTGCTCATCAGTGAGTCCATGGTAAGCCCCGGGCACCTCTTAGGGCCTCTGATCCTGGGGTGGGCCTCGTGGAGCTTAGGCACAGGCCACCCATGACCTGGCCAAACTCTGCCTCCCAGGGATGCACCTATGAGGGGGCGTCTTGGCCCTGCTCCCCCGTAAGGAATGTGAGTCTAGCTTCTTAGGCTTAGGTTTGGCTGCATAGGCTGCTTTGGGAGGCCTGTCCCCAAAGGGATAGGGACTAAGTGCACTTCCCCTCCTCTGGGGTTGCAAAAGGTGATTATTACACTCAGCAGGGCGCTGAGTGCAGTGACAGACACAGGAGGCTGCAGGTGGGAGCAGGAGGAGCATGTGCCTTGGAGGCAGGAAGCCTGGGTTCAGGTTCCAGCTCTGTCCTTGTTAACTGAGGGCCGGGGCAAATCTCTCTCTTTCTCAGCCTCTTCCCTATAAGATAGATGACAGTAACTCAGAGGTAAGTGTGGCCTTAACTCATGTGTTCATGCAACAATTCTTGATTGCTTGCCTTGTACCTGGTCCTGTTCTAGATACCAGAGTTGTTGCAACAACCAAAAGAGAGAAAAGTCAGTGCCCCTGTGGGAGCTTACGTTTTAATGACGGGGAGAGGACAGAGGTTAATAATTCCAGCATCCAGGGTATCTGTGTATGCATGCTCTGGAAAAATGCTTGCAGGGCTTCACAAAGGAGAGTGCATCATAGTTGGATGATTAGGAAGTGGTGAGATGAAGGATGGACTGGACAGGTCTAAGGAGAATTGGAAAGGGTGAAACAGGGATCCCAAAAGCCAAATATAGAGATGTATGTCCCCATGGCTGGCTGGAGTCAAGTCCTCCAACTGGGTCTATCAGAACTGGTGAGGCAGGACCAACACATTGAGGAATAGGACTTCTAAGACAATGCATCTGAAAGCAGTGTGCGGAAATGGAAGTTAAGTCAGGCTCAGTGGCACACACCTGTAATCCCAGCAGCTTTGGAGGCTGAGATAGGAGGCTCACGAGTTCAAAACCAGCCTCAGCAACTTAGCCAGGCCCTAAGCAATTTAGTGAGACCCTGTCTCAAAATAAAAAATAAAAAGGGCTGGGGATGTGGCTCAGTGGGCATCCCTGGGTTCAATCCCTGGTACCAAAAAAAAAGAGAGGTGGAGGTTAAGAAACCAAGACCCCTTGATCTGGGTCCCTGAACAACCAGAAATTAATGTTCCTTTGGACACCCGGGAGGGGCGATGCCAGGGCTTGTTTAGGAAACTTGGATGATGAGTTGTGTCTGGATCCACAGCTCTCCTGGCAGGTAGGTGGCAGGAGGGGTGATGGACCATGGGGCAAAGACACTCCTTCCTCTACCAGACTGGTCCACTTTGGGTATAGAAGTCCCCATGTAGGGGCATTTTTGGGTTATTTGATGTGGAGTGTCAGCTGGCCAGGCAATCCTGTAGGGTGTGCTGGAGGTGTGCTTGTGAGGTGGGTAGGTACTGCTTAGGGGAGGGAGCCTAGCTGGTTAGCCAGATGTGGGGATGGAGTTGCCAAGTGCCGGGTCTGATGTTCACAGGAGAGCAGTGTGTCCTTCACAGGAAACATTCAGTTTAATACCAATATGTTCCCATTTTACAGATGAGAAAATTAAGTGCCTGGGCAGGTATATTTCTTGGTCGAGGTCACATATTAGTAAGTTTGTGGTCATGATCCAAACCACATCCATCTCCCTAAATGCCTTATAAAAGTGCAGGTCCTGAGTGAGCTCCTGGATTTCAATCTTGATTCTATCTCTTGCTACCTGCTCTGATCCTTGGTTTTTTCATCTTTAAAAAATTTAATTTTGAAGATTGAATGCTTCGAGTCTTTAGTGAGGGCTTTGTAACAGGGACATGCCATTGTCAGTGTAACCATGGCTATCATCTCTCCAAGGCAAGGCTCTGTCGCAACGACCCACTTTCTGTAGTTGACTTGATCAGGGCTCCCAGGACCAGATCCTTTAAGGTTATTTTGCCCCCTTATCTAAAGCTGCCCCAAATTTCCCAAATGTAAAGCGGCCTTTTTGGTAAAATATGGCCCACACTTGAAGCCAGGTGAATGCTTCTGAATAGCTGCTTCCCTCCAAGCAGCTCTTTCCCAGTATTGCAATAGGGACCATGTCTGGCCGAGCTGGCCAGGAGACTCAGGGGTCGCAGCTGGTGCTGTCCTGGGAAATGGCTGCAGCAGTTTTCAGGGTGATGGGAGGAGGCACTGCCACAGGGTTTTCTGGTTTGTTTCCTCTGGCCCACACCCAGCCTGTCAGGCATGTGGAATTTGGGGGCAGAGCATTGTCAATGGACTTAGCTTTAGTATCTCCTCTACAGAAGCCTTTCTTCTGTTCTAAATCTGGCGTTTGTGGCCCAGAGCTGTTTCTCAGAGACCAGACTTGCCTTCCCTCCTGCCTTTGTTTAACATCATCCTTCCCTCCAGTCTCATTCTTGATCATCCAGAGAGCTAGGTGTGGGTTCCACTCCAACAGCCCCCTCCCCAGGCTTTTGCGCTGACCACCCCCCAACCTGTGCTCCGTGCACCTTCAGTCTGGCCTCATGTGCCTGTGGGATTTTCCTCATCTCTCTTTGATGCTGGCTGGGTTTGGTTGCAGATGACAGGCTTGGGGAGAAACCTCTAGAAAAGCAGTTGGCATCCTTGGCTGCTACTTGGGTTCTGCCAATGATGCAGAATTCCTTTCACTGCAGTGGAGCTGTTCTCGCAGAGCCAGCCCATAATTGTCATCACTTCCCCACTTCCAGGATGACCAGAGCAGCTGCTTCAGGGGAGGGTGTTTGCAGGCTTCTTGGGCAAGCACCCTAGTTTGTGGTTTGGGACTCAGAGGAGTAACTGTGTGGGATATGGACATAGGTCTGGTGCCTTGGATATGGTTTTTGTTACGCATAAATATGTGATCAGAATGAATGAGGAAGCTCTTGAGAGACAAAATAAATAGAAACTACAAATGTAGTGGCAGTAATCCCAGCAGCTTGTGAAACTGAGGCAGGGGAGCACAAGCTCAAAGCCAGCCTCAGCAACTTAGCAAGGCCCTAAGCAACTTAGCCAGACCGTATTCCTAAATAAAATATATCTTTTAAAGGGGCTGGGGATGTGGTTTAGTGGTTGAGTGCTCCTGGGTTCAATAACTAGTACCAAAAAAAAAAAAAAGAAAGAAAGAAACTGTAAATGCTTTCACAGAAGTGCAGGGATATGAGTTATAACTGATTCAAGGTTTGTGTTTTGGACTTAGTTTTGTGATTTGGGGGCCAGAAGAACATTTTAAAATTCATTTACCCACTATTCACTCATCTACCGTTCTACCCATTCATCTATACATACATACATATGTACACACATATGTACATACATATACCCACCCACCATTCATCTATCCATCTACCCACCCACCCATTCGCCATTTATCCATCTTTAAGCAGCTATAACAACCTGAACCATGCTCAGCACTATAGATAACAATGATGATCCATTCTCGGTCCTGTCCCCAGGATCTTCCCATCTAGTGCAGACTAGAATTTCCCCATCAGCTAAACCCCAAATGCAAATGATGGTGGTTTTTTTGTTTATTTTTGTAATACTGGGGATTGAACACAGGGCCTCACTCATGGTAGGCAAGTGCTGTTCCACTGAATTACATCCCTAACCCTTTTTATTTTTGCTTTATTTGGACAGGGTCTTGCTAAGTTGCTCAGGCTGGCCCTAACTTTCAATCCTTCTGCCTCAGCCTCCTGAGTAACTAGGATTATAGACATGCACCACCATGCCCAGTTTTTGCAAGAACTATATATCAAACCAGTCTGATTTTCTTTTAATATTTTTTTAGTTATACATGGACACAATATCTTTATTTTGTTTATTTATTTTTATGTGCTGCTGAGGATCAAACCCAGGGTCTCACACATGCAAGGCAAGTACTCTACTGCTGAGCCACAACCCCAGCCCCAAACCAGTCTGATTTTCTTGGACAGTTGGAGAACCAGGAGATAGGGCAACCTTTGTCTTTTCCAAAATACTGATTCAAGAGCTTAAAAAGAAGCAAACTGAATCCTTGGTCCCTTGTTTTCATTCAGCTGGGGAAGAAGTCACTGCTTGTTTGCTCTCTCCGAAACAGAAAGGGCACAGAGGCCTGGTGGCATGGAGTGAGGGTGGGTAGATGGATACAGCCCTGGGGACTGGGACTCTGCCAGGCTTTATGCCATACCCATTGCTGGGTGTCTATCTGTCTGTTTGATCTTGAATTTGCCATTCATATCCTATGCAGCCTGGGAAAGTTCCTTACCTCCCCGAATTTCAGTTTTCTCATTGATAAAGGGGAGCTAACCAGCCTCTCTATCAGGAGTTTGGTTGGATCAAGTTAGAAAATGAACACAAAGATGCCTGGTTCATACACACATTGTTTGATATGTGTATTTGTCCTGAAAAGTACTTGATTCCAATTTAGTTATTTTTTTAGAACATGTATGTTCTGATATGATTGAAATACTGAGGATTTCATTCAATTTGTGGGATTTTCTTTATTTGGGGGATTTTCTTTTGTGTGTGTGTGTGTGTGTGTGTGTGTGTGGTGTTTGGGATCAAACCCAGGACCTTGCACATCTAGCCAAGTGTACTACCACTGAGCTATCCCCCTAGCCTGTGTGTGTATGTGTGTGTGTGTGTGTGTGTGTGTGTGTGTGTGTGTATGTGTTTAAGGACTTCCTGGGCTTGGTTCCATTTGGGACTCAGAAGATGAGACAGATTGTTCCAAGTGTTGGCGTCTGGTCTGCTGTAACACAGGCCTTGCTCTGCTGAAGGCTGCGATGGTGAAGGGGGGCTGATTCGGTAGCAGTGGGAGAGCCTTGATTCCATAGCAGTGGGAGAGTCTCTCATTGGCTGCCAGGAAGAGCTATGATTTCTGCCATGGGAGCCCACTGCGGCAGGCACATGGGGGTTGGCATGGGCCTGGCCCAGGTCGCTGGGTAGATGGAACACGTCACAGAGCATGTTATTTCTTGGCCCTGTGAAAGCCGGTGGTTATTATGTCTGCTGGTGGGGGACAACAGCAGGAGCGGAACATGACAGCAACCTCCAAGGAGGGGGAGGCACTGGGCACGGATGCTGCTGGGAGGCTTCTATCTAGGGTGATTGTTGGGCATGTCAGCAGGAGGTCCTGAGGCTCGCTCCTTGTCTGTGGAGAGCTGTCTCTGAGAACAGGGTTGAGCAGGGCCTTCCACACACTGCCCCAGGAGCATCTTTGCAGAGAAGCAGCGCCTGAGGCCTGACTGGCACCTTGCCCGCCTGTGTTTTGCTTTCATTCTTTCTCCCCACGCCCCCCGAATACTGGTGAAGAATCTGGGGCCTTGCACAGGCCAGGCAAGCATGCTACACGGAGCTACCTTCTCAGCCTTGCTTTTGTTCTTTCTTAAGCAGAGCCAACCTGGTGACATGAGGGAAGCTATTGGACACTGCCCCAGAGACACCTGGTGGCAGGGAATGTCTGGGTTCTAATCTGGGTCACCACTACCTATCTGTGTGCATTGGTTGTTTTGAGAATGATAAGATGACATTTAGAAGGTTTTCTGGTGTCCTTCTCTTAGACTGGAGCCCTGTCTCAGTCTAGAATTAGAGAGGAGAAACAGGGCTGGGCAGAGGTGAAGGTCAGTGTCATCTGAGCCCTGCAGCCAGCAGAGGCTAGGAACTGAGCTTACACCTTGCCAGGTCAGAAGGAACAGATGGAAGAGCAAGGGGCAGCTAGGGCTTAGGTAAGTAGCAGGCCTTGGACTGGCCATCAGAGATTGGAACTCAGCGTCCTCATCTGGGAATAAGGGACCTGTGGCTTTATTGCTAACCCTTTCATGGAATTACTGTGAGGCCAGATACGATGATGGGCATGAGAATTCAGCTTCTAATAGAGTAACACCTAACACAAGCCTAGGGACCGCTGTTTGAACTTGAGTGGCATATGCCTTAGATTTCAGGTGGGCCGGCCTGGGGAAATGTCCCATGGATACTTGTCCAAAGAGCAGATGTGCATCCAGGTGGCAGTGTAAGCTATTGGATCAAGGGGTTTGTGGGGAGGAGCATTGGCTTTCCCTCCTGGGCCACTAGAAGCTGTAGAAGAGAGTTCTTCCCTGGGAGACCTGTCAAAGGGACAAAGGTTAGGAGCAGGGACAACCGTGGAAGCCCTGCCTGGGGTTCACTGCACAGATTAAACTAGAGCATTTCCAGAGACAGGGAGCCTGGGTCTGGGCCCCGGGGTCGTGGCAGTCAGCGCCAGGTAGGGGAGGAGGCAGGGAGAGACTCTGAGAGTGGTATGGAGGAAGGTGGTGGGAAGGCAGTTGAGTGGCCTTGTATTACTTTAAGGGTGCCAGGCGCACTCACGCGTGACTGCGTTTGATCTGGAGGATCTCCCAGTGCAAGCCGGAATCTGAGGCCTTGTGAATAAATGGTGGAAGGGAAGAACCGCAGGAGGAGGCGGGGACGCATTCTGTACAGGCTGTTGCTGAAGCCTGGGGTCTGTGTGGCTTAAGGGCAGTGAGCTGAGGGAGGAGGAAGTGGGACAACTGGGGACTCTGAGGCCCTGGCAGCTGAGTCTTGCTCCGGGCTGCTGAGCTGCACATGAATTCCTACTCCTTGGTGGCTTCACCCACCAGCCCCCACAACTTCCTCCTTTCTGCCGATTTCCCCCACCCCACCCTGTTACCATGGTTACATACACAGGCGCTGCCTGGCAACCACAGTGTTTCAAGGCAGCCCTGCCCCAAAGCCATAGTAACCTCCTGGCAAACCTCTGCTTCTGGCTGTCCCCTGGGGAAGCACGCTTCCCTCTTGGCACAGGTGCTGGTTTGCGTAAGATCTGAGGACTCCCAAGAGCCTGCCTTCCCTACTGGCCCCAGAAACCAGGAGGAGGATTTGCTCTGCTGTACTCCTCTTTTCTGTTCCTATTAGTCTGACCTAATTAATGCCCAGTTCTGCAAATCCACCCCTCCCTCCAGCAGCACGCCCTCAGCGGCCTGTTCTCCTCTAGGCCAAGGTCTAGAATGGGTGGGGTTTGAATCTTCCTTGCTGGGGAGTTGCTCACTCTATGAAGGTGTATTAGTGAGGTTCTGTGTCGGAGGCTGTGCTAGGGGCTCAGTCTCGAGATGACACAGCCATGTCACAAGAACTGATGAACCAGTCAGGGGTACACTGGGCTCACCCCTGTGCTGGTGAGGGTGGGAGTTCTGGCTTCCACGGTGAGATGCATTGACTGCAGGAAGGAGCCACCTTGATGGTGTTGTGAGGAACCAGAAGGCGTTCCAGTTGACAGGGAACTGCAGCGTGACTAAATTAGGGCCTTAGTGATGACAGGGAGCTTCAAGGAGCTTCCTGTGGCTGAAGAGGAGCTGCTGGGTGAGCAGTCACGGAAGGGCAGTAGTGGCAGCTGGCTGCTCACAGTCCCCTGGACATGACAGATCTGCAGAGGCGGATGCATAGGCCCTGGATGTTCCCAGACAGGCTTTACACCCCCACCCCCACAAAAAGCCACCCCTAATCAGACACAGTGGTGGCGCCTGTAATCCCAGCTCCTCAAGACACTGAGGCAGGAGGGTCACAAGTTTAAGACCAGCTTCAGCAACTTAGTAAGACCCCATCTCAAAAGAAAATGAAAAATAGCGGGTGGGGCTGGGGATGTAGCTCAGTGGTAGAGTACTTACCCGGCACGTACTAGGCCCCAGGTTGGGCCTAGTGCTGGGGGTAAAACGAAAAAACAAAACAAAACAAGAAAAGCAAAGCCAGGCACAGTGGCACACCCCTGTAATCCCAGCAGCTCTGGAGGGTGAGGCAGGAGGAACACAAGTTCCAAGCCAGCCTCAGCAACTTAGCGAGGCTCTCGGTAACTTAATGAGACCCTATCTCTAAATAAAAAGTACAAAAGGGGATGTGGCTCAGTGGTTGAGCGGTGGTTGAACGCCCCTGGGTTCCATCCCCTATATTAAAAAAGAAAGAAAAGCAATAAGCCATCCAGCCTCTCCCCTTCCATCCTGACTTCTCCATCCTACCAAAATTCTGGTCAGGTTGTACTCGGCATGTGCACGCGGTAGCCCCCTCCCTGGGTCTCCCTAGGGCACCGTCTCTGTTCCCCATCTTCTCATTGCCTCCCCCCTGGTAGAGGCCCCCTCCCTGGGCTCCGCTCCAGCTGTGAGAGGAGCTGCTGGAGGAGGAGCGGGAGGTCCATTGCTGGGGGTGAGAGGAGGGCTGTGTTTCTTAGCTCCTGGAAAACCTCTCCCCAGAATCCTTGTTGGTGGCTGCTTTGTGGTGTCACTGGGAGGGAGGGGGTTTCTTGGCCCTTTCCTTCCCCACCCTATCTCCCTGAATGCTTTGGAGCCCTGATCAGTTCTTATTAACCAGTCTGGCTCCAGTGACCAGCCTTTCTGGGGAATTCCTGGCATTCCATACTCTCCTAGGCATTCTCTCCTGGGCCCCATGTCCCTGGGGAAATGGGCAACTCTCACTGAATTTGGCTTGCCTGGCAGCTGTCAGCACCCCTAGGCACTTTTCTGTCCCCCTGCTTGAAATGCCCCCGTGAATGAGCTGCCTCCTTGGGGCTGGGACTTATGTTGGTTTGGGGGTGGGGGGGGGCTCCAGGAGAGCACCCTTCAGCCCAGCATGCCAGTCATGGCCGGAACCAGCAGGCCACGGGGTTTCTCTGTCCCCAGCCACTTGCTCCTGGGAGCCTCAGCCCTGGATCTGAAGGAGTGAGAGGCAGGACCACCTGGGGGTGGGAGGGTCCTGTGGATCTGATGAGGGAGGTCCCGGAGGTTTCGGGGCCTGGAGCTCCTTCCTGTTCTGTCAGGAAGGTGAATCCTTATTCTTGAGGGGGGCAGACAAAGGGAGGGAGATGCTGGACAGGACAGAGATCCCTTTGGCATAGAGGAGAGGGCCAGCGAAGGAGGCTGGGAGCAGCCTGCAGGAGCTTCTGGCCAGAGCTCAGCTTTGCATGCTTGTGTCTGTGGTGGGGGACACGTGGGGTGGACGTCATTTCAGACCCCAGAATGTCCTCAGCCTAGTCTCTGCCCTGTTGCTGCTCAGAGCCCCCAATGACTGTGGCTGTTCAGTTGCTCCCTTTCCACCCTCTTTTCTGCCCCTGAGTATGGAGGTGGGCAGGATGTGGGACCACATGCCCGAGACCACAGAGGAAGAATCCCCCCTCCTTGGTGGGGTTTCAGGCCTGGTGACAAGGAATGCCTTCTGAATTCACTGAACCATGGATTCAAAACACACTTTCCCTCCTCCCCTCCTGGGCAGCCATCTGGCAATACCAGGAGCCGCTGAAATCTGCAGGCTGGAGGCCAGCAGCAGAGCCCTTGGTGTGGGGAAGCTCACTCTGGGGTGGGAAGAGAGGAGCCAGGGGTCCTCTGGACTAGACACAGGAGAGATAGGAAGAGGTAGGGTTGGAGAGGGGAGAAGATGATATTGAGAGGCCACAGCCCCTAGCTCTCCTCCCAGGAGGGGGAGCAGCAGAGCCCCCACACCCAAACTGGGTGGTCCCCATATTATCTGAAGCTCATGCTATGGTTGGGGAGAATTGCAAATTCTAGAAACGGCTCCATACTCATCAACGCCAGTGTCATGAAAGAGAGGCTGAGGGACTCTTCCAGATGAAAGAAGGCTAATGGGCATGGCACCTGGGCATGGTCCAGGACTGGATCCTGAATTGAGAAGAAGTAAACTCGTACAAAGGATAGTGGCTAAGTGTAACAATGGGTGCATTGAGATGACAGCTGTATGGTTGTGGCACTTTTTTTTTTTTTTTAATATACTGGGGATTAAACCCAGGGGCGCTTAACCACTGATATATCCCCAACCCATTTTACTTTTTATTCAGAGATGGGGTCTTGCCACATTGCTTTTTCTTGCTAATTTACTGAGGCTGGCTTTGAACTTGCGATCCCCCTACCTCAGCCTCCTGAGCTGCGGGATTACAGGCATGTGCCATCGCACCCGGCTATAGGTTTGGATTTTTGCAGAACTGCAGATTGCATCCCAGTCCCACCTGGGACTAAGGTGGCATTTCTCTATCTTTGGACCCCTTCATGGGAGTAGGACAAGGTTGCTTCTGGGAGTATGGCTATTTGCTTGGCCTGGGGTGGTGACAAAAGGTGATAGTGCTTGGGCCTGCAAGGTGGGGACCCTGTGGGGACAAGCACCTGCTTATCTTCTGTCCTCACTCATTCCCAAACCACATTCCATCCACAGGCAACTCGGGATGTGGTGCTGAGCCGGGCCCCTGAACAGGCAGAAGACCGGATGGTGAGCCTACAGAATGCTGCGGCCATCTATGACCTCCTGAGCATCACGCTGGGCAGGAGGGGGCAGTACGACATGCTCTCTGAGGTACGGCTGTCCACGCAGCCCACTGCACTCCTGGAGTCAGACAGTACATCAGGAAATCTGATGATGCCACCGTTTATCCCCACCCCACCCCCACTTGTCACTCTCCTGCCAGGCTGCTGTGCCTTTTTTAGCCCTGTGACCTTGGCAAATCCTATCAACCCCAGCTTCCTCATCTGTGAAATGGGGGTTGTTGGGAAGAATAAATGAGTTCCTGCATGTAAAAAGATATGAATACTGTCATACATAATAAAAACAGCTGTTATTTTTATTGAATGTATACATTTGGAAAGCATTTTTTGCAAACTTTATTTTATTTGCTCTTCATCATGGCCCTGTGAAATCATTCACAGGTTATGGAAATGGGAACCAAGGACCAGAGAGGTTGAGATACTTGTGTAGGGTCACATAGCATGCCAGTTTCCCCTGGCTTTCCTACAGGAACCAAGTACAGGCCTCCTGCGGCCTCCCAAAGGCAGTGACCTTGGGTAGTGGTTACCCTGGAAGTGGGTGGAAAGGGGAGAGGACAGTGATGGAGAAATGCTGACCATCTCCCCCTCCCCAGTGCCTGGAACGAGCCATGAAGTTTGCGTTTGGAGAATTTCACCTTTGGTACCAAGTGGCCCTCTCCATGGTGGCTTGTGGGAAGGTAAGGCCCAGGGATGCTGGGCGCTGCACAGGAGCTCTGCATTCCTCTGGTCCCTGCCAGAGGTGGAGAGCTGGGGAGCTTCTCTGGAGCCAGGTGCACAGGGAGAAGGTGGGTGGTTGGGAACTGTTCTCCAGCAACTGTCTGAATCTCCAGGAGTGTGGGTGGGGAGGACAGATAAGGGCCCTGAGTGACTCTCACATCCACCTGCAAGTTACAGTGTGCCTGCTCTGCATGCAGGTGTGAGTCGGGTGCTTTTCTGAGTGTGGTGTGTGGGGGCATCACGGCACTTGTGCTGGTGACTTGGGCATGACTGTGTGGGATGGGCGTGGGGTGTGGCTCCAGGTGAGGGGAACCGTTCCAGCCCACTGGGCGAGGCATCAGGAAAGGGCCTGCCTGCAAGTTGGGAACTTGCCTAGGAGAAAAGATGGGAGGGTGAGTGGAGCAGGGCCCCATAGGGAGCCCCGAGGGAGAAGTGTGTGGTCCTTGTGGCCAGGAGAGCTGGTGGGCGGGGAGAGGCTGCCCGGAGCAAGGGGCACTGGGGCGGACACTCTGCCCCCGTGCACCCAGCCCCCGTGCCAGCACTCCTCATTTTTCCTCCGATCAGAATTACACTTATATAAGCTTCTATTTTAAGCAGTGACATGAAAGGAAAACCTTTCCGGAGATGGGTGCTGAGGGTGTTGGGGCTGAGGATGCTACAAATGCAGGAAGTAAGGTGGCATGAGTCGCAGATGGTTCCAGGAGCTCTAAATACCCAGAGCCCTTTCATGGGGCTGAGGGAATCCCTCGCCCCCCGGCCCATCTGTGCCGTGTTCCATTTCTAGCCCCGTGGCTGTCTCCGAGGAGGGCCCTACCAGTGTGCCAGCACCGCCTCCACCAATGGGGGGGGTGCCAGGCATCGCTGGGCCTCAGGAGAGAGGCCGCCAGGACCTGGCAGGGAGGGAGGAGACCAGGCGCCATGGCCTGGCGCACGGGGTGAGGCTGGAGGCACAGCCCAGGTCAGTGCTGGATGTCATCCTCCTCGCCCTCCCCACAGGGGCCAGAGCGTCTTGAAGTCACGTGATCTCTTGGCTGTGGCTTAGCAGGAAGTATTCAGAGCACAGACAAGTCACAGCCACATGAGTCGAGGTAGGGGGACTGGAAAGATGAGCCCTGTGCCTGGGGGGTGGTCTGGAGGTCCCCCAGGCTCAGGGAAAGTTTCATGATGGCCTTGGAGGTAAGGGGCTTCCTACCTTCCTCTGGAGAAGAAGCTGGGCACAGGGAGGTGCAGACACAGCCTGGCACCCTCCCAGCACCCAGAGCCGTTTTCCCAGCCGGGCCCCTTCATGAACCAGCAGGTGGGCACAGGAAGGAATGAGCTTACAGGTGGGGACTTGGGGTGACCAGTTAATTCCTCATGAGGGAGACTCCACTGGCTAGAGACACGAAGCTGTCCCCACCCATCACTCAGTGCAGCAGGAGATTGTTCTGGAAGGCATTCTCTACCCCCTTGGGAATCCTAGATACCAAATCAGTCAGCCCAACTGTCCCAGGCAGCTTTCAGAGGAGTGACCCGAACTTGCCTTTGCCAAGGGCCCCAGGTGGGAATCCGGGTTCTGTACCTTCCAGAAGGTGAGACTGGGCAGATATAAATACACCTGGCATTTGAACTCGCAGGAATAACAGATGAGTTGCGTGGCATGATTTAGGTCGTTCCTTCTCTTGGTCTCCATGCGGCAATTGCATTGGCTGCGTTGCTAGGTAACCAGCATGACAAAAAAAAGAAAGAAAGAAAAAGAGCCAAGAGCCGGCTGCAGCCGAGTCCTCGATGGCTCCTTAAATAGCAGCGTTTTCTGGTCTGCATGGGGGTGGGGTGGGAAGGGGTGGGGTGGAATGTGGAGGGTCAGTGTTAGAGAGTCCTCCATTTCAAAGACCCAAAGGTCAGCCACCCAGAGGAGGCTGAGCAGCAGCCTGAGGCTGGCCTGGCATATGGGGTGAGGCTGGAGGCAGAAGGGACCTTGGTGAGGGGCTTGGAGTGGCATTCCTAGGAGAGGGTCTTGCAGAGGAGGTGGGGCCTGGCAGCTCCTTCAAGCCCCTCCCACCGCCTCCCTTGCTGCAGCCCACACTGGTTCCCAGTCTGCTGGAGCCAGTCATTTGTCAGTACCTTCTTGAGCTTGGCCTCCTACACTCTGTCTCTGAGAGACCAGTAGTGGAGGGTAGCATTTTTCTTCTTGCCCTCCCTCTGCCTTTTTGTGAGCTCATTAGAGGCAAGAGCCATTTGTATCCCTTCTCACAGTGACTCCACAACCCCTAGCCTAGCACTGGACCCAAGGTAGGCCCTCAACAAAGGCCCTGCAATTGACCCTAAAAGTCTGAGTATATGAATCTGTTTTCTGTTACTGTAATGAAATACCTGAGGCTGGTAAAAATGAAAACAAAAGAGGTTTTTTTAGCTCTTCATTTTGGAGCTCAAGGACATGAAGCCAGCATAGCTTCAGCTCTGGTAAGGACCTTATAGTAGATTATCATCATGGCAGGAATGTGTGTATGTGGGAAAAATCAATGGCAAGACAGGAAGCTTGACAGAGGGGAGGGACCAGCCTTGCTCTTTTTATAACTACCTTCTCCTAAGAACTAACTAGGGTTCTAGAAAACTACCTCCATCCTTCTGAGGGCGTGGCCCCAAGGCCCTAGCCACTCCTACTCAGCCCCACCTCTTAAAGGTCCCACCATCTCAGTGCCGCCACCTGAAGGACCCAATCCCTCCAGCACATAAGCCCTTTGGGGACACACTCCAGCCATATCCAAGCTGTAGCACTTAAGCCAGAGCCCAGGGAAATCTGTGACAGCTGAGCAGAGAAAAGCTCTTCCTTTGTTAAGTGGTGGGAGGTGGGGGGTCTGGGGTGAGCAAGGCCAGTTTGGTCCCAGCCGGGCATCTGCTAGTCGGCCACACTGTGCTCTGAGCAGGTCAGTCTCCCAGAACACTTTCTTCAGTGGCATCCCCAGAGTTGCTTGGAATGGAGAGAAGCTAAGTAACAGTGGATAGCTTGGCCACAGTCGTACTTGGCCCCAGCATATGGGAATTGTCCTTGTCACCCACACAGGCACCACCTACCTGAGGTCACATATGTACAGGGGTGTACACACCAGGAAGGTAACTGCTGAGCTCCTTGGAGAAGTGTTGGACTCAGAAAGTTCCAGCTCTGAAGGGGAGAGAGAGAGAGAGAGAGAGTTATTGTATATTAGGGAAGCAGGCTTCCTCTCTGGCCTGTAGTGGCCATCTGAGTCGTCTGAGGTCATCACCATAGAACCTGCATGAGGTAATGGTTAAGAGAATTTAGAGCCAATCTTCTTGCCAGGTGCGGTAGTGCACACCTGTAATCCCAGCGGCTCAGGAGGCTGAGGCAGGAGGATTGCAAGTTCAAAGCCAGCCTCAGCAATGGCAAGGTGCTGGGCAACTTGGTGAGACCCTGTCTCTAAACAAAATACAAAATAGGGCTGGGGATGTGGCTCAGTGGTTGGGTGCCCCTGAGTTCAATCCCCAGTGCCCCCACCACCACCAAAAAAAAAAAAAAAAAGAATTTGGAGCCAGACTGTGTGTAAACCCCAGCTCAGTCACAGGCTGTGTGGCTTGAATCAAGCTCTTTACCGTCTCAGCATTTCACTTTTGACAATTGGTCATAGTTCTTGCCTCATAGAACTATTGTGAAAATTAAATGGCTTCATATATATAAAGCACATAAAAAAGGGTGTCAGCAAACTTTTTCTGTAAAGGGTCAGGTAGGGCCATTTTTGACTTTACAGGCCAATCTCTCACAAGTATCTCATTCTGCCATTGTATCATGCAAATAGCCACACACACAGTACATAATGTGCAGGCATGACCGAGTTCCAATTCAACTTTATTTACAAAAATAGGCAGAGGGCCAGAGTTGGCCTGTGGGCTGTGACTTCTGAGCCCTGACTCAGAACAATGCCTGGCCCAGAGTAAGATCTGGAGAAGTATTAGCTGCTGTTTCTATGGGTAACATCCTGCTCTCCCCTCCTGGCCCTCCCTCCACATGTAGCCACCGTCAGCAGGTCCAGGCTGCATCCCTGGATCCCTGGGGAATCCCAGATTCCTGCCTGAAAGTTGTCTCCAGCCCTGTTGGCTTGGCTTCTCCCCTTCTTCCTACCAGCCTCTGTGTCTCCCTAATCCTGCCACCCACTCTGCCTCCAACTGATCGTTTAGGGAGCCCTTTTCTACCTCTGAAATTTCTGGGGTTCAGATTTGAATTCCTTTTGCTGTGTTTCCATCTGTTGTCGTGTTAGCTCTTGTCTTGTCCCCCAAGGGCAAGGTCATCCTCACCTCCATTTTTCAGATGAGGAAACTAAGGCCCAGGGAGGGACTTGCCTGGCAGCAGCACCACCAGGTCCCCCCTCTGGACCCTCTGCCTGGCTCTTGGGAGGAAAGGAGCAGGTACTGGTTGTCTGGGGTGGGAGACACCCTATCTGTGGAGACCCATGTGGCCAGTGATGATGTCCCCTGCTCTTGCTCCTGCAGTCAGCCTACGCCGTGTCCCTGCTACGGGAGTGTATGAAGCTGCGGCCCTCGGACCCCACTGTGCCCCTGATGGCTGCCAAGGTCTGCATCGGGCCCCTACACTGGGTAAGTGAGCTTGGGTCTTGGGCAGGCAGGGCCCAGGTCCCTTGGCATGGAAGGGAGGGTGTGGAGCTGGAGGAAGACGCGTGAGGACCCATGAGCTTCAGGCTTCGACAGCAGTCCCCTCCTCAGGATGGGGTTCCGTTTGCGGTTGAGCCATGAAATGTGGTCAAGAGTCCAGTGGAGGGAAAGAAGAGGTGGCCCCCAACCTGCCCAGCAGTGGGGGTGCTAGGTGAGATCCTGGAGTTGCCTGGATCCACTTGTCAGTTTAGAAGCCTTGCATGACCTCATATCTAGCATGAAAGGGCGTATGTGATGCTGAGGGTCAGAGTTAGCCCTAGCCCTTGGCAGAGGGGAGGGCAGCTCCTCTGCAGCTGCTCTCCTTCCTCGACTCCAGCCCTTGGGCCCAGCCTGGGCTCTGCTGCCTGCTCTCTGCCCTCTGCTGAAGCAGCTCAGCTGCCAGGAGGCTGCAGCTCAAGGGGTGCCCTCTCCCCAGCTGGTGGCCTTTACCACAGTCTCCTGGAAACCAGGGCATTAGCAGCTTGGAGCAGTGGGAGAGTACAGGGCCAGGAGTCCGGAGCCCCAATCCAGGGCTGCTTATCTCTAGGGCCAGGGCCGCTGGCCCAGGGTGGGGTGCCTCTGCGAGGATGTCTGCTCTCTGGGAGCTCACTTCCAGACGCTCTTGGCATTCTTAAGTCCCATTTAGCCTCCTGATGTCAGGGGTGGTCCTGTTTCTACCCTCTGAGTGACAGAGCAAGTGTCTCATTCCTCCCACATGCTGGCTCCAGTCCCACCTCTCCTCCCTTTCAGAATAAGTGTCCCCAGTTCCTTCATCTGTTCTCCGGGCCCAGGGTCTGCCAAAATGGGTGCTCTGCCTGGGCACGGCCATCCCTGACTTCTGGTAGTCCTGACACCCCCAACCCACCCCCTCACCGTCATGGATCCAGTTTGTTCAGAGACAGCCGGGGCCAGCCGCCATGGGCCTCCCGCAGGTGCCAATAATTAGCACCCTGGACAACTGCCTCCTCCTGCCACTCTCCCCTCCTTGAGCATCCAGCAGTCAAATCACTGGCCTTGCAAAAGGAGGTGATAAGCTCCCTGTGAATTCCACATCCTAACACTGTTCCAGTACAGGAAACTGGCCCTGGCCCTCCCTTGGGTCCCCACCTCACCATCCCCATGAGCTCTGCTTTCTCTCTACTGCAAGGAGGGTGGACAGGGGTGAGGGGACAAGGCAGCCCTTGCCCTTTGACTTTCCGGTGCTCAGACTCTTGTGTCTGAAATGCTGGTGCTGGGCCGCACTGTGGGGAGAATGACATCAGAACCACCCTGTAATGGGTTTTAGGCTTTTAGAAGGCACAGAATGGTGAGGTGGTCAAGAGTTTTTGCTGCCCACCCATTGGGTGCTCTTGAGGAAGGCACATAACCTTGCTGTGCCTCCATTTTCTCATCCATAAAATGGAAACAATAACAGTCTCTTCCTTGGGCGTTGACATAAATGATATAAAGTCTGGCGAGGGCTGGATGGGCTAGGGAGGCTTCATGGAGGAGGCGGCCTTGAGTAGGACTTGGAGGGTAGGGAGGATCCCGGCCAGCAGCAAGGCCTTCCACCACAATTTGCTTCCCCTGGCCCTGTGATTATCAGGGAACCTTCATGCTCCCCAGATCTTTTGGGGAAGGCTGTTGACATCTTGTTCCCTAGAGTTAGGGTGCCCTGATGAGCAAGCACTTGGATATGGGTGGCAGAGATTTAGCAGGAGCTGAAGGGTGCAGAGCGAGTGGGCTCCTGACCGCCAGTTCAGACCCCTGTTTTTTCCAGGGCTTCTGAGAGGGGGCCTCAAACGTCCCTGCAATGAAGCCCAGAATACCCATGTCTCTGAGGGTGGGGCGGGGGAGGGCATCTGTGCTCCCGAAGGCTGCCAGCTCCAAGGGAGCTGTGGTCCACCCAGCCAACGGCACCCTTGCCAGGAAGCCCTAAATTTAGGTCTTCCCACCACAGAGGAGCTGTTTCCCTCTACAGCATAATTACAGTAATTATGTGCATTCAGATTACATGGTAATAAAATTAGGATCAAATCAGTCCAAATTGAAATCAGATGAGTTAGGAGCAAAGTAATCAATGACAACATAAATAGAAAAGCCCAGAAGGAAGCTTAAACACGCAGACTTGTCATTGGATCAGGGAGAAAGAAGGGCGAGCTGTTGAACCTGGGCTGAGCATGTTGAGCGTTGGGGCGGGTTGGAAGCTGGGTTTAAATCAGGCCCAGCCAGCACAAGACCCTGGTGGGCCAGGGGCCACTGGCAGCCTCTCTAGTCTGGAAGCCAACTCCTGTATCCCCCAAAACCTTGCTTGCACCTGCCTTGGACATGGATTGCATTGCATTGCGATCTGGTGTTTCTTGGGGCAGGACTGCCTCTCTCACTTCTGAAACACCACCCACAGTTCAGTGGGTGGTGCTGGTGGGTGGACCTTCTTTGCCCATGAGCACAGCTCTCTCTTCACAAGGAATTCTGCCTTGGATGGCTCTTGTCTTCCCAATTAGATGGGGATCTTCTTTGCTCACGATGTTTTGCACTCTGAACCCCTCTCCCTGCAGAAAATTGTACGAATGGTGGGCGTTACTTCTAATTTTTATCAGACTAAGCATGGCCCATCTAGCCAGGAGGGGCCCAAGTGTTCTGCACTTGGCTCAGTGGTTTCTCCTGCCCTTTGGCTAGTTCTTGCTGCCTGGTTGGCACAGGGCAGGGAGCAGGCTGTGGGGTAGCCAAGGGCAGCCTGTTCTCCGAGGAAGCCAGGAAATGGGCAGCCTTGTGCTCTCTGTTCCCGAGGCTGCCGCAATGGAGGATGGTCTGACGGTGGCAGGGGCCTAGTTGCATGAGACAGCACGCATCCTGAGACGCGACTGACGCCCCTCCGTCTCCTGCCTTCACAGTCTTCTGGCTCACGTCAGCCCCCAGCAGGCCCAGCCATCTTCCAGCCAAGCCTCAAGAGCAGGGGACAGAAATCTGGGGGTGGACCATTTGGCCTGGGTTGTAGGAAAGGAGGCTGAAACTGGGACATTAGGAAAACAAGTTGTGCTAGGCAGAACCAGCCTGGGTGGCCACATGCCCAAAGGGCGGAGCACCTGCTGTCCCCGCATCCTGTCCTCATGTCCAGAGCCAGTGTGGGATGCCCCAGGCCAAGTCTGGGTCTGAGAGCAAGGCTGCCCCCAGGTGGGGGCCAGCAGAGGGACTTGCATGGTCCTGTGCTGATTGCTGGCTAACAGGGGACTTTGTGACAGGGTAGGAGTTTGCAGGGAGGACCCCACCCACTCCCCTCAGCCTGAGGCTCCTGAGGTGGGTGAGGACTTTCCCCGCACAAAACCAGAGAGGCCTGCATGATAGCCGCTGCCTGGGCATGGCCAGCATCTTGCCAGGGACCCTACTTTTAGAAAAGGAGGAGAAAGGGAGATGTAGATATTTTTTAGTATCCCTCCAAACACAAGTATTTAAAATCCATGTAATTTTAAAAGTTGAAACATTTGTAGGAGGCAAAGAGGACAGGGTGTGCATGAGTGGTATGTGTCACACAGACAGCAGAGGAGGCTGTGGAGTGGAAACACGGGTGTGCTCACCTCAGGAAGATATGTGATGTGTCTCCCATGGGGGACACCCCTCCCCTGAGGGGCCGTGGGTGTGGCAGAAAGCGCTGGGGTTCAAGTCCCCGCCTACCCACACTTCACTAGCTTGTGGCTTTGAAGCAGTCATTTACTTCCCGGGGCCTCAGTTTCCTCATCTGTAATCTGAGAACTGTCACATCCGCTGTGACGGGGAGGCTGTGAACATGAGCGGAGATGGAGCCTGTCCCTGCCTTGCGCTGCCGGTCCCTGGTAAATGCTCACCATGGCTGTTATAGCCCCTTTAAGAGCAGGCACTCAGAAAGGATGCACCTTTACATTTTTGCCTTCATTTTTTCAAATTTAGGGGTGGGCAGAGCCAGGAAGTCAGATTAAGTGTTGACGGCAGGGAGGAAGCGAGCACCAGCTCTCCTGCCACCACCTTATAGAAATGAGAAAGTGTCTTCTCCTCCCAGGAAGGAAAAAGTAGGTTTTCCACAGAGCAGTGACCAGTAGGCTCCGGGTCCTGTGGGAAGGAACCAAGGAGAAACTGGAGGTCTCTTTAAACAGAGCCCCGCAGGCTCAAAAATGGGCTTTGTCTAGTCCCCAGGAAGAGGGGAGACTCCCAGGGTGAAACCTCTTTGGCCTGCTGCAGAGAGAAGTCAGCCCAGGAAGAGCAAGGCGGTCAGCAAGGAGCGCTGGAGAGAGGAGAACTTGCAAGATCACAGGGAACCTTTCCTTTACTCCTGAAAGCAGAGTATCAAAGCATTATGCCCTTCAGTTCATTCTTTTTCTAAAGTGTCAGAGAGGAGAAAAATGAAAAGCTACAGAGGGCAGCCCGAGGTCAGGGGTCCTGGGCTGAAAATCAGTTTTTCTCTTTCCGAGCCTAAGTCATGCAAGTCCCCTGTGCCTTAGAACCTCCAGCTGTTCCACCAGGTGCTGTGACATGCGGGGTCGGGGTGGGGGGTTCGGTCTCTCTAGAACTGCAGGAGGACTGAGGACCTTCTCAGGTTTTTTTTTTTGACAAGGTTATGTGTCTGCCCTGGGTACAAGAGCATTGCATCATGGGGGAGGAAGGTTGGCAGGAACACTGGAGACTCCTCACTGGGAAGTGTCATGACCAGCAGCAGGACCCAGAGCCACACCTTCGCAGAAGCAGTGTTCCCCACAGAGCTGACAGTTGTTAACTTTGGAGGCTGGGGGAGGAAGTGTCTGGAGTTTGGGAAGTACACCTGAGGCACCAAGCAGAGAAGACCAGGGCAGGTGGCAGAAGCTCAGGCACCTGGCAGCTCACACTGTCGGGTTAGAACTGCATTTGCAGACCACACAGGTGGAGACCCGTTCATGGGCTGTGGGCTAGAACACTTAAAAAATTAAAATAGACTCTCAGGATAGGATGGGAAATATTCCAGTGCATAACCCACGGAGGGGGTGAGTCTTGTGACAATGACTGGGTCTACTGATTATGGGAATGTGTGTCCCGGACCAGGGTGGGGTCAGAGAACTTGAACAACCTGGCAGAGCAGACTGAGCAGGGCTGCAGAGTCACCAGCTTATCCTTGTGTGGTCACTCCTCCTAACTAAGGGTCAGGCAAGAGACAGTAATGTCCCCTCTCTGGATTCTAGAGGGCCTTTGATGCCACTTCCTAATTTGTCAGTGAGATCATGTGTATGTACAATATGTATATATATATATATATATATATATATATATATATATATATACACACACACACACATACACATATATACACATAAATACATATATACATGAATGCATAGTTGTATTCATATTGTGTGTGTGTGTGTGTGTGTGTAAATAATACTGGTTTGGGAATGTAGTCCATAGTAGAGCAGCCTAGCATGTATGAGGCGCTGGGTTCAATATCACACATACACACAATCAGTAAATAGATAGATAGAAAGATAGATAGATAGATAGATAGATAGATAGATAGATAGGCAAATGAATGCTTACTACAAAATTGTATTTGCTATCTGGTCACACACTGCCCTGAGCATTACCATGTGACCCATTCGGTCCTCCCAGCAGCCCCCTGAGTGACACTGCTGTTATCTTCATTATACAGAAGCAGGGAACTGAGGCACAGCAAGAGCAAGTGACCAAACCACGACTCAAGTCCCGACAGCATGGCCCCACTGCTTTGTCCTTGTCACCGCGCTGCCCTGCCTCTTTGCAGAAAGCTAATTGGCGAGTGAGCTGACTTGGGGTTGAGCGTAATTCCAGCAGGACAGAGCGAAGGTTGGCAGAGTCAGCGTCCAGGGATTCAGGACCCCACTCTTGCTAGTTGAAGGGACTTAAGTGTTATAAAGCATTTCGTTTTTAGTTCTTGCTGCGACAGCATTCTACTCTTTGGCTAGCTAGTTAGAGCACCTACAGATGTGGTGTGC
Source organism: Callospermophilus lateralis (assembly GCF_048772815.1). Taxonomy (NCBI): domain Eukaryota; kingdom Metazoa; phylum Chordata; class Mammalia; order Rodentia; family Sciuridae; genus Callospermophilus; species Callospermophilus lateralis. The sequence continues at coordinate 37,154,434 of NC_135318.1, forward strand.
TGTTGAATTGTGTATTGTTTGTTTTAATAGAATTAATAATAATATTTTCCTTTATAAGCATTGCAGTAACTGCACATGCAGAAAGCCTGTTTTGTGGGGTGGCAGTAGAAATCATAATAGCATCGGCCATGTAGGAACATGGTACATGGCAGCCTTGTGAATTTTATCTCCTTCCTTTCTGCACAATGGCCCCTCTGCTCCTTCAGGGGTGTTTGTTTTACTTTGGTTTTGATTTTCAGTTTTGCACAGAGCTTACCAAAACTGTGCCCAACTCATCTCTCGTGGCTAATGGTCTCTGTCTCAGGATCCTAATTCCAAACTCTAGGGAGAGAGACTGTACCAGATGTGGCCAGAGATTAAGCCACAGGACACAGAGCTGCCCCTCTTCTGCTGGGGCTGGACCTAAGCAGGGACAGGGGCAGCTCTGGCTGTGGTGCCAAAAGCAGCTTAAGTGTGAGTCTGGTCTCCCAGTTGCGAGCCCCTGGCTGCGGGGAGACACCTGAGGTTAGGGGATGTTGACGTGGGTGGCACTAGAGGGCTTGGGTGTGATATGTTCTGCCCCTTGCTGTGGGCTGGCATGAATCTCAGGGACGGAGGGAGCATCTCTGCCCTCTCTGGAAGCTCATTTTCTCAGAGATGGGAACACAGACATGCCGCTGTGGGGGGGAGGAAGTGTTTCTTGGATGCGTGTGGGCAAGAGTGGGCATGCGGTAGCCCCTAGCTGTGATGTGCCCTTCCACCTCAGCCTCTGTGGTGGGTGCCCCAGGGTGTCCATGAGGCCTGTCTCATGGACTCTCTCTTCATCTATGGGTATGTGATGGTCTGCATGTGTGACCCCTGCTAGTTGGTCCTTTTCCAACTTGAACAGTCCCCCTGCTGTGTGAGGGACAAAAACAGCCCTAGGCCTTTTTCCACTGCTCAGGGATGGAGCAGGCCCTGGACTTAGCCGGAGTGGCAGCCTGCCTGCCCTGTGGGGCTGCATGTCCAGCATGCCTAGCCCTGGCCCCCCTGTGTCTGCAGAGCAGGGCAGGCGCAGAGGCCACACAGGCAAGGAAGCAGCACCGACAGGCCTGCCTTGGGTTCCTGCTCCTGATAGCAAGCTTTGGGGAGCTAGACTCTGGGGCAAGGGAAGCTTCTCCCAGGGAGAGATGGCATCCTGTGACCAGGAGCACAAGCCCCCTTGGAGGGGGAACAGATCCAGAGAGTCACTCTCCAGTAAAGGAAACAGCCAGTTCTTCTGCTCAATGCTTGTGCGGCCTGGACAAGCCTCCTGATCTCTAGTCATGGGGCCCATGTATGAAGAATCGCTGTTCTCGTCTGCACAGCAGCATCCCAGGCTTGTGACTGTGTGTTGCCTGTCATGTCCAGAGCCCTCCCCTGACTCTACCTCTCCTCTCCACAGCTGGAGGAGGCCGAGCACTTTGCCAACGTGGTGGTCAGCCTCGGTGAGGAAGCTGGGGATTTCCTCCCCAAGGGCTACCTGGCCCTGGGTCTCACCTACAGCCTGCAGGCCACTGACGGTGAGTGCCAGGCCCTGTGAGAGGACATCTCAGGCTTCCTAACTGCCTCCAAGGTGTCTTGTCCCACCAGTACCCCCACTGCACCACTCCCCACAGACACCATTCACATTCTTCTGCGTGGCACAGGCATGCGCGCGCACACACACGTGCACAGATACACACCTCTCAGTTCCATTTCCACTCTTTGGTTCAGATCGCCTTCATATCCAGCTCTTCCCACACTCTAGTTCTTCCCACCTTTTAGGCCCTGCCCCAGCTCCAATAAAGCCCAGTCTGATCTCCGTGGAGCTTCTGGTACTTTCTGTCTGTGGTTCCCGGTATCAGCCCTCTACCCCACGGTGCCTTCATTCCGGTTCTCACAGACTTCTGTGATCTTCTGAGGTCTTTTAAATCCCCCATCACATATGGCATGGTGCTGGGCATACAACAGGTGCTTCATAAGTACTCGTGTTTAGTTGATAGGTTCTACTCCTTCCTGCCCAGGTCTAGTGCTCTCTCCCTAGTGCCAACTTTCCCCCATTGATCAGGCAGCTACCCTCCTGTTCTTGCAGCATGAGGGGAAGGGAGTAACAGACCCCTCCCCAGGCCTAATCTGGACTTGGATCTACCTTCACCCACTTCTCCCTAGTGCCGGGCTGTGGGAACAGGGCTATGCACACCTGGCCTCAGAGGCCCTGTGCAGCCTGGCTTGTCCAAAGAAGAGAAGAAGCTGCCTACGAGAGCCTAGTGCAGAGCCAGCTCCTACTGCTCAAGGCATGTGGCTGCAATGTCTTCAGGCCTCTGTGCCCTCCACATGGTCTAGAGGGAGTCCTCAGTCCCTTGGTCACAGTAGGCTTTGATCAAAAGAGCCTCCTAGCCTTTGACCCTGCCCTGGTAGGGACTGTTCCTGAAGCTTTCAAGGTGAGGAGCTCTGCTGGCTCTCAGTGCAGACCCTGGGGTGGGGCCTGCACAGTCATGCTCACACCACACCAAGGCTCAGGACACCTGCCCTGCTGTGTGTGAAGTTGGATGCAGTTCACCAGAAAGGTGCTCAGCTTGGGGTTCCGTCAGCAGCGTGGAAGCCCACCACAGGCAATGACCTTTCTCAGGTTGGTCCAGGGGGCAGGGAGGCCAATGGAGTAGAAGGAACCTGTGTGCCAAGAAATGCGCTAGGAGGCCAGGGCAGCAGAGAGCATCGTCAGGGCTGCTGGCCTTCGAGGCCCCTGTTGTCTCAGAATCCATCTGTCTCCTACAGCCACCCTGAAGTCCAAGAAAGATGAATTGCACCGGAAGGCACTGCAGACGCTGGAGAGGTGAGGAGATGTCCGCTGGCCCCAGGGGCCCTTTGGGGTATTCTTCCCCTCCATGTTTACCTCTGAGGTGTTCACCCTTATGAAATGGAGGTTTCTATTTCCACTTTACGGATGAAGAAACTAAGACTCTGGGAGGTGACACAGCAAGCAGGGTCAGGCCATGGGGGTCGGGTACGCAGCGAGCCCTGCCCTCAGCTCCAGGCCTCTGGCCTTCAATGCTGGTGGAGCCCCGGGGTCAGCTAGGAGCTGGGACTATGGCAGCTACCAGGCTCAGCCCCTGGGGCTCAGGGCTCTAAAATGGAATAATAGCACACTGCTGGGTGACAGTTACACGAGATGAAGCAGGAAGCGCATCTGGTTGCCATGTCCTACCGCTATCAGGGAGTCAGGAATGGTGATCGTCTCCTTTCAGGCTCTCCCAGCCACCTCACGGCTGTGAGGACCTCCCACCTTCCCACAGCCCTCGCAGAGATTTCCTAGCAGCCTGGGGTCAGGGCACAGAGACGACCCTCTCCCAGGAGCTCTGCTGCCTCAGGCCCACCCTTGCCCAGCCCCTCCTCTGCACCACAGCCCCACCCACCTGTCTCCCTCCTCCCTCCTTCCTCGGCCCTCTCCTGCATCTTCTCCCTCTGAGCCTCTGTGTATCCTGCTCCCTCCTGAGCACTGAGGTGGCTGTGTTGTTGGCTAGGGCCCTGCTGGGCCTCCACTTGCCAGCTTTGTTGGAACATCTGCCCCCCTCTGGGCAGATTGTACCCCTACCTAGGGATGCAGCTCCAGGGGGATGTGAGACTCTTCCCCACCAGCTCTTCATTCTTGCCAGAGAGGCCATTCTAGGTCCTCCACCCTCAGGGAGCCTCTGTCCTTCTGAAGGGAGGTGGGAGGCTCTGGCCAGCTGACAGATGCTCAGAGGCGAAGGCCAGGCTGCTGGGTATGGATATACACACTCTCGCCCCTCCCCCTGTTTCACTCAGGTCTGTCACCTCAGGGCCACATTGCAGATGGTCCCTACCTCAGCTAGTGCCAGCCCTCCAGAGCAGCTGTCCCCTGCCTTGGGGACTTCTGCCTAAGCCATCATCTTCCAACTGGATGTGCCTCCAAGACAGGGCCTGGCCAAATCCCCCATCCCCACTGTGTGGCCCCACAGCACCCGGCTTAGGGCTGGCAAGCTGAGGTCCAGCTCATATGCGATTGCTCAATCATTGATGACTGACTTGTCACTTCCTCTCCCCATACAGAGCCCTGGAGCTGGCACCTAGTGACCCCCAGATCATCCTTTATGTCTCCCTGCAGCTGGCCCTCGTCCGACAGGTGGGTTGTCACAGTTCCTAGGCCCCAGATCCCTGGGGGGTGCTGATCCCTTCCTGGCCATTCTGCTTACTAGCTGTGTGACCTTCTGCAAGTGACTGGGCCTCTCTAAGCCTCTGCGTCCTTATCTGTTGTGAGCACCTTTGTGCCCCTCCTTGGAGAGTCCTAGTGAGGATGAAGTCAGTTAATGGGGTACAGCCCTGGCCCATGGGGGGCAGAGAGGAAGGGAGCATCTCTTGCCCTCACTTACCCTACAACATTTCAGTCTTCTGAGGTGATGAGTGATCACAACAGCATTTGCTTGTGTCCTGCCTCCCGCCAACCTTTCCCTGAGAGTCTGGGGGAATGTGGCACCTGGAGCAGTTTCCGGGTGGGCTTTCTATGTTACCCAAAGCCTTTCCCTGAGACTCGGCCTTAGCTTCTGGGACCCTATAGGGGGCCTCCTGTCAACCAACTGCCTTCACCATGCTGGGAGCACCGCCACCATCTGCAGCTCTCCAGGCAGACCTACCTTTCCCCAAGCTAGCAGCTGAGCTGTGAGCTGTCAAGAGGACCCTGGCTATCTAGGCACGTCCCCACCCCAAGCCCTGGAGAATCTCCCTTGCCTCACACACGGGCACACATGCAGCCTCCAAAGCAGGAGCTCCCTGGTGGCCTTGGCCTACTGCATATGGACCGTGACACCCACTGACTGCTCAGGGACCGCAGACAAGCCCGTTTTCCAACAGCTCTCGTCTCCTGTACCTCCGGAAGACAGGCTGAGCTCCAGACTGCTGGAGCACTAGACTCGGGTCTCCAGTACAAAGCCCTCCCTGCCCCAGTTAAGAAAACCCGTGGTCCATCCAGGGATGGGCATGGCACCTCATTCCTGGCCAGGAGGCCGGTCTTGCTGTCGTGCCTGGACATCAGTAGTTGAGTGGGCTTTTTCTCCTGACTCCAGGGTGATGGGGTTCTGTACTCTCTGCCTGCATCACCCTCCCCTGGAACCCACGTTGGCCTGGCTCCTCTTGTCACTGCATGGTGGTTCTCATTATTGGATCTTTTCCTTCTCACCCCATGCCTGGACCCTTTTCTTGGGTCCAGTGACCTGTCACTGTCACTCTGAGTCCTTCTGTCTCCCTCTCTCTGTCCTTCTATCTCAACCATTTTCTCCCCTCGGCCCTGCCGTCATTCCTGCTGTCCTCTGCTGCTTCTCTCACTTCCTCTTTTATCCCCTCCCCTGTGACTCACCCCGTCCCTCCTCCACCTCCAAGCTGTGCCCACGCTCCTGACTTCCAGGCCTTGGACCAACCAGGCACTGGGTCCTTCTGTGTCTCTCTCCAAGAGCATCACCCTCCTCCCAGGAACACAGATGGAAAGATACCTGAGACTGCTTTATTTTTAGCCTTCTGTAAAAGAACCTGGTGCTTTTCTTGCCAATCAAGTTAATGATAAACCTTTGGTGATGCATTTTTTAATCTCTTTAATTATTCACCCATCTCAGATGAATAGGGCCCATCCTTCAAGAGAGATGGCCAGCCAGGCCATTGCAGCCTGGTGCCTAGTTTTCCTGGGGACTCCAGGTCACATCAGCCTCAGAGGTTTGAGGGCCTCTGAGTGGACTTTAACAGAGCCCTCACCCGCCTGATTCTCTGAGGCTTGGAGCTGTCCCATCCTGCCCAGAGCATGTCTTGCTGCTCCAACAGTGATGGTTAGGGACATGGGTGCCTAGCCCAGGGTAATGGGGTGTGTCGTGGCAGAATTACCTTGGCAGGAACAGCCTTGGGGAGGCACAGACAAGCCAAAGTGGTAGCCACAGTGATCAAGGGGGTAACAGAGCCTCATGCTAAGAGTTGCAACTGGATGAACCAGCAGCTGGAGGGTGGGGTAGAGGAGGTTTGTGTGTCCTGGGGAACTGGGCCAGGATGGAGGTACCAACATTTGGAAGGTGAGGAGGACATAGTAGTTAGCTGGACGCCTGCCACAACCCTGGTCCATCCTGGCTGGCCTGGACCTGGGAAGAGCTGAGTGTGGGCCTTTGGCTCACCCAGCAGGGGCTTAGCAGCTTGTGGGAGGCCCAGCTCTGTTGCTAAATAGCTCCACAGGGCTGGACCTCTTAGGGTGAGGACATTTGAAAAGATCAAGGGATGGAAGATAAACATGCATTTTCATTTGCAGTTCATTTAACCCTTCTGAAGTAAGGCATGTGCCTAACTTGCAGATAAGGAAACTGAATTCAGAGAGACTGGAGCTCCAGGATATGGCTAGAACCATTTTTCCCCCCCCAAATTCACAAATACTGCTCTTTCTGCAACACACCAACAAGCCCGAAAGAGCGTGATCAGTGGATTCAGATGGTACTGCCCCAGCCAGGACTGGAGCAGTAGGCTCGCATGTGTTTGCTAAGAAGGAGGAGATGGTGTAAGGGGCGCAGGTCACAGGAAATTGTTCGAGAGCTGCCGCAGGCACCAGGATGATGGGCATCTTTTGAAGAAGACTGTTTACATTGGTGACTGCAGAATTCTTTTTACTCCTTGATGTTTGTGGAAACTTTGCCCAGCCCCTGCCAAGGGTGTACAGGCCTGGCCACGTGGGTGGGGGTTGGGAGGAGCTTTGCTCCCTGACTGAGCAGCAGATGGGTGCCGATACTAAAGAGGTGGAATGGGATGCAGGAGATGAGCCTGCAGATGAACCTTGGAACCGATCTTGGGGAGTGTTGTGCTGAGAATGATTTCTTCAGGAGAGGGGAGTTCCCGGAACCACCCATATCCTCCCCAAGGCCAGCTAGAAGCAGGGATCCATCCTGGCAAGGCGGTGGTAGGCAGGCATATGGTCTTAGCCCTGCACAGTCTCCCTTTGGGGTGTGCTAGGAAGTTAACCCCACGTCCCTGTTGCTACTTGCAGATGGGGCATGACCACAGCTGCAAATCATGAGTCTCTCAGCAGCTAGATCTGGTAGGGTGTTAGGGTCCCACTCAGATAGGACAGTAGAAGTTGCCCTTCCCCGCTGTACCTGCCTCTCCTCACCAATAGGCCTCCCAGAGCCACCAGGGCCTGGTGTCTTTCACACAGAGCTCCAAGAAGAGAAGCAAATCAGGGTTCATCAGCTGGGAATCATGTGGCCCTGGGTGTCTCCACTGTCTTCCAGAAGACCATGGGCTGAGTTCACAGCATTCCTGGGGGCATCTGCAAGGGGCTTCCCAGACCCTCCATGTGACTTTCTTCACCCTGCATGATCTGGCCTCCTCCTACCTGTCCAGTCTTACTTCTGTATAGAACCAGGCTTGATAATCATTTATTGAGTCGTAAAACAAAACACAAGATTAGAATCTGGCTAGGCGCCCCCAATGCCTGCATTAGAAAGCAGTCTTCCCCTCTTCTCACACTAACCTCTGCTGCGTCCTTGCCTTTGGTCAGCTTTTCTCCTGCCTGGAACACCCCTTCTATCACCTTACGCTGAGAACCCCGTTTCCATCTGCTGACCCCCGTTGACAGAGCTCTAGGAAAGGGCTTCTGCACTTGATCAGGCTGCCTCTTCCTAGAACTCCCACACTTCCATTTAGGAAGTGCTTCCCAGTGTCTACCAAAATCCTTCATGCTGCACCATGAACCTGCTGCCCTCTACTCCCCACAGGGACAGCAGGTCCCTCCTTGCTGGGCTGTCTGGGGTACGTGTTTTCTTGTTGTACAATCCCCATCCCCCAAGGCCCAGGGCTCGCTCACTTCTTGGCTGACACCTGGCCCCCAGAGCCCTGGGGAAGGTCCCTAAGCTGGCCACTTGCTTTGGCAGATCTCTAGTGCCATGGAGCAGCTGCAGGAGGCGCTGCTGATGTGCAGGGACGATGCCAACGCACTCCACCTGCTGGCACTGCTCTTCTCCGCCCAGAAGCACTATCAGCACGCCCTGGATGTCATCAACATGGCCATCACCGAGTACCCTGAGAACTTCAAGTGAGTTCCCTGGGGACCCTGTCTGGTGGGGGGTGACTAAGAGGCTGACTGGCCACTGGCAAAGGCACCTGGGCACACACACACCCTTATTGCCAGCCATGCACATGGAGTAAGCTCCTATTGCATGCATGCTCCCAGGTGGAGACCGGGTGTAGGGTGGTCAGTGACCCCGGGACTCTGTACTGGGGTGCCACACAGGGACTAGTGAGCCTGTGCTGCTGCTCAACTTTGGGGGGGCAGGGACTGTGGACATGCACAAGAGGGTGTGGCATGTTGGACTGCAAGTGTACCGCTCAGGTGCTTCCGCCCGCCCCACTCTGCATGAGCATCCTCAGGGCATGTGACTTAATCATGACCCTCATACAACCAGCCAAGGATGGGATTCTATCACTGGCTGAGCTGGCAGAGCCAAAGGAGCCATTCCCCTGCCTCCAAGCAGCCATTCCACCTACATCTCTCGATGGCCCCTGGGAGGGAGTAGTTATCTTTCTCCAGGGTAGTTTTTCCTGCTCCTCTGTTTACTGCCCTAACCAGATAACCCTTCTTCTTGAAGCAGAGTTCAAGCTTCACTTGGCCCAGGCAGTGGTGGGTGGGGTAGGACTAGCTCTTCCCACCCTCACCTATACCACAGGAACTACTGCCACCAAACCAGAACATGGGAACAAGAGCCACACAGCTGAGGCAGGAGCCTGGCTGCTCTGTGGGAGGAAACCAGGGGGAAGACATCTTTTGATTTCTGCTTTCTTCCCCTCAGGGACAGGTGACACTGGGTACAATAGTCTTTGTTTCTCCGAATTCTATAATCCCAGAATGAGGGGCCCTTGAGCTCCCTGACTCCCACCCTGTTCCACCTTGGGGACTGAAGGAAGGCCATTTAGAACCAACCTGAAGCTGTCCCACTGTAGACTGCCAGGAGGAAGCTGGGGTCCTGGTCACCCTGGTCACTGTGACTCATGCTGGCAGTATCAATGAGAATTGGCAATGTTATGGAGAATTAGGGAAAATCAGTGGAATCCTTGGGTACTTCAGTGGTGATGGGTGATAACGGAAACCGCAGTGTCTCAGCCTGGGAGGTTCTCCTCACAGGGAGACCTGGGCTTCCGCCTCTGTCCTATCAGAAACAGGGCCGACTACAGGGGTCATGCTTGGCCTTTCCAGCATCCCTGGCCTCCTTCAGAGAACACTGCAGGTGATTTCACTTGTGGCCTCTGCCAGGGTGCTGAGGACTGCTGTGGATGGGGTCCTCCTCACCAAGGCCTCTAAAGAGGGGTGCCCCGGGCATGGTGGGGTTTCCTAAGCCAAGCAACACAGTGGGCCTTGCGAAGAGGGGCCCACCATGAATGAGGCCCAGGGCTGTCATTGCCTTGCCAGTTAGCCTGCTCTGCAGTCCCAGGATCCTGGAGTCTTGCTCTGCCTACCCTCATCCAGATGGACCCCCACCTGCAGGACCCAGGTGGGTCTCAGCTGCTCACAGGTGTGAGTAGAGCATGTGACCATCTCAACAAAGGCCCATCCTCGTGTTTAAGGGATGGCCCTGAGTCTGAGCCTTGACCCAGCTTTTGAGAAACTGGTAAAATTCTGATCACGTCACTTTATAAGGCAGGTCACTTAGGGGATTCTAAAACACAGATAAATCCGTTTGGACAAGGGATTAGATACCTTATCTCAGTTAATGGCAAATATTATACAGCAATACAGGCTGATAACATTTATGGGTTTTTAAAATTTTATTTATAATGAAAAGACACAAAGACAAAGTTTCTCCAATCCTAGTGCTGCTACCTTTCTCTTTCCAACTCCATCCTCACACCCGTCTACCAGGCCCTGACTCACTGTGGCTGGTGTGCATGTGATCCATGTGCCTGTGCCTGTGTGTACCTGCACGAGCATGTGTATGTCTGTGTGTGCATTCACTCGTGTCAGTTAGGCCTCAGTGGAGACAGAAATGGCTAAGAAGATCTAGAATCCTCTTGGGGGGTGGGGGTGGAAGCAGCGTGGTGGCACACACCTGTAATCCCAGCAGCTCAGGAGGCTGGGTCAGGAGGATCACAAGTTCAAGGCCAGCCTTGGCAACTTAACAAGACTGTGTCTCAAAATAAAATTAAAAGAGCTGAGGGCATAGCTCAGGGCAGAGTGCTTGCTTGCCTAGCTTGTTCAAGGCCCTGGGTTCAATCCCCAGTATAAAAACAAAAACAAAACAAAACAAAAAAACAGAATCTTAGGGTGAGAAAGGGTAAGAGACTCCTCAGCTACCCCTGGGGCTGGGCCGTGTGCACCACGGATGCCAGGCAAGGCTCGAGGCAAACAGTATTTTATCAGCAAGTCCTTTTCCAAGTGAATCTCACACGGAAACTGAGAATATGAAGCAGACAGGAGCACAGCTGCTCTGACAGGGCTTCAGGAAGACTCAGAGCCGGCCCAGGAGGCCTGCCTTGCACCCCCAGTTCCAGCAAAGAGGCCTTTCCATTCCAGCCGCAGGTGGGCAGGTGGCTCAGTGTGTCTTCCTAACTTCTGAGCTGAGTGCTCCAGCAGGCACTCCTCCCCGTCATGTGACCACCTCCCCGGGTTGAAAGTCTGAAGTCCAAGCTGTGCGAGGTGCAGCAGTGCATGGGGTCTCTCGGTGTGGGGACCATCCCTCTGGCCCACCTCGGGCAGGTGCCTCCTATGGGCACCACCTCCTCCACTTTCCTGGGCTCTGGGTTGGGCTGGGAAGGCTCAGCTTCCTCACAGCAGGGTGTGAGCCCCCTCTGCCCTTCCCCAGCTGCACTCTTCACCACCTTCCTCCCACCCCACCAGGACACGCCCCCTCACTCTGAGTGTGTCTTCATGGGCAGAGGGTCCTGGCCTTGAGCTTGCTGCTTCCTGGGGACGTGAGTGAGGGCTGTGCTTGCGTGCATGTGGGGAGATGGCTTTCATCAGATTCTTAGAGGGGCCTTGCCACAGAAAGGTGGAGGAGCTCTGGTGCAGACAGATGGCTGCTGTCAGTGTGGAGCCTAAGTCCTGGGCTTCCCCGCACCCCCAGCAGTGTCCCTGCTTGTGGAGGCGGGAGCCTTAAGGGGGCAGCCTCTGCCGTGGGAACAACTCACCCATACAGAGGACGCACTGTGTCTGACTCAGGGGCGTCAGGAACTCAGGGGGCCGAGACCCTGCATCCCCTTTCGTTCCCTGTAGTGTGCAGAGCAGCGTGCTGCAGGGACGCACCCCGGGTGCAGTAGCACCCCGCCTCTGCCCATCTGCTCAGGGGTCGGCAGGGTAGGAGAAGCAGTTTTTATCTTGAGCCACTCTGAGCCCCTCCCCTGCCAGACTGGGAAGAGCTCTGTTTTCATGTGAGCCGGTCCTTAAAGGGTACAAAATAGGCTGGGGTGTAGCTCATGGTAGAGTGAGTGTTTGCTTTGTCATGTGTGAGGTCCTGGGTTCCATCCCCAGCACTGGAGAAAAAAACTCTAACTGGAAAAAAATATATAGGGCTTTCTGGCCTCCAGAACTGTGAGAGAATGAACCTCTTCCATTAAAAAAAAAAAATATATATATATATATATATATATATATATATATATATATATATATATATATACATATATATATATATATATGTATTATGTTTTAAATATATGTACAAGTGTATATATGTGGCTGGGGAAGCTGCCTTCCTTCCACCTCTGTTGAGTGACCATAAGGTAATGACCATGTCACTTTGCAAATAAGTCATTCTGTTCCTCACAGCAGAAACCCCAGAGTACAGAAACCCAGGGATTAGCAGGAAATGTCATTGAGTCCATTACGGGTCAGGGATCTCTGCAAAATGTCATTGCTCCTGGATTGACACCGCGTCCTGCTCCTCCAGCTGCTCCCTGCACTGGGAACAAGCACAGTGGCTCCAGCTGTTGCCAAGATAGTTAATTAAACAACTGGTCCAGTAAAATATCACTCGGCAAAACAACATGAACCAAACCTCCTCAGCCCTGACCTCACTGTTGCCAACAAACTCTGTTTTCAGGGGACATTCACAGGCCTATGGTGGTCTCTCTCCTACCAAACACAGGCACAGCTGTCTGGGGGTTGATGCCTCCTGGAACTTGTCTTTCCTGCAGCAACCATCAGAGCAGCGGGTGCCAGAGCGTGCCAGGCCAGTGTTGGCATGGGCGCTTTGCCTGTCATTGTTTGAGAGAAGCCTGGTGCAGGGGAGGGAGCCAGTGGGTAGTAGATGGACCCCCAGTCCACTCGAGGTTATCCTCGGGTGAGAGCCATAATGAGGTCCCTGCCCTTGAGTCAGCTCTGTCACTTGCCCATGCCACCTGCAGCAACTTGCTTTTTGAAAAGTCAGTCAACATCGGTCCTGGCTTCCTGGGGTCTGCTTTGAGGCTCAAACTAAAGGAAGTCATGTAGCTGATGGACAGCCATGTCTGAGGTGGCAGTGTGGAGGGTCGAGGGGCTGCCCACAGAGTCACACTGGTATCTGGGACCTGAGGGCAGCAGTGAGTGCAGGGACCAGGAGTTGGAGTAAGGAGGTGGTGCCCTGTGGGTCCTTCCCAGGAGGCCAGCTCTGGGAAGAGCGTTGTGATGTCACCACTCCCATACAGCCAGCGTCAAGCTCCCAGAACAAAACCTAGCTTTCGTAGAGTCAAACTTTAGAAAATCCTTCAGAATTCAGGGATTAGAAAGCGAAGCAAAGAGGATCTTTATTTCCATGCTGCGGGATGACCTTTAGTTAGTAGAGCTCAGGTTTAAAAAAGCAGGAACGTGACGAGGCAGAGACTGATGGCCCCTCAGGGACAGTGTGAACCTGGCACGATGGGAACCAGACACCCGGGGTGGCTTCCTGAAATCCTGTGGGCTTCCGACTAAGCCCTGGACACATGTGCTGGCCAGGCTGTCCCTGACCACCAGCCAGGAGGCCCAGGCCTTTGGGGGCAGCAGTGTCCCTGTTTGGAATGTGAGAAGCTCCTGCCATCCCTGGAGATGGCTTTCTTCTAATTTGGGGTGGGGGAGGCAGCTGGGCGCCTGACCAGGGAGGGGCACGGACATGGGGTCAAGGGGAACAGGTCACTGATAAGCGTCCTTCCTAAAGCCATGGCACTGTCAGGCAATGGTTTTAGGTAACAGATTCTTTGCGCTTTAGTCAGACCCTTGTAGTGAAGGTCACCATAGCAACCAAACAAAGTTCCCGGACTAATGATGGGAGCTTTCCAATAACCAGCCTGTCAGTCACTGTTCCCACCCAGCCCTGGAAGCCTGCCAGGCCGGCTACGAAGGCCCAAGCCATACCTAGATCAGCAATGGAGCAAATGGTTTCTCTTCCCGCCCCACAAGGGGCAAGACCGCATCCTCCCACCCTCCAAACCTCAGTTGGTCAGAGCAGGTCCTCCTAGGAGTTCCTGCTGGCCCAGACCTGGTCCTAAGGGAGTTGGAAAATCCTGGGGGAAGGTATGTCATAGCCCCAGAGGGCCCTTCCCATCAGGGGAACAATATGGCCCTCTCCACAAGCCTGAGCTCGCTTGGGGTAAACAAATGAACCGCCAAAGCCATCTGCCCCAGGAAACCTAGATTGTTTTGGAAAATGTTTGAGCTGATAACTAGGCATTAGCCAAGGCGGACCTCGCCTGGACCCAGTTCAGGCTGAAGCTGAGCTGAGCCTCTAGGGCACTTCTCTCATCCACCTGACCTGCCTCACCTATTTTCTCAGATGGCTGGCGACAAATTTCTCGTGGCGCCTTAAACCCAGTGTGTTTGATTGTCCTTATTAAGGACTTTGTAGTACATCAAAAGAATGCTTAAAATACCAACACTCCAGCGAGGGGGTTGGAATCAAAGGTATTAGTACAAACAGTTTATCACTTTTGCTGGGTTCATGAAACCTGTTTGGCTGCCCCAGCGCCTGAGGAGGACACCAGCGGCCGGGGGGCTGAGGGAAGTGTTAAGCCAGGCGTAATCACTGGCAGCATGGGATCCTTCCCAAAGGTCAGTTCCTCCTCAGCTAAGCTAGGTTGACATTCAGCATTTCCCCTCATCGGTTGTCCCATGAGCACCTCTGATCTCACTTTGGGTCCCGCCTATGAATCGTAAGGTACAGCCCTCGGTCTCCAGGTAGTGGGCAGCTTACATTTGACCTTAGAAGATAGATGACATGGGTTGTTTTGTTTGTCTCGGGAAGAGAGGAAGGAAGACGGATATTTGCAGGTTTTTCTCAAAGGAATTCTACTTTTGTCTTCAAAGGGGGTCTTAGCCCTTGGCTTCTGATGTTCGTTGATCTCCCTGCTATAGCCCAGGCCTAGGACACAGGGTTCTCTGTAGCAGAGACAAAGTCTGTCTGCCCCTGGAAGAGGGCCCTGCCCACAAAGCAGGGCTGATCTCCCTCAGCAGGGGGAGGTCTTCAGGTACCTGCAGGTCTCACTGAGTAGAAGTGACAGACGGAGAGCAAGGCCATACCTGCTGGGAACCTACCTTTGTTGTACATGAGGGCCTTTCTGGAAGGTCTTCTGCCCAGGATGGTTATGAAAAGGCTCTGTGTGGTTTACATTCAATCCTGCCAAGGTCGTGAATTTAGGTCTAGGGAGCATCCGGAAGTAACTGGAGGTGGCCCACAGCAGAGGGAAGCTGAGCCCAGAGGCCAATGGGATCAGCCATCAGTCAGCACAGAACACAGCTGAGAATGGTGCGCCCAGGCTGGGGGCCACCCTCAGGGCAACCTGCTTGCTCACCAGGTAGAGGAGGCCTTTGAAGGAAGGAAGAGCTACTTCAGCAAGTAGATGTTTTTTTTTTTTTCAGACCCTTGCTTTTTAAAGTGTCTCAGTCAGATCATGTTAAATGAATCAACTAAGAAGTGAAGAATCATCAGGAGCCTTCAAAGACTGAGGGACATGAGTCAGCGGGGCCCAGTGCCCACGTCTGTCATCCCATCTATATGAGAAGCTGAAGTAGAAGGATCACAAGTTCAAGGCCAGCCAAGGCAACTTGACAAGATCCTGCCTCAAACTAAAAAATAAAAAGATCTGGGATGTAACTCAGTGGTAAAGAGCTATTGGTTCACTCCCCAGTACCCCCCCCCCAAAAAAAATTAGGAGACATGGATATGTGGAATCCTCCAATTCCCAGGGGAAAAAAAACTCTGCTTTAGGGTTCAGAGCTGCTAAAAGGGGTCCCTCCTGTGTTGGGAAGGTAATTTAGCTGGAATGACCTTCCCCCTTTCAGGGAGGCCCCTGGTCCTGTTGAGAGTCCCTGTAAAAACCACACCCTTGAAAGAGCTGTGTGAGTTAAATTAGGCTCCCACCCTGGTGGTGTTTTTCCAGAGCCAGGGAATTTGGAGGAATCTGGGAGACCTGTGTGGCTCAATGTGTCCCTGGCATCCTAGCCCGCTGAGATCCAGGTGATCAGAAGCTGAAGGGGGCCAGGGGCAGGCTGGGGAGGGCTTACTCCCCTCCTTCTCTCACGATCCTGTCACCTGGGTGGGGCCACTGTGCCTGGCCAGGTGACAGCACATCCCCACTCCAAGCCTTTATCCTTGCCCTCCCAGTCCCCCTGACCCTGCCCAGGTGCCCTCGTCACCCCACTGCATCCAGATCTCACTGGTTGTCAGGGACTCTCCCAGGCCCCGCTTTGTTCTCGGAACCCCTGTGCTCCAAAGCCGAGCCACTCAATGTTTTCGGTTTTTGTTGTTGTTTGTTTCCTAATTGCTTCTGATGAGTTTGAAAGCCCCTTTCAGGCAGGGACTGTGACCTCTCCTCTGTCGACTACCCCCACCACTGGGAACCCAGGGCCGGGCACCCTGCACACCTCTGGAGACCCTCAGACTGGTAGACTAATAGAGTTGTGTTGGGTGTTTTGGGAAGGAAAGAGGAGAACAAATGAGGATTTTTGGCATCTCGCAGGCCTCCCCCTGTTTGTTGTGGTTTGGTTTGACGTCTCTTGGTTGGTCTGTACAGTACTCCTGTTATAAAGGTGAGAAGCTAATGGAAGAGCTGGGTGATATCTCAAAATCAAATGGCTGGTGAGTGGCAGAGTAGGGACTAGAACCCAAGGAGCTGATGGCTGGACAGCCACCATCGTGAACCCTGAGCACCCGACTGCAGCAGGACACCCTGTGCTTGCTAAACAAAAACTCACTGTGAGTTCATGTGAGTTCCCACATGGATTCACATGATCCTCTCAGCAACCCTTGGAGGGGTAGGAACTATTGTTATTCCCATTTTACAGATGAGGAAACAGGTGCAGAAGGGCTAAGTTAGCAATTGTGTGTAACAGGAGCTGAGTAATGAGAGTGACAGGACAGACAGGAGTCGGACCTTTCATGAAGTGCCAGCCTCTTGGCTGGGCCTTTTATGTGCATTATTTTCACACAGCCACCTTCAGGCGAATAGAATCTGTCCTTCCCGTTTGACAAACAAGAAACAGACTTTAATAAGTTTAAGTGAGCGAAGTGCTAAGCCACTCAGTGAGACTCTGTCTCTAAATAATATACAAAATAGGGCTAGGGATGTGCCCAGTGGTCCAGTGCCCCTGAATTCAATCCCTGGTGCCCCCCACCACCCCCGCCACCTCCCAAAAAAAGAAGTAGTTAAGTGAGCCAGGCGTGATGGCATATGCCTATAATCCCAGCGGTTTAAGAGACTGAGGCAGGAGGATCACATCAATTTAGCGAGGCCCTGAGCAACTCAGTGAGACCCTGTCTCTAAATAAAATACAAAAAAGGACTGGGGATGTGGCTCAGTGGTGAAGCACCCCTGGGTTCAAGCCCAGTAACAAAAAGGGAAGAAAAAAAAAGTTCAAGTGACTTGTCCCAGGTAACATGGTTAGAAGAAGGACACGTGCATCGCCAGATGGGGGCCCCTTGCTGTGCACAGATTCTGGCCTCCTGGCCAAAGAGTTATTTGCAGAGGCGTGGCCACCTGACTCAGAGAATAGCCTGCTTTTTCACTCAATTATGTGTTTTCTATAAAAATAGAACTCTTCATTAAAACAGCCCGGCTAAGCCATCAGTTGGAATTACTAATTACTGTCCTTTAAAGAGATAATACCCCCTTTTGTGCATTCACCACACCTGCCACCACCCTTGGCCTCATCTCAGAGGGCTCCCAGGATGGCCAGGAGCCAGGGGCAGCAGGAAGAGGCACCCAGGGCCCTGAGAGCACAGCTGGGGCCGGTGGGGCCAGGGAGAAGGGAGCATCCCCCAGGCTGCTCTGCAGCCACACTTCCTCATAGTTGCTCTGGTCCTGGGAACACCCACAGCTTTCCAGGCCTCCTTGTGACTCAGCTTCCTGCTTCCGTGCTTCAGCTCTGGTTGAGTGGTGTGAAGGAAAGGCAGTGGGGATATAAAGATAAGAATGACTTGGTCCCTGCCCAAACACAGGACCTGCTAGGAAGACAGGCCTGAGAATGACAGCTACTTTTTCTCAAGGGGTAACTATATCCCGGACAATGGCCTCATGGGCTCTCCTTCCTTCCATTCTCCGATGACCTCCTGGGCTATTTGGTTGCCCCCCCTGCTTTGCACATGAAGATTATGTTCAGAGAGGTTGAGGCACTTTTAGCAAGTGGCAGAGCCTGGAAGTATAGAGGATCTCAACATACGCCCTCCTGTTTAGCAGGGAGTGAGCTAGGGCCCTTGGTGGCTGCCACAGGTCTGCCACAGTTACCAAGTTCCAGAGTTTATTGCAGGTGCTGAGTAATCCTAGGGAGCTGCTTTAAGAACACCCCCCCCCCCAAGAGTGGATAGCCATGATGAACAGCTGGAAAGGGGACACAGGGAGGGTCAGAGGATTGGAACCCCAGGTCAGGAGATGGAGAGATTGACCTCTGACCCTAAGACAGTGCTTGCTAAACCAGAAATGTCCCAAAAATATCCCCTCTTTGTAAAATAATTTTTAAAAGTGTTTGGACTAACCATGCTCATCCAAAAATCTTTTCTCTTTATGGCAGTGAAGGAAATTGTTTGCCTTTGCCTCAAATGGGAAGAGCTCCAAGCCTTAATCCTTTTGACAAATAATTAGCAGCTTGATCCTGCCCCAGGAGTGCAGGCCAGGGAGGGCCAGGGAGAGAGGGAGGGTAGGAGGCGAATGCCAACATCCTCAGCCCCTGGCCAGAGCAGTTGGAAAGATGGGCAAAGCTGGTGACGGGTGATAATAGCCAGTTTATACCAGGGAGCAGAGACACTGACTTCTCCCAGGGAGGAGGACTGCGGAGACTGACTCGCCTGTGGGGCGGAGCCGTTTCACAGTTCAGCAGGGGCTGGCTCTGCTCGGGTCAGCTGAGCACCTGTCTGTGACCCCCACCCAGGAGCTAAAGGGTGTGGGTGATGTGGCAAGTCCCTGTCCTCAAGCAGATCATAGTGGTAGCTGAGGTTGGCAGTTCAGCTAGTGTCAGAGGGAGTCTGAGCCCCCCCCCCCCCCCCCCCCCCCCCCCCCCCCCCCCCGCTTGGGAGATCTGGAGTGGGCCGCTGAGGGCTCAGTGCAGAGAGAAGCCTGCACCGAGCTCCTCCTTGACAGTGAGCAGGCTTCTCTCTGCACTGAGCCTCCCTGCTGGGATCAGGGTGCACTTGCCACAAGATTTGGACAGGGCCACAGAGTGGAGTGGCGGGAATGAGGAGACTCAGGACCCAGCAGCGGGACAGTGTGTTTACACTGGCCCTTGCTCCTTCCCTCCCCAGAGAGAACACTCACTTTCACATCAGCCTTCAGAGGCCGAGGGCGTGGCAAGGGCCTGAGCCTTAAAAGACCTCAGTGTCCCTTCCACATGGTCTTCTCCACTTTCATAAACAGGAAAGTGCTTGCAAGAGAGCATCACAGCCGAGAGCACTTTGCCCAGGACTTGGTCCTGGAGCCATGGGGACCTCCTGCCCTACTGACCAGGTGGGAAGCTCAGGGGCTTTCTTTTTTTTTTCAAGATTTTTTTTAATATTCATTTTTTTAGTTGTAGTTGGACACAATATCTTTATTTTATGTATTTCTATGTGGTGCTGAGGATCGAACCCAGGGCCTCACACGTGCTAGGCAAGTACTCTACCGCTGAGCCATAATCCCAGTCCTTGGGGGCTTTCTTAAGCTTTCTGAGGCACCCACCCGGCCTGGAACCCTGGTCTGCCAATGTGGGAGGCCTGCAGTTCGAAGCGGCATCCCTTCCCAAGCATCGGGCAGGCCCATGTTGGAGAGTTGAGGGCTACTGTGCGGTTTCTCCGCTGCTGCTCATAGGTGACCAGGGTTCAGCCTCATGGGAGCCTGTAGTCAGCTGCCTTCACTCCTGTGTTACAGATGTGGAACGTGTGACCTGCCCATCTGGGTGGCCACAGAGCCAGGACTTTGGCATGGGTTTCTGACTCCTCAGTCAGTGTCTCTTCACTCTGAGTGACATTGCAGTGCAGGGTTTGAGGACAATAATGTAATTTTGGAGCTGTTACTGTGGGCTGCTTGGAGGCTTTTGATTTCTCTGTTGTAGGTTTTGCTTCTAAAATTTCTCCCAGAATGGCTCTTTGTCTGAGTGCCCATATATTGGAGGGTCGCTAGATTACAGAATTCCTGTCTTAGAGACCCTCCTTAGTTATACTTTTAGCTTCACTCTATGACTGTCTTTTGGGATAAAGATCTCTCTTCCAAGTAGGAGGAGACAGACCCCTGCACATCACCTCGGGAGCGTGCTATTCATCATAGGCCCTGTCTTGTGTGTAGTGAAACTTGGCTTGTGGACTGTTTGGATTGAAATTGGTGGTGCTCTGCGTCAGCTGTGTGAGTCCAGCCCACACTAAAACGTGAGGAGTCAAGTGACCAGACTCCAGTTCTAGGCAGACACTGGGTGCTCAGCACAGGGGCTGGGCACTGCAGAGCACCACAGATCCCTGTCCCACAGGAACGCACCCTCCAGGTAGGAGGCATCTCAACTCCAGGTGGGCATGCCTGGAAGACAATGAGAGAGAAAAATTAAGTGCCAACTGAATGCAGTCCCCAGGCTCTTAGAGAAAGGGAAGGTGGTCATTTGAGGCCTTCTAAGAGGACTGGGATTAAAATAGGGTTTTGGTTTTGGTTTTTAAATCTCAGAGTCCCTTATCCCGGGTGGTCTTAGACTCCTTCTGTATTAAGACAGATAAGCAGGAGCTGCGGCTTGAAGAGGGTGGAAAGCCTGACTTGCCCACTCTGCCCCTGTCACCTGGGAAGCCCCGTGTTCTGATAAGACTGTGGCCATAGCTCTAACTGCCTGGTGGGTGACTCTGTTTATTGGGTGACATCCAAAAGTGTCACCTACCAAACATCATGGCACTCCAGGGTGCTCTCTGGAAAACTGGGCCCAGAATATGTAAGTGGATGGCAGCCACCCATCCCAGTGGACGGGAGGGGAAGGGAACTTGTGTCCCAAGGCTGGGTTTGGTTGTCTTAGAGCCAGAGTGTCCCTACGGGACAAGAGCTCAGCAGTGAATTGGAAGCGAGCCAGCAGGTATGCATACATCCAAGTCACGCCCATAGTGAAGGCTGTCCTGGAGGCAGGGTCTACAGCCCCCAAGGGGATACACAAAGAAAGCCTGAGGGTACCATCTGGATAGGAGCTGGCTGGATGTCTGACGGGGAAGGGTGACTCCCAGCAAGGCCGACGTGGAGCATAGCACACACAAGTCCCAGAGCCTGTGCCGAGGCTCGGGGAGCTGCTGACTCCCATGTGAGGAGTCCAAGGTCATTGTGGAGGGAGGAGCCAAAGGGAATGGAAGGTGGAGCCAAGCTGGAAGGCCCCGATGTACCCTCAGAGAAGCTTAGGCTTAGGCACAGACAGTGGCAGGGCTTGGCGAAGTAGATCCCTTTGGCATCTCAGCTACCAGACCAAGGAAGTCTCCTTGGAGCTAATCTGGAGCCTCAGTATGCGGGAGTGAAAACCAGACGAGAGGGTGGCTGTTGGAGCCCGTGCCTGGCCCAGAGAGGATGTGGTTGGGTTGAGAAATTCCACTCGGGGTCACTCATGCTAATGGAATGTCAGCGGCGATTGGGGGTGCAGCCTGTGTTGATAGAAGCTGCCGCGCTGACAGCTCAGCTTTCCACTCCTTCTGTGCCAGGCACATGGTGCAGACAGGTCTGCCAGGGACCCATCTTTCTCTCGGTTGCAGGAGCAGGCGTGGGAAGAGGGGTCTGGAAAAAAGAAGCTTCTAGGGACATGTGTGGGTGGCGGAGAGTATGGGAATGCTGCATGGCCTGTCTGCCCAGGAACTGTCCCAGCCTAGCCCAGGTCCTATTGAAGTCACCTGCCCAGGGAAGTTGCTGTGGCTGCCCAAGGGGAGGTGTGGTCTGGGCCTGGGCCTGAGCCAGGGAGGGGCTTTCCCTCCTCAGCCTGTAGGACACAGAAGTCTGCTCCAACCTTCCCCTTCTTCCTCGTCACCCCAAACCTCTCTCCCAGACTCCAGCCACATCCCACCCCACCCTCCTTTTCATCCAACACCAGCTCCAGCACGACTCCTTCTCTCTTTTTTTTTTTTTCTGTGCTGAGACTGAGCCAAAAATACAGCATCTGGTTCTCTGGACAGTTTGACATTTTTAGCACTGTAATTATTACCTTGAAGACAGAATTTGTGTCTTCTACTTCATATTTCCCAAAACAAAGGCACCTAGAGCTGGGCCCCTTGAAAGTCTGGGAAAGAAGAATGGGGCAGGAGGGTCAGTTCTCCCCAACAGCTGCCCACAGGATGCCAAGAGCTGTTCTTTGGGGATGTGCCCATAGGGATGCTACAATATGAAAACCCTGGGTTCTGCCCTCAGGACCCCAGAGACCAGTGGCTGGTCATGAATTAATGTTCAAAAAGGGTACCAAAGATTGGGGAAAGTTTCAAAGTCAGACTTGGGAGGTGGATGAAAATGGAGAGGAGAGGCCATGTCGGAGACCTGTGTCCAGGGACAGGAAAAGCATCTTTGAGGAAAAGGGAGGAAAAAAATAATACATACCAGAACCCCAAACTCTTCTTCCAAAAGGACAATGGGGAAAAATTTCACCCCCCTCCTTCTCTATCAACAACTCACAGTCTAAGATGGGGTGAGAAGAAAGGCTCAGAATGAGCCATGGAGCCCTGGCCTCATTGCAGAGGAAGGGGAGGCCAAGACCCCAATTGAGGGGGTAGGTGGGAGGGCCAGCACCCAGAGGGAGGCCAGCCTTCCCTGGTAGGGCTGCCCCTTCCGCAGCCTGGGAGCTCTGGGGCGCGGGCCCTCCGTGCACCACCGGGGTTGGGCTGTGCTTCAGCATGGGTGTGATCAGATTCCAGGCCTCGCAGTCATGTGCTTCACTCAGCGGCCATGCTATGGACAACGGGGCCTCCCTGCTGACCTCTGAGAACCAGGAGTGACAGCCTTGTCTGGGCCTCAGTGGCTCAGCCAGACTCTCCACAGACTGCCCAGACAGTGGGTATGCATCAGTACTGCTGGCTCTGCCGGTGGTAGAAGTATTGCTGGACTTCCTCTCTGGGTACCTCCTCCAGACCCTCAGACTCCTTAACAATGGAAAGGCCGACACCTGCCAAGGCAGGGCCTCCAGGGCTCCTTCCAGCTCTTGGTGAGCAAGGAGTCTGACCGGTCTGGGTTCAGTGTTCTTGCTTTCCCTGCTGTGCCCAGGGCAGAGGGGAAGCTGTCCACCCCTCCTGCCCTCTCGCCATTCTAAGGGTATATTCTTCGCTCATCTTGCCTCAGAGGACTTCAGCTTTTCAGGGAGAAAGTCTGAAAGCTGCTGCCATGATGCAGCAACTGTCCCTAAATAGTGGTTGAAAGGGGGTTTCATGTCACTTTAATCCCATGTAAGAGGGTCTAGCTATCTTAGGAAATCCAAGGAAGAATTTTGTGATGCAGAGTCCCAGGACCTTCCCAGCATATCCAGGGTCGGGAATCAGTTCCCAGTTCCACTTAGAAGATGTTAATTGGGCAGCTATTGTGTGCTGGCAAGGTAGAAGGCAGAACTGTGCCCTAAGGTGACCTTTGTTCCACCAGTTTCTTGCTTAGCCTCACTGAGTCATAGCTGCTTTCCCTTATCTGAGGCCCTATCCGGGGCCCCGTAGGGCACAAAAGTCTAAAACATGTGTCAGTGGCATGCCGGGAACCGCTCAGCTGAGGATCTGGGGAGGCAGAGCAAACTGCCAGGCTGGGAATCATACCTAACAACACTTTAGAGCGTGGGCAAGATGGCTTGTGATCAGGGGACAGGCAGAAAGAGCACAGCGGGCACTGACAGATGCAGAAGAGTGTCTCATGCTTTGACCACACACATGGGGAGAAACAGTCACAGAAAGAAAGAGGCCCAGGGGTACAGTGGAGGCTGCCACCCTCCCATGCATTCTGTCTCTTGTGGCTGGGAGGCGGGCAGATGGGGGCTGCCCTGGTGGGGCAGAAACCCGTGGGGTCCCACTCTTGTGGGAAAGCCTGGCGTGGGCCCTCTGACGGCCGCTCTGTCTCTCTCTCCCTGCAGCCTGATGTTCACCAAGGTAAAGCTGGAGCAGGTACTAAAAGGCCCAGAGGAAGCCCTCGTGACCTGCAGACAAATGCTGCAGCTATGGCAGACACTATACAGCTTCTCCCAGCTGGGGTGAGTGGCTGTCCTCATCCCTTGGGTTGCCAGAGGGTGGAGGGCCCAGTTGACAGGCAGTGGTTGCCAGGACAACCGTCCTCAGCTGAGTGTCTGCAGTGCCTGGATGAAAGTATGGAACTTAGCACTCACAGGGCTTTGTACATCTGTGGTCCAGCTTTAACCTCCTGGTAGTCCTCGGTGACCTGCATAAAGACCCAGATTTTGAAATCAAAGCTGAGAGTGGTAAGAAAATAGAGAAATGAGTACTGAACACCTGAGCCAGGTGCTGGCCTTGCCACTTCATCTGACACCTCAGCTG
This sequence comes from Callospermophilus lateralis, assembly GCF_048772815.1. Taxonomy (NCBI): domain Eukaryota; kingdom Metazoa; phylum Chordata; class Mammalia; order Rodentia; family Sciuridae; genus Callospermophilus; species Callospermophilus lateralis. The sequence continues at coordinate 37,178,304 of NC_135318.1, forward strand.
CTTCTGTCCTACACATTATTTGATTTTATCCTCAGCCCAGCAAGGAAACTGACTCAGAGACCCTGTGTAATATGGGCCACTCACCTGGCTAGTGGTAGGGATGGGACTTGAACCTGGGCCTCCTGAGTCCCAGCTCATGGAGTCTGTCACTTCTTTCCTGGGTCTTTTTGGTAGTTGGAAGAAGAGGAGGAAGAGGAAGCTAAGGCCGGAGAGCCACCCACACCTCCCCAGTCACCAACAGTCTCCATGCACCCTGTCTCCTGCAGTAGGCCCCAGCCTAGGCTCTGAGGTTTTCCAGGGCCACAGTAAGGCTCTCTTGACCTGGTTGAATCTGTGAAAGTCTTTGCTCAAACCCTCTGTCCAGCCTGCGCAGCCCAAAGGACTTCCTGTAGGGCAGGTGCACTGCCTCTTCCTGTTCCACTGGACCCCACCCTTCCCCTTCTCGGGAATGGTTCCCTGTGTCATTCCCCTAAGGACTCAAGGGCCCCTACTCTGGAGGGTTATTTGCATTTTCACAGGAATTCTGGGCCCCACAAGACCTCCAAACTCCCCAGAGGAACCTCTCCTGGTGACATTTACAGAGGTGACCAGGTGGAGTGTAAAACCTCGGGCAGGGCCAGTCTTCCCTCCACAGGCCTTGTAGCCTAGGAGATGCCAAAGCAGAGCAAGACCAATGCATAGAAGCTGCCAGAAGGAGACACTTAAGGAGAGGGTTGGGAAGCCACCTGGAAGCTGGGTGATGTAAGGACGAGGGCCAGTCTCCTGTGCCAGGACCTGGGCTTCCTCCCTCTGGCGCTGTGGCAGCTGTGGCAGCTGGGGGCGGGTGCACAGCATGGCTCCTTTTCTGCAGAGGAGCTCCTTTTCCTTATCTGAGTCCTTATCTAGATGACTGGTTCCCTGCTCATTCAGGTGGCCAGTCTTGTTGGGGCACTTCTGGTCGGCAGCCTTGTCTTATTTAAGGCCCAACCTTCAATTTAAGGCCTGTACTTCCTTAAAGGGATACAGGATTGCTAAGTGCTCTCACAGGGGCCAGGGGTAGTAGGGTTTGCCTGAGGTCACTTCAAGTCACCACCCACAGTGGAACTCGTCACAACAGGAAACCTCTAGGGAACCTCTCCCAGACCCCCACCAAGGATAGGGCATGGCTTACCTAGGCCATCTGCCTGGACCAGGGGCCTGAATCCAGTACCGGTTTGGCTTTCCCTATCTGGGTGTGGAGTTCTTCAAATTAGGGAGCATGATACACACGGCAAGTAGTTCCCAAATATGGAGCGATCTGCAGCCCTAGGAGAGGCCCCTTGGGATGGAAGAAACAGGAGACAGGAAACTGTTCCTGCAGATCAGGTACCTGGACAGGAAGCCAGAAATATGCAAGGCGCCTGCCGGGACTGTCTGATTTCCCCTCACAAAAGCCCCGTGAAGTGGATGTTGTCATGCTCGTTTCCAAGAGAGAAATTTCAAGAGAAAGGTCAAGTAACTTTGCTGAGGGTCACACAACCAAGAAGGGGTGGCCCCAATGGTTTTAACCTAGTGTCTCTGGCCTGCACTTGGATGCCCCCAGGGAACGAGAAGAGGGTGGGAGAAGACCACCAGACCTGAACCGCTCACTGTGCTGTGAAGGGTGGGGTCCTCTCATACCCAATAAGATGATTGCATCCACAGGCCCAGGTTGGGGCCAGCATGAGCCTGAGTTTGGATGGCAGAGACGCCTTGGATCCTGGCATTTTGCAGGACCATCGTCTAGGCGTCCCTTAGAAGGGAAGATACCTTCTGACCTTCTGGCCCAGGCTGGGCTGCTTCTCTCCAACCCTTTCTGCCACAGCCCTCCTCTAAGTGTCCCCAGCCCACAGGTTCCAGGGTCATGGGCTTCCTCAGCAGTGGGAAGGGGCTGGCTGGGCTGCACAGGCCCCGGGAAGGGCCCACTAGGCACGTATGCCTTTCTGAACTGGCAGCTCCTTCCTGGCTTCCCCAACTGAGAAAACTGTACGGGAGCTACAGGGACCTGGGGAATTGAGTGGGGGGCAAGAAAGGGTCACCATGCTTCTTTATATCCCCCCAGGGGCCCCCACTGGCTCCTCTGGGACCACCCTGGCAGCTGGAGGTAGGGGATCCTATGGCAGGATTCATAGGATCAACTGGGCCCTCCTTCCCCAGGGCAGGCCGGGGCACTCCTGGTGCCTGTGAAGACCAGGCAGGCTTTCCTAAGAAGCCAGTCTGGGTTCCCTGAAGTGAAGGAGGTAGGGTAGAAAAGGCCTCAAGTGACCTAGGGGACTTCTAGCCCCTCTGCCTCAGAGGAGGGCGAAGGCAGTGTGGTAAGGTTTCCAGTCCTCGGCCTGTTTGATGTGGGACCCATGCCTGACCCTCTACGTCTCCGGGTGTCTTGGTCCTTCCCTATCTTTCTAGGGACTTGGGCTCTGTTTCTGGGACATGAGTTCTCAGTCCCAGAGCCTGTCTGAAGTGAGCCCCCCGCCCCCGCCCCGTGCTCCCAGCTAGCCCTGGGGGACACCAGCCTCTGCCTCACCAGGTCCTGCCCTCCCTTGCTTTCCAGAGGCCTGGAAAAGGATGGCAGCTTAGGTGAGGGCCACACGATAAAGAAGCAGAGTGGCATGCACCTGACCCTGCCCGATGCCCACGATGCAGATTCTGGTAAGAATGTGCCCTGTGGGCAGCTCTTCACGTGGAACCAAAGCTCACTGTCCCAGCCTGAGAGGACCAAGGGAGGGGGGTATCTGCGCAGCCTGGCCAAACCCATCGCTGCTCCTTGCTGCTGCTTCCCAATGGTCTGGATGCTCAGGGGTGGCCCTCAGACACCTTTCAGGCTGATCTTGACTCGGGGTAGGACTGACTGCTGGCCCTGGGTGGGTGGTGGGCAGGTGAGTGGGCAGGGGTCAGGCCCTACCTCTGGGGTAGGTAAAGAGAGAGAAGACTTCCCCTAAGGCCAATGCCAGCCGCCAGCGGCTGCCTCATGCCCCAGTAGATGAGTCAAACAGAAAGGAATGAGCAGAGCTCTTCAGTTCTACGCTCAAAGCTGACTCTTTTCCTGGAAAAACTCATCCTGAAACCCAGGGCTTGTGATATTCAAATGAATTGGGAACTACAAACCTACCATGTTTAAGCTGAGGACCTGATTAAAGCAAAACACCTTCCTCAAAAACACAAGAAGAGTTAGTCATGGGAACGAAAGTGTGAGTGGAATTGTATTTAGTGGAATTGCTCATTTTTTTTTTTCACTTCTGCGAACTGGAGCCAAGGTGCAAGTGATGGGGTTGATTTCAGCAGCCTAAGGTTGCACCCGAATTTAGGGCCCATCCCAGGGGTGCTTGGCTGCTTGTGGAGGGACTGGTTAAGGGGGTGGGGCAACTCCCATGCAATTAAAGAGGTAAGAACCATGCTCAGAGTTATTAGGACTCCATGTACACTTGTCCCATAAACTGACATCGTCTGTGGTGTGCCTGAGGTCTCCTGAGTTTATTGGAGCCTTTATTGCCTCTCCAAGAGGGAGAAAGTGCTCGCATTTCACCTGCATGGGAATTATAAATGTCAACAGCTTATATATCCTGAGCAGGGCCCGCACCACCCAGAACTGACACAGGAGAGGTTCTCCGAGGGCACAGGTCTGACTCAAGCTGCTCCCCAATTATCCCTCAGGTCTCAGCCATGAATGGGACCTTTACACATACGAAATGATAATGTGCACTTGTAAAAATAGCCAAAGGAGAAAGAGAAAACTCATTTCTCGTTTTACCACCCAGACTTCAATAAATAAATGGCCCTTCAGAACTTTTTCCATGCATGTCCATATTTATTTTTCAAAAATATGATTATTTTCTTCTGTTCCTTACTTTTTTTGCACCTAACTGTGTAATTAATGTGAACCTCTTTTGGCATCCGTATCCACATGTATACATTATTATTTAATGACTGCAGGCTTTGGTGATTATACCCTCACTTGTTTTTAATTATCCCTATTATTGAACATTTGAGCAGTTTCTGTTGTTTTCAGTATAACAGGCAGGAGTCGAATGAGCATCTTTGCTGACATTTATGATTGTTCTCCTCAGGGATAGATTCCCAATGGGATTTACGCCTGATTGTCCCTTAAAAATCTCCTCTTTCCATATGTGGCTGAGAGTAGGTGGTGGACCCTCCCTAGTGGATCTGAGAGCTTGTCAGATTTCTGGCTGCCAGGCTGTGCCACCCTGCCCTGACCCAGGCGCCCTGTCTGCCCGTTGGAGCTGGGCTCTGACTGCCCCGGGGACCTGCAGCACGGGGCACCCTGACTCTGCTGCTCAGCCCTGTGCCCTCCTTCTCTGTAGGCTCTCGGCGGGCATCATCCATTGCAGCCTCGAGGCTTGAGGAGGCCATGTCAGAGCTGACCATGTCCACCTCGGTCCTGAAGCAGGGTCCCATGCGGCTGTGGACCACGCTGGAACAGATCTGGCTCCAGGCTGGTGAGTATCCCCAGTCCCAGCCTGGGAACTGGGGCTCAGGGATACTCCCGTACCTGGCTGAAGCCACCCAGATGTTCAGAGCCCTGCCCTGTCCTGGAGCAGGGAGGTGGAGGCTCTTGACGAGGCTCAAATGGGCTACAGAGTGCTCGCAGGTTCAGGAACCTGGTCTAGTTCCAGCTGTTTCCTCCTCGCTTGCCTCAAGCAAGTCACTTAATCTGTCTGGCTATGGGTTTCCTCTTTGCCCAATAGGAAGGGTGCCCGCCTCCCTACTGGGAGAGGTTCTCTATGGCAGATCCAAATGAGAGAGGTTCTGAGGTCAGGAGAGGCCACACAAATGGATAGGCCAGAGGGCTGGTAAGGTGGAAATGCTGTCCAGTTGGCAGTCCCTCTGGGTCACCATGCAGCACCATTGCCACTGAAGAGTCTGCAGACCAGTGAGTGCTGGGGAGGCAGCCTTCAGGGAGGCCCAGCTTCAGCCACACAGACCTGGGTTCTGATGCCAGCTCACAACTAGCCAGCCCTGATCTCAAATGAGCTTATGTGTGAAGAAGTTACTGCAGCACATAGTAGGTGCTCAGCAAATGGTGTTTGGCTTCTATTGTGCCAGTTACAGTTGTGACGGAGCCAGAAGCCACGTGGTCCCACAGACTGAGTCTCCTTGTGCTTGGGAATGCTGAGGAGGGACTCCATGGAAAGTGTTTGACAACTTGACCTGACCGTGGAGCAAGAGGTGGATTAGAGTGAAGAGACAGGGAATCGAGGCCAGAGAGGACAAGTGTCTGAATAGAATACAATGGCAGCACAGAAGAATAGAGGAAGATAAGAGACCAGTGGAATCCTGAACCTGCCCAGGCCCAGCATGGCCTCAGTCCAGAACTGCCTGAGGGACACTGTGGGTGCAGGGACGCCACCTCACCCTTGTTCTGCCTACCCTCCGCTCTGCTCTGACCCACTACAGGGATGGGGCTGCAGCCCCCAAGGAGACATGGAAAAGAAATCAACCAAAAGTAGATGATCAGTTACCAAGACATGCAGCTTTGGCAAGTCATCCTTAGAACGTGCTTGTTAGCTGAGAATCTAGGGTTTCCTGTGGCGTGTTTTCCACATATGGACGCATTAGCATGCAGCACGCCTCCGCTTTCCCTATCATAGGTTCTGACTATGAAAAAAGAATTGGACCAGGATTCACAGAAAGGCTAAGAGATGGGAGCATTTTAATAATGCAAATATTGCCCCAGTTAGCATCTCAGGGTCCTTCGGATGCTAGGGATGTGGGAGGTGTGTTCCACAGCTGTTGGGTCTTAAGAAGGAAGAGGTATGTTCAAGAATGCAGAAGAATAATACCAAGGCCTCCTCCTGAGCAAAGATCCTCCTGTCCTATTCTGAGACATGGAGCCGTATCGCTCTCACAAAAGCTAGATGCTTATTTCTTATTTCTTTCTCATGTAACAATTCGGAGATGACAGCTTCAACTGGGATGGCAGCTTTGCTGTCCCTAGGGTGTGGCTCTCACCTATGTGGTCCAGGATGGTTCTCTGCTACAATTGACATTCCAAGGCATAAGATAAATGTGGAAGAGAGAAAGAAGACACCCTGTCCCAGTAAGGACACACCTGGAACTGGTACACATCACTGTTCCTCCTGATCCATTGGCCTAAACTCCATGATTTGTCTAGCCCAACTGCAAGGGACTCTGCTCCATGGGGAAGGATGCTTATTTCCTTTGGGGTCACCAAACTGCCCCCATGGCGGGGGGCTAGGCTAGCCAAGGTGGGTTCCTTTTAGGGTCTAATCTGTTTTCTTTCCCACCTCCAAGCCAACATGGTGTCCTCCTTTTCTTTCTCATTTTTTCTCCCTCCCTTTTCTGAGGTCTTGGGGCAGGTTCTCTGTAGGAAGCTCAGCTCACCTCTCCAGGTGAGGGCTCTCAGCATCCCACTTCTCAGCACAGCGTCAACCTGAGGGTGTGGAAATGGGCCTGCGGCAGAGAGCCTGGGCTTCCGCAGGAAGATGGGAGCCAGCTCTAGGTGCAGGGTTAGACCAGGATGCCTCTGAAAAAAATAATAAAAGGGACTCTTGCAAAGCTCCAGGGAACAGATGTTTTCCATTTGTAGCCTGTGGAGAGAAAGCAAAGAAGAGGGGGTGGGGAGAGAGGGAGCAAAGAGGAAAAAAAAAAAACCAACCAGAGACAGATGGGCAAGAGAGGAGGTCAAGAGGTAGACAGGGAGGATGATGAGACGGAAGGGACAGGAAGGAAGAAAGTCAAGTCGTTGAGGAGGTCCAGGGCGCCCTTTGACACTCAGAGAGCAGCAAGGCCCTGCTCACTGGGGTGACACATCAACAAGGAAAAGCCGTAACAGTGAGTGCTCATCCAGCCCCAGCCAGGGGAGGCCAGGATGGGTGTGGGCACCGCAGGCCTGGCAGCCAGGCTGGGAGCGGGAGGAGCCAGGCTGTGGTGGGCACAGTGCCATGGGTCTCCTGCTGCAGCCTCTTCTGGCTGGCTGGCTGGCTGGGAGCACCATGTTTGGTAAAACAGTGAGCAGGAGCCAGGGGCATCTGCCTAGGGACACTGAGGCTAGGAAGAGGGGGGCACTGCAGCCCCCAGACCTGTGGGCCCGCCTGCCGGTCAGAAGCCCTGTCCTGGAGGCCCGGCCCCTGAGGCTGTCTGCAGTGTGGCCTGAAGCCCTCGGGAGACCTCGCCTCCCTGGCCCTGTTCTGTGTCATCTGCTTTCCTGCCTAAGTGGTGATGAAGCCCATCGGAGTGAAGCAGCCCGACCCGTTTTCAGGGCATGTTCCCTGATGTGTGGCCCACAACCAGGCCTGAGGCCTAGAAAGCCCCAGAGCCCCAGCACTCCCTCTAAGTGAAATCTGTTGATGTGAAAGCACTAGGAAGAGTTCCCAAGGGAGGGACCAGGGACAGCCTCCTGAGGGCTTGGGAGACAGGACCTCAAGTTGTAAACAGCTTAATGAGTCATGCTGGGGCCAAGTGGGCCCAACCTGGAGTGGGACTGCTGGGGAACGGTCTGGGCACGGAAGGCCAGACCCTTGGGCCCCCAGCTAAACTGAGCTTCAGGCCCCAACTCAAATGTTACTTCCTCCAGAAGGACCTCCCTGACCACAGTGCTGACTTGATCCATCCTGAGTGTCTGTGATACCCAGAATTGGCACTTACCACTTCACTGCCCTGGGTCTCTCAAGTTCTTAAGTGGCTCAGCTTCCCCACCCCACCCCTGCTTTTTCTCCTTCTCATGGGAGGACTGGGTATACAGTCAGTGCTCAACAGTTGTATATTAGAAACTCAGTTATAAAGGTAACCAGTTCAAAGGCCCTGGCAGTGGCTCAATAGCAGAGTGGAGAAGGAAAGCTGACACTGAGAGTCAAATCCCCAACCACTGGGCATCTCTGTCTGCAAGGCCCTGGGCTCAAAGCCCCGTCTCCCGGCCTCACCTTCCTATGCTATGCCTTGGGAATCTCAGATATCTCTGGGGACAGGAGCCTGCATCTCTCCCTTTTATTCTATCATGAGAACCTGGCTTCTTTGTGTTCACTTCTCTCATTCTCCCAGTTCTCTCTTCTCTAATCCAGAAAGAGTCCCCTTGCTCCAGAGCCCTCTGTAACATTTCAGATGTGCAGCTGCTTGGATTGCACAATGAGCCTTACACAATGTTCATGCTGAGGACCCCAGTGCCGCGTGTTGCAGTTAAGACCTTAGTTAGGTCTCCTTCCTGCTGGCTATGGGGTCAGGCAGGTGGGGAGCCTGATCCCAGTTTATCAGCCTCTTTCTGGGAGTCCCCCACCCCAGACATGCTCTAAACCAGCATAACCTCAGCTCCCAGCCCTTGCTAGGAAAAGCTCTTGGCAGAGTCACAAGCCAGACTCTGCTGGCCTCCCGCGCTCCCCATCTGTGTTGCCATCCTTCTGTGACTTCCGCATGGGCACCAGCCCTAGGAGGGGGCAGCGGAGTCTGGGGGCTGCTTTGAAAGGAAGGCAGAGTGGGCTGTGGGGCCCGCCGACAGGCAGCGTTTCTAAAAGTGCCCGCGGTGGGCGTGGGCCTGGGCCTCTGCTGTGTGGGACCGAAATGCGCATTTCTGGTTTGGAGCAGTGGCCCCTTTTCCCACTGATCTGCTTCTGGGGCAGATCTGGTCCTGCCTGCTGCCAAAGTCTGCTCTAGAGGGAGGCCCAGGGGCTGCTGGAGAGGCTGGCCCTAGCTCTGCCCTTTCATACAGAGTGGGGCAGGATCATGATGGAGATCCTGATGGTACCCACCTCCCTCCAAGACTGGCTGTGAGAATTATGGAGAAAGAATGTTTTGTGAAGATGCAGCTTGGCCCACAGTCAGCTCCCAGAAGTTTAGGTGGTGGCTTTTGTCACTGTTATCACCACCACTTCTCCCTCTTTCTCCCACCCCCATCCTTAGTGGGACTGTTTGGCTCCCCCTTGGGCTCTGAGCCCGTGCCCACCAAGTCCTGAGCACAGTGGGGCAGTTAACTGCAGCCAGCCCCCAGGTGCAGTCTCCAGGAGCTGCTTCCGTCTTGTCCGTCCAGCTGCACAATGCATCCATGAAGTAAAGGGACCCTGAAATGGAAAGCAGAGGTACCCGGGCAAGCACTCAGCTGTGCAATCACACAACCCAACAAAAAGCCTGGCTTCGTCCCATGGCCTTGGGCAATGCCTTAACCTCTCTGTGCCCAGGTTCCTCATCTCTAAAGTGGGGTGACGAAGCACTGGTCCCCGGGGTTTTGTGAGCATTGACTGAGATGATCTGTGGAGCACCTAGCATTACCCCTGCATCCTACAGTAAGTTCTTCTCGTGCTGTGACTTGGTGGGCAGTGTCCGGCTCTCCTGCTCTGGGGATTCGGGTGCCACCTGCATCTTGTGTTTCTTCCCACCACTCACACCTCTCACGGCCCCTCTGGTTTCACAGCCGAGCTATTCATGGAGCAGAGACACCTCAAGGAAGCAGGTTTCTGCATCCAGGAGGCAGCCGGCCTCTTTCCCACCTCGCACTCGGTGCTCTACATGCGGGGTCGCTTGGCCGAGGCGAAGGGCGACCTGGAGGAGGCCAAGCAGCTGTACCAAGAGGCGCTCACAGTGAACCCCGATGGCGTGGACATCATGCACAGCCTGGTGAGCCAGCGCCCCCTCCTGCCATCTCCCTCTGGAGGCCCCAGATCTTCTCCCCACTGTCCCTCCTAACCCCCGCCAACTGTGTGCCAGCGCCTCGATGCTGCTGGTCCCTGGCATCTGGGGGAGGTGCTTCCTCCCTGTTGGGAGCAGCAGCAGTGTGTTTCTTGTAGGTAGGAGCTCTGCTCCCGTCAGGGTCTGCATTCATGAAAAAAAGATAGAAGGGCTGGTTGGTATTTTTTGGTGTCTTCCTTATTGCCATCAGGTGATCTAACCCCAAAGAGCTTTTGTTGTTGTTGACTGGGTCCTTATCCTGGAGGCCAGTCCAGACTCTAGGCAGTTCCCAGAATGTTCTTCCCTCCATGGGACTCCAGACCTTCCCCATCATTGGGCTTCCTTCTCCATGTCTCTGTGTCTCCTGGGTGCGATGTAGTAGGCTCCCTGGGGTGGGCTGCTATGTTGGGCCTGATGAGAACACACATTTAGAATGGCCTAAGGTAGTAAGAGGGTTCAGCAGCCCCCTTCCTAAGGCACAGACTTGGGACTCAGGTGCCCAGGTACCTGGGCCTCCCGGTGGGAAGGTTTGAAGACTGGGAAGCAGAACCCAGGTGCTCTTGGTCTCCCCCTTGGGTGACGTTGAACCGCCTTCTCTGAACAGTGATTTTACTCACTCATCTAGTGGCTTCTCATCCAGGAAACATTTATTGAGTAGCTGCTCTGACAGATGGTACAGCAGGTCCTGGAGGTGGCCATTTTTCCCCTGCCTTCCTTAGCTCCTTCCAGGGAGCAGTTTTCAGGACAAATATAGCGTTTTGAAAGTGAATGAGCCTGCAGATGCCCTGGTGTCTGTGAAGGATCATTTAGGAACCACGGTCAGCAACAGTCTTTCCCGGTGGGGGTATGGGCTCCGCCTTGGATGTCCCCCTGTGAGAGCACTCCGAGAATGGCCATTAGGATATCCCTGACATCTGCCACGTGAAGATCACAGAAGGATCGGGAGAAAGGCTCCAGATGGCTGAAGGGTTCTCATTGCCAGAATGGGTCTGGCTGGCCCATGAGCCCAAGCTGCAAGGAATTGGATTGCAGGTTATCACTTAGAGTAGTCTGGGCGCATACTCCAGAATCATCTCATGAGGATGTTGTTGAGAGAACAGAAACCTTATTGGGGCTTGGGGGAGCAGTGGCTGGACCGAGCCATCTTTACAAGGTCCTTTCTGACCTCTAGAGTCCTTAAAAATGGAATAGAACAGATATTCCCAGCTCAGCTCAGCTCGTATTCCTGCTGCCTGATGTCTCAAAGATTTCTAGCTTAGCCTGTGTGAGTGTTCAGCCCTGTGCCACCAAATCACTCCTCCCTGTGCTCTTTCAAATGGATTCCTGTCGCCCTCCAGTCATCAGCAAATGTTTGTTCTGTTTATTTTTATTTATTTATTTACTTTTTTTTTTGCAAAGCGCATCCTCCTTCCTTTCAAAATTCAGACATTAGCGTCTCTGATAAATGCCTCACCGGAGGTCACATCCAGAAATCTGATTAGAGAGTCAGGAGGGAGGATGTGGGCAGGCATTAGGCCTGCAGCCAGGCAGAGACATCTGCCTTCCACTGCGTTTGTGGATCCGAGCCTGCAGTCACAGCCCCTAAGACCCGACAAAATCCAATAACAAGTACAATTTTGAAGTAACGGTGTACCATTTTTCATTTATGCTTATTATTGTTTGTAGCTATTTTCCTGAAATTGAAGCAGTTTCCAAGGGTTGGTTTCCATGGAAATCGAATAGCTGTCCAGAGTGGCTCCCTGCAGATGTGACTAAAATGGTCCTTTTTCTCTTCCTGGGGTGCCTCGCTGATTTGATGAAATTGGAGCTAGACCTGCCCCCTTTTAAAGTTCCCAGCAACCAGAGGGGCAGTCGACTTCTGTGTGGGCAGCCCATCCCCTTTCCACACACTCTGTTCCTGCCAGCTTCCCACACATATGCATAAAGAATAGCAAATTGCAAGCCTGGAGAAGATTTACCAAGCATATTTGCCTAAAGACATGGGAACACTTTGGCATGTTGATCTCAAAGTGTTCCCCAGTCTCAGTGCCTTCCCCATATTGGGGGACTGATGTCCTTGGCACTCAGGACATCTGGGATCCAATCCTGACTCTGGCTCTGATTCACTTGGGCCCCTTGGGGAAAGTCTTAACTTTCATCCTCCTGATGTAAGTAGATAAGAATCTTCATTGTTCCTAGACCATGCCGTGTTGTTCTAATCCAATGAGGTGTGCACATGAAAGTCTCCAGTGCAAGTCTCAAGGAAGACACACAGCATACAGGCCACTATCCTCCCTTCCCTCCCCAGTGACAGACATGGCTAGTCAATCACAGCACTTTTTCCCAGTAAGACAGTACTTTTTCCCCACTGAGCTTAGGGCCTTGCAGTCTTTTCCAACATGATAAACGTGTTTAGAATCACTACCGGTCAATCTAAGTCAGCCTGACATTTATGTAAGGCAGTCATCGTAAAACAGTCAGTAGAGAAGAGAGACACATCAGTTGTCCATCTTTCATGAAACTGAAGGTTGGTCCATCCTTGGAGAATTATCCAGGGAGAGGCACATAGTGGAGAATGGGTATCCCCTCATGGAATCTTTGCCAAGGCAGTGTCCCAGGTAGGACATCTTGGCCTTCCCATACCGTTGAGGCTTTTTGAGGACATTGACCTCTGATAGGTTTAAGGGGAAAGAGAACCCCTTCTCCCCTGGGAGCCTGGCCACTCAAAACCCTGGGCTGGAAGAGCTCCCCTCTCACTAGCCCTTTGAGGTCATGGGTGAGTCCCGCTCCCTGGGATCTGGAAAGAAGAGGGTGAGAGATTCCTGCCATGCTGCATGGATACCAGGTTTGACCCTGTAGTCCATAGGGTGGAGTGGCAAACACCCGGAGGCTGAGGAAAGCCCACTGGGAGTGGAAGCTTTGCTTTCAGGAGCCAAGCTTCAGGCATTTCTAAGAATATAAACTTTGGCCCAGGAGCGGGTTCTCTGCCCTACTGCCCTCCCTGGCCCCGGATACAATGGGAGAGATGTTTTCCAAGTTCTGGCTCCTGGCTCCTCCCTGGGTGCAGCTTAGGCTTTTCCACCAGACCAGGCGGGGAGTCATCTCCTTGGCAGTTCCCTGCCCGGGAAGACTGTCCACTGTGCCCACAGTAGTGTCCAGAGAAGGTTGTCCATTGAGGCTCAATGGCTGGGGACCTTCTGGAGACTGGAGTAGAAGCAGGTGGGGTCTCTGCAGAGAAGGCCAATCACAGGAGGAGGTCCGGACAGTCTCTGCTGGTCACGCCTGGCCCTCACTCCAGGCACCAGAAAATCCCCGGGTCTCAGCTCCCCAGCAGAAGAATCTAGTTAAGAAGGGGAAACAGGGTCCTTCCCAAGGTGAGCAGTGGTGTCTCCCTGATAACTGCTCTTCAGAGAAGGCTCCGGGGGCTTGTTCAAAAAGGGACCCCAGCAGCCCACACTCCTCTGTCTGAGGTTTTCTGCCTCAGAGGCCAGGACCCCTTTAATACCAGCCACCTCCAAGTGGCAAGTCAGGGAACTCGACAAGGACTCCGGACTGAACAGGTTGCTGAGAGGTAGGGTGTTCCTATGAGGTCACCTGAACACGGTGGAGGAGTGTCACAGGTGTCACGGGGGTGTCACAGGCTGGGATGAGAGAACCCCATGGGATCGCTGGCTTGACTCAGTTTCCTAGTGTAAAATACTTCTCCCTCTACTTTTCTGTGTCCTTGACCAGGACCCCTGTAACAAAAGATAGATAAACAAGAGGAAATCAAGTGTTTCTGTGTGGCAGCCTCATGGACAAAGGCCAGATGGTGAGGCCAGCTGTATAGACTGATTCCTCTGGTGCTGTCCCTGGGCTGCTAAGGTCTAAGCATCTAATGTTGTCCTCTGTGGGCCACCTTTGTCCTCCTTGGTGGGGGAGAGAGGAAGGACACCTTTGTAAATTTATTTCCTACTTTGGGGCAGATTGGGGCAGGCAGAGAGCTTTTCTTGTACCTGCTTTATTTAGTTTCCTTTGCCTCAACACAGTGGTGTGTTTCGGGGTGACGTTGTCTGCTACCCTTTAGCTCCACAGAAGGAAGCCTGAGTCCTGGCTGCAGCCAGGCCCACCCCTGCTGCCCTCGGCTTGGCCAGAGCACGTGGCTACGTCGGGGTGGCTGGTCTGCACTGCAGGAGACAGCCTGGAACCCTCCCCATGAGGCCAGGAGTGGGCAGGAGAGGGTTTGTGGGTGGCACCTGCCCTCCTTCCAGTGGCAGGCTCCAGAGGGATAGTTTTGTGCTTTCTTCTTGAAGACAGAGCTGCAGACTCTCCGAGAGCCTCTTCTCTGGCATCCCTGGCTGCCGCAGGGGACTGCTGCGAGAGCTTTGCCTCTCTGACATAATCCCTGAGGAGGCCATTTCTGAAGCTTGGTGCTCCTCCCACATGCCTGGAAGGGCAGGGAGTCAGCTTTAGTTACTTTCTCCTCTTGATGACAGTGTGGTGATGAACCATTCCTCTTCATCATCTCCTTCTCCTTCCCAGCCTGAAATGGCTGCCTTGTTCTTGAAGTGGGTCTAGGGGACCAGATCATGGCTACGGCACTAGAACCTCCCAGCGCGTTCCCTGAAGCTCCCGTGCCACAGTACCCTGCTGCTCCACAGGGTCCTGGACTGGGCCTGTCAGGTGCTCTGGGGACCTACCAGGACAGCCCTGGTCCCTAAGGCCCACAAGGTGGAGCCTAGCCGTAGTGCCTTGTCCTGCACCCCACCCAGCCCTCACCAGTCCTAGAGGGAGGGACAAAGGGTGACAGCCCTTTGTCAGTCAGCCCTGCTTGCCCTCAAGTTATAGGGGCTCTTGGGCATTACATCTCTTACTGGGCTTGTTTTTTCTTCTTTCATGTGGGATCATTTAGGCCCTTGTGACCTCAAAGAAAAGTTTTAGGGCTTAGATGAGCTGAAAGCTATAAAAAGAAAAGTCACTGTTGGGAAATTTTGTTGCCTTTTACGCAGAAAGCATGGTGACAAGTGGCCTGAACCAAGTTCTACCTTTGACCAGGTGGGTTTCCTTGGGCCATACTCTGAGGTGAGGATCTGTAGCCCACCCTGCCTTGTGCTTGCAGGGTGGCCAGTGCATTCAGTAGTAGGTGGTGAGGGACAGGGAAGAGATGCTGGGCAGGGACAGGGACCTGAGGGCTGCCTTAGGGTGCGTTGTCCATGGTGATTTTTAAGACCCAGGTATTAGAGCTGGCACTTGGGAGGAGGGTGCTGACCTGCACTTGAGTCCCGTGTTGCCTTTACTCCCTGTTTAACCTTGGCCACGTTCCCTAGGCTCTCAGAAGCTCAGTGTTCTGTCTATAAAATGGGGATTGCTATGCCAGGCTGCTAGGGCTACTGTTAGAATTAGGCTAAATAATTTTGTGAGCTAATCGGCTAGTAGTAGGGGTTATTTTGCCTTCTTCACTTTGAAGTGTGGCTCCCAGGCCAAGTCAGAGGCTCTTGGTTTATAGAGGGAAGTGGAAGCCAAGCCCCAGAGGCTCACTGTGGCAAAGCCGCCCAGGCCTCCCCGAGTCAGCCAGACGTGCAGGATGCAGACACCAGCTGCCTGGTGGACGGGTCTGGAGTGTACGCTGCACAGGGCCAGGCTGACCTTAGCATGGGGGAGGGGAGGGCAGCCTGCTAGGCAGGTGGTGTGGAGCAGGGGTCTGAGTGGACGGAGAAGGGATCTGAGACTTGTCTTGCATCTCTTGTGTTGGTTAATCCGGGGTAGCCAGGGAGGTTGTGGTGGCAGGCTCAGGGGCCGCGTTCTGCTGGCCTGTGGTCACGCCAAGCTGCTTCACCGTCTGCTTCCTGCCTGTAAGGAGGAAAGGCATCCTGAGCATCTGAGAAGTGAAACTCAGGGCCTGGCATTCTGAGGCTCCCTGATGCTGGATGGGGCTCAGTACGGAGCAAAAGGTCTCTGGTTCCTGGGCCCATGTCTCAGGATCCAGTGGCTGCTCCACCTCTAGGCTGCTCCCACCCTGTTCATTTGCTGAGCTATAGCAGGTCGCTTAGAGGGGTCCAGGCAGCCTGAGGGAGTAGGAGGACCCAGAAGCCTTGCCGTGTGTGTGTGTGTGTGTGTGTGTGTGTGTGTGTGTGTGTGTGTGAGAGAGAGAGAGAGAGAGAGAGAGAGAGAGGTGTTCCTGAGCACCTGCTCCAGCAGACCTGGGATATTGCGTCTGTTTGGCAGCAAGTTCAATAGGAGTGTCGTGGCCATTTGACCTCGTACTGAGGTCAGCTCTCTTCCAACACTGCCTAAGGTAATCCTGCCTCAGGCCACATTCCCAGTGCCACCTGGAGGTGCAGGAGGAGGTGGAGGGTTCTGTAGGCTGGAGGTAGGGGCTGAGACTTGTCCCCCAGTATCCAGTATTGGTCTGGCTGAGTCCAGAGGCCCCTCCCTACCTCACCTTACGGCTGGGCTGGCACTACCCACAGTGTGCACCCAGAGCCCTGGCCCTGGCCTGGCCCTGGCTCCAGTCTCCTGGGAAACCTCAGCCTGCTGTGTGAGCTTGTGACGTCCATCTACTCTGCTGAGGAAGTGGAGGGGGTGCTGTTTATAAGCCTGTCATAGGTTCAGATCAGAATGATAGTTGAGCACTGTGGCTTAATTTAGCTCCAGAATCCATTTTGTCACCAAAGTAGTGGGATCTCTGTATGTAGAGCGTCTTGGCCGTTTGATCTCTTTCTGAGGTCAGCTCAGGGTATACAGAAGGTGCTGTATAGTGTGGCCATTCAGCCCCTTGTTGAGTAGGCCACCCAACCCCCAAACTTTCATCACTGCCCTCTAGACTCAGCCTCCTGCCCAGAGAGGGGAGCTTCAGGGCCAGGGCCACCCCGTCACTCCCCAGCACGGGAGGTTCCCTTCTAGAACCCAGAATCCTGAGGCCCAGCTAACCTCAAGGGTCCAAAGCCAGCTCCACCCAAACCAGACCAGAAAGCCCAAGGAGTAAAAGCCCAGCCCTGCCTGGAAGTGGGCTGGCAAAGGAGCCCCCTTTCTGGTAGGTCCGCAGACTCTGCAGATCCTCCTGAGGACGTGACCGTCCTCTGGTCAAGCCGGTGCTTCAGCCTCTCAGCCCAGCTCCTGGCACTTAGATGCCCCAGCAGAGAGGCCAGCTGGTATCCTTGGCCATCTCACCTCTCTAGGACCCAGGATAAGGAAGGACAGGCATGGGCACAGCAGCATAGACAGCACGGCCCCCTGTCCCCGGAGACCCCCAGGCTGGGCTCCCAGTGAGTCTGGGGCCTTCTCAGCAGAGGCCTCTTTGGGAGCCTGGTAAACTTAGGGGCACTCATGTCAGGAGTAGATGGGTTTGTGTCCCTTCCCCCAACCAGGAAGTAGGACCAGCCTGTGACCTGCTGGGAGGGAGTGATGGGGGTGGGGAAGGAGGTCCCCAGGCTGGTTGGACAGGTTGACACACCCCAGAGAATGGAGAGAGCCTGGTCTCTGCAGTGCTCCAGGGTGTGGGGGAGGCAACCTTGCTGCAGAGGGGCTTCTCTTCCCAGCCCCAGGGTCCCCAAAGGTTGGGAGGGGCAGGGCTCCAGGGACCGGAAGGCTGCAGAGGTCTCCAGCTGATTCCCAGCTTCCCAGCTGGAAAGGCTGTTACAGAATCCCAGGAATGTGCCTTGAGCTCAGAAAGAAAATTCCCAAAATAACTTCTATAAATACTTGAGGGCGGGTGGGGAGGAGAGCGCAGCCTGGCCTGCAGCTGGCCTAGCTCTAGGGCTGCTCCCCCCAAAAGAGGGAAAAGGCACACATACCCCCAGACCTTCCTGCTGTCCCCCCTCTCTGGGGAACCTCACCTTCTCCCTCATCCCGGCTTCTAGTTCCTGATCCCACCCTGCACCTCCCGAGAGCCTGGCTCCTGACAGGGAGGTTTCCCACTCAGAGTCTCCATACAGTCTTGGGGATCAAATCCCAACAGGATCCGGGCCCCTCAGACTGCCCGCCTTTGTCGCTGTGGGAGACAGGGCTTGCTGAACCGCCAGGGACAGCATGCCTACCAGCAAATCCAAGTCAGGAAGCACGGAAGTACCTCTGGTGTCCCCACCTTTGTGTCCAGGACTCTTGTACCCCAGCCCTGTTGATCTGTTGCCCTGTGGGGTACAGAAGAGAAGGCAGGAGACAGAGGCCCTCACCCTCTCAGCCCGGGAGGCAGGACAGGGTTGGCGTACAAGAGCCCCTCGGTAAATAAGGGCACCCTTGAGGTGGTTGTGTGAGCAAGGGACTGTGTCCTCAGGGAATGCTTCCTGGGAGTCCAGGCCCCTGCAGATGAGATGGGCCAGAACCCTCTTCCCTAAAATCCGGGAAGGGAGGGAAGAAGGCATGGAGGGATGTGGGAATGTCTGGGGACCTACCTCAAGGTTTTGTCTTTGCCTAAAACCATGTTGGTGTCTATAGCCAGGCCATGTGTCCCTTTGGAGGTACAATGCTCAGTCACATAAACAGCTTGCACATTGCCATCTAATCCCTGAGGGTGGGCAGCCTGGCTCTGGCATCTCCCAGGGGAGGTTCAACAGCTGGGAGCCTCCAGTCTGCAGATTTGGTCTCCTGAGTGGATGAGGAACAGGGAGGGTTCAGAAGGGACATTTAGGTAGAACCAAGATTCCAGTTTGTATTCCCACCATCTCCCTGAAGACCTCTTCTCCGGACAGGTGGCGTTCCAGGAGGGTGTCAGTGAACCCTGGGCTAGCGATGGGCTGGGGGCAGAGCAGATGAGACCTTCCATCTCCCTGGGGCTGGGTCCAGGCTGGGTCCCACCCAGTTGTCAGGCAGCAAACAACTCCGAGTTGCTACCAAACACTAATGCGGCTGGTGTCAGGGGCAGGTGGCAGGGGATTCTGTTACAGGCCCTGGGCTTCTGGGCCCCAGCCTGACCCGGGCCTTGGTGTCTCCTTTCAGGCTCTAAGGTCAGCGCCCCAGGGTGCGGGAATGTGAGCCAACCCCACCACAGCCCATAGTCCTCCTCTGGCATAGAACTACTGAACCCTCTCCAGCTTCTAGAAAAATCAGTGATGCCACCTGTCCCTACCCTGAAAGACCCTCAACTCATCTTGGGGATGCTGCATTTGCCACCTAGTGCCCTGGATGTGTTTTTTCAGATTCATCCTAGTTCCCTGGATGTGCTTTTTCAGAATCCTGACAAGGATGGACTCTCCTGTCCCCTGATTTACAGATAAGGAAACCTCAGAGGAGATCCGCTACTTGCCAGTGGTCATGGTCCTTGTCAGTGGCAGAGTTGGGATTCCAACCCAACCAGAGCTTCTGGCTGACCTTTTTTCTCTACCCAGGCGTGCGGAGGAGCCCAGACTGAGAGCAGGACTCACACACGCACTGTTCGACCTGCAGGCACCTCTGGCCCCTTCCCAGACACCCCCACACTCCAGGAGATCAGGGGTTTTCAGACCCCTTCGCAGCCTTGGAGCCCTTCTTTCCAACAAGATCTCTGTGGAAGGAAGCTCCATAAGGAAAACTTAGAGTGCAGAAGGCACCCTGGGCCACCCTCCCTGGGAGGCCCTGCCGGCCACTCTGTCCTCTGTTGCTCCCTTGGGCAGGCTCACGGGCCTCAAACCTTCCATTTTTGGTGCTTAATTTTGGTGTCTGGCGGCTGGCGGCTCGCCTTCCTTCCCTCCTCCCTGAGGGCCCAGTTCCACTGTGAGCTGCTTGGGGACTGGCGTCCCAGCCCTGTGGGCAGGACAGCTTGGCCTGGAGCCCTACTGGCCAGATGGACACTGCCCTAGTCCCAGGCAGCCCTGAGTCAGCAGCACTTGCATCTGGCCAGAGCTGGGGCCCTGCCCGAGACTCCACCCTGCCCACGGCAACCTGCCCTTCCCCAAGCTCCACAGCCTCAGCCACATGTGGTTCCTTGGGTGTGACTGTGCCCTCGGTCGATCTGAGGCACTGTGAGTACAGTTCCTCTCCCCCACCCCCTGCCACAGGGCCTCAAGCAAGTGCTTCCGGGGAGGGGGGCTTTTCCTGGGCTTCCTGAGCACCCGTCTATCTCGCTTGCCTAATTGGTCGTGTTCCAGGCTCTTGGAGGACTTTATGAAATCAGGCATATGCATCTTTCCCAGTATCTCCATAGCAACAGAAGACCTAACTCTGGGGAATTCATGGAGAAGGAAAATGATCCAGCTAAAAATGTACGTGGCTGTCAGTGGGCGGAGAGGGGGCTCCAGGCACAGACGGCAGCGTGCACACGCGCGCACACACACACACACACACACACACACACCAGCAATACCTAGGGAATTGATATTAGAGCTTTCCCTCCTATCTTAGAACAAGAAAAAGACGCCCTGACACCCACCACCTTCTCGTGGTATCTTTTAGGGCTGAAACACACAACAGTGGGATGGCGCGAAGCAGCCTTTCTGACACCTGGGTCTCTCCTCCTTTCCACCTTGTTCCCCTGCTCCCTTCCAAGTGTGGGTGGAAGAGGATGTGGAGGGTATACCATGCCAATTTCACTTCCCAGCCCCTTTTTTTGTGGGACAATTCCCGTCACTTCCTCTAGCTGTCTGGCAAGAGTGTTTCAGCCAAACTGCAGGGACATTTCCTGCCTGCTCCTGGCAGACACCCCAGGGCCTTGCCTCCCTGAGCCCATCCAGCCTTTCCCCTGGACCATTCCCGCCTGGTCCTTTCCCTGCCGTCTGAATATCTCCCATGACCCTCACCTGCCAGGCTGGGTCAACAGTGGTCCCCAGGGCACCAAGCTGCTTGACACAGGCAAAGGAGTGGCACCCTCCGACCCTTCCGCCCTCCTACAAGCGTGAGTTTTTCCGGATGCAGTTCCCGTAATGGACAATGGACATCCCCCCTCCATCTTGATGCTGCAGGCAGCAAGGACTAGAAAATGAGTCCCCTTTAGCAGGGGCTCACTTGTGCCAGGAACTCCTCGCCTGCATCACATTCGCTGACTCATTTCACCTTCAGGGCAACCCTGCGGGAGGTTGCTGTGATTTACCGTTTGCAGAGGAGGAAACAGGGCTGGAGAACTCACCCAGGACCCCCAGATGGCCTGACCCTGGGGATTAAAAGGGACAGAGCTCCTGCACAGGTTGGTCCAGCACCTGAGGTTGAAGCCGGGAGGACTTGGGTGGGGACAGGTAGGTTTTCAGGCATCAAGGGCAGGGTCACCTGACGGTGCCCAACCTAAGTGACAAGTGAGCTGCTCCTGCCTTTTGTCCCGATTGCCAAGATGCCCCTCCCCCAGGTGCCCTCATTCACTGTCCCCTCTGCTTGGTCTCCAGGGTCTGATGCTGAGTCGGCTGGGCCACAAGAGCCTGGCCCAGAAGGTACTGAGGGACGCCGTGGAGAGGCAGAGCACCTGCCACGAGGCGTGGCAGGGCCTGGGCGAGGTGCTGCAGGCCCAGGGCCAGAATGAGGCTGCCGTCGACTGCTTCCTCACCGCCTTGGAGTTGGAGGCCAGCAGCCCCGTGTTGCCCTTCTCCATCATCCCCCGGGAACTCTGATTGGCACTACAGCAGCGGGGGGCTGCCAGCACAGGCCCAGGGAGGCGGGGGCAGGCAGGGACAGGCAGGGAGCTGGGGTCAGGGAGGGACGGTGGCATTCAAGTGTGGGGCTTAGGGAATACATCGCTAGTGAACATTTCCGCAGGCTGCAGCCCCAGTTCTGGCCCACGCCTCCCTGCTCCCCTCCGGGGCCAGCGGGGGCTGGAGCCGGGTGGACAGGATTTGCATTGGAAGCAAATCCCTTGCTCCCTGGGACTCAGACATGTTATGAGCAGGGAGCTTGGTGGCATCTCCACAAGGCCCCTCCCTCTGCCTGTGCATCATCTGAAGGTGCCCGAAGGGTGTCAAGCCCCCATCCTTAGAAATTCCTGACAGCTGTATTTTTTGGCTTTGGACAAACTGTAGTCTCAAGCCTCTGCACCACCAGAGAGGAGCCCCCGGAGCTGCCTCTGGCTGGGCCAGGCCGGCCTGGATTGTGCCTCGGGAGACAGACTGGCTTGAACTTTAAGTGACTTTGCAGAGTGGGAAGCCTCACAGCTGGGCCTTACCCCCACCCATGCCTCTGCCTTGGGGTCTGGGGGCCCCACTCACTGAATCTTGCTCCCCCGTCTCAGGACAGGGCAGGTCTTGCCCTGGTAGTCCCAGCTTGACACTGCGGGCTGGGTGAGCACGACAGCACTTCTGGGTTCCTCTCTCCGAGGTTAGCAGAGGATGCCTGGCATTGTCCTCCTCTGTCCAGGGGTATCAAATGAGCCCTTCTTGCTCTTCCTCTCTGCCACCAAGTGCCTTTGGGCCTCTGGTGTATGGCCCCGAACAGTGGCCCTAACTAACCCTCCCGTTTCTACCCATCTCTCTGGAAACGTGCCCTAGCCTAAGTGGCCCCTAGAGCGGATGTTAGGGACAAAAATATGGCTCTGGACCCAGCTGTTTCTAATACCCTGAGTCAACACATTCCTGCAAGCCTTCCCCTGGGATGCAGGTCCCTCCAGGGCTACTAATGCAGAGGTGGACAGTTTCTAGGACTGTCCCCAGTATGCCTCATCACCAACAGCCCTCGGGCTTTCATGGGTGACCCAAACCCCACCCTGACCACGTGGGTCCCCTTGCCTGGGACTCCAGGTGCTATGGTTGGAGATGGAGGAGACCAAGCCTGCCCCTCCTTTCCATGATGAAGCAGGCCTCCACGTCCAGGACACACCCTGTCTGCAGGGTCGGGAGCTGCTGGGCGATGTCTCCTCCCTGTTGGCTCCGCGGTCTGCTACTTCCACCCTCAGAACCCTTCCCCAGGAAGTCATTCCCAGGGCCGGGGCAGGCAGAGTTCCTCCCTGATCTGCCACAGGTTCCAGTCGTAAACGTCCCCTGGGCACAGCTCCCATTTTGAGATTCATGGGAAGGTTGGTGAGGGCCACCCTGGTGTGTCATAGCTGCAACTTTCCCCAAGGGGGACAGCTCAGCCCTGCAGAGAGTGGGGGCCTCCTGGTCACCTGCACCAGACCAAGGGGCACCTCAAAGGACACGTGATCCTTTGCCTCTTGGTTGAAGGATCTCTCTGTATGTGTATGTATGTATATAAATATTGATTTTTTATATATATGATAGAGATCTATTTTTTTTTTCTGGAATTCTATTAGAAAAAAATAAGCAAATGCCACTGATGTGCCTTGGGGTATGCCAGGATATTGGTAGTCACCTTTTGGTAGTAGGAAAGGCACCAAATGCATTCTGACAAGCGTGCCCTCTCTGGAAGCCACAGAGAGCTGGGCCAAGTTGCTGACAGTGACTTTGGAAATTGAATAAAGAGACTCTTGAAGGGGAAGCCGGATTGCCATGTGTTCGTTCAGTGTGTTCATTCCCCCGTGAGCCGGGCCCTGGAGAGAAGGGAGGCAGGTGGAGAGGAGGGCGGCCACCTGAGAAGGTCGGGGTATCACCTGGAGAACGTTGCCAGGTGGGAGTGGGCGAGAGGAGAGGCTTGGGGAGTATGCGCACACGGAGCTGAGGCAGGTAAGAGAGGCAGAAGAGTCCATCGGGCGGGCGGGCTCTGGCCTCTGACCTGTCCTTTCAGTGAACCCTGTGCTGCCTTGAGGGCACGGTTACAATTGAGCAGGAGACACTGGCCCCAGCATTGCAGATGAAGCACCTTCGGTTATGGAGGAGGAGCATCAGGGTGGGGGTTGACCCAGGCCGCATTCGGATTAGCCACCTCTGCCGAGAAGCCCATACCAGTGCATCTGAAGAGAGCGGTCACTCCTCATACCTGTGTACTGTGCCTATTAGAAGACATGCACCTCATATTTTAAAGAATGATATAAATTTACACAGAAGTTCTACTCTTGGGGTAGAGGGGATAGCAGGGATTGGGCCTCGCACACGTTAGACACACACTCTGTCACTGAGCTTCATCCCCTGCCCTTTTAATTTTGAGACGGGGTCTCACTAAGTTGCTCAGGCCAGCCTTGAACTTGTGATCCTCCTGCCTCAGCCTCCCGAGTCACTGGGATTATGTATGTGATCCACCACACCCAGCCCAAATTTCTATTTTTTCTTCTTCATGAACCCCAAAGGATCACCTGCTGTACCCACAACTATAGCCACCCCACTGTGCAAAGAGCCACCCTGAGTCTCCCCCTGGAACTCAGGGTCCATCTAGAAGGAGCCTTGTGCTTCCTGTGTTTCCCTGTGGCTGAGCGGCCTCCATCCCCGTGGTCATCTAGTACTGGCCATTGCTGGCAGAGAGGGGCAGGGCTTCACTTGAAGCCAGTAGCGCTCTGCTTCTCTTTCGCTATGATCCCTTTTTCAGGTCTCACACACACACACTTTAGTGACTGATGACTGGTATCAAACTCTGCTGGCTCTGGCCCTTAGCTCGTGGCTCCTGGGGGGAGTTAAAGGCCACCTCAAGCCACAGGTAGTGTTATGGTGTCTGCCAGCCTGAGAGACAGAGAGAGAAAGCTCATTCTCCAGGGAAGAGGATGGAATGACTGTGGAGGCCCAGCCTCCCTGTTCACATTGAGGGTGTTGCCAGGCTGCCCTTGAGCTGGTCAGATGGTGGAAAGCCGGGTGGAGGATACCCTCTGAGCCCAAGAACTTCCTGACACCCATTCCAGTGGCAGATCTTGTGTTCACACATGGACCCTCGTCAGAAAGCAAGGAAGCCATGTTTAAACCAACCATGCCAGAACAAGGGCTTGAATCTGGGGACTGGACCTGCGGCTGCCCGGTCATCCCCGCGGATCTCCAGCCCACCCACCACTGTCCAGGACCTAGCCCCCTAGCCTTGTGCACCCTGGTATTAAGAGTGTTTATCTGCAGGCACAAATATGAAGGGAATCTCAGCCACCACCACCTGGACTCCTTGCAGGTAGCACAGAGCTCATTGTTGCGCTGGCCCCCCAACCGGAAGCTCAGATGTCGTCACTGTGCAAATATTCCTTAGCTTTGAGAAGCCTCCAGCTAAACAAGCCTCCCCATTTTCCCAGGACATGCTGCCGGTTCATGATGACAGCCTCCAATCGGGGCGCCTCCCATGTGAGCAGCTAGTGGAACCAACCCAATGGCAGGGAGCCAAGGACCCTATTGGCCGGAAAGGCCTAGCCTAGGAAGTACCCACCGTCCCCTGCCAGAGAACCCTTCAAATTTTTATCAGAAACCCTCTAAAGGTAACACAAGAGATAAAAGAGCCCCTTGAAGCCCTAGGGTAGGAACTGTACCATACAGGCCTGAGGCCAAAGCAGCCACACAGCCATTGACCTGTCCTGATGGAGATAGCAGGGTGACAGTGCAGTTGCCATCCAAGCTGGAAGACAAGGTTTTATCATTGACTGGAGGTGTGGTCTTAAGCAAGTTGCTTAACCTCTCTGTTCCTGTTTCCTCATTTTAAAAATAATAGTAGAATAGTGTCTGCTTTATGGATGATGATAGTTATGTGAAAAAAAAAAAAAAAAAAACATGCTGAGAGCCTAGAACAGCGCCTGGCCTGTGGTAAATGCTCTACATGTGTGCACGATTCTTTTCCCTTTTTCTGCCTGTCCCCTTTTCCTCTCCCTTCTGGTTTTCCTTGCTCACTCATAAGTGTTGCTGTCCTGGGACTCTGATTGACACTACCTTGACCCTCCAGCATCACCCCCATTTGACTTACCACCTACAGAGAGCTGTGGCTACTCCCCTCTGAACAACTGATTGTTGAACAAAAGGATCCTCTTGGTCTCTCTGATTTTTTGCAGGGGCCCTTGGGCAGCCTGTAGACTGCCTTTCCTTGGGGTGGTGCCCTGCCCCATCTGGTCAGCTGTGACCAGAAGGCAGGGACCTCAGAACATGAAATAGGGCCACTTACCATTACTTGGCACACGGCAGGACCTGGGAACACAGGGCCTTGCCTACGGGACCTTTCTTCTGCCACCCTCTGAGGACACTGCACAGTGCCAGTTCCCCAGCTCTGGGGACAGTCGAGATGCTTCTCATCATCACAACCAAGGGGCCCACTGGGCTCCGTGAACTTGCACCAGCTGGAGAGCTTCCTGGGGGAGGTCACCCGGAGCCAGAGGCCTCTTGCTTGGGCGCCCTCGGCACCAGCTGGGGTGAAGGGGAGGGGATGGCGCTCCGTGCTGCCCAGCACCCAGCCTTTCCACAGCTGCAGGGGAGGTTCCTTAAGCGGAGGCCACTCAAGACCCTGAGAGTCCCCAGATAGCGGTGGTTTTCAGGAGATTCTCAGCAGCCAGATGCCCAGGCAGGAAGCATGGAGCTGTGTTGGGTTGCAGTGCTCCAGGGCCTCCGCCACCTGCTGATGGCCCAGGATGACCCCCAGAACCAGCTGTGTCCTCCATGCTCTGGCTTATAGCCTAGGGACAGTGCGGTACCCTATGCAGGGACATCATCCTTACAGGGGTTGAGGGGACTGTCCTTGTTTGCTATTGTTCTAGCTCAGTCTCCATCTCCCTCTCTTCCTCCCTTAACTATGACTTTGGAATTTGGCAAGAAGTTAAGTCAGTCATCATGGGTTTCTTTCTTTTTTTCTCTGGAGTGCTGGGGATCTAATTCAGGATCTCACACATTCTACCACTGAGCTGCCATCCGAGTCCTTTTTATTTTGGCTAAGTTGCCAAGGCTGGCCTCAAACTTATGATCCTCCTGCCTCAGCCCCCCGGAGAGCTGGGATTGTAGGTGCATGCCGCTGCACCTGGCCTTCAGTAGGTTTTCACCAAGAACTAAAGTGGTTCTCTTACCCAACCACAGCCCTGTCAGCAGATGGGGACTGTAACCTTGACACAATGCTCTCAGCTGATCTTCCACTCATCCTGAGTGGAAGGCTAGCCTTAGCAATTTAGCAGGGATCTAAGCAACTTAATGAGTCCCTGTCTCAAAAAGTAAAAAAGGCTGGGCATGTGGCTCAGTGATAAAGCACCTCTGTGCTCAATCCCTAGTACCAAAAATAAAAAAAGAAATGGCCAGTCTGGCACATGCCTATAATCCCAGCTATTCCAGAGGCTGAGGCTGGATGATTAAAAGTTTAAGGTCAGCCTGAGCAATATATAGCAAGACCCTATTTCAGAAAAGGTGGGAGTAGCAGAGGGAACCTGGTACTAGCATGGGCCTGGTAGTGGCTAGCCTAGAATACTGAGTCTCTAGGTTCATTCCCCAGTACCACAAAAACAATAGAAAGAGAGTGAAGAACAGGTGAATCTCAGCAAGGCAGAGCTTCCAAATCCAGAGAATCGACTGCCCACTTTCAAGGGCAGCAAGGTGACAGGCGCTCTAGAGCTCCATTCTGTCCTGATGACCTCTCCCACTCCAGCAGCCTGCTGTGGGTCCAACTACTTAACCCTAACTTAATCCCAACGACCAAGAAGGCTGAGGCAGGAGGATGCAAGTTCCAGGGCAGCCTCAGCAACTTAGCAAGACCCTATCAAAAAAAAAAAAAAAAAGATTTTTTTTAAGGACTAGGGATATATCTCAGTGGTAAAGCACCCCTGGGTTCAATTCCTAGTATAAACAAAATCAACTCAATGTGGGTCAAAGACTTCAATGTATGCCCTAAAATAATAAAACCCTAAGAAGGAACATAAGCCCGAAACTTTAGGCATTTGAGTTGGCAGTGATTTCTTGGGTGTGATAACAAAGGCACCAGCAACAAAAGGAAAATAAAGAAACTGGACTTCATGAATATTTTAAAATTGTAAGCAGCAGAAGATGCTGTCCACAGTACAAGAAGGCAGCCCAGGGGCTGGGGTTGAGGCTCAGTGGTGGGCACTTGCCTAGCATGTATGAGGCACTGGGTTCCATTCTCGGCACCACATACAAATAAACAAAAGTCCATTGACAACTAAAAAAATTTTTTTCTCTAAAAAAGGCAGCCCACAGAATAGGAGAAAATACACAAACCATATGTCTGATGAGAAATTAATATCCAGAATATATTGAGAACTAGAGATCAACAACAACGATAAATACCACTGGATTAAAAAACAGTCAAAGGACTTGAACAGACACTCTTCACAGTGTTTGTTTCACCCTCACAGTCTGTTTCATTGAGCCAAAAAGTGCATGAAGAGGTTCTCAGCATCACTAACTATCCGGGAAACACAAATCCAAACTATAAGGCACCACTTTACACCCACTAGGACAGCTATTGCCCAGAAAACAGAAGTGGTGTTGGCAAGCAGTGGAGAGACTGGAGCCCCTGGGTGCCATTGGTGGAAATGTAAAATGGCTCAGCACCTGTGGAAAACAGTGTGGTGGTTTCTCAAAAAAATCAAAACCAGACCACTCTGGAAAGCAGTCTGGAGTTTCCTCAGAAAACTTGGAATGGAATCACCATTTTACTCGCTATCCCACAAACCTTGGTTTATATCCACAGGACTTAAAATCGGGATGCTATAGTGATGCGACCACATCAATGTTTATAGCAGTTCAATTCACAATAGCTAAGCTATGGAACCAACCTAGGTACCCTTCAACAGATGAATGGATAAAGAAAATGTGGCATGTATACACCGTGGAATATTACTCAGTATTAAAGAAGAATAAAATTATGGCATTTGCCAGTAAAGAAATGGAACTGGAAACTATCATGTTAAGTGAAATAAACCAATCCCAAAACCCCAAAGGCCGAATGTTCTCTCTGATATGCGGAAGCTAACATACAATAAGAAGAGGGGAGGCAAGAATAGAATTTCACTGGATTAGACAAAGGTGAATGAAGGGAAGGGAGAGGGGTTGAGAATAGGAAAGAGAGTAGAATGAACCGAACATAACTTTCCTGTGTTCATATATGAATACATCACCAATGTAACTCCACATCGTGTACAACCACAAGAATGGGAAGTTGTACTCCATGTATGTACAATATGTCAAAATGTACTCTACTGTCATGTATTTCTAAAAAGAACAAATAATTTTTTTAAAAAAATGAAAAACAGAGCCACCCCATGATCCTGCAATTCTATAGGCTATATGTCCAAAAGAACTGAAAGCAGGGTCCTGGAGAGACATCTGGACACATACAGCCACGGCAGTATTGTTCACAGTAGCTAAAACCCAGATGCCACCCAATGTCTCCATCGTGAGATCCTTGGATGAAGTCAAATGCAGTGGAAACATACAATGGGGTATTCACCCTTAAAAAGGAAGGAAGTTCGAACACATGCTGCAACACGGGCGGATCTCAAGGACAGAGCTGAATAAAATACGCCACTTACCAAAAGACAAACATGGTCTGCTTCCACTTACACCGGGTACTTAGAGGAGTCCAAATCATGGAGACGGGGAGCAGGATGATACTTGCCAGAGATGGAGGAGGGGGTGAGGAGCTGTTGTTTAATGGGTGCAGAGTTTCAGTTTTGCAAGAGGAAAAGAGCTGTGATATTGCATCTAACACCACTGGACTGTATACTTCCACAACTGCACATTCATAGTATGTGTATTTTATCACAATAAAAAAGTAAGAAAAAGGAACCACTGATTCTGAACTTGTAGGTTTGGAACTTTTTTTTCTTTTCTTTTTTCTTTCAAGATAATAGGGTTTTCAAAGTAGTCCCAGGCCGGGAGACCAGGCAGCTCAGTGCCTTAGGGGACATCGAGTACATTAGGTGACGCGGGGCAGGTCACCTAAGCAACCCGAGGTCCTCAGCCTCAAAGCCTGTGCCTGCCTCTCTCCAGGACTGGAAGGTGTCCCCTCTAGGCCCAGAGAGAGTGAGGAGGCGGGAGTGGGGAAGGATGGAAAGCAGAGGAAGGGAGGAGGAGGAGGACAAGCTGTCCCCGGTGACTTCTGACATGCTCTGACTTAATGGAGAGGAAACTTCACATGGAAACAACACAAAATATCTGTAGCCGAGAAGAAGCATTCCCTTTGGTTGGAGCCAAATTCAGAGAGCAGTTGGGAAAGGGTGGGGGTAGAGAGGCAGAGGGATGCCCAGGGGAACCAGGGTAGGGACCTAGAGAAGCCAGCATCACGAAGCTAACAGGGAGGGAGGCAGAGAGGGCTGTGAGGTCCTGAGGGAGTCCCTCAGGGACCTAGGATGGGGGGCGGGGGGGGGACAAGGCCACAAACACCATCATCCCCTTTCACCTGTGGCACTCTATGGCTTTGCCAAGTCCTCTCGGGCATGTCATCTGATTCGCACAGCAGCCCTAGCCGCTAGGTGTTACGTGTTCCAACCTCAGAGCTGAAGTTCAGTGTCAACCCTGTCCAGCCTCTCGTCTTCCATCCTGGAATTATTGTCCCAGGTTTGGACTCAAGGAGGGGAAGAGTCATTCGGTCCCTCTGGTCTTTCTGGAAAAGTCTTTCCCAAACTGAATGAAATGTGGTTTAATAAAAATATTGGAATATGTCAAAGAGGAAAAGTAAAACCTGTTTTTGCCACCAGCTCCCAGGAGCCCCTGTGCTAACCCCTGGGGCAGAGTCTCTGTCACCTCATCCTGAAGAGCAAAGCAGGGTAAAGGCAAGACAGGTCTGAGGCCAGGCACCGCGGCCCCAGAAAGGAAACCCGGCCCACAGTCAGGGAGGCCAAGGCAGAGCCTAGTGAGCACCCCAGGGGGCACAGAACTCAGGGTAGCCCAGACGGCCCTGCAGAATATTCCCCAGAGGTTCCTCTGGGTGAAATCCCTGCTGGCCTCCCAGACCCCCTTCCTGCAGGCTGGTCACATCGCCCTGCCCTTCTTACTCCAAAAGGGTCCTCATTCTCCTAGGACGATGGGAAACTGCCCTCCACCCCAGTGACGCCCCACATACACACACAACTGGGCGCCTGCAGCCACATCTGTACTACCTGTACTCCTGGCCAGAGCTGATGGCGTGAGCACAGAACCTGTTTAGCCATGGACTTGTTTTTTCTAAGTAGAAGTGACGCATTCGAAAATAACAATAAAAATGGGCTGGGGTGTAGCTCAGTGGTAGAGTGTATGTTTAGCATATCCAAGGTCCTCGGTTGGGTTCCCAGCACCCAAAAAAAAAAAAAAAAAAAAAGTCTGATAAATATCCCAGGTAATGGTAAGGGAGAGAAAACAAATGTACAGTAAATATATTAACCAGTATCACACGTTGTTTATTTTTGTTATCAAGCGTTACACACTGTGCATAGTTGCATGTGCCTTAGGTTTGCTTACACCAGTGTCACCACGAACATGTGAGTGACGTCTTATACTACCATGTTATTAGGCAATGGGAATTTTTCTGCTCCATGTTGCAGGGTTCACAGTTACATGTGGAGCCCATCATTGACCAGACTGTTAGTTGACACCTGACTGTACTCATCAAGTGGAATCAATACTGTTCTTTTCAGGGAGTTGACAAAAAGAAAGTGCCACCTTTTGGGGTCCTGTGGCCTTGGTTGAATGCCAATGATCCAGGGAAGTCATCAAGGGGACCTGGAGTTCTTTCAACATTAATGTTGTTAAGGTAGAAGGACCAAGGCCACACAGCCTGGATATGTGGGGCATCTGTGTGACTGCAAGAGCACCCTGGTGCCCAGTCTCTGTGGACACGCTCTTGGGTAATAGGTAGAGCAGCACAGGATCGATTTTTCACACCAGGCCCCTTTTGAGAAGTGAGTTAATAATTAACTCCCTTTGATAGCTGCAACTATCAAAGACAAACAGGAAAGATGGCCGATTCCTCATGTCCTGAGGCCAAGGCCCTCTATGGAACAGGCAAAGCACGTTTCCCTAAACACCAAGAACTTGCTAAAAAAAACCAAAACACAACAAAACTCAAAGTGGTTTGGCACCAATATCACTTTATTTTAATAGCCAATTGTGTTATTGAAGAAAAGGCTGTGTTCTCGGCCCATCTTGGCTATGGTTGGGTTCTGCTTAGGGAACTGTCTGGAAGATTCATAGGCTCCTGGGCCTGGGGTTTTCTGAAACCAGAAAAGAAAATAAGGACTGATGAGGCAGTGACACCAAACCTTGGCTGCTGGGTTGGATGTGGATAGTGGATGAGTCCCCTGTGCAGGGAAAGAGGACCATACCAGCCTGCGGGGTCTTTGAATTGGAGCGCAGGTGCCCTCGGAGCTGAGGCTCATCACCGCGTGGCTGGAGAGGGGCGGAGACAAGGGCAGGACCATCCAGGGCCCACGGGAACCTGCTAGGGAAACAGGATCACACCCCACCCTACCTCCAGGCCCTCCACCTGCACAGCTCCCGTCCTAGGGAATGCCACCTGCCCTGCTCCAGTGACCTCCATCTAGAAACAAGGGGCTGGAGAGACCTGATTCTGAATCTGGATGGTCTAATTCCAGAGCCCAGACTACCTCTCAGATATGGCTGAGTTTCTATCACTAACCCAGTGTGAAAACGCTAGGTGTTTGTCAAGTGGGGTCTGTGGCCCCAGGGCCCAAAGTGTTCCCAAGGGATCCACGAGCCCTTGTTTGTAACCATCAGGTTCCCATTTTGAAGAAACAGCATAATGACTGAGGACAAGCGTTTCAGAGTCCAACAGGCCTGGGTTTGAGTCCCAGTCCTACCTCCACTGCATCAATCAGGCCACAGTGCCTACCGATAGGAGGGGATAGGGCTCACTGGAGTCCCTTCAAAACAGTCTGTACTTGGCAGGGCCCATAACAAGCCTCCAACGGTCACCGCCCACCCCATTCTCTATTACCACCTACTGGTCATTTCCATCCTTCCTCACAGTTGGCTGTCTCTCCAGGAGACAGTGAGGGTACAGACAGTGTTTGCCTGAGAGGGGGATGGAGCGGTCAGCCTGGTCAGCCCCAGAGGATGAGATCAGCTGCCTACAGAAGCCGCTCTCAATGACAGCGTGTTTCCTTGCCAAGAGCAGAGCAGCAGCCTGGAAATCTAATCAAGTCTTGGTCACACGTCAAAGGAAGCGGAAGCCTTTATTAGTGCGATTAATGAGGACGCAACATGTGCGTGGAGTCCTGGGCGGTCAGGCCACAGAACTGGAGGTGCAGCAGGCCTGTGCCAGCAGCCACCCTGCAGGAGGCTGCCAGTTGTGGCTCATCCACCCTGAAAACACCCAGCTCGCCGCCCTGTGCTCTGATTTCACTGTCACCAAGTGACCTTCTGTGGTCCTTGGCTTCCATGAATATTTCCTGTAAGGGAGCACAGGGGGCCCCCCTGGGTGGATGCTTCTAAATTAATGCTACACATGATGGTGTGCTGCTCAGTTTCCTGGGAGTTTGGTTAGCATGACTCAAGTCTTCCTGAGAATGCCCAGTCCTATGGGCCCTGACAAACACCTGTTTGGGGATCATGGTGATGTCACTAAGGTGGTAGGATCCTCCAGACCCCTGTTGTGGGTCAGCCTGCGATTTTATTGGTTGGGCCTCCCCAGTATACCTCCAAAGAAAGGTCACACTGCAGTCCAGCCAGCTGCAGTGCAGCCCATTCTACCCAGTGCCCCAGCTTCTCCCCATCCCCTTGAACCTTTAGAGAAGACCCTCTCTTATAAGCAGAATTTATATTTCTGTCTCTCCAGTCATCTCAAATGAGTCTACAAACTTTCAAACTGGGGCTCAGGCTGGGCGGCAATAAGACCATGGGAATTAAAATGGTCTTTTGGCATCAAAAAATATTTTTAAAAGCCACAGTTGATAATGCTTTTGTAATCATTCTTGGTCTTCTCGGGGCCTTGGAGACCCTGCACACCCCCAGAACCTGCTTTCGCCACAGAATCGAGCCTCTTCCTTTCTGTCCTCTGTGAGTCCTTGGAGCAGGGTGATGGCTCGTGTCTTAAAGGTCCCCTTTGGTTCGGCAATGTTTCTGCTTCAACGTTTTGCTTCCTTGAGCTCCAGGAAGCCACCCACAAAGAACATCAGTTCTGGATGGCTGGAGGTGGCCATGCACACTGCTCACTGCCGTCCATTAACAGTGCCCTCTCAAAGCATCCAGGTCACAGCACCAGTGGCTGACGACCATGCTGGCTATTTTCAGCCAACCCATAATTCAGCTACAGTCTTCGGGCCTAGAGTTACCCTGGGTCTGAGGCTGGCTGAGGCTTGCAGATGCTGGAGCTCCACGCTCCTTCCTGCCTGACGGGCCACACTCGAGGACTATAGGTAATTGTAGTCCCTGTCCTCCATCTTCCATACCCAGGGAGTCTTAAGACACCCCCCAAACACACCTCTGGGGGTGTCTGTCTTTTAGAATACTCACTGAATAGCTGGGCTTGAACCGGGGTACTCTGGATTGAAAACAAGAAGTAATGGAACTTGGTGAAGGTATTTTTACATTATAGTGACCTGGTCCTGGGCCTTCGCGCTGGAGGACATAAAAAGAAAAAAAAAATAAAAAATAAGAAAGTTTCACTATTACTAATGCTTGATATATTTTATATATATGTAATAAATAAAAATATATATAATATATATCTTACATGTTATATATATTATTTATATATATACCAAGCCTTTTACAAATAAATACATGAGTTCATATGATATGGTTTTAAAAAAAACTCCCAGATTTGGGCTTGAGAGATCACACTGAGGTATGACCTGGAAAATGGGAAGTGGGAGTAACACCTGAGAGACCCTCCTTACTGCCTCATGCATAATGTGAGGGCTGGAGAAGGCAAAGTGACCTTATCCCTTTGGCCCTGTCAAGGGAACCACCTTCCCACACACAGGCCTTCCCATCCACACGCCTCCCGCCACGCTTGCCGGCTCTGAGCCGTTTGCTTCATAAAGCACACTTATTCCTTCATATAAATGCAATATCTGTTTTATGAGTCCTAAAAAGTATTCACAGCAATTCACTGAAATAAGCTGTGAGATTAACATAAATGAATGAACACAACTAAAAAGACAAACACTCCAATAGAAAAATCGGCGTAAGGCAACTCACAGAGACAAAACACAGATGTTCAATGAGCGCGCTGCGGGGAAGAGGGCTTCCACCACATTAATCACCAAGTAAGGTCTAATTAGGACAGTGACATTCTCTTTTTGGAAGACAGCATCTAGAACAAAGGCTAAGAAAGAAAGAAGAGAAAGATAAAGGAAGGAAGAGACGCGGGGGAGGGAGGGAGAGAGAAGGAAGCAGGGGAGGAAGGAACCCAAAGATTTAACAATAAGCTCAGGCCGGCCTACAGATGCTGGCGGAGTACAAATCCAATCAACCTTTTCTGTAGTGCAATCTGGAAAGATGTGAATGGTTTAAAAATGAACTTGCCCATGCAGAGGGAGGGAGGCAAAGAAGGAAGGAGCGATCACCAGGGTGCTGCAGGGTCCAGGAGAAAAATTATGAGTCCTGAGCCTAGATAAAGGAGGGTGGGGACTGGAGAAGGCAGGGAGAGGACAGGGGAGGGAAGAGAGAGGGACCACCCAAACACCACACTGCATGATGCTGATGTGGTGACAACTTTTTCCTTTTTCCCAGTAATTCACTTTTTCCTCTCCCATTTTCAAGTAGCCAGAGTTCACTGTCTCAGGGTTGGGACCCCGCAAAACCCAGAAATGAGCCCTTCAGGCATGATGTCTTAAATCTGTTTGTAAATAATGCAGAAATTGGGGGGAACAGGTGGGAGAACAGATGGGGTAAAAAATGGCCAGGGGTTGACCATTGTGGAACGGGTACATGAAGCTATAACATAGTGTGTTCTATACTATTATATATTTATTTGTTTGTTTGTTTATGGTAGCAGGGATTGAACACAGGAGTACCTGACCACTGAGCCACATCTCCAGCCTATTTTTATTTTTAATTTTGAGACAGAGTCTCGCTAAGTTGCTTAGGACCTTGCTAAGTTGCTGAGGCTGGCTTTGAACTCGCCATCCTCATGCCTCAGCCTCCCGAGCTGCTGGGATTACAGGCCTGCGCCACCATGCCCAGCTATGTATGTGTTTTTAAAGTTTTCACAGTACAAAGTTTAAAACAATGTATATTTATTATTTTGACCCAGCTATTCCACTTTTAGACATTCATCCTAAGAAATAATTGAGAAATGTTTACAAATATGCACCCACCAAGATATTCAGTGTAACATTACTTTAAAAGTTTAGAAATAAACTAAATGACCAGTGATGGATGCCTGGTTAAACAGATTGATTCTTCCATCCAGCTGTCCAGTGTTAATGAAACTTTATAGGCATAAAAGGATTCCCAAATATCATTAAGTGAAAAATGTAACCTTAAAATGTGTTTATAAAAATATTTCAGGGGCTGGGGTTGTAGCTTAGTGGTAGAGCGCTTGCCTAGCAAGTGCGAGGCCTGGGTTCGATCCTCAGCACCATATAAAAATAAGTAAATAAAATAAAGGCATTGTGTCCAACTACACCTAAAAATTAAATATTAAAAAAAAATTCATAGCTTGGGTTGTGGCTCAGTGGCAGAGTGCTTGCCTCACACATATGAAGCACTGGGTTCGATCCTTAGCACCGCATAAAAATAAACAAAATAAAGATATTGTGTCCATGTATAACTAAAAAATATTTTTAAAAAATTTCAAATGACTTATACATGGATGGTAGCTTTCTCCAGGCGATGGCATGTTAAGTTAAAAAGGAAAAAATTTCTGCTTATCTGCCTTTTGAGGCAGGAGGTGGGGGATAGATACCGGGATTGAACTCAGGAGCATTCAACCACTGAGCCACATCCCCAGCCCTATTTTGCATTTTATTTAGAGACAGGGTCTCACTGAGTTACTTAGTGTCTTACTTTTGCTGAGGCTGACTTTGAACTCACGATCCTCCTTTCTCAGTCTCAAGCTGCTGGGATTACAGGCGTGTATCAACACGCCCAGCTTTCTTATCTATCTACATTTAAAAATTTTTCTGCAATGAATATGAGTGTTCTTGAAAAATGAAAAAATACTTAAGGTAAAAAAGGGAATACGGAAATTGGGTAAATAAAAATAAGGAATTAAAAAAAAAAAAACAAAGATAAAGCCAACAGTAAGGTTAGAACAGAGCCATATATTGGGTACCATCCTTCTGGTAACTGAGGCTGGTCACAGATGAGCCCTGGGGGCCAGGGGGTAGCAGAACAAACACTGGACTGTAGACCTCCTGCAAGATTTAAGAGCCAGGATTTCCTGTTTTCTCTAGCTGGTGGCACAGAAATGTAATTAGGACTGCCACTCTCAATTATTCTACCACGAATGGAATATGTTATTAACAGACACGCACAAGCCTAATAAATCAAGGGACAGATGCACCTCCTTGTTTTATACCTCATGACAGAGAGATGAAAGGGGTAACGTTTTCAAACTATGCATACATGTGACAAAGGTCCCTATCAGGGTGAGGTTCTCTGGTGTGCATTCTGCACCAACATTGAAGAAATCAAAACACGAGGAAACACAAGCCCCAGGAATCCAGTTGTGCAACCTCTGACTGTAATAGCGCAGCTCTGAGCTGGATGGGTAGCTGGCCAAAGATGCCGCTGTGTGCACCATCAGTTCCACACCTACGACTGACTTGCCCCTGCTCCCAAGCCTAAGGTGGCTTTCTTTCTGAGCTTCCAGATCATGGGTCCCTTGGAAGTCTGGGTGTCAAGTGCAATGAAGCACTGATGAGGTCCCATGCCATCCAGCAGCTGCCCTGCATGGGCTGGGTCACCTGATTCAAAGGAACTGGGACATGGAACAGAAAGAAATTACTGCCACTTGTGGCAGATGGAATCCTTAAGAGGGAAACATTAGGGAAATGGGTCCAGACCCAAGTACATATTTCAAAAGCCACAGGAATGCTGCGGCAGAGCCTTGACGGCTCCGAGACTGGTCACTCGAGGGTCCTACAATAGCCAGGAAGCAGCTCTGGCAGAGTCCTGGCTGCAACTCCACCTGAGGGCGTTGTAACTGGGCAGAGGCTTGGGACGTATCATTTCTGGACCCAGTTCAATGGGAGGGTGTTTAAAACAAGGAGGACATTTGTAGTAGGTCTGTCTTGAAGTTGAGCACTCTGCTCCCTGGTGTAGCAGGGATCACTGAGGGTGATCCGGGCTTTAATCCCACACCGTGTGATGTGCACGGGAAGGGAGGCCTCCGGGTTCAGCTAAGCCCTCGGCACCTCTCACACAATCCCATGGCCTGTTCCCTACACCTTGCTTTTGTCAGGGCTTTGCTGTGGCAACTCGGGATTTTCCAAAGCCAAAACCTCTCAGAGGAGAACAGAATAGCCACCCAATTAAAGTCCCAGGACTTGACGCCAAGGGAAACTTCAAGAAAGGTTTTCATGGGACCCTCCCTCTGCTTTTGGGGCCTAATTCCAGCTCAACCCTACTGCTACCTGGTAGGGTGATTGTCTTCCCTTTGAGAAAGTCCTATTTGACTACTGGTTTCTTTCTTTCTTTCTTTCGTCCTTTCTTTTTCTTTTCTCTTCTCTTCTTTCTCTCTCTCTCTCTCTCTCTCTCTCTCTCTCTCTCTCTCTCTCTCTCTTTTTGTGCCAGGGATTGAATCCAGAGGTGCTTAACCGGTAAACCACATCCCCAGCACTTTTTATATTTTATTTTGAGACAGGGTCTTGCTAAGTTTCTGAGGCTGGCTTTGAACTTGCCATCCTCCTGCCTCAGCTTTGTGAGGCACTGGGATTACAGGAGTGCACCACCATACCCAGCTGGTGCCCATTTTTTTAAATACCTTTATTTTATTTTTATGTGGTGCTGAGGATTGAACCCAGTGCCTCACACTTGCAAGGCAAGTGCTCTACCACTGAGCCACAACTGCAGCCCATTTTTTAAAAGAGAAAATTTAGACAGACAGACAGACAGATACACACACACACACACACACACACACACACACACACACATACAAAACCACATGAAAGCAAAAGGAGAGTTCTACAAACTGAGGAATGACAAATGTTCCAGCAAAGGACCACCAGCTAGGAGAGACACATGGAGCAAATTGTCCCTCATTGTACCCAGAAGAAACCAATGGGGACTGATCTAGGACTTCTGACCTTCAGAACTGTGAGACAACAAATTTCTGTTGCACTGGTGTGACTACCCAATTTGTGGGACTCTGTTACAACAGCCAAACAAATACATGAGTGTTCAGCTCATTTCTTCATCCAACTGACATATGATGTTCTGGGTAGTAGGCTGGAGGCTGGGCATATGATTGTCTCCGAATATCAGTCTGCCCTTTTCTTAGTGTCAGAACAATTTTTAACCGGGCCCATGTCTTCCCAGAATAGTTTCAATCTCCCAGCCTCCCTGGCATCCAGGTGTGGCCACACGACTCATTTCAGACCAATAGGAGGGAGGTGGAAGAGGTGTGTGCAATTCCAAGGAGCATCCTTAAGGAGATGCACGGTGCCCCTTCCTCACCCTCCTTCCTGCCAGCTGGCCCTGCATCCTCTACTCTCTGTGACCATAGGAACAAAAGCTATGCTCAGCACAGCAGCACGGAGGAGAAGGGTGCTATGGCCTCGCCACACCAGCCCACTACAGGGGGTTTACAGAGAGAAATAAATTCCTACATTATGGATAATGTTATTACCAAGGTCCTCTGTTCCTAGCAGCAGAACTAATGGACAAGATGAGCATGCATTCCCCATTTTCATGGGTTTATACTTTAGCAGGGAAAATACGCCTTACAAAAAAAAAAAAAAAAATATATATATATATATATATATATATATATATATATATATATATATAATCACAAGCATGTGGAGTGTCACACAAAGGGATGGTAGGATGCAAGAGGGTACACTGATCTGATCCCTGGCCCTCCAGAATCCCCTCGAGAACTGAGACTAAAAGAAAAATGAGGAAGACTTTGTAGGGCAAGAAGACTGGAGGAAGGGTTGGTGTAGGAAGCCGTGGTAGGGAAGTTAGCAGGGGACAAAATGGACAGGGTCTTGAGAACAAGCCTAAAGAGAGGGACATTATTCATTTGAACCCTGCTGGACAAATGTGCTGCATTACAAAAGTCAAATAGTAAGTGCTCACTGGCCTGTTCTGATTTAATTAGCAGAAAGACCAAAAAAAGCAAGTGATTAGTGGTCCAGGGGTAGCTTAATATGTATGCAAGCTAACAGTGGGATTTCTCCTCCATTCAACCTTCTGAACCCTGAGTGTCCCAGGGGGTTAGGGACTGCTGCTGGGTTGAATATGTCAAATCCCAGTCCAACAAAGCCTAATACTCAAGCCCACAAACACTCACTGAAACCTGCTGTGTGCCAAGCATGTATGCCAGGGGTTCTGGCAGAGGTGAAAAACATTTGGTCTAAGATCATTGCCTTCAATCATTGCCTTCCAAATCTAGTTGTGAACACAAGGACAAAATTTTCAGTAAAAGGAACAAGAATTAAAGAACAACAATAAAACAAATGCTGGTGGAACAGAACTAAATGTGAAATGAGAGGTATGAGCCAGGACTTAGGATGAGTTTGCAGTGAGAAGAGGCCAGAGAGGGAGAAGGCTTGGTAGAAAGGGCTAGAGAGCTGCCCCTTGAAGAAAGGCATGAGGTTGATGGACAGGGAGGGAAGGATAGGTAAGGGCAAGGCCACAGGTCAATCAAGCAGAGACCAGTGTCACGGGATGAGATGTGGTACACCCTTGTCAATATTTAAGAAGAAACTTTTATTTAATGCTGAGGATCACATGCTGGGTAAGCAATACTCAAGAAGGGACTTCTGCCCAGTGCAGTGGTGCACACCTGTAATCCCCTGGGCTGGGGAGGCTGAGGCAGGAGGATCGCTAGTTCAAAGCCAACCCTCAGCAAATGCGAGGCACTAAAGCAACTCAGTGAGACCTTGTCTCTAAATAAAATACAAAATAGGGCTGAGGATGTGGCTCAGTGGTCGAGTGCCCCTGAGTTCAATCCCTAATATCAAAAAATAGAAGGGACTTCTAATCATCCCAGTTAGCCCTATTCCCACAGGTTCTTCATTCATGCACTCAACCAACCAAGGACCAAAAATATGTTTCTTGTTGTTGTTGTTGTTGTTTAATGTGTCTGGAAGTCAGGCACGGTAGCACAGACATGTGATCTCAGCTACATGCAAGATGGTACACACTGAAGCTACTGAAGCTGAGGCAGGAGGATTGCAAGTTCAAGGACAGCCTCAGCAATTTAACAAAACTGCCTGTCTCAAAGTGAAATCTAGCCAGGCGTGGTAGTGCACACCTGTAATCCCAGCGGCTCAGGAGATTGAGATAATAGGACCGTGAGTTCAAAGGTGAGGCTCTAAGCAACTCAGTGAGATCCTGTTTCTAAATTTAAAAAATACAAAATAGGTTGGGGATGTGGCTTAGTGGTTGAGTGCTCCTGAGTTCAATCTCTAGTCCCCCCCCCCAATAAAAGGTGAAATCTAAAGAGGCTGGGAATGTAACTCAGTGGTAGAGCATCCCTGGGTTCAAATCCCCAGTTTTTTTTTAAAGTGATTTTTTCTAGATTTTTTTCTTATTATGATTCCCTAAACAAGACAGCATAATAACTATATACAGCATTTATCATTTATATTGTATTAGATATTATAAAGAATCTAGAAATTATATGCAGTATACATGAGAAGGAACATAGGTTATATGCAAACTCTGCTGTTACATATAAGGGACATGAGCATCCATGGCTTTTGGTATTCAAAGGGTTCCTGGAATCAATACTTAATGGATAATGAGGTATAACTGTATTATACTGCAAAATTTGAGCTTATATAAACACATGGGGAAAAAAGTCACACAGCAAAACTTTTATCCTAAGATACATGACCTAAATGTTACTTCACAGTAACCAACTAGAACTGCTAAATCTATTTTTATAACATCATCTTTCTCCAGAAAATACACACATTCCATATCTCAGGTGAAGGATCTCTTTGCACCAATTCACAGATATATGTCAACAGATGTTTGCATAGGCTCCTCTCAGAAAAATGCAGAGAGGGACTTGACATTCAACTTTCTCAACAGTTACTTA
Source organism: Callospermophilus lateralis (assembly GCF_048772815.1). NCBI lineage: Eukaryota > Metazoa > Chordata > Mammalia > Rodentia > Sciuridae > Callospermophilus > Callospermophilus lateralis. Next base: position 37,219,722 of record NC_135318.1, read on the forward strand.
GTGGCTTTTTACATGTGTAGTAAATTGAGAAAGGATTTCCACAATTTTATTGCAGAGTTAAACTTTTCAATGTCCCTATGCATTTCCAGTCTCTGCAAGTCTTTGTCATCGTGAAGCATCTGCAGGCAGGTGCTTGTCTTCCGGGCTCCTCTCCAGCCTGCTCCAGCTGACAGGCTCCCTGTTGCCCATGCCTGCAGCCATCTCTAGCTGGCAGAGACGCTCAGTCACCTGCTCTCATCTCTTCCTCATGACAGCCTGGTGTGGGAGGCCTCGGAGGCTCAGCAAGATTAGAACCAGTGACTTATCACCTTAGCCAGTTACTGGCCTTCCTGCTCAGTGCTGCAAGTAACAGTCCTCAGTTCTAAGATGTGTTTCTTTAAAATCCTAATGCTAACAGGAACCTAGAAAGACCACAGAGTCCATTCCCATTTATCCTGGGCATAGTTTTCGGCTGATTGCACTGAAGAAAGGGTTGGAAATACATTTATGGTCCAAAATATTCATAAATAATATGTCTAAAGCACAAGAAGCAGCAGAACTGAATTTATTCTATGAGATGGTAAAAAATGATAGCCCCCAAATTTGGTGTGTGTGATAAGCAGGAACATCCTGCCCAGAAAGGAAACAGGTGTCTGAGCAAGGAGGCTAGAATCCCCTCTTACCAGCTCATGGAGAGGTCAGGTCCAAATGATGGAGGAAGATAAAACCATCCAATAAATGCTACGGTTTAAATGTTTGTCCCCTTTGAAACTCATGTTGAGATTTCTTCCCTATTGGGAGATGTTAAGACGGTGGAAACTTGACCTACTATGGTACTTAGAGATGGGACCTCTGGGAGGTAATTAAGGTTAATAGAGACCATAAAGGTGGGGTCCAAAATCCAATGAGACTGTGGCTTTTTAAGAAGAGGAAGAGACTCCTGAGATAGGAGGCTTTTACCATATGATGCCTTATGCCACCTGAGTACGACACAGTTCGTGCCAGCAAAGATCCCATCATATGTGCCACCCAACCTCAAACTTCCCAGCCTTCACCACCATGAGCAGAATAGACCTCTTTTCTGTATAACTTTCTAAGTCTGAGGTGCTCAGTTACAGCAACTGATAACAGACTAAGACACCACCCTACCTTTATGTTTCTGATTTTTTGCTTAAACTAATTTTGAATGGGTTTATGTCATTTGCCATGAAGGGGGAAAAAAGTCCTATTTTATTTTTTAAAATTTCCAGTCAAGATGCTATTATAAGGGCCAGGGCTTGTGGCTCAGTGATACAGCGCTTGCCTAGCATGTGTGAGGCATCGGGTTCGACCCCTGGCCCCACATAAAAATAAAACAAATAAAATAAAGGTATTGTGTCCATCTACAACTAAAAAATCTTTTTTAAAAAAGATACTATTATAAGAAAGAAGTTCAGGAGATGTTTTACTCATTCTCCTGATGTTAATGCCATTGCAAATGTTGCACAGATTTTTTGTAAGAAGAAAATTTTCCAGGATAGATATCTTTTCCTGAAAACTCTAGCATATCTGTAGCTTATTTGAAATGCTATATTTTTCCAAAATTTCACCTACAAGTGAAATTCATCTTTAAGAAGATTGATACTGGAAACTTGTAATCATCTTGACTTCCAGGTTCCATTCAAGCAGAAACCAATTTTCTGCTTTATTCAGTCAGACCATGTTTATTAGTTATTTTTCTGCTCCCCGTGGAATTTCAGACTGTCTGCTTAGTTTTTGTTGTTTGTGTTTGTGGTGCTGGGGATTGAACCCAGGGCCTTCTGAATGCCAGGCAAGCACTCTACCAACTGAGCTATATCCCCAGCCCTCTGCTTAGTTGTATTTTTTTTTTTTTTAGAGAGAGAGAGAGAGAGAGAGAGAGAGAAATAGAGAGAGAGAATTTTTTAATATTTATTTTTTAGTTCTCGGCGGACACAACATCTCTGTTGTATGTGGTGCTGAGGATCGAACCCGGGCCGAACGCATGCGAGGTGAGCGCGCTACCGCTTGAGCCACATCCCCAGCCCCCTCTGCTTAGTCTTTAATTGAACTAATTTCTTAAATGCAAAAACAGCTGGAATGATCCTGCTGGTCGTAATGCACAGTCTGATACCCACTTTGGTCTGATACCCACTTTGAGCACTCCTTCTATTAAATGTGAACCAAAATAGACAAATCACATAACCGTCATTTGTGTCTGTACAGACTCCTGTTTTTCTAATCTCTTTCTTATTCTTCATAGACCTGTCAGGTTTTAAGAAACACAGAAGTGCCTTGAAATATTTCTGACATCAAACAAAAGAAACCAGTTTTCATTTGACATTGTAAGATTCATCAGGAAAGATGAGTGCATCTTGCCCTTTATTTTATATAAACTATGAGAAATTGTAATTGTAAAGAATCTTCTTCGCAAACATCAGATGAATGACTGGGTCCTAATTACGTAGTAGTAAGTGAGACTATTTTTATTTAAGAAACAGAACATTTTCCCGTTGACAATTTTAACAGAACTTTTTCCCAAACACTGTTTATTTTTTGCTTTCAAAAATTATATTTAGAAAAATAATGAAGGCAGAGGAAGAGAAAGGAAATAAACAACCACTCTTAGTCACAGCACCTCAGCATAGCCAGTAAAAGATTTCTGGTTCATTTCCTATTTTGTATATATGATCTTTCTTACCTTATTTTAATCATAACATATTCATCAATTCGGGGGGCGGGGGAGGTTACTGGGGATTGAAATCAGGGGCACTCCAATGAGCCATATCCCCAGCCCTATTTTGTATTTTATTTAGAAACAAGGTCTCACTGAGTTGCTTAGTGCCTCAATTTTGCTGAGGCTGGCTTTGAACTCTTGATCTTCCTGCCTCAGCCCCTCTGCCCCCTCATTTTTTTTTAAAGTTAATATGTGCGTTATAGGAAAAATAATAATACAAACAAAGAACAAAATCATTCAGTCACAAGCAGCTTAGTTGGACATGTCCCTCCAGGTTACAGATGCATTGGGTTTTTTGTTTTGTTTTGTTTTGTTTTTAAGATTTCTCTTTTTAAAACCTTTATTTTCATGTTTACGTGGTGCTGAGAATGGGACTCAGTGCCTCATAAATGCCAGGCAAACACTCTGCCACTGAGCCACAGCCCCAACCCTGCAGACATATCATTTTTTTTTCCCTGCATTTTCCACTACATATTAGATTATAAAAGTTTGGGATGCTATTTTATAATTTTTATAATAATTGTTTAAATGACTGCAAAATATTTCTTTGGATGGATATGTAATATTCTTTAAAGATTCTTTAAAGATTATTTTCCTCAACCAGATAGTAAAGTGTTACAATTATTATCTTGCAATTACAAACAATTTCTTGATGACACTTTTGTATAGATGAATATTTCTGTGCTTAAGATGATTACTTTGGAGGGGGATTCTCAAAGTAGAATTAGTGAATTAAAAGGTATAAATAAAATTTATAGCTTAATATATATTGCTAAACTGCTTTTCAAGGGGTTGGATTGATGTCTACTCCCACCAACAATAAATAAGAAAAGCACTGAGTCTCTAGTTCACATGCCAAGCAGATACTGGGGCAGGGAGAAGATTCAGAAAAATAAAATCTTCCTGACTTCATGTCACCTTAACAGGAGGATTAAATAAAGCCATCAATAGCCCCCATGTGTTCACAAAAGCTGGGCAGAATAACTGATATTCTTTTTTTAATATATTTTTTTAGTTGTAGATGGATACAATACCTTTATTTTGTTTACTTATCTTTATGTGGTGCTGAAGATGAAACTCAGTGCCTCACAGGTGTGAGGCAAGTGCTCTACCACTGAGCCACAACCCAAGCCCCATAACTGATATTCTTATTTTTTTTTAAGTTGTTGATGGACCTTTGTTTTATTCATTTATTTATATGTGGTGCTGAGAATTGAACCCAGTGCCTCACGCATGCTAGGCAAGCGCTCTACCACTGAGCCACAACCCCAGCCATAACTGATATTCCTTATGCCCATATTTTGAAACCCAATTCAGGAGGAAATAAACCATGAAATATTTCTGAACATCAAGAGACTTATTTAAGTCATTTATAACAACAAGAAAACCAGTACTGGGAGGGATGAGGGGAGAAGAAACTACAAATGATAAATTTTGCCTTGTTCAAGTCCATTGGATGAAAATGACTAGGATTTGTTGCAGTCTATTTATTTTTTATTCCTCCTTAAAAGCATCTTGGTACAAATGACTTGCATCTTTTGGGCTTAGGATATGTAGGGCCTGGTCTTATTAAGTGCTAAAAGCATTCGGTGGCTGGTAGAAGTTTTCAATACAATATTTTTCTGTGGGTGAAAAAAGGCATCTTATGGTAGAACATGTCCTCTGGCATCTACCTAAAAATGACACATACTCTGTCACTGTCTTTACTGGACAAAAAACTATCCACTATCAATCATTAAGTCAACAATGACCAAAAGAGCCAATAAGTATAGAACTTTATGTTGATCATTTGAAAGTTAAAAATCATTTTCCAGTCAGGCAAACTCCTTACTTCTCCTGTGGGCCACTAATACTTTGGGGATAAAAATGTAACTCACTGATTGAATCTCTGACACTGGGAACCAGAAGTCTGCAAAGTTTTGTTTGTTTTAAAACAAGTAAGAGTGGTTCCTCCACACTTGAGAGGACTTTGGGCACATGAGATCGAGAGGATTTTTCGAGTTCAAAGTTGTTGGGGTTTTTTTTTGTTGTTGTTGTTGTGTGTGTGTGTGTGTGTGTGTGTGTGTGTGTGTGTTTTGGTTTTCTTGCATTGAGCTGGGCGGAACCCAGAGCGCTCCCATGCTTGGCAAGTGCTCTAGCACTGAGCTAGTCCTCAGCCCCTTTGTGTATTTTTTATAACTAAACACACACACACACACACACACACACACATTTAAAAAAAAAAAAACACAGTAATCTACTCTGCCCTCATACAGTCACTAATGATTTTTTAATAGAGATTGTAGTGCATTACTGATTAACAAATGTCAATGAGCTTCTTCTCATAGGTCACACTAAGAAAGGAGGAGAAATGGTTACCTGTATGTATCTTTTATAACTAGGCTTGTTCTCAAAAGGGGTAAGAGGGACCTGGCAACTGTCTGTAGGTCTGGACTCCATTGCACCAGATCTGCAGGTCAGGTTTCCAATGATTGCAGGTTTCATGTATACCAACAAAGAGGCAACCTGTCCTGAGTCAACAGGCTCAGATGACACTGTGACCGCACCATGCAACCAAATACAAAACACACTTTAGAAGAATTAGAGTTAAGGGTATTTTAAAACTCAAGATTAAAAGCTAGAGGAAATTAAAGAGAATATCATGGCTCTAGAGGAAATATTCTAAGCAGTGGAGGAAATAAAAAAGGAAAAGATACATGAATTTCATTCATTCATTCATTCAACACATTTTTGGGGGCATTGTGTGAAGTGCTGGTTGTTGATGAATATGTCATATGCCTTAACTTCTTTCATGGGACTTATTTCAGAAGGTGAAGATAAATTACCTAATATGATGACATAGATATTTTACTTTTTAACTTTATTAATAAAACCAAAAGTATAAAAGTCAAAGACTCTGTAAAACTTAAGCAAACACAAGTGTTAAGATTCTTTTTTTTTTTTTTAATGATTGAACTCAGGGATACTCCACCACTGAAGCCACATCCCCAACCTTATTTTGTATTTTATTTAGAGACAGGGTCTAGCTGAGTTGCTTAGTGCCTAGCTTTTGCTGAGGCTGACTTTGAACTCTTGATTCTCCTGCCTCAGCCCGAGCCGCTGGGATTATAGGTATATGTCACTGCACTAGGCAATATTCTTTGACTATAGAGTTTATACAAATCAACAGCAACAGCAAAAGATTACCTAAACTCGACCCAATAAACAACTGAGCAAAGACTGTGACCAGAGTATTAGAGAAGACTCACAGGGAAGTGGTTAAGAAATAATTAGAATGTGGAGCTTCAGATCAGTCAGGCATATTAAATTAAAATAATAAAATACCTTTATTTTTTTACTATCAAATTAATATTTTTGAAATACTTTTAAAAATAACAATAAACAAGATTTACACAGGCTTAGAGAAATCACATTCTCTTCTTTGCTGATGCAATATGTGTCAAGAACTTATATATAAACTCTATCTAGTAAATCCTGTTTGTGACAATCCATAAAAAATGATTTATAAATTTAGAAAAGACTGGGCATTGAGTCTCTGTACAATTAGGCTTTTCATCTAAGTATTTAGTATCAATGTTCTTGCATAACAAAGTTGTACATATAAGCAAAAGTTGTCATAACATGAAAGGTTCTTCAATGAACAACCACATATAAAAACCACACCCTATTCAAGTATCTACCCTGCTTAACACCATCACTGACAGATTGGACTCTTTCAGTCACTTTTCTTCCTCCATTTTTTTTCCATTCAATATTAGGGATTGAACCCAGGGGTACTCTACCACTAAGTTACATCCTCAGCCCTTTCTATTTTTGTTATTTTTAGACAGGGTCTTACCAAATTGCCTAGGCTGGCCTTGAATTTGTGATCCTCTTGCCTCAGCGTCCTGAGTAGCTGGGATTACAGGCATGCACCATCATATCAGGCTCTCCCTCATTTTAAAATGATCATTCAACAAACCAGGTGTGGTGGATTACGTCTACAATCCCAGTGGCTTGGGAGGCTGAGGCAGGAGGATCACAAGTTCAAAGTGAGCCTCAGCAATGTAGTGAGTCCCTAAGCAACTCAATGAGACCCTGTCTCTAATAAAATACAAAAAAAAAGGGTCGGGGATATGGCTCAGTGATGAAGTGCTCCTGGGTTCAACCCACAATTCCAAAAGAAAGAAAGAAAAAAACTAGAAATCTAGTCCCTCCCCTCCCCAATTTCATTCCCCAAGACAACACTTTTTTCCCTAAGAGCGTGTAGCATGCTGTACAGAACAGTGAACACAGCATTTCCCTGAAATAACACTTGACAGCTTCATTCATGCAACCAGCACTCTTCGAAACACTTTTTTGCATGTGTCTCTTTAGAGAATCCCAAACGACTCTTTTCAGGTGTTCTTCTGGCAGTTATCTTATTACTATGTTCCTATCGCTATTTCCTAATTTATATTTTAGAGATCATCTATTGACTGCTTCCTGGAATAAATGAGAATATGGCTCTCTTGCTCTACCTACCACTCCTCTCGCCTCATTTACTCAAAATAGAACTTTCAGTCACTAATCAATTGTTTACTAAATAAATATCTCTTCTTGCCGAGCCATGATGTATACATAATGTTTTTTGTGGATAGCCTTCTGTCTTACCTGGAGTTAGTGCCTATTACTTGCACATTTTGCTCTACTTATTTTCTCAGTTTCTTCCCATGATACCAGCGGTTCTTGAGCCCCTTTTCCTTAGAATCATTCCTTCTGGAATTCTCTACTTTCTTTCTCAATATGGATTTGGTTTTGTCTCAATCTGCTATCCAATGCTCCAACTGGGACAGCTCTCCATTATTCGCTCAGATGGATCCACTCTCTCCTGGATCCCATACCTTCCTATTTCTGGATATGTTCCCTTGTTTTTGCTGCATTTTTAAAAAATAACTTGGAGCATCTTAAAAAAAAAAAAAACTTAGCAGGTAATTTTTATGTATTCTATTTTGAAAATGTTTCTGTTTTGTTTTTACAATTAATGATGGTTTGGCTGAACATAGAATCCTAAATTGAAAATCATTTTTCCTTTCTCATTTCTCTGTGGATTCTAACTGTATTAAAACAACACCAACAACTTCCCCTTCTATAATTTCCCCTTCTTCTCACTGAATTCTATTTTCAACTAGGTGTCCATTCTGTCTATCTCCAATTCTAGTTCATGTTAAAAGTTTTTATAGCTGTATATGTTGAGATCAGCCAACAGAATGGAAATCCAGTTTGTTTGTTTGTTTGTTTCCCCTGGGGTATTCTAAGTGTCAGGATGTGGTACTCTTTTCTCTGAATCACTGAGATCTTCCAGAGGATAAACTCCACTCCTGTGTGTTGTGTGTGTGTGTGTGTGTGTGTGTGTGTGCGTGTGTGTGTGTGTGCGCGCGCGCACGCGCGCGCACGTGTTTCACTTGAGATTGAGCCCAGAGTATCTCACATGCTAGGTAAACACTCTACCACTGAGCTATATCCCCAGCTCCCAACATATACATTTTGGGGGGATGAGTCTTACTATGTCGCCCACGTTGGCCTTAAACACCTGGGCTCAAGCAATCCTTCTGATTCAGCCTTCCAAGTAACTGGGACTAGAAGCATGTGCCACTGTGCCAACTCTACCAATCTTTTGCCCAAGGGGCAAATACTAGATGGCCAGCATTCCACATGAGGAGAATGGGGTGGGGGCCTCCAGACCCTATCATTCTGTATACAGCTTTAATTAAATCCCTGGTTTTGAGCTGTATGCCTCACTTTACCCTCCCTCCAAGCCCCCAGCCTTGCTGTGGTTGTAAGGGACAAATGGGTAGCCTCAAGCAGTTACTTTGGCGCCACATCAACTTCTTACCACCTACAGACATTAAGCAAGTGGTTTTTGATGCCCACTCTCTAGGCAGGACTGCGTAGAGCCCAGGTTTCAAGGTCACTATGGACTGGGCATAAATCCTAACTCTGCCTCTTAATAACCATGTGATCTCAGGCAATTAAACGAGACGGTCTGTGTCACTCACTAAGCATTATATTATGCCTGGCACCAGAGGACACTCAATAAATGGTAGTCAAAATCACTATCAAAGTTGACCCCAAGAGAATAACAGATTTATGTAGTTCCTTCCTGTTCTAAGAGTCTTTAACAGTTCCATGACTGTGATGTTAATTTCTAGAATAATTAAACTGAATGATAAAATCAACCAAATAAGTTTTTCAGATAAAAGCTGCTTGGCATAGTATAAAACGAGCATTAATGAATGTTATGGCCAGAAGATTGAAGACCTTCTTCTAGTAAGCTTTACCACGTTAACACAGCAGTCCACCATCTTCCACTGCTGGGATCAAGAGGGCTTGCTCTCTGCAGTTTACAAGTTTATGGATCTAAACCAAAACCACAAGTCTGCTCTGGTTTCCCTGTGCCTGAATAGGACAGTCACAAAGAACAGCCCGGGGCTAGTTCTTTGTGTTGAAACATTTTCCGTGAAAGTATTTTTTTTCTCTTTCTTGAAGGTCAGGATATTCCAAATTAGTGAATCACTTTTATATATAAAATGGAATGGATGGGGTGATAACAGAGAAAATGATAGAGTAAGAAACCCGCCAAATCTTCTCCATAAAAGCACAAGAGCACTAGCAAAACGCATCAGAATCTACCACCTTGTGCTATTTTACACACCAGATTGCTCGTCCTACAGAACACCAACCTGAACTACAAGAAAATTATTATTGTTTTTTTGTTTTGTTTTGCTTTTGAGACAGGGGTCTCATGATGCTGCCCAGGCTGGTTTGGAATTCCTGGACTCAAGCAATTCTCCTGCCTCAGCTTTTTTGGGTAGCTGGGACTACAGGCCTGTGCCACCATGCCCAGCTCAAAGTAGATAAATAAATAAAATTATTTTAATTGTGTTGCTCAGTACTTGGGTCTCCAAGTCCAGATCTCTGGTTTCTCCAGAAGCCAAACCTCTGTCTCCCATAGGGAGGTGGAAAGGGAAGTTGCCTAGCAGCTGGGCCAAGGTAGGGTTAGGACCTGCAGTGAAACTGATCAGCCAGACCTCCTGCCACCAGCCCCCTTCCACCTACAGGTGCCTAGTGCCTCAGATTCCTCAGTTTTTTCATCAGCAGGCTGGTGTTCCACAGAATCCAGGAAAAGCTCAGAAGACTTCACCAGAGAGCTGGACTCGGAGACACCGGCACTGTGAGTACAGGGTCCTTGCAACACAGCAAACTTCTGCACATGATTGGTGAGCTCCCAGGCTCCTTCCCCCACTCAGCACCCAGATCACTGTTGACTGGCTTACACCCCAGGGGAGACCCACGAGTCCTTCTGAAGCAACTGAAGTGTCCTAGAGACCTACAGGTACAGACGTCCATGGACCATCAAAGGAAAAGCCAGATGGTCATCCCATCCATTCCCCTGAAACTCACCTGCCGATAATCCCCACCTGTATTTATTTCTTATGGCTGTTGTAACTAATGACTATCCATTTGATGGCTTAAAACCACAGTCTCAAAACCTGTCATAGTTCTGGAGGATGATGTCTGAAGTCAGTTTCACTAGGCTAAAGTTGAGACATCAGCAGGGCCAGGCTCACTCAGGAGACTCTGGAAGACTCTATCTCATGCCTCTTCCAGCTTCTGTGGCTGCCAACATTTCTTGGCTTGTAGCTACACCATGGCAATCTCTGATTCTATATTTGTACTGCCTGCTGTGCACGCGAGTGTGTGACATCTCCCCGTCTCTCTTAAAAAGACGCTTGTGATTGCATTCAGACCCCACCCAGGTAATCCAGGATAATCTCCCCTCTCAGAATCTTTAACTGAATGACATCTGCAAAATCTTTGCCATCTGAGGTAACACTCATAGGATCTAGGAATTAGGCCATGGGTACATATTTGGGGGCCATTACCTAGCCTACCATACCACCTGTATAGTTTCCACTAAGCTTTTTAGTTTTTCACATGGAAATATTGAAATCAAAAGGTTTTTTCCCCACCTTTATTGGATATCTGAATTTCTTAATATGAATTCTCTACTCCTGGACGTTGATGTTTTTCCTATAGATTGTTAAGGGAGTTTTATAGATAAAGCCATTCACCCTTTATCTACCTTTTTTTTTTTTCCTGTTTTGTTTTTTTGTGATGCTTGGGCCTACGCTGTACCACTGAGTCACTCCACCTGCTATCTGCCAAGTGAAAATACATTTCCTAATTTGCATCCGCCTATTTACTTTGCTTACAGTTTGTTTCCTGATATAGAAGAAATTTTAAATGTTCTGAAGTTAAATGTGATATTTCCTTTCCTTTGAAATTTCTTTCATTGCTACTATCTCAGAAAGTCTGACTTACCCTTAGATATATATTCACATATTTTCTCCTGGTTTATGATTTTCAAAAGTATCTGATTCTTTAATCAGTATGAAGCTTATCTTAATATATGGTATGAAGAGTATAACTTATTTTTTTCTACTTAATCAGTTTTTCAAAATATTTTTTTAGTTGTAGATGGACACATATCTTTATTTTATTTATTTATTTTTTTTAATGTGGTGCTGATGATCAAACCTAGTGCCTCAAATGTGCTAGGCAAGAGCTTTACCACTGAGCTTAATCAGTTTTTTAGCATAAAACATTTTTCCCTTTTTCTACTGACTTGTCATATCAACCAAGCATAAAAATCTTGAATATTCTAGGGTTTGTTTCTGAGCTCTGTTCAGTTACCTCAATTTCTTTGTCAAATGTTTACTTTCTGGTCTTTTTGGATTCCAAGTTTGTAATTTAACTATAGTCCATCAAACTACCCTAAAATAATGTTTTATTTTTCACTTTCAGATTGCTTATATCCTGTTCATTTTTTGATATCCTATTGATTAATTCCTTATCTAAAAAATCTCATTTTTATCATAACTCATGTACATGCATTTGGAAATGTATTTTGGGGGAAGGACCAGGGACACTTAATCACTGAGCCACATCCCTATCCCCTTTTTTATATATTATTAGAGACAGGGTCTTGCTGAGTTGTTTAGAGCCTCACTAAGTTGCTGAGACTGGCTTTGAACTTGCCATCCTCCTGCCTCAGCTTCCCAAGCTGCTGGGATTACAGGCGGGTGCCACCTCACCCAGCTTGGAAATATTTTAAAACAGAAAGGTTATTTCATATTTTCAAAGAAAAGAGACTAGATATTCTTCCTCTCTATTGTTAATACAATGATGAACTGAACAACTCTGATGATTTTTTAATTACTCAAGTCAACAAAACACAGAGGCAGTCACTTTCTGGGAGTAGGAATACGGGGCAAGAGCTGATAGAAATCCCTGCCTTTGTGAAGCTTGCTATCCTTGTCCAGAAGACACATACAAACAGGATAGGTTAATTTTAAAAGGCAGTGTGTCAGACAGTGAAGAATGCTTTGGGGAAACAAGAAACCTAGGAAGGGGTGGTGGGAATCCTGAATAGGTGACTGGGGAAGACCTCCCAGGGAAGATGATTTGAGTCAAGACCTAAAGAAAGCAGAGGAGCTGATATCTGGGGGGCCTTCTTGACCAAGGCTGCCCTCATCCTCTGAGCTTCTGACAGAAATTTTAATATAAAAACAACATTAGCAGCCACCATGGGCTGAGCTCCTATTCTACGCCAGAGATGAGGCTGGGCTGCTTCTTTATAAAGACACTGCTGATCCTCATAATGATCCTGCAGACCCTGGGGGAGTTGAAGCTAGTTGCCTTATCACATGTCCCCAAAACCTCCTTTTGTGTAGATCCCTGGAGGGTCTGCTCTATGCTTCTGACCTAGGTCCCTGCTTTTATTTTCCCCCCAAGGAACCCCTACATCAAAGAAGCAGCCAAAACCAAGTCTGAAGGAGGAACCACTGGAGAACATGTCCTACCAAAATGGTGGCCTAGCTGGGGATGTGGCTCAAGCGGTAGCGCGCTTGCCTGGCATGCGTGCGGCCCGGGTTTGATCCTCAGCACCACATACAAAGAAAGATGTTGTGTCTGCCAAAAACTAAAAATAAATAAATAAATATTTTAAAAAAAAAAAATGGTGGCCTATACCAAGAACTTTCCAAGAGAATAGGAAGGGCAGGTCCCAAGGGCGCTGTGCATCAAACTAGAACGCATTCGGTTCCATGGGGCATAGTGGAGCAGGCCTGTAACCCAGCAGCTGGGGAGACTGAGAAGGAAGCATCACAAGTTCAAGGGCAGCCTTAGCAATTCAGTGAGACCGCATGTTAAAAATACAAAATATAAAGGACTGGGGATGTATTTCAGTTGGTAATTACCCCTTGGTACAATCCCCAGTACATTTTAAAAGCAACCAGCTCAGATTGCAGGATGATGACAGAATATTCCCAAACTAAGCAAACCAAAGTAAAGTGTGTGTGTGTGTGTGTGTGTGTGTGTGTACACAGTTCTTGGAATTGAATCCAGGGCCTCTTGCATGTTAGGCAAGTACTATACCACTGAGCTACATCTCTAGACCAAGTAAATAAAGCCATGAATTCCAAGAAAATAAAAAGTTCAAGAAATTCAATTTAATATACTATGTGGGTCCACAGGAAGTAAAATTAAAATGTATCAGATATAAAAATTGTGATATCTGTGGGAAAGATTTGAGAGCAGTTGGCTTATATTCCAGGCAGAAAATTAAGAAATAAAGTCTCAAATTCAAGAGAATAAAGTAGTAGTTGTATAACATTGTCATTTGAAAGTATGGATGAAAATACCAGGAGTAATGGCTAAGAGTTGAAGGTGGCTGCCCTCAAAAGATGGAATGGGTGGTGGGAGGCAGAGCGGAGGACTGCCGTGTGTGATATCTATGGTACCAACTGACGTTTAACCATGAACTGGTATTGTGTTGGTGATAGTAAAACTATTTTAAGGGTCTGAGGATATATAGCTCAGTGGTAGAACACTTACCTAGCATGTGCAAGGCCCTGGGTTCAATCCCACCACCACAAAAATAGATAAACAAAATTAAGAAATCATGTTTGATCCTTTTTTGTTTGTTTGTTTTTTCAGTCTGATGGCTACTGAGGCACTGATGCTACACAAGGAGCACATTGTTTAAATTGAGAAATAAAAATTATAATCTGTGTATTATGTATATATTCTGGAGTGGCTAAATAAAGTTAATTAACATATGCATTATCTCACATACCATAAAGCCTACTTTATGGAGGATTTTCAACAGTAAATATATTTTAGTAACAGTAGTCACCATGTTGTACAGTATGTATCTTGAACTTCAGAAAGTTAAGGGACTGGACATTTTCTTCTGTAATTTGTCATGAGTGGGTTATTTACATTGAAATTCCCAGTGTATCTTCAAATGTACTTAAAGTATAGCTTAAATTAATTGTATTAATCATTCATGTCTTATGACAATGAGCAAAATGTTAATATATTAAAAGGAATCACTGTATATTTAAACATCAAATTCATCATGTATTAATTGTCTGCATTATACTTACAGGAGTAAAGTAGATTGTTGGGAATCTTTGAACTGTAGAACGAAATACAAAGCTCCTGTATTTAAAAAAAGAAGAAAAAAATGGTTTTCTAAATCTATTTTCTTTTTTTGGTACTGGGTATTAGACCCAGGGTGCTCAACCACTAAGCCACATGCTCAATCTTTTTGTTGTTGTTTTTGTTTTGAGACAGGGTCTCACTAAGTTGCTGTGGTTGGCCTCAAACTTGTGATTCTCCTGCTTCAGCCTCCCAAGTTGCTGGAAATTACAGGTGTGCTCCAACTCACTAGCTTCTAAATTTCTTTCTTTCTTTCTTTTTTTTAAAGAGAGAGAGAGAGAAATTTTTTTTTAATATTTATTTTTTAGTTTTTGGAGGACACAACATCTTTGTTTGTATGTGGTGCTGAGAATCGAACCCGGGCCGCACGCATGCCAGGCAAGCACGCTACCGCTTGAGCCACATCCCCAACCCTAAATTTATTTCTAAAGTGAAGGTCTTTGTTAACTTATTCCCTATGTATCATTTAATATTTAAAAATGCTAATCTGAATATGAGGTGCATAAATAAAGTTTAAATCATAAGTATTGGTATGTAAATATGTATGTAAATAGGCATGAATGAAATGATTAAAAGCAACTTCATTGATTACCTGGAAGCGTACTTGGGAACTGGTGTAGGAAGAATCTCGTATTGCCCTGGGTAAAGATGGAGTGACTACATGGAAGGAACAAGGACACAATAATAGATTAATAGAGGTTGTAAACTCACTTGATTATCTCTTATTCAATAATCCTTTATTTTATGACCACTCAACATTTCATCATTTATTCTCTGCTTTAATAGTAGGAAAGGTATACCTCTCCAAAGGTTGAGCTCCCAAACATTCATTATGTATTCATTTTCCATGGTGAATTTTATAGACAATCTGCCTGAGATGTTGCATGGGAAAATGCTGCCTCATTAATCACATTTTGAATTGCTAGAGTCAAAAAATCACTTGGACCATTTATTATAGGGCTGGGGTGGGAAATACAGTGGTGAGAGAGACATGGCCCCTGGCAGCAGGGGTGAGAGGCACCTTCAGGAATGATTCTAACACTGTAGTCAATGCTGAAATAGATTGACAACCAGGGCAGGAATGGGGGCGGAGAGTAAACCCAACGGGGTGATCTAAAGACAGCAAAGAAGAGGAGATTTGAGGGGGTTCCCTGGCTCAAGCCGAGCCAGGAGGGATTTCAAGAAGAGCCTTCCATGTGAAACTGTCTTTCTGCTCTATGTCAAAATAGCTGCAGACTATCTAGGTGGCTCCATTGTCCCTTTATCTGTGGATGCCCAGACGATGAGGAGCAAGGGAGTTCATGAGGGAGAAGTGGATATTTGAAGGGGGGAAGGCAGAGAGGAAGGAGAATGAGGAACAGGGAGAAACAAGGGCAGAAACTCCAGACTCTGCCAGCAGGAGCTGGATCAGAAACTCCTCGGGAGGCTGAGGAGAACCATCTCCCTCCACCTCCTGGAATTTTTTATATAGAATTTTGAGAAATGATGCTGCCTTTGTTGAAAATGAAGCATCCTCATCCTGGCCTAGATGTCACCTGGAAGTTCAGCTATTATATTTCACCCTGCAGCTGTCTTTCCCATGATAGCACACAATTTTGATTGCAGAGACAGCTTTTTGTGATACAGTGATAACAGTATATATAAATTTATGATGAAATACACATGCTGTCCCGACGCACCTGTGCTTTACTAATTGCCCACTTGACATAATAAATACAGAGGAAACAAAGGGATTGCATCATACTACAGAAGCAGAGAAACAAATTTTAAGCAAAAGGCTTTCTTGGGGGCCAACAATGTCCTATTTCTTGATTTTGGATATGGTTCATGCATGTTTTCTATTTACCTTAAACTGTGTTTACATCTCTCTCTCTCTCTCTCTCTCTCTCTACACACACACACACACACACACACACACGGAGAAAGAAGAAAGAGAATTGAAAGGGAAGGACCCTTAAAAAGCAAGGTGCTCCATTCATCTATTGAAGGGCATCTAGGTTGGCTCCACAGTTTAGCTATTGTGAATTGAGCTGCTATAAACATTGATGTGGCGGCATCACTGTAGTATGCTGTTTTTAAGTTCCTTGGGTATAAAATGAGGAATGGGATAGCTGGTTGAAATGGTGGTTCCATTCCAAGTTTTCTAAAGAATCTCCATACTGCTTTCCAGATTGGCTGCACCAATTTGCAGCAATTTAAGAGTGTGCCTTTTTCCCCACATCCTCGTCAATACTTATTGTTGCTTGTATTTGAAGAATATCATGCTAAGTAAGTCAATCCCCCAAAACCAAAGGCTGAATGTTTTCTCTGATAAGTGGATGCTGATCCATAATGGAGGTTGGGTGGGGGGAGCATGGGAGGAATGGAGGAACTTTGGATAGGGCAAAGGGGAGGGGGAATGGGGTAGGAAAGATGGTGGAATGAGACGGACAGACAGACATCATTACCCTAGGTACAAGTATGAAGACATGATGGTGTGACTCTACTTTGTATACAACCAGAGAAATGAAAAATCGTGCTCCATTTGTGTACCATGAATTATAATGCATTTGGCTGCCATGTATAACAAATTAGAACAAATAAATAAATAAATTAAAAAGAACAAAAAAAGCAAGGTGCTTGCAGGGCATGGTGCTGCACACCTGTAATCCCAGCAACTTGGAAGGCTGAGGCAGGAGGATCGCAAGTTCAAAGCCAGTCTCAACAATGGCAAGGTGCTAAGCAACTCAATGAGATCCATGTCTCTAAATAAAATATAAAATAGGGCTGCGGGTATGGCTCAGTGGTTGAATACTCTTGAGTTGAATCCCCAGTACCAAAAAAAAAAAAAAAAGCAAGGTGCTTAAGGAAAGACTCAGTCTGGAAAAGAATATTGGTCACCTGTAGGGTCCTTATTTGTCCTGCTCTATTTGGCCTTGTCTACCCTTTGCAGTTGAACAGAACTAAAAGGATTGATTTAAGAGACTGACTCTCTGCATTTCTCAATTCGTTACACACTTTGAGTGGTTCCATTGTTCATGAGTCTAATGGAACACACACGTGCACACACACACACGATTTTCTAATTCACACGTATGCTTCTCAGTTCTTCATTTTATAATGTATAATGTGAAGCTCATTGAATCTAGACAATGTGCCCCCCAAAATATCTGATTCTAGCTAATTTATGTTTCAATTCATACTGATTAGACACTTGAAGATCTTTTAATTGTTGAAGATCATAAAATGTGGCAGGATAATATCAGTGTGACTATATATTCAGATATGTTGTACCAACAGCATCAATGTCACAAAAATGGAATAAGATGAAAAAGGCTGACAGTACTTACTCCACTTGCCCTCCCCCCCCAACATTCTGGGGATTGAATGCAGGGACCCCAGGGCTTGGTGCATGCTAGGCAAACACTCTACTGCTGAGCTACATCTCCAGAATATTTTGAGACAGGGTCTTGCTTGTTCCACTGGATGAACTTGAATTAGTGATCCTCCTGCCTCAGCCTCCTAAACAGCTGGTATTATAGAAAATTACCACCACTCCTGGCTCCTGAGGGATTTTTTTTAATGGTATTCTGTTTTAAACTTCAAATTCCACTTGTTCATTGCTGGTATATAGGTGAATAATTGACTTTTGTAGTTGTTTTTTTTTTTGGGGGGGGTGTATTATTTTGGATTATTTACATTGTCAATCATGTCATTTATGAATAGGGACAATATTTTTATTTTATTTTATATTTTTATTCCTTCATTTTCTTGACATATTGCATTAGAGGGATATCCTTGCCTTGTCCCTCATCTCAGTAGGAAACCCTCTAGTTTCCTACTCTTATTGTTACCTATGATATTAGCTGTAGGGTTTTTTAAAAATAGATATTCTTTATGAGGTTGAGGAAGTTCCCTTATATTCCTAGTTTACTAAGAATTTTTTTATCATGAATGGGTGTTGTTGATTTTGACAAATGCTTTTTCCACATCTACTGATACGTTTGCGTGACTTTTCTTCTTTAGTAATTGATCAGATAGATTAGATTTCTTTATTTTTGAATATTGAACCAGCTTTTCATACTTGGAATAAATTCCACCTGGTTGTGATATGTAGTTACTTTTGTATTTTGTTGAGGATTTTTGTAACTATGTTCATGAAAGACATGGGAGTGGTTTGTAATTTTCTTTTCTCGTGATGTTTTTATCTGTTTTTGGTATAAGGGTGATGCAAGTCTCATAGACTGAGTTAGACAAGTTGTGCTCTATTTCTATCTTCTGGAAGGAATTATAAAGAACTAATATGATATCTTCCTTAAATGATTGGTAGAATTCATCTATAAACCCATGTGGGCCTGACATTTTCTGTTTGGGAAGGCTGCTATTATTTCAACTTATTTAATAGCTATAGACCTATTCAGAATGTCTATTTCTTCTTGTATGAGTTTTGGCAGACTGTGTCTTTCAAGGAATTCATTGGTCCATTTAGGTTATTAAATTTGTGGTCACAGTATTGTTCATAACATTCCATTATCATCCTTTTAGTGTGTATGAGATTTAGTGATATCCCCTCTGTTCTAATATTAGTCATTTGTATCCTCTTTTTTTCCTTAGCTAATCTAGGTCAATTTTATCAATCTATTCAAGAAAACATTTATTTAATTGATTTTCTCTACTGCCATTTTTTTAAAACATTAATCATCAGCCTCTTTTTTTAATAAAGAGAGAGAGAGAGAGAAAGAGAGAGAATTTTTAATATTTATTTTTTAGTTTTCGGCAGACACAACATCTTTGTATGTGGTGCTGAGGATCGAACCCGGGCTGCACGCATGCCAGGCGAGTGTGCTACTGCTTGAGCCACATCCCCAGCCCCTCTACTGCCCTTTTTAATTTCATTAACTTATGCTCTAATTTTTATTTCTTCTGCTTACTTTGGATTTACTTAATTCTTCTTTTTCTATTTTCCTAAGGAGGAAACTTAGGTGCTTGATTGTCAGTCTTCTTTTCTAATATAAGCATTCAACATTACCAGTTTCCCTCTATGCTCTGACTTCACAATATCCCACATATTTTGTTGAAATGTGTTCTCATTTTTATTTAGTTCAAAGTATCGTGTAATTGATCCATGTGTTATTTAGAAGCATGTTGCTTGGTATCTGCATATTTGGGGATTTTCAATTATCTTTCTATTATTGATTTTTAATTTAATGACACTGTGGCATGAGAGCCCACTTTTTATGATTTTTCTTAAATTTCTTAAGGAGTGTTTAATGGTCCAGAATATGGTCTATCTTTTTTTAGATTCTTATTATGTTTGTTGTAGAAGGACACAGTACCTTTATTTTGTTTATTTAGGTTTTTTTCTTAAGGAGTGTTTAATGGTCCAGAATATGGTCTATCTTTTTTTAGATTCTTATTATGTTTGTTGTAGAAGGACACAGTACCTTTATTTTGTTTATTTAGGTTTTTTTATGTGGTGTTGGGGATTGAACCCAGTGCCTCATGCATGCTAGGCAAGCGCTCTACCACTGAGCCACAACCCAGCCCCAATATGGTCTATTTTATAGTGAATATTCCATGTGAGCCTGAGAAGATTTTTTTTCTGCTGTTCCTAGATGAAGTAGTCTATAGACATCAATTATAGCAGTTGATTGATGGTGTTATTGAGTAACTATATCCTTGTTGATTTTCTGTGCTTTTGATATAGGGTTGTGTAAGTCTCCAACTATAATAAGGATTCATCTGTTTATCTTTGTAATCCCATCTGCTTTGCCTCACATGTTTTAATGGTCTGTTGCTAGGCACACACATATTGCCTAACATATTTTTATATCTTCTTGGGAGTATTGAACCCTTTATTTATATAATGCCCTCTATCTCTGATATGTTTCCTTGCTCTCTTAAATCAATATAGCTTGTCCTGCTTTCTTTCTCTTTTTCTTTTCCTCCTTTCTTTTTTTGGGGGAGTTTGGTGGTGGGGGTGGGGACAGGTACTGAGGATCAAACCAAAGACCTTATGCAGGTCTTAAGGTCAGCTTGGGCAACTTAGACTCTGTTTCAAAAGAAAAAATTAAAAGGGCTCAGGGGTATAGCTCCAGAGTTAGGGTGCCTCTGGGTCCAATCCCAGCACTTCAAAATAAAATTAAAAAAAAAAAAAAAATGAAAGTTTAATTTTTTACCTTCACTTATTCCTTCTTCAAAGGCTTTTCTTTTTTGACCTGTATTACCTTCTTTTTCTTTAACTAAGTTCTTTGAAGATTTCTTGCAAAGCTGATCTACTGGTAACAAATTTCTTCAACTTTTGTTTGTCCAAGAAAGTCTCTATTTCTGCTTCACTTTTTTTGGAGGGGCAGAGTACTGGGGATTGAACTCAGGGGCACTCAACCACTGAGCCACATCCCCAGCCCTGTTTTGTATTTTCTTTAGAGACAGGGTCTCACTGAGTTGCTTAGCACCATTTGCTGAGACTGACTTTGAACTAGCAATCCTCCTGCCTCAGCCTCCCCAGCTGCTGGGATTACAGGTGTGCAACACCACACCCAGCTTCTGCTTCACTTTTGAAAGAGTTTCACAGGGTACAGATTTCTAAGCTGGTGTGATTTTCCTTTCAATACTTTAAGTACTTCATTTTAGGCTCTTTCTGTTTGTGAGATTTTGGAAGAGAAATTGGAGTCAATGCTTATCTCGGTCCCTCTACAGGTATCTCTTCACCCACTCAGAATTCTTTCTTTGTCTCTAGCTTTCTGGGGTTTGAAAGTGATATATTTAATTATGGCTGTGTTTTGTTCTGGCCTTTATCCTGCTTGGTGTTCACTGAGCTTCCCAGATCTGTGGTTTGGCATCTGACATTTAATTTGGGAAATTCTCAGTCAATATTTTTTCAAATATTTCTCTTCCTTTCTCCCCTGCTTTTGTATTTATACATATAAAAACACTGTGTAGTTGTCCCACAGTTATTGAATATTATGTTTTTTTCAGTCTTCGTCCTCTTTATTTTTCTGTTGTGGAGGCTGAGACTGAACTATCTCAGCACACAGATTCTCTCCTCAGTCATGTCTAGTGTACTTTAAGACTCTCAAATACATCCTTCATTTCTGTTGCAGTGTTGTTGATCTCTAGCATTTCTTTTTGATTCTTTCTTAGTATTTCCATCTCTCTGCCTACATTGCCCATCTTCTCTTTTTGCTTCTTCTTTTATTATTATTATTATTATTATTATTATTATTTGCAGTACTGGAGATGGAACCCAGGGCCTTATCCATGCTGGGCAGGCACTCCACTGAGCAAGCGACACCCCCAGTTCCTTCCCATCTGTTGTTCCCTGTTGTCTACTTTATTGCTAGAGTCCTTAGCATAGTCAGTATAGTTGCTTCAAATCACTACTCTGATAATTCCAACAGCCTTGCCATGCCTGATTGCGATGCTTGCTCTGTCTCTTCAAACTGTTTTTTGCCTCTCAGTGTGCCATGTCATTTTTTTTTTTTTTTTTTTTTTTTTTTGATAGCTAGGCAAGAAGTACTGGGTGAAAAGAGCTGCTATAAATAGACAATTAGCAATGCGGTGGTCAGAGGTGGGATGGGGATTAGGCCCATCCAGTCTTTTAGTGAACCTGTGCCTCTCTCTGGATGGCTTTTGCAAGCTCTTCTCAGTGACTGTCCTCTTAGGTGGGATAGGCTGACCAGAGCTGGCTGGAGCTGGGCATTTCCCTTCCCCACTGGTCAGTCTCTGAGAAAACCCTAGCAATCCAGGCTCTGTTTGATAGTTTCTCCTAAGGCACACCTTGTTGAGAACAGAGTCTTTTGATGGGTTTCAAACAGTTTCTTTTCCCATCACCCAGGCAGGAATGTGAATTTTTTTTTTTTTTTTTTTTTTTTTTTACTTTTACATGTACTGTGAGAACCTGGTTGAGCTCCTGGCGTTAAGCATGGGAAACCCTATGGCCTGATGAGTCCTCCTGGTGCTTTTAACTCTCAGGCTTGCCCACACCAAGCCTCCAGCAGTTCATCAGTTACAGGCCAGGGCTTCCTGCCTGGGCCACAGAACCTGAGGAGGTTGGAATCTGTGGGCTTCTGCTCTGGCAAGTTGTGATTCTCTGTGACCTGTCGTCTCTCCAGCTCTGGGGGTGGCAGTTAGCCCTGTGATCTCACTTCTCTTACTCATCTAACAGGAGTTGATTTTTCAGTTTGTTTAGTTTTAAACTTGCTGTTAGGGTGGGACTGCAACATCTAAGCTACTTACACACAGGACTAGAAACCAGAAATCATTGTGACCCTGTTTAGGGAACTCAGACTTGAGAAGCCACCATCAGAATCATTATAAGGTGAACAGAGCCAAAGAGCCAGCAGGTGCAGCATTTCCAAGTGCTAGTGGTAGAAATTTCATTCTCTTTTCTTGGAGAAGTCTCTTGGGCTTTCTTCATCCATGCGGAAACATCAGTGACTCACTGCTCAGATGTTTTAAGGTCTGAGAAACAGACACATAGGACTTCTCAAAAAAGTAGCATGCCTCATTATAGCAATCATAATGTTGTTAATTTTATCATTAGCTTGCTGGGTGTGGTGGCACACACCTGAAATCCCAGTGACTCAGGAGGCTAAAGCAGGAAGATTACAAGTTCCAGGCCTTGGGGAATGTTCTTGAAAAATAAAATTTCAAGAACGATAAGTGACATCCAGTCAGAGATACTCACATGCAGACAACATGATTTGACTTATATATGGAAAAAATTTAAAGACTCTACTAAATAATTGTTAGAATTGGAAAATAAGTTCAATCAAGATGCAGGATACAAAATCAACATACCAAAAAAAAAGTAGCATTTTTATACACCAATAGTTGAATTTGCTGAGAAAGAAATCCCATTCACCATAGGCCTGTCAACCCTGAGAAAAACCCCTTAGAGATCACATCCACCACAATACTGCCTTAACTCAGTGTTGTCACCTAGGAGCATTTTCACATCGGTGGACATTTGGCAATGTCTCGTAATATTTTGGGGTATTACAATTGGGAAGGGAGACTGGTATCTAGTGAGTAGAGGCCAGGAATACTGTTACATATCCTACAAAGCACAGAACAGCTCCCCCACATGAAGATTTATCCTATCAAAATATCAATAGTGCTGAGGCTGAAAAACCCTGGATTAGACTTGCAAGTAGAGATGTTGAAAAGGCAGAGGGACTTCAAAGGAGAAGTCTAGACAGGAGATAAGTATTTGGTAATCACCAAAATAGATGGTGTTCATAGCCTTAACATTGGACAAGATCAGCATCTTGTCCAATCAGGGGACAATGCAGATGGAGAAGAGGTCTGAAAGTTTTCCCCCCAAAAACTCCCAGGTCAACAGTTTTTGGGGGGAAATAGCAAAGAAGCAAAAGCCAAAAAGTCAAGATCAAGGAGATGTTAGAGGTTTGAAAAGACACAGGCCACCCAGGAGAGTGGGAGAGTTAACAAACTAAGGAAGTCCTTTCAGTGCCTAATGGAGGTAAAGGGTTTAAGATGAAACTAGGCATTTAGCCACAGAAATTCAGGTGTAATGTGTGCAATGAAATTTAACCAGGGTGCGGCTTTGCCAAATGAGGGAGAGAGGAATAGTCAGGGCCAAGGGAACTACAGTGCACTGTCAATTAAAGGGAAGCAACTATGATGATTAATTAGGAAATTCAAGCTTTGTCAGGAAGAGAGAACATCAGGGGTTTCGGGGAAATGAAAAGATAGGAAAATCAATGGGCTATATATAGGGGGATGAAGAAATTGTTGGGGTTAGTATACTAGGTTAACACCAGAGAACTGCCTTCATGTCACTGAAATTATGGAGGAGTGAAATTACAGCTCTTACAAAAAATCTAAGGGGCTTGGATTGTGGCTCAGTGGTAGAGTGCTTGCTTAACATGTAGGAGGCACTGGGTTCGATTCTCACATATAAATAAAGGCACCACATATAAATAAATAAAGGTCCATCAACAACTAATTAAATAAAAAAAAAAAATCTAAGAAGTAGCTGGGCACGGTAGTGCAAGCCTGTAATCCCAGTGGTGTGGGAGGCTGAGGCAGGAGGACCGCTAATTCAAAGCCAGCCTCAGCGATAGCAAGGCGCTAAGCAACTCAGTGAGACCCTGTCTCTAAATAAAATACAAAATCGGGCTGGAGATGTGGCTCAGTGGTTGAGTGTCCCTGAATTCAATCCCCAGTACCCAAAAAGGAAAAAAAAATAATAAGAAGAAGTAAGCGGCAGAGGTGGAGGAGAGGTCAAGAAACCAGGTTGTTGGAAGGTCATCCACTTGTGTATTGAAATCATGACAGGAGTAGGGAAAGGTGTGGCCATGAGGTAAGGGAGCTAAAATCATCAAAAAGCAAAGGGATTAGGTAACTCTGAGGCCAGTGGATAATTGTGACATCAAGAAAAAGGAAGCCACAAACTGTGTATATTCTCTACAATGAAAACATATTATTTCTCTAACATAAAAAAAAGAAGCTATTGTAAATATTGTGAGACCACCTAAATCCTCTTTGGAAAGGGCCAGATATAGATGAGCATATGCATGCATACACAAACACACTCACACACATACACATACACACGTACGCGCGCTCACACACTCACACTTAATAAGACTCCTTGAGGGGCTGGGGCTGTAGCTCAGTGGTAGAGCACCCGCGTCGCACTTGTGAGGCACTGGGTTCGATCCTCAGCACCACATAAAAATAAATAAAGATATTGTGTCCAACTACAACTAAAAATATATATATTTAATAAAAATAAATAAAGGTATTATGTCCAACTACACCTAAAAAATAAATATTAAAAAAAAACACTTGATAGAGATTGTCTAGTTGAGTTACATACTTCAGAACAAAGGTACAAAAATAGTGAAAAGAAAAAAAAAAACACCTTTCTTTTCATGTGTATGGGGCAAGCAGGAAAGAACTCGGGACCTGGAGCATGCTAGGCAAGCACTCTACCAGCCCTTTTTACAAAACAAAGTCTTGCTAAGTGACCCAGGCTGAACTTGTGATCTTCCTGCCTCGGCGGTCTCTCAGAGAACTGGGATTACAGGCATGCACCACTGAGCCAGGAAAAACTTTCTTAGGAATAAAATGTAGCCTTGAGGATGTATAAAGTGAATATTTCTATTAAAAAGGATAGAACGTGAGAATGTTGTCCTATCTTGGTAACAACACTAATATCTACAATATCTACCCCAAATTCAAATTATCCTGAATTCTGCTATTAAAA
Source organism: Callospermophilus lateralis (assembly GCF_048772815.1). Lineage (NCBI taxonomy): Eukaryota > Metazoa > Chordata > Mammalia > Rodentia > Sciuridae > Callospermophilus > Callospermophilus lateralis. The sequence goes on from NC_135318.1 coordinate 37,245,176, forward strand.
CACCAGACTTTTTACTTTTATAGGTGGGTATACAAAGTTATATATAAATATCACTCCCTTTGTGAATATATTCTCAAATACCTTTGAAATAGAAAATTAGGAAAAACATTGAATATTTCTAGTTCTTGGAGCTTAATCTTTTGTGAGAGGTAGAGAAGAAAGACAAGAGAAAAAAAAAACAGGAGAAGTGTTTTCAGAAAGTTTGTTCATCCTTCTAGGTAAGCTGAATTCATTTGGTCTTATAAGTTTTACCTAATAACAAACTTCTCTGTTTTCTCTTTTCCATGGTGGGCCTTTGAGCCAATGCTTAGAGACCCATAGGAGCAAGAAAAGATGGAACAGAAAGGAGAGAAATGGCAGGAGAGAGAATAATAGGATGCCTTTGTGTTTGGAGTACTCAGAGCATGATCACATGTGGCTTGGTTACCTGATAACAAGTCATAAAAGTCCAAAGATGACTTAGTGTTTATGTTTATCCACTGGAGCAAACAGAATAAGATTTACCCAATGAATATTTATCATTCTGTTCTGTTTTACAGTTATAATTCATACAGCGGTAAGAAGGGTCTACACGTTGGACACATGTGCTCATCCTGCTGAAAATTCTAGTCCACTTGGCAATCGCACTTCCTTGTTTTTAAGTCAGACATTTGCTGCCGTTGACTTAGATTATGATAATAATATTCTAATAAAGTGAAGATTGATACTATTAGTGTCTCCTTTCCAGTCAATGGACATTAGGGCACAGAGAACTGAGACAAGTGCCCAGAATCCAAGTCACAGCTCTGTCCCTGGAACAGGGCCTGCTGCTGCCAGTTGGATGCCTTCAACAAGGTGAGGCTCCCCACTGCAGGGGCCTCCTTGGGATTCCATCTGTCAAAACCTTGCCCCTCATTCAAGGTGGGGGACAGGTGGTAGATTGGAAAGAAGACTGAATCTGGGTTAAAAAGCCCTCAGTGAGTGGTCCTTACCTCTCATTTATCAAATTATGTGTCTTAGAACAAGTTACTAAGTCTCTATTTGCACACCTTTGTTGCAAGTAGAGGAGATGACATCTGTTCAAGCTACTTCAGAAGATGGAAGAAGCAACTAAGAGAATATGCATGGAAGGGTCAAGGTTCAGCTAAATCCTACTTAATCCAGGGAGCTTTCCAGCCTTTCAGTCCAGCCTACCTTGAGCTTTCCCTTGGCATTTCCTGCAGCACCATTCATCTCAGCACTTGATGTATATTTTGTCTTATATTATTACTTAAATATTTCTAATTCAGGAACTTGTTCCCCCCAAGGTCATATTACAAGGCTGTAAGCAAAGCAGTGCTTATATTATCAATGCTATGAATGAACGGGTGGAGCTGAGTAGAATCTGACCTTTCTGTAACCACAGGCTCATTCCTACAGGAAAAACATTTATTTATTTATTTATTTATTTATTTATTGGTGCCGGGATTGAACCCAGGACCTCATGCATGTTCTACCACTGAGCTACACCTCAGCCAAGAAAATATTTTAAAATCTTCTTGCAGTAGACAGTTCTATGCAAGTTCTAATAGGAATACTCACCCAGATTCAGGGTTTTCTCTTTAAACGAAGAGGGTTCACCATATCAACTGCTTGAAGAAGCCAGAACATGGCTCAAACATAGATAAGATCCCAGAGGGGAACCCTGGTAAGAGTGACCCCAGAGGGGAAAATTTCCCCCCAAAGTTCTATCCTTAGGTTTAGAATACCTCGTGAGGAAAAATCTTTCTGGATTCATTTGCAAGCCAGGCAGTTCTGGCTGTCTCACTATAAGAAGTGAGACAACCTAGAGGTTTGCCATTTTTCCCTTGTGTGTGGAGCGGGGTACACAATACAGAATCTCTTCCTCTGGAGCTTTTAGTAGCTTTCCCACAAAACCCAATCTGCTAGTAGAACTTTACCTTATCTTTGTAAACTAGTGTGCTGGGGCTGGGCCGGGGCTTGTCTTTGAAGGAGTAACTGGCCGATTGCTTCTTTAACAGGTCCAGGAAGTCAGGAGGCATGTACAGTGGAAGATCATTTAAGACTGGATTGTTTCTTTGCACAAGAGGTGGCTTTTTTCTTCCTTCATTTTTAAAATTGTAGGTTGCTGCCACTGGATTTAATAGGGATTCTTCAATAAAAGTTTTCAAGTGATAAGTGCCAGGTATAGGAGTATTCTGTGGAAAATTGACAACAGTTTTAAGATCACTGTAAACCTTTAACTTTCCCCAAAGCACCATTCCTAGAAGAGACATTCCTAAGTAGCATTCTACTTTATTTTTAAATTTAATGAAATTTGATCACATATAATACTCTTTTTTTCTTTTTTTTGGTATTGGGATTGAACTCAGGGGCACTCAACCACTGAGCCACATCCTCAGGCCTATTTTGTATTTTATTTAGAGTCAGGGTCTCACTGAGTTGCTTAGTGCCTTGCCATTGCTGAGGCTGCCTTTGAACTCACAATCCTCCTGTCTCAGTCTCCCAAGCCATTGGGATTAGAGGCGTGCGCCACTGTGCTAGTACATATAACACCCTTGACAGAACAGTATTTCAAGAGAATCGTGATTATTTCTTCTCCAAAACAAATCCTGAATTAACACAAATGGGTAATAGTTAAAATTTAATTTTTTAAAAAAGGTAACTTCAGGCATATACTTATATTTGCCAATTGAATTTTGAGTATATATTTCAGGCCTCTAGTGAGATTACTCAAGAGAGCTTCCTGATCAACTAAAAGCTATCCTACTTTTGCTTGGTATATACTATGATTCTAACTAGCCTCAGGTGGGAAGCTACCATATAATAACATGAGCCTGAGGATGAACTGGCAGAGAATATGGTCTACTTAGTTCCAAAAGAGGTTTGGTACCTTCAAATCACAACCACAGTGTGGCTCAATGGCCAGATTGGAACTGCTGTTCTGTAGTCACTTTTTCCAATGAGCTGAGCCATTAAAATTAGATCAATTCCAAGAAGGCTTTGACCCATGGAGCTTCATTACAAATGATCTTCATTACAAGTGATCTTCTGGTCATTTTTCTTTCATATATTACCATCTTGTTCTTAAACATTTTGTATACACTGATCATGTTAAGTGTTATCATAGGTTCTGTACCATCTATGAGAAAATCTGAAGCCAAGTCGCCTTTCTGGAATAGATGCTTTTTCTTTCTTGTCCAGTGTCACCAAGATCATAAGATCAAAAGTTCACTTTATTTAGATATTTTGTAAAGCACATGGATTCCTAGAGTTGTTTTACTTCATAAGTTTCCATTACATTCAAAATTTAAAGTGAATTTCTCATTTGTATGCTAATATTAAAATTATAAGCATGAAATGAGACCCATGTAGACCTACATGATCACTGTTTTTGGTTTTGTTTTTTTTTTACGATTAAGTGTTACTGATTTAAAGGGTAAGAATGATTAAAATTTTAATGGGAACAAAAATAATTTGAAGAGGAAAGACCAAAAATATACACACTGTTAATGCTATTCTCCACCAGCTTTCTCTTTGAAAAGAGGAACTCTTCTGGCTTGGTTTCTATTAACAAATACAAAATATGCTTATTCATTTGAGAGGTAATTCCCCTGAAATTAAATTTATAAAACATTACTTGAAGAAATTAATACCTGCATCAAACTGTCATTAAAATAAAAGCTAGAGAATGATAAATTTTGCCCATGACATTTCCTTAAATTGCTCTTTTATGATTTTGAATGCTTTTAAATATCTAAATTCCTTTTGATAAAATTAGAGTAATAAATATTCTCAACTCACTGAGGTGCTGGAAGGATATTAGTTGTAACAAAATTTGATGTTCTTTTGAGGAATAGGGTGGGGCTTGAACTGCGGCTCTCTCATGTAACAGCTAAGTACACTGGGCAAGTTACTCAATCCTCGTGTGCACTGCTTTCTCACTTTCTCACTTGAGTATAAAACTGAGATACTGCTGAGATGGCATGAGAATATGGTATAGTACACATAAAGACTTGCACCTACAACCAATGTTCAATAAATGATAGCTTTCATTTTTCAGAGGGTGGGTATTGGGGATTAAACTCAGGGCACTCAACCACTGAGCCACATCCCCAGCCCATTTTGTGTTTTATTTAGAGACAGGTCTCACTGAGTTACTTAGCACTTTGCTGTTACTGAGGCTGGCTTTGAACTTGATCATCCTGCCTCAGCCTCCTGAGAAGCTGGGATTACAGGTGTGTGCCACTGCACCTGGATAGCTTTCAGTTTTAACACTTCCTCTGCCAAACTAGGAAGCAGGTTATTTTGGTATCCTCAATTTTCAAAAAAGTGTCTTCCATAGTTAAGTGCTCTTATTGACTATTACTCCACATTTGTTTTAGCCTCACTGCCCACAATTGTTTAGTTTTACTCTTTTGTATTATTTCTAGTAGGTAAAAATAGTTAAAATATTGAGTTGTACTCCCCACTCCCCCAGTACTGGGGATTGAACTCTGGGGCTTTCTACTATATCCCCAGCACTTTTTAAAATTTTTTTTATTTTGATAGGGGGTCTTGCTAAGTTGCCCAGGCAGGTCTTAAACTCCTGATCCTTCTGCCTTAGCCTCTGAGTACTTGGGATTATAAGCATGTGCCACCACATCCAGCTCATTTCATTTTATAATATATTTGTTATTACTATGAAATATGGGTTATCTCAAGCAAGAATGAATTAAAAATAATTTAATCAGGGGCTGGGGATGTGGCTCAAGTGGTAGCGGTGCTCGCCTGGCATGTGTGAGGCACTGGGTTCAATCCTCAGCACCACATTAAAATATTTTTTTTAAAAAAATAATGTAATCAGTAAAAAGAACCTGACATAATTCTTTTTGTCTTATAACTGAAATCCACTCTACTTATGAATATCACAGGGCTTTAGTTTTTACTATGAAATATGTGCATTTCTCTAAAAACAAACAAAAGCAAAACAAACAAAAAACAGTTTCATACACAATATGAAGCCTGAACTTCTTATTCCACCCATCTACTGTTTTAAATTCACGTCAAAGGGAAAAGATAAAACTCCCCTCACTCAAATTTATTTAAAAACTAAACAAAGGCAATTTCAAACATTTTTGTAGGTACTAAAGAGACAGGGGAAAAAGTGATGAACTAAGGAAGGAAATTTTTCCATTCTCTCAATCCCCAGCCCCACTACAGGGACGGGCGGGGCAGGGAATCTAGTCTCTGAAAAGGGGAAGAAATATAATCACTCTACTGATGCATTTTCCCAGAGCAATTAGTAATGGACAATGAGGGAAATGTGGAAAACAAAGGATAAAGGGGAGAATAAGAGAGGCAGTAAGGGAAAAGGAAATATGAAGTAAAGATCAAATAATGACAGGAAGAAAGGACTGCAATGTAGGCGTGAAGGCAGGAAGAGAACCACGCGGAGAGGGAGCGCCTAGGGGCGCAAGAGCCTGCGAGTAGAGAGACTGGGAAAAGGACAGGGGTCCAGAGAGGGGTACGGTGGCGGGGCGGCCAGAGGAGTACCACCGTACCGGGGGCTTGACAAACACTATCGGTTCTCCGCGCCCGAGGTCTTCTAACGCTGCGCTGGAGGCGTCGGTGACAACTGCTTGGTCCATTGAGGCCATTCCTCTCCCTAGCCGTCGGTTGCTAGGAGGCGCCGTGCGGCTGCGGCTCCGGAGCGTGCGCAGAGCACCGCCAGGTTTGTCTCCAGTGGTGGGGGAAGGGATGCAGGCACTCACAGCGAGGCGCCCAGCGAAGCCAGCGAAGCCAGCGAAGCCAACGCAGAGGAAATCCCTCCAGACCATCATGCGCTTGTGATAAGAAAATCTAGCCGGCTCTGGAGTCGCCAGAGTGTCCTGGGTGAGTATCTGCGTCAAAGGAGTGTTACCGGGAGGTAACTCCGCAGTCTCCAGCAGCCCCCTCCAGATCACTTGGGAGGCATACTTAGCGCTAAAGGAATACTTTGCTTGAGCATACACTGTGTGTATTCATCCAAGTCGAAATTCTGGCGTCACTTCTCCTTTGAGGAGTGAGCACCAGACAGCAGGTTCCACCAGTTGTGAAACCACAGATCAATCCCTTCCCTCTTCCTATAGACTCATTTTGGGCCTCAATCTAGAATTCAACTAAATTCATTTTGGGTTTCTCAATCTAGAAAATTTTTTACAAACCAACCATCCCTCAACCTTAATTTCATTTTACAGAGTACCTACCATGTTCCAGGGACTTCACATACATTAATCTCATTTAATCCTCAAAACCACCCTGCAACGGCTTTATGAAAGATTTTATGAAAAATCTTTTAAGTCCTAATTTGAGGCTTCCTTGGACAATTTACCATTTGACTCAGCATCACACAGAAGTGGCAGAGCCATCCAAATACAGATTTGACTCCACTGCCCTTCATACCATGAAATTTCTGCTTCCCTAATGTGGACCTACTACCTGATCCTTTCCTTTTTTGGGTACTTTCCTAACCATTTTAATGTAACATACACACCTTTTAACTTAAAATTGAAATTGCTAAACTTGCCAGTGATCTGATAAATCCAGTGGGGATTTTCAGCTCTTATCTAAGGAAGCCTTAATTTTTCATTAATGCATCAATTACTCCCTCATTCTTGAATCCCTCTCCTCCCTTGACTACCAGGATTTGAACAGACTTGCATTTGCTTCTGTGCCTCTTTCCTATCCTCTATAGAGGATAATAATGACATTGGCTACTGTTTGGAGCCATGTCTGTGACACACTATTCACAAAGTGTGGGCAAAAACAAAGTTTACAATCCAAGCTCTCACCTCTTTTCTCTCATTACAACTTCATGCTCTCTGTAAACCCCAAATGTGGGATCTTCACATCTGTAGTCTCAATATATGCTAACCCTCCTGTATGAAATACTATTCCCTTCTTTGATACCTGGAAAACTCGAGTCAATTCCTCTTAGTACCCCTAGATGTAACCTGCCATGTCCCAAAGGACTGTTTACCTTTATTGAAGAAATAATTGAAAAATCATTTGTCTTCTAACTTTAAAATTTGTAACATAGCATGCCTGTAATCCCAGTGGCTTGGGAGGTTGAAACAGAATCACAAGTTCAAAACCAGCCTCAGGGGCTGGGGTTGTGGCTCACCAGTAGTGCACTTGCCTAGCACATGCGAGGTCTTGGGTTCCATCCTCAGCACCATATAAAAATAAAGGTATTGGGTCCAACTACAACTAAAATATTAAAAAAAAAAAAAAAACAACCCACAGCCTCAGTAAGTTGCTAATTTATAACATGGTTTCTTTATTTTGAACCCTTGGAACACAGGAAAGTTAATATTTTGAATAAAGTGCCAGTTTTCCTAGATTACAGCTGTGCCTTTGAAACACTGATATTCATATAAAACATTTGGCTGTAGTGTTAAAATGAAGACTGAGCCCAGTTCCAGAACAGGGCCTCATATATATGTACTTTTTTGCAGTGCCCAGGTGTTTATACATGCACTCTACCATTAAGCTACACCAGCCCAGATTTTATATTTCTAGTAATTCTAACACAATTCTGTGAGTGAGCTTTTGAGAAGACAATAGGACTTCAATTCTTTTAAAATACTGGAATCCTAAATTCACTTTTAAAAAAGAACCAGGCACTAGGTTTAAAATCAAATTGGGGCCAAGAAGGCAGTAAACAGGAGTACTTATAAATTTAATAGATTAATCAGGTTCATCCCTTTGCCTCATTTCATTTTCTTATTTTGGCTGAGTCTATAAAACTGGCTCAGCAGACAAGGGACTGGGACCCTAGAGACTAAAAGAATATGAAGGGTACAGAGAAGTCCAGAAACCCATACAAGGTGTGAAAATTGAACAGAAGGAACATCTTGATGAGAAAATAGTTTTATGTATCTCAAAAATAGAAACTGGATGGGTCAATGATTTCAAGGACTTTATCCATAAACCAGATTAAGCATGTAGGATAAACAAAATGTTCTCTTTAAGAAAACAATGTCTTGTATAGTTATCACTAAGCCTTATTTTCAGGGTAAGAGTTAAGGAGGAATTTCCTTTAAAAAAAACAAGACTGCAGTATTAGAGCCCCACATTATTTCTGCTGTCAGACTTTAAAAATTTTTTTTACCCTTTCTTAGAAACTCCAAGAGCAAAGGTTTACTGGAAGAAACATCTGAGAGCCAAAATGCTATGGAGGGTATTGTGGGAAATATTACCAACTATGCTAACATACAACAACATGGTTAAGATGTGAAAGTGATACATTATTTTTTATTTCTTAGTTGTAGTTGGACACAATATCTTTATTTTGTTGATTTATTTTTTTTGGGGGGTGCTGAGGATGCAACCCAGGGCCTCGCGCATGTTAGGCCAGTGCTCTATCGCTCAGCCCCAGCCCGAAAATGACTTTTTAAAGTCATAGTTCTTGGCTCAGAAACAATTACATTGTTAGGAACCAGTTTAGGAAACTATACCCATTTTAGGTAAGATAACTGAAACTTGAATAGACCTTTGAATAGACCTCTTCAGTGTTAACAGTGATGATCTACACACTGCACTGCAATAAAATTCAAAAAGTCAAAAATACCCTAGAGAAAACTACCTCACTGGGAAACAGAAAAGCAAGCTCTTATTCCACTACCTTGTAAGATTTTAATTAAAACTGTTACATCGAATACAGAAAACACTGGTATAGTAGACATCCCATCTTAATTCTTCCTATTTAATCTGTCAACTGCAATAAAGTAACATTCCTTGATATAGGATTATACATTGATAATCCTTGATATAGGATTATCAAGGCCTATAACTTCCCTTGATTTAGATAGGCATGACTTGTCAAATCTGCCGATTCAAAACATTGAGGGCTACAATAAGCCTGTAACAACTATATATAATATTTTAGGCTTGTATTTGTAATTTAAAAAAAGTATTTAAAAGGTAGTTTAAAAAAAGATAACTAAGCAAACATTTAAAAATTCATTTTATGGTTTAAGTCAAAATGGACAAATGGATTGCAGTTTAAAAGTACAATTAAAAGGTATGAAACAGCAAGCATCAACCTTATGCAGATTCCCATGATACATAAGCTTTAGAAAGATTTGTTAATGTTTCATATAAACTTTTTAAGATGTTTTATCCTAATTTATGAGGTACAATCTTGAGTGAAAAGCAAAAACATCTGAATTATAACAAGGATAAACCAATTCTGTATTTTATTCTTTAAATTAAACTTCACCAGTTAAATGACTCAGATTCAGAGCAACAGTTGGGTAAATTGTAATTTTTTTATTGGAAAACAAATATACAACTTGGAATGGATTTGAGGCAAATTGTGCCATAAGCAGATTTTCTTTAAGTGGCTAAACAAAGTTTAAAAAGCAAGTAACAATAAAAGAAAATGTTTCTGGTACAAGACCAGCAGTACAAAAAAATAGTGTACGAGTACCTGGATAATACACCCGTTTTGCAATAGTGCAACTTTTAAGTACATATTGTTGACTGTCCATAGTCCACGCAGAGTTACAACTCCACACTTCAACAACAACATGCTGACAAGTCCTAAAGAAAACTACTTTTAAAAAAGGCATAACCCAGATGTTCCCTCATTTGACCAACTCCATCTAAAGTTTGGATGTGCAGAAGGGCTTAGATATATCCAGAGTAAGCCACATGCAACATGTTACTTGATCAATTTTCTAAAATAAGGTATCAGGACAATGACAGTAAGATAAGGGAAGAAAACATGGAGGAATGAAGTCCTAATTACTATACATGCATATTTTTTTGACAGTAGGGGGAAACCTTTTACAGATAAGTTACAAACAAAGAAAAGGCAAATAAACAATTTTGTACAAGAAATTTAACACATTCTGTACAATGTCTTCACTTTGCTGTCATCATTTGTACAAACTCTGAAAAGAAAAAACATAACAGGTTCAGTCACATACACTCAGTCATAAAGTAGTAGTCTCTATTTCCATTCTTTCCTTGAAATTACAAAGTATAGGTGAAAGTTTACTGCCAAGACTATAACTTTATAAACTGCAATTATTCAAGATTTTTAATGTATAAGACTAATGTTTTATATAAGCTATATTTTTTAAAAAGCAGCATTGGGGGGGAGGTGGCTGGGGTTGTGGCTCAGCAGTAGAACTGCTCTCCTAGCATGTGTGAGGGCTTGGGTTTGACAAAAAATAAAGGTATTCAACTACAACTTAAAAGACAGCAATTTGGTTTTATAATTTAGACTGGGTTACCAGTGAACAACACTTCAGAGCAATGAACCAGATTTAATCTTTAGAATTAATTTTATGCTGTTTTCTAGATTGAGTAGTTACGTCAAAATACAAGTGAGAAAATATAAGCCAAATGTTTGTGGAAAATTTTAAATTTCTGAAGGCCTTGCTTTCTACAATGGCCATCCTGAAGCTTAAAGATGCATCTGATTTTAAATTCAAGCATATGTAAACAGCTTTAGATTTAAAGTCAATTAGAGGGAATAAAGAAAAGGCAGTAAAAGAAATAAAGTTCCTTAATTTCACATAAGGAATTGAAAGCTTTCTGAACTGTCTCACACAATCCTTAATACAAAAAATTGTACACTGCTTCTCAAATTTTAATGTACTATGAATCACATAATCATCCATAAGTGCAAATTCTAAGTATAGATGCAATACTGATCTTTCTAAAAAGTTCTTAAGTGACAGTGACATTGCCTAGACTGAAGATAACATTTGGAATAGCAAAAAAAGGTTAGTAAATATTTACTATTTTAGCATCCTAATTTTTTGAGGGTAAAAAAATCTGTATTGCTAGTTTTGACCTGAGATAACCAACTTACTTTTAATTTAAAAAAATAAAAGCACAGCATGAGACCATGATTTACCTTCATAGTTTACTTGACCATCACCATCAATATCTGCTTCCCTGATCATTTCATCAACCTCTTCATCTGTTAACTTCTCTCCAAGGTTTGTCATCACATGGCGAAGTTCTGCTGCACTAATATAGCCATTGCCATCCTAGCGAAAAGTTTAGCATAATGTATGAGTAAATTAGAATTATCATGGAAATTTAATTAGTTAAATTAAAATTAGAAATCCATACAAACTACAGAATCTACAAATAACCTTCGGAATGTCACTAAACAGGATGTCCTATGTTTAATGCCACTATTCCACTGGATGCAGTGGTGCATACCTGTAATCCCAGTGATTCGGAAAGCTGAGGCAAGAGAAGTTCAAAGCCAGCCTCAACAAAAGTGAGGCCTTAAGCAACTTGGTGAGAACCTGTCTCTAAATACAAAAGAGGGCTGGGGATGTGGCTCAGTGGTAGAGTGCTCCCGAGTTCAATCCCCGGTTACCAACACCCATCCCCCTCCACAAAAAAATAATACAACTACAATTCCCACATTCCAAAGTCACGTGATTATCTTCTGTTCCAGAAGATCAATGAAATACATGTTATCAGGAAATCTAAGTTTATGCAAAACAACTTTCCTTTTGTACTGGCAACCACTGAGCCACATCCCCAGTCCTTTCTATTTTCTATTTTGAGACATGGTTTTCACTACAAGGCTGAGGCTGACCTCAAATTTGCTATTCTCCTGCCTCAGCCTCCTATGTAGCTGGGATTATAGGCATGAACCAGCACATTGGATTTAAAAAGCTTTTATTGACATTAAAATTATGTTGGTAAATCATCAGAAGCATGTCTTCAAAAACTTAGGTCTTGGCATCTTCACTTCATCCTCAAATTAAAATTTGACTTTATCCAGTCCTTGAATACCTACCTTATCAAACACACGGAATGCTTCTCTAATTTCTTCTTCGCTGTCTGTGTCTTTCATTTTTCTTGCCATCATTGTCAGAAATTCAGGGAAGTCAATTGTGCCATTACCTAAAATAGTTTGTTTAGTTAAAATATTAAATATAAATACCTCTTCTTTGATCCTATTCCCTCCAAATTAAAAAGACTTACCATCAGCATCTACTTCATTAATCATGTCCTGTAACTCTGCTTCTGTGGGATTCTGCCCAAGAGACCTCATTACAGTTCCCAATTCCTTTGTTGTTATAGTTCCATCACCATCCTTGTCAAATAGTGAAAAAGCTTCTTTGAATTCTGTTTGAAAGACCATAATCCAAATATACAGGTTAACAACAACAACAACAAAAACCAATTCACCAAAAAATGTTAAAAATGTACTCACTCATTCTTAATAAAGCAAAGATATATTTAAAGACAGCATCTAAAATGGACATCTAACAAAATAGGTGGGAAAACATAACATTTCAAATATTTTTTGGCCAATCACACCCCAGTATAGGCTTCACACTGAAACTGTTTCATGGAACATAATTCAACATTACAGATCTAACCTACACTGACAATTGAAAAATAAAATTACTGGTACCAAATAAATATTTCCAGAGTAATTATACTATTTATTAGTGCATTAAGAATTTGCTTCAAAGGTGAAAACTGTCTAAATCAATTGCCTACCATATTCAAAACCAAATAATTTTTAAACTTCAGTATATACAATAGGCTAGTTTTCTTTTATAGGAAAGTATACAGGACTATCACCAAATAATTTATAATGATGGCAAAAAGGGGCTGAAAAATTATGTCAAGTTTTAATCAAGTGCTCATTATTGAGAACAAAGACAATTTAGACTTTTCTTTCACACCTAAAACTCCAAGCTTATAAGGAATAAAATAAATTATCTCTCAAGATCCTGTGAAATTGTGTTCTTCCATCTCTTCTTTGAACTCAACTACTACTTTACTGATTTCGCCCATTGACACATAAATACTTCAAGTCTCTCAGCCTAAAACTAAAGTCACACCTAAGTTATGTTATGTTTTCTTTTTAAGTGCTTGTACTTATCCCTTCCCAAATTTTGGAAGGCACCACTACTTAAACAATCCATTATTAAAAATCACTTTCAGCTCCAACCTTGGGCGGGGGTGTGTGAAATAAGTTAATCAATAAGCCCTTAGCTGCCTGATTAGCCAAGATATGTTTTGATATGTAGAGGCCATATGGGACAGAAGCTAACAGCAGGGTTGAACCTGACTTCCTGAGTAGAACATCTCGGCTTTGCTACTTATCAGCAAAGTAAAAAGGGCAAAAAACTCAATCTGCTTCACTATCACTTTTCTTTAAAAAAAAAAGGGGGGGGTAGGGAGGGTGTGCCTTGGGTTGTAACTCAGTGGTAGAGCACTTGCCTTGCATGTGTGATGAATCAAGTCTGATCTTCAGCACCACATAAAGATAAATAAAGGTATTGTTGTCCGTTTACAACTAAAACTATGTTGTAAATGGACAGCTATCTATCTTCTACATAACTGATAGTTTTAAGGGACTTTTTTATGTTAAAAGGGGGGGGGGTAGGAGGACTAACTGTACCTACCTTCCCAAGTTTAATTTATGTAAACACTTAGAACTACTGCACTGAAAAACTCAAAATTCTCTTGGTTTACCTCCCACTTTACACTGACCAAACAAAAGGTCCTTGGCTCTTATCTCAATCTGTAGAGTGAGCAATTTTACCATTTCTCTCTGACCATTTCATCTATACTACTTAAAACAAAAACTTCTTAATTAACAAGTTTTGTTGAAATCTACCATTTTAATATTACTTGATTCTTTTTCTACCTCTACAACCAATATTTTGGTTTTAAGTGTCATTGTCTTTTGCTAGGACTATTACCATTGCAATCCTCCTGCCTCAGCCTCGGGAAGACATTGGGATTACAGGTATGTGCCATAGCACCTCCCCCTACCCATGGGATTTTTTACAATCACCCACACATCAGCCTGGATCTATTATCTCTTTGGATCACCATGTTACTTTTTTCTGCTTAAAATTATTTTAACTGCTTAGCTTTATTTAGATATCACTGACTAGTTGTAGTAGCTTGCCACATTCAGTAGTACTATAATAGTTCCATTCATATATATATCACTTGTTTCCAAAGGAACTCATTTCAAATCAGAAGCTTAGTGCCACACTAATAACAGCTTTTATGACAATACTATAGCACTAGACTACATCAATCTAATGACAAAAATAGATTAGGAATTCCCTACCTATAAAGAAAAGGATTTGATAAAGGTTTAAAAAAAAAAAAAAGACGTACTCATTACCTAGAAACATATAAACCATTATAATTCATACACTCACAATCTATCACCTAATAACTTAGGTTACAAAAAACAAAAGTATTTAGAGATGCATATTTGTTTACATTGCTTTCTCTGCTATGGAACATCTAGCTATGGGCATTACTTAATGCCATCATTAAGTACATACTTTCCCAATGTTAAAGCAGCAATAATTAAATGATTTAACTATTAACTAAATTATGAAAGAGGAATGGTTTAAGTTTATATTATTTGTGCTCTAAATTTCAAGAAGTTAAAAAATCCAATGAGCCTTTAAATATTGCTAAAATAAATGAGAATTAAACACAATGCTATACCTACTATTTACTTTATGAATGCAAGAAAATGATGATAGGGCTGAGTTACAGCTCAGTGATAGAGCATTTGCCTAGTATGCACAGGCCCTGGGTTCAATCCTCAGCATTGAAAAAAAAGTCAGATTTTTAGAGCTAGATCACACCTATAATCCCAGTAATTTAGGAGGCTAAGGCAGGATAATTGCAAGTATGAGGCCAGCCTCAGTAACTTAGTGTGACCCCATCTCAAAAAATTAAAAAATAAATAAAGGGTGAGGGCGTAGCTCGATGGCAAAGCACCCCTGGGTTCAAGCTCCAGTACCAAAAACAAAGGAAGGGGAGGAAGCGAAGTTTTATTCCAAAGTTCTGCTTGAAATAGAATAAAATAATAAACTCCAAAGTACAATTTAAATTCACTTGTCTTTTCAGAACTAGCATAACCTTTATGTACAGAAGCATTTAACTCTGCACAAGGGAAATCCCTAAAATGACCTAATATATCCAGGAGTTAAAACCTAAATACACAATAAAGAACAGGTCTTGAATGTCAGAACAGCTATCTTCTACATAACTGATAGTTTTAAGGAACTTCCCAAAATTCATTTGAGCTATGCCTAAGTTGAAATTTTCAGAAAAGTCACCAAGTTTTACTACTTCTTCATTAGTAGTCTCAGGACCCTTTCCTAATTAATTAGTTCATTACATATATCTAATTCTGTTAAAATAGGTTGTAATATCCCTTTTAAAGGTCTATTGTATGGAAACTATGTTGTCATATGTAATTGTTGCTAAAAACTATATAAGGTTAATGTTTTTTCAAATGTGGGCCTTCAACATTTAATAAAGTCTCATGGAAGTGAGGGAAGGAAATTTCTTGTGTATCTTGTCCTTTGAGTGTCTAAAATCCAACAACTGAAGATATCATGTCACAAACAAAATTAACTTGTTAATGATACCACAACAGGCTGGAGTGTTCTTTAAGACCTAGTAATATAACAAGTTTAGTAACCTTACCTCAATAAGATTAAGTTATTTGCTGTTAGTGGAATTTTTTCTTTCTTTCTTTCTTTTTGGTAACAGCAATTGAACCCAGGGCTACAAAACCACTAAGTCACATCCCCAGCCCTTTTTTGAGTCAGGATCTTGCTCAGTTGCTGAGGCTGGCTTTGACTTATAATCCTCTTGCCCCAGCCTCCCCAGTGCTGGGATTATAGATATGCACTACCACACCTGGCTTATTAGAATTTCTGAACAAAGATTTAGTAATGATCATTACATGTCAATAAAAATAGTTTCAAAGTATGTTGGCATACTCAATGTTACAGTACTCATTGGGCTTGCTAACATTTGTTCTTAGAAGATGATAAAAATAAAGATATTGTCCAACTTAAAAAGTCTATCATGTACTTGTAAGCTTTAAGAGTTGCGTGGTTAAGAGAATAGTAATGAATATCAACTGGGTGACTTTCACCTGGGGTAACATTTTCTATACTGAAGTGAATGTTATATATTAGATATACAAAGAGACACAACTACCTGACTGGAAATGATAAATGAAAAGCAAATATATTTACAGGTCAGAGTTTAAGACTGGAAATTCTAAAGGCCATCTCTCCTATAGAGAGATGGTCTTTATTTGTCAGCTTTGAGAAATAAACTCTCATGTGTATCTCTGCAAAGAAAAAAAATTTGGAAACATTAAATTGTCTATCTCCTGAAGGAAACATTATATAAAAACAATTTCACACCAGGCATGCTGGTGCATGCCTGTAATCCGTCTCAGGAGACAGATGCAGGAGGACTACAAATTTGAAGATAGCCTCAGCATCTTGGCAAGGCCCTAAGCAACAGGGAAACCTTGTCTTAAAATATAAAAGGTCTGGGGATATAGCTCAGTGGTAAAGTATCCCTGGGTTAAATCCCCAGTACCAATATATAAATATAAGTAGATTTCATATAATATTTTATTGTTTGAGGAGACTTAACTCTGTAAACTCATGGGGTGGAAGACTTGCTTAAAAAAAACAAACTATTTTTTGTTGTAGATGGACACAATACCTTTATTTACTTATTATGCGGTGCTAAAGATCAAACCCAGTGCCTCACACATGCTAGAAAAGCACACTACCACTGAGCTACAACCCCAGCCTTTGCTTTAAGCTTTTATTGAGAGATCCATAGTTGAGTTCCATGTGGGTTTTAGAAAATGTTCAGGTGCTTCTAAGCACTTATTGAACTCTTCCTGACTTACTGGGAAATTTGAAATTAAATTACTCGGTGCTTGTGCTAAATAAAGACTACTGAAAGCAAATGAACAGGTTGAAAAACATTCTAACACTGCAATTAATTTTTAAAATACAAAAAATTGGGGATGTTCCCCCAACATTTTACCCATCTCAAAGTCTGTATTAGAATAAAACTTTAAAAAGTATTAATGTTTAAATGATATAGTACAAAGAAAACAGGATATTGGGTTTTATGTAATAATTTCACATATTTCCGTAGCAAACCACATATTTTAAAAACTTCATTTCAATAGCTGTCACTACTTTTTAAGTCAAAATTCAGTGACATTTATAAACATCTTTTCTAGAGAAAATAATTATTCACCAATAGAGAATACACAGGTTGAGTATTCCTTATATAAAACGCTTGGAACCAGAAATGTTTCAGATTTTAAAGTATTTATGAATTTATAACCCACCCTGTAAATGGATCCCAAGTCTAAACACGAAATTCATTTGTTTCCTATTCACCTTAATATACCCAACCTCACAAGGTAATTTTATCTTTAGTATCTGAGCATTTTGACTTCAATCCATCAAATGAAGCTGGGTATGTAATTTTCCACTGATGATGTCATGTCAGCCCTCATTAAGTTTCTGATTTGGGGACATTTCAGATTTTCACATTAAGGAGGCCCAAACTATATATGCAATTCTAAATTTAAAATACTAATTTAAGCCAGAGTAAATTCAGTGTTTCTTCCTTAGAATTAATTTCTTTCTTCCTTCTCCTCTTTTTTTCATGGTCCTGGGGATTTTAAAATTTCATTTTGTACCAGGGATTGAACTTAGAGGCACCTAACACCACTTAGCCAAATCCCCAGACCCCCCCGCCCCCCCCCCCCCGCTTTTTTTTTGAGACAGGGTCTAAGTTGCTGGTGCTAACTTTTGAATATTCAATCCTCCTGCCTCAACCTCTGGAGCCCAGCTCATAGTACTGGAGACTTAACCCAGCAGTACTCTGCCACTTAGCTATGCCCCCAGCCAGTTTTTAGGGTCCCCACTAAGTCGCCAAGGCTGGCCTTTATTTTTTATCCTCCTGCCTTAGCCTCTAAGTTGCTGGGATTACAGGGGCACACCATCTCACCAAGCTCAATATTCATTTCCTAATTCTACGTTTCAAATTATCTTAAGTCACTACTTGGCTCGTTTTCTTGTGGATACCGATTTGGAGCTTCAATGTTTACTAGCCCAGAATTCATGTTTTATGGTAAGGTAATCTTCAAAATACAAAGACCACCACCGAGCTCTTAAGCATATCCAGACTAAAATACATTGCTTTAAGCAACAGCCCCAAGCATCTTTCACAGGAAATGTTTACTTTCTCACTTGTCCAAGCAGGCTAAATTATTATATTAACATTCCATCCAGTTGTTACCATCTCTGACATACAACAAAGCCAATAATTTCATATAAGTACCTATTTTGAGGTTGTCTATTCAGTTCAATTTGTAAAAGAAAAAAAAAATCCAATGGGCATAATCTAGCAATTTCTCACCTGCAATCTGCTCTTCAGTCAGTTGGTCAGCCTACAAAGAAATCAAAAAGGTAGATTAGTGATTTAGAAGTTATGTAAATTAACAGTTGCAGAGATAAGTTTTGAAACTTTCAAGGTTCATTTTATATCATAAACTTCAGTTAGTTCAACATTTCTTAGTATCAGGAAAACACAGATCTGGTTTACCTTCACAGATATAAAGTCTTGACTCAATGTTTAGGATATACATATTTCAGAATACTTTTGAAAGTTTATTATCCACAACTGAAAATCTGTCATACAATTTCATCAGGAATTGTTCTTCTAAAGCACAGAACCCAATAAAAATGGTGTTTTCTTTTTCAAGGTGAGAATACCAAAATTTAAGCTGACCCATGGCAGATACAAGCCATTAAATTGTCACTGAGAGCAAATATTTAAGAATCCCAAATTGAAAGTTATTACCATGAATGATTTGAAACGCCATTCTGACATGAAAAAGTGATCCCCCCCAAAAAAAGCAGCAGCATCACTGCCAGTTTTTAGTACTTCTCATCTGGCAGACAAATGCAAAAAATCCAGGGTTCTGACCATCTGAACTACAATATTTACCAAATCTAAGTCCTGCTATCTATTTTCTTTTCTTTTTGAAATCTCAAAGCCAGCCTAAAGTTTGTAATGGGCATGGGGATGGGGGAGAGGAAGGATATGGGGAAGGACTTTACTTTTGATCCTCCTGCCTTAGCCTCTGAGTTGCTGGGACTACAGGGGAACTTTACCATTGCACAATACCCCCACAGCCCTTTTTATTTTGACACAGGGTCTCACTACTAAGTTGCCTGAAGCTGGTCATGAACTTCGGATCCTTCTGCCTCAGTCTCCCAAGTAGCTGTGCCACTGCACCCAGCTGGTTTGTGATGTTTTTACAGCATATATAGAAGAGTTTCTTGAGGCTTTGTTGTTGATGTTCTTTAATTTCAGGGTCAGGTTTAATTTAGGTGGGTTAAGGTAAAACAAAATAACAGAGCCACAATTAAGACTCAAAAAGTGTAACACATACCTTGTACCTTGAATTTCAGAGCACCATAATAACATTTTCAAAATATACACTTTTTTGTTGTTCTTGTGGCATTCATTTTTCATCTTTCACTGCTTATTAGTACATACATCCATAAAACAACAGCATGGTATTGAGGAGTGCTGCCAAGAGAGACTATCTAAAATGCCTACCAGTGTGAAAGTGTACCCTGATTAATCCATTCACTTACTTGTTGGGAGAAGAAAAATAAACACTGCCTGGTTTCACTCTTTAACAAATGAACACACCCTGAGGAAGGCTAACCTTATGTGGAATTGGACTCAAATTTCTCGATGGTACACATGAGAAAATTTTAAAATGAACCCAGTAAGAAGTTTCTTTCCCTGCTCAATAATTCTAATTTGACCATGATAAGAAATGAATGTTTCTATTAGAGAAAAGGAAAAAAAAAAAAAAAAAAAAAAAACCCCAAAAGAAATTAGCATAAGTTCCAATGCAAAAGTTTCCCAAGATAAACTCTTTCTCCTATAAGTCCCAATCCTCCACTAACAAATATCTGGTGTAATATTAGGTCAAGCAGTTTTACCTAGCAGAATCCACTGAGAATGTTTATTTTTTATAACAGAAGCTACAGAAAATTTACTTCTAGTCAGATTGCATTTTGCAGGTCTCTTGAAGGAAGAGCCACAGGGACAGTATAGAAATAAGTAGTGTTTGGAATCATATTGGAGCTGGTTCCCAAATCTGCCACTTAATTAGCTGTGTGACCCTGGACAGGTTACTCAACCTCTCAGAGTCAACTCCATCTGCAACACAATACCCTTGTGAGGGTTGTTGTACAGAGCAAAACTATAAGGAGATAGTCTAAAGGTCAAGTTAATGGTAACTATTAATTTACATAAATTAATTAACCTACAATGTTAAATATAAACCTGACTAGCCCAATTTTCACAAAGGTGGTAAACATGCATGGCATTATAAAGCCCTTTTCAGCAAAGGTACCATTTTCTGTGTCAATTTTATTTAAGGGTAGAAAACTAAAAATCTCAAGGCTCAACAGATGTGGCAGATGAAATCAGCTGAAAAGTAAAAAATGTTAAGCTAAATGTCTGGCAGGCACTGCATTATGTGTGAAAGCTAAAGGAATTAGTGCTATATACCGGGAGGCATGGGTATGTTCTCTCATACCCCATGCTGGGGGCGGGCTCACAAATATGAAAGATGAGAAGTCCTGAAGATGCTAGCTATAAAAAGAAATTTTGAAATCGTCAAATTTGCTTGCAATGTCAAAATTTAAGAACTTTAAGCCATCTTCTCTAGCTCTAGATCTCCACGCAAACTGCAACCTTAGAACTGATCAAAAAAAATGAACTGGAAATAACTAAGCACAATAGAGACTAAATTATATAACATGAAACCTTTCAATTTTGCTCGGAAGGTTTCAAGAAGTTTTTATATACTATTTACCTAAGTTAAAATTTTTAAAATAAACTTTGCCAGCAACATTCAGGTTGTAACCTCTTGAAAGCAAGACTATCAATCAGACTTCCTAACACTCTAACTTTTCCAAATAAATTTTATTCTTCATTCTGTCCATGGAGAGTGCCATTTTCTTATTTAGAAGAATAAGAATTATACTTCTGGGAAAACACAAGCTCATTAATATGTGTTTATCTCAGTAAAGTGAAGACTAATTCACTAGAGATGACTAGTTCTTACTCTCTTATTTTTTCAACTGCTGACATAATTCTTCATACTGCTTTTGTCAATCCAAAGCAGACTACCAGACATTAGTATGCTCTCAGGTTCCACCCCAACCTACTGAACCCAATGTGCATTTTAGAGAACCACTAACTTGCACTACTGCTTGCCCTGAAGCAAATACATTATGTACCTATTAAATGAAATGGTACTCAAAAGTAGGTACCCATAATGTGTGAAGTTTCTGTGGGGAAAAGTGGTTTAGAAAATCTGAAGGTCTTATCTGAGTTCACAGGCTCAAAAGGAAATATAAATTGCTACCCTCTGTCCATTTCTATCTGTTCATTCCACCCAACTGTTACTTAGATATAAAGGCTTCAATAGCTAACATTTTTTCTATAAATAAGCCAGGCTATTTTTTTTGCCTTTATCAAAATCAGTCTAAATTATTTCAGTAGATACTTTAATTCTGACAGATCAGCAATTATTATATAGCATCTTGAACCAAAACAGAAACTACTGGAACAAAATCACTTCATAAAAATTAGGTTCTTTTAGTAAAAGGTCTAATTTCGAGCCAAAGCTAGAATTTTCTGTAATACAGCCAAAGCAAATTATTTGATTTTCTGGTCTAACAGAAACAGACCTTACAGTATGATTGAATAACAATTATTCAAACTGAAGTGACAAAATTTTCTGGCTTTTCACTTTTTCAACTTATCACACTGCTCAATTCTTCTTGAATCAATCCCCTCTCAATAAACATATACTGACTACAATATCTATAAGCAATCTTATATACTTTGAAAAAATACATATGGAATAATTTTTAATTCTTGATGGAGTGCTAATTTTGAAAACAATCTCAAAATATTATATTTTGAAATCAAGAACAATTTTTAAACTAATTTATTACTTGAGGATGACTGCCAATTTAACAAAAAAACAAAACAAAACAAAAACCCAATACAGCAATGACGCAAACATTAACTACAAAAGCTTATCATTGGCAAAGGACCACAGATTTAGACACAAACTATTCTTCCCCAAGAAAATCTACTTAAATATTTAATTCGGTTATGAGACTGGATTAGAAAATACCTATCCCTTAATTAAAAATTTATATATACTGCATATTTTGAAATTATTATTACATCCGTATAATGTAATCCTCTTTTGCTTAAAGAATAAATTCGGCCAGCATATTTAAATTAAAAATAATGTAAAATATCAAGATGGGAAGAATCCACCAAACTTATATGAACGTTAGTTTTTACCATGGTGAACTCTCCCCACACCCATACAGGCTGGAGGTTTCACTTGGCAAGGATTCCAAACTCCTGTTTAAGATGTCACCTTGCCTCTTGGACACACCCATCGCCATTAACCACTTGGCAGAACGAACCACAAAATAAGTATTGCAAATTATCACCCGCAATTTTTTTTTTTTAAACAGGAAGGAATGGGAGGTCCAAGAGTCCTGGGTAACAGAAAAATGCTTTCTAAAATCCCCTGCCCTCCCCGTACACTCTTCTACCAGTACAGTATTTGACAGCTCTTATTGTATAAATGAATTGTACGTTAAGATCAGCTGGCAACTTCTACACGGAAATAAGAGTCATTTTCAAGGCATGCTGTGTGGTCGTGGTTTTTTACCATTAGGAGTGCACGAGTACTCAAGAACAGGACAGTGGCCCCTTTCAAAGGGACCCGTGCAATTATTATATGAAGACAAGATCGATTACATGAAGACCGACTTTCACAACAGAATGGCAATCACCCCAGCTCAGTGAATATAAAACACCTTTCACACCGCAGCCAGAGCCGAACGCTCTTCCTAACAGGATAGGTCTTTTGAGATGCGTTGGTTAAAAGCATAAAATTCATTTCCTTCAAAGGTAAAGCCACTTAAAACGTTTTTTTTCTTAATCCAGCCTGATTGTTGGAAGACCGCCCCAAGGTTCGGATGGAATAGAAATAACAGGGTGGCCAGCTGGGTGGGGAAGTGCCGAAGCTCCCTCCTCCGCCAGCCGGCCCCGCAGCGCAGCGGGCCGCTGAAACCTCCGCAGTCCTGCAGGTGCCAACGCAGCAGCTGGAGCGCGAGAGGAGCAGAGCGGGCGGCGGCTCCCGGCCCCGCGCGGCACCCGCCCGCCCCGCCCCCACTGGCCGCTCCCTGCGCCGCGCGGGCTCGGCCCACACAGCGCGCCGCCCGCTCGCGCGCCCCCCGGACCCCGGCACGCGGGGGCTAACGGCGGCGCCAGCGCTCGCCCCGGGGCCCCGCGCGCTCCTCCCCCCCCACAGGCGCATGGCGGCCGCCAGCGGACAAAGGCGCTTCCTGGCGCCCGCTCTAACCGTCCGTTGGGTGTTTGAATCTGGCCACTGGGTTGACCTTTCAAGACGTCCGACAGAAAGAACTCTTGGCTCCCTCGCCCCCTCTTTTCTCCTCCTCTCCCCCATGTGCCAGACTGCCCCGCACCCCCGACCCATCCTTCCCTAGCCGAGCTCCCGCAGAAGCTTCCCAGCCTCAGGGGCTGTGAGCCCGGCCCTCCAACTGACTAGAGGAAGCCCCCCTGTGGAGTAGGGGGATGGGGGAGAACCTGCGACACTACCGTCACTGGCGCCCCCGGCCTCTTTTGCGCCATCCCTCTGGGGAAAGCTACTCCTTGAGGGTGGAAATGAGGCGAAATCCCTTTCTTTAGCTTATCTGTTTCAGCCTTTCCCCGCCACAGGTCAAGCGCCAGCAGCTCAGCGACGCACTCACCATGCTGCAAGCGCTACCGGTTTCCGAGACACGACCACACAACCACTCGGCTCACTCGCTCCACTCGGACTAATTCTCCTCCTCCGCCCCCAGTGCCTCATAAACACCTCCCTCCGCTAGATCCCTCCGCCGTACGCCAGATAACGGAACATCGCAAACGAGTCCCGGCCAGCCCCCTCCCCTCAAACTCTCCTCGAGACCCCTTTATCCACAGTTATTTGATCGACGAGGCAAGAGATAAAGGGAAATGGGGGAACGGATGACGTAAGTGGGTTTCGTTTAACAGTGAGCCGTTAAAAGGCCGGTGGAGTCGCGCCTGTGGAGCGCTATTTTGCGGCGCGGAGGAGCATCTCAGGGACGACGCGCACTACGATAGTCGTTGAAACGGCCTCTGATTGGCTGATTCGTACCTGCAATGCGTCACTCGGACTCGCAGCCGCCGCCGAGACGCGGTGCGGCTTCTGCCGTTGCTGCACGGGCCGTGCTGTCCTGGCAACTGCGCCAGGAGGCAGAGTCGCTTCTTTTGCGCTTGTCCGGAGAACCTTCCAGCTCCATCTCTCTTTCTCTGCCACATTCACACAAACACTTTCCTGTCCTTTATTGAAGGGTCGATGAAAACTCCTTAAGCTATTGTGAAGCCGAAAGACCCCCAATAAACACATACTCCACTCTCAGTTTTTCAGCCTAGTTTTCTGGGCCTCATAGAGGCCATTTATCGTTTCACTTCCTTACAAAACCCATGGAAATCTGGATAAGGGCAAATGCAGCTGCTCAGCTGACAGACTAATCTGAAAAGGTCTTCCGTTTATACTTCCCCTTCACTTTCCTTTGCCAGCAGTAATTTATGGGGGGGTGGGCGGGGAGTCACTCAAAACCCATATCCCAAGATGCTGTGGGATTGGTTTTTCCAAATGGTCTCTCGATTCTGGGAACCCAAAGTAGACAGCCGGTGGAGCGGATGCTGAGAAGTTAAAGAGGAACTGGGGATTAATGCTCAAAATGCAGTTATTTAAGAAGGTTGATGGTAGAATCTGAGCCCAGAAAAAAAAAAAAAAAAAATCATATTAAGCCATATCAAGGCTTCCCCGTAAAAAGCACCGTTCTGTGGACCCTTGAAACCTAGTGAGCAGCATTTTTAGTAAGCTGAGTTAAACATCTAACCTACCCAGAAGGTGGCTTTAAACGAATGTTTCCTGTCCAGCAAGACCATTTGATTTTCACTAACAGAAATCTGTACCTACTTGGAAAACATCAGTGGCATTTAACCACTTTTAGCCAAACTGGGCGTTTTCTCACCATCAAAAGTATTTTCTTGGGCTGGGGTTGTGGCTCAGTGGTTGAGTGCTTGCCTAGCATGTGAGGCACGGGGTTCGATTCCCAGCACCACATTAAAAAAAAATGAATAAATAAAATAATGGTAATCAACAACTAAAAAAAAAAAAAAAAGGAAAGTATTAGCCAGTCGGGGTTGGGCACTCCTGTAATCCCAGGGACTCAGGAGGCTATCAGGAGGATCCCAACTAGTGAGACCCTTGGCAACTTAGGACCCTGTCTGAAAATTTTAAAAAATAAGGCGAAGTAGCCCCAGAATCAAAAAGTAAAAACATGAGGAGGGGAGGAGGAGGAGGAGGATATTAATTTCTTTACTAGTTAGAGATCGGTCTTCTTTTAACTGTGCAAACCAGGCATTAAGTGCTCTTCTAATTAGCATTGGCAACCCTGTGACCCTTTCAGATGAATGACCCGTTCAATGAAAAATCAGAACCTTGTGTTTCTATTGTCCTTGATAATGTAGTGATGTAATACTAGTGGGTGGGAAGGAGATTTAATTAATTTTGCCCTACAGATGAAATAAATGTCATTAAGGCAGAATTTTCCTTAAAAGTGGATTCCTCTGCTTCAAAATCTGAGGTCACCATTCTATAACTCTCTTCTGGTAGCTTCCAAGTCTTTCCAAGGTATGCCTCAGACATTTGTCCCTGTTTTCTCTTCATATACTCAGCTGGAAGATCCATCAATGATCTTTTCAGCTGAGTCACTAAAAATAATCTCTTTACACAGTACCCTATTAGCATGCAGAGATTTTACATATGAAAATTGTAATGATGGGAAATTGAATGACAAAATGAATAATCATCTCTAGAAAATGAATTTTTAAAGAATTAATGCATAACATATAACAAGTGTGAGTTTAAGTTTAATATACAGGTAGGTGCTCAAAGAGGTATATTTTGTATCCAGGAGCTTTCAGCAAATATTTTGAAATAAAATGTGTTTTTTTAAAGAGGGATACAGAAAAAATTCTTGTAGGTTTCTTAGATTGAATTTTGATAAGACTCTTACAAAATCTTTCTTGCTGACCTCTCAAGAAGAAAAAGAAAACGAGAGAAAAGTCAACAGTTACATTAAAGCCATTGTGGTTTATGCGTATTTGAGAGTATTCCAAATCAATTTATTTATAGAGCATTTGTCTTCCACAGCATGACATACAGTGCTGCCTGACTTTGGCAATTGCCAGCTAAGAAGTAAAGTTGGTGTTGACCGCCACATGAAGGCCTGGAAATATCTTTCTCTTCACCCCATACGCACACACAAATGATGAGATCTTACAATTCTCTACCTTTGCCCATCTTGGTAAATGAGAATGCACTTCCTCTCTAGACCTCTTCCTCATTTGCAGAATAGAGATAACACAAGGGCTATCCTCTGACACTTCCTCCCCAGAGCTTCCCTCCTCCAGTCAGCTATGCTAATGAACAAGGGCAGAGGGACAATCATAGTAGCACTCTTTTTTTTTTTTTAATTTTTTTTTTTTTTATGTGGTGCTGAGGACCAAACCCAGCACCTTGCTCATTCTAGGTGAGCACACTACCACTGAGCCAGTTAACATTCTTGATCTTACAGCCTATGGATTTCTCAGTAGGTGAAAGAATGAAGCCCTAAAAGGCATCAGTCATTTGTAGTGATATTAGCTTTTGGCCTGTGTGTCTAGAAAGGGTACTAGCTATGTACCAACCTTGAGAGAATTGAGAAAATGGAATTGAAATCATTTTGTTCTTCTGTAGTACAGATAAGGAACACTGATGAAGAAACCAGATTCCAGGCCTTCAGGATTGCAGGGGAAACAGAGCTGGGGCAGGAATCCAGCCATGTAATGTTTTGTTGGATGGATGAGGTTGAAGAGTATAGGAAAAGAACGGAATCCTCCAGACCTCTTGAAGGGGCTTGTGCTCACATATACCTAAGAAAAGTTGAGTGCCTTCAACTTTAATATTGACATGTTGCTATTCATTTATTTGTTCATCAAAAACAAAGTAAACAAAAAAACTGAGATTGTGAGTTTAGAGTGACCAAGACCTGGGTTGCCTAAGATTGAAGAGCTTCCTGATACGCTAGACTTTCAGTGCTAAAGCCAGACAGTTCCAGACAAATCAGGGTTCTTGTTGATACTAGAAACCATGACCACACATCCAGGAAATACGGGTAGTCTACTGTATGCTATAAATGCACTGTGGTAAAGTGAGAACAGGAGACCATGGAAGCACATGGAGGGCAACTCAGTGGGCAAGGGGAAGGCTAACTATGTCTTAGTCTATTTTCTGTTCATATAACAGATACCTAAGACTTAAGTAATTTATAAGGAATAGAAGCTTCTTTTGCTCAAGGTTCTGAAGTCTGGAAAGTCCAAGAACATAGCTCTGGCATCTGCTTGGCATCTGGTGAGGGCATTCTTGCTGCATCATGACATGGCCGAGGGCATCACATGGTGAGACATAGTAAGCTGTTAGCTCAGGTCTCTTTCTCTTATAATGCCACTAATGCCATCATGGGGCTCCACCTTCATGATCTGATCCAATTCTGATTACCACCAAAGGCCCCTGTTCCAATACAAGTAACATATGAATTTGGATGATAAATTTCTACACCTGAACTTTTGGTAGACACATACAGACCAGAACACATAGGTGTTTGGGTTGAGGTGAAAAAAGAGGAGAGAGATGTCTGAGGCAGAGTGAAAAAACACCAAGGAACAAAGATATAATCATTACCACCTCCATCATCAATATCAACTGCAGGGCCACTCCAGAGAGAGAGAGAGAGAGAGAGACTGCACTTCTGGGTACACACCCCTTGGAGAGTAGACTGATGAAAAAGCATATACAGGCCCTGGAAGCAGGTTCTGGGCCTTTTTTTTTTTTTTTTTTTTTTTTTGGTACAGGGGATCAAACTCAGGGGCACTCAACCCTTGAGCCACATTCCCAGCCCTACTTTGTATTTTATTTAGAGACAGGGTTTCACTGAGTCACTTAGCGCCTCACTGTTGCTGAGGCTGGCTTTGAACTTGTGATCCTCCTGTCTCAACCTCCCCATCCACTGGGATTACAGGTATATGCCACCACACCCAGAGGTTCTGAGCCATTTGAGCAAAAGCTTCCGTGACCCTAGGAAACTGAAGTAGTCTAGAAAGGGATGTGTGCTCTGGGTGGGGAAATGCCATTAGCCCTGTTTGGAGGGGCATGTCTGCAGGAAGTCCAGACTAGTGTCCTTTTTTTTTTTTTTTTTTTTTACTGTTTTTTATTAGTGCCTTATAGTTATACATACTAGTGGGATTCATTTTGACAGTCATACACGCATGACATACAATTTGCTCCATTTAGATTCCCTGTACTTCCTCTTTCCCCCTCACCCTCTCTCCCTCTTTCTATTCCCTTTCGTCTCCTCTACTGGTTTTCCATCTATTTATTTATTTATATATGTATTATTAGTGATTTATAGTTACACACAAAGGTGGAATCCACACTGGTATGCTCACAGTGTAATTTTGACAATTTCATTTTGTATTACCTCCTTTTCCCAGCCACCCTCTCTCCCCCTCAATATCTTTCCTCTATGACCACTGTCTTCCTTCTATTTTTTGTGGGATCCCCCCCTTTTTTGTCTTTACTTTGCTCTAGTTTCCACATCTGAGAAAACATTTGGCCCTTGACTTTCTGAGTCTGGCTTATTTCACTTAGCATGATGTTTTCCAGTTCCATCCATTTACCAGTAAATGCCATAATTTCATTCTTTTTTACGGCTGAGTAAAATTCCATTGTGTATATGTACCACATTTCTTAATTCATTCATCTGTTGACAGGCACCTGGCTGGTTCCATAAGTTGCCAGCAATGTCCTCTTAAGGAAGCCTATGGTAGGCGCTCTCTTGCACAAGACTGCAGAGAGTCCTGAAAAATACTACTGGCAACTCCTCCTGGGGGCCCTAAAACGTCACATCCAAAACTGAACCCATCATCTTTCACCCTGATCTCTCTTTGTTCTGGTTTTGCTGAAAAGCACCTCCTTACCCTGTCACCCAGGCTGCTCTGAAGTGGTCCCAGGTATCTGAATGTGCTGTGCTCTTTCCTGCTTCCCTGTCTTTGTGATTCTCCCTCTTCCTTTTCTATTGCCCGCTGGACATCTGCTCATACCTTGCCCAAGCATCATATCCGCTATAATGTCTCCTAACTCTACTGGCCCTTTCCCCCTTGGCCTAAAGAATAATAATCACTATCTTAAAAAGGTGTGTGGGGGGTATGGCTCAGTGGTAGAGCGCTTGCCTAGCATGCGTGAGGCACTGGGTTCAATTCCCAGCACCACAAAAATAAATAAATAAATAAATAAAATAAGAGTATTGTATCCATCTACAACTAAAATAAATAAATAAGTAAATTAAAAAAAAAAAAACCTTAAAATGCTGTATGGGCTGGGCATGGTGATGTGCACCTATAATTCTAGCTACTAGGGAAGCTGAGGTAGGAAGATCTCAAGTTTGAGGCCAGCCTGGACAACTTAGTGAAGTTGAAGATAATATAAAAAGGGATTGGGATATAGTTCAGTGTTTGCCTAGAATGAGTCAGCCCTTCGGTTCAATACATAGTACCTAAAAACAAAATGTCTTATGGTATTATTTCCTTATAGGTTGTTTGCTCCAACTAAACTTGAGTTCCTTCTGGGGACCTCATGTCTTTATCTCTCAACACTCTGTGTAATGCTAAGATGTAGTTGATGCCCAATAAATTTTGTTGAATGATATGTGGATGAATGAATAAAGATGTCATTTGTGTACATGACTTTTCTGTGTGGCTTTTAATAACTACTCAGAAGACTTTTACACAGTATAAGTTGTCTTAAAAATAATGAAAATCTGTTTTATCAGAGAAAGTGGCCAGTAGGATCTTTCTAATCTTCTTAAGTAAGTTATTATTTAAATCAGTTTGAGCATGCTAAATATGTGCTTATAACTTAGATTTTCTTATGCTGTTGAGAAAAATAATTGTTTATACTATTGAGCAATAATTGTTTATACTACTTTTGAGTTGTACTTTTGTTCTCATTTAGAGAATTTATAGTTCAGACTGTATTAGCTTCATGAAATTAAGAATTAAAGCATCTAACCACCAGATAATTAAGCTATAAAAATCATGCCTTTACTCTTTGAATGGTCTCCCCAAAAAGAGGTGATTGATATATTGGTACATTGTTGGCAGTATGAGAGACCTATGTGAAGGTATAAATTTTTGCAAGGGTCCCTCAAATTTTAACTTTATTTTCTTTCTTTCAATTTTATTTTTTAATATCTTATGGATGGTTTGACAGGTAAAACTTTGAATATCCATTCCAATATCTGGGAAGTTGGCATTGTTGGGGAGCTCTCTTTCCTCTCTCTTATTGTTTTTCATTTCCATCTAACTATCTGGCCAATATTACTACTTTTGCTTTTGGAAGTTGGAGCAGATCATTGTCTGCTTTGGAAGACTTTAAAATGTTCTAACTCAGTTACCCATTCACTTTCCTTTTCTCCTCCATTTTCCATATTTCAATTTTCTTTATACTGTGCTCAGGATCACATTGTCTACTATACTCTCTAGAGAAGTCTTGGTCACAATGTCATTTTGGATGCTCACCTGCTATTTTTCTCTCTGGTTGAGATGCAATAACCTCTCTTTTGAAGTAAAGCCAGAAGCCAGGGACCAGTCAGTAGGTAGTCAGAGAAGGCAGCTCTTGGTTTGATGAGCCCATGAGATTAGATATATCCTGTTAGGGCTAGAGTGGAATGGTAGGGATGAATATCTACATTTGTGAAATCCTCCATGTTATTCCATGGTTTGTTTGTTTGTTTGTTTTGGAACCATGGATTGAATCTAGGGGCACTATGAATCCAGTGAGCTATGTCCTAATCCCTTTTTATTTTTTCATTTTGAGACAAGGTCTTTCTAAGTTGCTAAAGCTGGCTTTGAACTTGCAATCCTCTTGCCTTACTCTCCCGAGTCCCTGAGACTACAGGTGTGTGCCACCACGCCCAGCTGGATTTTTATTTATTTATTTAATTTTAATTTTTAATTTTTTGGGAGGTACGAGGGATTGAAATTAGGTGCACTGGACTACTGAGCCACATCCCCAGCCCTATTTTGTATTTTATTTAGAGACAGGGTCTCACTTAGTTGCATAGTGCCTCCCTGTTGCTGAGGCTGGCTTTGAACTTGAGATCCTCCTGCCTCAGCCTCCCAAGTCACTGGGATTACAGGCATGCACCACCACACCCAGCCCTGATTTTTGTTTTTAACATTCTGAAATCATGTCAATACAAGAAAGTACAATTTCTGGGGAATCCTGGAAGGGAAGATCCCAATTTCTCCTCTATATGAGGAAATGAGAGTCAGTCAGGGAAGATGATATCCATATCTTAGAGCCACCTTCTCACCTATAATGGGCCTAGGGTGAAATAACCTCTAAGAGACATCACAATCCTTGTCATTCAGGTGGGAAGACATAGATGTACAAATATTACAGTAACAGGATTCACTAGGAGTGAAAGAGCTTCTATTTTCTCAGGTAGATGCTTTGTAATGGCCAAATGTTTCCTTAACAATTTAAATCTCCGCGTAATTTTAAAAATTTCAGAAAAGTTGAAAGAATAGTACAATAAACCACTTATCAGTCAGTTTTGTTGCTGTAACATGAGACAATCATGTTATAAGAAGGAAAAATGTATTTTGGTTCATGGTTTCAGAGACTAAAGCCCCTGGTTGCTTTTGAGCCTGTGGTGAGGCAGTAAGTCATGGTGGGCACATGTGGCAGAGAGATCTGTTTGCCTCGTGGCTGTAAGAAAGCCAAGAAAGAGAAAGGAAAGAGCCAAGGAAGGTTGTGCCTCCAATAACCTAACTTCCTTCCACTAGGCCCTCCACCTCACAAATCTTACACCACCTCCTAGTAATGTCACAGGCTGGCAACCAAGCCTTTAGCATATGGGTCTTTGAGAGATACATAAGATACAAATGATAACACCACCAATACACTATCCACTTAGCTTCATTAATGGCCCATGTTTACCACATTTGCTTTCCTTGTTTCTACATACACACACAACCCATATTTAATACAGATGTGCATTTTTTGACTGAATAATTTGAGAGTTTGCAGATATATGTCAGCTTTAAATTCTAGCATATGTCTCCTAAGAATAGATATTCTCCTACAAAAAAAAAAACACAATTCTATTATTATACTTTTTAAAAATTCCATATCATCTTAGACCCAATCTATATTTACATTTCTCCAATTGTTCCCCAAATAATTTTTGTGTTATTTTAGTTTCTAACTAGGATCCAAAGAGGGTCATATTTTTTGCAAGGTTATGTGTCTTTAGATCCTTCTAATTCTTTTACTCTAGATCAGTTTTCCCACCTTTCTTTCTTTCTTTATTCCTGACATTGATAATTTTTAAGAATCCAGATTTCTTTTAAAATGTCTGCAGTCTAGATTTTCTGATTGTTTCCTAATAGTGTTATTTAACTTTTCCCTGCATATCCCACAATGCCTATAAACTAAAATTCATGTCTAAAGGCTTTGCAAGATTCAAGTCAAAAACTTTTGGCAAAGTACTTCACAGATAATATTTGTATTTTTCACACTGAATATTAAAGATGAATATTCGATTACTTACATCAGATGCTACCTACTAGACCTTACCATTGTATAGGTACATTTACCACTTTAATAAGTAATCTGTGGAGCAATAGTATGTCACTGTGTAAACAAACATCCTGTTTCTCAATAACTCCTCATCTAGTGATTTTTATCATCCATTGATGACCCTTGTCTAACTCAATAATTATCTTCTGGGTTGCGAAATTATAATTTTTTTCTGTTCTATAATCCATTCTATATGTATTAGCTAGCATTCTTTTTGTAAAAAAAAAGTACTTTCCTTTCCCCTTACTATTGACTAGTGAAAATTTTTTTTTCAATTCAATATATTACAGTCAATTACATTTATCTTAGTTTTTGGTGCTCAAGTTGTCTCAGATTTGGCCAGTGTGAGCTGTTCAGGCCAGCTCCTCTGTCCTTTTGACATGTCTCCATTGGTTTTGGGGTGCTTTCTTCCACGCTGGCACAAAATATTCCAGACTCAACGTGTTCTTTCTCTGCCAAGACCTAGAATCACCCATTTTGTTCAGAATCCTCAGAGATTTTAAATGCATCTCTCTCTCTCTCTCTCTCTCTCTCTCTCTCTCTCTCTCTAACTCTATCTCTATCTCTATCTCTCCCCCTCCTCTCTTTCATTTTGAACTTATTGAAAGTCATCATTCTGCATTTATTGTACTCAGTCTATCCATAAATGCTTCACTAACTTGGTTCTCAGAAATTTTCCTTCTCAATGCAGCCATTATCCTGGGACTTGCTCTCAGCATTCTGTTCTTGTGCCATCTCTGGGTAGATCTTCGGATCTCCTTCAGCCCTTTCCCCAGAGTGTCCCATTTGGGGATATAAAAAGCAAGCACTGGGCCAAACCGGAAGATGGATCACCTCACAAAGCCAACTGGGAAGCTGCAGATGGAAGGCCCAGATGGGCAGAGCCTGGAGAAGAGAAAGGCCCAGACATTTTCGGACATTTGCTGGCAGGACACAGTCAGAATACCCCCAGCAGAGAGGCCCCACCATCCTACAGCCCCCATTCTCATGGTCACACTCCAACTGCAGCTGCTCTGTGCAACCTTCCTGGAAGACAGACATGACTGGGGAAGAACAGGATCTTTGCTTTATTTTTAAGAGTTTATGCTTGAGAGAGCAAAAACCCAAGATTAGGAGTGAAAAGGGGCAGTAGATACTGCCCTAGGTCCCCAAAGATCATTACTAAACTCATATGAGCTAATAAACTGTTATTTTGACTATGTAGGAAATATCTGTTAATTTTCTTCTTGTATTCATGTTGAAGTTTCTGTCTTTGAATATATTCTGTCTGGATTTACTATATTTTTTAGTAATCAATAAAATAGGAATAAATTTATTTAACAGAAAGCCCTAATTATCTTTATCAAATTAAAATTTTGGGGGACTAAGGGTTTCCTTCAGCTGTGTCCTTCTGTGTTTAGCAGTGTTTTCTCCCAGTAAGCCCTGCATTGTGTATCCCCTCGCCCCCGCAAAGGACCTAACAGGCTCTATTCTATTCTGTTTCCAAATCATTTGATAGTATATACAGAACCCACCACTGTACAGGGACCCAGGGGGTAGGGATTTGCATTTGTTATCACTAATTAGTTCTGTCTTCTGGGGTAAATCTTGTAGCTTCTCTGGGCTTCCATCGCAAATCTATCACATAACCTCATGATTTTACAGTCCCTTTGAGGAAGACAAAGAGATTTTATGTTTTTTCTTCTCACAAATTATAGATTATTTGCATGGGAAGAGATTTCAGAGGTTGTTTAATGTAGCCTTCTAATTAAGAACCCAAAGGTGAGGTGATTTATCAAAGATGCTGCATTTAGTTGGAGAAAAAATCAGGTCTAGAATTTCTGGCTCCAATTTAGTCCCTTCTGTACTGTGCATGGCTGACTCCCATCTCCACCTGTTTAAAATTCTGCTGATCTCTTAACCCAGACTACTAACTCCAGCAGCCCCACCTCCTCTTCGCATGTGCTTTATCACTTCTTTTTATACTAACATTTTCAAACGCTATATGATCCACTGTGTCTAAGTACTGTTCTAAGTATTTTACATTTAGTATTACATTTAATCCTCATGACAAACTTATAGGGTCACTTCTAAACCATCCAAGTTTACAGATGGAGTAGCTAGGGCTTAAAGGATTTACATAATTTGCCCAAAGTTACACAGCTAGTAGGCTTCAGATTTCTGACTCATTTCTGTCTGACTTCCAGACTTAACCACTGCACTTTTCTGCTTGTGAGTACTTGTGTTCAGTCATTCACCCATTCATTGTACCCACAAGTGCCCAACACTGGCACTAAGGGGGGAGAGAAAAACAGAAAATGGAAAGAGAAGTTCCTATTTTAACTCAAGATGTAAAAATCTATAAACATGAAACAACACAAATACAATTTAAGGCAACATGTTCCATATGAAAATTCCAAGCATACTAGTTCTTACTTAGTCAAAATTTATTTAGCTAAAAACTTTCTGGGGGCTGGGGCTATAGCTCAGTGGCATGTTATTTAGCATGGATGAGGCACTGGGTTCAACCTTAGCACCACATAAAAATAAACATATAAAAATAAAGGCATGCTGTCCATCTACAACTGCAAATTTTTAAAAAACTGTCTGAAGGGAAGGTTTAAATTCATGGTTTCCAGAATAATGAGAGGCTCCTGTCAGACAATAGCTAGAAATAATCTCATCAAACAGAAAATAGTTGTGTTTGTAAAAGGAGATTTACTGCTGAGAGTCAAACTGAATAAATCCATACATATTTTCAGATCCCACTGAAATTGTATTAACAGAGTTTTAACAATAAGAAAATTTGGGTATCTATACTAGATTACCACGTACAGCTAGAAGATACGGAGAAAAGGAGGATAACAAGACAGTCAGTCAGTCAGAGATGAAGTCAGATTGGGGTGTATGAAATACCTTATTGCGGATGTGATAAGGGTGACTGAGCCAGGCACAGTGGTGCCCGTCTCTAATCCCAGCAGCTTGGGAAACTGAGGCAGGAGGATTATGAGTCCAAAGCCAGTTTCAGCAATTTAGTGAGGCCCCAAGCAACTCAGTAAGACTCTGTCTCTAAATAAAATACAAACAAGAGCTGGGAATGTGGCTCAGTGGTTAAGTGTCCCTAAATTCAATCCCTGGTACTTAAAAAAAAAAGGCTGAGCTACAGGGTTATCTTGGAAAAAAAGAGAATTACCTTCTGATGGAAAGAAGAAAATGACAAACTTGGATATTTGGAGCATTTAAGAAGAGAAGAGGAACTGTGGGTTTTGAAGTGGGAACTTAAAAGTAGGCCAAGCAGTACCCCCAACCTTCCTGTCACCCTCTACCTCAGAGACAGGCTCCCTTAAATGGCAGTTGGGCTCACTTCCGTGAATTAGTCTATACTGTCTCATTCCTGAGGTTGGTACACACTTCTGAGTACATAGTTTAGCTAAATTTGCTAAATTTCAGAATAATTGAGTCAATTTAAAATCTTCAAAACAATAAATTTAAAACAAGTTTGGCCTGTGGTACAATTTCCTTTGATCTGAGATGCCCAAGTCCCTTCACTGGAAACTGGTTGAACTATAGAGTGAACACACATTGCTATCATTTACAGTATGGACTCATTTCTCCCAAAACTGTCATTGGTAATGACTTCCCCTGCACTAGAACTTTGCATCCTTTGTTCTGGAGTTTTATGATGCAGTAAAGTAACAATGACAGCTGCAAATAGGGTTTCCTGGGGAGAGGTAGAATCTCACCTCTTGAGACAATTTACTTTTCTAGCTCTTCAGACAATGGTTTTATTTATTTATTTATTTTAAAGAGAGAGTGAGAGAGGAGAGAGTGAGAGAGGAGAGAGAGAGAAACTTTAATATTTATTTTTTAGTTATTGGCAAATACAACATCTTTTGATGGTATGTGGTGCTGAGGATCGAACCCGGGCCGCACGCATGCCAGGCGAGTGCGCTACCACTTGAGCCACATCCCCAGCCCTAGACAATGGTTTTAATAAATTAAAATATGCCAACTGGTCAGGAGGGAATTAAAATAAACGGCCTTCCGGAGACCTTCCCATCCCCAGCATTCTGAGCTACTTCACCTAGACACTAATTCCTTTGGCAGTGTTTGCATTTCTGCAGTGCATCCATCCAGTAAGCACTGGGCTATGAAAATTATAATCCTTTGGCAAAAGGATTAAAAGTGAACAGGTTTTTACAATATGGCAGGCTTCTGGAGGGCTCTCCTCCCAGAGGCTCCAGCTCTGCCCACAGGCTTCTCTCTCTCCAAGGTCTGCTCTATGTAATTTTCTAAATTGAAAATGCAAAATCCTCCCCCCAACCCTGACTTTCAGGGCAGTATATTGGTAGTTCCGTGGTACGTGATGATCTAATACCCTGACAGTCTGTTACCATGCGACAAAAGCTGAGGTCGATTATGATTCCCCAGCAGTGACCCAGGGCATCTCTCATGCCTTTCACTGCAGCCTGTTTTGAAGAGCAGACACTTTAACATTTCTAAAGGGAACCCGAATTATCATTCAAATGATAAACTGCCACACAGACAGACATTCTTTTATGATTCATTGAAGTGCAGGTCTTAAGAGGTTATACATTCAGTCTCCGTCTCAGTGTTTATTAAAGAGAGTGAAGACAAACAGATCAGAGAACAAATCAGACGTTGCACATCTTAGATGCCAAGCACAACAGAATAATCTTCCAATATTAATATATGGGCTATATAACCCCACTGGGCAAAACCATGTTTTATTCGGGAAAACAACAAATCAAGTAATCTCGCTATAGAAAGCTATTTACAGCTCATTTGGAAATTGGATTCATAATCTTTAATAAAGCCTGTTTATACCAATGATGAAGGAGTCTCACATAAATAAAACTGAAAAGCAATGATAAATTAGCTTCCTGGCTAATGTTTATTACACTGTAATCATTCAAACCCACTGAAGTCAAATTTGTTTTACCCATTTCCTAAATTCAATCCAATGAGCTTTTGAATCTTATACAAAACCAATTCATATTGTCAAGTGACAGCAAGAAAAATTAATATTACACTGGTTCTTACTATCCAAAGGGATTTTACTAAATGTAAGTAATAATATAGACTTTCACTACTCAGAAATCTATTATTTAGATGTAAACTCTAATCACAAACTCTGATACTCTTAAAATGACAACAAAATAAAAAGCTGACCCTGGGGAACCTGTCTTACCCAACATGTTAAAAAGGATGCCTAGGGCTAGAATTTCATGGAAAAAATCATGGTGACAAACCCTTTCCAGTTTTCCAATCCCAGTTCATCAACATCATCAAGGCAAAGGCTATAAATGAATGGAAAAGGGGGTTTCCTTTCACTCTCTGCTTGGCACCAGTCACGAATAAGGCTAGAGACTCTGCTCAGCAAATTTCCTAGGACAACAGAGTTCCTCCTCGGCAGAGGCCCAAATTGGGTGGCAGCATCCCTGCCGAAGCCTGCTACAGACCTTCTTCTGGCTGATCTGTCAGTCTTTGGGCTTGCTGCCTTCCCAGGAAATGCATAATGTTCTCCTTCCACTCTCATCCTCAATGGTGGGACAGGGAGGGCCTTAAGGCATCCTTTTCTCATAAGCCTGCCTTATTGAATGATGTGAGGTATTTTCCTTCACTAGAATTCTCTGACAGAAGTTGCCATTTGCAAGGAGACCTGGAGTCACACAGGGCAGATTTGAGATTGGCTTTGTATACATCAGGTACTTCATTCTTTTATGCCTTTGTTTTCAGTTACAGGAAGGGAGGGATGGTGATTCCTGAGGGGAGGCTGGGGGGTGGGGGAAGACTAGGAAGGAAAGGTAAACATGGCATGGGAACTGCCAAGAGCTGTCCAGAACAAAGAAAGGAGCATTCCCTCCTTAACAGTCATGGTGCAAATATTTGCTAAGCTGGGACTCCACACAGTGTTGTAGGCAGCTGGGTGATGGCTTCTCAGACCTGTTAAGATTGTGGAGACTTCCTGTTAACACCCAGAGTGTGGGGAAGGGGGAAGGCAGGCTGACCTGGTTGGAATCCTTAGCAGCACTTAATAGCTCTTTGAGTGAGTCAGCCTCTCTGTGCTTTAGTCTCCTCTTTTGCACAGCACGGGATGAGAGCAGCGTCTGTCTTGGAATGTAACTGAGGAGTTAGTGCGTGTGGCATGTGTAGCTCTGGGCCTGGCACTGAGTCAACCCTCTTCTCTCTATCTTGACCTCAGTGTCTGAGATCCTGCACCAGATAGGACGTTCTGCATCCATTCAGCACTGCAGCCTTTCCTATTTCTTTTTCCAACTGGTCCTATTTCCCCATGTGAGGCCTGAAGTGTAGGACCTGCAGCTTGCCCAGCCCTGCATCGCCCCCAGGACCTACAGCAGCAGCTTCCCATGTGTTCTTGAAATAGCAAGCTGCTTGCTTGGGAAATGGAGAATCCTGCTCTCTCTGTCTTCTCCCTCTTTTTCTCTCTGTTGCTTTCTCTGCAGCTATCAGGCCTGCAGCCAGAAAAAAACCCAGACTCTCCTGCCATTGTTTCCTGCCTCCCCACACTCCAGAGCCGCAGGGAGGGGAGAAGGCCAAGGCTGTTGTTACAAGGAGTGTTTCTGCAGCCCCCGGAGCCAGCCAGGCCCAGCCCATGTTCTCTTAGGGGATGAAGATAAGCGGGAGAAGAAGGGTGAGGCTGTGTTGCCAGGAGTTCTGACAGACAGTTCCAGTCACTCCTCGGTCTGTCCCTCCCCCAGAATTGAATCAACACCGTGTTCCCAAATTCATAGCACTTCTCCTCCCTCTGGGTGAGATTAGAGGAATTAACAACCTTTGCTAAACACTACCCTTGGCACTAGGTGTGATGATTTACAGAGATGAACTCAACCTATCCTCAGAATTGGGGCTATAGGCTAGATCTTATTAATTAGTCCTCTTTTACAAATGAGGAAACCAAGACTAAGAGAGGTTAAATCTCTCCCCCAAATCACAGCCAGAAAGTACTTCGGCTGCGATTGGAGGGCCTTGGGCCCACCCTCTCAGCTTCAGCACTGCCTCCCTAGCAGGTGGTGGGAGGGAGCTGACTCATGGCTTTTGATTCATTCAGTTCTCTTTTCTGCCTCAACATTGCCCCAGCCTAATGAAAAAATATTGCATTATGCATTTCTCACTTTGCAAACATCCATGTGAGGCTGCTTGCCTGCATGCCCAAAGAGTCACAGCATTTTCAGGTGACATTACCAGGCTGGCTTGTAAGTTAATTAAGAATCATAGAGATAATCTAAATCAAGGGTCCTCAAACTAGGATTCAAGAAGGTGACCTCTTGGGAGCCTTTAGAGCCCCAAATTTGTATATTCCTGCATTTTCCTAAGGCAAGGATCCAGCATTTTCATCAGATTCTCAAAGAGATTTTAAGCTGTAAAGGGTTAAAAACTGTACAAGTTTTGGCCAAAGCCAGGCCTCACATTCCCAGGCTTGCTCCTGCTGGTTGTTCTAGGAAGCACTACCATTTGTGATAGAGAAACCCCAGAGTTAAACCCCAGAAGCAGAATCTGAGCTCTGAATCTTCTGGCAAACATTTTAAAGACTCATGAATTATTAAAATGGCTAATTAAGTCAACCTTCATCAGAGAATATTTGCTTTCCCCCCCTCATCATTGAGCTCACTGTGAAACTTGACTTGGCTCCATCCTTTGCTTAAGTGCAAGGTCAATTCCCTGGGTTCCTTCATTTCCAGCCTAGGAAGAACTTTGAGTAGCCCACAGAAGCAGCCTGCTGTGCCTCGGTATACATATCCAAGAGGCTCTGAACCCATGTTCTCTTCTCTGTCCTCAGAAATTCAGGCAATTCCAAGCAGCCTATTGCAACCTTAAGCCCACACCAGTTATTCTGCCAGCTGCTCTCCTCATGGTCCATGTCAGCTGTGTGTGTTCTCACATCTTCCCCCCTCACCAGAATAACCCTTCACCCCAGGTGCTCTGAGTGACCTGGAGCCAAAAATATACCAGGATCATCAAGTCAGCCTATGTTGTGAGGTGGCACTGGCCTCTACTTGGCTGTGTGATGAGGCCACCTGCACACCCAGCCCTACATTTTGGAGCACATTTTCCAGGTTTCTTCCTCCCTCCCCTCCATATCTAAATCCTATATTCAGGTTCCCTTTCCAATGTCACCTCTTTTGGGAAAGCTTCTCATTATTTTGTCTATTTCAATTTCATCTATTTCCAAGTAGATTATAAGCTCCTCAAGGGCACAAACTTATTTTTTCTTCTTCTAATGTATTTATTAGTTTGTAGATGACATTTAAAAATTAGCAAATTTAATTTATTAAATAGATAGCAGACATCATGGTGCATTCCTGTAATCCCAACAAATCAGAAGCCTTCAACAGGAGGATCCCAAGTTTAAGACCAGCCTGGATAACTTAGCAAGATATTATCTCAAAATAAAATAAAAAAGGCTGCAGACATAGATCAATAGTAGAGCATCTCTGGGTTCAATCTCAACTACCACACACATACACAAGCACAAAGTAGGTTTCTCCCCACCCCTCCTTATCCCCAGTCTTTGAAGTTGGCCACTTGACAAGAATGAACATGCAAAAACAAAAAGAAAAAGCAAAGAAAAGAAAAAAAATGTAAAGCCTAAGCCAGAACTCAACCTCCCCATTCCCATTGGTTGGCCCAGTGCCTCTACCCATGGGTCAATAGGTAATTCCCCAAGGAAATGCAACTCTGCACCTGGATAAGGGATGGGCAAGAAACTGTTACCAAATCACCAGCCAAATGTGCAGAGGCACTGCCTCCACTCTGCCCCAACCTGAGATGCCACGAGGTGTACATCCAACACAACCCTCCTCATGCCTGTACTCTGACCCTGTCAGGAACACAAAGCAACAGAATGAACACTGGCATCCCCTTGCTGATTCAACCGGGTGGTCTTCCCAGGTGATAGGGTGATAGCAATCACAGATGGGAGTAGGGAAGAGGAGGTTTGGTGGAGTACAGGAGGCCAGGGGACAGGGAGCAGACAGTCGGAAATTCACACTGGAGAGGCGAGAAGGCATAAGAAGACAAGGATGCAGGAGAGTCCAGGCCATAAACCACAGGCTCTTGTTCCATTGTCCCCTTAGACTTCATTCACAGAAGACAAATGCAAAGATGAAATTAATGAGAGTTTTAAGATGGCAACCTTAGAGCCCTAAACCCCAGGTGTCACATTGGATGGGTGAGGTTTGTGTTCATCTGTTGCCCTCTGTGAGGACCTGATGAGTATAGAACCCTGGGTGGCTACAGGGTCGCAGGCTCATGAGACCAGCCCTGTTGCCAACCTGCTCCCTGAAATCTCTGTCATAACTAATGTGTAAAAATACAGGGAAACAATGAGCATTTCATTTATGGAATTACAGAGTTACCCTAACAGCTATGGATACTACCCCTTACCTTATTTGCTGTTTGATATGTACATAAAACCCATGACTTGGAAATATGTCTTCTAAGGAAAAATGGGCCAGCAAGGCACTTTTTGAACATTTAGCAATCACATAAACAACTTAGGTGAAAAATTCTGGACTTTGGTTTTCTGTTTTTTTAAAAATTTGATTTAGCCATGACTTGCCTCCCCTCTCCCCACTGATATCATTTCTTTTTTTTATCTTCCACAAAACTCAAGATCATTTAACATTTGTCAGAACAGAAACAGTTAAAACAAATTTTATTCAATTTCTATTAGGCCTCAACAGGAAGATTGATGCAGTGTCACATTTTGGTTTTAAACCCAGTGTTAACCACTGGAAGCTATGTACTATTTTTCCCTTCCTCACATCTTTAATTCATGACTGTAGCTGAATATTTATCTTAAAAAGATTTTTAAAAGGTTGATTGATCCGACGAGCACTGGCCTGGATCAGATCCCGTTATGGATAATGCTATTTGTTTTTGTTTTAACACCAGCAAACAGTTCCTTTCCTGGGTAAGGTTTGATAGAGTGTAGCAGGCTTCCAGAGCTGGATTTCCTAGTGTGGCCAGAACAGGGCCTGCTGCCTGTTTGCACTGATGGCATCTAGGCAAGAAGCCTGGATCCTTCACTTGACTCTGAATTTCTCTTTCTTCTTTTAAACCTCACCAGACTTTGGCTGGATGTGTATGCCTCATCCAACACCCAGCTGCTCAGTTAACATCTGTGAGCTGCTAATTAGTTGAGGAGTTTTGTGGCCCATAGGAGTGATCTGTGCTGCCCAATCAATGTAGCAGAACAAGAGTCTAGGAATGGAAATGAGCTTCTGGGGATGCTGGGAGGTTTTGCACGCTGCTGTCTAAATCCTGGAAACAAGTTCCCCTGGTTGCTAGTCCCTACTCATCAGCAGGCATTTTCAGGGATGGGGCAGTTTTTATGTATCTCTTGGTGTTTACTATGTAGTTAGCAGTCAATAAATGCTTATTAAATTGGTATGGCTCCAGTCTTCCTTCCTTTTCTCCATTTTCACTGCCAATTCTTCCCCCAAGAATTAATATTAGTATCCCTGGCCACATCTTTGCTGGGGATTTTCCTCTAAGTTTGTTTGCCTGTCTGGTGAAGCAACAGCATTTTTCTCAACACACTTTCCACACTAATGAGATTCCAGGGGATAGGATCCTTTCTAGAGTTCCATACCAGCGGACTTCAAATCCTAGGAGTCCTTGGAGAAATAGGCAGGTGAGCTTTCCTCACTATCTCAGAAGATCACTGCTAGGATCCATTGACCTTTTTGTCTATGGGTTGCTTCTCTAAAATGATTTGAAGAATTAAATTATAAGCCCAAATCCCCATTAAGCCA
Source organism: Callospermophilus lateralis (assembly GCF_048772815.1). Classification (NCBI taxonomy): domain Eukaryota; kingdom Metazoa; phylum Chordata; class Mammalia; order Rodentia; family Sciuridae; genus Callospermophilus; species Callospermophilus lateralis. The sequence goes on from NC_135318.1 coordinate 37,288,688, forward strand.
ATATTCACTTTCCTTCGTCTTTCATGGAGAGCAGTAATAAATTTTTCTTGGTGGGGCCTTTCCCTCCTCATTTAGTCCCTCAGCTAATAAAATCAAATTAAATAATTTGACTCTCCTCTTTCTAGACATTCTGGAGCTCTCACTGTTCTTTCTTGAAGAAGCAGAAATTACCTTATTTTTTTTCCTCCAGTGGCCCGTGGATGCCCTGCCATTCACAAAGCAAAAGCAAAACAATAAGGGCCGGGGGCATAGAAAGGAGCAGTAGGTAGCCTGGGAGTCAGGTTCCACTAACTAGTCTTGTGATCCCTGGCTCTCTCGGAGCCTCAGTTTTCCTTCCATAAAATTTAGGATGAAAAAGCTACCTTTAAATGGCCCTGTTGGGTTCTAAAAGTTTAGGGATCTCCGAAAGTTGCAGGCTCCATAAATAGACTCTAATTGTCCAAGTCTAAGGAGATTGGTGTGTGTGTGTGTGTGTGTGTGTGTGTGTGGTGTGTATGTGTGTGTGTGTGTGTGTAACATCTTTTTTTCTCTTCCTTTCTTTCTTCCTTTCTTTTTTTTTTTTAATAGAACAAAATGAGCTCAGATCATAAGTTCAGCTGACTTTTTTCTAAACCACTGGATTCATTTTCTGAAATTGCTATCTTTTCCTTCCAAAGCCTTGGCTGTCCTCAGCTTAGTGAGACATTACTCCATTACTTCTATATTAGGTCTCTGTGAAATAAGGAAGCTTTTTAGAGTAGGCTTGGAGTAAGTGATGCCAGGGCCCAGTTGTGGCTGAGGAGGGCACCTGGAAGAAGCCCCCAGGAGGCCATACCGACATCATCTCTTTACAACCAGAACGCTATCCAGAATCCCAGTGAACAAAATGCTGTTGGTCTATCAGCCTAGAGACAATGAGTTTTCAAGTGACTATTAAGTGCATAAAACTATCCCTCATATTTATAGCCCCAATAATCATAGAGGCCTTGGTTTTCAAAATCAGAGAAGGCCCTGTTATTGGGATTTAAAGACAGTACTTTCACAAAAGGACATCATTTTTAGAAATTATAGAGGTGAAAATCACAGTTTGCAGCAATCAGGATAGGCTTGCTTTCTGGCACCTCCATTTACGAGCTGTGTGAGCTTTCAGTGCCCTGACTTTCAATGTCCTCATGTGGAAAATGGGCAAGGAGCAACTGAAAATAATTATGGAAAGTATCTGGCACCATAATTAAGACCTAATGTCTGGCAAATAGTTAGTGCTCCATAGGTTTAGTCATTATTACAAGGGATATGACATTTAGAATACCTAAGAGAAGTGACCCTTGCCTGCCCCGATCTAGAAAAGCAACCTTTGCCTCAGGAATCAGATGCCTTGGATCCCTGAAGTAAAGTTAAGGTGGACAAATGCTCTTATGTTTCAAATTATATTTTTTTGGGGGGGGACTAGGGTACTGGGGCTTGAACTCAGGGGTACTTTACCACCGAGCCACTTCCCAGCCTTATTTTGTATTTTATTTAGAGACAGCGTCTCACTGCTATTACTTAGTACTTGGTACTAAGTACTAGTACTTGGTATTATTTAGTACCTCGCTATTTGCTGACTTTGAACTCACGATCTTCCTGCCTCAGCCTCCCAAGCTGCTGGGATTACACTGGCTCAAGTTATATTTCAAATGCAAACATTGTTTTCTTCAAGAAGGGAGAGAATTTTTAAAAAATTAAACAACTCTAAGAATTAAGATGTTCTCAAAAAAAGGAAAGAAAGAGAACGATTTTAGGCCCTTTGTTGATGAACAAGGGTGAGTTTGAACTGTCACCCTTGGCTGGGATTGGTGCTCTAGCTCTAGAAACAGGGAAGGGAGTGACTGACAAGCAGCAGGGAGGGAATGAGGGCTGTCATAGGCACCATATGGCCCCAAGCAGCCTGGGACTCAGCAATGCTTGTTGGACTGAAAGTATCTATTCTTTTGTCATCCCCACCCCCTCCCAATCCCTGGAAATCAGATGGTGTTATAAATCTAGAGGGCCAAGGCAGATGACAGACAGTGACTCATCCTGAGTGGGGCTGATGCCCTGGTAAAACAGCAGTCCTTGTTTTTACCTTATGCATTCAGACCCACATTGGGATGAAGCTCACATAATATCTTAGGGCAAGAGATGTCCCTAAAGGCCCAAAGCAATGTGTGTTCAGGTTCAGATCTACCCATGCTCCTGTATCCACCATAGCCATCAGTGGATCCCTGACCGGATTTGCTTGTACTACTGAATCCAAAGCAGATCCAATCTGGCCCCCAATCAGGCAGAAATGGATAAACACAGAAGTGCAGAATTGCTTTACCATGTCTGTCTCCAAATTGTGAAACATTTCAGTCTGAGGTGCAACACAAGGAACCTTGGAACAAGCTTTTAGAACTGGCTAGCTAGATCTGGAAGATGGAGATGACATAAGTAGAGAAAAGGAAATTTTGACCGACTATAGCAGGTAGATATACCTCAACAGCCTCTCAGGAATAGAGAGAAGCAATTAGAATAGGAAAAAAAAAGGTAAGCAAATCATAAATAACTTGATGGAGGGAACACCAGGCCAAACAGGAAATTGGCATGCAGATAAATGAAGCCTCCATTAATGACTTCACTGGATATATCAAGAGGGATTTTAATTTTAATGAAGACCAAGACAATCACAGTAGGAAGAAGAGATGGATTTAAGATTAACCTTATATTGTTTGCTGTTTTAATTTATAAGGGAAATGCCTGAGGGGAGGGCCTAGCAGGGAATTTACCCAAACGTGAGTAAGAACCAGAACCTGACTACACATTTGAATCATTTGGGAAGCTTTTAAAATTTCCAAAGCTCCAATCATAGCCCAGACCAATTACATTACAATTTCTTGGTGTGTTTTATAGACATGAGAATTTTCCAAAGCTTTGCATTCTTTTTGATGTGCAAACGAGTTTGGGAACCACTATCAATGGGTAAAATAGTAGAGGCATGCTAGGAAATGGCATTTTAGGTTTTGCCCTAAAGGGAAATAAATATAATCATTAATAAATGGCAAGATTCTGGGGCTGGGGATGTGGCTCAGAGGTAGAGCATTCACCTAGCATGCGTGAGGCACTGGGTTCGATCCTCAGCACCACATAAAATAAAATATTGTGTCAACCTATAACTAAAAAATAAATATTAAAAAAAAGAAATGGTAAGATTCGACAAATAAATAAATAAGAAATGGCAAGATTCCATGCATGTGTGATTATGACAAAATGAACCCAACTATTATGTACAACAAAAATGCACCATAAAAACAAAAGAAGAAAGAAAAACAGAAATGGCAAGAAATTTAGCCTGCCTTAAAACGAACAGCATCTGTGTCCCTTGTTTTTCTCATATATAATTTTTAAAAGTGTTTTATCAGTGTCTAAGAAAAAAATAGATGAAGAGCCACATTTAAAAAACAAAACAAGCAATAAGAGCTAAATTCAAGTAATTATTGAGTAAGGGCTTTGAACCTGGTATCTGAGAGAGGGATAAAAATCAAGAGAGTTCATTGCTGTTATGGATTCAGCAATTTATATTTTTTGCTTCATAGAATGTTCACATTCATGACCTAATTTTAACTTGCATCTCTGTGCAGTAGGCAGAGAAAGTATTATTTTTCTCTCCTACTTCCACAGATGGGAAAACAGATAAAGAGTCTCATGATTTACTCAGCATTACAGAGCAAAGCTAGTGGCAGGAATAGGAGCAGAATTTGGTCCTTTAGAAATTCCAGTTGGATGTCCTTCCTCCATGCTGTGTAGCCCTGCTGCCCTTGAGAGCTCTAGAAGAGAAGGGAAAAGTTACAGTGATAACTGAAACAAGAAAACATGACACTTGTGAACTGAACTAAAGAGTTCTGCTATTAGGGGAAAAAATCTAGAACAGATGCCAAGAGACACATCAAGGTGATGGCCAAGTGCTGGACACCCTGCCCTTGAAGATGCCTCATGAATATTGGATGATGTTAATACACTAAATTTGCCTCCGAATTACAATGGGGTGGTGGGCAGAGACAAGGTCGTGAGGTCACAAGAAATTATTTTTAGGTTAAAAAAAAATGGAAGTAGCTTTACAGTTCTTATGCTTTGGCCTATAGCTTGAGAACCCTTTTTAAGATAAGTAGGTTGTAAGATGACAATAAATTGTTGCCTTAGTTCTACTGTTCACAAGAGACAAAAATTCACTGGAGGAGTTTTTTTTTTTTATAATATTTATTTTTTAGTTTTCGGCGGACACAACATCTTTGTTTGTATGTGGTGCTGAGGATCGAACCTGGGCCCTACGCATGGCAGGCAGGGGCGCTACCGCTTAAGCTACATCCCCAGCCCCTCACTGGAGGAGTTTTAACCTCAATAAGACAGAAAAGCAAATTATAGATCCTCAGACAAGAATGCAGTTGGCCTTAAGAAGGTCTAGAACTAGGAACCTGCGTACTGTCAGAAACTCAGGGGACGTAGCTCCCTTTATACTTCATTTCTGTTCATCGTCATTTGTGTTCATCTTTTCTCTGCTGCTCTGTCCACATGTGGGTCAAAAATCAAACATCCATAGCTCCTGAGTCCATGCTTTAGCCATATGAACTAGTCTACCCATAGACTTCTATGGAAGGAACTCTTGGGGCCCAAATTGATTCTGAAGGCTGACGTGGTGGCTCACGTCTATAATTCCAGAGATTCACCAGGCCAAGGCAGGAGGATCGTCAGGCCCTGTTTCAAAATAAAAATTAAAAGGGCTGGGAGTGTAGCTAAGTGGCAAAGTGCTTTTGTGTTCAAGCCCTAGTACACACTTCCACACACAAAATTGTCTCTGAAATTAATCCCCAATTCAATCAAATATGACCCAAGGGTCAGGGACACATTAGGTCCCTGGGTAAGTAGTTGTAAATAAATGTAAATAGCTATTGGGAGTCACCATCTAGAGATGTCAGTAAGGTGCTTACAGATGAGAATCTTTTAAGCTAAGCATTTACCTCAAAATATAACTACCACTTCTGCCTGTAATGATGGCTGTACTAAAAAAAAAAAAAAAAAAAAAAAAAAAAAAAAAAAAAGAAAGAAAGAAAGAAAGAAAAATAGAAAATAATAAATGTTGACAAGGAAAGGGAGAAATTGGAATTGGAACTCTCATGTAATGAGAATGGTAATATAAGTATGAATTGAAAATTGTATAGCCACAGTGGAAAACAATTTGGTTATTTCTCAGTAAACTAAACATAGAACTTTCAGACACCCTAACAATTCCACTCCTGGGTATATGCCCAAAAGAAGAGAAAACAGGTGTTTAAGTAAAAAAGCTTGTATACAAATGTTGATAGCTATGTTGTTCATGATGGCTAAAAGGTGTAAACAGTTGGGTGTAATGGCATATACCCATAATCCCAGTGACTTTAAAGGCTGAGGCAGGAGGAATTGGAGCTCAAGGTTAGCCTCAGCAACTTAGTGAGGCTCTATGTAATTAGTGACACCTTGTTTCAAAATAAATATATCTAGTTAATAAGTAAATATACATATGTGTGTGTGTGTGTGTGTGTGTGTGTGTGTGTGTGTGTGTATATATATATATATATATATATATATATATATTTTTTTTTTTTTTTTTTTTTTAAAGGACTGAAAAGGCTGGGGTTGTAGCTCAGTGACAGAGTGCTTGCCTGGCATGTGTGAGGCACTGGGTTCAATTCTCAGCACTACATATAAATAAATAAAGTTCCATCAACAACTAATAAATATTAATTTAAAAAAAAGGGCTGGAGATATGGGTTGGTGGTAAAGTATCCCTGGATTCAATACCCCAGTACCAAAAAAAAAAAAAGTAAAAAGTTAAAAATTCAATCAACTGATGAATGGGTAAACAAAATGTGATATAACAATTGAATGAAATATTATTTAGTTATTAAAAGAAATGAAGTGCTGATACATACCAAAACATAGATGAGCCTTGAAAACATCATCCTAAGTGAAAGAAGCCAGATAAAGAAACTCGCGTTATATGACTCCCATTACATGAAATATGCAGAATAGACATAGATATATAAAGATAGAAAGCAAATGAGTAATTGCCAGGGAATCAGGGTATGGAGGGATAGGGGGAATGGAGGAATGGAAAATGACTGCTTAATGGGTACAGGGTCTCCTTTTGGGGTGAACTAGAAAATTCTGGAACTAGAAAAATGTTCTGGAACTAGAAAGTGGTGATGATTGCACAACATTTGGAAGATACTAAACGTCTCTGGATTGTACACTTTCAACTGGTTAAAATGGTAAACGCATGTTTTACTACATTAAGAAGAAAAGGAATAACCACATAAAAAGGCTCTGAGAAGACTGATCACATTCACTATCTTTGGGTAGCTTAGTTGAGAGACTGGGAACAATAATACTTTAACTCATTCACTCATTCCTCAAGCATGAATTGTGCTCAGAATTAAACACAGAGGATAAAAATCCCAGTCCTCACCTCAAGGAGTTGACAGATCAGTGGAACAGGCACAGATAAATAGGAGATTTCAATGTCATGTGATAAGTGCTAAGATTAATCAGAGTGTTTTGAGAATTCACATGAGGCCTGATCATGGAAGACTGACATAGAGGATGAGGGCAGTATCTGAGCTAAGCCCTAAAAAACGGGTAGGAGTTCTCCCAGTGAGGTGGCCAGGAGGGAAGAACAGCACTCCAGACAGAGCTCAGAGATGCGCAAAGATGGAGAGAGGAGGCGGCCAAGAGATCAGCAGGGAAATCATGTGGCTAGGCCAAATGGCGGAGTCCCTTGTTGGAGAACGGAGTGGTTCACAGGGCTCTCGAGAGGGGAAAAGTCCAGAAGAGTAGGAAAGTCAATAAGTGTCAGATCCTCAACAAGGTCAAGTAAGACGGGCTGAAAGTGGCCATGGGTTAGACAGTGAGAGGGTCGTTCCTATCGTCCGCATGCTGTACGGTCTTGGTGGCTGCGGCCTCTCCAAGAGCACTTTACCATGAAGTTCATCTAGGAAGGAGAAGAGACACAGCGAAGTAGAGAGAGCGTGTTCGTGTGTTCAGGAGAAAGAAAGATAAAGATGGAAAAGGAGAGAGAATTGATAAAGCCAAGGAGGTTCTGAGGCCACAGAGCTGGCAGGGGGTTACCTTGGAGAGCTAAGGTCTCAGATTTTCAGTGATGGAGAGGAAGATCTGTTGCTTAGGGGGGCAGAGGAGCAGGAACAGAGGATGAGGGAATTCCTCCCTGATGGCCTCTATTTTCTCAGTGAAGTTCAAGAGGAGGGAAATGTTCAGAAGGGCTGCTATGGGAAAGGGCAAGTTTGCTGCCAGGGAGGCTTAGAAGGGTTTTCAGGCTGCTCAGCAGCCCGCTGAGGCTGCAGATGATGAGTCTGTAGTAGCGCCAATCTGTGTGGGCTGTGATTTTCTCCAGCAGAGCTCGGAGCCCGGGAGCCCAGATGTCAGAGTGGAAGGAGAGGGACCTGATAGGGCTCAGGTGCAACCAGACAGGAGCAGAGAGGGGGAGGCAGGGTTAAAGCAAAAGAGGGTGATGAGGTGCTCATGAAGCTTAGGCTAAGGAGGGAGGAAAGCCAAGAACCAAAGCGTCTGGGGAGAGGAGGATGGAGTTTCGATGCGGTAACAGCAAATGGCAGGAGAAAGAGACTCGGATTTGAGGAGGTGGCAAATCTAGCACACTGGGAGTTAGGAGTGGGCAGGCTGGAAGGTGGGAGGCTCTGATCAGAGTGGGCTGGGGAACAATTCAAGGGATATGTAATCAAGTGCTAAATAGGATGGTTTGAAACATAAGTGGGCATAAGTGCTGGGGAGGAGGGGGCCCTCGGGAATGGAAGGGAGTGGGGCGCCCCGATAGAGAAGAAATCCAGTGCAATTTGCTCCCTCAACATTGACAGCCTGCACAGCACCCCCAGGGGGGGAATTCAAGGTGACAAAGTAACAAATGGTATCTTGATGCCTAGAAAACCCAGGATCAAACCTTTCAAGGATATGGTTTCTTTGGTCTCAGTTAAAGCAGAAAGTGAACAATGGGAGAGAATATTAAGATTCTCTCCATCCCACCTGTGAAGTGCTGCTGCGCTGTGTAGTGCCTGTAATTTATGCTCTTGCTTCTTTCCCTCCCTGCTTCAAGCCCCGCTCTGGCACCACTCCCACACCCCTCTTCAGCTGGTCTGGAAATTTCAAGAACCCTAATGCATATTGTACATTCCTACAGGCTAAAGCCATGAATTAATCTGGGGTTTTCAGGGGAAGGTGGAGATGGGATGGAGAAATAATCAAGGTGGTCATTAGTGAAGACAGTTCATAGCATTTGCTCTGGTTCACGTGAGCTGGAGGTCAGAGAGGTTAAGCCACTGGCCTGAAATAGACAGCCAGTGAGCAGCAGAGCCCAGTTCAGGGACCAGAGGCTGGGCTCTCAGGGCAATACTCTTTTCAAGGCTCCTCAGATGGAGCCAGCAGATTTCTTTCCCTGCCCATTGCCTCTCAGTCGAAACCTGGGCCTGCCTTTCTTTCACCTCATAAACCAGAGGCTGGAATTGAGTTTGGGTCTCTGGGGTTTGCCTGTCCAACATGCAGTTGACACTTCTCTTTAATTCCAGTACCCACTTTGGCTCTGGTGAAGCACTCCCCCAATCTGGTAGCTCCACACAAAGATGACAGTGGCCCAAGGTTGGCCTGCTGGCTGCTCTCACTAAAATGTAACTCCTGAAATGAGGCTGCTGGAACATTTTGTCCCAGAAATGGGATATACCTGACGGACAGCTCCTGCTACCCAGAGCTCAAACCCAACCCTTTCAGAGCCTGGTCCTAAAGCTTTTCTTGATATCCTTGAGGTGCTGCATATCCTTCCAGAAAAATCCCCATTTGTAATTTCATGTGAACAGGGCCTGATATTTGATGCCAAAAACAAAACAAAACAAACAAACAAACAAACAAACAAACAAAAAACAGAGGCCCAATATTTGCTATCAGAGGAAAACACCAACAGTTTACTGAGTCAGCGTCCAGAAGCTGAGTGCATTCCGTCAGTACCTTCAACACATGCCCCAAACTCAAACAATACCTCTTGTCACCCCACTGCCACTGCCCTGGTCCAAGTCACTATTGTCTTTAGCCCAGGCTATGGCGGCAACCCTTTTGCTATAGGTTCTGCTTCCCATGTGCCCCTGACATCTATTCCCTGCACAGCAACTGGGGACATCCTGTTATACTGTAGGTTGGACATGTCACTCCTTGGCTCACATCCTCCCGCTGGCTCCCATAGAGAAAAGCCACAGCGCTGACTCTGATCATCATGGCCTGCAAGGTCTGGCTCCACCACTCTCTGACCTCTTCTTCGGAGACTTTTCCTGCCTGCATCCCATCCCTGCTTCAGCAGACAGACAGACACACACACACACACACACACACACACACACACACACACGATTGATTGCTCTTCCCCAACACCCCAGCCACACTCAAACTTCGGGGCCTCCATTGATGCTGTTCTCCCACTAGGAAGCAAACTCCCCGAGGGCAGGGGTTTTGTTTATTTTGTTCATTCGCAGCAGAGTGAGCAAAGACTCCAAAGTTGGTTAGGATTTGATGAATGAATGAAGGAGCAGTTACATATGCTCTGCTCAGCCCAGAACTTTACTGTCCCTTCTCATCACTGCCACCCTGACATGCAGATCCTGTCAACCTGCTCTGTGTTAGGTGGATGCTTTCAACACTTGAGGGGTCTGCCTTGTGCACTTGCTTTCTTCCCTATCACAGTCATAAGAACCAGAATCACTTTTCTTTTTCAAGTCCTGCATGGTGGCGCATACCTGTAATTCCAGCTACCCAGGAGGCTGAGGCAGGAGGATTGCAAATTGGAGAACAACCTAGGCAACTTAGTGAGACCTTGTCTCAACATTAAAAATATAAAGGATTGGGGATGTAGCTCAGTGAGAAAGTACCCTTGGGTTCAATCTCCAGTACAGAAATCACTTTTTAAAATATATGTTTCTAGATGTGAAATTCAAAATCTATTGAGATATATACAAAAATAATAATCATAATTCTGAAAATCAGAGAGAAGTAAACAAACCAAAACAAAAATTTAAGGACACATAAATATATTTTTTCTAGTGTGATGAAAGCCCTTTGTGGGGCCTGGCTTCCTGGGGTACCAGGGCCAGCAGGGAGAGTTAGTTTTGCTTTGTTTTGTCCTGAAATCAGATCTTAGGAGATGCATTACATAAATTCCCCAGAACCCTTTCTCGGAAATGTTTCACTTTGCTTCAGTACTGCCTTGCCTTGGAGATTTCCACAAGCTTTCTATTAATTGCCCTTGGAGGTGTTTGCTTCCTGGAAAAAGCGTGTTATAAGTTATGAAAACAGTAAAGGATATTTTTATAAGAAGCTCAGCTCAGTTTTGGGCCCCATGCAAGCATCTGAAGGACAGCCTGTCCCAGGGGCAAACCCATTTGAAAACCTATTTGAAATTGTCAGGGTCCCTACCGTACAACACTGTCAGCCTTCAGGGTCACCCGCCAGACATCCCCCAAGGTGAAAGGATGTAGGTGAAATGGCCAGAGAGCTGTCAGAGGGTTTTCTCACAGTCCCAGCTCCCCCCACCCTGTCCCCAAGTTCCTCTGGACTCAAAGACTTCCAGGTCCTCTGCCTCAGGTGCTCCTCTAAATTCACTAATGTAGAAACAGACTTTCACTGGCTCTCTAGAAACTCACTTTTCATCCCCAGCCAACCAGAGATAAAAAACAAATGTATAGATAGTTCCCCTCTGGCCCAGGAAAACCCACCTGGCACCTCACTAACCCGACTGCAGGGGACTGAATGAGGCTAGGCCATCTGAGTTCATCTTCAGTGTTCATCTTATTTCCCTGCCCTTCACCCTTCCTCATCTCCTTCCCCTATCAAAATCTAATCTTGAAACAAACAACAATAAGTGTTGGCAAGGATGTGGGAGGAAAGGTACACTCATACGTTGCTGGTGGGACTGCAAATTGGAGCAACCACTCTGTAAAGCAGTATGGAGATAGCTCAGAAAATTTGGAATGGAACCACCATTTGACCCAGATATCCCACTCCGAGGTCTATACCCAAAGAACTTAAAAACAGCATACTACAGGATCGTAGCCACATCAATGTTTATAGCAGCTCAATTCACAATAGCTAAACTATGGAACCAACCTAGATGTCTTTCAACAGGTGAATGGATAAAGAAAATGTGGTATATATACAATGGAATATTACTAAACTATAAATAAGAATGAAATTTGACATTTGCCTGTAAATGGATGGAACTAGAGAATATCATGCTAAGTGAAATAAGCCAATCCCCCAAAACTGAAAGCCAAATGTTCTCTCTGATAAGTGGATGCTGATCCATGGTGAGGTAGGGGCATAGGGAAGAATGAAGACACTTTGGTTTGTGTAGAGGGGAGTGAGGGGACGGGTGCGGCTGTGGGGATGGGAAGGACAGTGGAATGAAACAGACATTATCACCCTATATACATGTACGATTACACCACTGGAGTGACTGTCTGCACCATGTACAATCAGAGGAATGAGAAGTTGTGCTCCATTTGTGTACAATATGTCGAAATTCATTCTACTATCATATATATCTAATTAGAACAAATAAAAAATAAATAAATAAAGTTATGTCAAAAATTGAAAGGAAAAAAAAAACAATCTTGGCTGTGCGCAGTGGCACCCACCTGTAATCCCAGTGGCTTGGGAGGCTGAGGCAGGAGGATAACAGATTCGAAGCCTCAGCAACTTAGCAGGACTGTAAGAAATCTAGTGAGACCCTGTCTCAAAATAAAAATAAAAAGGCTGGGGATATGGCTCAGAGGTTGAATGCCCCTGGGTTAAATCCCAAGTTCCAAACGACACAAACAAACAAACAAACAAAAACAATCTCAGTTCAGGTTCTATTATCACTTATTTACACTTTAGGATTAATTTCAATACCTATGTTTCCTCTTTTCCAGAGACTATTATGTTTAGGGCCAAGTTTCACAGTTTAGGCTTTAATTGGAAAGGAAGGGAGCAAGAGGAGCAAGAGGCCCCTCCCTATATCTCTGAAATATTATGATGGCACCAACTTCCATTTACTGAATGCCTACTGTGTACCTTACTCTGTGCCAGGCATTTTGCAAATATTTAAATAAGAGTTCAGAGTAATTGATTTAATACATGTAAAACATTTAGTAAAGTATCTGGCACATAGTAAATACTCAATTCAAAGTAGTTATTAGTTATCTAGGTGCAGTGGTACATATCTGTAATCCCAGTTACTCAGAAAGCTGAGTAGGAGGACCACTTGAGTCCATGAGTTCAGGGCCAGCCTGTACAACATAGTGAGACCTTGTCTTACAAAAAAAGAAAAAGTAGGTCAGGCTTGGTGGTACACATCTGTAATACCAGTGGCCCAGGAGGCTGAGACAGGAGGATTGTGAGTTCAAAGCCAGCCTCAGCAACAGCAAGGCCCTAAGCAAAAGCAATTCAGTGAGACCCTGTCTCTAAATAAAATACAAAATAGGGCTGGGGGTGTGGTTCAGTGCCCCTGAGTTCAATCCCTGGTCCTGCTGCCCCCACCCCTCCAAAAAAGAGAAAGAAAAAGAGAAAGAGCAGTCAGGTGCAATGGCACATGCCTATAATCCCAATAGCTCGGTAGGCTGAGGCAGAATGTTTACAAATTCAAGGCCAGCCTCAGCAACTTTTTGAGGTCCTAAGCAACTGAAAAAAAAAAAAAGATTGGAGACTTAGCTCAGTGGTAAATTGCCCCTAAGTTAAATCCCAGTACCTCCCACCCAAAAATTAAAAAAAAAAAAAAAGTAGCTATTACTTTTTAAAAACATAGTAATTTTCCTAACAACCCAATGAGACAGGTATTATTTCATAGACAAAAAAACAAAATTAAGCAACTCCCCAAACTTGCTTAGATTTACATCCAAATATACCTGACTCTAAAGAATGAGCTCTTCCCATGACACTATTTGAATCTCAAACCACAAAAGCCTCAGTTTAATCTACCTACCAGCGAATCCAACCTGAGTCTTGGGCACACAGGGAGCATTGTCCTAAAATGCTTTATTTTTAATAAGACTTTCTTTACCATGAGCAACTGTTCCATCAGTTTTCTCGCCTTCATTCTTCCCAGCAGAGTGGAGGTTATTTCTCCTAGCTGTACTCACAGCCTCTTATTGTTGGAGAAGCGACAGTCTGAGAAGAGAAGAAAGTCTCTAGAGTCTAGAGTTGTCAGAAGCAAGCTCCAGCCTAAGCCTCTTTGATTTTTGCCTGCTCCCAAGAGCAGGACTGGAAAAGAAGTGAAGCTTAGTCTACTTTCTTCTAGGACAAGACCCATGGCCACGTGGCTGGTCAGGGTGCCATGATGTGCATCCAAGCCCCACCCCTTCCTCAGTCATCACATCCAGGTACTCTTTGTTTTGACACAGCCCAAAAGAGAAGCAGGCTGCATGCATTTCCAGAAAAGCGGGTGTGTGTCTTGCTTCCTTCCAGGGGTGGTGGGGACTTTGGTTAGAGCTTGCTGTTCGTGGGGTCATCCCTGAATGAACCAGGCAGGACACCAAAACAGAATTCCTGGTCTTCATGTCTGTTTCTTTCCCAAACTGGGCTGTTGGCTCACAGCAGCAGGAACCTAAGTATGGCTGGTGGCTGGAAAAGCAACTCAGAGCCTGGTGCCTAGGCAAGACAACACTTTCATTCACAGGGCCTGTTTTACCAGCCCCTTTGGAAGGGTAGAATATTTGTGCTAGCATACAGCTTCTCTCAAATGCTCCCTGAACATGTGCTGACTGCAGGGATTCTTTATTCTTGTGGAAAACGCAATAAAGCCTGGCCTTTGTTGGAGATCTATGCTGTCCCTCCTTTCACCTGAATTTAAAATAAAATTCTCAGAAGAGACTCCCCTCCCTGAGGCTGTTTTGAGACTCTTACATGAACCAGTCTGGGGGGCATGGGACATAGTCTTTGCTAAGATCAATACTTCCTACATCCACTCTGATGGATACAGAGGGATATCCCTCAACAAATATATGCAAAATTCAAAGAACAGCTTGTCCCCTTCCAGACTGGAAGAGAAATATAAACAATATAAAGAAGTCATCCCAAGGCTTCTTCCTGGATGTGTTTATCATTCATGATGGCTGACTAGATGGAGATCAGCCTCTGTGGTCCTTGTGCCTCTAAATCGTATAAGATACATGGACTTCACAGAACTCCTGGTGCACAGGTATGCTTTAAAAGGGTTTCTTTCCATGGGGGAGAACACTGATCTGCCAGGTTCTGCATTTCCCTTGTTCAGTTTTATCCAACAATATTCTTTTTAGCCAAATATCATTTCTCAATCCAACTAAGGTTCACAACCTGGCTGATACCAATGGCCAGTGAGGTCTCGAAGTTCTGCAGCCATGCCATTCTACAAGGGCTGGGTCTTTGGTCTGAGTAAGTGGTCAGGAAAGCCTGCTGTGCTAGAGCTTCCCAGGCTGAGCAGGATTCACATACAGCTCTCGCCCTCCAGGACTCTGATGGCCTCAGGTTGTGGGTGGCAGCAGGGCTCACGTGCTGTGCAGAGAGCCTAGATAAGGAAGACTGGAAAAAGCTGAATGCAGATGAGTGGATAGACAGGGGATTTGGTAGAGCCTGCAATAGTTCACTATAAATCTATCAAACAATGAGGAGAGAAAGCCAGGAGCCAGGTCCATATAGGGATAAGTAGGGAACTTCATTCAGGAAGACAGTATGGGGAAATCAGTAGGCTATTTGCCAAGAGTTGGAGCTAAAAGCAAACCAGAAAAATAGTTAAAAACAACCAATTGACATTTGACAAAGTTGTCAATGTGAGTGAATAGGAAAAGGATGATCTTTTTGACAAGTGGTGAAGGAATAAATGTTTAATATGCAAAAATAAACCTCAGTTTTTATCTCCTTCCATGCAGAAAAATTAACTTGAAGATACCTGTAAGGGCTAAAACTATAAGAACTATAAAGCTTTAAACAGAAAACATAGATAAAATCTTGAGTGACCTGAATTTGGCAAAAATTATTTTAAAGACTTTGAAAAGCATGAACTACAATGCTGTGATTATACTTAATGTCACTGAACTGTACATTTAAGATGGCTTAGATAGTAAATTTCATTATGTGTATCTTATCACAATTTTTAAACATCATAGAATATTTTCTATTGGTATATCGGAGGGGACATGAGCCATGAAAAAATATATATTAACAAATTAGACTTCATGAAAATATCATTTTTGTTCTTCAAAAGACCCTTGTAAAAATGAAAGCAGGAGACATAAAAAGTTGCAAAATTGACAAAGGACATAACTTACAAAGGACTTTGTCTGGACTATATAAAGAACACTTACACCTCAATAATAAGAGAGCCCATTTTTTTTTTTTAGAAAAATGGGCAAAAGTTTCAAACATTTCATCAAAAATATAGAATGACAAATAAGCATATGAAAAGATACTTAATTTAATTACTCATTAGAAAAATGGAAATTGAAGTCTTAAAGAGAAACTACTGCATACCCACTAGAATGGCTAAAATTAAAAAGTATACCAAATGTTTAATGAATTGGAGCCATTGGAACTCTTTACACTGCTGGTTGGGATGTGAAAGGGCACAACCACTTGGCTAAATGGTTTGGCCACTTTTCACTAAGCAAAACATACACCTACCATATGATCCAATATTTACTCTCCTAGGGATTCACCCTAAGAAATGAAACCATATCTTTACAAAAAACTTGCATCTAAAGGTTCATAGTAGCCTTATTTGCAATAGCCTAATGCTCTAAACATTTCAAATGCCTATTTAGAAGTGAACTGATGAAACAAATTTAGTATACTATATAATGGGATACTATTCAGCAATACAAAGGAATGAACTATTGGTACATGCAACAATATGCTTGAACCTCAAAATAATTATGCTGAGTGAAAGCAGCCAGATAAAAAAGGATACATGCTGCCTGCTTCCATATATAAAATTCTAGAAAATGCAAATTAATCTATAGGGGCAGAAAGCAGACAATTGGTTGCCTAGGAACAGGGTGGGATGAGAAGTGAGGCTGGATTTACCAAGGGGCACAGAGAAGCTTTCGGGAATGATGGACATGTTGGTTATCTTGATTGTAGCAGTAGTTTCATGGGTGTATACATATGTCAGAACTCATCAAATTGTGTTCTTTAAATATGTGCAGTTAATTATATGCCAATTATAATTCAATAAAGCTTTTCAGAAAAAGAAGAAAGATGGGGGGGAAAATCTACCTTCTGCCATCCTCAGGCAACACAGGGTCATGGCTAGAATGTGGGCTCTGGGGGCTTCACTTAGACTGAGTTTCTAGCTGTGTGACCTTGGCCTAACCATGTGATCCACCTAAGCCTTGCTTTCCTCACCTGTGAAATAGGGATAAGAGTAATGTTGTGAAGATAGATTATCTGGTATTTGTAAAGTGCTTAAAACAGCAGCTAAAGAAGGGTAAATGTTGGCCACCACCCTTCCCCTCCTCCCCTCCCCATCATCATCGTCTATAAAGCTGCTAATGGACATGCACAGTAGAGCTCAGCATTCTGGTGAATGGATGGAGGGAAATAGGTGAGAAGACAAGAATTCAAGTCTAACTGGTACCCAGAAGTCCCACCACCCCTTGGTGATGCCTTAAGGCAAACTCTAGAGACCAGGTTTAGCCAAGTTAGAAACTGCAGGGGGAAATGTCACAATGGAATGCATTAGTTTGCACAATTCATATGAGCTAATAATTACTTTTTTAAAAAAGAAAGAAACTGCAGGGGAGAGAGATAAGTGGATAAAAGCTGGCGGGGCGATAGGGGGGAATGAAAAATAAGGATGACATCTGACAGGCAGTATGGGGACCCTTTCTGAAATTCCCAACTTTCTAGCAAAAGCCTTGCTGTTGAAATACTCAAATTGGAAAATGGACTGTCCTCTGTCCTTTAAGCATTCCAAGGCTTTCCAGTTAGCCACTCCTCATGGCTTAGTCTCTGCTCACCTTGGATCTGAGATGTCACTTGAGAAGATCAGCACCTTCAGAGCTGCGTTGCCATCTGGGTGACTGGAGTGAGCACTCATTCAGTCCCTGACCCAGATACAGCCATAGGGCAACAGAAATGCTGCTAGCCACGGGCTAGCAACGGGCTACTCGGGGTGAGGACAGGGAAATCTATGAGAAAAAGTGCAAGGCCAGGGTGAAAATATTAGACTGGTGGGGATGGAGGGTGGGGAGAGGAGATGGCTGCTTAGAAACAGAAGGAGTTTTTTTTTCCGGAATCCATAATGGGGTCACGTAAGCACAAATTGAAAAAATGAGGACTTAGCACTTGGGGCCGTGGTGGGATCCAGCTGGCCAGAAGCCTGGGGCCAGGCAATTTCATTCTCTAGGAGACGTTTCTGTAGGAGCAAAACTGGGAAAAGAAATGGAGAAAAAAATTATTCAAAATAACAAGCAGGTGAGCCAGGCCAGGGCCTGTTTCAGAGAGGGTTTGTGCCCAGGTTGATGGTGCTGCTTGGTAGAAAGGTGTCTCAGCCTGAAACCACAGTGAAGCTTAGCAGCTCATGGCTCAAAATCCAGCTCCACAGTCCTCCTGGCCACATGCCATTTGCCCCACTCCCATCTTTCTTATGTGGCTCTCTGCCCAGATGACTGCCCTCTTTAGAGTATATCACCTGGGCTCTCCTTTACCTCCAGCTCCAGGATGGATTTGGCCAATGGGAGGCATGGATGGGGGCACAGGAAAGCAGGAGAAAAGAGAGGTTAGGGTATTTCTTTTCTGCTCCCTCTTTCTTTGGGGTTTGGTCCTGTCTGTCACCATGTTACTCCATGACTCTAGGCCCACCCCTGTGGTTCCAGTTCTCACTCCTGACTTCAGTCATAGTCTTTGCTTTCCTTGACCTGTTGGTGGTAAGAGCTTCCTGTTAGTCTCCAGTACATCTCCAGCTTTTGTTCCTTCTTTAACCTACCCTCATCTCTCTGAGCAAAACCTCTTTATCTGAACCATATTCAGAGGATTCTAGTCCTTACCAGGTAGCTGCGTAGTAACCTGGGGCTGTCAACCTCGGGGCTCTGTTTTCTCATTTAGAGCGGGGACACTGGAAGTCATGCGAATTCCATGAGATAATGCACAAATTAGCTACTGATGGGATCTCAGACAATGTCTTAGCAGAAGGCCCTGGGAACAGTGGCACCAGGATGCTGTAAGTCTCCTAATCTCTTCTCTCTCCTCTCTGAGTCCTCTTCACCTTAGGTAAACCCTGTGCACTCAGATTGACGAGAAGAAGAAGGACGTCCCTCCAACTTCTGGTCATGCAGGCTGGGGAAGGCAGGAGGGCATTGTGCCAGCCTAGCATACTAACCGGGCCCTGGCAAAGGTCAGCCTGCCCGGAATAAGGAACTACCCACAGCCAGGAAAGGTAAATCCAAACTGAAAATATAGACATTGAGCATTTCAGTCAACACAGCCCACAATGCAACCTCTCAGAGCACTATTTATGGGTCAATAAACCATCTCAGTGACTCTAGGTTGGAAGCCCTAAGGTCTCCTTGAATGGCTTATGGAAGTTACTGCTAATCAGGGATCCAGGGGGCCTAGAGGCCAAGGCTGGGGTGTCTCCTTTCTCTCTCTCTCTCTCCCCCCCCCTCTCTCTCTTTAGTTGTAGTTGGACACAATACCTTTATTTTATTTATTTATTTTTATATGGTGCTGAGGACGGAACCCAGTGCCTCACACATGCTAGATGAGCACTCCATTGCTGAGCCCCAACCCCAGCCCTCCTTTTTCTCTTAAAGCTGCTGTTTTTCCCCTTTGGGGGAGCACCAGGCCCTGGAGGGGCTGCCACGAAGTGGGTGCCCTGAGAAGATTCCAGACTCGGAGAAGACAGCCGGCATCACCACAGGACTGAGAGCCAAAGTTGTGTCTTCTGCAGAGGAGTGAGGAAGAATGCAATTATTTCTTGCTGGGGGTGAAGGAGGGCTATCGTGTAGGGATCCAAAAAGCACAGCATGGAGGCCTGAGTGTGAATCCTGATTGACATTTCTTTGTTGTTCGACCTTGGCAAATGTACTTATCTGTCTGTGACTCCATTGTGTCACCTGTAAAATAGGATAATAGTAATGATATGTTTGCCTAATAATGTCTTCAAAAGAATTAAATGAGATTACACACACTTATAAAATGACTCCTAGCAAAGTTAAGTAGTGTCCAAATTAATCATTATCAAAAACACAGTTTGCTGGGCGTATCACTTCCCATAAGGCTCTTTCTCCCAACTCCAAAGAGAGTGAGTCCCTGGGAAACTGAGGGGTAATAATTCGACACCTACCTCTGGGAGGGTAACAAACACAGTCACGCAAGCTCCGGACCTGGATCAGCTCTCACAGCCCAGCAGAGCCCAGAGGCAGCTGGAGGAGGAGTGCCAGGGTCATCACAGCTAAGTGGCTGGTTCCCAGCAAACTGTGTCTTCAGGCAGTGCCTTGGGTACTCTGACAGACTGGCAGAGCTAGACTGTGCTGTCTAGAAGCCATGGCCGCTTGGTAGAAAGCAAAATAGTCTGGGAAGAGTCTCGGTTTTGAAAGCCCCAAGATCAGCTAATGTTAGACGGCAGATGTGTAGCAAGAGAGAAGTGGTGCCATGGGCAGGGGACATCAGTCTCCAAGAGGGTTCCCAAGGCCATAATGGACCCCAGTGAGTTTTCCAGGTCTGGGAGTACGCTTCATCAGGCTCTGAACTGCATGTGGCCACAGGCTGAGAGTGAATCCAAGTTTTAGGGATAGATGAACATCTCCAAGATCAAAACAGAACTGAGTGCTAATTAGTTATCTCCTTTTCCCTCTCTTACTCTTCCCAACTGATAGTTATGGAATATCTCCTATGTGCCAGGTGACTATTCATAAAGCAGTTTTACCAACCTGGATGCCCTTCAACAGATGAATGGGTAAAGAAAATGTGGTACGTATACTCAATGGACTATCACTCAACCTTTAAAAAGAATGAAATTATGTCATTTGAAGAAAAATGGATGGAACTTGAGAACATTATGTTAAGTAAAATAAACCAAACTCAGAAAGTCAAGGGTTGTGTGTTTTCTATCATATGTGGGAGCTAAAGAGGAAAAAGGAAAAGAAAGATTGAGGGGATCTCATGAGTAGTGAAGGGAGAGCACTCGACTAGAGGAAAGGGACCAGGAGGAGGGAGGCGGGAAGGGAAAAGGGGAATACCAGGAAAGGATTTTGGTCAAATTACATTGTTATATTTGTGTGCACGTGTGGGTACGAGTATGTAACAACAAAACCCACCATTATGTACAACAAAGCACCATTAAAAAAATGTGATTTCCTTCAAAGTGTCTAAGAGCAAATAGTGAACATGCTGAATATTTCCTATGGGTCATTAATCTAAGCACTTTACACATAATTGTATGTCAAGTTGCATTTTTCAAAGATGGCTACTCTTCTTACAAAATGTTGTTGGCACTCCATCCATCAACTATATCTCCTCCTCTTAAAAACCTGAGTAGGCTTTTGTGACTGCTTTCACCAGTAGACTATGTCAAAAGTGAAGTTATCTGATTTCCAAGGCTAGATCATAAAAATGTCATGCTCTTCTGCCTTGTACTCCTTTTTGTTTGTTTGTTTGTTTGTTTGAATTGAACTCGGGAGCAGGGGCACTTAACCACTAAGCCACATCCCTACCCCTTTTTAAAAATTTATTTTGAGAAGGTCTCACTAAGTTGCTGAGGCTGGCTTTGAACTTGTGACCCTCCTGCCTCATCCTCCTGAGCTGCTAGGATTACAGGTGTGTGGTACTGCACCTGGCTGCCTTGTACTCTTGTGTGCTCACTTTGGGGAACCAACTTCATGCTATAAGGAAGCACAATCCACATAGAAAGACCACAATGTAGATGTTTTAGCTGACAGACCTAAATGGGGTCTCAGCCAATACCCAGCATCAACCACCACTTATGTGAATGAAGAAGCCTCTGAGATGGCTCTAGCTCTAGCCCCAGTCATTGTCTAACTGTCAGTGCATGATAAACCATGAACCAAGAACCACCTCAGTGGGGCCAGTTAACCCCCATTGCCACTAGAGATAATTAAATGATCATGGTGGTTTAAATTAAACCACCGAATTTTCAGGTGATTTGTTACACAGCAATAAATAACTAAGACCCATGAGTATTCCAATTGTTATTTGATTACTTTTGGTCCCTACCAAGATGTAACCTAAAAGAAAGTAGAGCCTGGATTTCTCATATACATAGCTGTATCTCTAGGATCTAGCAAAAAGTAAGTTCCCATTGAGAATTTGTTAAATGAATAAAATGTCATTGTTCTTGGTTCTTAAAAAACCCTGGAAAATGTCAATAAGGAAAGCATTCTGATCATCTTTGTGAGTAAAGAAAATTGGCCCAGAGAAGGTAAGTGGCTTGTCAAATGTCCCATAGTCCCACTTGCAGTCACTATCTGGGTAAGGAACAGATTCCATGTCTCCTAACTCCTCCAGCGGGTGTTCTTTCTCCTGTGCCATACTATTGTCAAGCAGATACATATCTCTGCATAACTGTCCTAAATTGGAACATATCCCGGAATGATAGCACCAGATGAATGCAAATCTGGTATTCTTCCTTGAAAAAATATAGGGTTTTTTGGTTTGTTTTTGCTGTGCTGGGGATCAAACAAGATGCCTTGTGTGTACCAGGCACTCTACCACTGATCTAGACCCCCATCTCACAGAGAGTCTTTATATGAGGTGTCGGGGCAGGGAAGAAATCTGACTTCGCTATAGAACTGGAGAGGAAATTCTACAAGAAAAAGCTTTTGCAGTGACTTTCAGTCTAAAGTGAACTGGGCACATGTGGAGTTGGCAGTAGATCTGAGCTAACAGAATGAGCCAAAGATATCTGGAAAACAGGTTTGAGTAGGGGGAGGGAATCCACGGCTTCAGACTTCTCTGTTGAGCTCTACATAGGAAATTGCCCAGCTTCTGCCATATTATTCACCTTCTCATCTGTCTTAGTTCTTTTGTTCTATTATAAGAAAATCTCTGAGACTGGATAATTTACAAATGATAGGAATTTATTTCTCACAGTTCTGGAGGCTGGGAAGTTCAAGGTCAAGGCCACAGTAGGTTCAGTGTCTGGTGAGGACCAGGTCTCTCTGCTTCCAAGGTGGCACCCTGTTGCTGCATCATCCAGAGAGGACAACACTATGTGCTCACATGGCAAAAAAGAAGGGGTGAACCAACCTTTTTAAAATCACTGATCCATTCATAAGGCAGAACCCTTGTGGCCTATTTCTTCTAAGAGCTCCACCTCTTAGTAACACCGTGGAAATTAACTTCCAACAAGAATTTTGGAGGGGACACATCCAGACCATAAGATGGTCCAAAGCAACAGGCTAACCAAGAAGGGAGCATGGCTCAAGAAGAGATCTCTCTTCCCAGAGAGAACTATCTTAAGGGAAACCCAGCCATGAAACTGTGAGGAAGACAACACGACTACTTTTGTCTTGGAAACTAAGACTGCAGACCAGGAGAGGCAAGAAATGTTTTATATGTTTTTCTTTATTCCCTTTCTTCCTGAATTTGACAGTGTCTCCCTTTTCTTTCCAATGGAGGAAAAAATGACAACTAGGATTTCTCTGGAATCTTGACCACAGAGCTCAGGTTTTTATGAAACCTGAGTTTATTTAAAAAAAAAAAAAATGGCATTTACCACAGTAACAAAATAAATTCTGTTTAGCTTGGTACTTAATATCTTGGCCTTTCTAAGTTAATTTACCAAGTGATTTACTTTAACCCAATATCTGCAAAAGCTGACCTTCTAGTAGATGTCATTTATCTTACCTCAGGGACACAGGTCACAGACAAATCTGCAAATGAATCTTAGAAATAATCTATATAGAGTAAATGTGTTTAGATGGGTGTGATGGCGTATTCCTGTAATCCTAGCTAGCGGCTTGGGAGGCTGAGGCAGGAGGGTTGTGAGTTCAAAGCCAGCTTTAGCAACTTGGTTAGGCCCTAAGCAATTCAGTGAGATCCTATCTTTAACTAAAATACAAAAAAGGCTGAGGATGTGGCTCAGTGGTTGAGTGCCCCTATTTTCAATCCCCAGTACCAAAAAAAAAAAAAAAGTAAAATATGTATTAAAAAAAAAAAAAAAAAAGTGTTGCCAGGCTCAGTGTTGCATACCTATAATCTCAGCTACCTGGGAGGCTGAGGCAGGAGGATTGAAAGTCCCAGCCCAACCTGGGAAAAACCCTATCTCAAAATAAAATTTTTTAAAAAGGGTTAAGGATGTCGCTTAATGGTGTAGCAATTGCTTAACATAAATGAGGCTCTGGGTTCAATTTTCAGTACTGAAAAAGAAAAAGGGAAAAAAATAAATAAATGTGGACCATGGAGGAGTGAGATGCAGCTTGGGTGATAAAAGCCCTTAAGTCCTCAGAGGACTGGAAGGACAGTCCTGAAACCCTTGGAGCCTCAATTTCCCCATCTGTAAAGGCAGAACTAGTGTCACGTCAGCATGTAAGATTACTTTCTAGAAATACAATTCTCTATTAAAACATTAAACTTTTTTTTAAAGAGAGAGAGAGAGAGAGAGAGAATTTTTAATATTTATTTTTCAGTTTTTTGGCAGACACAACATCTTTGTTTGTATGTGGTGCTGAGGATCGAACCCGGGCCGCATGCATGCCAGGCAAGCGCGCTACCACTTGAGCCACATCCCCAGCCCTAAAACATTAAACTTTACTCCATAAGTAATTAGTGAGTACTTTCTATGAACAGATTAAAGTAACAGATCCCTAGTGGAATGCAGAATGTTATCCTTATCCTCAGGACTTTCATTCTACTGAGGGACAAAAGACTTACACATATAGAACAACAGTCAGTAAAAGACAGGCAATAGTGGCAGAATGGATTGTAGAGATGATAAATGCTGCAATCAGTAAAGAAGGATGCAGGGAGGAGGTGAGGCCTAATGTGGGCAGTGAAGGATGGCCAAATTTTAGGTAAACAATCAAGAGTCACACAGATTTAATAAACAGCAAAATTTGTAATGCACAGCTTATTATTATATAAATGTTAGCATATCAAAATCCATACAGTATAATCTGAAACCACTCTGTGGATAGACTGTATTCTTTATTCAAAAATATTTGCTACCACCCCTACACTTCCCACCAACTCTGGTGTCAGAGTTGTTCTTATGATTTATTATCCAAAGGAACTGATACACATCACATCCAAGTGGTCTCAAGAGTGGGATTCCTCATTGTTCTTTTCCTCTGCCACAAGGCAAACGTAAGAAATTCCACTTCTCCGGCTTGAATCAGGAATAAAGAGGACATGGAACAGTGCTGAATAATGAACACATAATATGAATAAGAAAGAATCCTTTGTGGTTGCCCTTGTGCATGGGAGGCAAGCACTCTACCAACTGAGCTATACCCCCAGCCCTACACAGCATAACTTTATCTAAGCTGACTGATAAAAGCTTGATGCAGAAAAGTCTGAAATAATCTTGGCACTGCAAGAAGGAAAAAAAAATTCTGAAATGATTAGTTACATACTGAGTGCTGAAAAATGCAAAGTATCACAAGAGGAACTGAAAATTATTATGATGATTTAAAAAAAAAAAAAACAAAACACTAATATAGCTGGGCATGGTGGCACACACCTATAAA
Source organism: Callospermophilus lateralis (assembly GCF_048772815.1). Lineage (NCBI taxonomy): Eukaryota > Metazoa > Chordata > Mammalia > Rodentia > Sciuridae > Callospermophilus > Callospermophilus lateralis. Next base: position 37,313,422 of record NC_135318.1, read on the forward strand.
TCTAGCTGTCCCAGCTCCTTGGGAGGCAAAGGCAGGAGGATGGTGAGTTCAAGGCCAGCCTGGACAATTTACTAAGATTCTGTCTCAAAATAAAATAAAAAGAGCTAAGGATGTAGCTTAGTGGTAAAGCTCTCCTGAGTTTAATCCTAGTACTGAAAAAAAAAAAAATCAGTAATACTATTAATGAATATCCCTTGTACTGAACTTGACATGTAATGTACATCACATAACACTTTGATATACATCATCTGAGCCAGACCTGTGAGTATTTTCCCCACTTAACAAATAAAGACACTGAAGTTCAGACCCCAGTTCAAACAGCTTAAGTGTAGACAAGCCCCAACCCAAGCCCAGATCTTTTGATTTCCAACCTATATCTTTAAAAGCACACATGAGACCCAGTGTCCACCCTATGGGGGCTGAGAGTCAAGACCTGCTGCTCTGGCCCCACTAAACAGTCAGGCCAAGAAAGTGGCCAGCATAACTCTTGGGATGGAGTTTTGTCTGTCTACTCTATAGCAGCCTTGGAGCTCGGGGATACAGCTTCCTTTGAAAACCCCTTTCCTCTAATTTTGAAAGCTTTTCTCACCTTGGTGGGGCTAAATCACTTCACTGAAGTGTGCTCTTGGGAGAGCCCGCTTCCCCCTATACCCTTCCCCCATTATCTCCAGTCTGTTTTTATTTTCTATTGCAAATTCTGTGATTAGGATGTGGGTAAGAGTCTGAAAAACATTAGAGGAAGAGAGAGAAATGAGGGAAAGGGGGGATATACAATAAAGGCAAACAATAAACAAAATTAGTTCCCTACACATAGCCCAGGAGGTTCCCAGTATTCTAAGGAAGTGGAAAGGCCCACCCTCCCCAATCTACACCTTGACCTTCCGGGAGTCCTCCCTGACCAAGGCTCCCCACCACCAAACTCAGGACAGAAATTGCAGAACCAAACCTGAGTCAGTCCAGTGTAGACCAAGGAGAGTGGTTCATACGAATTTGTAAGTCAATCAACCAGTTGCATTTATTCTTCCTGTAGCATCCCAGTCTTTGGGCTGGATTGCACACGATGGCTTGACCAGGTAAGGTAACCTGGGACTGCTAGGGTCTTGCTGCTCCTCTCCTAGCTTCTGAGCCCCCTGACTGGTTGATATAACACTAGGGATCAAAGCTTCTTCCCTGAACTTGACTCATTGGACTTCAGTCTCCTTTATGTGCAACTGTTTGTTTGAGATTTCCATAAATAATGAAAGTGATGTGGATTAACATCCCTCTCCTTCCCCCCACTTTTTTTGCAGCACTGGGGATATGAACCAAGGCCTCATGCATGTTAGGCAAGCAATCTACCCCTGTCCCTCCTTTTTGAGAAAGTTCTTACTATGTGCCACATCCTGTTCTAAGTTCTTTCCATTCATTAACTCAGTACCATTACTCTGCTATTGTTATGTCCATGGTACAGAGGAGGAAGCTGAAAACTTCTGATGCACTTACTATTTATAGTGAAATGATCCAGAGGAGTGTCCTGAAACCTACCGAAGGAATTGAGGAGATGGGAAGGTCAAGATCTGAATAAATGTGAATACACAGCAAGTTGGTGGGGTGTCTCCAGCTCTTTTTTCTCTGGCCAAAAGAAAAGTTACCCAAGGAAGAGTCTATTGGATTGGGACCTGAGGTCTAAATCTGTTCCAAATTAATCAAATGACCTTGAACAATGTATCTCTCTCCGTCCTAGATTCCCTATGGGTGCAGTGTGGGGAGAGGGAACTGGCACAAGACATTGAGACAGCTTGCCATGTATTTACCATATAGCCAAACAGTTGTCCATGTCTTGCCCTTCCAATCTCCACAATGCCTTTGGCAATTTCAAGACCCATTTCATTATAGAGAATAATTGCATCAGAATTTTTCAGTTTCCTCATCTGTGGTAGGGATGAGAGTAATGACCTAAGGTTCAATGACACCTCTAGTTAACTGTCCCTGGGCTCTGCCAAGCAGCTGGCAGTGATGTTCCTGGGAAATAAGCTGGAGGCTGCTGTAGCTGGGCTCTTTTCCCGAACAGCTGGTGTGGAGAGCAGGGAGGGCAGGACAAACTCTGAGACTCCAGCCAACTGCAGTGTCTATTAAGGGCGACCCAGATGGCCACCAGCCAACCACCCATGCCTGTGTACTTTGCAAGCTGTAGCCTCTCCTTTTGAAGGTCTCTCTCTCTCTCCACAGTTGGAGGAATTCTCATTCTACTTCCTGCACCTCTCTATCTGGGTTAGGCCTCAGCCTAAGCTTCCATCTTTATGTGGATCCTGTGAGCCTCCTCCTTCCCCATGGCCAATGCATAGCCTCTCACATGGGCTCCAGGACCCCCAGGCCTCCTTGAGCAGGCTTTAGAGGAGGGGGTTACAATGAAGATCACATGCTATATCCCCTTCCCAGATCAAGGCACAGAAACAGAGTCTTCTCTTATTTCTCAAGGTTAACACCTTCAAGGCCAAAAGCTCCATATAGACAAAAGGGAGTTAATTAGAGGAAAAAAGCAATTAAACTGGAGGTGGCCTATGGATTCCCCTGAAATCCACCCAAGCTGGCTCATGGTGCCCAGCTTGCCTTCCCCCTTCAGGCCTATCTCCTGACCACAGAGCCAATTTGCCTACCACAGACAGGAGGGCCCTTGGTCCCAGTTCCCCTACCTGAATTCTAGGTCCTAATACTCTGTTTTCCCAAGAGAGAAGAGTAAAGATTCCTACAGGGGTGGGGTAAGGGGGATTCTGGCTGCCACCAACCCCATGACAGCCTTTTGTATTAGCATGCATGGCCATTTATTTCTAGGTCCCAACCTGTCCATTCCAGGGTCAGCCCTGAGCTTTTCCTCTGAATACCCAAAGGTCCAGTGTTTTTCTCAAAACAAAACATTGGCTTTTCTCTTAGATGGATTTTTCCTCTTCCTCTTGCTAAACAGGAAACAGTTGAAGCTTTAGAATTTCAGTGTGCCCTGCTTCCAGCCTTCAAGCTTTCAGGGGTATTAGGGTCTGGTTTGAGAGCAGCACATAAATAATAATCACACATGAAGAGCAGGACTTGGGTCAGTCGTGGATGGAGGCTGAGGTGCTGGTCAGCCTGCAAAAGTAGGTCCTTCCAGGAGTCAAGGTTTTAAACTAAGCATACAATTAGAATAGTCTTCAGGACTATAGTACATGGCTTTATTGGCCAGCAAGAACAAATTACCCCTATGTTTATTTTTAAAAAGTCAATGACCTATGAATAAACAGCACTTGACATTGAAAATTGCCACATTAAATTCCGAGGTCCTGTGTCCATTACAGCAACCTCCCGAGCTCTTCCAAATTGTCACCTAGGATGAATATGACAGTAAACAATGCTTTAAAAGTAAGTAATCTGCTCCATAATTATTTCAGCGGCTATGACTGCCAACCAGCAGGATCACTTATGAAAAAGGATGCAGTCATTCCTTATTAAAAATGCATGAATATACAGCCTCTTGATTGTGGAAATAATCAGCAGACTATCTAATGTAACAAGACTTAGCCACAGAAGAATTAATTAGGGCGAAATTGATTAAGGAGAAGAGGGTAAAAATCTATTTGTGATGATTTGGGCTTCCATTAAACTCAAGCATTAATTCTCACATACTTCCCAAATTAAGAGCTTCATCTAAATGCTCCTCATTAATATTCCAACATACTCCCCCCTCCTTTAACCAGAAAGAAATGTGGGCAAAGAAAATTACAGATCCTGTTCTTGTGGACTCTACAGCTTCTGTTTTAAGGAATTCAGCAGATGAGAGTTTTCGTGATTATTTTAAATAAAAGATGGGGGTGGGGGAGGTAGAAAAATCACCAAATTTTTCTGGTCTTAGAGCACTGACTACTTCTATTAGGTTTCTCGAAAGCTAAAGGTAGCACGCAACATGAATAATTATAGTTCAGCCTCCTGACTTCTCTTTGTTCTGTGGTAACCTGCTCCAAAACAGATAAGGGGACTCTGAGGGGTCACATATTCCGTTGCTTGCCATGAGACAGAGTTGTATTAAAACACATACGTCATCATCTCCATCTCTGGAGCGGCCTCCAGGGACCCGGACTCCACCACTCCCTTGGTAACAGTCAGGAGCAGCGGCTCACATATTCCCAGCTCCTCCTCCCCTCCGCCCCCTGCAGCCGTTTGCAAGATGGGAGGAGAAAGGAGAAGCTTCTCTGCACCATCGAGTTTTGTCTTTCACTTTGTCTCCATTAGGAACCTACTCTGTGGTTCCTGACCTTCTGTGTCCCAACTGTGTTTATATTTCACAGGTCAGTGACCTTTTCTTGTTCCTCCAATGACTATTATCTTTGCAGCAATTCTTCCATCTGCCACCTTGTTTTTTTGTTCTGTGGTGGGAAGGTTGAGTTCGTTCTTTGTCTGAGCTGGGACAGGCAGCTCCTGGTCTGGAAGCAACCAGAGTTCTCAGAGACTCCTCTGCCTAGGAACGCTCCCCCTCAACACCCATGGAACAGACCACCTGGGGCAAGGTGGGAACATGGAGTCAGAGGCCTTACCAGCAAAATAGGGCAATAGGAGAGCAAGTTGTTGACAGAGGCCTTCAGGCCCTGGGGTTTAGTTAGGACAGAATGCCTGTGGCAGCTTCATTACCAAGAGCCCCAGGAAGAAGGTTAGGCACCCCCACATCTCCTTCCCTCCCTTTAAGCTGTCTTCCCCAGGATGCTGCCACACTACACAGTATCTGCCAGCACCTCCCCCCACACCCATTCCCAGTCACCATTCAGGACTTTGAAAGACAAAGGAGGAACACGAAGAGGTGGCAAGGGCCACCCTTTCTCTCAGGAAGCTCCTTTAGTTCTATGTAAATTTATGGATGCAAATGATTTTGTGGGGGCAGGGACCCCAAGCAGCCAACCCCTAAATGCAAATAGTTATGGGGGAGGCAGGATGGTCATCCTAGCTCCACCCATCCAGCCTGGAATCCCAGGCTTCAGGGTATACACAGCCGTAGCCACACCCCTTCCTTTTCTCTCTCCCCTCCGTGTGTGTGTGTGTGTGTGTGTGTGTGTGTGTGTGTGTGTGTATTTCTGGGGATGGAGTCCAGGGCTTTGCATGTATGTGCTAGGAAGTGTCCTACTACTGAGTGACGCCTCCAGCCTCCCACTTTTGCTTCTATTCTTCTCCCACCTCTTTTTCAGTTTAGATATTAGCAAATTGTTTCTGAAGACCAAACTGCAACTGGAACTTTTTTCTTAGTACCAAGGAGGGTAGAAGTAAGAAAGATGTGATCCCTTCCCTCAAAAATGTTGCAGTCAGATAATATTGACTCAAGCGAAGCAAGTGAGAAACCACAGTGGATCATGTATCATAAAGAATTAAACTGAATACTACCAAATGAACATCAAATGCTACCAGAAAAAAGAAGTGGGCTTTGGTGATCAGAAAGGCTCCAGGGAGCAGGTGGGATTTGAATGGGTTGCGGGGGGCAGGGGGGGGGGGATCTTGGAGATTGAACACAGAGGAGCTCTATCCCTGAGCCACATCCTCAGCTCTTTTTATTTTGCTTCAAGACAGTTTCTCAAGACAGTTGCTTTCAAGACAGTTGCTAAGGTTGGCCTCAAACTTGCAATCCTCCTGCCTCAGCTTCAGGAGTAGCTGGGATTATAGGCATGTGCAGCCATGTGACTAACTGTTGTTTCTCAATAGTGTTAGAGGGGTGCTGGACTCTAAATGTTCCTGGACTTGCCTTTGTGGGTATGGAGCATTTTAAATAAGAATCCATCATGACTGATGGTGGCAGACAGGACACATTGGCTGAAGGTCCTCTTGCCATCTTGTCCCTCCTGTGCAGCAGGTGTGGCCTGTGGGTAGAGCAGGAGCTTTGTTTGCACCATGGAAACCCCAGGGCCTCAGAAGTTTCCCCAGCTTCAGCAAGGATGTTGAGCCTCCGTTTCCTAGGAACCTGGAGTCTGGGGCAGGAATTATTTTGACTACGCTGTAGCCAAAGGGAAAGCAGCCCTGATGAAACTACTAGTCATTCCTTAGCAGAGCGGAGGAACTGCCTTAGGACCCAGGAACGGGGTCCCTCTTGCACTATCCCAATTTTAAAATATCGGCAAAGTAGCAAACAACAAATAGCAAACAGAGAAGTGTGGTGGACATTTTTTTTACATTATGAAAGTTTTCAGCTCTAGGTTCCTTTAAGTAGTCCTCTCCCTTAGCAATGAAAAATGCATTGAATCCCAGATCTGCCCTTTAATAAATATGTTTTATGGTAAATTACTCGTCTTCTCTACTAACCCTCAGATTTTTTACCGGGAAAATTTCAAACCTAGAGAAAAATTGAAAGGATAGTACAGGAAAACCTATAAATCTTTCATCTAGATTCACCAAATGTTAATGTTTTACTATTTGCTTTCTCTCTCCATGTGTTTATTTTATATTCACATATACACTTACGTATACATATATATGTATAATTTTAGGGTTTCTGAGCATGTGCCACATGCCTGGCTCATGCAACTCTTATTAATCAACCCAGATTATAAGTCCTTGAAGGCAAGAACTGAGTCTTCTCCTTTTGAAAATAATGTTTACAATTAAAAAGACTTCTTTAAACAGATCACCTCATTTGCTCATCAGACTCCTGAGGGAGATATTTTTATTCCCATTTTATAAAAATGAAGCATTTCATTATGCTTAGGAACTCTGATATTGAATCCCTAATCTACCCTTTAATAAACATATTTTATAGCGAGTTACTTAACCTATTAAATCTCTGTTTGCCCAACTATAAAATGGGGGTAACAATATCTTCCTCCCAGAGATGTGGACTAAATGAGACAACTGAGGGAAAAAAATGCTTGGGGGCTGGGGGTGTGGTTCAGTGGTGGAACATGTGCTTATCATTCAGGAGGCCCTAGGTTCAACCCCATCACAAGAAAGAAAAAGAAAGAAAGGAAGGAAGAAACAGAAGGAAGGAAGGAGCAAAGAGTGAGCTCAACATAGTGCTCGGCATATAAAGAATACTAAAAAATAAAATGGGTGTTATGTGTGTTTATACACTCAACATGCTTGTACATATATTGTCCAATGCTTACGAAGGTCAAGGTCTAGCTGTGGTCACTTGGCTAAGTAAATAGCAGAGCTCAGGTTCAAGGCCCCATTTGCCCTATTCCAAATCCATATCCTAAGCCCATTTTCCACATAACATTATTCTGCTGGTTATGGGCTAACCAGTGCTGCTTTGTATGCACCATTTATCTAAGTCATTTGAATACTTTGTATAAAAATTAGATTTGATCTTATTCACACCTAATCACCCATCTTATTTATACCTAATTTCAAAATATGTAGAGCAAGATTCCATTGCTTTGATTATACAGGGTTGGCCAACAGGCCCTACACTGATGGTCCTTTCTCCCCAGATCTCTGCCTGTGTGCCACCCTCTGCTCATGGCTGTTACTTGGTAGTCTCACAACATGCCCAAGTCCACCACACTGGGCAGTAATCACCGTGCCCCGTGAGGCAGCATCTTGTGACTGGACAGTGCTGTATATGTCAACCTAAGTGCTCCTCTTCCCTAACCTGCTCCTGCAGGTAAATGGTCTGTACCAGGGAAAAGACTGGAAAATGGTACTTGGTTAAAGTGGAGTGGCTTTAGGTGTCCAGGACAGACAGAGGTCCTTGAACATGTCCCATGGTTTTCAATGGAAATTCCCATTACTCCTTTTTTTTCTTTTTCTCTTTCTTTCTTTCTTTAAAACTGGGGATTGAACCCAGAGGCCCTTTACCACTAAGCTACATCCCCAGGCCTTTGTATTTTTTATGTAGAGACAGGATCTCTCTAAGTCACTTAGGGCCTAGCTAAATTGCTGAGGCTAGTCTCAAACTTGCAATCCTGTCTCACTTCCCAATTTGCTAGGATTACTGGCATGTACCACTGCACCCAGCCCCACTACTGCTTCCTACTAAGAACCCTAGCTCCAACACCAATCAACATAGGGGAAATCAACAGCAGCAAAAACCCATTATTTCAAGCCAGAGTCAAAGGTCTTTACCCCAAAAGAATGAGGATAGGTCCCACTGAGAATTACTTCCTCCTGGCTGGGCTTGTGAAGTATGGATTTGCTATTCCGATGAGTATCTGGAGTTCAGGGGAAGGAAAAATGTCATAGGAAAACTGAACCTTGGGCAAGTGGGGGCTGGAGCTGGGTAGTAGGGAGGGAGGGGAAAGGCCATTCTGACTTGAGGAATAGAGGACACAGCACTAATAAAAGTGCAGAGATAGGGGAGCAAAAGGCCTGTCCTAGGGACTGAGGGACTGTGTGTGCAGGGAATAGAGGGGGGCCCCCTCCCTTCCAGGCACAGATCTTGTTAGGGCTGTGGAGCAGCTAAATATTTCATTGATGGAAAATTGGATGTGGCCATGGTGCTTGGGATGTGGATTCTGATTTCAAGGCTGAAGTACCCAGATGGCTGATTAGGCCTCAGAGAGACACCCCCCACCTGCCCCCATACACCCCCAAGTGCCTTGGTTCCCTGGTCATAGGAAGGTGCAGGTACCAACTTTCTTTCCCCAGTGAGTCTCAAGGTGTCCATGCTCTGGGTCTGGGTGGTTGAAGAAACACTCTACCTGAGCCAGACTCCATTGCCTCATGAGCCCCAGACCCACCTGGTTTCTAGTCACTTAGTGAACTCACTTTTCGCATTTACTATATGTCAATCATCATTTTAAGCACAAAGGCAGCCCAGACGTCTCTGCCTAGGAGACAGGCTCCCTAACAGGTCTTTAACTATGGAGACCATAAACAAAGTGCTAAGGAGACCAGGGTGATTCATGTCCCTGGGCTGAGCTTCCTGGAGGAGGTACCCCCGAGTTGATGCACTCCCTCAAAAGAGGAAAAGCAACTGCTAACCAGCATTTAGTGAGGACTCACTCCTAAAGAGGCACTGGGTCGTGCTCCTTCTGTATTCCAGCCTTTCATCCAGCAGTCCTGTAAGAGGAGATATTAGCACTCTTAATTGCACAGACAAAAGTATTCCAAATGGGAAGACATGTGAAAGAACCCCAGGTCCTGGGGAACATTTAGTCACTTGGAGAGGCTAGGACAGGGGAGGCACAAAGTGGGCCGGCAGGAAGTGAACCTGGGAGGTAATGTGGGGCCTTGCATGTCAGTTGGGATAACAACTATGGATTTTATCCACTTAGCTGTGGCTCTAAAGGATACTGGAAAGGTCCATGACAAATGCCTCTGTTTTCCTTCTTCCCGATGGCCTCTCTAGCTTCCTCTCCAAGTCCTAATCATTCCCCATCCGTCTCAACACATATGGATGGTGGATGGCCTACCTTGAATGTAAGCCAGGTACCATTCTGGGGGCTGGAGAGATAGCAAGGAATAAAATAAAGACAACTTTCATGGAACAATGAGGAGGGAGGAGTGGGGAGACAGATAATAATAAACAAATATGTAAATGAAAGAGATCATTGCCTAGTGATAGGTACTGCCATAAAAATGAAGCACCACGCTGGGGGTGTAGCTCAATGGTTGAGTGCTTGCCTAGCATGCATGAAGCCCTGGGTCCAATCCCAGCACTGCCCCCCCCCCAAATAAAACAAAACACAGAAATGGGATAAGAGCAATGAGGGAGGGAAGGCTGCTTTCATCCGGACAAACAGGGAAGGCTTCTCTAAGAAGTGGCCTGAAGAATGAGAGCAGATGAAGACAGAGGAAATCTACCCCACTGGCTTGCCCTTCACAGAGTTCTTTGGGACCCTCTTCAACCCACCCCCTAGCTCTTGTTGGAGCCCCTCTTACTATGCCTAGCCTACCTGTCCCCTGCTTCCCCATAAGCTCCTGGAGACAGGACCCCAGCCCTGCTCGCACTCTCTCCACAACCTTCAGGAACACAGTCCTGCCCTTGGTCCACAGGAAGTTGAATGGATTCCTACTAATTGAACTCCAGGTCTAGAGCTGGCCTTGAAGTACCACAGGGCCTAGCAAAGGGCTTGGTGGCAGCCATTAGGCTTAGGGAAGTGCACCCAGGGAATTGGTGGTACTATTAAGGGTGACATTGTTGCCTTACTTGAGACAGAGTGGGGGGCTGGGGCCTCCCTATGCTTCCAGGGATGAAGGAAGACTGGGAGGGCAGTGGCCACTGTCTTGAGACTTGGCTATGAGAAGAGCTGTGAAGACGTGGGGAAACTGAGAGGAGGCAGAGACCGGTTTCTTTCCCTGGCTTAGGAGTACACTCAGGGTACTTGGTGTTTGGGAATTTCCAGCAGAGTTCTTGCTGTACAGAATGGTGGTCTCCAGCCTTCCATTCAGGCAGAAAAAAACCATCAACCTGGGAATAGCAGGCTGGGCTCCTTTCTGGACAGGAGTTTTGGGACTCGACAGCATACATGTCTAGAGCCTCCTATGCCCACCTGATCCTTTGTTCTCAAAGAGGAAGCCTCCAAGCACCATCAGGCAGCTATGCACTTCTGAGTATCATCACCAGGGTAAGAAGGATGTCCACTCTGAGAGGACCTAGGTCTGCTGAAGGAAGCCTGGTATAGTGGAAGGGCAGGGCTTGGGAAACAGCCTTCAAGCATATGTAAGTGAGTTATGATAATCACTTACTTATCTTAATTCTTGTTTCCTCTTCTCTCCAGGGGTCTCAGCACAGGGAGTTGAGAGATATTCAATGTCCCCCATTTCAAATCCATTTCTAAAGGTAAGCTAAGTTCTTAGAGAACCAGATTCTGTGCTGCCTGTATTCCTAAGCTGCCATGCTGCTCCTCCCCACACCCACCAAAGGTCATACATAACTTCAGAGAGAAAGCCAGGCTGATTCTGACATGGTGAAGGTTGGGGGCAAGTCAGGGAGAGACACAGAATGGGACAGCCAGAGAGAGCTGTCTCAGAATCCCAGAGCTGAGAGGGGGAAATGCTAAGGCCAGGCTGAACAGATGGTGGATGTTTGGGGAACATTTTCAGATATGGTTTCCTTCCCTTCATTCGTAAGCCATTGCAGAATTTCATCCTCTTGGCAGCTGACAAGGTCCTTCTTTCTCTGAACCAGTCCCACTGGATCACCTCTTACTCATTCCTTCATGGCAGGAAGATGACCTGCAACAGATCTGATGAGTCCTAAGAGAAATTAAGTCAGCCTGAGTTGTCTCTTCTCCAGTTCACAGAATCTTTAGCCCTGTGAACATGTCTTATTTTCCCCCTCAGTGGGCCTATTGGTGCGGTGAGAGAAAGGGAAGAGCAAGAAGAGGTTGATGATATGGGGGTTGTCACACTTCAGCTCTGGACCATGGAACTGGAGAAGCAAAGTGGGCAAGGAATGGACTAGAAAGTCCAAGGAGTGGCTTCTTACAAAATGAGATTAACATCAGGACTAGGTAGAGTCTCTGGGGCTCAGGGCAACAAGCCCGGAAGAGAATGGCAAGTGGGTAGGATGGGTGGCACTCATCCTGAAAGTAGATGTGGGAACTCCACAGATGCTAGACTACAATTTGAGTAAAAGCCCAGACCCAGGACTGCACAGACCTAGAGAGAGGGGGAGGGCCAGGTAAGGCTGGGCCCTGGGTGGGCTGCCGGCCATAGGTTACATTGGGACCTGAATGGAAGTCAAGTCCTGCTCCTGACATTCAGAGAGGGAGGCGATCATGTTGGGCTGGCAATTAGTGCCTTTAGTTGTCAGAAGAATCCAGGCTGGAGGTCATGGAAACAACTTGGGGACCTGGACAATAATTTGGTAGCCACTCACTTTCTTGGAGGACCCCTTCCACCATTCCATTCTCCTTTGGGCATTTCCTAAAGCCCAGACTTTTGACAGATGACAAGAAGGGAGAATGCTCTTCTGATTACTCATTGCCAAAGTTGAAGATAATGTGGAATTTGAGGCCACTTGTGTTGAAGTGCAAATCTATTCTCACAAATTTTTCAAAGATTCCATCTCAGGTGTCCTTGAGCTGAATGATGAGGAATTCGATGCTCTTCCTCAAGTCCTCTCGGCCTTTCTCCATGCATGTACCCTCCCCCGCACCCATTTCAGAATCTTCTCTTTTCTGCTGCAGTCTCTGCCTCCTCCTCCGCCACCTCCCTTCTCAGCAGGAGCATACCAGGACACGGAAATGTTACTACAGGAGCCTCCAGGCCGCAAGCTCTGGTTTCTCAGAATGAGTAGTTAATGCAGACCTGGCCACAAGGTCATTGGGTCTCACCAAGTCTAATGTAACCCAAGAAATGATGCAATTGTGTCAAGTGGCCTCCACCCAAACTGTGCCCTGCGTCACCCTGGGGAGCTCTCACTGCTGTTTTAGGTCAAAGCTAACTCAATTCTGTGGCTGGGGCTGCTGATATGCTTAGTTCCTGGAGATCAGCTGCCCAGAGGAGATTGAGAAGGGCACCTATAAAATGGGAATTCAAAAATGAGCTGTGGGGCATCTGGCAAGACCTTGAAATTCATTTTTCCTGGGGATGAGGATCTATTTCTTTTGTCTGATTCTATTATTTTGGGGTGTTAGGTAAAACAAGAAATTGAAATGTTTCCCCTCTCAAATGTTTTGCTCCACAGTGGGTTTAAAGTTTTGTAATTCCTATATAAGAAGGAAGCTTGAATCCATGGAAATCTAGGTTGAGCATCTTGAATATGCAGTTCCTTGGATAGCCACGGAAAGAAGCCTGAAGCAGGAGACATGACGTCACCTTCAGGAAGGAGACTCTTCTGCTGTCTGGAATGAAGAGAGGACGAATGAGGAGATTCACTGGCCTCCAACCCAAGGAGAACCCAGAGCACCTTTTTGGGACCTAGTCCAGGCTCTGCCTTGAACATGCAGCTTCAAAAGAGACACTGTGCAGATTTCAAGCTGCCAAATACTGGAGACCCAGGGGGAGAACCCAACCCCAAGCTGCCCAGATGGTAAACAGGCATTCTGTGCCCTTCCTGTGAAAATCAGGAGCCCCAAGTCTAAAGCCACTGCAGAATCAGAACAAAGACAGCTCAAGAGCACCAAGGTCAGCCTTCCCCAACCTCCCATGGGAGAGGGAAGGGAGAACAAGGGCCTCCACCCATCCACCCACAAGCCCCTGAGTCTCTTTAGCCCTTGGCATGATAATTAATGGCCAGGAAGCTATGCATCAGCCTTAGCAAGCTAACGTGGCAGGAGCTCCCTCCTGACAGCAGAGCTAATAAGAAATTTGCTAATGCAATTTATCACTTTAAAAAGCCATATGTCGGTGGGGATGAGCACTTCTCTGCAGCAGCCAATGTAATTGTCAGAGCAGAGCAGCAAGCAGCTCACAGGAGGGAGTGAGGCTGACTGATGTCTTCACTAAAATCAGTGGTGCAATGCAGCAAGCCGCGGGCGGATGGAGGGGTGTTGTGGGGAGGGGCGGTGCTGGGCCCACAGCCCCAGCCCTCTGGCTCCCGGGAAGCCAGTCTCTGCAGGCCTGTTCTGAGGACCCATTAAGAACCAGATAGGCCCTGAGCTCCAGCCCCTGCTGCCTTTGGGCTTCAAGAACCTGCATTCCGGTTCCTGCTGCAGTATTCAAATAAACAAGCGGTTCAGTCTGCAAAGACACTGATCTGTCTCAGCTAGCAAAGTGACAGCGCCCAGACCCCACTTGGACTCCTGCTGGATGTGCACGTTTGCTTTCTCTCTCCCAGACCCCAGCAATAACTCCACCTGGGACGACTAGTCCTGAGTGAGAGACAGGGAAAGGCTGGAAATCTACCTTGGACTCAACAAGGTCCGTGCTCCCAGTTGAATATAAAAGCTTCTTTCTGTGAATATCCAGTGTTTGTCAAAAACAAAGAGCAGTTTCTGCAAGGGAGAACTGCTGTTGTGGGCTTTGGCTTCAAACACTCCCTGTAAACCGTTTTCCCCCAAAGTAAATTCATGGAGAAGCAAGTAGTGCCCCTGTGGGAAGGGAGTCCAGGGCTGCCAGGAAGGCTGAGGGAGAGAAAAAATGTCCACGTGGCTGGATCCCCACTGTTTTCTGGAATAGTCCCCACTCTCAATTATCTGTGCAAGTAAGAAGGGCTGGGAAGAGGGATGAGGGATGAGCCAACAACACCCAGAGGAACATCACACCCAATTTCCATCAGTGCAACTTTTTTCTAAAGCAAATTATGACCCTAATTATTCCCTGTCCTCTAAATTAATACTTTGGATTTTGGATAGAGGCACTCAAGGTACACAAAGCCCAAGGACCCAGGTAATAACCAGCAGAAAGATGAAACACTGCGCTGGAGCCTCCACAGCTGTGTGTGTCCTAGCCCTGGATAACTGAGAGGGGCTCTGTCCATGTCCTTCCTAAGACCTTCTGCTCACCTAGTGTTGATGGGGATGGGTTGCATGGGCTCATGGAGGACAGCCTGAGGATCCCTGGCCTTGGGAATTGAAGGCAACTGTGTGACACCCAGATGGTCCCAGGGACCTTGTTATATGTCCTTTAGAAGATACTCTAATACCTAACATCCCAGCCCCTTATTTTAAAATATTATTTATGTTTACTATTTCCCTGTTTTTCTCCCATGTTTATTCCAAATAAATTCCAAATAAATTTTAACACTGTTTCTGTCACGTTCAAAACAAAGATAATCCTGTTGATGTTTGGTTGGGACTATGCAGAATTACTAGATTAAGGGAAATTTTTCACTTTGGAGGAGAGGCAAAACTTTTATCTCTTTCCTCTCAGGAATTTCAGCTGGGCCTGAAAATTAAATAGACATGAGACAAATTAACAGGAGAAAAGCATACAGTTATTTAACATAAATATTACATGGCACAGGAACCCTCATATGGAAGCAAAGAGCCAAAGAAATGGAGTTAGACGCTTATATATTGAGTTGGATAAAGAGTTTCACAAAATAACTTGTGTTTGATCGGGAGTAGTTAATCATGAAGAAGTGACTACAAAATAAGGGTTAGCTGACAAGGTTGGTTGGTATGGATGTCTTTCAGCCTTGAATCCCCGTCCCTGGTGATAAGAATGTTGCTTCTTTCTGCTACTGGGAGGACAGCTCAGGGGTGTTATCTCTTGTTTTCAAGAAAAAAGAAAAAAAAAGGGCTGGGGATGTGGCTCAAGCAGTAGCGTGCTCGCCTGGCATGCGTTTGGCCCGGTTCCATCCTCAGCACCACATACAAACAAAGATGTTGTGTCTGCCGAAAACTAAAAAAAATAAAATAAATAAATATTAAAATTCTCTCTCTCTCTAAATATATATATATTGAAAAAAAGGAAAAAAAAGGGGGGGTATCAGAGCACCAGACTGTAATCTGCTATTTTCACGTGCTTTTAGCTCAAAGTAATTTTTATGTCACCCTATGACATGGCACATGCTTATAATCCTAGCTACTTGGATGGCTGAGTCAGGAGGATCTCAAGTTCAAGACCCTGTCTCAAAAAAAAAAAAAAAATGACTGGGAATTTATCTCAGCAGTAAAGCTCTTCTGGACTTAATTCCTAGCACTACAAGAAACATTATGTAATAATATGCCAAATATTATATTATATATTATATAATTATATTATATATTATTAATATATATTAATATTGTATATTAATATAAATATATGATATATAGTTATATTATATGATATAATTATAATTATATAATAATATGCCAAAATGGCATATTTTGAGGTACCATATTCTGCCACCTTTCACAAAAACTTTCAGACTTTCACAAAACTGAGTCTTCAAGTTAAAATATATTTTCAATTTAAATAAAGTCTTGGGGGACTGGGGATATAACTCAGTTGGTAGAGTGCTTGCTTCACATGTACAAGGCCCTGGGTTCAATTCCCAGCACTACAAAAAAATGAAAAAAGAAAGAAAGAAAAAATAAATAAACTCTTGCTGTACAAGTATGTTTTAAAACTCCAAACTGTGTGCAATGGTACATACCTGTAATTCCAGGGACTTGGGAGGCTAGGGCAGGAGGATTACAAGTTCAAGGCCAGCCTGAGCAACAAAGCAATACCTTGTTTCAAATTTTTAAAAAACAAAATAAAAAAGGGCAGAGGATGTACCTCAGTGATAGAGCACCCCCAGGTTCAGTCCCCTGTATCGCAATAAATAAATTAATACTCCATATTGGCTCTGAATTACCTACCTTAAAGGCTTATTTGCTGAAGAAACTATAGAATTTTAAGTGTTCAGGGGATAATGTATTAACCTCTTCCTTGATTATCAGATAAAGTACATTTTGAGAGTGGGCTTCCTGGGTGCCTTAACTTAATCAGAAGGTACTGGAACAAACAGCCACCCCTAGGGTATGTGGGCCTTGATGCTGACCTAGGCCCTAGGTCCTGCAGTCTCCTTCATTTTGGTCCACACCATACATAAGAAATCTCTAGGTCAACTAAACTAGAATTGCCCTCACTTCATCTGGTCCACATCGAGTGCCTTGGGCCCTGGGGAGGAAAACTAAGGAAGGTGATGGGCATACCCAAAATATGGCACTTTAGCACAAGCAGGACGGTCACTATCTGACCTTCTTCCACCTTTCTACCCTCAGGCCAAAAGAAAATTTCTCTCCCTTCTCCTCTGAAGCCCTCATATGACAGATGCCCTGACCTATTATCCAGAGAAAAGAAAATGAAGAAAACAAAAGAAGAATCTGAACAAACAGCCTTCACTAACTAAATTCTCCTGTTTATTGCCATTAGATCATGCCCATTTTGTCTAAATCATACCTTTTATATCTCTATACAACTGTTCTTTCTTTCTTTCTTTTTTTTTTTCAGTATCAAGGATTGAATCCAGGGTCTGGTTACCACTGGGCTACATCCCCATTCCTATTTATTTATTTATTTGCTTATTTATTTATTACTGAGGAGTGAACCCAGGAGTGCTTAACCACTGAGCCACATCCCCAGACAGGGTCTCATTAAGCTTTTTATTTTATTTTATATATATTTTTTAAATTTTGAGATGGGATCTTGCTAAGTTGCTTAGGGCCTTGCAAAATTACTGAGGCTGGCCTTGAACTTGCAATCCTCCTGCCTCAACCTTCTGAGTTGCTAAAATTATAGGCATGCACCATGACCCTCAGCACACTGTCCATTCAACCTAAGCAGAAAGCTAGTTCCCCCTAGGTCTTTCTAAAGACTTCAGTATCACGTAAAATTCCAGTGAAATAAATTTGTCCTGTTCTTCTCTTATGAATCTGTCTTTTGTTATAGGTGGTATGTCAGCCATGAATGCTGTGATGGATGAGGAAAGGAGCTCCTGCCCCCCACAAAGGTAAAGTCCCTGCCTTTAAAGCATGTAGGATGGGGGTCAACTAAGTGCAGTTGCTGATGCTGAGGAAAACCCCGCCCTGCCCACATTCTCCTCATTGTAGCCCCTTTCACATTCTCCTCACCTAAACCCTCTGCAGGGCCAAATTCAGGGCGGGCCACCTGTGACATCACAGAGCCTCAAGCTTAGATGAGCCTTCTGCTTGGTTTAAGGCTCTCCTGCCATGATCTTAGAATTCTTCATATGTTATTTCGAACGAGGGATCCCAGACTTTTATTTTCCCCAAGTTATGTAGGTAGTCCTGCCCTCTCAGAGACAGTAAGGAACAAACAACCGAGTCCCACATGGAGTTGTTTAAGGGGTCAGCATTCAAACTCCAAGCAAGGCTAAATGTACAGCCAGGCCCTCAGCAGCCTCTGCTGGAAGTTCCACCTTCTCTCTATGTCTAGCAGCAGGCTAGTCCTCACTGTCACCTACAAATAGGCCTGGCTGATCGATTTTTAAGGGGACATCTCCCAAGGGACACAGCATTCCCTTCAACTCCTCCTCCAGGCCTGCTTCCCAGGGCCTGGGCTATAATTCAGTAGCAAACCCTCTGAAAATGTGCTGGTTTTGTTGTCTAGACTACCCCAGGAGCGGGCCTGCTCAGTGTTTCCAAAAGTGAGTGAGCAGCCTGTATTATCTCTCCAGACTTCTGCTCGCTCAAGGCCTCCTGAGTGTCAGGGCCTGCAGGAGAGAGCACTTCCAGAACATTAGCACTTCCAGAGGAAGCTATCACAGCAGGAAAAGAGAAAGGGGAGCTCCTGGGCCATAATCCATAAGGGTTACTTAGCCACAGAGCTGCACAGTCAGGGAGGAGGGAGGGGTGGGCTCCAGCCTGAAAGCTCAGGATCACGTGTTCCAAGAACCCTTTGGATTCCTCTTCCTTCAGCCCTCTTAGCCAGGAGGATGAAGGCAACTTGAGCAATAAACATAACAGAACACGCTGGAAGGGTAGAGGCTCGACAAATATCCCTGTGGATCTTCCTTTTTCTAGGATGCCTTTCCTCCTGAGGCCTGCCTGTGAGGATTTTGGCAATAAGAGAAGGACTCATTTGTAATTTCCCAACTGGAGAGGTAGAAGCAATATGTTTAACTGTTATTCAACTCCATCCGTCCATTTTTATGCATTCATCCCTTCATTAATTTAACACTTACTGAATGCTTATTCAGGGACCAGCTGTGTTCAATACTAGGAGGACTGCTGAGAAGTGCAAGACAAGGTCTGGCCTCTGGAACTTAGAATCTAGATGGTTAAGGAAAAGAGAATTGCTCCTGCTCCCCTACAAAAGTCAAGTCCTTAGGGCTGGGGATACAGCTCAGTTGATAGAGTGCTTGCTTCAAATGCACAAAGTCCTGGGTTCAATCCCTAGCATCACCACCCACCCCCCGCAAAAAAAGTGCACATGAGGAGGAGCCAACTTGAGAGCCATTAAACCCTGCCCTGCCCCAGATTCTCTTAGTTCTAGCTTAAGGCAGCACACGTGAAAGAGCCGATGGAATGTAAGATGAGCAGTGACAGATTCTGTGGTGTGACAATAAGTGTCAAAGTGCAGTTTAACAAATGATTCCTGGGGGCATACTATTTAAGGAATACGAAGATATATGAAACAGGGTCCCTGCATTGGAAAGCCTCCATTCTAACTGGGGAGATGCCCATCAGGGAATGATTTGGTATGCACAGGGCACAGCAGAGGAGGGCTACTGAGCCCAATCCGGAGGATGTAACATCTGAACAGTCGGGGCAGCCAGGTGGAGGAAGCCTGGAAGGGTGTTGTAGGCACAGAGAACAGTATGAAAAGATCCATGGTCTTGTATGGTTGATAATTAAAGCAAGGTGTTCTCAGAGCAGAAAATGAGGTTAGAGAAGTGACTAAAGATTGGATCACGCAGACCTTGTTAAAGAAATGGAACTTGTCGTGGTGGATAGTGGAGGCCTCCAACATGCTCTAATAGTTAGCTCTCACAGCTGAGAGGAAGAGGGAGCGAGGGGGACAAGACTGTGAGCTGAAGAACCAGTTAAAAAGCAACAAGAACAGTCCATGCCCAAGGTGACAGGGGCCTGAGTCAAAGCAGGGGGACTTGGGGAGAAGAAAGGACACTCTCTATTCTTGTTACCTGGAGTATCCCACTCCCCTTTTCACCAGTTTGTGCCCATGCATCCTTTAGATCTCAGTTTCTGAGATATTTCACCTGACCCCCCAGCTAGGGCAAGTCCTCCTGCTGTACCATAGCATAGCTTTGGTCCCTCCATTCATAACTCTTCCCAGTTGCCATTCAAGGCTTATTTCTGAGGTTATTTGACTAACACCTGTGTTCCTCATTAGGACCATAAGCCTCACAGCTGTTGGAACTATGCCTGACTTGCTCACTCTTTAGTACTGTATCTGTGTATCCTGGACATAGTAGGACTCAATTAATATTTCTGAAATGAATAGACACCAGGTTTGACTGCTACTTGGAAGCTCCGTGAGAATTCAGAGGCTAACCATGTGAGTTGGAAGGTTTTGTTATATAGACTAGACAAACACAGAAAAAGTTAAATAACGGGACAACCGTACAATAGAGATGACATTGTAATAAATGTCAAGAAGAGCATCTGGGCATGGTGGCACACACCTGTAATTACAGCTACTTGAGAGGCTGAGGCAAGAGGATCACAGGTTTGAGGCCAGCCTGAGCCATCTACAGAGATCCTGTCTTAAAATAAAATTTCAAAATAGAATTCAGTGGTAGAGCACTTGCCTAACATGCATGAGGCCCTGACTTCTATGCCCAACACCGCAAAAGAATAAAGGGTAGTGGTGGTAGTGTGTGTGTCAGTGATGATGTTTTCGTCAGCAAGTCAAAAAACTCTCAATTCAAATAAGCATTAACTACCAGGGCATTTATTTTCTCTCACAGCAGAGGTTCGGAGGAAGGGCAGGCTTGGGATGCTGGATTCAGTAGCTCAAGTAGTCCTTTCTCTTCTTCTCTGTTGTCCTTGAGTGGGCTTTGACCTCAAGCTGGGTGGCAGAATGCCCACAGCAGTTCTAGACATGGAAATACACTTCTGAAGAAGGAAGGACTGTCTTGTCTCGTGTCTCTTGCCCCGAAGCTTTCCAGAAGGTTTCTCCTGATATCTCACCGTTGACCATTCCCAATGGGTGAGGGGGTCTGATTTCTACCACTGGCTCACACTAGGTACAGTCCCCTCCTGGGACTGGGATGAGGTCACTACCTACTGTGTCAAAAAGGAGGAGAAAATATTCCACAAAAATCAGGATCTGTTTGTTAGATATGAATACATGGAAAATGGATGAAAATCGACAGTGTCCACCACAGCCTCTCCTTTATGTACCTAACCTACTCATACCCTTCATCTCATCCAGAGAGAGATGTTGAAATTGTCTAGAAAAGGCTTGATGGGGAAAGTGAGATTGAAGTTAGGTCTTTAAAGCTTGCTTGGACTTGAACAAATGTGAAGAACGGTCAATGAAAAATGGAGACCCAGAAGTGGGGATTAAGCAGGCTTGCTCTAGAACATGCTTCCAAGAGCTACTGTTTGAATCCAGACAATTCTCCATAATGCAAAGAGCTGGATATTTTTGACAAAAAGGCCTGGATTCACATTTCAACTCTGCTACTCATGTTTCTGACCCTCTTGGAATCTATATTCTCCTCAAATGGAGTGGAGCTAGAGGGTCTGCCTCCTGGGAATATGGTCAGGATCATCCCAAGCTGTTTGGAACAGAAAGTGCACATGTTGCTCAGCGTGTATTTGTCTCCTTCCTTCCTTGGAAATGAAGTCTGTTCTAGAAGACATAGTGAGTTGCCAACACATACTTCAGTCCTACTATAAAGTAGGGACACTAGTCTGGGCTTGGATGCCAAGACTTAAAAGCATGAATTTTCATTTGAACTTGAGTCTTAGAGGAGAGTGGACCTCTTCTTGCCTTCTCTATTTCCAGACCTTGAACCCTTTTGACATAAACATTGCAGAAATCCAAGTGTGAAACAGGAGGTCCATGGATGGAACACAAAGCTGTGGATACAGAGATGGACAGATAGGTTCACTTAAGCGCCCTGGTCATCTAAGTTCCCAACTTCCCCAGGAGATCTGAGATGTGTTTCA
This sequence comes from Callospermophilus lateralis, assembly GCF_048772815.1. Taxonomy (NCBI): domain Eukaryota; kingdom Metazoa; phylum Chordata; class Mammalia; order Rodentia; family Sciuridae; genus Callospermophilus; species Callospermophilus lateralis. Next base: position 37,334,805 of record NC_135318.1, read on the forward strand.
GTAGCCTTTGACCATTCAGACCCATCAGAGATTGGAGACTCATCAGAGATTGGAGAATTGTGGACCCTTTGATCAGAAAAATGCACATAGCAACAAAGATTTTTGCATATAAACCCCACAGTTGCTGGAACATTCTATAGCATCAATTTAGATGGTAGAATGAGAAGGCCTGAATTACAGGGGTCATTTGGAATGGTTCAAGCCTGCTTTCTGCAGGCAAATAGGAAAAGAACTGGTTTTGCATCACTCTAAAATCACTCAATGACGTATAGCTTCAGATCAGGGATGCCTGCTGCTGGTCCCTTTGTTCCTGCTCCACAGGAAGCTCTGTAGTATAGCATAGTTCTGGGTTCCTGCATTTGCAAGTGCTAAACCTGGGGCACTGTTTGTCTATTCTTGGGCATGGACTGTGTGTATGTCCAGATGCTTAATGGGAGCAGGTGGGGTGGCTAGTGATGATTAGTGATGATGATTAGTGGTACTAACTCTGTCTTTCTAGATACAAGTGTTTAGTCCTAAAACAAAAGAATTACTTCCCCCAAAGCATTAAAGAATCCAGGAACAGAAAGAGAGAAACAGAAAGCCAGAGAAGTAAATGCAGAGAGAGTGAATACAGATGCAGAATTTGCAAAACAACAACAGAGCGTTATTCAAGAACTTCAGCCTTTGACAAATGTGGGGGAGCAGCTGCTAATGTGAGAGGATCCAGGAAGGGGCAGTTGGAGGGAAAGGCAGCAAACCAGAAACTGCACAGCACTTACATAAGAATGAGAGGACGTCAACTGTCCAGATCAAAGAATGGGAGGGGTGCTTTCCGGAGTTTTTGAGAAGGTTAAACTCTTCCCCAGCCTCCCTTCCCTTGGCGCCACCCCTGCCCCTACAGCACCAGAGCCCTGCAGTCTGCAGAGGCCCAAGGACACACACTGCCCTGCTGGGAGCGTTAGCTGGTAAGGGGACTGCAGCAGCCCGCTCCTTAATGGACCTCCCCAGGAGCCCAACCCGATCGCCCGCCTGCATTATTAATGCATTATGTCATCTTTCCTTGCACTTGCTCTCGGCAGCTGAAATTTTATAGAGCAGTATTATTAATTGAAGCAATTAGTGCTGGGGATATCAGCACAGCCACGTCAGAGAGCTGGAGATGTGCAAGGTGAGGATCCCTCCCTTTCTCTCTGTGACCCTTTCTTCCTCCATCCTCTTCCCTGTGCCTCCCATCCCCCATTCTCTTGTTTCTACTCCGCCCCCACTTTCCTCTCTCTCTCTTCCAGTTCTCTCTCAGTATCCCCCTCAAGAGGCTTCCAGTACCTCCTACCCTTCCCAGGCTGCAATCATTCAGCCTCCGACCACTCCCCAGCAGGGGCAGATAGACAGATGGAATGACAGTATCTCTGTAGCTGATTGCTGTCTGGAGCTGCTGGCCTCCTGGAATTGGGATGGAAGACCATCCTTCCATGGTTCTCAGGTTGGCTCAGAGCCCCTGGTGAGGGTGGAAGGTGGCAGGTAGGAAAAAATTGGGGCCATCTGCCTGTCAGATTCATTCATTCATTCATTCATTCATTTATTCATTCATTCTCCCTCTGTGTGTACTCAGCTTTATGATAGGTGCTGTGGGAAATAAATGAGGAGAAATAGAGCCCCAGCCCCTGGAACTGGCTAGCCCCCGAAACAACTACCTCAAGATAAGGCGTTAGCAAAGGACCCTGATTTCCCCAGGGATGGCCCAGTATCTCAGATCACCCCATATGGCCCACGTAGTGAGAGAAAGGCCCAGGGAAGTGAAGGGACTCTCAGGAGTGAGGGTAGCAAAGTCCTGGCAGGCTGCAGGAGGGCGGAAGAAGGGGTAGCTCCCACAGCGAGGAAAGAGCAGGCTGAGTAGATGTGGAACAGAGAGCCCCGGCAGCCCTGCATGACTCCCCCCAACCCAGGAAACTGAGGCTCTGAGCCCAGCTAGCCTAGCCAGGTTGAGACCAAGAAGTGACTGGAAACCCTGGCCAGAGGCCAGGACACCTGGACACCAGGGCCCATGCCTCAGATCCCTTCATTGGGAATCAAAAACGACACCTGAGAGGCCACAGGCTCAAGTTGCCTGTAAAATAAACAGATACCAGGATGGAAACATCCACAGTGAACAGTCACCCACTGTCCCTCCCCACACTCCCTGCTCCCCCCATCAGGAACAGGTGCACCTCAGGTTACGGGAAGAGACTCCAAGTCTGGATACCCTGGGTACATTAAGTTTGTTTTTTTTTTTTGTTTTTTTTTTTTTTTTAGTTTTCAGCTGATACAACATCTTTCTTTGTATGTGGTGCTGAGGATCGAACCCTGGCCACATGCATGCCAGGCGAGTGCGCTACGGCTTGAGCCACATCCCCAGCCCTACATTAAGTCTTAGTAAGAGTGTGTTCTTAATTTTTCAGCTTTTTCTATTATAATACATTTTTAACCATATATAGGAAGACTCGAATAGTAAACCTTCCTTTTTTATTAGGTGAGCTTTGAAAATGATCAATACATGGTCAATCTTTTGTCCATCTTCCCTCTTTCAATATACTGCTTTTGTAAGGAAACGTCTACTAATCTTTTTTTCCTTTTTCTTTTTTTTCTTTATCTTTTTCTTTTTGTGTGTGTGTGTGTGTGTGTGTGGTGCTGGGGGATTGAACCCAGGGCCTTGTGCATGCAAGGCAAGCATTCTACCAACTGAGCCGTATCCCCAGCCCCTACTAATTTTTAATTATTATTTTTTTCTTTATAAAAACATAAACACACACCCTCCTCTGACAGAGACAGATTTCCATATCAGGGCTAAAGGTGAGGAGAAGGTCTGCTTGTTAAACATTCCCTCTATGCCAGGGCATGGGCAGGGCATTCCCTCCTCCCAATAACTGGAGAAGTCGGGATAATTAAACAGAGGAGAGAAAGGTCACACATGGTCAATTACAGAGGCCCACAAAGTCAAAGTCCCTGCTTGGATACTCTATCTGATCTCCTTACCCTCCCGCGGCACCCCTAGGAGGACTAAGGCCAAAATGAGGAAAAGAGCCAGAGGGTCACTTAGTGTGGGAGTGTGTTGTGGGGAAGGTGTTGGCAGCTGCCCTCAAGGTCTGACCTTGGTTCCCTGGGCTCTGTTTGCTTCTTTCTCTGGCTTGGGGTTACTTACTCCCCACTTTCTAGGGCACTTGTGCTCACCGTCTTTTCTCTAAATCCTCAGTGAAAGTGCTCGGGATGAGGGCCTCAGGTTAGTGACCTATGACATTGTTTACAGCTGGGCTGCCCAAGACTTTCTGCAGTGGTGGGATGTGCTGTTATATGCTGCCCAGTATGATAGCCATCGGCCACATGTGGCTATCAAGTACTTACATTGTGACTTTATGTGGAATGCTTTGAATGCCAGATAAAAAAAAACAGATAAAACTTTGCTCTGTGAGTGGTAGGGAATTATGGGATGTGTCTGAGCAAAGGGGTGTGTTGATAGAGACAGAGGAAGCTCTCAGATTGTGTTGGCTTATTGGTTTTATGGATGCTCTTGATGAATCATGGCTTTGCACAGATAACCCTGATCTAAGCTCATGCCCAATCTCAGATAATTCTCATATTCAAGTTCAGTGGTAACACATGCCTGTAATCCCAGTCACTTGGGAAGCCGAGGCAGGAGGATTGCAATTTCAAGACCACCTTGGACATCTGAGCAAGATTTGCTTCAAAATAGAAGGGGCTGGGGAGTAACTAATGGGAAAGGCCCCTGGCTCTGTCTCCAGTACTAACAAACAAACAAACAAACAAAAAAATCATATTCAGCCTCACGAGGTTGATGGTTTACAGATAAAGAAAATGAGGTTCAGTGATGGGATCACAGGATGGACTACAGAATGCAGAGGAATTTGAACCCAAGTCTGTGTTACTTCAAAACCTCTATGTACTATGCCATGCTGGCTTTGAGAAACTTCATCTGCTATCAGGATGTAAAAAAGGATTGAAATAGGAGGAGAGCGTGATGTCTCCTACGCTGGTATCCAGAAACAGTGCTGGCACTCAGGGGAGGCTAAGTAAATCCTTGCTCATTTAAATTGGATTGGGTGAAAGTTCTGGAAAGTCCTTAATCCTAACCAGGCTGCCAGGAACTAAGTCTGGCACAGGCCTCTGAGAAACCTACTTTCCTCACATGGGCTGGGGATCCAAAGATCTTACAGGCTGTCTCACAGTGTACTGTCCAGTTCACTCACTAACAAGCCAAGCTAGTTGGCTGGACCATTCCCAAGGCTGTGACCAGATCTAGGACTGCCTGAAGGAGACAGGTGTGAAAGCTTGCTGTGTGAAAGTGGCATTTTTCTGGCCCTATCCTAGGTCATTGCTTGTACAATTCCAGATCCTCTCCAGTAGTGTCTGAGCTACTCCCCCAGCTTACAAAGAGAGGCCTGGTCCGAGGGCTTCTAGGACCCAAAAGTCAAGGTCAGACCCAGAGTCACAGTTCAAGGAAGCACAATTAGAAGGCCCTGATTGACAGTCATTTTATGAGAAATCTATCTGCACACCCTGCCAAACAGGTTCAGCCCCATTGTCTTCACCCAAACATGACAACTTTAGTTTATCATGTTCCTTCCCTGCAACTAGATCTTCTTGTCAGAAAACCTTCTGAAAAATTCATCTATCCTGAGATGTTAGGACATTAAGTCCAATTTATTATAATCCATGTCCTTTTGAGGAAATCTACACTCTGGACTGGAATCCCAGGCTCTCCAGGATGGGAAAATGGAGGTTGAGCTAACACCCCACCTAAGGACAAGGCCATGCTGGTTGACATCAAAGTACTTTGGAAGCCTGGGGATGTAGCTTAGTGGTAGAGTGCTTGCCTTGTGCAAACAATTTGGAGAGAGTTTAGGAGAAAATAACTCCAGAGTTGGATGTGGTGGCACAGGCCTGTCCTGTATTGGCTTCTCTGAGCCTCCCTAACAGATTTTTTTGCAGGGAGGGGTAGTTCTAGGATTGAACCTAGGGCCTCATGCTAGACAAGCACCATACCACTGAGCTACATCCCCAGCCTCTTGCTTTCTTTGATTTGGAGGACAGAGCTGGTTAAAAGCTTAAGTTTTAGCAATACACATCCCTAGATTTGAATCCCAGTTTTATCATTCATTAATGGTGAGTCTTGGGAAAATTCATTAATCTCTCTATGCCTTGATTTACTCACCTGGAAAATGGGCACCGCAGTCCTACTTTGTATGGTGGTCATAAGATAAATAAATAATACTGTATAATATATAAATACAATAATGCATGTTTAATGCTTAATATAATACCTCAGACAGAATATCAATTATCATTATTATTATATTACTCATTTGTTTCCCATGGAATGGGTGTCAGAGGAGAAGGAAGAGGAAATGATAGGAACTGGGAGATGGATATCAGAAGGAAGCCTGGTCAGTGGGAGGATGAGGCCAGTCAGGAATGGCTGGGACTCAGGGCTCAAGCAAACCTACTCAGGGTCTTGTGTGTTCATGCATAAGGTGCTAGGCTAAGGAGGTGGTGGGGACCGAAATCTCAGTAAACCCCACTCCAATTGCCTAAACATCTTGCCTTCTCTGTGCTTCTTCTGCTGCTCTGTAATTTCTGTGGGTCACACATGGCCTCTGGCTTGGGAATTCTATTCTCTAGGACCCCTTGGAGATGCAGCTCCTTTGAGATAAGTCTCACTTGGGGTCCCCAATATCTTCAGCGGGGGAGTGCTACTCCAGTGCACTCTAATACACTAGAAAAAGACTTTAAATACAATAAAAAGGCTGGGGATGTGGCTCAGTGGTACCTTTCTAGTCCCTGAGACCCTCCTTTCTTGTTCCAGAGGCTCTGGGCAGCTGAAGAAGATGGGAAAGGTAGGAGAAAGCAAGAAAGAAGAGACACGAGGTTAGGAATAAGCCTCTCTGACTTCATTCTTTTATGTTTAATATTTTTGGTGCATTACAGTTGTCCATAATGATGAGATTTGTTGTTACATATCAATACATGCACACAATATAACAACATAATATAACAACGTAATTTCCCCAGTACTTCCTCTTTCCCTCCTCTCTTCCTCCCCAATCCCTTTCCTTTACAGATCTTCCATTGATTTCCATGAGATCCTCGCCTATTTTTTCTTTTTTCCTCTCTAGCTCCATATGACTTCATTGTTTTGTCCCACAGGAGTGCTGTGTGCTGGCCCCACCAGCCACAATCACAGACACAGGTCCTGGGAGGTAAAGGTAGCTCTGAGGCCAAACCAGCTCCATGGCTTCATTCTGCATGCAATGAGCCGGTCACACCAGCCAGGAGCTGGTCCTCTGCTTCCCTCCTTGAACCACTCTTCCCTCCCCCTCCCTCCTGGCCAAGCCATACCGGCCTCTGCTGTCCTTCAGTAATGGTTTTTATAGAGCCATCTCTCTGTGTGGATTTTATTAGCAAGTGAGTGCTTCTCAGGACCTAACTACAATCTGTCACTCTGAAGAAAATGTGTTCCTCCCACTTCCCATGCTAGGACAATGCCTCAGGGCCAAAGGGATACTTCTGACCCTGCTCCCCCAGTCTGGGGTCTAGTTATAAGATCAGCTTCAAGCTGAACTTGGTGCACTCCTGTAATCCTAGTGGGAGGCTGAGGTAGGAAGATCGCAGTTTTGAGGCTGGCCTCAGCTACTTAGTGAGGCCCTAAGGAATTTAGTGAGACCTGTCTCAAAATAAAAAACATAAAGGGCTGGGGATGTGACTCCTTGGTAAAGCACCCTGGGGTGTACCAAAACCAAAATCCGCTTCAAAATAATAAGCAACTAAATAAATATATATATCAGGCAGAAGCCAAAAAATAATAATGATCAGCATGACTCTCTAGTGAGAAAGCTGAGGGGCAGAGGGATAAAGTCACCTGCAAAGGCAGGGCAGGTAGGAAAGGAAGGGAGACTCAATCAGCCTTCAGTAATGGCTTTGTTACATTTCACACTCAGGTTAACAGACCCGAGTGAGGGTTCCTATACTCCACCAAACCCCATCTCCCAGTCAGAAAGAGGGATTGAGGTCCCCTGCAGGCCTTGTGCTACCAGGCTTAGGCCTTTTAGCTTGGTGAGAGGAGATTCTCAGAATATCACAAACAGAGCAAGGAGTGTCCAGAGGGTGTCCTTCCACAGGCACTGATTGTCTCAACTGAGTGGCCTGCATACCACAGGGTAGAGATGTGGCTTCTGCCCCTGAGTGCCTACAACCCATCTGGAGAAAAAAAGACTTAGGCTCCATTGTGTTAGAGTTGTAACTCTTCCTGTCAATCTAACTGTTAATAATCTGAAGGTAGCAATCTCTCTCTCTCTCTCTCTCTCTCTCTCTCTCTCTCTCTTTAATCAGCAGCATTTATTCTCCCAGTACTAGAGATTGAACCCAGGGGTGCTTCATCACTGAATTAATGCCTACATCCACCCCAGTTCTCTTTATTTTTATTTTATTTTTTGAGACCGAGTCTCCCTAAGTTCCCAGGCTGGCCTTGAACCTGCGATCCTCCTTCCTCAGTCTCCCACATTGCTGGTATTACAGGTGTGTGCTATAAACCCAGTTAGAAGCAGCACTTTCACAAGCCTAGTCTCTTAATCCAACCAGAGAAACCAAGGTGGGTTCTCTGGTTAAAGGGAATGGGGAAATCCTGAAGGACTTGACTCCTCTCCTTGCTATGTCTCTGTCCGGCATAGACTCCAGGAACTGTCCTGGAGGGAAAAAGTGTACAAAAACACCAATTTGGCCCAATCCCTGCAAATCCCAAATTCAGAAGTCTGAGAGGTCTAATTACTTACCCAAAAGTCATGTAACCTATACTTCCTGATTGCCAGCAGGCCTCTTTCCTTGGCTACTCTGCATAAGGTAGTACAAATAATAAATTGCTAAAAAGGGGAAGTAAGTGTGGGGAAGTCAGAGGCGCAGACAAGGTTCAGTGTGGGCAGTGGTGGTCAGGGAGGCAGGAAACTTGAGTGGGGCCCTGATGGGTGGGTAAATGGGGCCGAGGCAGTCATACAGAAAAGGTGCATGGGTCAAGCAAGGTTTTAAATTCCAGAAGTCAGTAGATAAGCAGCGTGATGCAGTGGAAAACTAGGATGGGGCTAGGATCAGATTTGGTGCAGAGAGCAGGTCTGAGGCACAGGCTGGTGGTAGAGTGGGAGGGCCGGCTCTTCTTTCCCAGTCTGCCCAGTTGAATCTGCATTCCACTCTGGCAGCACAGACAAAGGCTGGGAGTCCAGAGAGGCAGGCACACTGGCGAATGGATGCACAATATTAAGTAAACCATGGAACATCAACTGGGCTGTATTAAAAATAAGTCAAGATAAATAAACCGAATAAAAACACCGAGCACCGAGAAAGAGACACTCAGAGGGCAGATGGCAAAAGTTAGTAGCCAGGTTGGAGCAGGGTTCCCAGGGAGGCCCTCTCAGTAACAGATGCAAGCCTTTGGCCTCCAATATCTGTTAAAATGAGACAGAAAAGGTGGCTGGCTTTGGAGAATGGCCCTTCCTGGGGCCATTCATCCTTTTACCTGAAAATGGGCACAAGAATCTCAACTCTATCTCCAAAGCTTGGGGCTGCTGCTATAAGGAACAAATGAAATAAAATTGAAACCACTGAAAGACTTTTACATCTGGGCATGGGGGTGCACATCTGTAAATCCCAGCAACTTAGAAGACTAAGGCAGGAAGTTTGCAAGTTCCAGGCCAGCCTCTGCAATTTAGTGAGGATCTCAACAACTTAGCAAAACCTTGTCTCAAAATAAAAACTTAAAAAGGGCTGGGGATGTAGCTTAGTGGTAAAGTACCCCTCCTTCAATCCCCAGTACCAAAAATAAATAAATAAATAAAATAAAAACCTGTTTTCAAGTAGGACTTGCAAATAACCATGCCTTCCGAGGTGACAAAATATGTGTAAATCAAGCAGGGAGATACTGGGTCACACTTACCCTGCTGGAAGGCTCTGGATATGAAGATCCTGAAGCCCCACCCACACTAGCCAAATGGGCCTTACCTACCTGATAGCTTGGTCCTCCAGCTCTCAGGCAGGTGCTAAGGTTTTAGTAGCTATTTGCTAATGGTATAATCCTCCCAGTGATATAGATTCTACGGAGGCCTCAGGAATTGCTCTGTGCATTATGATGGCCACTAGCCACATAACAATTTGAGTTTAAAAGTAAATTAATTAGAAGTTACTATTTAGTTCTTCATCCACACTAGCCAGATTTCAAGAGCTCAATAGCCACAATTGGCTAGTGGCTGTTGAATTGGACAATCCAGACAAAGAATATTTTCATGACCACAGAGAGTTCTATGGTTCAGGATTACTCTGGAATGACATTGGTGGGATGACAGGTACTGGGGTGGTGGGTTTCTTCCCTGAGATGTCTCAAAGCAAGCCCAATATTGGGACATTCCTTTCCCTAAGTACAATGTCAACCCACGATGCCTTTACTGCTTACTTCCTTCAACACTCAGCCTTTGAGCACTCCCTCTATCCCTCCTAAAAATAAAATCACCCTGTCATGTTGTACCTGCTTAGGCTGAAGGTCTTACCAGAGAATGCAAAAGGTTCTTCGGGGTTCCCATATCCTCCAGTATATTAATGACTGACTGCAAATTTTGGAACCCTTAGACAGAAGGCAAGCAGGATAGAACTGATGGGGGTTAGGATTGTATGATGTCCCTCAGACAGTCTGGTGGAAGTGGCCACTGCTTCTATCGACGAGGCAGAATAGCAAAGTCAAAAGGGGCACAGGCTTTCTGGGTTTGAATCCCAGCTCCATTGCTGACTGGTGGCGTCAGCTTGGCTTTACATAATCTCTCTGAGTCTCCGTGTCTTCACAGGCAAAATAAGACTGGTACTTACTTCAGAGGGCATTGGAAAGATGAAATAAATTATTACATAGTAGGCACTGAGTCCCACATCTGGCATGGACCAGCGTCAGATGGTGGTGGCTGGCGGCAGCAGCTGTGGAAGTATTTGCCCACTTGTATTACAGCCTTGGAGAAGGTTGTGACCAAGGCAAGTTCACCACAGGTGTCACTCTTGCTGCTACTTGGAGCCTCTCCCACACCACTGAGGATTTTCTATCATGGTGCCTGTTGGGCACTTGTTCATTCCCTTAGTTTTAGGAATGACTCCTGAACCATGTCACCAAGATTCTGTTCCACCTCTACCCAGGTGTATGGCTCCCTGCCTCTGCCATACCCAAGTGCCATGCAGGCCAAGTGGTAGACTACCATGGGACCCCAGAGACCCTTTTGGGGAGCAGCACAGACTTCCCCTCCTAGAAGAGGGTGGACAGTCTTGGCCCTGAAGTTCCACTGGACCCAAGACCAAAGCACCAGATGCTGGCCCCCCAGAGGGAAGGTATCTGGAGCTCAAGGCAAATGGACTCCAATTCCTTCTTTCCCGAATTTGAATAAATGGACAGCAGAGCAGCCACAGAGGCTGGAGGAGAGGGGACCAAGGAAGACTCTGAAGGTCAAGTGAGAGCAGAGGGAGGAAGTGATACTTAATGAAGAGAAACAAACAAACAGCACTGAGTCTGCTGTTCCCTGGCAGGAGGGCTGCTGCTTCTGTCTTCGCTAGAAGCATGGGAGGGACTTGGAGGAAGTGTAAGCACAAAGCTTCCACAGCATCCCTAGGATGCGCTATAACCTTTAGTAAAAAAAAAGCAGACGTCATTTACACGAATGATGTGGGGGTGGAAAATCTCAGCACCAGCACTGCGCAGCGCCCCCTCCTGCTCAGCCGCTCCTTCCTGGAGGACATATGAGGGACTGGGACCAGGCAAGGTCAACTACCTGCTTCCTCTGCTCCAAGGGTGTTCCTCTGTCAAGGAGAATTGTCTGCCTAGCTAAAGAGGTCACTCTTCAATCAGGGATCGGCTGACATGTTGTGATGAACTAATGGAAAGGGCTGAAACAGGTGAGAGAACACAGGCATGGTGCTAATCCCTTAAGCATGTCTCCTTACCAGTCTAGGCCTCGGGTAATCCAAATGTAGAAAGGAGGAGAGGATTTGGAGCAGATGGTCTCTGGGACTCCTTTCACTTTTCTTAATCTCAGAGGTTCTCCTTTGGCCCGCCAGTCATTGACCTTCCTAGTAAGTTGATCTACTAATATCAGGGAAGCCCTTCATTTCCTAGCTTTCTCCTTCCCTTTGTTCTCTGACATAAAAAGGATCTGGGTGAAGACCCTCAGTTAGGGCATGAGGTAAGTATGATAAAACGGGCTGGAGTGGCTGGGTGTGGTGGTGCATGCCTGTAATCCCAGCAATTTAGATTCCAAATTTGAGGCCAGCCTCAGCAACTTAAGGAGGCCCTAAGCAACTTATCCAGACTGTCTGAAAATAAAAAATAAAAGGGCTGGGGAAGGCCTGAGAATATAGCTCAGTCGGTAGAATGCTTGCCTTGCATGCACAAGGCCCTGGGTTCAATCTCCAAAGCGACAAAAACAAACAAACAAAAGGACTGGGGAATTAGCTCCGTGGTGAAATGCCCCTGGGCTCAATCCCCCACAGCAAAAGGGAAAAAAAAAAAAAAAGAACTGGCCGCCCTGCTTACCCAGAATGCTGGGTGTGTCAGTCTAGCATGTTGAATTTACCTCTGTGAAAAGGAAAAATTTGGAAAGAAAAATGAAAAGAACCACTTCCTAGTAACCAAATGTGTCCTCTGCTTATAAAAAAGAGCTCAGCCCTGTTGGCTGACGGGTTAGAGGTGGGAGTGGGGAGATCATCAGGCCCTACCTGGGCCCTGGGGCACTGGGAAGGCAGAGGCCATTTTCATCCAGCTTCAGAAGTTTCCTTTTGTGGCACGATGGTGTTAAAAATATTCCTCCCTGAAGGTGCAACCGCAGCAGAGCAGATGTCCCTGACTGAGCACTTGGGAAGAATCTATTAAAAGGAACGTAATTAGGTTGTCATCCTGGGGCCTCCGAGCCAGGCTTCCGAACGCCATTTTTGTTGAAAGTTTTCCAGACGTAAAATATTTGCAGAACCAGATTTACCAAAGAGGCTGCGAATCCCCAGTAGGAACGGGCTGCATACAAGCAGCAAAGACAAATAACAGCAGGTCAAGGTGGACCTCAAGCCCTGAGATTCTTGTTTTGGTGTCTTTCTCCCATCATGGGTCTCAGCCTCGCTCCTCAACTCCCTCTCCCCGCCTCCTCCACATTCCCTGTCACAGTGTACTCTTAGGGAAAATCCTCTATCAGTCATTTACCCTTTAGCAGGAATGTAAGCTCCCTCCAAGCTTTGAGATTCAGGCCTGAGCTTTAGAACCTTTCAGCAACAAAAGGCTTTGTCTTTTGTAAAAGGGCTGTCAGGCATGAGCAGAGGTGGGGGAGGGCCTTCCTAGTGACCCTGAAATGGCACCACGGGCAACCACCTACTTGCCCAAGTATAGAGAGCCTGCCCTGGTTCCACGCTGTATTCCACCCCGTAGGCACATCTGCTGTCATCTCTCCCCTCCCTCCTGCTTGCTATCGCCTGCAGGCTCCTCTGTGCACCTGTGGGCAGCAGCCATTCAGCTATGAATGCGACAACATTCATTGGGTGTCTCCCCGGCAAGAAGCAGCGCTGAGTGGTAGAGAGGGTGCGGGGAACATGGACAGAACATGGACATGAACATGGATGACATGCTTGTCATCATGATGGGAGACAGCAGAGATGGAAAAAGACATTCATCGGGAGATTACAAAAACCAGTGTAAAATAATAAATGTGGCAAGAGCAACAACGAGAAGGAAGTATATGGGACTGAGAAGATGTGTCAGAGAGGAGACCACCCCGTCTGGGAAGTTAAGGAAGGCTTCCTGGATGCAGAGATGACTGAGCAGGGCATGGGGGCAGTGGGGGATGGGGGGTGGATATACACTCAGCACCTGCTTCCTTTAACTGGAACGGCTTGTGTAAAGACCCTGGTTGAGCTATTATGACTTCATGAGATCCTGCTCCTATTGGAATTTAGGAAACAAAGGATCGATCGTAGTTACAAAAAAATAAAAGTAAGGATATAAAGGAGAATCAGAAACCAGGATACAAACCTGCGGTAGACAAACTTCATACAGATGGCAAAGCCAGAGAACTGACCTAGCCTCCTTTTCCTGGAGGCCTTCTTTGATATTCTGGCCTGGTTTTTACCCTTAGCAACTATCATGATCCTATCCTCAAGTCAAGAAATATTTTATAGTAGAATTTCCCTTGGCTACCTAATATTGCAGAGTAGAGAAAGCCACATTCCTCTCAATTAACCCCCTACTGTTGGGCATTTCGCCTGCTTCCCTTGTTTTGCGAACCTCAGTAAGTCTTTAGTGAATGAACATGCTTGCATGTCATCTTTGCTTGCTCCTTTGACTTTTGCTTGGGATAAATTCTGCCTCAGACTAACAAATTTGAGGGTCAGCTGACTTGTATACCTGCTCTCTATAGAGCACAGGGATCCTGCTAGGTTCTCATTCATCAACTGAGCAACTCTGGAGAAAGAGATGGGAAACCCAAGGGGGCAGTGTTCTGTGCTTGTTGAGGTTAGGGTTGGCAGGAACGTTGACAGAGAAGACCCAGTCCCCACTGACTTCTTTGTCCACATATTCTTCCCCTTCAACATGGACTGAGTCTGTCCTGGTGCTCAGTACTCAGCCTCATCTGTGTTAGATGTGTCCTAAGAGTGGGAGGGGCTAGAACCTACCGCAGTGAGTTCTGGGCAGAATTTTTTTTTTTTTTTTTTTTCTGGAAGGCTCAGAGCTCCCAGGAGAAAAGTAGAGCGAACCAGAGAAGGTGTTAAAAGAGAGAGCCAATCCCTGGAGAGCATAAAGTCAGACAACAGAAGACCAATCGGTGGCAAAGATTTTGTTACAAATGTGTTGTATGAATCATCTACTCTCTGGGTCTTTCTTTCTCCAGCCATCAACCACATGGAGTGAATCCTCTTTTATCCCTACTTTACCAGGATGATTCGAAGATGGAGTAAATAAATATATCTGCTTAAAATGAGCTAATGAACATAAAAGTATATGGGATTATTCAAACAGAAAGAAAGAAAAAAAAAAAAAAAGCCCTGCCAGGCTTGGTGGCATAGGCCAGTAATCCCTACTCAAGAGGCTAAGACAGGAGGATTGAAAGTTCAAAGCCATCCTGGGCAACTTAGGAGATTTTGTCTCAAAATAAAAATAAGAAGGGCTGGGGATTTGCTCAGTGGGTTCAATTCCCAGGACCATGGGAATGGGAGTTGGGGTGGGGGGCAGACTCAATAAGCTTACATGCTAACTTTTCTTTAATGTTTATCATCAGAGCCTAGAACTGGGCCTCATACATAACAGCCAATCGGTCTGTATTTGTAAAAATAATGAAAGAATGCATACCCATTCACTGTCCCAGACACCATTCTAGGTGCTTCATAGGCATGCTCTCACTTAGCTCTCATAAACAGCTCTCCACCATAAGGTATAAAAAATTCTCATTTTGCAGTTAAGAAAGCTGAGGTTCAAACTGGTTAAAGTAACTTCCAAGCATCAGATAGCTTGTCTTTTTGTTGTTGTTGTTGTTGTTGTTGTTCTCATTAGTTATTCATGATAACAGAATGCATTTCGATTCCATTGTACACAAATGGAGCGCAACTTTTCATTTCTTCAGTTATACACGATGTAGAGTCACACCATATTTGCAGTCATACATAGAGTAATGATGTTCATCTCATTCCACCATCTTTCCTGCCCTCTTGCCCTTTCCCCTTCCCTTCCTCCCTTTGCCCAATCAAAGTTCATTCTCCCCACAGCCCCACCCATTATGGGTCAGATAGCTACTCTTTAACAGGATTTAAAATTGAATGGCTCTGATGTCATTTCCCTGACTCTTCCCAACTGTTATATATTGCAGGAGAAAAGTTACTGTGATATGTGCTGATGTTGCTGTACATTAAACGAGATAATCCTGTTGAAAGTGGCGTGCCTGGCATGCAGTTGGTGCTTCACAGATGTGACCTGGTATTATTATTATGGTGTATTTATTATTTCCTATTTTTTTTATGACCACGTTGTAAGTACCTTAAGGGCAGGGGTCATTTCTCTCACAAGGATGGGCAGAGTAGTTGCCTAACATACCGATTATTTTACAACAATCATAAAATGAAAGCCGAATTGCTTCCTTTAAGGAAGTGCTTTTTGCTTTTGGGGCAAAGCAAATTTGACTGCGACTGTAATGAGAAGCCAGAGTAGGCCATGACTCTCTAATGGCTTGGAACGATGCTGGTCAATAGGAAAAGGGAAGAAAAAGACATCAGGGAAGACAGAAGCAACCCGCAAACCGAACTCCTGGGGTCCTTGGATCTGATCATAGATGTCAGGCGGCCATTCTAACAGCCCCGCCCCCTGAGCCTGCAATCTGATAGGCTCAGCATATCAGAAGTAGGTGGGGCCTCGGAGAGAACTTAGCCAATCCTCTGGCTCCACAACTTGAGGCTTGGGGCCAGGAGGTGCCAAAGACCACACGGTTCAGGAACAGATTGGTTACTGGAGAACTGTTCCCTGCCCCACCCAGAGGCAATGCAGGGAAGGGACTTAAGAGTCTGTCTGACACCGGTTTTACTGGCGCTGAGCCTCAGGTCCTTCATCCACAAAATAGGATAATAGCCGGTCGCGATGGCTCACAACTGTAATCCCAGCAGCTTGGGAGGCTGAGGCAGGAGGAATACGAGTTCGAAGGCAGCCTCTGTAATTTAGCAAGGCCCTAACCAATTTAGGGAGACTCTGTTTCAAATTTTTTTTTGAAAAATGAAAAGGGCTGGGGGTATGGCTCAGTTAAGCACCCCTGGGTTTAATCCCTAATACAAAAAAAAAAAAAAATGTTCCTTCCCTTTAGGTTGTAGCAATTCAATAAAATATGGAAAAGTGGTTAATTCAAGTACCTAACTCATTGCAAGTGCAATACAAGACAAAACAAAAAACGGATGCCTCTAGATAGCAATCTGCCTGAAAGCAGGAAGATACATATGATTCACTGAGATTGCCCTGGCACATTGATTGGTCATACAATGTTCCCTGAATGAATAAGTGCCTGAAATCCCTTCATTAATGCTTCATCTTTTCTGTCAGGCCTTGCCTTGCCTGTTTGAGGCCTCTCTGGAAAATATCTAGAAGGATTATTCATTGTTTCTTTCTTCCTTCTGGAAGGGCCTGGGACAACATGGTGGCCAGGGTACCTGAGGAAGACAGGGGGTGGCTTTCATAATGAAGACAGACTTGTGGTGTTACCAGCCCCTCTCTGGCATGCCTGCATCTTATTTTGGACCTTCTCCTTGCTCCAGGTGAGCAAGAACCTGCTTTGGGCTATATAAAGGATAAAAATGATGGCCTTGGACCTCTAATGAATATTTGGGAGCCGGTCAAGTTGCCTTTAGGAGTGGAGTGATGTATTCCAGTTAGAATTAGGGAAGTGATAATTTAGAGAGGGGTCAGCATCAGGGCATTAAAATTAGAGTTTGGAAGTCAGTTGGAGTTAGGATTCAGAAATTAGTTATCATAAATTTCTGAGTGAAAGCCAGAGAGCTGCTAGTATCTAGACATGGTGGAGGCCATCAGTTTGAGCTGAAATTTAAAATGTTCTGTTCCAGAGACCTGTCTGGGAAGAGATTCCTTTGACTGGCTCCTCAGTAAGCCTGGTGAACTTACAAATGGATCAGGTTGAGCATCTACTGCAGACCAAGTGTAAAGTATAGAATATAGAGTCCCAAAGGTGTCTAGGATATAGCCCATTTTAATGAAGCTGGGGAGACCAATGTCTCCATATATATAGCCATAGCCTAGTGACTGTGGGAAAATCAAAATCTCCTCACCTCAGCTCTCCCATCTGGCTTATTGATTGACCTAAGACCTTACAGGCTGGTTAGAAAACCAGAAATGAGGAGCTGAGGTTGTGGCTCAGTGCTAGAGTGCTTGTCTAGCACATGTGAGGCACTGGGTTCAAACCTCAGCACCACATAAGAGTGAAATAAAGATTTTGTGTCCACCTACAACTAAAAAATAAAATAAAATAAAATAAAAACAACAGAAATGATCATGGAAGGAAAGAACTTTAAAGTGAACATGCTGTTTTGGTAGAATAATCAGAGAGAACCACAGGCTGTCTGGAGCCTGGCCCTCAGGGCAGGCTGATGTCTTCCTCTGCTCCATGTATACCAGGTTTGCCTGGTCTTGCCACACCCACCTCATTTTCCCTAGGACCTTTTTCAACAGAGACTTGCACCTCTGAACAGGAACTGACAAAGAAGCAACTCATACAAGGTTTCCAGGCTCCTGGTACTATATACACACATACCAGCCAGGCCCAGCTGTAGTGTGACCAATCCCATGAATCACTAGGCTAAAGCAGGACTCAACAAATATTTATCAAACAAGTGAATGAATGAATGAGGGGATAGGTGAATGAGTGGCTTCAGAGAATGAGACCGCTTCCTAATCTGAGTGCTCCCAGGGAAAGTCATCTGGGACTTTCCTAATGAGTACCCTATGAGGGAGCCACATCTTCTACTTTTCTTCCTATCCCCTGTGTCCTTTCTACTCAGCTTTATTATGGAGGCAATCAGATTTTTTGGGGGGACCCTCTATGCTAAAGTTCCACACGACAAATAGGATAACTAGGATAACTAGTACAAAAGAGGGTCAAGAAGTACGCTGTGGGAGGTCAGAGCCAGAAAAACTTACTAGGAGCTGAGAAGGTCAGGGGATGTTCCCAAGGAACCAAATAGGATTTGAAGCTGTCGTTGAGGAAAGAGAAAGATTTAGAGGCACAGAGGTAAGGGAGAAGGTGTTCCTCATTGGCAAGAGTGGGTGCACAGCTCCCAGGAGGGGGCCAGTTCCACTCTGTTTGCTGGGAGTAGATTTAGCGTAGTCGTAGATTAGAGTCAAATAAGAGTATGCCATGTATTGTAAAGTAGTGTAGGGGAGGAAAAATAATTTCCCCTCTACCTTTCTGAGCTCCCGCCCAGGAACTCCACAACAACAGAAGGATTAACAAGAGAAAAACAGAAGTGCAGTTGGGGGTCAGGGGTAGGTTTGTTTTGCTTGTTTGTTTTTTGGCTTGTTGTTCTGTGATGCTAGGGATCAAACCCAGAGACTTCCTCGCACATGCTAGGGAAGCACTCTACCACTGAGCTCCATCCCCGCCCCAGAAGTTAATTAACATGTAAGTATGGAAAATACACAGGAAAAAAAAATTGAATAAATCTCAGAGATGGCTAGAATTCCTACTTAGCATCTTCAACAAAGAACAGCAGCACTTTAGAGAAGTGACAAGACAAAGGAAAAGGACCTTGAGTCTCTAGGGATGGCAGATTGTGGGAAGGCAAATAAATGGGAAAACAATGTTAGATAAAGGCTAGCTTGGGCTGGGGTTGTGGCTCAGAGGTAGAGCGCTCACCTAGCATGCATGAGGCACTGGGTTTGATCCTCAACATCACATAAAAATAAAATAAAAATATTGTGTCCACCTATAACTAAAAAATAAATATTAAAAAAAAAAAGGCTAGCTTGTAAAGCTTGTTATGTAGATTCCTCTGGTGCCATCTCCAGGCTGTTAAGGGTCTAAAGTTATCTTTTGTGATCCATCTTTGTTCTTCCTGGTAGAGAGGGGAAGAGGGATACCCTTGTTAATTTATGTTCCGCTTTTAGGCAAATAAGGGGAATGCAGGGAGTTTTTGTATCTGCTCCTTCTCAATTCCCTTGAGCTCAAAAACTCCTTATGCCAAAGTGGCATATGTTGGCCTACTCTGCTCCCCACCAGTAAGATGGGACAATTCCATGGGGTTTTTGTTTGTTTTTTGGCTTGTTGTTCTGTTTTGGTATTAAAGATTGAATACAAGGGTGTTTTCCCATTGAGCCACATCCCCAGCCCTTTTATTTTTTATTTGAGATAGGGTCTTGCTAAGTTGCTTAGGGTCTCACTGAGTTGCTGAGGCTGATTCTCCTGCCTTAGCCTTATAAGTCACTGGAGTTGCAGGCCTGTGCCACCACACCCTATAGAGAGATTTGAATGTCAGGATAAGGGATTTGGACCAAGCACTAATGAGAGTATGTCTGGAGTGGCAGGAAACTAGAGGGTATGCTGTGAGAAGGAGTGGGAAGATGGCCTGGGGAAGGGAGCAGCAGGTAAGTAAGTAGCAAGGTGAGTGGGGCAATTGGAGGTATGGGTCTTAGGCAAACAAAACACTTTCCATACCACTCATTCATTCACATACCAATGGATCCCTATCTGTCCAGTCCCTGCAGAAGTAAAAAGCCTGATGCCGTCCCTCCTTCTCTGGAGGCCCTGGGCTCTACTTCTGACCCCAGGACAAGTAAGTCCACCCACCTAGAGCTTGGGGCCGCTAGGAACTAGGGAGAGGGCTGGGGGTGAGATCAGCTCTGGTCTCTCACCTGAGGTTTTTCCTTCTTTATAAAACCACTAATCCTACATCTGCACCCACCCTGACCACCCTCTCCCACCGCCACAACTGGAAGGGAAGGAAGGGGTGATCTGCGGAGGGGGGTGCGCGTCCGGGGTGGCTTGAGAGCGGGGGACTAGATTGACCTCCTGATAGATACTGATGGGGCTGAGGCTGCGGTCTGGGAACAGGCAGATGGTGGCCAAGGAGCAGCCTCTGAAAGTCTTCCTGAGGTCGGGCGCAGCAGACTGCGTGATGCAGCGCTGGCTTGGAGACCCGGAGCCGGCGGCTCCTCTGCGCCCCCTGCCGCACGCCGGCTGTCACTGCACGCGGCACCTCCCACCTGCGCTCCCCTCTCCACCTGCCTGCGGCCTCTGCGCACCTCCCCAGGAGATGGGAGGTGAGGTAGGAAATCAGGCGTTGCCGGAAATCCCCTTTCTGAGCCAGGGACTTCCCCAGTGCCTGAAATTCCACCATTGGAGATTTCATTCTCTGGAGGCGAGGAGAGGTGACGTCTTCCACTTTTTGTGTCCGTGTGTGCATGTGCATGTGTGTTTAACATTTTTTTTTCACGGTACTGGGGATTGAGCCCAGGGCACTCTATTTCTGAGCTACATCCCAGTTCTTTTTATTATTTATTTATTTATTTATTTATTTAAGATAGCCTCTCGTTATGTTGCCCAGGATGGCCTTGAACTTGCGATCCTTCTGCCTCTGCCTCCTCGGTAGCTGAGATTACAGATCTTAATTGGTTTTTGGAAACCCGGGCTTCCAATCGGTTATTAGCCCTGAGGATTTCTTGGGAAAGGGAAGCAGCGGATAGCCAAAGCAATCATTTCTTCCTCAGCCAGGCGTGTATGAGTGCTCATCTGCCAGGTCACACTGGAGATGACTCAGAACCAGCAGTCTCACTGTCCGGACCGCTGGAGTGGTGAAAGGCTGGTTTCTACTATGGCGGTTTCTTTTTCATTAATCACTGGGTAATTGAGCCTCCCTCCTCTGGGAAGTCTGTCTTGACTTTTTGGATGAACCTCTATTACAGTCAAAGTCAGTATCTCTAAGTTTAGCATGGAAGGTTCTGTTTCCCATGAGGTTTGTGTGGTGTCTCCACATTCTGTTTGCAGGGGAGAAGGAGGAGAGGGGGAAAAAAATTAATGGGAGCAGACCCCTTTTCCTGTCCAAAGACAAGTTCACACTGCCCTCAAGGGCCACTTGAATTGGTCCTACATTACCAAGGACCTTTGTGAGCACTCAGGAAGTCTGACCCATGGAAGTCTGCTCTCCAAAGAATACCCAGGAGGTCACCTGAGATCGTGAATGCTCTAAAATGTTAAATTAGACTGTCTCCTCTCTTCTAACCCTGGCAATGGCTCCATCTCCTTTGCAGTAAAAGCCGAAGCTCCTCTTGGCCTGCAAGGCGGCCCTAAGCATTCCTGCCCCTGCCACTCCTCTTTGGCTCTCCCTCCCTCTCTAATGTTCCTTAAACACTAGACACACTTATATCTCACGACTTTTGTACTTGATGTTTTCTCTACCTGGAATGCTGTTTCCCTTCATGCCCACAAGACCCACTCCTTCATCTCCTTCAGGTCTTTATGTAAATGCCACCTTATCAGAGGTACTCCCTGACCATCCTGTCTAAAATAATGCCCCCCACCATTCCCTGTGACCTTAGCCTTCTTGATTATTCTGGCACTTAGCACTATCTGACTTATTATTATTATTATTAGTAGTAGTAGTAGTAGTAGTATTAAAAGGAGAGAGAGAGAATGAATCTTTTTTGCAGATGGACACAACACAATGCCTTTATTTTTATGTGGTGCTGAGAACCAAACCCGGGTCCTGCCCATGCTAAGCGAGCACTCTACTGCTGAGCCACAATCCCAACCTTCTGACATATTATTTATTTCTACTTATTTATATGCAGACTCTATAAGAACAGTGAACTTTTATCAGTTTTGTGCAATCCCCAGCACCTTGAAAACAGCCTGGCATATAGTCAGTGCTCAAAAAATTGGTGAAATGACTGAATGAATGTGTCAGGCACTAAGCCACATCCCTGCTCAGGCCATGAATAAGCCTAGGCTTCTTGAAGAACAGACTGGCAGACAGGCAAATCCTCACAAACCAGTGATGGGTACTGTGCCTACCTCCAGGTCTGTATGAGGTACACCTGGAGGCTCAAGGCAGGAGGACCTCATTCACTCTGGAAATAAGGCGAAAGCCTGAGTGTGAAGTCATGGGCAGAGAAGAACCAAAAAAAGGCATTTCATAGAGAAAACAGCAGGAGCCAAGGTGGAACTATTTGACAGATTCAGGGAGTGGCGGGTGGGCTGGCCACACCAAGCTCAGGAAGCATGGCAGGGATGGTGGGGGATAAATTAGGAAAGACAGGTTAAGGTCATATATGAAGGGGCTTGTTAGAATGATGGCAGTTGGCGCTAAGTCTCAGATCTGTGTCAGGCCAGTTTGGTAGGAGAGAAAAGGCAGATGCATAAGTTCCACACAACAAAACACAATGGCATAACTAATACAAAAAAGGCTCAAGAAGTATATGCTGTAGGAGGTCAGAGCCAGGAAAACTCATTAGGGGCTGAGAAGGTCAGGGGATGCTCCCCAAGGAACCAAATAGGATTTGAAGAGTAGGAATGAAAGTGTAACCTTGTCCTCCTGCTGGGAAAGGCCTGGGAAAATTGCGTGGTGTCCCCAGATGGCCAGTCTGGGGCTGAGCACCTGTGGTAGCAGCCTGGTGGCCTGGCTTGCTTTCCTGGGTAAGGATGCTTCCCAGCTCCAGTGGGGCTGAGAGGCCTGGGTTACATCTCCACTGCCTTGATCACGAAGAATCCAAGTTTCAAAATGTCCTTATTTTGCAATCTGACTTAAAAGGGTGGAGAGTGGAAAAATTATAGACAGCAGCCACCAAGGGACCTTGTCTTAATATAACTGGTGACCTGGGAAACGACAGAGGCAGAAAATAATTTCCTTCTCAGATTGAGGGAACGAGAGGTCTTGTAGACTTCCTTCAAGGGGAGGAGAGTATTTGTGCATTTACAGGCCAGAAGATTCTTTTCTGTGCTTCCTCCCTTGTTATTTTGTCCCCACCCCGCACCCACCTCTGTCCTTCATCCTTCTCTCCTTTCCCACTTCTTCCACCCACCCATTCCCTTGCTCTCCTCCTCCCTCCCTTGCTCTATTTCTTCAGCTTAAGTTTCAGACAGATACTTAAAACTGTCAAAGACTTATAAAAAGGAAAAGCATAACTCTTATGCAAATATAAAAATGAACACATGTCAGTGATTTAACTCCTTAATTAATGAGGGATCCCGGAAAATATTGCAACCAGTTTACAGAATCCAGACACCCTAATATAATTTTAACCTGTCTTCCCCAACACTCCTTTTGCTGGGGATTGAATTTGGGGCCTCATGCATCCAGGCTGGGCAAGGGCTCTCCCACTGAACTACATTCCTAGCCCTATTTTATTTTTATTTATGTATGTATTTATTCATTTCTTTATGTATTTATTTTGCAATGCTGGGAATTGGCCCATGGGTGCTCTACCGCTGACAGCTCTTTTTATTTTTTATTTTGAGACAGGGTCTCACTAAGTGCCCAGTCTAGCTTCAAAGTGGGCAATCCTCTTGCCTCAGCCACCTGTGAAGCTGGAATTATAGGTGTCACCATGGCCTCCCAACCTTTATTTTTATTTGATAGAAGCCATCCTAATGGGTGATATCTCATTATAATTTTTATTTGCATTCTCTTAATGTTGAGTAACTTTTTGTGTGCTTGTTGGCTATTCGTATATCTTCTTTGGAGAAGTGTTGAATTAGTTCCTTTGCTCATTATGCTATAATCTGGATTTTTTTTTTTTTTTCTCTTTTGGTACCAGGGATTGAACTCAGGGGCCCTCAACCACCTAGCCACATTCCCAGTCCTATTTTGTATTTTATTTAGAGACAGGGTCTCACTGAGTTGCTTAGCGCCTTGCTATTTGCTGAGGCTGGCTTTGAACTCTTGAGCCTCCTGCCTCAGCCTCCCAAATTGCTGGGATTACAGGCATGTGCCACTGCACCTGACCATAATTTGGATCTTAAATGCTAGCCTGTGGCACTGTTGGAAGGTAGTGATGCTTTTGGAGGTGGGGCCTAGTGGAAGGAAGTAAGGAACTGGGAGCATGCTCTTGAAGGGCTGGCCCCTTTTCTTTCTCTTTGCTTCCTAGCTGCTATGAGGCAAACAGGCCTCCTCTGCCATTGTGGTCCTTCCATGAGGTGCTGTGCTCCCACAGGGTCAAGTGACCATGGAGTAAAACCTCTGAAACCATGAATCAAAATAAACCTTTCCTCCTATTAAGTTGATTATCTCAGGTATTTTGTCACAGTGATAGCTGACTAACCTTGGTTGTTTGGTTTTTGTTGAGATTTAGGGGTTCTGTATGTATTTTGCTTATTCATCCCTAATCAGACATATGATTTACAAATTTTTTTCCTCCCACTCTGTGGATCGCCTTTTATTCTGTTGATAGTTTCAAACCTTTGACCCACAAAAGTTTTTTTAATTTGGATGAAGTCCAATTTGTCTATTTTTCATTTGTTGACTGTCTCTTTGGTGTCATATCCAAAAAGTCATTGCCAAATTCAATGCCATTAAGATTTTCCTTATATTTTTTTTCTTTTTTTCTACCAATGCTGACTTTCACCATTTCCCATCCTACAACTATTTCCCTGACTGCCCAACCGACACACTCTGCTGTGATGAAGTGTATATGACTAAGTCTCACTACACATTCTGCTATGAGTAAGTCTCATTTAAACCCTATAAAAATCAGACCCCAGCCGGGCGTGGTGGCGCGAACCTATAATTCCGGTGGCTCAGGAGGCTGAGGCAGGAGGATCGTGAGTTCAAAGCCAGCTTCAGCAAAAAGTAAGGCACTGAGCAACTTAGTGAGACCCTGTCTCTAAATAAAACACAAAATAGGGTTGGGAATGTGCATCAGGGGTTGAGTGCTCCTGTGTTCAATCCCCAGCACCCCTGCCCCCTGCAAAAAAATCAGACCCCATAGTAACCAGATGACATTTTTTTCCTGAAAATGTGTCCCTCCAGTGCTGGTAAATCGAGGTCTATCTCTGTTTCATTTACTTTTGGTTTCAGAACCTAGGGATTCTCCACCACTGAGCTACATCCCCAGCCCTTTTTATTTTATTTTGAGACACTAAGTTATTGAAGCTGGCCTCATACTTGTGATTCTCTGTCAAAGCTTCCCAAATACCTTAGATTACAGGTGTGCACCATCATGCCTGGTTCCTTGCATTTTCTTCTCAGAAGTTTATAACTTTATCCCTCACATTTTTTTTTTTTTTTACATTGGGTCCACTTTGAGTTCATTTTTGTATGTAGTATTAGGTTAATGGTCCAATTTCATTCTTCTTCATGTGGATAGCCAATTTTCCCAGCATCGTTTGTTCCCAGCATCTAAAGTCCAAGTACATAATTTTGTTCATTTTGAATAAATAACAATTAATGACAATAGTTTCAACACGGTTTTTGTTTGTTTTGTTTTGTTGGTACTAGGGAGCAAACCCAGGGGGTATTTTACCACTGAGCTACATCTCCAGCCCTTTTTATTTTTTTAATTTTCAGACACAGTCTTGATAAATTGCCCAGACCGGCCCGTTGAACTGGTGATACTCCTGCCTAAGCCTCTCAAGTTGCTGAGATTACAGGTGTGTGCCACTGCACCCAGCAAAGACTCTCTGATCTGACACATAGATGTGTTCTTATGCCTGGGAAGAACACGTGGCATGATTAATGGACCACAGAGGTGAAAAATGCTCCCCAAAACCTTCAAGAGCAGTGTCTCAAGTACACCATTAGTGTGCCACGTCTCTACCTTAAGCATTTGTTTCTTCAGACCCTATTTTAAATCTAAGGGATGTAGAGGGGAATAGGCAGCCTGAAGGAGCAGCCCCTTCAGCCTCAGCTTAGCTAAGTCTGGCTGATGCTTTCCTGCCTGGCTGCCGGCTGGCATCTAGGTTACATGGGGGTGAGGCTCAGGAGTGAAGGGTCATATGGAAGCCCAGGTTATGCAGGCTGATTGTGGCACCGGAGAGAATAAAAGTGCAGGAAGAGGGCTGGCAGGCCTCCTGGGCGGAGGTGCATTGGTAAGGGCCATTTAGGGGTGGTGGCGGGTGTGTTCCTCCTCCTTCCCCCTCTAAGCCTTATCTGGACACATGGGCAGGCATAGCCCAGTTAATTGCAGGGAGGCCTGGGATCTAGAACCAGAACTACCTATCAGGTGTGTTGAGGTGCTACAGATCTAAACAGAGTGCCAGAAGGTGTGGCCAGGTTCAGTGAAGGTCTACAGTGTGGCCCAGAGACCTGGCGTCTCTTGGAAGTCAGCTCCAGAGAGTCTGCAGAGGTAGTAGAGCCTCAGCACAGAGCCCTTCCTGGGAAGACTGTCCAGACCCCTGCCCTGGGAGCTGGGTGGCAGTAGCCCCCCACTACCAGGGAAAGGAGTGGACCTAGGGTCTCACGTGAGAAACCAGGCCACAGAGAGCCAATCTGGAAGTAGAAAAGGGAGTCCAAGGTTGGGCATGATAGTTGGAATATTTAATCACCAGTCTGATCAGACATCTACCAACGAAAGCAAACCGAGCCTTAGAACTGGGACAGGGCTAGGTGCAGTGGCACATATCTAATCCCAGCAAGTCAGGAGGTTCAGGCAAGAGGGTCACAAGTTCAAGGCCAGTCTCAGCAACTTAGTGAGACCCTGTCTCTAATAAAAAAAATAAATAAATAAAAAGAGCTGGGGATGTAGCTCAATGGTGGACCACCCTGGCTGCAGTCAATCCCCAGCACTGAAAAGCAGAGGAGAAAGAACAGAAAAAACTCAGGGTGCTCAGGAACAAACTAAGCCAGGGATCAACCATTTGTTTTCTGGTCATGGGCAGGTCTTGGGGTGTGGCAGAGGGATCAAGGGGTATGGGTTGACCGAGGGCACTCTAAGCTGTTTGTCCAGTGAGTGATATGACATTTCAGTGCAGTCAACACTATATTTCTGCAAGTTCCACATCCACAGATCTAACCATCCATGGATAAAAAGTATTCAAGGAAATAAGTTGTGCCTGTATTGAGCAGGTACAGATTTCATTTTTGACTTTTTTTTTCCTGAATAGTGCATTATAATGGCTATTTATATTACATTTACATTGTATTAGGTGCCCTAAGTAACCTAGAGAGACTTAAGGTATACAGAGGTTATATGTAAATTATATGCAAATTCTACACTACTTTTTTTTGTTATTATTTTAAAAATATTTTTTAGTTGTCAGTGGATCTTTTATTTATTTATATGTGGTGCTGAGGATCAAACCCAGGGCCTCACACATGCCAGGCAAGCGCTCTACCACTCAGCCATAATTCCAGTCCTACACTATTTTATATGAGGGACTTGACATCTGTGGATTTTGGTATCTGAGGGAGGGTCCTAGAACCAATCTCGTGTGGAAAGAACATCATAAAATGACTGTACTTTAGCAACTGGTACAACTGAAGTCATTCATTAGTGTCTGAGGCTTAGCCCCTAGTCTTAGGACAATTGGGTCCTGCCTTCCCTAAAGTCTAGGGCCATCAGGATGGATCGAGTCAGAGCTGAGCCTGACCAGTGGACAATGGGCTTCTCATACACAGCAGATACACACTCACCTCACATTCCCTGGAAACTTTAGGTGTCCTGAGTGGGATTTTTAGGATTCCTGTATCTGATTGGGATACAGGGGCTTCTTGGGGCTGGCAATTGCTAGAGGTATGTGAACCAGAGGGAACCAAAAGTGAGATTCTAAGGTCTGGTCAGCCTGAAGGGTCAGTTCCTAGAAAGAAGAGAGAACAAATAAGAATTGTGGGACAGGGCCAGTGCTGGGGGACAGGCACCAGAGCCTGGGGACTCTCCAGTGGTGTGTGGAGCAAAACCTATGAGTGACCTCTTGCCAGTGTTGCCAGACCCCTGAGAAAAGCTAGAAAAGGGCTGTAATCCACTTGGCCCTGTAGAATCCATTCTGGATCAAGTCAAAGACATGCCTATGACTCTAGCAACTTTGGAGGCTGAGGCAGGAGGATCACAAGTTTGAGGCCAGCTTCAGCAACTTAGTGGCTTGGTGAAACACTGTCTCAAGACAAAAACTAGACAGGACTGGAGATGTAGCTCAGTGGTAAAGCACTCCCTGGGTTCACCTCCAATACCCCCCAAAAAAAGCCAGCCCCATTCTGCCAGGGGTGAGTAAACTCAAGTCCTCCCCCACTGGAAATATAAATGACTACAAACATGATTATAGATAGCAAATTCCTGATGGACAAGGAAGTGACAAGAATGACTTTAAGAAAACTTGTATCCAAGGGCGCTTTGTGGAGAGGGATTTCATGGAACTCAGGAGCTCTAGTGACCTCTCTAAATTCTGCCCATTTACAGGCTGTGTAACCTCATGTGGGGCACTACTTTTCTCTGGGACACATTTCCTCCACCTATGAAATGAGGCCTTGAAAGGACCTCAAGGGTGGAGTGTCTGTTCCTCATCAGAAGAGGCAGCCTGAGTAAGTCAAGGACCCATTTAGGCAGGGGTGGCTCAGGGCACATCATGGTGGGATTTAGCTTCAGTATTTGGGAAGACTGGCCAACTCTCCCCACTATTAAAAACACCAAGAGTGGAACATGCAGTGGGGGGTGGGGGGTTTTTAGAATGTCAGTCTGCCCCCAAAGATGCTCTGGTCCCAGACATGTTCCAAATCCAGAAGCCAAAGGCAAAAGTATTATGAAACTAAAAAAAAAACTTCAAGCTGGGTGGAGTGGCACTCACCTGTAATTGGGAGGTTGAGGCAAGAGGATCACGAGTTCAAAGAAGCCTCAGCAACTTAGCAAGGCCCTCAGCAACTTAGCAAGATCCTGTCTCTAAATAAAATATAAAAAGGGCTGGGGATGTAGCTCAGTAGGTAAGTGCCCATGCGTTCAATCCCCAGTACCAAATTAAGAAGAAGAAGAAAAAAGGAGGCGGGGAAGGAAGGAATTTCAAGTTCACATTCTTGTCCCCTAAGGAGGTTGACTCCAAATTGTGTAGGCTTCAAACTTCACAAAACCTGGCTCTACCCCTGCCAGATGCCTGTGATTTGGAGCCATTATTATGGCAGCTGGAAGACACAGATGACACCCTTTTATATCAGAGGAGCAAGACTCAGCCAGAGACGGGCAGGCCAGCTGTGCCAGGGAGGCTTGATGGCTTGACAGGTGTTATTCTTATCTGATAAAAACAATAATACCATCCACACCTATCCCACTTTCACCTTCCACGTCCCAGCCAATCCTCCCCACAACCCTGTGAAAAGGACAGGTCTCACCACTTCCAACTTAGAATGAAACTGAGACTCAGAGGAGCTGAGAGGCCTGGGCAGGTTTGCAAGGCTGCCTGGAGCAGAAGCAGGACTCAAACCCATGACTTGCTGATGACCAGCCCAGGGCTTTTCATTTTCCTGATTCAGAGCCAACACTGTCATGCCAAAGTGTAGTGTAAAGAGAGTCACCCCTCTATACGCTGGAGAGGTGCAGAATGACTGCTTGCCTGAGGCACAAACACCTCCTGGGGATAAAGGAAGCACACGGGGACATAAAGCACAAAATGTAAACTGGAATTATAGGGTCAGGAAAGTCCAAGAACAGTCAGGCACCGTGGTGCATGCCTGTAATCCCAGGGACTCGGGTGGCTGAGGCAGGAGGATTGCAAGTTCAAAGTCAGCCTCAGCAACGTAGGGAGACCCTGTCTCAAAATTAAAAAATAAAAAGGGTGGAGGACATAGCTCAGTGGTTAAGTGCATCTGGACTCAATCCCTAGTAACACATATATAAAAAGAAAAGTCCAATAAATTTGGGAGGGAAGGGCTTTTTACCATCTTTCCCTTTTGTCTTCCTGAACTTTGCATTCCTACTCACAGCAAGTCATTTGAATCAGATCTATTTATGGTGAACATAAATACAAATGCTCAAGCACAGTGGTAATAATCTCTCTATCAGGTCCAGACTGGAAACAAGTTTTAAGGCCCCAACACACACACACAATCACACACACATGTTCACAAGGCCACATAAACAAACATGTACACACAAGCAACACGTCTCCCTGTGACACTTCCAATCTCTCAAAGTCACAACTACTTGAAAGAGGAAAATTCAGCCCCTGCCCCAAATCTGAGCCAGCTCTTTAGTGTTGGTGTTGCCTAGTGAGACAACCCCACCCGGGGAAGCTCAGGACCAAACCTAACAACCAAAACAACCAAGAAGGAAAACAGCTGCAGGGCTCCTGGCCCAGATGCTTTCAGATGCTTTGTCCTAATGAGGTCACCTGGGACCCCAGCACCAGTCGGACCTGGTCTCACTGGAGAAATTACACATGTGGGTCCTCTAGGGCAGGATTCCAAACCTAGGGAGACCACTGTTGCTCTTCAGAGGAAACAGGGCTGGATTTTGAGACCTTACCTCAAAAAGTGTCTATAGTCTCAATTCAGATGTCCCCAGGGGACTGAGATTCACTGGAGGGCGGTCTTTGAATAGTCCTGTTACTTTCTGGCGTTAGCAGAACCTGGTCTTCATTCTCCTGTAATATGACAAAATGGGTTCTCCTCCACCCACTTCCTGAATGATAGACTTTGATCATGTCCTTCACTCTTTTTTCTTTTCTCACTTTTCTTTTGAGGGGGGGCGGATGGTGGTACTTGGGATTGAAGGGTTTTATACATGCCAGGAAAGTGCTCTAACATTGAGCTACAACCCCAGCCCATTTTAATTTTTAAATTTTAATATGTGGTCTTCCTAAGTTACCCAGGGTAGGCTCAAACCTGTGTTCCTGCTGCCTCATTCTCCTGAGGCACTGGGATAATAGGCATATACCCCCAAGCCAGACTGACTTTTGTTTGATTGACAACTCTTGCCCTGTGGTGAGCTGGATAAACACAGAGGTTCTCATTATTGGTTGAGCAATAACAACATGGATATTAATAGACATAGCTAATTATTTCTAGGATCTTTCTTTTCATAAAGCATAGGAGTAGATCTTTCTTTTTATAAAGCATAGGTGCATAGACAGTATGCACCAAATAAGTGTAAAAAAATAAATGTCTTGCCAGCTTTCTCATGACTTTGAGAAGAAGGAAATATCAGAGAGTCATCAGAGGAGATTAAGTGCTTCTTTCAGAAAGGAGCACAGATGCTTGAAAACAAGGCAGAAGCCAGGTATGGTGGCTATAATCCCAGCAACTCAGGAGGCTGATGCAGAAGGATTGCAAATTCAAAGCCAGCCTTAGCAATTTAGTGATGCCCTGAAGAACTCAGAGAGACCATTTCTCTAAATAAAAATATAAAAAAGGGCTAGGGATGTGACTTAGTGATTAAGCACCCCTGGGTTCAATCCCTGGTCCAAAAAAAAAAAAAAAAGGCAGAGCTGGAACATAGCTAGCTGACTAACAAGTGTTAACATATTTTATATGACATCATCATTATAGTGTAATACAGCACTTTCAGATGTGAGGAAGTTTGGATGTTTGCTTAAAAAGCAAAAATTAACAGACTTTCAAGAAGAGCATTCAGTTGACATAACCATTTCTACTATCTGTGTAATCTTACACAGAATGTAAGTAACTTTTCATTACCCTGATAAAAAGCAGATTAAAATGTCTAAGATCAATTTATATCCAGACCTCTTCCTTTCATTATGCAGAATTTATTTTACTTATTCATTGTAACAATTACATGTGTCTATATATTTAAACATATATAATTATATACAAAGTGACAATATTAATTAAAATTTCTAATCTTAGCTTTAAAATATAGTTAACCTTACATTACAAAACAAAGTATATACCACAACCAGCTTACTTCTTTATTGGTATTTAAAAAAAGGAAAAAGCTGGGCAGTGGTACATGCCTGTAATCCTAGCTCCTCGGAGGCTGAGTCAGGAGAATGACAAATTCAAGGCCAACCTGGGCAACAGTAGCAAGACCCTGTCTCAACAACACCACCAGCAAGAAGGTCAAAATTGCTTGGTGACGCAGTGCTTTTCTCTCTACCTCTCTGTGAATTTTAGACTTCTTAAAAATATGCAGATAACCAAAGATTTCTTATTAATTAACTCACTATTCTATCAGTTATAGAATGGGTTCTATTTAAAGCCTTAAAGTCATTTGAGGATCTTGAAAAATATGCTTAAGTTGCAACTGCAAAACAACAAAATCATTGCTGATATTAGAAGTTTGCCAGAGAAATGGCAATTTGAAATTTTCTGCAGGCATTGAGAGTAAGGTAACAAAATCCAAATGACTTGATACATTTATCTGAAATTCACTGGAAGCAATCCACTTCTTTTGCTTTTTAATCAATACTTTAGTTGTTATAATCAATTTAGTTGCACACACATACTTACACTCCCACAATCTTAAGCATTTTCTGGAACAATGGTCTGATCCATAAAACCAGTATAAAAAAAATTACGAAGTTCAAATTAGGATTTCCAAACAAAACAAAATAAGCCCAAGTCTTCCCTAATGAAATGTATAAAGAAAAAGATGTATAAGTGTTTTTCTTGTTTGTTTTTTGTGATATTGGGGATACAACCAGGGCCTAGAGCATGCTAGACAAATATTCTACATTCCAAGCCCCATATAACTGCTTTTAAACCCAAACTACCAAAACAGAATTGTCTATGTAAGGATTTATCTCTATTAGGAGTATTAGTGAATGTGGATTCAGATATAATTCACATTAACTTATTAAATAGAAAACATATTTAATTCGCTAGGCACAGTGGTGTCACTTGCCTATAAATCTAGTTACTTGGGAGGCTGAGGCAGGAGGATCACTTGAGGCCAGAAATTTAAAGCTAGCCTAGGCAGCATAGTGAGACCCCCATCTCAAAACCAAACCCAAAACCAAACCCAAACAAATAAACAAACAAACAAAAACAACTTCATAGAACTATCTATATATATATATTTTTTTTTTGTACCAGGGATGAAACCCAGTGTTCTTTAACCACTGAGCCACATCCATTGTGAGAAAAGGTCTTGCTAAGCTGCTTAGAGCCTCACTAATTTGCTGAGGCTGGCTTTGAACTCGTGATTCTCCTGCCTCAGCTTCCCGAGCAGTTGGGATTACAGGTATACATCACTATGCCCAGCTACATTATTTATTTTTTTTAGTTGTAGTTGGACACAGTACCTTTATTTTGTTTATTTATTGTTATGTGGTGCTGAGGATCAAACCCAGCGCCTCTCACGTGCTAGGCAAGCACTCTACTGCTGAGCCACAACCCCAGTCCCTACATTTTACATGTCTATACATTGAGTATATATTTTTTAAAAATTTTCTGTGTTGTGTGCGGGTTGGATACTGGAGATTTAACCCAGGGATAGTATACCACTAAGCTCTACCCCAGCCCTATTTTATTTTGAGACAGGGTCTCGCCAAGTGGCTGAGGCTGGCCGCCATTTGCCATGCTTCTGCCTCCAGCTTCCTGAGTCTCTGGGATTATAGATGTGCCTTTTTTCTGTATTCTTAGTGTTCTGCCATTCAGGGCTTGGATCTTGAAGAGCCTCTCCCAGGCCTAGCTAATTCCTAGAAAGCAAACAACTCCCCTGCAAGGGACCTTGAATATACATACCAACCATTCCAGATCCCACACCCCCAAGCATCTCCTTTATCAAACTCACAACCCACATCAACATTCCTTCTGCCCCTAATCACTCCAGGACAAGGACCAACTGGAAAACTAGGGAGCATTCCTGTAGCCCAGGGCCCACCAAAAATTTTCAAACTATCTAATCCTAAATTTAACTAATATACCTACCCTGCCTTACCCATCCTATCTGTGAAGACCCCAATAAAGGCTCTTCTTCGGCCTCCTGACCCATCTTGGTGCCTTGTGTGGCCCTGGGTGATGTGCCTTGCCTCCTGTTTCTAGGGATCTGTGAGTATAAATTCCT
The DNA here is from genome assembly GCF_048772815.1 of Callospermophilus lateralis. NCBI lineage: Eukaryota > Metazoa > Chordata > Mammalia > Rodentia > Sciuridae > Callospermophilus > Callospermophilus lateralis. The sequence goes on from NC_135318.1 coordinate 37,368,241, forward strand.
TGCTCCCCGACAATCATTTCTGGGTCTGCATATCTTATCATACCTGATTAAAACAAATCCTAAGTATAGTTGCAGAACAGACTATATTAGCTTGATTTTATACTTGTATTCTTTTTCTTTTCTTGAGATCCCTGTGAGTACAAATAGAAGATTTCTATGATCTGTTGGAACAGATTTGAATAGGCCACTCCAAAAGTCTACCTCTTTAGCATGAGGATTATTTTGAGCTGAAGGCAATTAAGACACAGCAGACACAGGAAGAATGTTGTACATTTCCTTTGTGAAGGTAACATAAACTTCTATTTGTAAAGGATCTCCCTCTTTCATACCAGGAAGAGGAGAAATACCTTTAATCACCTTAGAAGACTTCCATTGAAGATGGCACAGACCTGAGTCTGTGTAATAAAGTTTATTTGACAACCTTATCTACTATTAGTTTTCTAAGTATATTTACCTTCCACAATGTATTGCCCTTCAGAATCCAAACTCCTTTTCCTTTGTCTAGTCACTAGTGCACAATTTATCACCCTTTCTTGAAATGATATATAAGCCTTGCATCTTTCTACCTCTTTGGGTTTGCACTTCTTTTTTGTGTAGTCCTTGCACATAGAATTTTAAATATTAATTCAATTTATATACCTTTTCTCTTGTTAATCTGTCTTTTGTGGGCTTAATACACAGCTCCAAGCCCAGAACCTAAGAGGGTAGAGGAAAAGTTTTTTCTTCCCCTATACTCTTAATCAAGCTAACTCCAAATAAGCTAACCACAGGGTCTTGCTAAGTTGTCCCACTGACCTCAAACTTGTGATCCTCTTGCCTCAGCCTCCCAAGTAGCTGGATTACTGGCATGTGCCACTGCACCCAGCTCCATATCTTAAAGAAATATTGACAGATGCTTGCAAGCCCAGATTTCTACTTTGGCTTTTGATGCATCCTTGGGCTTTCTAGCACAAGTAAGGGGACCATTGTCCCTTACCTCAGAAGACATTCAACCTCCAACCTTGTCTACCAAACCTTTTGTCTGGATAGCACCTCTGAGTCCCAGAGGAGACATTTCAAACTCTTCATTGACTCTTCATTGAAAGACAATTAACTAGGTCCTTCAGTTTCCAACAGGCACCCAGACTTGACCATCTTTTTGAAAAACAAAGACATGTTAGCCAAAACAGACAGGTATGATCATCAGCTTTTAATACCTACAAGCTCTGAAAATTAGCCAAATTTTCCATAGCTTGGCAAAAATCCACTGGGTGGTTGAAGGCACTCTAAAACAGGAAGGCCAGGCACAAAGGAAGGAAGTCACAAAGAATCTCATTATTTACCGGCACCAGGTCCTTGATCTCGGGGCGGTTCTCTACTGCATTTGAGTTTTTGTGAGGCCAAACTATGAAATTGTTAAAATAATAGCAACAAACGATCATTCCTTCAAAAATCAGCTGATCTTCAGCTATTAGTAAATGTAATGATAGCAAGTCTATTAGCAAACATTCTCATAGGATATGAAAAAAACACAATTGTTTTTCTGTTTTATATCAAAATTTTATATAATTTTCCCTGGACAAAACATCTTTTCGAGAGAGTAGAAGCAACAACCACAATTAAGAGTTTTTTTGTTGGTGTTGTTCCTAAGAAGTGTGAAAATATCCCCAGATTATTTAAAAACAGTCAGAAATTAAAAGTGTTTATAGGCTTTGAGTTCAAAGTTCCACATCTGAAAGCCTGGGCTGCAGGAGTATTTGGAGATACATGCACCCAAAACTCATGCCCGGAGATATTTATCTCAGTGCCCTTGATCATGGTAAAGAAAAACAACAGTTTTGCAAGAGAAAAAGTGAATTTTAATCACATACAGGTGTTTACAAAGAAACACAACTCAAAGAGGTGGATACATTTTGGATCTGATACACCATCTTAATAGGTGAAGGGGCCCAGAGCACAATTGCACATGCTTGTAATCTCAGCAGTTTAGGAGGCTGAGGCAAGAGGATTGCAACCTCAAAGCCAGCCTCAGCAATTTAGCAAGGCCCTAAGCAACTCAGTGAGATGGTCTCTAAATAATACATAAAAATGCTAGGGAAGTGTCTCAGTGGTTAAGCACCTATGGGTTCAATCTCCAGTATTAAAAAAAAAAATAAAAAATAAAAAAAGTTTCAGGGAGGGAAATAGGCATTTCCTGAGAGTACAATGATTTCTTAGAAAAGATGAGGAGAAAGTGCACTTTTAGAGAAATGCATGACTTTTAGGAAAAATACATGGGCACTTAGGAGAACAAATGGGGAGTATGATAGTTTTGTGATAATGTCTGCTTGGTGCCAATTTATCCCCCAAGATTAGAGTTGTTCTCAGGGAAGGGCTTTGTGACTATAAGTTTTAGGAGGGAGATTCTGCTTTTAGATAGATAAGAAATTTCAGGAACTCAAAAGCCTTAATTAAAGCTCAAAATTATTTCTATGCCATAGTGACTGCCTTTTTTGGTACTAAGGATTTTTACCTAGAGTTGCTCTACTGCTGAGTTACATTCCCAGCCCTTTTTATTTTTTATTTTGAGGCAGGATCTCACTAAGTTGCTGAGGCTGGCCTCCAACTTCTGAACCTCTTGCCTCAGCTTCCCAAGTCACTGGGATTATAGGTAAGACGTGCCTAGAGTGGCTTATTCCAGATGCTTTAGATATTCTCAAATCTCAGGGCTTCAAAATTACCTAATAATGATGAGTGTTCTTTGTCTATGGTTGGGTGTTACAGGGATAGGTTGAAAATTTGGGAGTAAGGAAATTAAGATTGCTCCAGATGTTGAACTACATAAACCCAATGACTAATGGATCAGAGAACAGATATGCAAAGTCACTGAAAGACACTCAGCAGGTCAGCAGGATTTGACTGCAACCTAATTAAAACATATCTAAATGATATATCTAAGGAAATAATATGTCATTTGGGAGGAGGAACTGAGTTTTCCCCTCCCAAGTAATTGCATACCCTGGTCCCCTATTGCTTATCTGTAACACAGACTTTGCACAAATGTTTATGAGTTTGAATTGGAATGTACATGAACAGCGTCCCCATTTACTGAACACCAGATGCCAGACATTGTGCTAGAAGTTATGAGTATGTTATCTTATTTGAGGTTCACGATAGCCTGACGTCACCATTATTAACAAATGTTAAGCAAGACAAGTGTGTTGCCCAAAGATGGCCAGCTATCCTGTGGCAGAGATAAGACCTGTCCTGAGAATACCAGCTCATGTGCTCCACGTGGTTATTCCCACCTCCATTCCAGGTAGCCTTTACCTGATCCTGAGTGGTTTGCTCCAATTTCCCTGGCCAACACTTTTGCTTATTGTGACAGTGAACCACAGAAGTGAGAATTAAACCCCCACCCTCCAACTTCTCATTCAGGTGACCCACAGGAACATAATTGCAGGGTCTTCAGCATCCAAGATCCCTAAAACCTAGGTGGTAGCACACCCAAGTGTCACTGTGCAGAGAAGCTACAAGGTCCCTTACTGAGTGCTGTTTCCATTAAGCAACTACCTGGCGATAGAGAGAAAAAAGAAATTTTTAGTTTTCTCTTTTCCCACAAAGATTCAATAATTTTCCGTGAAATGAGCTGACAATAGATTAATAGGAGAAGAGTCATAACAAATTTATTAATGCACATTCACAGAGAAACATGCAAATATGAAAGTTTAACAGGCACAGTGTCATATATCTGTAGTCCCATCTACTCAGGAGGCTGAGGCAGGAGGATCACAACATTGAGGCCAGCCTGGGCAATTTAGCAAGACCCTATCTTAAAAATAAATAAATAAATATCTCAAAGAAGGGACCAGATGGTTGTACCTTCAATATTCTCTTCATAGGGAGGGGGAAGTAGTGGGGAGAGCTGTAGGCAATGTTAGAGGGAGTACAAATAATTTTTAGAGAAGTGAATGAGACTGGAGAAAACAGTGGCCTTAGTCCCAGGCCACTGTTTTTGATTTTCAGTCTCTTCCTGTGATATGAATTTAATTTTTCTTGGTTAATGAAATTTCAATAAGAAGACTGAAGTTAGTTGTACTCTACTTCGATGGATCCTGCTTTTATCTTTAAATTTTATTATTTATTTTTTATTTTGAGACAGGGTCTCACTAAGTTGCAGAGGATGGTCTTGAATTTATGATCCTCCTGCCTCAGCTTCCCTAGTCACAGGGATTACAGGTGTGCACCATTGTGCCTGGCTATTGTTATTATTATTTTTTAAATATATTTTTTTAGTTGAACCCAGTGCCTCACACTTGCAAGGCAAGTGCTTCACGACCGAGCTTCAGCCCCAGGCCTTTTTTTTTTTTTTTTTGGTGCTGAGGATTGAACCCAGGGTCTTGTGCATGCAAGGCAAGCACTCTACCAACTGAGCTATATCATATCCCCAGCCCCTTATTGCTGTTTTTTGAGATTGGGTCTCACTATGTTGTCCAGGCTGACCTTGAATTCCCAATTCTCTTGCCTTAGCCTCCTGAATAGCTGGAATTACAGGTGTGTACCATCATCCTTGGATCCTGAATTCTGTTTTTAGATAGATCTGGGAACTTCGGAAGAGAAAGATGATTAGGAAAAGAGAAGTCAGAGGGAAGGTCAGAGAGAAGCTGAGGCTGCCAAAGTACTGCACTTTGGGGTGCTATTTTCTGAGCCCCAACAAAGGGAAATCGTTAAACCTCTCTGGACCCTATTTTCTTATTTTAAAACGAGCACACTAGTCTAGATCATTGCCCAGCACTCCCAAGGCAAAAACCTCAGGCTGGGGTTGTGGCTCAATGGTAGAGTACTTGCCTAACATGCATGAGGTACTGGGTTCAATCTTTAATACCACATATAAACAAATAAACAAAATAAAGACACTGTGTCTATCTACAACTAAAAATTAAAAAAAAAAAAAAAATAAGGGAAAAATCCTTGGTAGGGGTAGAGGTTGCAAAGAAGAGAGCCTGAATCCTCACTGAAGTTTTTCCAAATCCAGTGATGGAGCTATTTTTAGGTTTGATCAGGTTCTCTCATGAATGTTGCAGGATGGTTTTCTGGGTCAACCCCTCTCAAGTTAATTGTCATCTAATCCTTGACCAGGACAGTTGCCCTGATATAATGACAACTTTTCCCATACTAACATTGGCTATTTTGAGACTGGTTTGCCCTTATATGACTGGCTTTCAAAGACTTGTGGTAAGTACACTGAAGGAAATAGTTCTACTCTATCATGTGAGAAGTTTCTCCTCGTCTTCTATTCATGTATTCACTCAGTAATTTTCAACACATCTATCATCTATCTATCTATCTATCTATCATCTATCTATCTACCTATCTATCCATCCATCCATGCTGGGGATTGAACCATAGGACCTTGAACATGTTAGGCAAATACTCTGTCACTGAGCTACATCATTCAGTAATTCAGTTTCTCATTCAGTATTTTTTTTTCCTTGTGTGCCTATTTTGCACTAGGAATTCAGCATATAGTGGTCAAGTGCCGCAGTCTCTGGCTGGGCACAAATCACGAGTCTCCACACAGCTTGTAGATTCAAACAGCAATTCTTTATTCCCGAACTCACACCGGCCGTCTACAAACACGTTCTGGGGGAATCCACGTTCTCTGCCCAAATCCACACTCTGCCCAAATCCACTACTCTGCCCAAATCCACTCCACATGGGCTTCTGTCTCCCAAAATATACTGTCTGACCCTAAGAACTCAAGAGGAACTCAGCAGCAGGATACGCCCTATTCTAAAGGGGGAACACCCTAATCTCCTATTATTGCTAAACTGCCCTATTCTAAAGGGGGAACACCCTAATCTCCTATTATGCTAAACCGCCCTGGTCCTTGAGCAAGGTCACCTTTCAGAAGTTCTTCCACTAGACAGCATGGGAGTAAGCTGGCAAGGAGATTGTCATACCTACTTGGCTGATGGCTCCCAGCAGTCAGGGGCTAGGGCTATAGCTCAGTGGCAGAGTGCTTGCCTAGCATGCATGAGGCACTGAGTTCGATTCTTAGAACTACATAAAAATAAACACTAAAGGCATGCTGTTCATCTACAACTACAAAAAAAATTTTTTTTTTTAAATACAACGATGAGCAAGAAATAGATAGGACCCCTGCCATCAAGAGCCTCCAGTCTATTGGGGAAGAATCAAATAACCACACAAAATTTTGTCACTACTATAACAATTGCTATAAAGGAAAAGTGTGGGATACTCTCAGAGCCTACCATGATCAGAGAAGGCTTCTTTAGGGAGGCGCTGTTTGAAATAAATTCTGAAGAATTAGGAATTAAATAGGTGCCCAAGCACAGAAAATCATTCCTTACAGAGAAGAGTATGGGCAGAGGTCTATAACAGGAGGAATCATAAAACAAAAAATAAGCTAGTACAGTAGAAAACAGAAATCAAGGAGGTGTCAGGGAGAACAAAATTTTTCCTCTATCCTCTTTTTTTTTTTTTTTTGGCAAGTGGGGGGGCATTGTCTGTGAATTAAACCAACAAAAACAAATTATCAAGAGAAAAAGAACCCTATGCCTATAGGAGCTTACAAAAGAATCAGCTCAAAAGCAGGTCTTAAAAATTAGAGGATTGTATACCCAGCATGGTAGGGAAAAGGGAAGAAAGAGAAAAAGGTTCTATTGGAAAACAATATGGGTTTCTAGAACAAATGGAAAATAAGAAATTTTGTGATTATGCTTGTTCATGCAGGTCTGAGTGGTCTTTAAATTTCCTTTAGTGGCCATAAGATGTCCCTGAAAGGGGATTTATGTAAATTTACTCTTAATCTCCTTCCTGGGCATGAAAGCAGCCCTGAAAAGGAAATTTATGAAGTCCCCCTTTCCCAGATGTTTCTGCTTTTAATCAGATAAAGGAAGCTCTGAGAAAGCTTCTCTCTACTTCTGTTGAATCCCAGTATCTTTAGCTTCAAAGAACCAACTCTAAGAGGATCCCCACAGGGGCCTGATGCAAGGTGATGACAGAGAAGTAGCAGGGGCTACATGACAAACGACATGGCTATGTTAGTTTCATCCTTGTCCTGAGAACAGTGGGAAGAACTGAAGTGTTTTAGGGAGGGGAACTGCAGGATGGTATTTGTACTTGTTGAACTTGGGGTGCATTTGAGAACTCTAGGAGTGGATGATAAATAGGCATCTGGAATTACCAGTCTGGAGAGCTCTAAAGATCCTCATATGAGTCATCTATATGTAGATAGTAATTATAGACCAATGTATGGATAAGACTGCTCAAGGAAACAATGTATAGGAACACAATGTTCCTTCCCATCCACCTGTAAAATACCAAAAAATAAATAAATAGAAGTTCAATTAAATTAAAATTTAAAGAGAGAGAGAGAGAGAGAGAGAGTGTGTGTGTTATAGGGAAGGAAGGCCAGCTTTCAGGAAACCAGCCCATTTCTAGTTTTGCAAAGAAGACCTCTATGAAACTGTAACTATATTATTCATATGACTCTTTGCAAATCAGGCCTTGGAGTTGTCTCCTCATCTGAAAAATTAAAAATCTCTGCCTTGGCTACTTTAAAGGAAACTCAAATGGATCTGAAAATTCTATGAAAATACAAAGCATTATAATATGGTTTTTTGTTGTTGTTGTTGTTATCATTGGCCAAGAAAGGAAAGAAAGTGAAGAAGAATCCATGTGTGGCGATGCACGCCAGCAATCCCAGGGACTCAGGAGGCTAAGGCAGAAGGATGGCAAGTTTAAGTTCTCCTCAGCAATTTAGCAAGTCTCTAAGCAACTTAGCAAGACCCTGTTTCAAAGTAAAAAGGGATGGGGATATAGCTCAGTGGTAGAGTGCCCTTAGGTTCCATCCCTGGTACAAAAAAAAAAAAAAAAAAAGAAAGAAAGAAACAAAGAAACAAAGAAAGCACATACTAAGCTTCAATACCTACCCTAAAGAGCTTATAAACCAAGTATCATATAATAACCATCTTACAGGGCATTGCAAATGGGAAGTAGCCAACCTTGCTTCTGGGGACAGTCAGCGGTTGTAGTGACACTCCCTCCTCCACAGAAAATCTTAACTAAGCTTCTCCAGAAATCTTCACCATAATTGATTTTAGGACTATAAGCAAAAGAGTCTCTACAAAAGAGTTCAATGTAGGTAAACTTCCTATTTTCCTGTTGCTCTATCTTACTTGGCCACTGGCCTGGAAGAAATCAGCACTCCAGGCGCTGATCGCCCCTTTACTAGTTTTTCACAAACATTTATCCAGCATAGTAGTTTGTAGAAGTGTGTTTGCAAATGCAAAATGTTTAAAAAAAAAAAAAAGACAGTTCCTTTAACAAGGCCTCTGGCCTTGAGCTGGGGCTTCACAGAGATGTCTACATTTCTAAGATAAGAGGTTACCAGTTGGGTTCCTTGGTGACACTTGGCAGGGGGAGGAAAGAAAGGGGAGGAGAAGCTCTCCCCTTCCCAGGCACTGTCCTTGAAGGGTTCACTTGCCCAGAACAGTGAAAGAAAAAGCTGCTTTTGTGTGAACTTCTGCAGACTGTGAATTTCTGAGCCCCTCCCCTCACACGCTGGGTATGAAGTTCGGAAACGACCTGAACTTGGGGTTCAGGGGGATTGACTGATTACAATGAAAGCTTTGCCCTTTGAACCTGGATATAGCTAAATAAACCTGCTTCCTGTTCCTATTTGGTGTCTTGCAACAAGGTTACGGTGACTGGGTGGTTGAGGACAAATTCACAGGAGAGGAGAAGTCTGAGCTTTAAAGGAAAGGTAGGGTTCTGACAGGTGCTTAGAGGAATGTCCCAGGCAGAGGGACCCACGTGAGCAAAGGCAAAAGGTACAGAGGTCAAAATGAAGACAGGCAGGTTTAGGAATAGGGGCAGGACCTGCCTGAAGAGAGCAGGAGTATGTGTTGGGAGAGTGGTTGGATGGGTGGATTAGGAGCACATAATGGAGGGCATTGGTGCTGATCTTCCCGAACCCAGGGTTTGTCAACCTCAGCACTGTTAATGTTTTGGACCAGATTGTCTGTGTGTGTGTGTTTCATTTTGTTTTTGTTTTTTGGGTTTGTTTGTTTGTTTGTTTTGGTACTGAGGAATTAACCCATAGGTACTTTACCACTGACCCCAGCTCTCTTTCTCTTTTTAATTTTGAGACACATTCTCATAAAGTTGCTTAAGGCCTCACTAAATGGCTGAGGCTGCCCTCCAATTTGCGATCCTCTTGCTTCAGCCTCCCCATTGCTGGGATTACAGGCATTCGCCACCGCCCCAGACCCAGATTGTCTTTTTGTGTGTGAGGTGGGGTGGTGTAGGGAGGAAAAGGAAACCCCTGTACATTGTTAGCAGAATCCCTGTTTTCTACCTGCCTGACACCAGTGGTACCCTTGCCCCTACACAAAACAAAATGTCTTCAGATCATTCAGGCATTGCCAAATGTCCCCTAGGAGGAAAAATCACTCACTGGGTTGAGAACCATTGGTTTAAGGGATTGTTGTGTGTGTGACCTGTGTGTGATTTTCTTGGGGTCTGCAGGTCTGTTGTGAATTGACTTTGTTTTTCCATACTCCATCAGGACTTCCATGAGCCTGGCCCAATGACAAGGACTTGCAGACCATAGAGAAACCAAACTCCTACTGAACCTCTAGGCCCAGTTTTGGGTGGTGTCCTTATTCACGGCCCAGAGGCTTCAATGCCACTGGGGCGGGGTTGGGAAGAGAACAACAGGTCAACTATAACAGGCCAAGAACTAACAGGGTGGGCTGGCCTCTTAGTGGAGATAAACCCCTAAAACAAATATATAAACAAAAATACATAAAAAAAACCTCTGAAGCAATTTAATATGAACATTAAGAATGATAGGAAGCTGGGCAGAATGGCACACACCTATAAACTCAGAAGCAGGAGGATCAAGAGTTTAAAGCCAGACTCAGTTTAGCGAGGCACTAAGCAATTCAGTGAGACCCTGTCTCTAAGTAAAATACAAAATAGGGCTGGGGATGTGGCTCAGTGGTTGAGTGTCCCTGAGTTCAATCCCAGGAACTGCCCTCCCCACCAAAAAAGGAATGATGGGAATCCGGGCATGGTGGCACACATTTGTAATCCCAGCAACTGAGGAGGCTGAAGCAGGAGGGCTGCAAATTCAAGGGTGGCCTCAGCAACTCAGTGAGACCCTGTCTCAAAATATAAAATAAAAAGGACTGGGTATGTAGCTCAGTAGTAAAATACACTATGTTCCACCTGTAGTCCTCCAAACAAACAAACAAACATAAAAGCATGAGGGGAAAATGTTCTTTTTCCTTCTGAACATCAAGCCCAATAGCAATAAAATGACTCATTGTGATTGTCATTGTGATAGGCAGGGAAATGCTGTCAATTAGTCCTGGCATCAACCAGCTAGAGCCCCAGCTTAAGGCCAACTGAGATGTCCAGAGGATTGTTTGCTTGCCCTCTGTACCAGGCAGGTTTTTGATAGAGGAACTCTGTGAAAATGTTTACCATTATTCTGTGTTTTCCTAATTAGAGTTTCCGGAAACATGACGTTTTCTCAGGACCTTGATATGAGAGATAGAATGTCAAGGGCTGTGGCAGGACAGAGCTGTGTGCACCTCTGTGGCCTCCCCTCCCTGCAGGCCTTTCAGCAACCTGTTCTGTTCCAACTTTATGTAGAAGGAGAAGCTTGTGAAATACCCCCATGGTGCAACCTGGAAATCTTTTTAAGATTTCCTATTACTAAGCCGGGCCTTACTTACTAAGGTAGCACTATAATCCCAGAGACACAGGAAGCTAAGGCAGGAGGATTGCAAGTTTGAGGCCAACCCAGCCAATTTAGCTACAAAACATTGTCTCAAAATTTAAAATAAATAAATAAATAAACAGGGCTGGGGGTAGAGCATAGTGGTAGAGCACCTCTGGGTTCAATCCCCAGTACTAAATTAAAAAATAAATTCTTATTAGGATGTTTGAAAGTCTACATCTCCATGATCATTATCATAGCTAGTATTTATAGAATATTTTCTACCTCTAGAGTTGTGACCAGACCCACAGCAGGTGAGGAAGCTGAGGCCCACTGATGGTAGGATTTACCAATGGTAAGTTGTTCATACAGACCGAATTTGGTCTGTATGCCTGGGGAGTCCCCTTAACTTACACATGACCTCAGTATTCAGCAGTCAGGCTGATGAAGCCTTCCTAGCCTTCACAAAACCTACCTCTGTCCATGAAGATTTATTTTAACCAGGCGTGGTGGCGCATGCCTGTAATCCCAGCAGTTTGAGAGGCTTAGGCAGGAGGATTGAGAGTTCAAAGCCAGCCTCAGTCTCTAAATAAAATACGAAATAGGGCTGGGGATGGGGCTTAGAGGTTGAGTGCCCCCAGTGCCTACCCTCTCCCCGCCGCAAAAAAAAAAAAAAAAAGAAGTTTTGTTTTATTAAGCCTGGGGACTTTGGTCAGAGTCCCCTCCCTGGCTGGCCCCCATCTATTAGCAACTGAAAATTCACTACTGTCCCCGTCTTGTTCCAAAAAGCGCTGTACTTTTTTCTGTCCCAGCATCCCTTAGTGGTGGTACTGGGGATTAAACCCAAGGGTTTTCTACCACTAGGCTACCTCCCCAGCCATTTTTATTTTTTATTTTGAGGCAGGATCTCACTAAGGTGCTGAGGTTGGCCTCAAACATACAATCCCCTTGCCTTAGCCTCCCAAGTCACTTGGAATACAGGCCTGTGTCAACACACTGGGCTTGCACTTTTCTATAAGAAAAAAAAAAAAAAAGGTTTCTTCTGGTTATTCACTGTAGAAAATTAGGAAAATCCTAAAATGTGCAGGAGGGAAATAAAATCATCCCTAAATACAAAACCTTGAGAAAATTTCTTTAAACAGTTTGGCATATTTCCTTCATGTACAATGTGGTTTCCAGAGGCCTGCTTTTCCCAGCCCCTCAACCAGCTCCTGACTCTCAGGTATTGGGAGTGTTCACAGAAAAGCCCAACCAAGGAGCCACTGAGCACTCCAGACCTTCAGAAAGCTTCTGCCTTTACTTTCATGAGGTTTTCTCTCCAAAGGGACCATCATGACACTATATACTATCATCCTATACCCTCAACTGAAAGTCAGAATTTTGGAGCTGAATTGTGGAGAAATTTGGAGAACTGATAACAACAATTGAAATACCCTTTCCTCACTGAACTTCTTATCCTAAGCACAATGAGATTTGGTTTGCATCTGAGCCTGGCTCCATTAGAAGGAAGACACATCACCCAAACTAGTAGGAGTATAGAGTTACAGCCCTGGTAACTATCTAGGTCATACACCACCTAGCCTAGATCTCTAGGTGCTGTCCAAAAAACATGTAATGTGAGCCACATAGATAATTTTTAATTTTCTAGTAGCCATATACAAAAGGAAAAAAAAAAGAACAAGTAAAATGAAGCTTCATAACATTTTATTTAGCCCAAATATCCAAAATATTTTATCAGCATATAATCAATATTTAAAATATTAATGAGACGATGTATATTCTTTTTTTAAATAAGTCTTTAAAATGTGGTGTGTATTGTGTATTTTACCCTCACAGCATTTCTCAGCTTGGAGCCGCCACAGACCAGGTGCTTCATAACCAAAAGTGTTAGTGGCTACCATATTGGACAGTGCAGTTCCAGACCAGTTTTAGCTCCATTTGGTATCCCACAGCAGCCTCTCCAAACACATCCCCATTCTCAGGGCATTCCACAGCTGGTCTTAAATGCCCCAAATGTGGAAAAAATGGAGAAAGGATTATGTTGCACGCTGGTCAGACCCTGCCCCCAGCATACCAGTTCCCAAGAAACCAAAGCTGATGGAGGCTCTGTGGATCCGCTGATGGTGGTGGCTTCTCAATATTCAAGCACAGATGACCCTAGGAGAGACAAGGGAAGTGAACCCCACTTTAAAACCCTTCCATTGTATATGTATACTGCATATACGAGAATGCTGGTACTCAAAAGTCGGCCACCTAGTATCAAACTTCATTTCCCACAGTTCCCCGCGAAGGACCTTAGCTAGAGCCAAGCCAAAGAAACCTGGAACCCACAGTATACCTTTTCCTGCCTTCATATCCTTGTACATGCTATTTATTTCTAGCTGGAATGTTCTTACTTACTAAAATCCTACCCAATTCTGAGGCCCCAATTCTTCACCTCCTACCTGAAAAAAATGATTTATTTATTTATTATTATTATTTTTTTTTAATTACAGTGTTGGGGATTGAACCCAGAACCTCACACATGCTAGGCATGTGCTTTCACTGAGTTACATCCCACTCCCCCATCGCCCTAAGTCCTGAGGGTTTTTGTCTTCCTCTGACTTCTACATCACAGTTCTCAGAATAACCAGGTCAGATGGTGTTAATTTCAAACATACCTTATTTGCTTTCCCCTTTAGTTTGAAAGCACCTGAAAGGCAGAGGTCAAAGTCTTACTCTGTTCCAAGTACCTTCAGGATCACCCTGAAAATGATTCCATTTTATAGGTGAGAAAATAAAGAACAAGAGTGCAAACTAGCCCAAGTCGCTCAGCTAAGCCCTGGGGCTTCAAGCCTCTCCCCTTATCCATGTCCTCCCCCTGACTTGCCCTTCATTCTCTAACACAGTACTGTGAACTTCTTGGACATAAATACACACTTAATTGTTTGACAATTACTTGGGAGTTTTCCCAGAGCTCTAAACAGAGTGTTAGGTGATTTACTAGTCATTTAAAAATCAATGCCTGAGCCTGTACCACCGTACCACCACCGAGGACCTGGGCCATTCCTGCAGGCCCAGGTGTGGCTCATTCCTGGGAATCCAACCCCTCCTGCACACAGCTCAGCTCAGGGGAGGCACCCCATCTATGCTGCTCTTCCACAAGACCAGCTTTCTTCTGTCTTGATGTACAGTTTGTGCACAGAAGACAAAGAGTCTAGATAGCAGAATCAAAGTCTGTCAGGACACAAGGGAATCCTCCCTCATTTCTATCAATGCTATCAGCTTATTTGGGGCTCTTATCTCGAAGGAGGCAATTTAATCCTCCCTCATGGAATCCAAAAGTCACATACCAATTCCCCAAGGAGCTGAGGCAATAAGAAAAGAGCAAAGTTTAGTATTACTCCTTGATAAGAGTCTTGTTTAAACAAGATCACATATAAAAGCCCATCTGATGCCCACACCCTTCTCCCTTCGGCAACCCTCTCTCCTTTCTTCTTCTCTTGTTTGTAAGATACACGATTGTGCAATCTGCTGGGCTCCTGGATAGACCTAATGAAATTGCTTTCAAGCCCACAGAGGTTTCCCAGGATCCTTTGTTAGTCCCTCATTCCTGTACCTGGGGCTCCCCTGGGGCTGGTGGCAGGTCTGCTCCCGGGCACTTCCCAGTGGCACAGGCTTGTTTACATTTTGAAATTAGAGCAAAGTTCAACTTTGTGGTTGGCTTCAGCACCCTAGGAGATGCGGGACCCTGGTAAGAAGAAAGCAAACAATAGTGACCTGGGAAAAGTTCCCTCCCCAAACAGCACAACCCGGCAACATTTTGGCAACAGTTTTCTTTGTGGCGAGTCTCTGGCTCCTGGACAGTGGAAACACCCAGGAATGGAAACAGCAAAGAGAAAAGGCCACTTGTGCCACTCTCAAGTTTTTTGGTGGCGGGGGGCAGAGCCATCCCCTCCCTTTAATGCCACAGCTCTACACTCAGCATTGTCCCTCAGGCCCTTCTGAAGATGGTGCCCTCAGAGGCAAAGTGGAGATAACACCATGCAGCTCCAAGTTAGGAGGGTGGAATGAAGTCATGAACCCTGGCACAGAACCTACCTGCACAGGCCACGGGTTCTCAGCCCTTGATTAGGACAGGAATGTCACAGGAGATCACAGCTACACTCAGAGAAGACAGAGCGGGCAGTAAGGCCCCTGTGGTAGACCCTGACCACATGGAGATATGGCAGATAGGACCCAGGGGAGCTTTGGATGAAGCAACCAACTCCCCTACTCAGCCTGATCTGCAGGATTCCAGGCCAAGGCCCAGCAGCCGTTGGCATAAAACTCTTGTACATTCCACACCAACTGAAAGGGCTTTTGTCCTCACATGGGAAGAACAAACAACAAAGGCAATTGTGTGTCTCCTCCTGCACCATAGAGCAGGCTTGGAGAGAGAAACTTTTTTTTCTCCGGGAGACCAGATTTGCCCAGAAAGCCAAAGTCACTGATGTAGTCAAACATAACTCTGGAGGAGTGTGTTAGCTAGGTTCCCCCAGTGTGGCAGGGGACCATCACATGCAGAGCACACACACACATGCATGCACGCATCCCAACCAACCCCTCCTGCCCAGTGGAGCAGAGCAGAGTCACAGATGCTTCAAGGCAGTAACCGCCCAGCCCCCAAGAGACCTGGGCCCACCATTCACCTTCCAGTCCAGACCAGACTCCAATGCAGAGCCCTTCTGACACTGAGGACAAATTCCTCACTCTGGGAGTAAAGACTGGAGGGCTACATCCTCTAGCTCAACAGCTAAGACTGTCACATTTCTGATTAACACAGCTTGGCCATATCTACATATGAATATCATCTGGCTCTTGCTTCTATAAATCATAACTGATTTATAGAGTAGAGAAGCAATCTCGCTGCTTCTCTCCCAAAGTGCAAAAGTTCATTTTTCCTTTTTCCATCTTTTGCCTATTTCTTACTTCCTTATACGGGTGCCCAGCTGAATCCAACTAGCCAGGATCCAGGAAGAGTCCCTGGGCAAGGCTGCTAGAAACTGAATGGCAGCCATAAGGGACTATAATACCACCTGTGGCCAGCCAATCCTGGAGGAAGGGAACTAACGGAATTCAACTGGAACTCTCCTGTTCCTTTTGAATCAAGGCCAACTGTCTTTTTTAGCTTTTAATAAGATGGAGATATTGAGACAAAAGGTTTCTTCCATCTTCCTTTAAACCTGGATTTGAATAAAACCAGCATTTATTTAAAAAAAAAAAATCCTACTAATTTGACACCAAATGTCTGTGGAGGAGGAGCAGTGTAACCTGACCTCTGACCCCAAATGGGAAAGTACTGCCCAGTAACACAGAGGGTCCTACAACCCGCCATGGGTCACACTGTGCTTTGTCTTTTCAGGCCTCACAGCCGACACATTCATGAAGAATGTTAGGCAGCATCAAAAACCTATTTTCAAGAAATCTATTCCAGGGTCCCTTCAAGCTCATGTCACTCATAGCCTGAGAGCCTAAAACTCCAGACCACCCACAGAAGAGAAATTACACCGAAGAAATCACTCCAATTGGGGAAATATAGATCTCCTCTTGCCATTTTCTCCCTCCTTATCTTCTCTTTTCTTTTCTACTTGCCATGTTAGGAGGCGGAGAGTTTGGAAGTCAAAATGTGCTAGATGAAGCTAGGCACAGTGGCACACACCTCTAATCCCAGCAATTTGGGAGGCTGAGGCCAGACATTGCAAGTTCAAGATCAACCTAGGCAATGTAGCAAAATCCTGACTCAAAATAAAAAAGCAAAAAAAAAAAAAAAGACTGAGCACTGTGGTGCACACCTATAATCCCAGCGGCTCAGGAGCCTGAGGCAGGTGGATCACGAGTTAAAGCCACCCTCAGCAAAAGTGAGGCACTAAGCAACTCAGTGAGACCTTGTCTCTAAATAAAATACAAAATAGGTCTGGGGATGTAGCTCAGTGCTTGAGTGTGCCCCTGAGTTCAATCCCCGGTACCTCCCCCCAAAAAAGGGAGGGTGGTGGGAATGTACCTCAGTGGTAAAGTGCCCATGGTTCAATCCCCAGTACAAAATAAGTAAATAAAAATTTAAAAATCTGTTAGAGGAAAAAGATGTTCTTATGAAATGAAATAACTATACATTGTGTTATTGAATGGAATAACCCAACTCAATTATCGTGCAGTCTTGGCTGCCAGGACACTCAGCGTGCTATTTGGAGATCGGTTATAGTAACTGGTACATTCCCAGTGCATCCTAACAGATGTCTGAGCCAGCCTCAGCTTTTAGGCCTTGTATCTTATTGTGTCTCAAGTTTAAATATCAGAGGTGATCTTTGTGTTGTGCAAAAAACCTTTCATGGACAAGGGACTTGGGAAATCTAAGAATCATTCCTGGTTCTGCCCGCAATTGACCCATCCACCTTGACTAAGACGTCCCCCTCCCTAAGCTTCCATTTCCTTGTTTTTGAAACTTAACAAGTCTCTCAAACCTGCCCTTTAAGAGAATCACCCAGGGAGCTCTTAAATACACAGTCTCAGAGCCCTCCTCTGGACAAGGGTGGAGTCTACCTTTAAACCAAGCAGTCCAGTGGATTCCTATCATTTGGCAAGTTTAGAAACCACTAACAGGCTCCAGTTGTGGTTCAGTGGTGGAGCACTTGCCTGGCATGTGTGCAGCACTGGTTCAATTCTCAGTACCACATATAAATAATTTAATAAAATGAAGGTCCATCAACAACTAAAAATATATATTAAAAAATTAAAACAACAACAACAAAAGGAACCACTAACAACAAATGGTTGCTAAAGTCCCAGGCTATGCTAGGATCTATAACTTATATAAATAATCTTATAGAAAAGAGATAGAATTTATTAGTGATTTTGAAATTATAGATCTTGCATTTACTGAATATAGTTTATTATATTTCTCAATTTTCATTTGTTAACACATGAGGGACACACTTTGTATTGCCCTTTGCAAAATGAGAAACCTAGCCCAGATTCCTGTGGCTTTCTGCTGGATTTCTACAAAGGCCAGGCCCTCCCCTCTGCTGCAGATGTCTGCTGTTTTAGGAGTTCAACAAATGTTTCCCCAGACACCGACCTGCCTCACCTCACCACCCTCCCCTGGGTGTTGACTCCAGTTTCTCCTTATTGGGGAGGTCTTTCAAGGGGCTAAGATCACAGCTCCCTCTCCCTATCCGCCACCTTCCTCCCCCACATCATTTTTCTTCTTAACATTCATCACTATCTAACATACTGAATATTTTATTTATCTATCTTGTTTGTTATCTGTTCCCCCACCAGGACATAAGCTCCTCAAGGACAAAGATTTTTGTCTGTTTGGTCCCAGCTATAGCCTCACAGCCTGAGCTGGAACATAGTAGATGCTCAATAACATTAGTTACTCAACCCAGGAGATGCTTGCTTTCCAAATGAATGAGTAAACAAACTACCAGGAAAGCGCCCAATGTTGGAGCCCTTGGAAAAGACCATCTAAGCCTAAGCCAGGCTCAGCCTTGTGGCCACTGTGCTCCTCAATGTGCTCACTGGTGACTCCACACCCTGCTCAAAGCTCACCCCTGGAGGCCCCAGGCTGACTGTCCTCTTACCCCAGCTGCTGTCCCTCCCTTTCCAGAAGGATGCAATGAGAACCTGGTTACCTGCACTTCAGTATGAACATTTGCCTAAGAAAAAAATTTTCTCCTTAAGAAGAGGAGAGGGCTGGGGATACAGCTCATTAGTAGAGCACATGCCTAGCATACCTGAGGCCCTGGCTGGGTTCAATCCCCAGCACCGCAAAACCAATAAATTAATTGCATTAAAAAAAGGAAGGGGGGGGATTGCTACTAGGATCCACTGCTCACCAAACAGGATAAAATAGGAAGAACAACAGGACCCCAAGAGAGGTAAGATTAACTTGGGTCTTTTGCATAGGGGCCCAAAGAAACTGGTTCAGGTACTGTGGCTCTTCTACCTCCACTGGTCTATGTTTTAGTATAAAGGAGAAGGTGAACTAGGGGGAAAAATGATTATACATACTGCAGAAAACATAGAACAAACAAGTAAACAAAAAGGATAGTGATAGGCACAGAATGCCTAATAGTATGAGGTATTGTTCTAACATTTATTAACTGATTTCATCTCACCACAACCTGTAGAAACAAAAATCTGCCCTGTTCCCTAAATCAGTAAATAGTTCACATACCATTCTTAGGCAAAACAAAAACCAAAAACATTTTACACCTAAGAAAAAACAAAAATAACTTAGCATGCCCCTAAGCAACTCAATGATACCCTGTCTCAAAATAAAATATAAAAAAAGGGCTGGGGATGTGGCTCAGTGGTTAAGCATCCCTGGGTTCAATCCCTGGGTATGAAAAAAGAAAGAAAGAAAAACCAAAATTAGGAGTTTCAGCTTTGACTCTTTCCTGGGAACCTGGGCTCCTGATCAGAAATAATTCTATGCCTGATTTTTGTTATGTTGATATGTAAAGATGTCATGGTTAGACCAGAGACCCTGCACCTGCTTTAAGAAAATGTAGGCCCAACACTCCAACATATCAGCTCAGGCACTGACTTCTTTAACAAAGACTCCTAAAGCGCAAGAAGTAAAATAAAAAAATCAACAAAAGGGATAGCATCAAACTAAAAAGCTTCTGTACAAAATGGAAACAAACAAGAATGTGAAGAGAGAGCCTACTGAATAGGAGAACATCTTTATCACCTGCTGCTCATATAGGGCATTAATATCCAGGATATACAAAGAACTCAAAAACAAAAACACCAAACAACGCCAAATAACCCTCCCTGGCATGGTGGCACATGCCTGTAATCCCAGTGGCTCCAGAGGCTGAGGCAGAAGAATGGTGATTCCAAAGCCAGCCTCAGCAATTTAGTGAGGCCCTAGACAACTCAGGGAGACCCTGTATCTAAATAAAACACAAAACTGGGCTGGGAATATGGCTTAGTGGTTGAAAGCCCCTGAGTTCAATCCCTGGTACCTAAAACAAACAAACAAAGAAACAAAAACAAATAAACCAATCAATAAATGGGCAAAGGAAATAAATAGACACTTCTCAAAAGAAAAAATATCAATGGTCAACAAACATGAAAAAATGTTCAACATCTCTAGCAATTAGAGAAATGCAAATTAAATCTATACTGAGATTCCATCTCACTCCAGTCAGAATGATAATTTTCAAGAGTAACAATAAACGTAGGCAAGGATGTGGGGGAAAATGATCACTCATACCTTTCTGGTGGGACTGCAAATTGGTGCAACCATTCTGGAAAGCGGTATGGAGATTCCTCAAAAAACTAGGGATGGAACCAACATTTGACCCAGTTTCCCACACCTTGGTATATAGCCAAAGGATTTAAAATCAGCAGCCACATCAATGTTTATAGCAGCACAATTCACAATAGCTAAGCTATGGAGCCAACTTAGGTGCCCTTTAACATATGAATGGGTAAAGAAAGCATGGTATATATACACAATGGAGTATTACTCAGACATTAAGAAAGACTTTATGACTATTGCTAGTAAATGGACGAATCTGAAGATTATCATGCTTAGTGAAATAAACCAATCCCTAAAACCTAAGGTCGAATGTTTTCTCTGCTTTGTGGAAAGCTAACCTACAATAAGTGGGGTGGGGCAGGAGGAGAACCATTGAAGTTCAATGGAGTAGACAAAGGGGAAAGGAAGGGAGGAAGGATGGGAAAAAGAAAGACAGTGGAATGAATTGACACAAGTTTCCTGTCTACATCTATGAATACACCACAGTGAATATCTCACCATCATGTACATCCACAAGAAATGAATTTTTAAAAAATAACTATGGGTAAATGGCAGAAAGGAAGAGACGAGATTAGGGGGAGAGAAGGGGAAGGAGGGGTACTGGGGACTGAATTAGAATGAGATATATTGCATGCTTTCATAATTATGTCAAAATGAATCCTACTGTCATGTATAACTAAAAAAAATAATAAAAAATTAAAAGATGTATATGGTCTTCAAGGTACGATAATCACATGAGAAGTTAAAGCTTTTCCACGAGAAGAGCAGCTAATAGAGCAGCGACTAGCAGTGGTTTTTAGTTTCCTAGTTGCAATAACAAACAACCACAAACTTGGCAGCTTGAAACAACAGAATGTATTGTCTCACAGTTCTGGAGTCACAAGTCCAAAACCAAGGTGTCAGGCGGGACCTGTCCCCTGGATGCTCTAGGGGAGAATCCTTCCTTGTCTCTTCCAGCGGATGGTGGCTGCATCACACCAACCTCTGCCTCCATTGGCTCCTAGCCTTCTCTGTCTCCCTTGTTCTCTTGTCTCTTTTATATAAGGCACTTGTCATTGGATAATCCAGGGTCCCCTCATTTTGAGATCCTTAATTACATGTGCAAAGGCCCTTTTTCCAAGCCAAGTCCCACAGTCATAGGGGTTTAGAGTTAGGGCACGGACATATCTTTGGGGGACCACCATTATTCAACCCACCATAGTAGCCTTGGTAATTTGACCTATTTGTCAGTTTTAAATGCGACTGTTATATTTTTGTATTTGGAGAGTCAGCCCTGAAGCCTGACTCTTTTACACTCTCTACAAATAAATTTTTTCCTGTCCTTTTCAAAATCTTCTGTTTCTGGTTTCTTTGACAAGTCTGTGATATTTAAAAAATCTGGTGCTATTATTATTAGGAGATGAGGAGACTGAGGCACAGAGTGGGTGATTACATGTGAATTACTTGAATCCACCCAGGCAGTCTGCCCCAGAAACACTGGCACCCGCACACCCGCAACTTAGCCACTCAAAAGGGAGACAGTGTTAGCCTTTTTTTTTTTTTTTTTTTTAATTATTGTAATTGTCCGTGGACATTTATTTTATTTATTTGTATGTGGTGCTGAGAATCGAATTCAGTGCCTCACACATGCTAGGCAAGTGCTCTACCACTGAGCTACAATCCCAGCCTCAGCATTAGCCTATTGACATTTAAACTTCCACTCCTTTCCCTTGACACATGTAGATTGGTGTTACTTTTACAGACTAAAAATCAAGCTGCCTCCATTTCACTACAGATTCTTCAACCTGGTTTTCAGTGGCTGATGGTCCATCTACAGATGTACACGACGGTGTGTTTTAGTCTTACATCTTTCCAGTCAGCACACTTGTGCACGGTGCTTCTGTGTTAGTGAAGAGGGCTGAAAAGGCCAGGCTTTCTGTCCTTCAAGACTACCTGGCGCTGGGCTGGGGTGTGGTTCAGCGGCACTTGCCTGGTGCTTGCCTGGTGCTCATTCATAACTTCATGCAGTGATCACAGCCGCCTCTGGTCCATTCCTTGCCTTCCTGAAAGTCCAGGTGAATGCTGGATTTCAGCTGTCCTTCAGCCGCATGCCCTTGAGCAATAAACAGAGAGAACAATTAAGGGACAACTGAAATCTAACTGGCAAAGAAAGAACTGGACCTGTACTTTCACCTGAGACATTGAGGAACTGCAAATGGGAAAAGCAGGGGAGACCCCAGAGAGATGAGGCCCAGGGGCTGCCAGAGAAACTCAGGCAGTTTCAAAGCCCTCCAGGGCAAGGACAGGAATCTCAAGGGCATCACCCAGCCTGGCATGCGCCCTCCTGAAACCCAGAAGTGTTGAGAGCTGTTTTGTAAACCCGGCTGGGAAATAAAAACTGAAAACCAAGCAGGAGCCCTGCAGCTACAGATATTGAACTTCCTGAAAGGTAACAGGGCCCCTCAGAACATGTATGCAACTGAGGGACATGACTCTGAGGCACTCTGTCCCCTCTTAGCCTTCCCACCCCACCTCCTCTGTGCCCACCTGACTTTCTTAAACCTGGCTCCCTGCTTTCTGCGCTTCCTCCCTTCCACCAGCATCCTGCCTTCATCCATTCCTAGTTATTGAGGAGCTACTGGAAAGACTACAGACTTGAGAATCAGATCTGAATCCAGTTCCCACTAACTGAATTTGGGGCCCCAACTCCTTTGGGCTTCAGTTTCCTCATCTATAAAATGGGGATATGTAGCTGATATGAACACACCTGGCTGATAGGGTTGCTTGTGATAATTATTGAAATTAAGCAAAAATATGCATAGAGTAATAGGCATAGAGTAGGTATTCAATAAGCGCAGGTTCTAAGTTGGGCATAGTGATACATGCCTGTAATACTTAGAAAACTGAACAGTTTAGTAAGATCCTGTCTCAAAATAAAATTTTAAAAGGGCTGGGCTATGCTGGGGTTGTGGCTCAGTGGTAGAGCACTCACCTAGCATGTGTGAGGCCCTGGGTTTGATCCCCAGTACTGAAGAAGGCGGATGGAAAAAAATACACACACATACATACTACCATTTTTCTCTCCAGAACAGTCCTGGTTCATTTAATTTAATTTTTTTCTTTTTTGTAGTTCAAAAATGTCTTTTATTGGGAGAAAAGAAAAAAAAAAAAAAGATGACCTTGCTATATTTCTGTCCCTTTTCCTTGCCACTCATATTTTTTTAATTATTTTTTTATTTGTTATTAGATATTACCTCTTGCAAGCTCTCCTTTTATTTTCTTTCTTTTTTTTTAATTTAAGTCTTATTCAGTCCTATTATAAAGTTGAATCATATCTCCCTTTTACCATGTGTGTGGGTATTTTCACTTTTTATTAAATTAACTTTCTATATGATTAGAGCTTAGGCAGAAAATCAATAGTTGAAGGCAGGCCTGTTTTTTAAATAAATATGTTTTCAAATGGGTTTCTTTTTGAAAAATCAGTATGTTAAGAGTCTTTTTTTTTTTTTTTAAAAGAGTCTTAAAACACCACTGTTTAAAATAATTGAACAAACAAAGTTTCCTTTGAGATACACAGTTTACAAATTAAATTTTCATATTAATTTGGCTAAATTTATAAAGCTCTCAGTTTTTTATTGTCCTTCTCATTCTCCATATGTTTAGTTTAATTAATTACCTGCACTTATCTTTCTTCCTAGTTTTTCTAATGCTAATGTTATTTCTTATAACTCCGAGATGAGGTAAAATAATGCCTTTTAGAAGAATGTTTAATAGAAAATTAAAATAGTTCTTCCTGAAAAAAAATCATATATATATATATATATATATATATATATATATATATATTTATTTTATTTTATTTTTACTACAAAAGCAATGTTAATTTTCTGAAAACCCAGACAAGTTAAAAAAAAAAACATAAAACTCACACAACCAACCATCTGCCCATTTACAGTAATAGCCACTTGTTACATAGTATAAGCCAGGCAGGAAACTCAACCCATCATGTGCATTTTAGAAACATTTAATTCTCATAACTCTATAAAGCAGGTATTATATAATCTTCACCTAACAGATGATTACACAAGGTCTTGGAGAGGTTATATCCTACCTAAGTTCCAACAGCCAATAACGAGCAGAGAGGGATTTACACCCAGGTTTCTCAACTTGGACTACAAGGCTTTATTCTCTCAGGAAGAAGAGAGGGCATTTGAAAGCTGGGGAACTCTTCCCAGGGTCCCAGAGTCTCAGGCTTGCAGCTGTCTCCCACAGAAGAGGTTCTTCCTGGCTGGCCTGCCCCTGGCCAGTTGCACTGGCCCACATGCTTCTGGTTTGTCTACTGGCAACAGCAGCAATACATTTGTAGCCCTGTAGGGGCTACTACAGGGCTTGAAAGGAACCCTGGATCTCAAGGCTGCTGACACAAGAGCCAGAGGTTTCACCCTATCCCTAATTTGAAGGGTGACTCTGAGCAGTCAATTAAGGGAACAATAGCAATGAATTTTCCTGTGATTCTGAAGGAGATAAAGAACACAAGCCCACCCAAATAGTTTGAATGCCATATAATATAGAATATAATGCTGCTGAGCTAACTACAGGCAAGAATGATCTGTATATATGGTGCTTGTAATATTTAAAGGCCATTTGACAACTTCGGCTTTTGAGAACACGAACAGGCAGAACAACCAACCCTCCAGGGGCTTTAGTCATGTTCGGGAATAGGCAAATGAATGTTGATCAGAAAATTTACCTGGCATGCAAACCCAGAGGAGGTAGGCTCCATGTGGCAGTGGATAGAGGAAGCTGGAACCCAGAGGTGGGGCTCAGAGTGGGGTGGAGTCAGGGGAGTTCAGGCTGAGGGCGAATCCCCACTTCTTATCCAACCTTTCCTGAAAGAGGCCGAGCTCCAAGATCCTGGTCTGTCTGGTTTGGAGAGTTTCTGAAACCAGGGAGACAACACATAGCTTTTGCCTAAGGGTCATTTACATCACCTTAGACCTCAAAAAAAAAAAAAAAAAAGGAAAGAAAGCTGAGAACTGGGTGGAGAAATTGGGCCAAGACTGCTCTTGGGAGCTCAAAACCAAGGGGCTGTGTCCCCCAGATTTCTGTGTCCCAGTACCATCATTCCTACTAGTCCAAAGCCTGCAAAATCAAGCCACTGCCTCATGACTTTGTTGATCTAATGCCCTGTGACTTGAAAAAGCCAACTGCTACTGCAATAGGAAGAAGAAAGCCATGTGTGCTATTTTTAAGACAATGCCATCTCTGTTTCAGATGATATTACCCTGAAATGACCTGCCTACAGCTTCTCATGTGCTCTATCAATCATTATTGACGAGCTATTATTCCTGGAGACACCACTGAAGACCCCAAGCGTGGTTGAACCTATGGGAACACCCAGAGGAGCCTAACCTTGTCCCCACCCTCAAGGAATTTAGCATCTAGGAGTTTAGGTGGTGTTTATTTTCCTTGGGGTTCACCATGGGCACAGGAGAAAGGTAGTCTTGGAAATGCCTTCTTTGGTGCCAGCTTGAGCAAAATAACACGCCGGTGACATTTGCTGATGACTGGAGATGTTTAGTCAGCCAGGTATGATACCTTACGGGGTGTGATCATGTGCTCACTGACCTTGGTAGGCTGTGTTGTAATTGTATGTCTCCAAGGGCTGAGGAAGGGGGGGGCATTAACAGTGAGCCCCTATGTGCCACTATGGGCCAGCACCGTGGCAAGAGCTCCACGGGTGTAGATCTTCCTCATAAATAGTGCAGTGGCAGGCGACATGGATCCCCCTCTTTGGGGGAGGACGAACTCCAAGGTGGGCTGAACCTCCTGGCTTTGGCAGCTGGAGGTGACAGTGCCCTGTGAACACGTGGGGCAAGAAATAAGGCAGCACAGCAGGAGCCAGCTTGTGAAAGAGCTGGCACTGGCTAAGGAGTGGGACTTTCCCCTGGAAGGCACAGGGTGCCATTGAGGGACAGCAGCAAGAGCCATCTGATCAGATCTGGCAGCTGGGTGAGGGCTGGGGACAACAGAATGAGGTGGAAAAGAGGGCTCTGGAAGGGCAGATCTGTTATCCCTCCTTTCTCCCCATACATGCAGAATTACCGTCTCCGAAGTCAAAACTGGCAGTTTAATAACCCATTTTTAAAATTTTAGACCAAATTTGAGACCCAAGTCAGCAGCTCCCATTTTAATTTGGATAATCAAAAGTTGGCTAAATTGAGCCATTTGTGCTTTGGATACAGCTCTGGCAGGTGGTTTTAGACAGACAAGCTCAGAAAGATATGCCATTGAAAAACCAGCCTCTACCTCAGAGCAAAGCCTGTCCAAGGAAGGGACATGACCTTTGTCCTTGAAGACCCACAGAGCACTCCTAGGCACATTCCTACCCTGCTAAATTGTTTATCTACAAATAACAGGAGAGATCTGCTGCGCCAGGTGTCCCTGACTCAGTCAGGCTAGGTGGGGATCCATAGCAACCCCCTAGCAGCCACCAATCAGCATGAGACAGGGAAATACCTGGGATGCCAGATGACCCTCCCAGTTTATGGTGGTTGATAACATGTTGGGAAACCATGTATTTCAGCGCGTACACCCCTCTTGGCCTAAACCAATCAGTTCAAATGAATACCCCTTTTGTACTGACCAATCACCCCTACCCAACTTGTTCCCGCCAGTGAATGTACTAATCATGTTTTAGAGGTGTTATTTGATTTTCCCGCGGTGTGTGATGATTTGCTATGATGTATGTGAAGTCCCTGCCCTCTCCAAAGAATGTATAAAACTGTTGCAAACCCTGGGCTCGGGGCCTCTCAGCGTCACCAGTTGCTGAGTGCGCGCACGGAGGACCGAGCTAGCTCGCAATAAACACCTTTTTGCTGCTTACATCGATCTTGGTCTCTATAGTGGTCTTTTGGGGGTCCGGAATTCGAGCATAACACCATCATGACAGAGAGCAGGGGGAAGCACTGGGTTTGGGATTTAGGCAGATCTGAGCCTGAATTTAGGCTTAGCCATGTACTAATCATGAAAACTTTATTGAATCTCTCAGATCCTCTTTACTTCAATTTTAAAATAGGGTTTATCACAACATGGTTGTTGAATTAGAGATTCTAAAGGGCGAACACACTGTTAGCATTCAATAAATGCTAGTTAGTGTCATCACCGGGACCTGTCTGGCCCAAGGTGATGCCTGCGGCCAGCTGAGTCTTCCTTGTGGAGCAACACTGCCCCTCAGTGGCTGAACACAGAACTACATGTGTCCAGGACACTCCTGCCTCACCCCTCATCCCCAAGGGTGGAAGAATCAAAACTGCAAGGCTCAAAGCACTCCTCATAAAAGTTCAAGCTCTTTTCTGGTCAGCAGGTGACAAATCCTTTGTCATCAGCACTGAAAAAACTCAAGCCAGTGAGTTATCAACCTTGGACTAGGAAGAAAACCCAGTCTTGAGCATCCAGGAAAAGCTTTCTAACCTCCAACCCACCTCACTCCCCAGAACCCTGTTGCAAGTTGAAAGCAAAATGCCAGCCATACAGCCAGGCAGCCCTCAAAGCCGTGTAACACTTAGTGGGCACCACCCAGGTCTCTGGCACCATGTGAGGCTACAGATAGAATGGCCAGTAAAAATAAAGCCATCTAGTTGGGAGAAGGACATTAATCAAGTAATCATCCAGATACATAATTACAGACTGTAACAAAGATCTGAAGGAAAGTTCAGGGTGGTGACTCCACCAGGACAGGCTCTTTGGTGCTCCCATGGGCCTCATGAGCACCTGCTGGCCCCAGGTCTTGGCTCTGGACCCTGCGTAAAGAGGATATATTTAAATGCTTACCATTTTCCGAGGTGGCCTGATGTGGCTCTGAGGTAGCCACCCATCTAGTTGGTACATAGGAATCAGGAAAGTCATGAAAGAATGAATAGCCCTTCTCAGAAGCAGAATCATCTTGTTCAAAGGCCCTGGGGCTGGGATCCCATGGGAATATCTTTGAGAAAATGTGGCTGGCACACAGAAATCACTACAGCAGAAGCAGGGGCCAGGCCAGTAAGCTCTGGAGGCCATCATCAGGAGCATGCATGGTCTCCATGCTAATCACAGTGGGAAGCCACATTCAGGGCTTCTACTTTCCTGCCACCCTCCCTTTCCCTCCAAGGAGGAGCCTCCTCTTTCTGCCTCCCTCTGACCCACTGCTCAGGGTGCCCCCATCAAATATTTTCTGGACTTCAGCCTTTTTCCCATCCTCCTTTATAGCACTCTTTCAAACTGTGTCTGAGTTGATTGTCGCTTTTCCTTCCTCCCTTTCTACAAAATAATAATGTTAAAAAAACACACACACACACACACACTCTGGCATTCCAAATTCCACTCTCACTTCTAATCTGCAAAGCTTCCTTGCCAGTCCTGGGTGTACATCCCTGTGCCAGCCCAGGCTAAAGGAGGAGAGGAAGGCACGCTGCTCCCCTCTTGCCTCCAAGGGGCTTCGCGCCTGCCTGATTCCTCTGGGCGGGCTGCACCGGGGTTCTGAGCCCAGTCAATGGAAACACTTGTGAATGCTCCTTCTCTCTGTGAACTTGGGTCATGATGCAGAAACCAAAACAGTGGACAGCCAGTTCATCCCACAAATGGTTTTAAGTATGGCAGGAAAGACCCCTGGACCTGTTACCGCTGTTGACTGGTGAGTCCTTGCTTCCCCAATGTTGAAGAATAACACCAGAGAGCACGCCAAGGCAAGGTCAGAGTAGAAATTAGAAGTTTATTAAAGGACAGCAGAAAAGACTTCTCCCAGAGGAAGAAGGGGACCCAAGAGGTGGAATCCGTGGAAGTGCAGTTGTCTCCCCTTTTTATAGTTTTGGTGATGGAACGTAAGGGGGAAGGGTTGGGACACAGGTGGGCCAAACAAGTAATCTGGGCAGGAAGGACTTCATTATCACTTCTCTGGGATGGGCTATCTCCAAATCTGTTGAGGGCTGTTTCCTGGGTTCCATTAACATTTCTTTGGGGTAGACTTTGGCCTAGGGCCTCTCCGGGACTTCATTAACATTCCATGAGTTGTCCTGCGTTTCCCGGAATCATTATCAGCATGGCCTCCATTTTAGATTTCACTCGATATGATATTAGACCCGATTTACCTAACTACACTGACTACCTAACTTTAAATCTGGCTTCAGACCTGGAGTCACCACTGAGCCACATCCCCAGTCCTTTTTATTTTTTGAGACAGGATCTCACTAAGTTGCTGAGGCTGGCCTCAAACTTGCAATCCTCCTGCTTCAGCCTCCCAGGTTACTGGGATTACAGGTGTGTGTCACAGCACCTGGCTTGGTCCTGCCATTTTTAAAGTTATGTGTCTTTAAACAAATCTTGGCTTCTCTTTTTTCCTGAATAGACTGGGGGCGAATAAGACTCTCCCTGTGTACCTTGTAGAGGGTTTGTGAGGATCAAATGAGTCAACACTGTGGTCCCCAGGTAGGGATCCTTAAACAGGAGCCCCCTATAAAGACCCCTTCACCAGCACACAGTGAGATGAGGAGAATGAGGACAATGGAGGGAGGCTTCTGCAAAGGTAAGTTTATTGACGTTAAAGGACTGAACTTCAAGAGCTTTGTAATGTTTTGAACAACCAATAATAAAAAAAAAGAGAGAGAGAGAAAAATATTAAAAGAAAAAATAAATAAATAAAGGACTGAACTTCCCTCCAAAAGTGTGTCTTTCTTGGTGTTTATTTGCATTGAAATTGCACTCATGAAATTAATTATATTGTGAAATTACTAAATTATACAATTATGAAATAATATTTATTTACATTTATGAAACAGTGATGTAGAAGTTTTTTTTGTTTTTTTTTTTATTTAAAGATTATGCAGGGCTCAGTGCACAGGTGCATGCCTAGGTGCACGCCTACAATCTCAGTGACTCGGGAGGCTGAGGCAGGAGGATCACAAGTTCAAGACCAGCCTCAGCAACTTAACAGAGCCCTAAACAACTCAGGGAGACCTTGTTTCAAAATAAGAAATAAAAAGGGCTGTGGAATGTGACTTAGTGGTTGAGTGCCCCTGAGGTCAATCCCCAGTACCAAAAAAAAAAAAAAAAAAAAAAAAGTTTATATAGATAAAAAAATAAACATTTTTTTATTTTATTTTTTATTTTTTGCTTTTATTCAAACACATCTTTTTTTTTTTTTTAGAGAGAGAGAGTGCCACAGTCTGGCTGGGCACAAAATCACGAGCCACCACACAGCTTATAGATTCAAACAGCAACTCTTTATTCCCGAACTCACACCGACACTCTACAATCACGTTCTGGGAAAATCCACGTTCTCTGCCCAAATCCACCTCCTCTGCCTCCCAAAAACTCTCTGAATCCTGGGAGAGACTCAAGGGGAACTCAGGCAGCAGAATATGCCCTATTCCCAGCAGGAATAATCTTAAACCTGGAACCGCCCTAAACCCGGATTGTCCTAAACCGGGAACACCCTAAATCCAAGGAGAGCCTTCCTTGAGCAAGGTCACCTTACATGCAATGTCACTGCAAAATGTCTAAGGCAAGTTCATTTTACCCCATTTAAGCAACATGGGGTATGCTGGCAAGGAAATTGTCATACCTACTTGGCTAATGGCTCTCAGCAAGAGAGAGAGAGAGAGAGAGAGAGAGAGAGAGAGAGAGAGAGAGAGAGATTTTTTAGTATTTTTTTTTTAGTTTTTGGCCGACACAACATCTTTATTTGTACGTAGTGCTGAGGATCGAACCCAGGGCCGTGAGCGTGCCAGGCAAGCACGCTACTGCTTGAGCCACATCCCCAGCCCGGTAAACATTTTTTAAAAATGTCTTTACTTGACAAAATAAAAGGTAATAACCCAATCTGAGCGCACATACTTGTCTGAAACTCAAATCATCCCAAGTGAACCAGAAAGGCTCTGCAAACCAGAAAGAGGTGCAACTCTCACAGACTCCCCTGGCTGCCCTCTCCCTCACTAAGCTAGGTCCTCTGGGGAGAGTTCTGAGGCTCGAGCCCACTGATATGCTTTCTTTTTTAGCTGGGGATGGTACTGGGGATTGAACATAGGAGTGCTCTACCATTGAGCTATATTCCCGATATATATATATATACACACATATATATATTTTAGACAGGACCTAAGTTGTTGAGGCTGGCCTCAAACTTGCAATCCTCCTGCCTGAGCTTCCCAAGGCACTGGGATCACAGGTGTGCATCCCTGCACCTGACCACTGATGCGATTTCATCCTGTCTCTAATACCACAGATCCTGAAGCCAGACTGTTAGGGTTTAAACACTCAAATGGTGTGGCATTTTCTGACTGAATGTGACCTTGTTTGTGTCCTCTGTGCTTTGGTTTCCTTGCTTATAACATGTGCCTGGTAGTAAAGATTAGATGGAAGTCACGGAGCAGAGTGTGGCCCATGTGGCACTAAGAGAATGTTAGCCATGATTATTTTGTTATTTTGCCTCCCAGCCCCAGCTCACCAGGTCACAGTTGCCTGGGCCAAACTGGAAGCCATTCTGCCCTCTGCTTCTCCTTCCCGTCTTCAAGACCTGTCAGAACGGCCTCAGAGGCCAGGAAACTGCTGGCTTCTCCTTGGAAAGTTCCAGGAAAGGAAATGGTCAGGAATGTTCCTAAAAGCAGACAGAAGAGGAGTATTGACTGTGTTTCTCTTTTCATATAAAAATCTGCTTCTCAATTTGCAAATGAGGAATTGCTTCCAGCTTCTTGGCCACCATTGGTGACAAAAAAGCCTGGAACCAGAACAGAACCCGGAGAAGCCTTTGCATGGCAGAGGCCAGGGGTGCATCGTTTGCAGAGAAACCTTTTCTAGTTCTGTAAGGGTAAAATTTCTAAGCTGATTCTAAGCCGCAGAGCCTGAGTTAAAGTGTAAAAGACCGGGCATTGTAAAGTTTCTAAACTGCAGGGCTTGGGTTAAAAAGTAAAAGACCAAGTATTGTTAAAATTCCTCTGCTACCCCGAAAACCTATAATCCCTGTAGCTGTTAGGACAATACCCGAACTGCCCAGTAAATATTTCCATTGACTCCCTGGTTGTGTAGTAACTTGGGATTCTGTGTAATATGTCTCGTAGGCATCGCAGGACCTAAACCAATCAGTTTAAATGTGTATCCTGCTTAGAAGTGACCAATCACCCCCGTCCAATCTGTTTCCGCCAATGAATGTACTAATCATGTCTCAGAGTTGTTGTTCAATTTTCCCGCGCCTCATGATGATTTGTTCTGATGTATGCAAAGTCCCCCCGCCCTCCCCAAAAAATGTACTTAAGCACTGCTTGACCTCTGCTCTGGGCTCTGGGCTGCTCTATCTTCCTGAGTGAGCCTGGAGCCTCAGCATGCTGAATCAATATAACCCCTTCTGCCAATTGCATGAAGTAGGTCTTTTGTGGTCTCTTCCTCCGACATTTCGCAGGTCCCTTACAGTTCAATATTGCTTCATCGGGATGCAGCCTCTCAATCCCTTCTGCTCCCATGAGATATGTGTGCTTCCGGCCATTGGCCAAGAGGACTTTGCAGCATTTGTCCCTCTCGTGATTACAAGAGCATGGGGTACTGAACTATGCGTGCCCCTCTAAGGTTTTTGTTTCAATAGGAGAGAACTTGCAGCCGGCCTCCTGGAGTGGGGCCATCCAATCCTGATTTTAGTGTGTGAAGACTAGACGCCTGGTCCTAGACTTCTAGAACAAGCTGAAAACGCCAGCTAGTTATATGGCCACACTCCTGGGAGTCAGTGACTGAAAAGGTGAAAAGGCAGAGGTGACATGCTTTTGCTCTAGCCTATGGCTTTGGGGCATCTGCATAATTGGAAGTTAGAAGTTTATAAGCAAAGGTGTATTAGGAGGATATCGAGATATATATACTTTGAAAAAAAAGATACATAGTGGTCACTTTTTTTTTTTTTTTTAATTTCGTTAGGGTCTCTACATTAGTACCAGATGCTCTAAAATGTATGCAGAGCTTTGCCTTGCAAAGTGGCCTTAATCCAGGGCTGGCTCCTCTCCTCTCCTGGTGGCTCAGTCAGGACAATAATGTCTCCAGGAAGAAGAGGAAGCAGCCTCTGATTCAGTGGCTCAAACCCCAGGTCCCCAGGCAAAGCAGTGACTGTCTTCAGGGGAATGGAAATGTGCTGACCGGCTGTGCTCAACAGGGACCCCCCCACGAACTAGATGTGGGGACCCCTTCCCCTAGTGTATGCGGGCTGTGTGAAGAAGGGGTGGTTAGGGAGGTGGGTAGGCAATGTCCACTATATCAGCTTTGAAAAGTAGCCAAGCTGAGCACAGTGACACACGCCTGTGATCCCAACAGCTCAGGAGGCTGAGGTAGGAGGATACTGAGTTCAAAGCCAGCCTCCGCAATCTAGTAAGGCCCTATGCAACTTAGTGAGACCCTTTCTCAAAATAAAAATAAAAAGGACTGGGGGTGTTACTTAATGGTTAAGTGCCTCTGGGTTTAATCCCTGGTACTAAGAAGGAAAGAAAACTAGCTGAAAGTTTTGGACACTCCCTGAAAAATGAACACATGCAAATAATGTACAATTGCACATTCAAATACCGGGGCTTTGGGGATTCCTGAAAGCCTTCTCTGGCTGTCGGTCAAGAGCCACTGCACTGTCCTACTTACTCAACATCAGCTCAAACCTGGAACTCCCATCCTAGAAACTGCCACAGCTCCTCACTGACTGAACACTGTCTCCTTGGTGGTGGCTCGTGTCCCCTCCATCTGGTACCCCCTTCCTTCTTCACCTCAGATCTGCCCGCTTCTACTCGCAGAGCCTGCAGCTCCTTGAGGTCCATGTAGGTGGTCTCTGTACTGGCTGCTCCTCCCATTTAGAATCTTCCTCTTTTTTTTTTTTTTTTTTTTTTTTTTGGTACTGGGGATTGAACTCAGGAGCATTTAACCACTGAGCCACATCCCCACCCCTTTTTTTGTGTTTTATTTAGAGACAGGGTCTCACTGAGTTGCTTAGGGCCTTGCTAAGTTGCTGAGGCTGGCTTTGAACTCCAGATCCTCCTGCCTCAGCCTCCTGATCTGCTGGGATTACAGGTGGGCACCACCACACCCAACACTTAGAATGTTCTCCCTGTGGTCTCCTCACAGCCAAACTGCTCCCCTCATAGCTGAGCCTCCCTGAAGGCCACCGCCTCCACAGAGACCTACCCAATCTCTCTGAAGCACGCAGCGCCTTCCCTAGTTGGCAACGCCATGCTCTGGCTGTTAACTGACCTGCAGAACAGAAGGAAGCATCAGGCCTTTGGAATACTGTACTTCCTTTTTGTTTACTGTGTGCCTTTCCCCTCTAGGAAGAACACTCCATAAGGACGTATCAGTGTTTTGCTCACGTCTCTACACTCTAGAACAATTCCTGGTACACGATAGATGCTGGAAGACTATGTGTAGAATTCATTAAGGAACGTGCTCAACAGGTTCTTTCTTACTGCAAATCAGGTCTCGCTTCATGGTTTGTGGCTCCGGAAGGCCACTTCTCCTGCTTATGTCAGAGAGGATAAGGGGGTGACTTTGACAGTAGGGATTCATTTCTTTCTAATAACTAATTCACTTGTTCAATAACAGAGAACAGGTCTCCAGGTCTCCTGGTGACAACCCCTTAGGTGGAGCAGGAGACTATTTGGCAGTAACGGAAAGAGAGAGTAAGTGACCAAAGCCTGCATTTGCACCCCCACCCAACCAACCTCGCTTAGGTCATCGTCTCCTTCTGTGTCCTCTCTTATTGGTCTGTGAAACTGAGCCAAGTGCCATAACCTACCCAGGAAAGGGACATGTGACTCTGACTCAGAGGTGACTCTGACCTCCCTATTAGCACAGGCCCTAAAGAGCTGAGGTACCCAGGCCTGGAGCACCTGAGTGCATAGTTACGGTGACAGCGAGTCATTACTGCTATCCATGAGTTCAAGTGGCAGTGACCCAATTGTTAGATAGAAATGAGTCCTTATTCCCCAAGTCACCACCTCTCTCTCTGACCCACACAGGAGAAGCAGCCTCAGAGAGCCACAAATCACGCAGCGAGACTGACTGAAGTAAATAAGAACCTGTTGAATGTGTTCTTTAATGAATTCAACACGTAGATTTTGAGTATCTCTCAGGTGCCAGGAATTGTTCTAGGTAGTAAGGATGTATCAGTGAACCAAACAGATGAGCCAGGTGTGGTGGCGCTCACCTGTAATCCCAGAGACTCTAGAGGCTGGGGGGAGGATCCCATATTCAAGGCCAGCTTCAGCAACTTAGAGACCTTGTCTCAGAGTAAAAAATTAAAAGGTCTGAGGATGTGGCTCAATGGTAAAGTGCCCAGTACCAAAAAAAATAATAATAATAATAAAAAAATAAAAAGTACGATATTCAACATGCCTGATGGGATAATACTTTGGAAGAAAACAAATTTGGGGATTGGGATAAAGGTTTGGAATGTTCTACAGGACACTCCCCAGGAAGGCTTCATTGATGAGGTGACATTTGAGCAAAGCCCTGAAAGAAGGGAGGGATCAAGCCCTGCAAATTGACTTTTTTTTTTTTTTTTACCAGGGATTGAACCCAGGGAGTTTCATCACTGAGCCACATCCCCAGCCCTTTTTATATTTTACTCTGGGACAAGGTCTCACTGTGTTGCTAAGGGTCTAAGTTGCTGAAGCTGGCCTTGCACATGGGGTCCACCTGCCGCAGTCTCTAAAATCTCTGGGATTACAGGTGAGCGCCACCATACCTGGCTCGTCTGTTTGGTTCACTGATACATTCTTACTATCTAGAACAATTTCTGGCACATGCTAGATACTCAAAATCTATGTGTTGAATTCAGAAAGTGAGGTGGGGTGGCACATACCTGTAATCTCAGCAAGTCGGGAGGCTAAGGCAGGTGGATCACAAGTTCAAGGCTGGACTCAGCAATTTAGCAAGGCCCTAAGCAACTTAGAGACACCCTGTCTCAAACAATAAAAAGGACTGAGAGTATAACTTAATGGTAAAGCAATCCCCCTAATACCAATAATAATAGTATTAAGCTCAAGGAGTCAAAACAGGTGCAAAGTGCTTCCGGGAGAAGGTAGAGACCAGCTGAGAGGCATCAGGCAAGCAAGGAAGGAGTGAGGTCAGTGGGTGCTGAAGGGCATTCACGTTAAATATCAGCCTCATTTGCTATGCTATGGGCAATTTTGAATTATTACGCCTTGATATTTTGAGAGACAAATCAACAGAGAGATTCATAATGGGCTAGTATTTCCCCCCAGGAGGGGAAATTCCCTCTGAAGGTTCCTGTCTTTTCCTAGTGAGAAAGGCTATTCCTGAGCCTCTTGACAACAGCACTCAAGCAGCAAGCAGCCTGGGTGGAGTGGCGAGGAGAGCGTACCAGCCCCAGGACACTGGCTGGCCTGAGAGCATCTTCTACAGACACTTCAGGGGCTGTCTTCCTTGCAGGCCCAACGGCTCCCATGGGCCCCAGATTTTTCCTGCTCAGCCTCTGCCTCTTGTTCTGAGGCAAATAACCACATTTGAGCCTATATGATATTTGAGCCTATATGATAGGTCATATTTGGAGCCTATCACACATTTCTCAGTCCTTTGGGTGGGATTAAACCCAGGGGCACTTTACCACTAAACTACATCCCCAGCCCTATTTTGTATTTTATTTAGAGACAGTGTCTCACTGAGTTGCTTAGAGCCTCGCTGTTGTTGAGGCTAGTTTTGAACTTTTGATCCTCCTGCCTCAGCCTCCCAAGTTACTGGGATTACAGGCATGCACCATGGCACCCGGCCCCTTTTTATTATTTTGAGACAGGGTCTCTCTACATTGCTTAGCAGAGAGTAATTTATGAGTCCCTGCATGGAATGAAAATATGAGGTCCCTTCCAAATTGCTGATGCTGACCTTGAATTTGCGATCCTTCTGCCTCAGCCTCCTGACTTGCTGGGATTACAGGTGAACCCTTGTTTACTTCCTTTTTTCTTTAGTGCTAGGGATCAAACCCAAGGTCTTATGCATGCTAGACAAGTGTCCCACCCCTGAATTACAACACCAACCACCATGTTCCTTAGTTTGTTGTTTTATTCATTCATTCTTTTATTCATCAACATATTCAGCAAATATTTACAGATCTACTCTCGCAGGCCCACTGTCACCCATTGTTCACCCATTGTCCGTGGCTCCCTCTGTGACCCCCATACCCATAGTCCCTCAAGTTTTTCATCTGTGCTCATGAAAAGTTGATCAAACATCTATAACGGGCTGGCGTCGTGGCTCAGTGGTAGAGCGCTTTCCTAGCACGTGCGAGGCCCTGGGTTCGATCCTCAACACCACATAAAAATAAATAAACAAAGGTATTGTGTACAACTAAAAAATAAATATTAAAAAAATCTATAACAAGAGTCCACAACTTGAGATGTCACACAAACAGAATTGGAAAGTTTCACCCTCTACTACAGTCAGGGCCAACTACCTAATTTATGAGTCCCTGCATGGAATGAAAATATGAGGTCCCTTGTTCAAAGTGCCGGGGGACATTCCCATTAAAGTCATGAATATAGAAAGCCTCTTCTTCCCTTCCATAGTCTTTTGCCCTCTCCTGGAGTTTCTTATTTGCTATTTCATGGCAGGCTTCCTCAAGCCCAGGGACATTTATAGAGTGAGTGAGACCCTCACAGGCACTGGGGGTTTGGGAATGGGAGACAGGTTGACCTGTGACTGCAGATGCATGCCTAGTCCACCAGCCCCAGGTTTCCTCCTCTGGCCAGTCACCAAACTGACATGCCATACTTCAGCCAGAGTTGGGGATGTCAATTCCCCCCTCCATGGGCCTGCAGCTCCTGGGCTGACAGGGGATGCCCAGGAGACTAAATCTCCATTCCAGAACAGTCTCAGCACCTAGATCAGAGATGCATCAGAGGCTTATGCCTGCTGTTGCCCACCGCCATTGCCAACATACCTCTCCCTGTGACACGGCAGGGCACACATGCTCAACCCAGTTCTCCCTGGGCCCACATCCAGGTCCCTACTGAAGGTGGATGTTGGCAACGGTTTTAGGGCAAGGGCAGGGAAGGGGAAGCTAGGCCTGACTCAAGGATCCAGGAGTAGGCAACAAGTAGCTGGGCAGATGGCCCAAGGAGGCAGGGAGCTCGCAAGAGGCAGATCATGCATGAGTTGAGGCTCCAAGTCCTTCATTGTCCCCTCAGAGTTCACTTACAAAACATAAATGAAAAGGTAAGATTATTAAGAATTCCAAGACAGTTCTCACAGAGCATTAAAGTCCCAGGCAAGCCTCTTTTGAGCACAGAACCCTTCTGGGCTGGGGCCCTTGCAACTGCACTGGTTGCACACCCATGATACTGACCTTGACTACAACTACAACTTTCCATTCAAATTGCTTACAGTTTAGGTC
Source organism: Callospermophilus lateralis (assembly GCF_048772815.1). Taxonomy (NCBI): domain Eukaryota; kingdom Metazoa; phylum Chordata; class Mammalia; order Rodentia; family Sciuridae; genus Callospermophilus; species Callospermophilus lateralis. The sequence continues at coordinate 37,406,623 of NC_135318.1, forward strand.
CTCTACAAAAAGCAACTTGCTTTTTTTTTTTTTTTTTAAAGAGAGAGGAGAGGGAGAGAGAGAGTTTTTCATATTTATTTTTTAGTTATCGGCAGACACAACATCTTTGTTTTGTATGTGGTGCTGAGGATCGAACCCGGGCCGCAGGCATGCCAGGCGAGCGCGCTACCGCTTGAGCCACATCCCCAGCCCCAGCAACTTGCTTTTCCAGGAGCTCCTGGCAGAGCCAAGTCGAGTCCTTACACTGGCACTAGGAGATGTAAAACTTCCATCTGCAGCGGTAAAAACATCAATGAAGGTCCAAGGAGCAATCCTTGAGCATCCTCAGACTCAGCTCATCAGCTCCTTCCAGATGCTACAAAGCACCTCAGAGTCTTGGGACTCTGGTTTGTGTCACAAAAAGTAACATGCATTTGATTTTGGTCCTAAAAACTGGATACACTTTCATTTGTCAGTCTCTAAATTCAGACCTATATTTCTTGTTCCTGATGTGCCTATGAGTAAGATCCACAAACCCAGACATTTTCCATCCTCTCCCCAAGGTAAAGTTTAACCTTACACTTAATGCCACTGATTATTGAAGGGTTGTGTTGAGAACATTTCCTCCAGGCTCCATTTACTTACTTATTTACTAATTTTATGTGGTGCTGAGGATCAAAACCAGCTCCTCACAAATGCCAGACAAGTGTGCTACCACTGAGCCACAACCCCAGCCCCATGAAAGCAGATTTTGAGTAAGACCTTTTAAAGGAAAGAAAGAAGTACTAATAGGGTTTCCACTCTGATTTCAGAATCAACTTATAGAGATCCAATTTCCAAACCCAGTAGAGATCCACAAGAATGAAAAAAGTCCCTAAGTGGGTTGGGGTTGTGGATCAGTAGCAGAGCGCTTGCCTAGCATGTGTGAGGCACTGGGTTTGATTCTCAGCACCATGTATCAATAAATAAAATAAAGGTCCATTGACAACTAAAAAAATATCTTTTAAAAAACATTTATTTTCCAGGGGCTGGGGATATGGCTCAAGCGGTAACACGCTCGCCTGGCATGCATGGGGTGCTGGGTTCAATCCTCAGCACCACATAAAATAAAATATAAAGATGTTGTGTCCACCGAAAACTGAAAAATAAATATTAAAAAATTCTCTCTCTCTCTCTCTCTTAAAAAAATTGTTTTCCAGTTGTAGTAGGACACAATATATTTATTTATTTATTTTTATGTGGTGCTGGGGATCGAACCTGGGGCCTTGCCTATGCTAGGCGATTGCTCTACCGCTGAGCCACAACCCCAGCCCCCTAAAAAAAAAAAATTAAAAAAATTAAAAAGATTTAGGTGTTTTAGTTAAAAAAAAAAAAAAAAGTCCCTAAGTATGGTAGGTTTGTTTCTTTTTTCTTTCTTTTTTTTTTTTTTTTTTGCACCCTAAAGGAACACCAGGCAACTGAGAGAGCAACTCACTTGAGTTATTTGGTCATCTTAGTCTATCTGAATAAATTCCAAATCTCTGCTGGGCCCCTTTTATAGAAACTGGCACTAGCAGGATTTGTGAATGTGGCAGATTCCTGCTCTGGAAGTGCCAGGGTCAGTAGAGGAACAGGAAATGTCCTTTCAAGGGGCCAGGAAGCAGCAAGAACATGGTGGACTCTTCAGGGTGCCTGCAGCCCCAGACCATGAACCTCTATCCCCTGAGAACACTCCAGAATCTCTTAGGAGGGCTTTGGGAAGGAGTCAAGGTCCTGAAATCAGATAGATGGGTGCAGCTTGGAGCCTTTGTTAAGCCCTGTCTGTTTAAATTCTAAGGCAAAGGCACCAAGGAAGCAGTCACAGTGTCTGAGGCTGGAAGATGGCAAGTTCAAGGCCAGCCTCAGCAACTTAGCAAGACCCTAAGCAATTTGGCAAGAACTGTCTCAAAATTAAAAAATAAAAAGGGCTGGGGATGTGTCCCAGTGATAAAGCACCCCTGGGTTCAATCTCTAGTACCAAAAATAAAATAAAATAAAGTAAATAATAAAGACATGAATGAATGTTTTATGAGGGGATGTGGTGGTTGTAAAATCATTTCATATTTTACTTATTTCCCACTTCTTGTCTAGAATCCATTCCTGTCTTTCTCAAATGAGGGAAAAGGACTTTTGAGAGTCATCCTCCGGGGTTTTTTGTTTTATGAGCTATACTACACTGCGGCCAGCAGAGGGCAGTACTGCATTTCAGGGCAACAGTATGAACCCTCTGAAAGGTTTTAGATGAAGAATTTGAGCCCCAGGTCACTCCCACTCACTTCATTACCTTGCCTAGAAGAAAGATCTTGTTTTCCTGTGCTTCCTAAATCTAGGAAAGCTTAGTCATTCTGAAATGATTCTGTTGCCAGTGTGAGGAGGAAAAGATCCAGATTGCTTCATTGGATGGCCTTGAGCAAAATTACACATACCAATGAACACATCATATTCACTTTCTCTCTCTCTCTCTCTCCTCGCTCTCATTTGAATTTCTCTTCCCTTGCCATCTTAAGTCTGCTCTTCACTCTGGAGTGCAAGCCTTTGTTCCTTTCCTTTGTTCCCTGTTAAAAAGAACGTCAGGCATCAGTGGGCAGGTAAGGAAAACATTTCAGGAAGTGGGGGGCCTTCCTAGCATACCTGCCATCAATTCTACCTTGAAGGCAGGTCAAGCCAGTATGCTGAGTCCTGGTCCCTGTGCTAGCCAGTTCAGGGACACTGAGATGGTAGAAGCAGGGAACAAGAAAAATGTCCCTGGAGATGAGACATCATGTCCTTGTTTCTGATAAATCCCATTTACCCATGACAACTCCCACTACTGAGGATTTACCATCCCGCCACAGGTTTGGTATTCTGAAGTAACCCATGGGGGTAAACTGGACAGTATTCTAATTTGGTACCAGAAGGTAACCAATGGGAGCAAATGGGGTAAGGTCTTCAATCAGGTCTGTTTAGAGGAGAGAACACCTTAAAGCTCAGCATTTAAAACAAGAATTTCCAGACACTGGGGCCTTAAGCTTCTGCCTTCCTCTCCTTTTCTTTCTCTCTGCCCACTCTGTTCTCCCTTACAGAGTGCTACTTTTACCTTCAACTTCAATAAACCTGTGCAGGGCCCATTACTTCTGCCTGTCTTGCCCAGTTCTTTATTCTGGCCATCAAGGACCTAGACCCCAAATGGACAACCTAACGATATCTGAAGCACCAGCAGCTTTAACTTGAGGTCCTGTCTCCCAACTCTGCACCCAGCTCTCCTTGGTAGTGACATCATAGCTTCCAAACTCCCACCTGACCATGCCTACAACCAAACCAGTGTGAATTTGCCTATGAGTGCCAGAGGATTTCCTGTGTGGAATGTTGTCCTTTACTCTGTCTCCAATTCACAGTATAAGCACAAGCTACCCGCTGGTGTGGGAAGCTATCAGGCCTCTCCTTGCCCCTGCCTCTGCCATCCCCACTGTTCTGGGAACCAGAGCTACTTCACTGGTTTGTACAGAACCTAAAGTCACTTTCATCATCTCATCTGGAAGGATGTGGCTCTTAACTAGGAGCCCTAATAGGGGAGAATAATATTCATTCACCATTCATGATGAGAAATTCCCTTTTAACAAGGGAAGTATAACCAGGTCTCTTTAACTGGCCTTTAAGTCTAATGAATAATCAAGTAACTTATAGAAAAACAACAGGTGTACTAACCCTGAAAATAAATAGGTGGAAACAAAGGGAGCCAACTAAGAAATACAACAAGAAAGAAAGATCAAGGAGGCTACCTCCTGGCAGGGTCCACTGGGATCGTTGTACAGTTAGGATTTATGGCCATAGGTTTCTCAAAGTATTTCCAAAGGGAAATTTCATTAGAAGTACAAGTGCACTGAGATAAAAGTTTGCCTGGTCAAACTTGTGCATGACCCCTGATGTGGGTGACCCCAGCACCTGCATTAACATAGAATTGACTTGTAGATGAAAATTCCTGAATGGGAAGATTGCCATGAAAATTCCAGAAAGGACCAACTGGGATCAGCCCCACCCCCAACACACACACACACACACATACACACACACACACACACACACACACACACACACACACCTGAAGGAGGAGTGAAACAGCTGATCGGAAAAGACCTCAGAAGGTGGACCCCAGTTCTCCTGGTAAACATCAAACAGTAATCAACTTGGAAGTAGCATGACTTTGCTTCCTTTGTTCTCTGCTCAGAGAGGATCCATTCTTTCTCTCTGGAGAGTGCTTTCTGCTTGAGTCTTACTTTCACTTATGGTAAAATTCTCTTGCTTGGCTTTTCACATCTGACTGCGTTTTCTCTGGTCAGGACACAAGGCTTGGAACTTAGGCTCCCCCTCACCTGTGACAACGTCAAGGAATGTAATTCTAAAGCAGGGCTCCTAGCTTTAGGAGAGAGACATTTGAGTGGAGGAGACTAGCCACCTGGATGGTGACTCTGATCAGATAACACAGGGCAGGAACACAGTCAGCCAGGCTTGGTGGGCAGCCCCCTGCCAAGCACTTCCCTTCATGGCAGAGGCTGCTTCTCTGGTGTCTGTTCCAAGCACAGATTCTCCCCGATGACTTCTGCCGGCCATCTCTCCTGGGCAGCTCCTTTACCGTCCACACTGAGTTCAGCTCTGAGGGGGATGTGGCTGAAGAACACTTGATCCCTTGTGGAGCTAACTTCAGCTCTAATTCAAGGTTTCCTCTATTTCCATGAGCTTTGTGGGGGCCGTTGGGCACAGACAACTCCCCAGCACTCAGATTCCCTTGGCTGCTGGTTCCAACCTACTCCTTTCAGGAGATCTTTCCCTTTCCGTGTTTTTTTCTCATGGACTTGAATGGACTGTTTTCAAAAGTCCAATTCCATGGAGTGACATGGCACAGGAGAAGGATCACGTCAGCCTTTGTCATGCATTCCCATTACAAACTTCTGCTTCTGCATGTGATGTTTATATAGGCACTGGCTCTCACCAGGAACTCAAAGCCATTTATGGATCCTGTCTCATTAGCTCCCACAGGAGCCCTGAAGGTAGACAAGGGGTAAAGAAGACGTGGGCTCATCATTCCTTGGGGAAACAAGCCACCTGGAAGGAACATCCAGGCCTCTGTTAAAACAGACTTATCCAACATTCGTGATGGCCATGAATCTGAGCTTTGTGGACAGCTTTCTTTTCTTTCTTTCTTTCTTTTTTTTTTTTTTTTTTTTGGTACCAGGGGTTGAACTCAAGGGTGCTTAACCACTGAGCCACACCCAGCCCTTTTTTAATATTTTATTTAGAGACAGGGTCTCACTAAGTTGTTAAGGGTCTCGCTAAGTTGCTTATAGCCTCACTAAGTTGCTAAGGCTAGCTTTGAACTCACAATGCTCATGCCTTAGCCTCCAGAGCTGCTGGGATTACAGGCATGTACCATGGTACTGGCCATTTTGATTTGATAATCCTAGGGCCATTTTGTGAAACTTGCATTCTGCAATATGATGACCTTCACTCAGTATGATAATCCCCATTGAGTTAAAAAGGCAAATTAAAACACTGTGAATTCTGTGGTATGGAGGGATTCACTCCAAGGTTAGTTTAAGGACCAAGGCTTAAAAGTTTACCTGAATTGCCATTGGGACCTAAGCCATATCAAGTCCCAGGGGATTAAACAGAAATCAGAACAACCTAGATATTGTGATTAAAATGGTGATTCATTATCATACAGACACAGGAGAAAAAGATAAAAACCAATATGCATAGTAGCATCTTTGGGAATGCAACATCAGGCCAATAGTGGCAAGAAGACTGAGGGAAAAAGAGGCTAGAGAATCAGGTGGTGGCCAAACCACACAGGTCCCTGTGCACTCTAACAAGGCTGTAACAGCACACAGCTGAATATTTTAATATGAATTCTGATGCCTATTATGGGACTCCTAGGGTACTCCTGGGCCTGGCTATCCCCCCTCATCAGGCCTTTACTAATGATTCTTTTAGCACTTCTTGTAGGTTCCTGCATTTTCAATGGTCTCCAAAGTTTCCTGATGAATCAGATAAGGATCTTCACCAATCCAACAGTCAACCAGATGATCCTGGGTAGCTACATGAGACTCCAAGCTGAAAGACACCCAGAGGATCACAGAATGGCCACACCTGGAAACTTTAAAAAAAAAACAAAACCTTAAACCCCATGACCCCCATTCCCTGCCTAGAGACTACCACCCCTTCCCAGCAGGAAGAAGCTACAGAAGACTGATCTTCAGCCTCTGTCATAATAAAACAAAAAGGGGAAAATAATGGGATATTCTGAACATTCGTGACTCCATTTTGGTTCTGGAACTGCCTCTTGGCCCAGGGCTGGGCTTAAAAACTACCAAGAAAAAGAAACCTAAGTCAGGTGTGGTGGCACCTGCCTGTAATCCCAGTGTTTGGGAGGCTGAGACAGAAGATTCGCAAGTTCAAAGCCAGCCTCAGCAAAAGAGGGGTGCTAAGCAACTCAGTGAGACTCTGTCTCTAAAGAAAATACAAAATAGGGCTGGGGATGTGGCTCCGTGGTCCAGAGCCCCTGGGTTCAATCCCTGGTAACCCCTTCAAAAAAACTTAAAATACTCGTTTCTTATAGCTCCCCCACCCCAAGGTTCCTAAATACAAAATTCTGTCACTGCCCAGTCACCTGCAGTCAAGGTCAATTCTAGCTGTCACATTCAAGGCTATGTCTAGCTTGCTCTTATTCCTTGTCAAAAAATATATAAAAACCCTATTAAGATAACTCTGTCTGCTGCTGCTGAGCCACTCTACTGGGCAGCCCAGAAGGCTTCCCCTGTCATTAAACTTTGTTTTTGAACATGAGACTGTGTCTTGAGAGATTTCTTTGAGCATTTCATCCTAACACCAATTATAATCTATCTCCTTTGAGGTACCAGGTATCTAGGAGGGTAATGAAATAAAAGAAGAGTCTAATAATATTTATCAAGAATTCTTATTAGGCCAGGTGCAGTGGTGCACACCTGTAATCCCAGCAACTGTGGAGGCTGAGGCAAGAGGATTACAAATTGGAGGCTAGTCTCAGCAATTTGGCAAAACCCTGTCTCAAAATAAAAAATAAAAAGGGCTGGGAATATAGCTCAGTGGTAAAGCATTCCCTAGGTCAAAACCCTGATACAATAATAATAATAATAATAATTATTATTATTATTATCCCTATTAGCCAGGCATGGTGGCACATGCCTGTAATCCCAGGTACATGAGAAAGCTAAGGCAGGAGGATCACAAATTCAAGCCAGCCTTGGCAATTTAATGAGACTCTTTTTTTTTTTTTTTTTTTCCTTTTTAAACTGGGGACTGAATGCTTACCAGTTTCATAGCAAGACCGTCTGAAAATAAAATCTTTAAAAGAGCTGGGGAGGGACTGCAGTTGTGGCTCAGTGGTAGAGTGCACTGTGTGAGGCACTGGGTTCAATTCTTAGCACCACATATAAATAAATGAATAAAATAAAGGTCCATCAACATCTAAAAAAAAAAAAAAAAAAAAGAGCTGGGGATATACTCAGAGGTAGAATGCTCCTGGGTTCAATTCCCAGCACTGGGGGGAAAAAAGAAAAAAAAAGAACATGGCCTTTGTTGGGGAGGGGTGTTGGAGTGAAAAAGATTAAGAGGTACAGGGTGCAGCTGGCTAGGAGGAGTAACTTTTCTTTCTTTCTTTTTTAATTTTGGTATTGAGCATTGAATCCAGAGGTGCTTTACTACCAATTTACATTACCAGCCATTTTTATTTTTATTTAACTTTTAAAATTTTGAATCAGGTTCTTGCTAAATTGCTGAGACTGGCCTCAAACCTGCAATCCTCCTCTCTTAGCCTTCTGAATGGCTGAGATGACAGGTGTGTGTCACTGTGTCTGGGAAGAAGTAACTTCAAAAGCACAGTAGACAAATATGGTTGTCAACAATTAATTGGCTATTTCAAAATAGCTAATAGAGGAGATTTTGAATAGAAGAATATTGCTAGCACCAAGAAATAATAAAAAGTCTGAGATGTCAGCAGCTGCAAAAAAGACGAGGAAGGATCCTCCTCTGGGGACTTCAGAGGAATTCTGGGCCTGATGACACAGTGATCTTGGACTTCAGGCCTCCAGAACCAAGAGAGAATTGCTATTGTTGCTGGTGTGGTGGTGCACACCTGTAATCCCAGCATCTTGGGAGGCTGAGTCAGGAGGATCATGAGTTCAAAGCCAGCCTCAACAACTTAGCGAGGCCCTTAGCAAGACCCTAACCCAAAATAAATTATAAAAAGGGTTGGGGGGCTGGGGATGTGGCTCAAGCGGTAGCGCGCTCGCCTGGCATGCGTGCGGCCCGGGTTCGATCCTCAGCACCACATACAAACAAAGATGTTGTGTCCGCCGAAAACTAAAAAAAAAAATAAATAGATATTAAAATTCTCTAAAAAAAAAAAAAATAAAATAAAAAGGGTTGGGGATGTGTATCAGTGGTAAAGAGCCCCCGGATTCAATCCTTACTACCAAAAAAAAAAAGCTATTGTTTTAAGCTACTGAGTTTGTGGTCCTTTATTACAGCAGCCCTGGGGAACTAATAATATAATTCCTAAAACTTCCCTTTTCCTCATGCTCCAAGTCTTCACAAGGTGGAGAAGCTCTGCCAGGCTGGTGTGAAGTGAGTGCTGACAGCAGGGTATTAAGTTGACAAAACAGAAGTGCTTCAGGATCCAGGAGCACAGGACACAGCAGGAAGGCTGGAACTGGTTGGACTGGTTTTCTCATAAATCCCCATGACTTTAATCTCAACAGCCTGAATATTAAAGTGACTTGATGTGGGGAGTGAGGCCTGAGCAGCAGCCCCACACTATGTGTGTATGTGTGTGTGTGTGTGTGTGTGTGTGTGTGTGTGTGGCCGGCCTTCAGCCCACAGGGGAAGCCTGATGAGTCAGGGCTGGGCCTTGGAGGCGCTGTTTCTAACAGCTTACCTCTGTGCAAGGTGTAATGAAATAGGCCAGCAATTAGTCAAGGTGTGAAGGACAGGCTGTGAAGGCTCAAAATTAAGAGAGTGATTCATTCCACCCAGCAGAGGATCAGCTAAGTGGTGCTTGATATGGAGTCCCCAGTCTGGGCCATATTATTTGTCAGTTAGAGACAAGCAGAGGAAAAGAGCTCCCAGAAAGGCTGCCAGTGTTTTTCTGGGCTAGTGCTGGGAGGGGAGGTGCAAAGCTGTGCACCCCTGGTTCGCACAGATTCAGAATCTCTTCTCTTCCCTTCTGGCCACCCGCCTGGCGACAGTGTGCCTCACCATCTTTGAACAGGTTGAGGACTGTGGAGAAGGAACAGAGAGGATATGGAGCTGCTACTGAGCTCTTCTCAGCATGCTTGGTTAGAGAGCTGCTGGCGTGAGAAGCGGGGACAAGCCCTTGTCAAACATTTGTAGGAACCAAGGCAAGCAGAAGGCTAGCCAATTAGAGAAATGCAAATTGAAACTATACTGAGATTTCGTCTCACTCCAGTCAGAATGGCAATCATCAAGAATACAAGTAACTAGGGGCTGGGGTTGTGGCTCAGTGGTAGAGTACTTGCCTAGCATGCGTGAGGCGCTGGGTTTGACCTGGGACCACATAAAAAATAAAAATAAAAACAAATAAAATAAAGGGATTGTGTCCATCTACAACTAAAAAAAAAAAAAAATACAATGTGTTCTCATAAGCAGAGAACAGAAGAGTTAAAAGAAAAAAAAAAGAATAAAAGTAACATTAAATGTTGGTGGGACTGGGGCTGTAGCCCATTGGTAGAGCATTTGCCCAGCATGTCTGAGGCACTGGGTTTAATCCTCAGCATCATATAAAAATAAATAGATAAATAATAAAGGTCCATCTACATCTAAAAAATATTTTAAAACAAAATAAGTGTTGGTGTGGATATGGAAAAGGTACACTCATACACTACTGGTGGGACTGCAAATTGGTGCAGCCATTCTGGAAAGCAGTATGGAGATTACTCAGAAAACTTGGAATACCATTTGACCCAGTTATCCCACTCCTCAGAATATATCCAAAGAATTTAAAATCAGCATACTATAATGATGCATCCACATCAATGTTTATAGCAGCTCAATTCACAAGAGCTAAGCTATAGAACCAACCTAGGTGCCCTTTATCAGATAAATGGATAAAGAAAATGTAGTGTATATACTCACTGGAGTATTACTTAGCTATAAAGAAGAATGAAATTGTGGCATTTGCTGCTAAATGGATGGATCTGGAAACTCTCATGCTAAGTGAAATAAGCCAATCCCAAAACACCAAAGGCTGTATGTTCTCTCTGATACATGGATACTAACACACAATAAGGGGGGAGGAAAGAATAGAAGTTCATTGGATTAGATAAAAAGGGAATGAAGAAAAGGGAGGGGCTATGGGAACAGGAAAGACTGTGATAGTAGGAGCAAATGTGACTCCATTTTGTTTTATGACTTCATCCTGTAAAACAACCATGCCAAGTAGAAGAGTCATGACTGGGGCAAGATGTTCTTTTCCTTTTGCTATAGAAACCTTTAAGAACACGGAACTACCTAATGGGGCATTGTTTCTGTAACTAGGGTATCGGGACTCTGCTTCTGTAACTGGGGTGACTGGGCTAACTGTGATTGGTTAGGCTTCCCACCACTTGACTGCACTGTCCCGCTTCTGTAACCTGGCTTGCTTGCATTGTCTAGACCCCCAAACATCCCTTTTGCAGTTTTCAGGCTTATAAGGAGCGCCCTTGCAATTGTTCAGGGCTGATCAGGGGAACAGCTTTATGCTCTGGTCAGTCGCACCGGTGTGCTTCAATAAAGGCTTGATTCGATTATATGTGAGTGGTCTGGAAGTCAGTTTATGAAACTCCGGGACGAAACTTTAACTATAACAGACAGTAGAATGAATTGGACATAATTGTCCTATGCCCGTATATGAATACATGACCAGTATAACTCCACGTCAATGTACAATTACAAGAATGGGAAGTTATAGCCCATGTATGTATGATATGCAAAAATACACTCTACTGTCATGTATACATAAAAAGAACAACAACAAAAGTATGGCTAGCACATCTAAGAGCCATCGACATTATTGAGAATTGACATTTTGTGGCTCCACTTGGGCCTCCTTAGTGGTATGGCGCATAGTCTAGAGAAATGACCTAGAGAAGGAGACTTGAAGTGGACTTGATCCTTTTGTGCAAGTAACTTTGGTGTCCTGAGAACCCAGAACGTGTCTAGGAGAGAAGGCACAAGCTCCAGGGGCATATTCGCTTGGCCCTGATGACTCCTTCCCTCATACAAAGTGACATGGCTGAACAAGCTCAGAGTAGAACGCTCCAAGGCCTGGTGCCCTGAGAAGGAACTACAAGTCAAAGGTAACATTGAGGAACATTCACAAATTCCACATAAACTGCATGCACACACAGACACACACACACACACACACACACACACACAAAGGCCCCAGCCTCCCAAGATGCTGGGATTACAGGTGTGCACAATTGCACCCAGCAAGAGTGGTGAAGTTTACTAAATGAATTTTTAGTGTCTTCAGCATGTGCACTTGAACTTGTTTGCTGAAGGATGCTGAAGGGGGAAGGCATAAGACCTTAAGTAGTCAAGGCCCCTAAAGAAGGACCTGGAACTTCCAGAAAAGTAGGTCAGAATCATCAGCAAAACAATTTGGTGAACTTGGGATTATACTATCAGCTGGAACAGATGGGCTTGGGGACCAGCAATTGGCTTTGCCAAGCTTTCTAAGACCTGAATTATTCGTGCAACTTTGCCACCCACTAGGCCCCCAGTACTCTGCTTAAGGACAGCTCTTCATTCAACAAAATCCCCAATACTTAAGCTAATTGTCTTAAGTTTTCCTGTAGTTTAACATTCCCCTGTCTAACAGTGCCCACTTTTCTTTATCAGGCTAGATGACCCAGGACATGGGCGGAATTTAAACTTAGGTCTGTGTGACCTCAAAAGCCATGCTCAACCAATAGCCACCTCCCCAGAGTGGCCAGGGTTTTGGGAGGGATGCTTTGAACATTTTACCAAATATTTCTGGCTTCTCACAAACCCAACACAGAAAGTGGAGGTCAGGGTGTTCTAAACACCACAACCCAAATACCACATGGCAATTTTTTAAAAATCTTTTTGTTTTGGTTTGTTTAAATAGTTGTATATGGACTCAATGCCTTTATTTGTTTTTATGCAATGCTAGGATCAAACCCAGTGCCTCATACTTGCAAGACAAGTGCTCTACCACTGAGCTATAACTTCAGCCCTTTTTTTTTTTTTTTTTTTTTTTTTTTTAAAAAAAAGAAAGAGGAGAGAGAGAGAGAGAATTTTTAAATTTTCGGCGGACACAACATCTTTGTTTGTATGTGGTGCTGAGGATCGAACCCGGGCCGCACGCATGCTAGGCGAGCGCGCTACCGCTTGAGCCACATCTCCAGCCCCCTTTATTTTGTTTTTTAATAGTGCTGGGAATTGATTATAGGATGCTCTACCACTGAGATATACCTCCAGCTCTTTTTATTTTTTGAAATGGGGTCAAATCGCCCAGGCTGACCTTGAACTTACAATCCTCCTGCTTTAGTCTCCTGACTCCCTAGCATTACAGGTGTACAGTACCATGCCAGGCTCACGACAACTTTTGAAGCTGGCATACCACAATCACTTAATTTTCCTAGACAATAACCAATAGCTATGTCTGCTCTCAGCTTATAAGAAGGTAGAGCCAAGTCTAAGACCATTTCTTCTTTCCACTGACCTTAAAAATTGAGACCATGATGGGCAAGGTGGCACATGCTTGTACTCCCAGCAGCTCAGGAGGCTGAGGCAGGATTATGAGTTCAAAGCCAGCCTCAGCAACTTAGTGAAGCCCTAAGTAATTCAGTGAGATTCTATCTCTTAATAAAATGTAAAAAGGGCTGGAGATGTGGCTCAGTGGTTATGTACCCCTGGGTTTAATCCCCAGTACCAAAAAATTTAAAATTAAAAAAAATAAAATAAAATTGAGGCCATGACCTGAGCAGATCTAGCAGCAGTCTAGCTCTTAAAGTTCCCTGTTTCCAATATTGTTTTTATCTAAATTATTTCCCCAATAACTAGCTAAGCAAAGAGAAAAACAATGTACTTTCATTTGTTTATTTTTGCAGTGCTGGGCATCAAAACCAGGGCTCTGCACATGCTAGGTAAGTGCTTTATCACTGAACTACATGCCCAGGCCCAAAGAGTACACTAAATGGTCAATTCTTGATGGATTGGGGGGAAATTCTCCCAATTTGGAAATCTTCAGTTTTTTTCTCCTAGGTTCTTCTTCATTCATTCCTTCAGCAGATATTTACCTGGCATCAGCTAGACACTAGGGACTGTGCCAAGCGCAGGTGCACAGCTATGAAGAGCCATTTTCTTGTACAATATTGGCCAGGGTGACTCCAAGATTTACCATTATAGTCAAAATAGAGAAAAGAGTCTTAATGAAATATTTGCCACGCAATTTCACCAGAGTTAAAACAACAGTACAGTAAATAACTCTTTATGTTTCAATCATTTGGGGTGGTGTGAGAGGGAGCCTTTAAGAAAGCAATATCAAGCCAGCCCATGATGTACTCCTGTAATCCCAGGTACTTGGGAGGCTGAGGTAGAAGGTCAAAAGTTTGAGGCCAGCCTGGGTAACTTAGTGAGAGCCGGTCTCAAAATAATTTTTTTTTTTTTTAAAGGCTGGAGTTGTAGCTCAAAAGTAGAACATTCCTGGATTTTGATGGCTAGTATCACAAAACAACAACAAAAAAAGAAAAACAAAACAAATAACACACACACACACACACACACACACACACACACTCACCAAGAAGCGAGACAAAGATGGCAGAAACAGAAAGGGAGAAAGAAACCAAAGTGCCTGGTTGATTTTACAAGCACCTGCATCTGTGCATTTCCTATAAATAAATAGTACCCATTAGGACATCTGAGAACTACTAGTGAATGTTGGTTTAGGACAGAAATAGAACAAATCTTCCTTTCCCAGCAAGTTTGATGTTGCTCTTTAAAAAGTTTCCACTGACCTTAACACTGAGATCTAAGAAACTGGATTCTAGAGTGGAAGGGGAAGGAGTCCCAGGGCTGTGGACACGCAGCACAGCAAACCCACCGAAAACAAAGGAAAACGGGGAAAATGGGGCAGGAGCCTGAAATACTAGGAATCCTGGTCCCTGCCAGGAACCCAGGGGACTGCCAGGAACACGGCCCCATTCGTGCCACGTGATCTTGCTCTAGCCTTCCCCTGGGGCCTGGAGACAAAGGAGAGGGGAGGAGACTTGGGGACAAAGAGCAAAAGCTGTAGAAACTAGCTCCAGGATAAGGATGCCACTGTAAACCAGGTCTGAGTTTCTACCTTAGTATTTTATCTCACCCAAAGGATGTTAAAAATTAACCCAAGCTATAAAGGGAGTCAGGAAGCAAAGGCACCCGGGAGGACCTCCAAGGGCACCTACTCATCAGTCTATTCGCTGCCCTGAGAGCAGAGAGGGAGAGGCTTTCAGGGCCAGCTGGAGCCTCCTGCCCCTCCTCTGTTGTCTTGCCTCCCCCTCCCCCCTCCCTCTGCCTCCATCTTAGTGTTTGTGTCTTCCGTTGCTGTCCCTAGGCGGGATAGATGCATTCTGCCAGAGAAAAATGCCCCTGAACAAATGTGTGTCACCCAAAAAAGGTGAGAAAGGAGTTGCTTTTGCTATTTGATGTTGTTTAGAAAAGTGCAAACATCAGGATAATGAGGTCAGTCTCCAAGACACTTGAAAGCAGGACAGAATCAGGGACAGAGTACAGGGAAACCATTTCCTAGTCTAGTTCACATTTAAGGAGAGTTCATTATATGGAATGTTTCTCTCTCTCTCTCTTTCACACACACACACACACACACACACAGAGAGAGAGAGAGAGAGAGAGAGAGAGAGAGAGAGTTAGATGTAATTGTAAAGCAAATCTGTCAAACAGACTGGATTAAATTTTGCAGGAAAGGAATAAAATTCCAGTCTATAACTTAGTGTTGCGTTTATCTGCTGTGTCTTTCCATCAGTAGTTTTGCTGTGGTATCTGGTACCAGGTGGCACCAATACTACCCAGAGGGAATGGATGAGCTCCATCCAGAAATATTCAAATTGGTACGAAAACAGGTTTTATTCAAAGCCAGCTTTGAAAGAAGATAGAACTTTTGAAACAATAATTTTCTTCTATCTTTGAAATCCCTGAAGGTAAGCAAAGCTTTTAAAGAGGAAGAGGCAGAGAAGGGAGACCAAAGGCAGGAAGTGTACTTACACATAGATTTAATTAGCCTGCACTAAACAGGCCAGGTCACCCTCAGCTTCCTCAGCACCTGTCAGACCACAAGGGGCTCAGCCCTTCCACTTTTGTTCTAGGCATGAGGAAGTTATTCTTAATTTCAGAGGGGGCCCACAAATTCCGTCTCTTAGCTCCTACCTGCTTCTACTCCCCTGATTTCTCTTCTGGTTCATGAAGCTCAGTCTTGGAATTGCAGGCTCTTTCAAGACTCCTAACAGGTCCTATAGAACCTTTACCAATCACAGAGTGAGGATTTGCATTGACAAAGTCAATCTCTCATAAACGGCCAGCGGGGTTGGTGTAATAGCTCAGTGGTAAAGTGCTTGCCTGGCATGCCCAAGGCCCTGGGATTAATCCTCAGCAGGACCAAAAGGAAAACAAAACAAAACAACAGGCCAGCTGAACAGATACAAGGTCACAAAATGTAGTTTTTGTTTTTCTTGGTTGCTTATTAGTCCGTTATTAGCTTTAAGGGTTCTTTTCTTTCTTTCTTTCTTTTTAAAGTGGAAATATAATTCACATACAATAAAGTGCACAGATCCTAGGGTTGCTGTTGCTGTTCAGGGAGTCCTTTTTTTTTTTTTTTGGTACTGGGGATTGAAATCCAGAACACTTAAACCACTGAGCCATATCCCCAAATCTTTTTATATTTTATTTAGAGACAGGGTCTTAACTAAGTTGCTTAGGGCCTCGCTGAATTGCTGAGGCTAGCTTTGAACTCCTGATCCTCCTGCTCAGCCTCCCCAGCTGCTGGAATTACAGGCATGATGTTCAGGGAGTCTTGACAAATGTATATACTTGTGTAAATCATGCCTTATCAAAAATAGAAACATACTCATTACCCCACAAAATTTCTTTTCACTCCCCTCCCAAACCCACCTCTGTCCCCAAATTTTTTTCTGATTTGTCACCAAAGATTAGCTTCACCTGTTCTAGAATTTCATATAAATGGAATTGTAGGGTGCATACTCTTTTATTGTTTTTTTTTTTTCTTTTCTTTTTTTTTTAAAGAGGGAAGTGAGAGAGAGAGAGAGAGAGAGAATTTCTAATATTTATTTTTTAGTTTTTGGCGGACCCAACATCTTTGTTTGTATGTGGTGCTGAGGATCGAACCCAGGCCGCACGCATGCCAGGCGAGCGCGCTACCGCTTGAGCCACATCCCCAGCCCCAATACTCTTTTATTGTGTAGCATAATTTTCCTGAGATTCATCCATGTTCTTACAGGTATCTGTAGTATGGTTTGAAGGCACTTTTGATAGAAAACCCCACAAGTTATTAAGTCCCTTTGTACAGGGTCTGTTCCTAGGGATTGTGCTTGATGTTGAGGGAGTATGGTGGCTTTCTTCTAGGGCAACTTGACTGAGCTGGACCAAGATTTTCCAGAATCCCTATCCTGTATATTTCAAGTTAGTGTTGGCTATGAGAGAGATTTGCATGGTATTTGGAAGATGTTAGTGAAGTAGTAACCATGTTTTTTTATTGCTCTGAAGGTAAGGTGCGGATAGTAGGCACCGAGGCAGCTCATATGCATTGTTACTGAGATGGCAGTTCAGAAGCATGAAGCAATGCCCAGACACCAGCTCCTCTAGCTCCCTCCAGAACTCCGTTAGCTTCCAAGGTCTGGGTTGAGTGCATGCAGCTCCAAGGTGCACCTGATGCCAGGCACCTGTAGCACCATGTTGGAAAGGATGAGATTCAGATCTGGATTTTAGTCTTTCCTCGTAGGTTCTAGTCATCCTCAATATTTCCATGTGTCCTCTAATTCAAGTCCAACTTTCTTTCCTGACTGCCAGTGTGTGACCTACAGTGACTTCAGTCTAAACACTAGGTACAGAGGTAACACCTGATATTTTCCACCAGTTCCCCCAATTTTGTGACTTTTTTTTCTTTTTGTAGTACTGGGGATTAAACTCAGGATTGTACTACCACTGAGCTATATCCTCAACCCTTTTTATATTTTATTTTTGAGAAAAGGCTTTGCTAAGTTGTCCAGGCTGGCCTCAAATTTGCAATCCTCCTGCCTCAGTCCCCTGAGAGACTGGGAATATAGGCATATACTGCTGCACCCAGCTCCCCCCAACTTTGTTTTTTTTTATATATATATTTATTTCTTAGTTATCGGCGGGTACAACATCTTTGTTTGTATGTGGTGCTGAGGATCGAACCCGGGCTGCACGCATGCCAGGCGAGCACACTACCGCTTGAGCCACATCCCCAGCCCCCAACTTTGATTCTATATAAGCTCCATAATAAATTCTTTGTTCTCTGCTCTTTCCAGTGGCTCCTCTGCTCTAATTAAGTCCTAACTGATTCAAGAGGGACGAAAGTCAACCTCTGTGTGGACAATGCATCCAGCATCCAACCTGTCCCTTAGTGCCTTAGATTTGAAACCCAGCTATCATTTCCTGCTGTCCACTTCAGCAGTCTTCTGCTGCAACCACAACCTGGATTCTGGGATCCCCCGGAACTATTCCATCACGATTTCTACCCACACAGATTCTTGACCTTCCCATTTTCTAACTCCCTGAACCACATCTAGACCATCTGCCCTGAACTTCTCCTTTTTGCAGGTCTATCAGCCTCCTTCTAGATTCACTTTTTCTCTTCTCCAGTTTATGCCTCATAGAATATCACCTTACCCACTTTCTTGCCAACAGCTTCAGTGCTGTTAAGAAAAATTATCCTTATAGTTTCATTTTCCTCTTTTTTAAAAAAAACTTCTCTCACCCTAGTTTCCTTAACTCACTCTTTCAGTTCTTTCTTCTTAATGTTCTCTAAGGGCTCTCTATCTTCCAACTCCCCCTCAAATACCAGGGATCCCAGAAACCCTGCCTCAATTTTCTTTTTTTCCTGGGTAATGAATTCATACATATTTAAAACTCTACCACACGGGGCTGGGGTTGTAGCTCAGTGGTAGAGTGCCTGCCTAGCACGTGTGAGGCTCTGGGTTTGATCCTCAGCACCACATAAAGGTAAATAAATAAAATAAAGGTAATATGTTCTTCTACAACTAAAAAGATATATAGATAGATATAGATATAGATTTATATATATTTTTAATATATATATTGATATCTATATATCTATATCTATATTAACTCCACTACAACCTTATATATACTTGTTTTTGTTTTTTTGTGGTACTGGGGATTGAACCCAGGACCTTGTGCTTATGAGGCAAGCACTCTACCAACCCTTAATAACCTCAGATATTAATGACTCTGATACATATCCACAAATCAATCCTACAATTTCCATCTTTCCTCCAGATACATGTTTTCAACAGTCTACTAACTATCTATCCCTAGATGTACCATCAGCATCTCAGACTCAAATGTGAACTCATTCTTTCCTTCAAATCCAACATTAAAACTTCCCTCCCCTTCATGCCCTGTCTTTGTAAATGGAATAAACATTGGCCTTGTCATCAAATCCAGAAAGCTGGAGTCATCCTAAATGGATCTCTTTTCTAATCGCCTATGTCATGCTGATTCTGTCTCCCAAATCTGCTGGGTCTGTGCCCTCTTCTCTGTGGTCGCCTCTCCACTTGTGTCTTGGCTGAAGCCATTCTATGATTTCTCCTTTTACATGATCTCCAGGCCTCAGTCCTCTGCCACCTTCAAGTAGACCTCTGTATTACTACCAAAGGAATTATTAGACACATCTGGCTCCCTGCATTAGTCACCTCTTACATAACATTCAAACTCCCTTATCTTCTGTCCTTTACCTTCAGCTTTATCTCCCCTTGTACTCTACAACCCAGACATATTCACCTGCTTTTAGTTTCCCAAACTCATCACAGAGTTTATTCATCTATTTTTAAAAATATTTTTTGTTGTCAATGGATCTTTATTTATATGCAGTGCTGAGAATCAAATCCAGTGCTTCACACGTTAGGCAAGTACTCTAGCACTGAGCCACAACCCAGCCCAAGTTATCTTTAGATCATTATATAAGCTGTTTCCTATGTCCAAAGGCCCTTTCCACTTGTTGGCTTCATAACCGCTGTCCATCCTCAGAACAACTGGAGCACTCCCTCCTCTGTCCAGCCTTCTCTGTGCTCTCAGCGCCCCTTGATACTTCTATGTCATACCACCCACCTTCTACTGCAGGTCTTCTTTCTGCATCCTGGACTGTGAACTCCTGAGCAGAGGGACCCTGTCATAGTCATTTTATGAGCTCCAGTGTCAGCTGAGCATGGTGGCACAGGCCTGTGATCCCAGCTTCTCAGGACACTGAGGCAGGAGGATCACAAATCCAAGACCAATTTAGCGAGACCGTTTCTCAAAATAAAAAATAAAGGGCTGGGAATGTAACTCAGTGGTAGAGTGCCCCTGAATTCAATAATCCCTCATATGAAAAGAGAGAGAGAGAGAGAGAAAGTCCCAAAGTCAACTACTGTGGCTAATCCCATAAACACTGATTAGGAAGACAGATGATATAAGTAAAAAAAAAAAAAGCCTATTTAGTCAAGAAATTTACTATTAAGGGACTGGGGTTGTGGCTTAGTGGTAGAGCACTTGCCTAGCCTGTGTGAGGCACTGGGTTCAATTCTCAGCACAGCACATAAATAAATAAATTAAAGGTCCAAAAATAAAATAAAATAAAGGTCCATTGACAACTAAAAAATATTAAAAAAAAACTACTATTAAACAAATTAATCTATAAATAAAGGCTGGAGATATATCTCAGCAGCAGAATGCTTGCCTAGCATGTGCAAGCCCCTGGGTTCAATTCCTGCTAATAATAATAACAAAACAAAATTAATCAATCTATAAATAAAAATGGGAAAGGAATGGAGAATTATGTATGAATGAATGCAAATTAATAAAATGCCAGTAGACTAAGGTCAGAACTTATCAATAAAACAAGCTTTCATTGAAAACTTGAAATAGTTTTAAATTGACATAAGAATTATATATATTTATAGGGGTACCAACCATCTGATTGTTTTTTTTTTTTTTTTGTACTAGGGATTAAATGCAGGAGTGCTTAGCCATTGACCTACATCCCTAGTCCCTTTTTATTTTATTTTTTAAAACAACTTTATTTGCTTTTTAAAAATATTTTATTTTTTAGTTATAGTTGGACACAATACCTTTATTTTGTTTATTATTTTTATATAGTGCTGAGGATTGAACCCAGGGCCTTGCATAAGCTAGGTGAGCACTCAACCACCGACCTACAATTCAGCCCCATATTTGCTTTTTTTTAAAAAAAAAAAAAAAAAACAGGGGTTGCTGGGGATTAAACCCATTGCCCCATATATGCTAGGCACTAAGCCACATCCCCAGCTTCTTATTTTATATTTTGAGGCAGGATCTCACTAAAGTTGCTGATGATAGCCTCGAACATGCAATCCTCCTGCCTGTGCCTCCCGAGTTGCTGGAATTACAGGCATGTGCCATAGTGCCTTGTCCATGTGGCATGTACATATTGTAAAACACTCAAATCAGGGTCAACATAGATATGTTTCCTCAAATATTTATCATTTCTTTTTGGAAAAAACATTCAAAATCCTTTTTTCTAGTTTTTTGAAATATACAGTTTATTACTGTTATCTATAGTCACCCTCCTATACAATAAAACATTAGAACTTGGTAATTTTAAAATCAATTTTTATAAGCTCTTATATGAAAAACAAACATTTGTCATATTTATAAACAAAGTTTTTTTCCCCCAACTTGTTGTTTGTTTTAAAATTGTAAGTCAGTCTCTCTCTCTCTCTCTCTCTCTCTCTCTCTCTCTCTCTCTCTCTTTGGGATGTGTGTGTGTATGTGTGTGTGTGTGTGTGTGTGTGTGTGTGTGTGTGTGTCTGAATTGAACCCAGGGCCTTCTACATGTTAAGCAAGCACTTTACTTCTGAGCTATGTCTGAGTCCTTTTTAAAATTTTATTTTTCTCCTTCCTTTCATCTCCAGGGACTCTCCTTGTCTCTTTTTATTTCCAACTATAAATGGGCCATTTTCCTTGGTCCCTTGTATTTTGGGACTGGGTCCCTTGTAGTGCCTCCTCTTTTTCTCTGTCCATATCTTCTTTTTTCCTTCTATTTTTTGTTAAAGTAGTTTTTAAAAAGTCATAAGAAGGGGGGAGTGGATTAGACAAAGGGGAATAAAGGGAAAGAACAGGGGATAATAGGAATGACAGTGGCATGAATTAACATGACTTTCCTATGTACATGTATGAATACACCACAGTGAACATCATGTATACCTACAAGACTGGGATCCTAATTAGAATAAGATATATTCCAAATTTGTATAAATATTTCAAAATAGATTATACTGTCATATATAACTAAAAAGAATAAATACAAATTTTTAAAAATCATGGGAAAATATTCATAACATGTCAGGTGTGGTCATACATGCCTGTATTGCCAGAGACATCGGAGACTGAGGCAGGACAATTGTAGGTTCAAGGCCAGCTTCAGCAAATTAGTGAGACCCTGTCTCAGAATTGAAAGGGCTGGGGATGTAGCTCAGCAGTGGAGCATCCCCTAGTTCAATCCATAGTACCATAAAAAAAAAAAGAGCTGGGTATGGTGGTGCACACCTGTAATCCCAGAGATTCAGGAAGCTGAGGCCAGCCTCAGCAACTTAGTGAGGCCCCAATCTAGTGAGACCTTGTCTCAAAATAAGGGGCTGAGGATGCATCTCAGTGATTGAGTGCCACTGGGATCAATCCCTGGTACCAAAAAAAAAAAAAAAGAAAGAAAGAAAAAATATATAAACACAGTTTTATTTTATTGTATTTATTTTATGTTATTGTATTCTAAGACTAGGTCTTGCTAAATTGCCCAAGCTGGTCTTGAACTTGTAATCCTTCTGCCTCACCTTCCCCGGTATCTAGGATTACAAACATGTACCACCTACTGCTCTTGATTATGTTATTTTTACAAAAGATTTCCATTTTCATATAGCCACATCTATGAATCTTTTTCATTAAGTTGTTTTCTTCCATTACTTTATGCTTAGAAAGAAATTCCCCATTCAGAAAGCAAATTACATTAGCCAAGGTTTTATCTATTTATTTATTTATTTTTATTGGGAGGAGGTACCGGGGATTGAACTTAGTGACACTTGACCCCTGAGTCACATCCCCAGCCCTATTTTGTATTTTATCTAGAGACAGGGTCTTGCTGAGTTGCTTAGTGCCTTGATTTTGTTAAGGCTGGCTTTGAACTTGCAGTCCTACTGCCTCAGCCTCCTTAGCCACTGGGATTACAGCCACCTGCCCGACTATTTTTTTTTTCTTTAATTTTTACCCATGGTGCTGATTGAACATAGGGCCTTGTACAAGCAAGGTAATTACTCTACCACTGACTGAACTAAATCTCCAGCTCTCTTCTAGGGTTTTTTTTTCCCCTCCAATCCTGGAGAATGAATTCAGGGTCTAACACGTGTTAGGTAAGTGCTCTATCACAGAGCTATATCCCCAAGCATTCTTCTATGTTTTTAAATGATTTTACTATTTAGAGAATTTCTTCAATTCACATGGACTTAATCTCAGGACACACAGTATGCTTTAATTAGTGCTTTTTAAAAACTAACTCTAAACCAGGCTTGGTGGTGCATGTCTACAATCTTTCTACTCAGCAGGCCAAGGCAGGAGGAACAGAAGTTTCAGGCCAGCCTAGGCAACTTGACAAGACTCCATTTCAAATTAAAAAAGGATGGGGGATGTAGCTCAGTGGTAGAGAGCTTGCCTAGCATGATTAAGGCCCTGGATTCAATCCCCAATACAGCACCTCCCCTCGAAAAAATGGGGCTGGGCGTATAGCTCAATGTTATAGTTATTAAGTATGGACTTGCATGGAAAATGGGTTCAATCCCAAGCACCACAAAACAAAATAAAAAACACTTGTGGAGATTAGTTTATGGACTTCACCAACCCCAGCCTCATTGATGGATGATGGGGCACAAACAACCCCAGAAGTTTTTCTGTCTTCTGAAAACTCAGTGTGGTACCCTACTAGAGTTGCCTGGTATTAACATGTAGTTCTTTCTTTTTAGTTTCACATATCCAGCTGATCTCTCCCCCTGGGCTAGATATTCCTTAAGGGCCTGAATGTTTTATCTGATATGCAGATGCTAATTCAAGATAAGGGTAGAAGGAAGAATAGAGGTATTTTGGAATAGACAGTGAATGGAGTAGAGCGGGATGTGGGTAACAATGATGGTAGAATCTGATATTATTACCCTGTGTTCACATATAACTACTACATGACCTGTGTAACTCTACATCATGTACAACTAGACAAATGAGAAGTTATGCTCCATGTATGTATGATGTGTCAAAATACATTCTACTGTCATGTATAACTAATTAGAACAAATTTAAAAATATTAAAAAAAAAAAAAAAAAGAACAGGGCCTATATCTTTTCACCCTTGGAAACTGCACTTAGTCCAGAGTTTCACATATAAATTAAATACTTTAAGTGCTTAGTAAGTAGATTACAAATTAATATTAGAAAGGTCTTAAAAGGCCCTGCTGCCTTAAACATATCCTTCAAAGACATGTTCTGGAGCCTAAGATCCCCACTATCACTTGCTTCCTTTGGATAAAACATAGTCACTAAAAGGTCTATATTGGGCTGAGGATATAGCTCAGTTGGTAGAATGCATGCATAAGGCCCTGGGTTTAATCCCTAGCAACACACACAGACAGAAGGCCTGTGTTAAAACATAACTATCTAGCTGGTCATGATGGTACACACCTGTAATCCCAGCAGCAGCTTGGGAGGCTGAGATGGGAGGATCACGAGGTCAAAGCTAGCCTCAGCAAAAGCGAGGTGCTAAGCAACTCAGTGAGACCCTGTCTCTAAATAAAATACGAAATAGGGCTGAGGATGTGGCTCAGAGGTTGAGTGCCCCTGAGTTCAATCCCCAGTATCCACACCCCCCAAAATGAAATAAAACACAAAAAGGGCTGAGGATGTGACTCAGAGGTAAAGTACTCCTGGGTTCAATCCTTGGTTCCCCCCCTAAAAAGCAAAATATCATAACTATCTAATTTGGGAGGTGTAACTTACCAGCACTTTGTCTTAGTTTCCTAGCAGAGAGTTGGGTCCCAGAATTGTGTCCAGGGAAAGATCTAAGTGCCCCTGGAGATGTTGAAGGTGGAGCTCCTAACCAGGCCTGTGAAAAGATGAGTTCATTGGGCAGGGCATTTGCAAGGTGCAGGGAAACACCTACCTGGGCCAGAGGGCATCTCAACACAACCAGAGTTTATGTGTAATATAGAGCCTTTACAAGTCAACCCAGTGCTGTTGGGAATTAACAAGTGTTGGAGTGAATTCCCATCTGACATTGATAGACAAATGACTGACCCAAGGTTACATTCAGAGAGTGGTCTTGGTGGTGACTAGGAGCAAGGTCAATGTTCCCAGCCAGTTGTTCTACTTTCAGAAACAACAGCTGTCTCAATTTATCTCATTGCAAAATGCAAGGAGAACCAAAGAAGGGAGAAGAGAAAAATAATTTCTGGGATAACCAGAGGGCTTTGTGAACTCAAGTTCCCCTCTTGAATTGCCCTCAAGAATCATGTTGGAGGGGCTGGGACTGGGGCTTAGTGGCAGAGCAGTTGCCTAGCACATGTAAGGCACTAGGTTGGATCCTTAGCACCACATACAAAAATAAGCAAATAAAATAAAGCATTGCTGTCCATCTACAACTACCAAAAAAAAAAAGAAAGAAATGACATGGCCCTGGACCACAATTAACAGAGCTTATGAATTGAGTTATTTGTGCACAAACACACCTGTGCTTACATGTTACACTGTAAGTCCTCTGTGTTTTTCTATAAACTTCTTGCAAAGGTGATGGGCAGGAGTCAGAAGTCTCATAGTGAGTGGGAGGTGACGGCCACCAGGCTGGATCCTCTGCCTTGCAGCAATTCCAGAAGGAAGCAGACAGGGAAGGTTCCTGTGGTTACAAGGGCTTGGCTGCTTTATTACATTCATTCTGATGAACATATAAGATGTAAGCAAAGTACAAAGTATTTTACAGCTATTTGGATAGAAAGACTGACAACCATGTGAAAGAATGAAGGCCTTCTGTGAAGATGAGGACCTAGCCACGAGCACTTTTGGAAATTGGTTGGAAGTTAAGTGCCAGAACTTATCTGATATACAAATAAGCATTTCTCTTAAGTTTTGACCACTGAGATATAAACTGCAGGGCTGACAGCAGTGAGGCTGCTGGAGCAGTGAGAGAGGACAGGTGTAGAGTCCTCAGGCCTAGGATCAAGCTTTATGGACACCACTCTCCAACAATGGGACCGTAAGCACTGCTTAAAATTGCTTAACCATTTTGTAATTCATTGGAAAGAAGTGATACCTAGTCCACAGTCTCTGTGAAGATTAAATGAGAAGTGAAAGAAAGCACAGTGTGGGTGCTAACCAAATGGTCTCTTCCTTTATAAAGGAAGGAGGACTTTTTACCAGTAGTCAAATAAGGCTTTGAAAATCCTCAAGGATAAGAACCTAAAAAACAATGTGAAAAAAAGGAAAGTGGTATGTTTAATTAGAAAGATTATAGTTATCTTGAACTTGATAGTGGCTATGCCAAGGCTGATTCTGAGCATTGGGCATATCTGTTTGGCCAATGAAGAGGAGATGGAAATTTGGGTCTTTTTGGCGGGGAGGGGGCACTTAACCACTGAACCACATCCCCAGTCCTTTTTACTATTTATTTTGGAAAAGGGTCTCTCTAAGTTGCTTGGGGCCTCACTGAAGTTTCTGAGGCTGACCTTGAACTTGTGATCCTTCTGCCTCAGCTTCTTAAACCACTGGGATTATAAGAATGCCCCACCATGTCCAGCTGAAATTTGGCTCTAAACATTGCTCTAACTGTGTGATAGATTCGATTCATCAGCCATTAGCTGCTAGCTAAATTCTAAGGAGTTCTGTGAGTTGCTAATTGGGGAGGTGGGGAAGGTAGATGCTAACTGTAGACTTTACTTTCTATAGGACTTTATATCATCATATCACCACCACTATTTTAACCAGTTGCTACTCCACCTAATAAATTCTACATGGATGTGGAAATGTGGTCATTACTTTTTCTGCCCCTTGCTTTTGCAAACAGGGATCCAACAAGCATATGACATTTCTTACCCTTCCTCCTCCCTGCTTTCTTTTTTTGCAGGGAGTACCAGAGATTGAACTTTGGGGTACCTGGCCACTGAGCCACATCCCCAGTCCTATTTTGTATTTTATTTAGAGACAGGGTCTCACTGAGTTGCTTAGTGCCTTGCCATTGCTGGGGCTGGCTCTGAACTTTCGATCCTCCTGTCTCAGCCTCCCAAGCTGCTGGCATTACAGGCATACACAACTGTGCTGGGCTCCCTTATTTACTTTCTTGATTTGCTTCTCTTACTTCCTTCTGTAATTCACTGCAATCCTTCCTCCTCTTACTCATTCAATCCTCAATGACTTCTGATCCTTTGTGGTAGAGATGGGGACAATCAGGACTCCCAGGAATATTATCAAGTTGGGTACATTCTGAGTCAGTTTTGTGTACAGTGATGATATGTATTGTAGATGGCTCAGCCGAACTATGACATTTGATAACTCATCCTGAATAGGATACAAAGGAAATTAAGTTTGTGACATAATTCTTATCACACACCCTGATTTTCCAGAGACATCTAAAGGGTTGGGACATACAGATCATTCCAGAAAGAAAAATAATCTAAGTGTGTATTTTCTTTTTTTTCCCCTTATCACGCCTTACAAATAGCCAATGCATTAGCTCTCAACCAGTCCCTTGAGAATCCACCCACAGCCAGACCCACGGCCAGGCCTGGTGGCACATGACTGCAATCCCAGTGACTTGGGAGGCTGAGATAAAAGAATTGCAAATTCAATGTTAGCCTGGGCAAATTAGTAAGATCCTGTCTCAAAACAAAAAATATAAAGGGCTGGGGTGTGGCTCAGTGGTGAAGTGCCTCTGGGTTCAATCTCTAGCACAGAAAGAGAGAGGGATGGGGCACACCCATACTCTAAAGGGCTGAGGATTGTAGCTAAGAGAGTATTTACCTAGCATACTTAAGGCCCTGAGTTCCATCCCCAGCACTGCACCCACCCCGGCGCCTAAACACACACACACACACACACACACACACACACACTCAGAACCCCACTGACATTTTTGTTTGCAGCTGACTGGTTACCAGGAGGGGGAATTTCCTCTTAATTATGTATATGCTTCAGTGGTCTCATTAAACATGAATACTGCCATGTCTGGAAAAAAAAAAAAAAAACGCTCAGGTTTTCTCAGGGAGATTGCTCACACTGTAAATGACCCATCATAAAGACCCACACCTTTCCACTCCTGATAAGGGAAAGGTGAAGGTCCAGCTCTGTCACACATTTCCTTCTAAGTCTGAATAATGTTGGAACCACTTGTTTCCTCCCTCGGCTGGTTCAAAGGACACTATATTTTTTTTTCACAGTGTCAAATGCTCAAATTGTACACCAAGTAGATAACCAATAAATAGCTATTAATGATCATGACTCAACCATTCTGGAAGTTATTAAGGTAAGGCCAGTCATCCCACAGTCCCCCTGTTACCATATTCTCCCATAGAGTGCATTTTCCATCCCACACTACCAAGGTTGCCACCAACATGTCCTCTGCAGGGGAGAACAGTCATTTATTAGCCCCTTAATCTTCCCACTAACTTTCCAAAATTCACACCATTTAGGCTGATTTCCCTTTTCTCTCTGACAGTCCCTCAGGCTAATTCCATGGTGCCCAGTTTTTCTATTAGCCTCAGTCAGTCCTAGAAGAAGGAACTTCTCGGTCATCCAAGATCATCACTGGAAACCCATCCTGCCACCTGTGTCTGTCCTCAAATCTGCCCAAAGCCCTCTCCCTTCCTTTCCAAAGTCTTTCACTGCGCCCTTTGCAGCTCTAGATCTGTCATGTCAAACATCCTTGCTGTCTCATCTGCTTCTTTGGATGTTTGGATGTTTCTCTGAAGCTTTTTTAAAAAAAAAATTTATTTTTTAGTTTTCAGTGGACACAACATCTTTATTTTATTTTTATGTGATGCTGAGGATCAAACCCAGCACTCCGTGCATGCCAGGCCAGTGCATTACCACTTGAGCCACATCCCCAGCCCTGAAGCATTTTTTTCTTTTTTTAACTTTTCTCCTCATATCACAAGCACCTGAGGGCCAGAGGTGGTATAGCAGAGGTATAGTAGATTTTCCACTTGCCATTTCTTTACTTTCTTTCTTTTTTCTGTTTTTGGTACTGGCTATTGAACTCAGGGCCACTTCACCATTGAGCTATGTCCCTGGCCCTGAACCTGTGATCCTTCTGCCTCAGTATCCTGCTTGCCATTTCTTTTCTTTTAAAAAAAAAAAAAAATTATTTTTAGTTGTAGATGGACACAATACCTTTATTTTACTTATTTTTATGTGGTGCTGAGGATCGAACCCAGGATCTCAGATATGCTAGTCAAGCACTCTACCCCTGAGCCACAACCCCAACATGCCATTTCTAAACTATTTCTTCACTTTGAACACCCAGCTCCTTTGAAAGTCCCTGTTACCACTTCCCATCCTTTTGGCTCTGCTACTCAAAGACCCCATTTCCACAGTTCTTCAACCTCCTCTGACAACTATTACTCTCAACCTTGTCCTCTTCCCTTCCACCCTCTGCTTAGGTTCCATGGCACATTGTTTTCATCCCACTTTTGCAAACACCTTCCTTGATGATTATGCCCCTGTTATGATAGAAATATCATAATGACCTTGAATATCCCATTTGGGTTGAATCCAAATAACTACCCTATGGAAAGCTGCCCCTAGCCAGGTGCAGTGGTGCATTCCTGTAATCCCAGTGGCTCAGGAGGCCAAGGCAGGAGGATCATGAGTTCAAAGCCAGCCTCAGCAAAAAGCAAGGTGCTAAACAACTCAGTGAGACCCTGTCTCTAAATAAAATACAAAATAGGTATGGGGCTCGGTGATTAAATGCCCCTGAGTTAAATCCCTGGTACAAAAAATAAAGGAAAAAAAAAAAAAGGAAATTAAACAGTGGAAAAATCTGGCAGATACGACCTTATCCAAGTGACCAAGGTTAACATCACCAGTAATAAACCACATTGATATCATGTATCTGCTGATATGACTTGATGAGAAGGGTGTCACATGGCTGGGCATTCTTTCCCCAAATTTACAACCTCAGTTTACTCAGGGGGAAAAAAAAAACACACACACACACACATTTGTGGGACATTCTACAAAACACCTGACTGGTACTCTCAAAAGTGTCAAGGTCATGAAAGATAGGAAAAGACTGAGAATAGATTAGAGAAGACTAAGGGGATGACTAAATACAGTGTGAGATCTTGGGTTACATCCTAAAAGAATGAAAAGACAACAGTGGGAAAACTGGGAAATTCCAAATAAAGTTGTAGCTTAGTAACGCCATACCAATGTTAAGATACCAAGGTCATATAAAGTGTCATTAGGAGCGACTTGGTACTCTACCACTGAACTACATTCCCAGTGCTTTTTAGTTTTTATTTTGAAATAAGAGTCTCACTGAGTTGCTGAGGGTCTTGCTAAATTATCCAGGTTGGCCTTGAATTTTTGATCCTCTTGCTTCTACCTCCTGAGTTACTGGAATTACTGGCATGTGACATTATGTCTGGCTGTGTATATCATTGAAGGGACAAAAGAACTTCCCTCAAGTCCTTTCCTCCTGAAATCCTCCCCATGTCAGCAAATGGTACCGTCATTCTCCCACAGCTGCTCAAGTTAAAAATCCTGAAGTCATCTTTGATTCTTCTCTTTTTCTTATACCCACACATGAGTATTAGAAATCCTATTTGCTCTAACTCCCAAAATTCATCTCTTCTATATTGATACTTCTCACCATTGTCACACTGTTCTTGCCCAAGTTAACATTACTTCTCACTTAGTGCAACAGCCTCTTCATCTCCATCCTTGCACTTACAATCCATTCTCTACAAAGCGCCCAGAAAAAGTGTTCTATTTACAGTATAAATCATGTCTGGCCCCTGCCTCTCTCCCTAGTTAGAATAATAACCTTGATATTCTTTACCTTTCAAACTTGGCCTGAGCTTACTCCTGCCTCAAGCCCCTCCTCCCTTGGTCATCAAATTCCATCTCCATTGACCTCCTTTCTGTTCTTCTAGTGTTCTGTGTGTATACTACACTTTTTCTATCTTATCAATAGCTATGTTGAGACATTTTGTTGAATGTGTTCCTGAATCAAGGTACCGCTATCATTTAAGGAAGTGGCTCTCAAGCAGAAGTGATACTGCCTGCTCTGGAAGGTAGGAGATGTGTGGAGGCTTTTTGAGATTGTTGAAGTGACTGAAGGCATTGAGTGGTAGACGCTAATCTTGAAATTCTATGAAGAATATCCTGTCAAAAATTCCCTTACTGCTCCATGTGGTGACACCCATCTAAGGTATTCTTATGTCCAGAAAAATAGGCAAGAATATGCACAGAAACTTTTTTTTATCAGAGTCCCAAAGTGGAAACAAGCTGATGTTCACCATGAGAGAAGGACAAAAAAAAAAAAAATGTGGTATGTTCATATAATGTAATGCTGTTCAGTAATTAAACAACAAAAAAGACTGGGGGAGGTGGAGCACGCCTGTAATCCCAATGGCTCAGGAGACTGAGATAGGAGGATTGAGAGTTCAAAAGCCAGCCTCAGCAATAGCACTGTCTCTAAATAAAATATAAAATGTGGGGGGGGGGGTGCTGGGGTTGTGGCTCAGTGGGAGAGCACTTGCCTAGCATGTGTGACACACTGGGTTTGATACTCAGCACCACATAGAAATAAATACATAAAATAAAGGCATTGTGCCCATTCATAACTAAAAAAAAAATTAAAAAAAAAAATACAAAATAGGGCTGGTGATGTGGCTAATAACATGAATTTCAAAAGCATTTTGCAATATTTTTGTTCAATCCCAGTACCAACCAACCAACAAACAGGGGCACAAAGTTAAGTAACTTGCTCAAGCTTTTTCCAGGACAAGAATTAGAATCCTGTCTTTGAGTCCCTCTGCCACGTGGGCAGGGTAGACTCCTTCCCTGCTGGGATCATGCAAGAGTCCCACAAAGGCAAGATGCTGCAGATCTTCCTATGTGTGTTTGGTTAAATTCTGTTTCAACATCTTATGTTTTAAACACTGACCTTACGTCTCCCTCCACTGCCCATCCATGTGAAATGGATCCTTGGGCAATGAATCATTCTATAAAAGCAAAAATTGGGGGGGGGTGCTGGAGATTGAACCTAGGAGGGCTTAACCACTGAGCCACATTCCAGCCCTTCTATTTATTTATTTATTTGTTTGTTTGTTTATTTATTTTTAAAACATCAAATTGTATACTTTATTTATTTATTTTTATGTGGTGTTGAGAATCAAACCCAGTGCCTCGCACATGCCAGGCAAGCACTCTACCACTGAACCACAACTCCAGCCCCTATTTTTTATTTTATTCATTTTTTATTTTTTGGTGGTGCTGGGGATTGATCCCAGGGCCTTATGTATGCTAGACAAACACTCTACCAAATGACCTATACCCCCAACCCTTTATTTTTTATTTTGATACAGGATCTTGCTAAGTTACTTAGGGCCTTGCTAAATTGCTGAGCTGGCTTCAGACTTGCAATCCTGCCTCAGCCTCCAGAATTGCTGGGATTATAGGCGTACACAACTGTGCCTGGCAAAATAAAACAATTTTGGGGTGGGGTTTGAACTCAGGGACACTCAATCACTGAGCTACATCCCCAGCACTATTTTGTATTTTATTTAGAGACAGGGTTTTACTGAGTTGCTTAGCACTTTGCTTTTGCTGAGGCTGGCTTTGAACTCAAGATCCTTCTGCCTTAGCCTCCCGAGGTGCTGGGATTACAGGTGTGCACCACTGTGCCTGGCAAAATAAAACAAAGCTGGAAAAACTGGGTGTGGTGGCACACGCCTGTAATTCCAGCAGCTCAGGAGGCTGAGGCAGGAGGATCCCGAATTCAAAGCCAGCCTCAGCCATCAACTTAACGAGGCACTTAGCAACTCAGTGAGACCCTGTCTTTAAATAAAATATTTAAAAGAACTGAGGATGTAGCTAAGTGGTTAAACCTCCCTGGGTTCAATCCCCAGTACCCAAAAAAAAAAAAAAAAAGGTGTGTGTGGTGGGGGACTGGAGATAAAGCTCAAAGCACCCTGGGTTTACTCCTCAGCACACAAAAAAGGAAAACTCTGAGATGGTGACAACAGGGCATTAAGTGCAGGACCCTTCTACCCATGGGGTCCTATGAGACTGCCCAGGTTGTACATCACGCAGTCGTCCTTGAATTCTAGAACAGGCAAACTAACTGACGATGGTGGTGGAATCAGAATTGGGGCAGGAACTGGAGAAGGCAGGGATTGACTGAGAAGCGGAGAATGGAACTTTCTGAAGATACGAGTTATGTTTACCTGGGTAGAATCTGGATCACAGGAATATGCATTTGTCAAATTCATTTATGTTACACTTAAAATTTTCCTTTTGGGGCTAGAATGTAGCTCAATGGCAGAATGTTTGTCTCACCCGCACAGGGCACTGGGTTTGATCCCTAGCACTGAAAAAAATTTTTTTCTTTCTTACAAATTTTTTTTTTGTTTGAGAATTTTAATATTTATTTTTTAGTATTTGGCAGACACAACATCTTTGTCTGTATGTGGTGCTGAGGATCGAACCCGGGCCGCACGCATGCCAGGCGAGCGTGCCACCGCTTGAGCCACATCTCCAGCCCCCTTTCTTACAAATTTTATCTCAAAGGGAAAAAAAAAAAGATTCTAAACAAATACTGTTCTCCAGGTGATGATCTATATACTATGTATTTAGGGAGAAGTGTACTGAAATCTACAACTGACTTTGTTTTTTGGGGCCCTTAACCACTGAGACACATCCCAGTCCCCTCTGCTTTAAAAAAAATTATTATTATTATATTTTTAGTTGTAGTTGTCAGTGCCTTTATTTATTTATTTATTTATTCATTTATGTGGTGCTGAGGATCAAACCCAGCGCATCACACTTGCTAGGCAGTGCTCTACCGCTGAGCCACAACCCCAGCCCCCTCTTTTTTTTTTGTTTTCTTAGGACAAGGCCTAAGTTGCTGAGGCTGGCTTTGAACTCGCAATCCTCCTACCTCAGCCTCCTGAGCCGCTGGGATTACAGGTGGGCACCACTGCACCCAGTTTACAATTGAGTTTGTTTTTTTTTTTTTTAATTTTTTAAAATTTTGTTTTTTAAAAACAAAAATATGGAGGCTGGGGATGTGGCTCAAGTGGTAGCACGCTTGCCTGGCATGCGTGCGGCCCAGGTTCGATCCTCAGCACCATATACAAACAAAGATGTTGTGTCCGCCAAAAACTAAAAAATAA
This sequence comes from Callospermophilus lateralis, assembly GCF_048772815.1. Lineage (NCBI taxonomy): Eukaryota > Metazoa > Chordata > Mammalia > Rodentia > Sciuridae > Callospermophilus > Callospermophilus lateralis. The sequence goes on from NC_135318.1 coordinate 37,440,372, forward strand.
AATATTAAAATTCTCTCTCTCTCTCTCTCCCTCTCTCTCCATCTCTCTCTTTCTTAAAAAAAAAAATATGGACAACATGCTTTTATTTTATTTGTTTATTTTTATGGGGTGGTAGGCAAGCACTCTTCCACTGAGCTACAGCCTCAGCTCTACAACTGACTTTTGTTTTGTCTTTGTGTTGGTGGGGATTGAACCCAGGGCCTTGTGGATGTGAGGCAAGCACTCTACCAACTGAGCTATGTCCCCAGCCCTATAATTGACTTTTAAATGCATCAAAATAATAAGACAGACAGATAGGTACATGATAAAGCAAGTGTAGGAAACATTATTGGTATAATAACTGGGTAGGTATATAATTTCATTGTAAAATGTTTTTAAATTTTATCTACGTTTGAAAATTTTCATAATAAATAGTGAAAACATGTATACATCTAATAGAGTTTTCAACTACATGAAACAAAAATTGACAGAACTGAAAGGGAATAATAATAATGATAAAAAATTTGGCTACAATATCCCCAATTATAGTTGGATATTTTAATGTTCCACCATTCAATTCTAGTAATTGACATAGTGGGCAGAAAGTTAAAAGAACTGAACAATACTACTAACCAATTTGACCTAGTTGATAATTTACTGAACACACCACCTACCAAAATACTCATTCTTGTCAAGTACATATAAAATGTTAAACAACATGTACCATATGGTGGGTTATAAAACACTTTTTTTTGGTGTTAGGGCTGGAACACAGGCCCTCAAGCAAGTTAAACATGTAGTCTACTGAGCTATACCCAAAGCCCCATAAAACAAGTTTTGATAAATTTGGAAGGATTAAAATCACCCAGTTTGTTGTTGAAATTAATTTAGAAATCAATAGCAAAAATATATATGGACAATCCCTAAATTTGGAAATTAAACAACATATTAAGTTATCTATGGATCAATGAAAAATCATAAAAGAAACTAGGAACCATTTGGAACTGGATGATAATTACAAAACAACATACCAAAATTTATAGGAAACAGTTAAAGTGATGATATGGGGAAGAAAGCTTAATGGTTATGATATGGGGAAGAAAGATCTAAAATCAACTAAGTTTTTACCTTAGAAAGTCAGAAAAATAAATTAAGTCCAAAGTAAATAGATGATAGAAATAATAAAAATAAGATTGAGGACTGAGGGTCCTCAATGTGATAGAGTGCTTGCTTAGCATGTATGAGGCCATGGGTTTAATTCCCAGCACTAAAATAAATATTAAAGCAAGAAAATCAATGAAATAAAAAATAAAAAAGTAAACAAAAATCAATAAAACCCCAAATTAATTCTTTTAAAAAATATATAAACTTATAAATCTCTAACCAGACTAACAATATATAAAGGAACGGTGGTACAAATTACTCATAAAAGGAATAAAGTAAAGCACATATATACTTATTCTACAGATATTCAAAAAACAGAGGGAAATATGACGAACAACTTTATCCCAATAAATATGACAATTTAGACAATCAAAAAAAATTTTTTTAAACACAGACTGTGGACTGTGGCTCTGTGGTAGCACACATATGCTTAGCATGCTCAAGTTTGTTTTTTGGGTTTGTTTTTTTGGGCACTTAACCGCTGAGACACATCCCAGCCCCCTCCCCTCAAACTTGCAGTCCCTCTCCTCATCCCAAACTCAGCAGGCAACAAAAATATTCTTTTCATGGCTTGGGTTCAATTTCCGGAACCAAAAAATAAATAAACAAATAAAATTCAAGCAAGCTTTTTTTTGCAGAAATTGATGAGATAATTCTAAAATTAATATGGAAATACAAAGGACCAAGGATAGTCAAAACAGCTTTGAAAAACCACCATGAAAGGAAAAGATTTCTGGGCTGGGGTTGTAACTTTGTGGAAGAGAGCTTGCCTAGCATGTGTGAGGCACTGGGTTTGATTCTACAAATAAAATAAAGGTGCATCCACAACTAAAAATATATTTAAAAAACAAAATAAAGGATTTATTTAATTGGATTATAAGACTCAGTAATCAACATAGCATAGTACTAGAGCAAGGACAGACACATAATGTGCATGAAACAGAATTCAGAATTCAGAAATAGACTTTAAATATGGTTAATTTTTTTTTTTTTTGTACTCGGTATTGAACCCAGGGGCGCTTAACCACTGAACTACATTTAATTTTCAGACTGGGTCTCAATAAGTTGCTGAGTATTTGCTTTGAAATTGTGATCCTCCTCCCTCATTCTCCTAAGCAGCTGGGATCACAGGTGAGCACCACTGCAAAAGGCTAAAAGCATTCTTTAATAGTAAAGAGAAAGTCATTATTAATATCCCCAGTCTATTGCCACCACGCCCAATTGGCTATCTTTTCTTTTTTCTTTTGGTACTAGGGATTGAATCCAGGGAACTTTACTACTGAGCAACATTCCCAGTTCTTTTTATTTATTTATTTTTTCGAGACAAGATCTCACTGTGTTGCCCTCAAACGTGTAGTCCCTCTCCTCAGCCTCCCAAGTGAATTACAGGTGCGATTACAGGTGTGCACTGGGCTGGCTTTCTGCTTGGGTTCTTAGTTGATGGGCCGCAGAAGCTGAAAAACTTAACTACAAATTTTAATTTTGTCATTTTTTTTTTCTTAGTCAAGTACTATTTATCAAACTGACTCCTAACAAAATTAAAAAAAAAAAAAAAAAACTACCCATAAAATTGAGAATAATTTTAAGAGTATACTTGGGTACAAAATCTACAAAAATATTAATAAACGTTTTAAAATATGGTGCTGGAATTACAAAATGTTCAAAATGAAAGCATAAAATAGTAGTAATTTTCAGCAGTGAATGACAAATTGAGAAGGCATTAAAGAGCTAAAAAAATAAATAAACAATACCTAGGATGTTGTGAATCAGAGATTGGTGATTGGTTTTGTCATTTAATAATCATGTTTACTCAGTTCACTTTATTGAAATGAATAATTTAGTAAACAGCTGTCAAATTTTAAGAGAGTGAGTTTCTCCTTGATTAGGTAATTGATTTAGCCCTGACAATGGAACACTATGCAAATAGAGCCACAATAACCAGTTACATTTTTCTTGAGAAAAGCATGTAGTTAGGGGAGGGAGGTTCAACTTCCTGAAATCATCCCAAACTCAGCAGGCAACAAAAATCTGGTTAACTGGTTCCTGATTTATTAGTAATATTCTTTTCATGGAAACAAGTTGCTCAACAGATCAAAACATTCCAAAACCAGATCTGGCAGCTCAAATTTAGATTTAAAAGGCTGACAGGATTTCCTTAAGATGTCAACCATGGCTGAGGTGGTGGCAAATAAATGCCTGTAGTCTCAGCTACTTGGGAGCTGAGAGGAGAGGATAACTTGAGCTCACCATTTCGGAACCTAGACAGTGAGACCCAGATGGGGTGGGGGATGGGGTGGCTTGAGATGCCAATCATTAAATAATTAAATCGTTTATTTAATGTACCAAGTAAAATTCAAATTATAGAGGTACTTATAGCTATGATTATTTACATTAATCAATTTTCTTACACTTAAACAGGAGAGTAAAACTTAAGTTATTGTTCAATAAAAGCATAATCTTTGACTTAACATAGATTATGTAAAAACTAATCAAATTTAGTTGAATCTTTAAATTGCTTTTTTGTCTCTCCTCTCTTGAATTCTTACTCCCAGGATTTAAGCAGATAAAGTCTCTTTTCAACAGGTTATAACGATAGTACAGCTTAAAAAAAAAAGCATTAAAACAACTATGCTTTAATAGTTATTAAAAACTTAAAATATTACAATTATTTTAAGACTAATAATACAGTTTGAATTCATTTGCATTGAAATATCTTTTGTGTCCACTTGCGTACATTTAGTTTTCTCTAATATTAATCAAAACTAGCCAGGCGCGATGGCACACACCTGTAATCCCAGCGGCTGGGGAGGCTGAGAATGAAGAGTTCAAAGCCAGCCTCAGCGATGACAAGGAACTAAGCAGCTCAGTAAGACCCTGTCTCTAAAGAAAATACAAAATACGGCTGGGGATGTGGCTCAGTGGTCGAATGCCCCAGAGTTCAATCCCCGGTAATAAACAAACAAACAAACAAGAACCTGAAGCAAACTTCCCAGCATTTGCCTCCAAGGGAAAACCTTTTCATCAAGATCCCAAAATGTTTATACGAAAAAGAATTGTTGATAATTTTAAAGAACACACGAATTTGTCATCGTCAGGGAACCAGGGAAACTCTGTCTTGTTTCGAAAAAAGTATAATAAACTGTCAGGTAAAGCTCAAAGGTCATCTTTTTTATTGTGCTCCGGGTGGTTCCTGGTTCTTAGTTTCTCTGTCACTCTCCCCGCCCCCGCGTCCCCCCACCCACCCCCTTTCCCGAGTACACTTTAGTAGCGTTCCTTCGGAGGAAAGGAAGCCTCTGTATTTTCAAACCTACTCTGGAGCCACCAAGAGTCCTATTTTCTTTCCCAGGGAGCTAGCACTGGGCAGCCGCACGCGAGCGCGCACCTGGAGTGGGGGCGGCCCCCCCGACGGCCGCGGTGGGGATGGGGGATGGGAGTCTGTCCCTTGCCCCGCCCCCAGGAGGTGACTCACTCCGGGCCCCGGCGGGCAGAGTCGAGCGGCTCCGAGAAGGGGCCGAGGGGCGGGACCGCCAGGTGCCGCAGGTCTGCGCTCCACCCCGCCGCGCGTCCAGAGCGCTCACTCCTTAGACGAGTTCGCACTTAAGTCCGGTCCACCGACGCGGATCCGCGCGCCCCAGGCCTCGCGCGCCCGGCTTTCTGAGCCCTAGTCCCTCCACCGAGTCGCGGGACGCCGCCGCACCCCTCTTCTCGACGCGCGCGCAGCATGGCGCGCCCCCAGGTCCTAGCGTTCGGACTCCTGCTCGCAGCGGCGACGGCAGCGGTGGCCGCGGCTCAGAAAGGTGAGATGCGGACCTGGACCGGAGTTGCGCAGTTGGGCCGGGCCGGGCCGGGCCCGCCGGGACCTGGCGGCTCTCGGCGCCGGAGTCGAGAATAACGAGGAAGGGACCGAGAGCCCACGCTTTGCTGCCTGAAGACGGACGGCGCGGGCAGCGCGCGGGTCCAGGTCCTCCGCACTGTGGAGGCGGTGAGAAGGCGCCCGCCCATTCGCTGCGGATGGAGGGAGCGGCCGCCCTTTGCACTGGTCTCTAGAGAAAGGAGCCGGGTTGGGGCGAAGGGGCAGGCGGGGACCCGAGTGAGCAGGTTGGGTCGCTCCTAAGGCCACAGAACCCGAACCTCAAGCTGGGGCGCGCCCACCTCCCCGGCCCCAGCCGACTTTGGATTTGAAACCAGTCGGGTCCGGTAGCGGAGCCTTTGTGGCCGCTGCTATCCTGCCCGCCTCCTCCCGAGGCACCTGCAGCGGGCCCCGGATGTGGGCCTCGGGCGGGGACAGGTAACTGAGAGCCGCTATGCACCTGCGCGCGGGAGACGAGCCTTCTGGGACTTGACTACCAGACGTGTTTTCCCTTTTCTAAGAATAATATGAGCATAAATCAAGTTTGTTGTAGGGAACGCAGAAATAAAGGTAATTGCACGGGGTAAAAATCCCATAATCCCACCACTTCGAGAATCCCATAATTAATAATTGGCCTCTCCTTTAGACGTTGCTCTAAACACTGCCCTAAATCTAGACATGTAGGTTTTTATATCTCCCTACCCCCTCATATCATCCAGAGTTTTCCATTTCCTTTAGTCTTTAAAAGCAAGATTTAAGTGGTGGGTGAACAATAGGATGGTCAGTATCCAAAGGTTGGAATATAGTTTAGTTTGATTCCAGTTCTTCTTGCTCTGAAATAGCTTGGCTGTGGTTGTTTGATTTATTTGTAAGATAGTATCTAGAAGTAGGGAGAATTGGACAAAGCTCTTAAGTCATGTTTTTCTACCTTGAATCTTGAGTTGAATACTTAATCTTAATTACAACTTAAATGGGAAAATTAAAACCAATTGGAAACATGGGATATGAAGTGCTGATATAAAAATTCTTTTATTTGTCATGTGTTTTAAATGTTTGCACTATCTTAACTAGACAGATAAAGGGATTGGATGGGCTAGATGTAGTATCACAGCACCGAGATCGCAGACTGGAGACTGGCCTGGGCAATTTAGTAGATCCTGTCTCAAAATAAAAAGGGGGGATACAGCTTAGTTCTAGAGCATTCGTCGGTTCAAACCCCCATACTGTGCCAAGAGGAAATGGTGGAGAGGCCAGTTTGAAGTTAAAATGAACTTTCCAGGTAGTCAAAGATAAAACAATTAAACTGACATCCATACCACAATGGGTGCTTAGTATCACTTTGAGAATGGGATACTAGGATTTGATGTAGTTAAAAAACAAATAAAGATGCACCCACATTAAATCTAAAGTATAATTTTTCCAAGATAGAAAATGTTCTAGCTGGGCTTGGTGGCACATGTCTATAATTCCAAGGACTCAGGATGCTGAAGCAGGAGCATCACAAAGTCAATCTTGGCAATTTAGTGAGACCCTGTCTCAAAAAAAAAAAAAAAAAAAAGAAAGAAAAAAGAAAGAGAGAGAGAGAGAGAGAGAGAAAAGTAAAAGGAGATGCTCTGAATGTTGAATAGTTTCTACCAAAGCAAGCATCCCTTAAGAAAATGGGGTAGAAGCCAGGTGTGGTGTTGCACACGTATAATCACGTATAATCCCAGTGACTCTGGAGTCTGAGGCTGGAAAATCACAAGTTCAAGGCCAGCCTCAGCAATTTAATGAGAGTCTTAAATAATTTAGGGAGAACCTGTCTCAAAATAAAAAGGGGTAGTTCAGTGTTAAGTTGACCCTGAGTTTAAAAAAAAACAAAAAACAGTAACTGAAAGGCAGGGATTAACAGGATAGAAGAAGGGACAGAGCTGAAAGTAGAAGTATAGCAAAGGCAGAGCTGATAATGACCTTTGGCGAGCTGTGTTTACCAGCATTGTGTAGCTCAGTGATAGAGTGTATGCTTGGAATCCTGGATTCAATCCCAAGCACTGCAAAAACAAAAATAAAAACAAAAAACAATTGTTTAAAAAAATTGAAATAGGGATCCCAGGATGTACTCAGCGTTAGAGGGCTTGCTTCATGTGTGAAAGGCCCTGGGTTCTATCCTTAGTACTACAAAAAAAAAAAAAAGAAAGAAAAAATTGAAATGAGTACAGATTAGGCTATCTGTGTGTGTGTAATGTATACAAATTGTGTAGCAGGTGCCAGGCAGTTAGGAAGCACTTAAATTATAGCTGAAAAAAACATTTAGGACCACTTGTTAAGATTTTGTGTCCCTGTCACTTGGGCATTACTTCAGAACATCATTTAGCAAGGACATCAGAGTTGATAGTTGGATTGGATGCTGAGGCTGGCTTTGAACTCATGATTCTTCTGCATCAGCCTCCTGAGCCAGGCTGGATCCACATTTTAAATTACATTTGTGGGACTGGGGTTGTGGCTCAGTGGTAGAATGCTCGCCTAGCATGTCCAAGACCCTGGGTTCGATCCTCAGCACCACATAAAAATAAATAAGTAAAAGGTATCATGTACAGCCACAACTGAAAAAATAAAATTGAATTAAAAAAATATATTTGTTTGTATGTGTGTGTGTCTCTGTCTATATGTATGTATGTAATATTTATTTTTATTTTCTAGAATGTATCTGTGAAAACTATAAGCTCGCTACAGACTGCTATAAGAATGAAAATGATGAATGCCAGTGTACATCCATGGGTACAAAAAATACTGTCATTTGTTCCAAATGTGAGTAAAATACTTTTACTACTGCCTTTAAGCTTATCTTTTTTTTCTTTTTTTTTTTTTTTTTTTGGTACCAGGGATTGAACTCAGGGGCACTCGACCACTGAGCCACATCTCCAGCCCTATTTTTGTATTTTATTTAGCGACTCGGTCTCACTGTGTTCTTAGTGCCTTGCCATTGCTGAGGCTGACTTTGAACTCTCAATCCTCCTGTCTCAGCCTCCCGAGCTGCTGGGATCACAGGTGTGCTCTTTAAGCTTCTCTTGATAAAGAGTTTTTTTTTTTTTTTTTTTTTTTACAATTGATATTCTTCAAATTGGAAAGGGTTTTACTGGCTCAAATCTGAATTGTTTTGTTTTGTCATAAGTATCCTACATCTGAAGCTTCTTATCTTTAGCAAGTAAGTAAGTGTGGGAAAATGGAAATATGAAATAATCTTTGGCCTGGGAGTTCAGTTTTAGATTAAAAGGCGTTTTTCCCTGGGCATGTAAAACTACAGTTATTTTTCAGTTTGACTTTAAACTTTCTTTTCAGTGGCATCCAAATGTTTGGTGATGAAGGCAGAAATGAATTCCTCAAAGTCTGGGAGAAGAGGGAAACCGGAAGGGGCAATCCAGAACAATGACGGGCTATATGACCCTGACTGTGACGAGAAAGGGCTCTTTAAAGCCAAGCAGTGCAATGGCACTGCCACGTGCTGGTGTGTGAACACTGCTGGGGTCCGAAGAACTGACAAGGACACTGAAATTACCTGCTCCGAACGAGTGAGGACCTTGTAAGTGGAGCTGCCCATATTACTGTTTTTTTGCTTTTCAGATTTAGTAGTTAAGTTTGTTTTTGTATGTAAACATGATTTCATGGTTTAGAACTCAAAATATAGGAAAGGGTGTAACCCTTTTCATCCCATCCCAGGCCCCCATTTACCCAGTGTACCTGCCTAGAACTGTGTCTTTATTCCATCATCTTCCAAAGAGAATATATGAATTTAATATGTAGACAGACATATACATATATATATACATATATATATATACACACACACAAACACACACACACACACACACACACATATATATATATATATTTATATTTATTTATTTATTTATTTATTTATTTATTTTTATTTTTTTGTACCAGGGATTGAAGTCAGGAGTGCTTAACCACTAAGCCACATCCCCAGCCCTTTTATTTTTTTATGTAAATGGTAGCATACTAGGCATAATTTTCCTTTCTTATTTTCACTTAACACTGTTCAGTATTTTAATGTTGGAATAGTGTTAAATGTGTGTAACTTAAGCTATTTTCATATTTGTCCATTTATTGTGTTGTGAAAGTGAGATAGGAGGGCTGAGGCTCAGTGGTAGAAAGACCCTGGGTCCAATCCCCAACACCAAAACAAAGATGGATGGGGAAAGATGGTTGTCTTCAGGATTATTTAATGGAAAGGAACAGAAACATACTCAAGTTGGCTTAAGCTAACAAGACTTTGTTAGAAGGAGCTGGAAACTGGAAAGATGTCAAGCCCCAAATCCTGACGCTGCAGTTCTTTCTTGTGGAGACTCATGGTCAATTTTCTCTGGTTGTTTCGGTTCCCTTTTGTCTTTTTTTACTTGAGAAGGGCCCAATACAGCTAGCTTAGTCTTCACTTTCATATGACTTTATATGTTGTAGCCAGAGGCCAGAGGGTCAATATGAGAAAGGGTGTTCCCTCTGGATAGGTTCTGTATGATGGATGTGTGAGAATGAGAGAAAAAAATTATGGGCATATTTACTTACTGCAACAATCCTTGTTCTGTTAGCTCTCTTGTAATTCCACTTGAGAATTTTAGCTTTTTTTTGTTTATTAGGAAAATAGTATAAAAGATTGAGTTATAGACCATTGTCACTGTCTTTTCACTTTACAGCTGGATCATGATTGAACTGAAACACAAAGCAAGGGAAAAACCTTACAATGTTCAAAGTTTGCAGACGTAAGTGCAATTACACGGATCCTATTTCCTTTCAAAATTGCTTCTCAAATCTTTTCATTCTGCACCATTAGAAAAACTAAATTTAAATGCCTTTTCTTACTTTCTTGAAATAGTTTTTTGAAATAGATTTGCAATAATTGTGCCTGTATTTCCTCACCAGTTAACAATATGCCCCTTTGTCTGTTAAGTGAATGCACTTTATATCTATCTGTGCATGTACAGGTATTTTTCCTAGAACTACTTGAGAGCAAGTTGTAGGTGTTATGTCCCTTTCCCCTACTTGAGTGTATCATTTCTTAAGGAAAAAAAGGGCGTTGTCATATATAACCACTGTATGATGATCAAAATTAGGAAATTAACCATAATACCATATCATGCCAGTTTTCCCATTGATGTTCTTTGTAGCAAACTCCTCCACCTCATTACTGGGATTGAATCCCAGAGTGTTTTACCACTGAGCCATATTCCCAGTTTTTTTTTATTTTTTAAAAATTTTTGAGACAAGGTCTTATTAAGTTATTGGAGCTGGCCTTGAACTTGGAATCCTCTTGCCTTAACCTATCTGGTAACTGGGATTACAGGTGCCACCACACTGGGCAGGGTTTGCATTTTTGATATGAAAACTATATAAGTGATCTTGTGTCCTTTCCAGTACTCACATCAGAAGATCCATAATGTTACTTTGTCCCTTCACTGGTAATGTTAATTGCTTAAAGTGATATCTACCAGGTTTCTCCACTGGTAGAGTTAACATTTTCCCCTTTGTAATTGATAAACTGGGCAGATTCTTGGATACTGTGTAAATGTTTTCTCTTTCTATTCAGCCTGGCTCTCAACAGTTGGTTAACAATGAATGATGCTAGCCTGACCAATTATTATCATTGCTTGCAAAGTAATTCTTAGCACTGCGGGGCACAGTGCCTTAGGGCTGTAATTCAGCAATTCAGGCTGCTGAAAAAGGAAGATCAGAAGTATGAGGCCTGCCTAGGCAACTTAGCAAGACTATGTCTCAAGAAATAAAAAGGATTAGAAATATATGTAACTCAATGGTAGAGCATCCCTGGGTTCAATCCAGTAATAGCCAAAATAATAATACCAAGAATAAAAATAATAAAAACTTTGAAATGATAACTGTAGACCTCAAGCTATCTGCTTAGTTAGAAAGCAGAGCTGCTTCTTATTGCACAAATTTTTTTTTAAAATACAAATTTTTAATTATTTACAGTGCAATTCAAGAAATGATGACCACTCGGTATCTACTGGATCCAAAATTTATCACAAATATTCTGGTATGATTTTTTTTTTTTTTTTTTTTTTTTTTATAAATGAGCTTTAACAGAAAGTTGGTGGGACAGTGTTGTTTGGGCATAAGGGCAGATAGTGTAGTAGTGATAAATGCATTTGAGTAGCAACATAAGTCCTGGATACTTAATGTGAAATTCCTGTTGATATTTACCTTCCGTAGCCTTTGAAAACCCAAGTTTTGCTGTCTTATTCCCTTGAATAACTTCTTCAATTATTAGTGATAAATTTACCTAGTAATGGAAAAGAATACTTCTGCATGTAGATTACAGAAAACCAAACACTAAATATTCTATTGAATGTTGATATTTTCATATGTTTTTGATTATACTAATAATCTGTATTTTCTACCGTTTCCCTCAGTATGAGAATAATGTTATCACTATTGATCTGGTGCAAAATTCTTCTCAGAAAACTCAAAATGATGTGGACATAGCTGATGTGGCTTATTATTTTGAAAAAGATGTAAGTATAAACTTTATTTATGTGTTCAGAAATATAATGTGTGGGGCTGGGGTTGTGGCTCAGTGGTAGAGCCTTTGCCTGGCACATGTGGGGTACTGGGTTCGATCCTCAACACCATATAAAAAATATAAAAATAAAGATATTGTTTCTGTATACAACTAAAAAATAATATTCTTAAGAAAGATAATGTTGGGGCTGGGGATGTGGCTCAAGCGGTAGTGCGCGCGCCTGGCATGCGTGCGGCCCGGGTTCCATCCTCAGCACCACATACAAACAAAGATGTTGTGTCCGCAGAAAACTAAAAAATAAATATTAAAAAAAAAAAAAGAAAGATAATGCTTATTAAAAATATATATATAATGTGTGTCATGCTTCAGTGGAGTAAAGATCTTTTATTATCTTTTTCTCCACATGTAGTTCAACCTTCTCTCTGATTCTTAGAATGAAGTTTGTTTTCCTGGTCATTCATATACACCTTTCTTACTTGTATGTATATTTGTATGTCTATCAAATTTTTCTGCCTAGATTTTTTTTTTTTTTTAAATCTGGACTTGAGTGGGAAACAGGGATAGAAGGACAAATACATGAAATAAGATTGATTATATGTTGATATTTTTTAATTTGGGTGTTAGCTTCATTATATTAATCTGATTTATATGTGTTTGAAATTTTCCTGTAATTTTTCAAAGATTTCAGTGGGTCAGATCATTATTACTGAAACCATAAAGATTCTTGGCAGCAGTTCTTTGGTACACAATTGGCATGTAATTTAATTATAAGTGGCTGAAATTGGTTTGCTTAGATGTTTTCGTTTTTCTCCTTTTTATTATAGGTAAAAGGGGAATCCTTGTTCCGTACATCAAAAATAGACCTGAGAGTAGATGGGGAGCAACTAGAACTGGATCCTGGTCAAACTTTAATTTACTATGTTGATGAAAAGGCCCCTGAATTTTCAATGCAGGGCCTAAAAGCTGGTATTATAGCTGTCATTGTGGTTGTGACAATAGCAGTTATTGCTGGTATTGTTGTCCTGGTAAGTACAGAATAAGTAAAAAATTCCATTTAAGGATATAGCCTTTTTTTTTTTTTTTTTTTTTTGTACTGGGGATTGAACCCAGGGGCACTTAACCACATCCCCAGCCCTTTATTTTTACATTTTATTTAAAGTCCAGGTCTAACTGAGTTGCTTAGGGTCGCACTAAGTTGCTAAAGCTAGCTTTGAACTTCTAGTCCTCCTACCTCAGCCTCCTGAGCTGCTGGTATTATTTCAGGCATGCATCGCTGTGCCCAGCAAGGATATATTCTTTTACTTACATTTTTTTGCCCCCAATATTGGGGATTAAACTCAGGACCACATGTATATGTTTAAGAATATATTCCTTTTTTTTTTTTTCCTAAGTACTAGAGATTGAACCCAGGGGTATTTTACCACTAAGTTGCTTAGGGTCTTGCTGAGTTGCTGAGTCTGGCCTTGAATTTTTGATCCTCCTGCCTCAATCTCCCAAATTGCTGGGATTACAGATGTGCACCATGTCATGGGCTTTCGGACATATTCTTAAAAGTTAAGAGCTGTGGGTGTAGTTCATTGGGAGAGTGCTTGCCTTTGCATCCATGGAACACAGGGTTTGATCTCCAGCATGGCAATAAAAGGGGAAAAAAAGTTAATTAAAAAAACTGCAGGGCTGGGGTTGTGGCTCAGTGATGGAGCACTTGCCTTGCGAGGCACTGGGTTCAATCCTTAGCACCACATAAAAATAAATAAATAAAGATATTGTGTCCACCTACAACTAAAAAAAAATATTAAAACAAAATAAAACAAAAAAATCTGCTGACTGGGGATAGTGCACACACCCATAATCCTAGCCTCTTGGAAGACTAAGGCAAGAGGATTGAGAGTTCAAAGCCAGCCTCAGCAATTTAGTGAGGTTTAAAGCAACTTAGCAAGACCCTGTCTCAAAATAAAAAAGGGGATAGGGATGTGGCTCAGTGTTTAAATGCCCCTGGGTTTGATTCCCTGTTCAAATTCCACATTCATGTTCTAAAAAACATATTAAATAAAGCAAAAATTTTATCCACCCCTGCTAATTTTATAATTCTGTAGTGAATGAATTCAGGGTGGTTCTCTTCTGTAATCCAAGCAACTTGGGAGGCTTGCTCAACATCAGTAAATTTCATCAACACAACAGAATTCAGAAATAGATTTGAAGGTATGTAGGAACCTATATATTTACATTTTTGAAATTTTTTTTTTCAGTTATAGATAGATACAATACTTTTATTTATTTATTTTTACATGGTGCTGAGGATTGAACCCAGTGCCTCTCACATGCTAGGCAAGTGCACTCCCACTGAGCCACAACCGTAGCCCTATATTTTTAATTCAGTAGAGTAACCCTGCTCCATCTCAATAAAAGAAACGTTGAATTCCTATTTCACCCCACCAGAGCACAGGCCATGTTACCCAACTGTGTGTGACAGGTGTATGCAGAGCCTAGTAATGTGAAAGGAATGGGCAGAAAGATAAGTTTCAAGAAAATTAACTTAGAAAATTTTTCTATAACTTTGTGATAAGGAAAACCATCTAAGGCAAGAAATCTAAAATCCATAAAAAGCTATATCTCTATAAGTTAAATTTTTTTTTAATGTCTTTTTTTGGTACTGGGAGTGTTAACTACTGAGTTAATCACATCCCCATCCTTATTTTTTATTTTGAAACAGGGATTCCTAAGGTGCTTTGGACCTTGATAAGTTACTGAGGCTGGCTTTGAACTTGCCATCCTCTAGTCTCAGCCTCCTGATCTGCTAGGATTATAGGCGTGTGCCGCTGAACCTGGCTGAGCTGGAACTTTTGATCTTCCTGCCTCAGCCTCCTGAGTATCTGGAATTCCAAGCATGTGTCAGCATGATTGACTTAAAATTAAATGTTTGTGACATTTTGTATGTCAAAAAATATAAAGTAAAAAGTGTGAAGCTGGGCCCCAAGGTCAAACCTATAATCCCAGGTACTTGGGAGGCTGAGGTTCCAGACTAGTCTGGGTAATGCAATGAGTTTCTATATTAAAAAAAAAAAAAAATCAATGATAGACTGGGAAAAATATTTATGATTCTTAAAAAATTGATATTATGCATAGTATGCAAACGGATCCTACGAATTAATGAGGAAACTGGTATAGATATACAACTGGCAACTGGTATAGATATACAATTTATAGAAGAGTACTTTCAGACGGCAAAGCCAACACAAAAGATTCATAGAAATCTATTCGTCCTGTAGAAATGAAATTGTAAGTTGCAAAAAGGAAGCACAAAGTTTGTCTTTTTTTTTTTTTTTTTTAAGAGAGAGAGGGAGGGAGGAAAGAGAAAATTTCAATATTTATTTTTCAGTTTTCGGCGTACACAACATCTTTGTTTGTATGTGGTGCTGAGGATCGAACCCAGGCCGCACGCATGCCAGGCGAGCGCGCTACCGCTTGAGCCACATCCCCAGCCCCCAAATTTTGTCTTGAGGTGCTGCTTTTAAGGCTGAATCTGGAAAATAACCTGAGTGTATATTACCAGGAGGATGCATGAGTAAATAGCAGTATTCCATGCTATGCTCTTTTGTCAATGAGTTCAGTCTAGCTCTTTTGATCTGGAAGATCAAAAAAAAAAAATCTGTTCCAAGATGGAATTGATATCACATGATCCCATTTTTAGACCCTCAAACTTACATACAGGTGTTTCTGTGTTTGTTTTAATATGGAAAAAGAAGAATGTACATCAAACTCTTAAACTGCACTAAAAGATGATTCACTGTTTTCTTGGTATATTTTTTGGTTTGTTTCAATGGTTGTGGTGCACTTTTTTTAGGTTAGTAGTCAATTTTTCACTTAAGAAACATGTTAATAGAGTTTGAAATTGTTCAGATGGAATTATGGTACATTAAAAGCACATATATCAATCTAGACTTTAATGTTTGAGTAGCAATACTAAAGTAGTAATCATTTATCTCCCTTTCAGGTTATTTCCAGAAGGAAGAAAACAACAAAGTATGAGAAGGCTGAGGTAAATGGACTGCTATATAATTTTAAAAAACCCTGTTTAGTTTCTCATTCCTTAGTAGTAATTGTTCTTTCCTAGATACTGATAGATCTCATTTATACTGAAGGTCCTTAGGGTCTTAGGGACACTCCTTAGGGTCTGAGAATGAACTCTTACCTCTTAATGTATGAGTTTCATGGCAGACCACCTTATATTGAATTCTGCTTCACTAGTGTCAACATTTAAAGGAATCTTTTAGAGCCATATTCTAGTGGAGTCATATTAGAAAAGCTCCTTGTGGTTAATGATTTATTGTGTCTGTATCAATAAGTAATAATAATTTAAGATGAATTTAATTTGTCATAGTAAATCTATTACATACTAACTAGTTGTGCACACTGGGGTGAAGTCAGTATCAGATTGTTAGTGTGTTGCAGTCACTTGGAATTGAATGTGGACACATTTGTCCTTAAACTCTTATCAATAACATTTTCTGCATATTCACCAATTTTTGTATATTTGCGTATTTATTTGTAGTTGTATAGGTTTCACTTACTAATATTTTATAAAATAACAAAAACAAATGTAAAAGAATATTGAAAAAAATCTAATAAAACCAGAAAGTTCTAACATTTTCTTCCTGTTCCATAATAGATCATCTGGCTTATCTAATTAGGATCATAGGCCCAGGGGACTGTCCCTGAACTGAATATTGACAGGCAAAATGATATAATATATAATTAAGAGCAATATAGACCGACCTGGGTTTGGCCACTTACTAACTAGACAGTACAACTTCTTTAAACCTCCATGCTTTCTTATCTGAAAAATGGAGATAATAGTACAGACCTGCTGTCATTGTTGTTTCAGTTCTACCCCTAATTAATAGTGAGATCTGGGACAGGTCACTTAATTCTGAACTTCAGTTTCCTGCTAGGCACGGTGGCTCTCGCCTATAATCCCAGCAATTTGGGAGGCTGAGGCAGGATGATTGCAAATTTGAGGCCAGCCTCAGCAATTTAATGACACCTTGTCTCAAAAAAAAAAGGAGGGGGCTAGGAACGTAGTTCAGTGATAAAGTGCCCTGGGTTCAGTCCCCAGTACTGCTCTCCCAAAAAAGAACTTCAGTTTTCCTCACTTATAAAATGAAAGATCAATAATAGAAAATGATGCTGAGTACAGTGGCATATGCCTGTAATCCCAGTGGGTTTGGGAGGCTGAGGCAGGAGGATCTCCATTTCAAAGCCAGCCTTAGCAACAGCAAGGAACTAAGCAACTCAGTGAGATCCTGTCTCTAAATAAAATAGAAAAAAGGGCTGGGGATGTGGCTCAGTGGTTGAGTGCCCTGAGTTCAATCCCTGATACTCCCATCCCACCCCTACCCTCTGCAAAAAAATAATATGATTTGATTCTTCCTTGGTATAAAAATAGCATGCATTTAGTAAAAATCTTGTCTGTTCTTAAAGGTGTAGTTTATTCTTTTCCAAAAAGTCAACTTTGGCCATTTTGATTCGAATAACAACTTGGATAATGCCTATAATGTGTTTCCTTGTAATATAACTTTCTCTTTTTTATTTACATAAATGAGTCATTCATTTAAAAACCTAAATGAATAGGTTTTTGAAAAACTATTTTACAATGAACAAAATTATTTTAAAATTTCTGTACTTTCCCCCTCTGTTTCAGATAAAGGAGATGGGTGAGATGCATAGAGAACTCAGTACATAACTGCTGTAATGTGAAGATTAACTACAAGAAAGGAAGTTATCAAAAGAACTCAGATTACGAACATATGAAGATGGAAAAAAAAGGGAGACCTTTGAGGGTTACTATTTTGTTGGTTAACATCAGATATTTGTAATAATTAACTTGTACTCACAATATAAGCAACTTGAAATTGGCATTATAAATCTTAAAATTTGACCAGTGTCTTACATGTGCAAATCTAATAATATAAAACCAGGTACTTTGGCTGAATAGGTAAAATTATTTATGCTTAATATTGAAGAGTGTGCATTAAATATGCTTCCACAGTAGTGTTTGAATGATTTGTGATTGAAACTGCCTTTCTATTTACTTTGACACTTGTACATAAACTTTTTTTATGAAGTATGAAATAAAACATTTTGAATTTCCTAACTTTGTTTGAACCAAATTTTCTAGCATTTACCTCTGATAAATAATTGCTGAGGATGTAGCTCAGTGGCAAAGTACATGTTTAGCATGCTCAAGGCCCTGGGTTCAATCCCCAGCACCAATAACTAAAACAAAACAAAAATGCTCTGAGTGCTAATTACAAGTTAGAATTCTGCATAAATATTTACATGTGTAATATATAACACATTGACAATATAGAATTTTTACATAGAAAAATAATTTGATTCAGAATGAATCTTAATGTTCTGTTTCTTGGTCTTGGGTGTTGAGGAAGAATTGATGGAGAATATTGTAAATTAATACTATGGTTCAGTTAGAGCAGCACTCAGTACATGCTTTATCAATCTATCTTTTTTTTTTTTTTTCCTGGTACCAGGGAGTGCCATATCCCTAGCCCTTTTTATTTTTTGAGATAGGAACTCACTAAATTGCTTAGGGTCTCGCTAAATTGCTGAGGCTGGCTTTGAACTTTTGTTCCTCCTGCCTCAGTCTCTGAGCTGCTGGTGTTACAGGCATGTGTCTCCGCTGCTGGGCCCCATTATCAATATCTTAACATAATAAACAATTATGGTTCAAATGCGGGCCTTCACATCAGTACTAGGAAAGGATCCTTTCCTTCTGCAGTGCCCTCTGCTGACCAAGCTTCAGATCCACTTTCACAGAGCAGGCAAAAAAAAAAAAGGGTGAATTTCATTCAGGCTTGCCCAACTACCTGTAATCCTAGTGACTCTGGAGGCTGAGTCAGGAGGATGGAGAATTCAGAGCCAGCCTCAGCAAGAGCAAGGTGCTAAGCAACTCATGGAGACCCTTTCTCTAGATAAAATACAAAGTCGGGCTGGGGTTGTGGCTCAGTGGTTGAATGCCTCTGAGTTCAATCCCTTGTACTGCCCCCCCACCCACCTGCAAAAGGGGGAGTTTGAAAGGGGCAATAAATCACTAACTGGCACATTCTTCAACACATTGCTTTCTAGTCTGTCCTATTTCTTCTGAAGATATTCTTACTAAGGTTGACGCTGACTAATTAGCAATGAATATTCTCCAAGGTCTGTCACTGTGCTGAATGTTCATTGATTTCTTCTGGTTATTTTTCTCTTCCATTGACCATATTGATACTGATGTTCCCAGGATTTGTCCTTATTTCTGTCTTTCCTCCTGGAGGACTTCATCCATTCTCTTGACTTAGTTACCATCTGACTAGATGATAACAGATGCACAATTACCATTTCTGTTCATCTTAAATTTTAAACTGTTTCAATGATGTCACATCTTTCTCCATAAACCTCTTTCATCTCTCCCTCTTTTTCCCTCCCTCCCATGAGAGGGTCTCATGCATCTTAGTCAAAGTGCTGTATCACTGAGCTACATCCTCAGCCCTACTTTATTGTTTTCTCAAAATCAGGTAAAAGGGGCTGGGGATGTGGCTCAAGCGGTAGCGCGCTCGCCTGGCATGCATGCGGCCTGGGTTCGATCCTCAGCACCACATACAAACAAAGATGTTGTATCTGCCAATAACTAAAAAATAAATATTAAAATTCTCTCTCTCTCTCTCCCTTAAAAAAAAAAAAAAAAATCAGGTAATGCCCATACCATGAACCAAGTCCAGAGTTCCTTTCCTTTTCACCTCCATTCTTCTAGTTGCCAGACCCTGTGATTCTCCCTCAGAAATGTTTTTCTCTAATGTCTTAAACATTTTCACTGATCTCTGCCACCAATTTATTGTGTCTCTCCTGAACAATCTAGTGACCAGAAAATTATTTGCCTAAAGTTGTTCCCCACCACCAATTCTGTATATAGAACCTCATGTATGCTAGGCAAGCATTTTATCACTCAGCTATATCCCCAGTCCCTTGCCAGTTATGTTTATAAATTCAGTTTCCCAAGTGAGATGGGGAATTATATGAAACTTAAGTAAGACACAATTATTTAATATAAGAGTTTATCATCAGCAGTTAATACATCTATATGGTTGAATAAACAGATACTGTTAAAACAACCTCTTATACAAAATGATTACAAGCACATATTCAATTCTAATTTGAAGCTGGTCTTCAAGCATGCCAAATCCTCAATGACATTTTGTAGGAAAAAATATCTGGAATCATCAGCTATCTTGTAAGTCTGGTTAAAGGTCATTGTCCTCTGGCAGGGCTAATAGCCTGCTGGATGAATTTTCTAGACTTTATGCCAGTTAAAGTCTTACCAGAAATGGTAATGACTTCCTCAACAGGAACCATATGTAAAAAACTTAAAAAGTACCACACAACTTCACTGGGCCTGGTGGTGCATGCCTGTAATCCAGCAACTCAGACGCCGAAGTAGGAGGATCCCAAGTTTGAGGTCAGTCTCAGCAAGTTAGCAAGACGCTGTCTCAAAATTAGAAAAACAAGAACTGGGGCCGGGCACAGTGGTGCATACTCGTAATCCCAGCAGCTTGGGAGGCTGAGACAGGAGGATCACAAGTTCAAACCCAGCCTCAGCAAAAAGCAAAGCTCTAAGCAACTCAGTGAGACTCTGTCTCTAAATAAAATACAAAATAGGGTTGGGGATGTGGTTCAGTGGTCAAGTGTCCCTGAGTTCAACCCCAGTACTGCCCCCGCCCCCGCAAAAAACAAACAAACAAACAAAAAAACTGGGGATGTTGCTCAGTGGTTAAGGCTCACTGGGTTAAATCTTAGGTACCAAAAACAAACAAGCAAACAAAAAACAACTTAGGAGGCTGAAACAGGAGGATCACAAGTTCATGTGCAGCCTGGACAACTTAGCAAAACCCTGTTTCAAAAAATACAAAGAGAGGGCTGGGGATGTAGCGCGCTCGCCTAGCATGTGTGAGGCCCCGGGTTTGATCCTCAGCACCACATACAAACAAAGATGTTGTGTCCGCCGAAAACTAAAAAATAAATATTAAAAAAAAAAATTCTCTCTATCTCTATCTCTCTGGCTCTCTGTTTAAAAAAAACACAAAGAGGCTGGAGATATAGGTCAGTTGGGAGAGTGCTTGCCTCGCATGCACAGGACCTGAGTTCAATCCCCAGCAGCATCAAAAAAAAAAAAAAAAGGGAGCCTGGTGCAGTGGCTCTGGAGGCTGAGGCAGGAGGATCATGAATTCAAAGCCAGTCTCAGCAACAGGGATATGTTAAGCAACTCAGTGAAACCTAGGCTCTAAATAAAATACAAAAAGGCTGGGGATGTGTTTCACCGGTTAAGCACCCCTGGTTTTAATCCCTGGTACCAAAAAAAAAAAGGTGGGGGGGCTGGGGATGTAGCTCTTTGATAAAACACACGCCTGAGTTCAAACCTCAATACCACAAAACAAAACAACAACCCCCAAATCAGTAGATGTTGATAAAATGTTTGCCACTATTACTTATTATTTTGTGTACTGGTGATTGAACTCAGGGGCACTCAACCACTGAGTTGCTTAGCACCTCACCGTTGCTGAGGCTGGCTATGAACTTGTGATCCTCCTGTCTCAGCCTCCTGAGCCGCTGGGATTACAGGTGTGTGCCACCATACCTGGCACCAATATTATTAACTGTGAATAAACATACATAAGTATTATCCCTGTCCTTTCCAAGTGTACAATAAGAAAGGCAAATATATTCCTAAAACAACATGGTAAATATTGTAATAAAATCTATGAATTAAGTGGGACATTGGGGGAAAATGCAAATAATTACACTTGTGGAAGCTGAGCAGGCTTTCCTAAGATGTCTGAGTTGAGGACAAGAGGAAAATCCAGAGTGGGCAATACAAAGGACTGGGGAGGGCGAAGTGTGTGAGGAAGTCACAAGATGCAAAGGAAAGGAAGTTCTTGGCCACAGATCAGAGTTAGGGAAAGAAGAGGGGAATGTTGCCAAGTTAGCCACATTGCTGGGAAGTTCACGTGCAGTCAGATGGTCCAAACTTTCTTCAATTATCCAAAGCATTTGAATTTTAACCTGTAGGCCATTTGTTTCTGAATTGAACTGATTGTCAGGAATACTCAAGAAGCTGTTTTATTTTTGTTTTTATACTTAGGGGATAGAATCCAGGGGTGCTTTACCCCTGAGTTACATCCCCAGTCCTTTAAAAAAAAGGATAATAATTTTTTGAGACATTATCTCACTAAGTTGCCCATGCTGGCCTTGAACTTGGGATTTTCTTTCCTCCTAGAAATTCTAAACCTCCTAGAATTTCAGGGAGTATAGGCATTCACCATTACTCCTTCAGACCACAGAAACTTTTTTTTTTTTTTTAAAGAGGGAGAGAGAGAGAGAGAGAGAGAGAGAGAGAGAATTTTAATATTTATTTTTTAGTATTTGGCAGACACAACATCTTTGTCTGTATGTGGTGCTGAGGATCGAACCCGGGCTGCACGCATGTCAGGCAAGTGCGCTACCGCTTGAGCCACATCCCCAGCCCAACAGAAACTTTTTAAAAAAGACTGAAAGGCCCTTTCTCCAGACATTACAACTCATTATAGATGGGACTCAGAAATGTGTTTGAAAAGCTCCTAGGGTGATTTTGCTGCAGAATATTTTGGGGCCCCTTCTTTGGGGGAAGAGTGACCACTTAAGAGTGCTATACCTGTAAGTATGGCCTTAGGCCTTATCCTGAGCAATTCCATTTTAAAACTCCATTTTAAAATAAACCTTCAGTCTTACTAGGCAAGCCTACAAAGCTCTCCAGTATGAAATCAGGCATAGCCTGATAAAAGCAAGTCACTT
Organism: Callospermophilus lateralis; assembly: GCF_048772815.1. Taxonomy (NCBI): domain Eukaryota; kingdom Metazoa; phylum Chordata; class Mammalia; order Rodentia; family Sciuridae; genus Callospermophilus; species Callospermophilus lateralis. Next base: position 37,462,769 of record NC_135318.1, read on the forward strand.
TTCACAACCCTGGTAAGAGTCAGGATGAAGTCACATGTCATTTGTGTGATGCAAAGACAACCCTGATAAGAGTCAAAAGTGTAATATCAGGGCAGAAATCACCAAACCATATGTCCTGACTCTAAATGCAAGATGTCACTAAGAAACCTGGTGAGGGCTGGGGATGTGGCTCAAGCTGTAGCGTGCTCGCCTGGCATCTGGGCTCTATCCTCAGCACCACATAAAAACAAAATAAAGATGTTGTGTCCACCAAAAACTAAAAAAAAAAAAAAAAAAAAAAATTAAAAAATTCTAAAAATAAAAAAAAAAAGAAAAAGAAAAAGAAAGAAACCTGGTGATAGGGACCCAAAGGGCGACCAGGAGCTTCCAAAATTTAGTATAAATGATAGAACAGATGAACAGACTCTGGAGCCAGCCGACACTGATGCACACAAGCTTGAGCCTGATGAGGACCTAGACTGACATCCCAACTCTTCTCATCATCTGCCTAATCCTCTGCATTCTCCTCACAACTCTCAAACTCTACAGCAGCCTCTTGACCCTGGTAAGGACTGCGACATTGTCTTACAACAGTGTCCTCAGCCAGCCACCAACTCCACACCAGGAGAAGCCTCTAAAGGTTCCTGACCTGGTTGCTGTGGTCTGAGGGAGTGTGCATCTGCTGGACTTATGATCTAAGACTTAAGACTCTAAACCTAGCACTTAAGCTTAGCATGCAGAGGAAATGTCTGTAATAGGTCTGTCGTGATTAAGTGTTTGCAGTGCTTAAAAATTAACTTAGAATTGTTCGCCTTGAATTGATCATGTCTATTGCAGTACCCAGCATTAAGTGTTATTTCTTGATTAAGAACCTATAGAGCGAAAGTGTATTGAGTGATTTTCAATAAAGCATTGAAAAAGGGCATAGCACTTGGACATTCTTTCTCTCTCCCCTTGACTGCAGATGTTACACCTTTGCCTATAGCGACAATACCTTTCTAAGGTATTAAGTCAGCAGAAGGAATACTGACTTCCTCCAGGTCATTGCTTAAGGTTTAAAAATATTTCAACCCCCTCACCTTCTGAATTTTTTCTTACCCAAACACTTGGCAACATTTAGGTTATCTACTACATTACTTGAATCCATTCATTAGAAGGTAAGCAGAACAAATGTTGTGAGTTTTCTACTTGCTGGTAATCCCCAGAACCAAGAACACTATGGCACCTTTCAAGCCTTATAAATGTTTTTCCTTTTTTCTTCCCTTCCTTTCGGGGAAGAGCACTGAACCCAGAAACCTCCCACATGCCAAGCACTCTACCACGGAAAGATACCCCTCAGGCCCTAACTTAAGTTTTTGGGGGGGGCTACCGGGGATTGAACCCAGGGTGCTTAACCACTGAGCCACGTCCCCAGACTTTTTTATTTTTTGAGACACGGCCTCGCTAAATTGCTGAGGCTAGCCTCCAGTTTTGTGATCCTGATCCTCCAGCTTTAGCCTCTAGAGGCACAGGGATTAAGGGCGTGAGCCACCATGCCCGGCTAAATCAATGTTTTCCAATGAATTCAACGGATGGGAAAATGGAAAAAAAAATCTAGCTAACAGGGAGCAGTAAAAAGGCTGTGGAGTGTAAACCTGAAATATTGACGTTGGCAGTTTGCTTAGAAAGGAAAAGGGAGAGAGTCCCGGGAACAAGTTTAAAAAACCATACTGAGAGAAGGAAGGCTAGGTTTTGTTTTCAAGCTTCTTAGTGATTTTATTACCAAGCTTCAAGGCACGAAATAAACTCAATAGCTTCCCATCTGGTCACCGCCTACCCCAGCTGCCCGCCCACCTGGGCTGCAAGGGGCGCACCCAGGAAAACCCGGAGAACTGATCTATTTTAAGGATTCGCGTCTGAGGGTCTGCCGGTGACCCCGCAGGCATGCGCAGTAAGCAGAGTCCTCAGCGTGCGCGGGAAGCTGGACGGCGTCCGTTTATGATTGGCTACCGCGGCGGACTCCCACCCACCGAGGTGCAACACTGGATGCTGATTGGACGCGTCCTCAGAGGCCGGACGCCGCCGGGGGGCGAGGGAGGGGAGGCGGGAAACATCCTGGTGGGTGCTGGGTCGTGCTGCTCCCTCCGTTCGTCTGTAGATAGGTTCCGAAATGGCGGTGCAACCGAAGGAAACGCTGCAGTTGGAAAGCGCGGCCGAGGTCGGCTTCGTGCGCTTCTTCCAGAGCATGCCGGAGAAGCCGACCACCACCGTGCGCCTCTTCGACCGGGGCGACTTCTACACGGCTCACGGCGAGGACGCGCTGCTGGCCGCCCGAGAGGTGTTCAAGACCCAGGGGGTGATCAAGTACTTGGGTCCTGCAGGTGAGACTGGGCGGCGCGGGTTCGGGAGGACCCGTGGGCCTGTGGGCGGCTCCCGTGCCCGGTCGGGAAGTGGGCGGCAGGCAGCTTTCCTGCGCCGAGCTCGGGGAGTGCGAGCGTGGCTTCCCCCAAAGGGAATTCCGCTTTCTCCGGTGTCTGCACCGCCAGGGAGGCGCGGCCGCGCACCTGGGCTCCCTGCGAACCCTCCTGGAATGTTTCTGAAGCCAGGTGCTCGGTTGCATCTTCCCGCAGTCTCTCCTCGGCGGGATGTCTATAACTGCATCCAGCAGCCCAGGAATGCGAATTTACAATGGTGGCGATGTTGGTAACACTTCTTTGTGTTACCTACTTCATTTTTCTCACAACAACACGCCATTTTTACCTTTAGTCCCGCTCGGGGACCTGTAATGGACCGCTTCAGTTGAAGGGAAGTGTGGAGAAGCGGTCACCACTGCGAGCTCGTGCTGGAGTCGGGCTCCCTGGATTCTGGTTGAGGCTCTCTCGCTGTATTTATGGCTGTGTGATCTTGAGGTGGTCATGGAAGCTGTGTGCTTCAGTTCAGGATTCAGTGCTCGCTCTCTCTCTCTCTTTTTTTTTTTTTTTTGTCACCTGGCCTTACCTGTGCAGCATCATTTCTTCCTGAAGGGGTACAAACTTTTCACTGTGTGTGGCTGGATGTTCTAGATGGTTAATGCTGATATCTTTCCTCCCTTGTTTCTTTTTTTTTTTTTTTTTTAAATAGAAGGGAGAGCAGTAGATTGAGGGAGAAGAAGAAGGAACAGGATTTTTTTTTTTTTTAAAGAGAGAGAGGGAGGGAGAGAGAGAATTTTTTTTAATATTTATTTTTTAGTTTTCGGCGGACACAACATCTTTGTTTGTATGTGGTGCTGAGGATCGAACCCGGGTCGCATGCATGCCAGGCGAGCGCGCTACCGCTTGAGCCACATCCCCAGCCCCATCCTCCCTTGTTTCTTTGCTATTTCTTGGAGTTATGATAACGGAAAGAACATTCTGGGGGAATTACGGAGTTCTGTGCTGATCCTTATGCTGCTACGTGCAAATGGGATGTGGCTGGAAAATGTTTTATTCGTTAGGTAGAAATTTGTTGTCAGGGTTATGGATGCTAGGTGAAAAGACCGTCTTCGCTCTCACAGAGCTCCCTTGAGCGGCGAGAGAGGCAGAAATAATCGCAGTTCAAAGTGAAGCTAAGATGGAAGTGGAAGTGAAGCCCATAACAAGTTGGTCAGCAGGCATAGAAGCAGGATCACCAAAGACTGGAGACACCACAAGAGGCATTACCCAAGATGCCAAATTTCACTTTAGACTTGGTTGACTGGGAATTTGCTGGGGAAGAGGGCCCTGAAAGGTTGATTGGTATTACTGGTGTAGAAAATTATGGATGCAGGTAGATGGGATCAAGATCATGGACTGGGGATGTGCCTCAGTGGTGGAGCTGTTGCTTGGCAGGCTTAAGGCCCTGAGTTTGATTCCCAGCGTGGGCGTGGGCGTGGGCGTGGGGGTGGGGGGGTGGGGAGATCACAAAAAGCTTTTTCTTTCTTTTCTTTTTTTTTTTTTGTGTGTGTGTTGCTGAGAATGGAATCCAGGGCCTCTTGCATGCTAAGTAGGTGCTCTAACAGTGAACTATATCCCCAGTCCATGAAAGGGTTTTTTGTGTTGTAGCAATGAGAGATCTGAAGACTTAAGTAAATACCCAGTAGAGTGTTGGATCTCTTTGACTGTAGTTTGGAGGATGGGTCAGAAGGGGGCAAGTGTAGAAGCATACAAGGAGTTAAAAGACCACCCAGGAATAGTTTATGGGTTGCTTCATAATTAATTAATGATGGTCTAAATTGCTTTCTAATTTTAAAGTAGCTATTTTATGTTCCAGTTAGACTAGTTTTTAGCATTTGATGTAAAAAGTCTCTCTCTTTTTTAGAACAGGGGATTGAACCTAAGGGGTGCTTACTTATAGAGTCACGACCCTGGCCTTTTTTATTTTTAATTTCCATTTATCTGTCTATCTATTTATTTATTGGTACTGGGGATTGAACTCTGGGGCACTAGAACACTGAGCCATATTCCCAGCCCTTTTTTCTATTTTATTTAGATTCAGGGTCTCACAAAGTTGCTTAAGACCTCACAAAGTTGCCGAGGCTGGCTTTGAATTTGCAATCTTCCTGCTTCAGCCTCTCAAGTTGCTGGCATTACAGGCATGCTGTACCACGCCTAGCTGATGTGAAAAGTTCTATACTCGTATAATTTGGATCACTGATTTTTCTAAATACCTATTCTAATACTTGACTTTTTATTTTTATTTTTTTTTATTTTTTATTTTTTTAGAAAGAGTGAGAGAGAGTGAGAAAGAGGGAAAGAGAGAGAGAGAATTTTTTAATATTTATTCTTTAGTATTTGGCGGACACAACATCTTTGTCTGTATGTGGTGCTGAGGATTGAACCCGGGCCGCACGCATGCCAGGCGATCGAGCTACGGCTTGAGCCACATCCCCAGCCCTTATTTTTTTTTTTTTTTCCCTTCTCTTTACTGGGGATTGAGCTCGGGGCACTTTTCCACTGAGCCAAATTTCTAGCCCTTTTTATATTTTATTTTGAGACAAGGTCTTACTAAATTGCTGAGGCTGGCCTTGAACTTGGAATCCTCCTGCCTCAGCCTCCCAAGTGCCTGGGATTACAGGCGTGGTTTTTCTGATTTACATTATGAAAGGAATTATGGGTGCTAAGTATTACATCTGTTTATTGGGAAGAAAATGTAGTATGAACATTCAGAAATCTTATTTTGAAGCATAGATTTTTTTTTTAATATAATGCTTTTATTTTGTTGCCCTTGAAGATTAAAATGTGTTTTATTTTTTTTTGCTGGGATATAGCTTGGTGGCAAGAGTGCTTGCCTGGTATGCCTAAGGCCCTCAGTTCAGTCCCAAGTGCTGCCAAAAACCAACCAAACAAAAAACAGTGTTTTGCAGGGATGTTTTCTTAGACTAACCTAGATGGTCCCTTCATCTTAATCATGTTGAGAATGTGGCTGGAGGTGAATTTAACTTTCCAAAGAGGTCAGCAAAGAAATGTGTGTTATTCTCAAGGTTCTCTTTCTTACATTACAGACTTAATTCTGCAGGCATATTTAAATATTGTTCTAGTCTTTATTTGGGCAGTATAATAAGAATTATAAAAAGATTTGGAACTTTATTACTAGAAGTTGACAAAAGTAATTGAAAAAGGCAGGAAGTCCAGCCCAAAATGTACCATTGTTTCCCAAAGCCGGTAAATTGTCCGAAGTAAAATGTAAGGTTGGAATATTATTCAGGCTTAAAAATGAAGACCCTAGCTAGGTGCGGTGGTGCACACCTGTAATCCCATTGGCTTGTATGGGGCAGAGGCAGGAGGATCAGAGTTTAAAGCCAGCCTCAGCAATTTAGCAGGTGTGCTAAGCAACTCAGACCCTGTCTCTAAATAAAATACAAAAATAGGGCTGGGGGTGTGGCTCGGTGATCAAGTGCCCCTGAGTTCAATCCCCAGTACCAAAAAAAGAAAAAGAAGACCCTGAATTTTTTGACATGTATGAAACTTGAGTACATTATGCTAAGTGAAATAAGCCAGGCACAGAAAAAAAAATACTGCATGATCTCATTTACATATGGACTCTCAAAACAGTCAACTACATAGAAACAGTGGAATGATGATTACCAGGAGCGGAAAGGAAATGGGGAGTCAGAGGGTACAGAGTTGTAGTTATACAGAATTAACAACTAGAGATCTAATTTGCTATCTCTAGTGATCCTAGAGGACTATAGTTAATGTTGTATCTTGCAGATTTACCAAGAGAGTAGATTTTAGGTGCTTTCCCCACAAAAGGTAACTGTGAATTAATGGTTGTGTTAGTTTGCTTGACTATAATAATAATTTCACTATGCATATGTATGTTAAAATGTCTTGAGACACCTGTTTGTAGTCCCTGTAATCCCAGCTACTCGGGAAGATCTCAAATTCAAGACCATCCTGGACAACTCAGTCTCAATATACAAAAGGGCCAGAGATATAATTCAGTTTTTTTTTTAAAGGTTTTGTTTTAGAGAGAGAGAATTTTTTAATATTTATTTTTCAGTTTTCGGTGGACACAACATCTTTATTTTATTTTTATGTGGTGCTGAGGATCGAACCCAGCGCCCTGCGCATGCTAGGCGAGCGCGCTACCGCTTGAGCCACATCCCCAGCCCCATAATTCAGTTTTAAAGTACCCCCTTAGTTCAGTCCCCAGTACCACAAAACAATGTGTTGTATACAGTTTAAGATAATGAACTGAAGGAAATAGTTCTTTAAATTATTGCACCGAATACTTAAAATCCATCCATATCTGTCCTACCAGGAGATTGACTTCCCATATTATTTCTGCAACCCAAAATGCATCTAAATTTTCTGCCCCAATTTTCTGTCTTCATACTACTTTGTTCTGTCTCTGTTCTCCCTCCTTTGACTCATAACAATTGTTCCTTTTTTTTCCTAAACTTTTCTGCTGTTTATTCTTAGTTCCTATTCCATGGAAAACAATTTTCTGTTTGTTTCTGGCCTCCTCATCTGCCCAAAACTAAAATCCAATACTCTTTTGAGAAATCTTATTCAGTATCGTATACAAACCAGAGCATTGGTATCACTTGGGTGTTTAACTGTTAGAGTTTTGGAATATGAGGCCCCACTCCAGACTTGCCAAATTGGAATTTTCATTTAAGGATAACAACCTCAGTGATTTCTATACATCCCAGTTTTTGAGGAGCCTTTTAGAGTAGAATGATTTCCTGGTTGAGACTGTACTTCCAGTTTTGACAAATCTTAGACCTGTCATTCCTCCTTATTTTTTTAATGCATTTTTCTTTTGTTGCCCAGGCTGGCCTGTAACTCAAGATCTTCCTGCCTCAATTCTAGAGTAGCTGGATTAATGGAACAGTCAGTGAGTCTGGTTTGCCTGGGACTGATGGGTTCCTGAAACAGGACTTTTCATTAGTGAAGTTGGGTAAGGCTTGGGCAAACCCAAATGATTTGTTACCTTCTGTGCTATGCAAAAGTGGGAAATAATTTAAATGGGGCCTGCCATTGTACGCTGAAGTTCTGATGCATAGTGAATGCTGGTTAGGATATTTAAATCTGCTGCAGCTAGATAGGCCTCTGAGAATTTGAGTACTGGTTTTGCTGAATGATAATCTAGAAAAGGTATTTGTAATTTTCATGCAACTTGCTTTCTAAATGCAAACTACAGAAACAGCAGATCTGTTCAATTCCAAGAAAATGTGGGTTTGTTGAACTTACTGAGATGAAAACTGAGGTCTAAAAAGTGCTTTGATAAGAAGCTTTGATAAGAATTTGAATTAGTTGACTGTATTTTTTAAATTGGGAGATTTCATGAAAAAAATTCATATTGTGAGATTCTTTTGAAAAATCTGGGGCTGGGGTGTGGTTAAGTGGTAGAGTGCTTGCCTAGTGTGCTTAAGGCCCAGGGCCCAGCACTGCAAAACAAAAATAAAAATCCGCCAAATTGGAAACTTTGGACAGAAATATTCCTGTAGTTCAGCAGTAAGATGGTACTGAATAGCTAGCTGTTTCCTCTGACCTAAAGAGTCCAGAGTCTTCCTTTATCACCTTTTTGTTACAGGTCCCATGTTACTTAGGTCTTTGTTGAAGCTATTTGTCACCTATCAGATCTGTTATCTTGGATCTCTATTGCTCATTTGTTATCTGCCTGGTCTGTAGATATTACAGTTTGGATTAGATTATAAGAAATGTTTTAAGGGACCAAACTAGAGATTTGAGATTTGAGTGAATTTTAGGATGTCTGTTGGCAGTAGGGATTTCTGTCTGGTATGTAAAATTAATTACCTGATTGGGGCCTAAGCTGTGTCCCAGATTTTGAGTATAAATCTTTTCCTTTCCTTTTCTTTCTTTCTTTTTCTTTTTTTTTCGGGTCCTCATTCTTTCTCCCTCTCACTAGAGATTGAACTCAAGGAAACTCAACCACTCTATTCCCTGCCAGTCTCTGTGGATTGCATACAGCTTTACTAGATTCTAAGGCTGATTTTTGAACCTGCAGTCCTCCTTTTTCAGCCTCCCGAGCCTCTGGGATTACAGGCATGTGCCACTATGCTCTGCTGCCATTTATTTATTTATATTTGTTATTTGTATATTATCCCCAGCCCTGCCATTATCTTTTCATTTTTGATGGTGATGGTGGGGCTACAGAAATTGAACCCAGGGAAGCTTACCACTGAGCCACATCCCCAGCCCTTTTTATGTTGAGACAGGTGGCCTTGGAACTTGTGATCCTTCTGCCTCAGCCTCCCAAGTCACTAGGATTAGAGGTGTGAGCCACCAGACCCAGCAGCAAGTGTATACTCTAATAATTCATGCTATCTGTATTTGATAAAAACTGGAACATCCCTCCTTAGCATTGAACCAGGGTCTCTCTACCACTGAGCTGCAATCCTAGCCATTTTTATTTTTTATTTTGAGACATGGTTTCACTAAGTTGCCCATGGTGGCTTGGAATTTGTGATCCTCCTGCCTCAGCCTTCCAAGGCAAGGATTATAGGCATGGGATATTATGTCTGGAGAAAATTTAGTATTCTACTTGACAGTGTGGGTGGTTTTATTTATTTTACAAAGAAATTGATATCTGCCAATCAAACCTAGCTGAAACACTTATTTTTCATGTAAGACCGCGTCTCCACTGTGGAACTATTAACATTTTGGACTAAACAAATAACTTGATATTGTGAAGAGTGTCATTTTAAATTTTTTTGTGGTTGTGAAACTGGAGTTTCTCCACTTCTAAGCTGACTGGTGGGTCTGCCTAAGCTGCAAGCCTCTGCAGCTCAGAAAGTCTGTTTCTTCTTGGGCTGGGGATGTGGCTCACGCGGTAGCGCACTCACCTGGCATGCGTGCGGCCGGGTTCGATCCTCAGCACCACATACAAACAAAGATGTTGTGTCCGCCGAGAACTAAAAAATAAATATTTAAAAAAAAAAAAAAGTCTGTTTCTTCTCTATTACCATTAAGTGACATGTTGCAGCTCTTAATGGCAGACTGTGACTTCCAGTGTTTCAGCAGACCTCAGTAGCTCACTGCCAATTTCTTCTTTCTGGGTTCTTATCTCACGAATTGGAAGAATGAAATCCTCAGGCAAGGATGAGTGAGTGTAAAAGTAGGATTTATGCAAGTGTAAATAGAAACAGAACTCTAACTGGGCAATAGGGATCTGATAGGGGTTGATGCTTGAGTGTGCTAATCTGGGGGTTTATATTAGCACTTGGGACACTGCTATTAGTCCAAATTTTTGCTAATCAGGGTTTAGAAAAGTACTGATACTATTGGTTAACCATTGAGTTTGAACTTGCGTTCCGGTCTGCCCCATTTCTGTGGCTGCTCACCTGCAATCCCAGCTTCCTGGGGGGTTGAGGTTGGCGGATCATGGATGCTTGGGGTAGCTCCAGTGCTGTGTGGAGCAGGTAATAAATATGATTGGTGACCTGGATGTGTAGGGGACAATGGTGAAAGAAAGACTTTGCAGCACTCCTTTGAACCTTTGAATTTTGAGCTATGTGAATGAATAATGACTTTTGGGGGTGATGGGGGTGGTTTTGCACATGCTAGACAAGTGCCCTATCAGTGAGCTACATTCCCAGCTCTTTTTAAAATTAAAATTTTTTAATTTTGAGAAATAGACTAGTACTGAACTTGGAATCTGTTTGTCTCAACCTCTGAAGTATCTGGGATTTCAGTTGTGGGCCACCATGCCCAGCCAGCTTTTGGTGTTTTTGTTTTTGTTATAATACTTGGGTTTGAACCCAGGAGCCCTTCACCACTGAGCCTTATCCCTAGACATTTTTATGTTTTATTTTGAGACAGGGTCTTGCCAAGGCTAGCTTTGAACTCCTGACCATCCTGCCTCAGCCTCTTGTCACTGTTCCTGTTTCAAAAAAGGGCCAGGGACGCTCTCCTGGGTTCAGTCCCCCCATACCAAAATAAAACCACAACAACAAAAAGTTGGCTATATGCACGTACTGATTCTTTTGTCTTTATATTTCTTCCAGAATTTTAATTTGTAGACTCCACAGGACCAGGGGAATTAAGTCTTTTTGTTTGTTTTTTAGGAGCAAAGACTCTGCAGAGTGTTGTGCTTAGTAAAATGAATTTTGAATCTTTTGTAAAAGATCTTCTACTTGTTCGTCAGTATAGAGTTGAAGTTTATAAAAACAGAGCTGGAAATAAGGCATCCAAGGAGAATGATTGGTATTTGGCATTTAAGGTAATTATCTTCCTTTTTAATAAACTCTTTTTTTTAAGGGTAGAAAAAATTGTAAAGTGTTTAACTAGATGTTTAATACCTTAGCCAGGTTGTGATGATAAAATGCTTTGAGAAACTTTCATATAATTTAGCTTGTGGTTGTTAAAAGGTTTCAGTTCATGTGTTTGGAAATTTAGTAGCTCTCCATTATAAGATGTTTTTGAATACTCTGAACCTTGTCATAGTTCCTTAAAACTATTGATAATATCCTGTATATAAAGTTGAATTCCAGCATTAAACAAGGATTTTATTTTACTGTAATTAAAGAATAGCAAATAATTTGCATTGTCTCACTTATGTACACTTGTTACACATTTGTATCTTTGTATTTACTCTGTTAGAATGTATATTTATATAAACCTGGAAATTTTGAATGTTGATCGTATTTGAGCACTGTCACCGTGCTTCTAATGCCTTCAAGGAAATTAGTGCAACTTATCTTCCTTACTTATCTGAAAGGCCATGTATTTGTGCACACACAATACTTATATAAAGTGTTTTCTCAAATACTGGAATAAATTAATGGTTAAAATGTGGGGAAGGTGAGGTTTATTCTTGAAAGGAATGAATGTGTAGTAAGAGGGACAGTGCTCTGGATTATAGCAGATTTCATTTCCTCTGTCCCTAATGTTTAATGTATGGCAAGTCCTTCAAACTTCTCCTATATCTGTACCTCATAAGTGGTAAAATTACAAGTTTTTTAAAGATATTTTATGGTTTTAAATTTCTGTGAGCCCCCCCCCCACACACATTTTGTCATATAATATTCAGTATTTTGATGAAGCTGCTTCAAATATAGTGTAGTTCAATCTTCATTCCATATGGAAAAACTTAGTATCCCACATTGTAGACTTTTTTTTTTTTAATGAGGATTAGTTAATTTATTTATTTATTTATTTATTTTAAATTAATTTTTATTGTAGGTTGTTCAAAACATTACATAGTTCTTGATATATCATATTTCACACTTTGATTCAAGTGGGATATGAGCTCCCATTTTTACCCCCCACATTGTAGACTTTGCTAGGAATTTTTATTTTTTTTTATTTTTAAGTTTTGAGGTATTGGGGATTGAACCCAAGGGCCCTTTACCACTGAACTATATCCCTAGCCCTTTTTATTTTTTATTTTGAGACAGGGTCTCACTAAGTTGCATTTGTGGCTACTGATTGCTTAAATTTGGCTGTTACTGTGTTTATTTGAAGAACTTTGATTATCGCATGTGTGATACATATTGAGTATCCCTTATCTGAATGTTTAAGATGTGAAATGTTTTAGATTTTGAAATGTTTTCATATAATATATTTTTGGAATAAGACCTAACTCTAAACACAATTCGTTTGTCTTTCATATGTGTATACTTTTTACACAGAGTCTGAAGGTAATTTTATACAGAATTTTAAATAATTTTTTTTAAAGTATTTTTTTTTAAAGAGAGAGAGAATTTTTTAATATTTATTGTTTAGTTTTCGGTGGACAAAACATCTTTATTTTATTTGTATGTGGTGCTGAGGATTGAACCCAGCGCCGCTCGCATGCCAGGCAAATGCTCTACCGCTTGAGCCACATCTCCAGCCCTTAAATAATTTTTTGTGTAAACAGTTTTATGGTATGGAATTTTCCATTTAAGGCACCATGACAGTGCTCAAAAAATTAACAGCAACCTAGGTTTAGATATGTAGAAGCTTCCACTGGCAATTAAATCAGACCATTAGTTAGCTAGTACAGTCTTAAGGAGATATTTTTAACCTTTTTGAAATATTGAAAATAAATCAAGGATCCTTATTTGTTTTTTTTTTTTTTTTAAAGCCTTGATTTTTTTTTTTTTTTAGAGAGAGAAAGAGAATTTTTTAATATTTATTTTTTAATTCTTGGCAGACACAACATCTTTGTTTGTATGTGGTGCTGAGGATTGAACCTGGGCCGCACGCATGCCAGGCGAGCGTGCCACCGCTTGAGCCACATCCCCAGCCCAAGGATCCTTATTTGGAAATCATTGATCTAGGAAAATCTATGCCTTTTACAGAAAGATAAACTGATTTAGTGAGGTGACTTTCCAAGGTCAATACTTAAGCTGGTTATACTGCTCTTATATATTATATAACTATTGTGCGAAAATATAAGTATATGTAACTAATGGGTAGTTTGGCAGAGTGTAGAAATTTAAGCAGAATTAAAAGGTTACTGGTTTGAGTACCTTTACAACTGTGTGTATATAAATCCAGTGGCCACACTTAAAATTGAAAATCACTTTTGAAAGAATTATTTTTAAATGTGCCCAGGTGTTGTGAAAACAGCTGAAAAGGCGGGGGGAATGTTACTTTATAAAAAGTGTAACGATAATTTGAATATGTGGTGATGAGCAATTTAAAAAAATTAATAAAATTAATTAAGGTTGGACAATTCTTGTTTGCAAGTAAGATTTTAAAAGTATTGAACAGTTTCTTAAAATTTTTCTTTATTTTTGCATAGGCTTCTCCTGGCAATCTTTCTCAGTTTGAAGACATTCTGTTTGGTAACAATGATATGTCAGCTTCCATTGGTGTTGTGGGTGTTAAAATGTCCACAGTTGATGGTCAAAGACAGGTTGGAGTTGGGTATGTTGATACCATACAGAGGAAGCTAGGACTGTGTGAATTCCCTGATAATGATCAGTTTTCCAATCTGGAGGCTCTCCTGATTCAGATTGGACCAAAGGAATGTATTTTACCAGGAGGAGAGACTGCTGGAGATATGGGGAAACTGAGGCAGGTAAGGAATTGGGTCTTAGCGACAGGGAATCTAAGTCTAGGAAATGTTCTTTAGTTCACGATCTGCTGTTTTATTTTTCAAAAAACATAATTTAAAAGTCTCCTTTTTTTTTCTTTAATGGTTTGAGACAGGATCTTGTTAGTCCTTAGGGACCTCATTAAGTTGTTGAGGTTGGTATTGAACCTATAATCCTAGCCTCCTGAGTTGCTGGGATTATAGGCATGTGCCACCCTGTTTGGCCTTGATGTTTATCTTTGAAAAAAATTTAGTTATCTTTAAGAAGATATCAGGCCAAAATGGAAATTTTTAGAAAAGAAAAAAAATGACAAAGTTTAAGAAAAGGATATCAAGCTAGGTACCATGGAGTATGCCTGTTATCCCAGTGATTTGGAAGCTGAGACAGGAGGATCACAATCTCAAGGCACAGTAAAAAAAAAAAAAAAAGGCTGCCGGGGGATGGGGATGTAGCTCCGTGGTTAGTGCTTGTCTAGCATGAGGCTCTGGGTTCTATTTCCAGCACCCAGAATAAGCTCTTGTAAGACTTGTTCTACCTAACATCTTTTCTCAGATTTCCCTTTTTCATGTCCTTTCTGCCTTCCTTCATTCTGAAAAAGTAACCATTACAGTAACTATTATTGCATGATATATTAAATAAATAGCATGTAGTTCTTTAGGATTTTTTTGCTTTTAGTAGAGCTGGGATTCTAATCCATTCCCTGGAACTTGTTAAACAAGAGCTAAACATGAGTTACACCCTCAGACCTAGTATTACATTTTGATATTTCATGTAGGACTTTTAGTCTCTTATTTTACTGATTCTTTTTATTTTAACCAAATTTTGATTGTTCCATTTACATAGACATAATTGTTTAGGTTTTTTCAGTACTGGGAATTGAACCCAGTGGCTTTTTTCACTAAACTACATCCTAAGCTCTTTATTTATGTACACATATATGTGCACATACATGCATACTGTGTTTTCAGACAGGTTCTCCTTAAGTTGTTGATTTACTGATGCTTACCTTGAACTTGTGATCCTCCTGTCCCAGCCTCCCCAGTAGCTGAGATTGTAGGTGTGTGCCACTGTGCCTAGCCATTTAGATATTTTTATTTTATTTTAATTAATTAATTTTATTTAATTTTTATGATACTGGAGATTGAAACTAGGGGTGCTCTACCATTTAGCTATACCCCCAATTCTTTTTTTTTTTTTTTTTTTTAATATACCTGGGATTGAACCCAGGGGCACTTAACCACTCAGCCACATCTCCAGCCCTTTTTATTCATTTATCTGTTTATTGGTTGGTTGGTTTTTTAAGAAGATCTATTAAGTTTTAGGTGGACACAATATCTTTATTTTACACTTACGTGGGGTTGAGGATCGAACCCAGTGCCTTGTGCGTGCTAGGCGAGCACTCTACCACTGAGCTGCAACCCCAGCCCCCCTCCAGCCCTTTTTAATATTTTATTTTAAGACAGGGTCTTGCTAAGTTGCTTAAGCTAGGTTTGAATTCGTGATCCTCCTGCCTCAGCTCCAAAACCACTGGTATTATAGACTTGCGCTACATTGCCTGGCCGGTTTAGATATTTTTAAAAGGATGTTTCCCTTAAAGAATTTTTTTTAGTTTGTAGGCCTCAAATACCATAAGAACTTCTACGGTATAGCAAATCTATATTAAACATTTTTAGCACAGATAATATCTAATGCAGTTTTCCATGAGTAATTATATCTGTTAAGTTTGTACTTTGGGTCTGTAATTTTGAAAGTGTTATAGCCACATTACTTCAAATTTCCATTAAACTTTATATATTTAAAAAATGTATTATTAAGTAATAATGCCAATGGCTATCACGTGTGTAAAAGTTAATATGGGGCTGGGAATCTAGCTCAGCTGTATTGTGCTTGCCTAGCATGAGCAGGGTGCCAGGTTTGCCCCAGTACTCTACCCCCTAAATTAATATGGATTAATATCTATTAAATGGTTGTCACTTTATATTTGTCAGTGTTAACAGCTTTTCTTTTATCATAGTATTTTATAGTATTTCTTATAAAATAGGTTATTCAGAGAGGAGGAATTCTGATCACAGAAAGAAAAAGAGCTGACTTTTCCACAAAAGACATTTATCAGGATCTGAATCGGTTGTTGAAAGGCAAAAAGGGAGAACAGATGAACAGTGCTGTCTTGCCAGAAATGGAGAATCAGGTATGTTGATTATAAATGTGAATTTATTCTTAAATTATAATAGTCACTTTTTAGAAGGTTAACTCTGTGCACTTATATCAAAACCTAAACTGTATATCATTGATATTTAAGCTAATTTCCAAGGAAATGACTGGAAAAATTTAAACATAACCCTAAATATAATTATATTTAAATGACGCATATCCCTGGGGTATGGAAGGATTTTAGTAGTTTCACATGAGAGAGATTGATCACTATGACTTGAGGGCAAAGGGGGTAATATTTCCCATCTCAACTTTATTATTTACCAGCTCTTGGTGTCTTCAGTAAATTACTTCACCTTTCTGAGAGAGCAGTTTCATTATCTGTTAAATTAGTTTATGGAGATTAGTAGGTAATAAAACTGGAAGTTTGTGCAGTACATAATAATTGGATAATAAATGCTACATTTAAGCAATTGAACTAAAAAATTGGCTTGAGTTGTATATGTTCATTGGTGAAATTGAAGATGCTACAGTGTAACTTTCAGTTGGAGTTTCTGTTGCTGGTCAAATCTTAGAGGTGTGCATGGCTTTAGAGATGTATTTTTAAGGTAAAATATTGGAAAGTCTTGACTGGATATTTGTGGATTCCTTGTAACAGCCCATGCGTTAGTTATGGACTTTAGCAAATAGAGATAGATAAATGTTATTAAGTAGGAAAAATGGGTACATTAACAATGAAGCTGTTAAATATAAGTAACTGTTAAGTATAAGTTAAGTGTTAAGTATGTTTTACTTTCTTTTTTTTTTTTTAGTGGTGCTAAGGGGGGATTTAACCCATGCCATCACACATGCTAAATACACATTCTACTACTGAGCTACATCCCTAACCCCCCAAATATATTTTAATAAGTTTAAGTTGTCACTTGATATCAGTTTGATGTATTCAACTTTTTGCTTTCTGTTATAGTGATAACTTAGGCAAAAGGATATATATATAAATAATTTAAACTTACTTTGTTTAAATATACATATGGGGGGGTTGGGGTTGTGACTCAGTGGCAGAGCACTTGCCTAACATGTGTGAGGCACTGGGTTCTATTCTCAGCACTGCGTATAAGTAAATAAAGGTCCATTGATAACTATAAAATATTTTTAAAATAAATGAATATCCATATAGGAAAGTACTTATACCATAAGTATATAACTGAATTTTCTTAAAACTGAGCATACCTATACATGAAACAGAATAATAGTGGAACCCTAGAAGCTCTTCTTATGCTTCCTTTCCCTACCAGGGATAACTCTGGTTCTGATCCTTAATGGAATAGATTAGTTTTGCTTTTTTTTTTTTAAACCTAGGAGTGCTTAACTGCTGAGCCACAACCACATACCTTTTTATTTTCATTGAGACAGGGTCTCACTAAGTTGCTGAGGCTGGCTGTGAACTTTTGATCATCCTACCTCACAGTCTCCCAAGTCACTGGGATTATAGGCATGTGACACCACACCTAACAGTTTCTCCTTACCCTCCAAAGGCATAGAGAAGTTTATTTAGGAAAGTAGATACATATTCAAGAAGAATGGGGAAATCTCAAGAGAGACGCCTTTGGGGCAAAACAAGGAATACACCTTCTTGAGTGCTGGCTATCTCCAGAGGGAGAGAGCCCATGCTGGCAGTTTTGCCTATTTTTGTAGTCTATATAAAGGGAATCATGACTTTCTTTCAAGTCTATTTTTTTTCCAGTCAGTATTAAGTTTGTTGAGTGCAATGGATTGTGTTCAGCGATTTTTGGGGGATGGGGGTGGTGGTTACTGGGGAATGAACTCAAGGGTACTTGACAACTGAGCCACATCCCCAGCCCTATTTTGCATTAAAAAAAAAATTTTTTTTTTTTTAGAGACAGGGTCTCACTGAGTTGCTTAGTGCCTTGCTTTTTGCTGAGAATCAGAGGGTGTGCCACCGTGCCTGGCTTATGTTCAGTTTTATTGTTTTGTACTTCATACTGGAAACTTGCCAGCATTTATCCATTTTAGTGTTGATGAGCATTTGAGTAATTTCCATTTTTCACTGTTTTATTATTTATGGTACTCTGGCTCATGCATTTTAGGCAAGTGCTCTACCACTGAGCTACATCCCCAGCCCTTAGCTATTTTAAATAATGCTGGTATTTCAAGTAATTTTCAATTTCTAAAAATTGCTTTCTAATCTTAAGAGATGTATTTAAACTTTTTTTAATATTTTATTTTTTAGTTGTAGTTAAACACAACACCCTTATTTATTTATTTATTTATTTGGTGCTGAGGCTGGAACCCAGGGCCTCAAATGTGCTAGGCAAGTGCTTTACTGCTGAGCCACAACCCCAGCCCCATATTTAAACTTTGATTTTCTTGGTTCATATGGGGGAAGAACACCAAGGAAAATGATAATATTCAGAGTTTATTTTCATTCTTCATTTGTTTTTTTCTTTTTTTTACTCTCTAGAATTGGTTCTACTTGTAAAGGAATCTTTCATTTTTAATTCTTAATTTTAGGTTGCAGTTTCATCATTGTCTGCAATAATTAAGTTTTTAGAACTCTTATCAGATGATTCAAATTTTGGACAGTTTGAACTGACTACTTTTGACTTCAGCCAGTACATGAAACTGGATATTGCAGCAGTGAGAGCTCTTAACCTTTTCCAGGTAAAACGTGTGTGTTAAGATTATTGAATAGCTATAAAATGTTTTCCTTTTGTAAATACTGAAAAATCTTATTAAGGAATGTGAATGTTTTGTAATATTATTATACTTAGACAGGCGAGTGTGCTACCACTTGAGCCACATCCCCAGCCCTATTATACTTAGAATATATAAGTAATTTTGAATTGCTCTAATTTATTTTTCTACTTCCTAGCTATATGTAGATATTTGTTCTAGCATTATGAGTCATTTTGTATATTAACGGAAGTTCTTTAACATTACATTTTGAGATGTTTTTATGTCTAAAATTGCAGTAATTATAAGTGATTTTAGTTTGAAGGAAAATGTATAGCTGAAAATACACAAAAACAGGTTGAAAGTTGATCTCAGTAGAAGAAATTTTTGTTGAAATTTCTCATTTTATATTTGAAGAGTATTATATGTTCTTTCTCCAAAATTGTTGAATTATTTTTCATGGCATAGTTTATTTTTCATTAATGGAGTGTGGCATTATTTTATTTTTTGTTCATAAGGGTTCTGTTGAAGATACTACTGGCTCTCAGTCTCTGGCTGCATTGCTGAATAAATGCAAAACTCCTCAAGGACAAAGACTGGTTAACCAGTGGATTAAGCAGCCTCTCATGGATAAGAAGAGAATAGAAGAAAGGTATAACTGGTGTGCACTTGTGTCACCTTCAAGAAATTGCAGTTATTTCATATGAAGCCACTTCTCATGTGTAATTTTGCACTTGTATTTTATCATTTAACTGCACAGAAAGCTATTTATCAATAGAATATTAATCATTTAGATTAATTAAAGAACTTATTTCCTTAAATAAGGTTTTTTAAACTCTAAAAACATAAAAATTTATTAGTTTTTTGTTTTGTTTTTTTTTTTTAAGCATAAGAGCCAGTTTGGTTCAAACTGAATTTTAGGCAGGTTACTCAATGTGTACTTCATAGGATGTGTATAGAAGACTTTTTAAAAAAAAATTTTTTTTAAAAATTTTTATTATGGGGGGTGGAGTACCAGAGAGTGAACTCACATCCCAGCCCTATTTCGTATTTTAGAAACAGGGTCTCACTGAGTTGCTTAGTGCCTTGCTATTACTGAGGCTAGCTTTGAATTCACAATCCTCTTGCCTCAGCCTCCAGAGCCAATGGGATTACAGGCATGAGCCCCCATGCCGGGCTTATTCTTTTTAGTTAGGGCTTATTCTTTTTAGTTATACACCATAGTAGAATATATTTGACCTATGAATTTTCAATAGGGTCTGATACATGGGAAGCATTTACTCTTCTTTATTCTAGAAAGGATTGAAGGTGACCTAAACATATATTTGAAAAAATCTTTGAAGCTAGGGATATAAGTTCAGTGGTACAATACCTAGCATTTGGCCTAGAGTTTGATCCCTAGCACTGGGGTTGAGGGTGGGAAGAAGTCTTTGAAAATGAATAAATAAAAAGATGATTCCATGGGGCTGGAGTTGTAGCTCAGTGGTAGAGCGCTTGCCTAGCATGTGTGAGGTACTGGGTTCGAATCTCAACACCAACATTTAAAAAAATAATAATAAATAAAAGATTAAAAGAAAGAGACGAGGGGTGTCTGCAGAGCTGTGGAACAGCCTTCAGTCACTGCTGCCATGGGAATGCAGGTGGAGACTACCTCCCCTGAGTCGGGTGCACCTTCCCAAAGCGTGGCCAGACCTGCGTGGTGCACTACACTGGGATGCTTGAAGATGGAAAGAATTTGATTCTTCCCGGGACTGAAACAAGCCCTTTAAGTTTATGCTAGGCAAGCAGGAGGTGACCCGAGACTGGGAAGAAGGGGTGTCCCACATGAGTGTGGGTCAGAGAGCCAAACTAACCATCTCCCCAGACTATGCTTACCGTGCCACTGGGCACCCGGGCATCATCCCACCACATGCCACTCTGGTCTTCGAAGTTGAGCTTCTAAAACTGGAGTGACAGAGTGGCTCTTCTTTCAGCTCCCTGTTCTTGGATCTGCCTTGGAGGCATCCGGTCATGCAGGTGAATCCTTGCAGAACTTTCCTTGGCATCCTACTACACTTTGAATAAACATCTACCCTGACTGAATATGTTCTGTCACTCAGCTTTGCTTCTGACACCTCCATCTCCTCTTCTCCTTTATCCTTGTATGTGTGTTTACCTAAACTATATGCCATAAACTTCAAGTTAGTCGTTTTGTTTTTATTTTGGGGTGAAGATTCAGTCTTTTGGATCTAGGTTTCCATTTAAGTACCTCAACAGGTATTGACAGCACAAGTGAATGGGTTAACTTTAGAATAGGAATTGGAGTTAGGGGGGATGAGGTTTGCAAGAATATTTTATTTTGGGGCATGAAATTTTTATCTATTATATACAAAACATTCTTGCTGCTGCGCTGCAAAGCCATAGTAGATTTGAGACGCTGTGAAGGGCTGAGCTATTCTCCAGTGTGAGAAGTGTCCTTGGGTAAAATTAAAAGCCCTACCCAAAACTGCAGTGGGGAGGGGAGAGCCTTTAGCTCGCCAGCCCTGCCACCCTCCCCTGAACCCATCTTCCTTTTGAAAGCAGATCACTTTCACTGTGATTTTGGACACTACAGGTATCTGTCCCTGGGCTAGGGACCTCTGAAGACACCTTTGTGACCTGGCTGGTTTTGGTTTTAGATTTTTTTTTTTAGTTGAAGTTGGACACAGTATCTTTGTTTTATTTATTTATTTTTATACAGTGCTGAGGGTCAAACCCAGGGCCTGGCACGCACTAGGCAAGCACTCTACCGCTGAGCCACAACCCCAGCCCCTGGTTTTGGGTTTTTTAGGTCCCCCCTGCTTCTTTCTTTCCTCCATCTTGTGGTTTTTCTAGTGGATTTTTAGAACTTTTGTAATATCGAAGTTATTCAAGTTTCACTTTGTAAATTTTAAGAACTTTAATTGAAAGTTTAAATTGAAGGTATTATTTATAGGCTTCAACACCCAATGGAAGCCCAGCCTTTGTGACACATCCTCGAGTGTTCTCAGAAAACGCTGCTGGCCACTGCATCTTCAGCATCCCCTCTCTTTTGATACTTGGCTCTCTGCCAATCTCCAGGTTTCCTGTCTTTTTGTCCCTCAGCCTCTTACCCTTTGCTGTCCAGTAAAATGATTTGGTGAGAGAAATTGTTGCTTTGTCCTGGCTTCCCCACATCATGTATGAGTTTCAAATTTTGCTATTGCAATAAAAGTACTTTATGCTGGCTTTTCTGAAGGAAAAAAAAAGATGAATATGCTACTCTAATATGACTAGTGCTTGGATACAGTTTAGTACAGTTTAGTCTTTATTTAGATAGACATTTAAAAACTTTTAAATGAAGTATAATATACATAAGAGCACAAATCCTAAGTGTATATATTGAATTTTCACAAAGTGAACATATCTGTGTAACAAGCCAGGTCAAGAAAAAACATAACTAGCACCCCCAATCTGCCCATTTTTTGTTAATTACCATCCCTCCTTAATCTAAGAGTAAACACAGTCCTGACTTCTGGTATCACAGATTGATTATTTTTGTCTGTTTTCTTTAAATAATGTAAAGTTTCTGTCCTCTCTTTTTAAAATTGTTTTTAAAGGAAATGATTTCTTCTGGCTTAAACTATAGACATGGCTAGTAAACCTAAGATGTCATTCACATATTACTACTATAGTAACATTATTTAGAAGGCAAGCTATGAAAATCTGATCCCTCCCCCCCTCCATAAGTAAAGTTACTTTTGCAGAACAAAGTAATAATTTTCAAAATCTGATTGTCTTGTTTTGCAATGCTGAGGATTAAACCCAGGGCCTCATGCATGATGGCAAACATTCTACCTTTGAGCTATACCCTCTGGTACACATACCAAATCTGGTAGTCTTGACAAGTGGAAGAGACTTATTTATTAGAAATAACATCTAGGAGGGTAGCTTTATAAGTTAGAATTTTATCTGCTGACTAACTCAAGTGTATGGTAAAAGAAATACTTTTTTTTTCCTTCTTGGTGAGAATTTTTTTTTTTTTTTTTTAACCAGCAAATAGGAAAGCCTGTGATTTTTCAAGGCCAAGTATGGAAATTCCACAGAGTAGGAAGATCAAGTTACATTCTTGTTGTTTGGACAATCTCCTTATTTTTATCACCCTTTTATAACTCTACTTGATGTGGTAACCCCATATTTCTTAGTTTAAGCCATTCTGGTAATCCTCAAATCTGTTTTGTCTGTAAATCTCTTGATCTTCCTTCAGGATTACAGGGGGGAAAAATCAGATTTCTCTTTTCTTTCCTCGCTCTCTCACAATCCCTCCCTCCCTCCTTTCCTTTCTCATCTGACCCAAGGCCTTGCACAAGTTTTTGTTTCTTAGTGTCATTGTTTTGGGGTGATTTTTCAGGAGGGAAGGTACTGGGGATTGAACCCGAGGGCACTTTACCCACTGAGCCACATCCCTAGCCCTTCTTTTTTGGGGGGTGGGGGTATTGGGGATTGAACTCAGGGGCACTTGACTACTAAGCCACACCCCCAGCCCTATTTTCTATTTTATTTAGAGAGAGGGTCTCACTGAGTTGCTTAGCGTCTTGCTTTTTGCTGAGGCTTAATTTTGGACTCAAGATTCTCCTGTCTCGGGCTGGGGATGTGGCTCAACTGGTAGCGCGCTCGCATGGCATGCGTGCGGCCCGGGTTCGATCCTCAGCACCACATACAAACAAAGATGTTGTGTCCGCCGATAACTAAAAAATAAATATTAAAAAATTCTCTCTCTCTCTTTCTCTCTCTCTCTCTCTCTCTCTCTCTCTCTCTCTCTGTCTCTCTCTCTCTCCAAAAAAAAAAAAAAAAATCTCCTGTCTCAGCCCGCTGAGCCACTAGGATTACAGGTGTGCGCCATCGTGCCTGGCCCTTTTATTTTTTATTTTGAGACAGGATCTTGCTAAGTTGCCAAGGGCCTTGCCATGTTGCTGAGACTGGTTTGAACTTGGGAACCTCCTGCCTTAGCCTCCTGAGTGACTGGGATTACAGGTGTGCGCCACTTTATATGACTTTTTAATTACTGTAAAGAGGTTAGGATTTAGCAAGGCCCTGTCTTAAAATAAAAATTTAAATGGGCTGGGGATGTAGCTCAGTTATTAATCACCCCTGGGTTCAATCCCTGGTACAAAAAAAAAAAAAAAAAAAAAGATTAAGAGAAGGAGGAGAGTGATTGATACTGGTGTTTACTATGTCCCTGATACTTTGTAAGCAACCTACATTTGGTTTTAATATGGTGGAGAGTAGGTTTAAATTTCCTGGCTGATTCTAGAGCCAGCCTATTCCCTTTTTTGTTTTTTTTTTTTTCACTTGTTCATAGACATCTATTTTATTTATTCTTATGTGGTGCTGAGGATTGAGCCCAGTGCCTCACACGTGCTAGGCAAGTACTCTACCACTGAGCTACAACCCTGGCCTTCATCCCATTATCTTTGTACTATATTACTCCTATCAGTTCTATTTAATTTGATTTCAATTGTATTTTTTTTTCCTTGCAGCCTTATAAATATGTTGTCCTACATTTTCAGTAAACTCTTCTAAAGATAAACCAGGTATACTGGTTTTAAAGAAATGACAGAACATTGACTTTAAAAATATCTAAAGTTTCATAGTTAATTTCATAATTAGTTGAAATTTCAGGGATTAACTGATCTTAAAAATCTTACCTTGTATACCAGTCAATTTGTAGGTGAGTATTGGTTTCAGTTTGTATACAGCTGAGATATTTCATTCAAATTGATAGTTATAGGATGTTATGTCAATAGTAACTTTGACACTGCTGAAATTGTGATTTGCAAGTGGCATTGTCATGGAAACAGTTGAGCAGTCTTCTTTTTTCTTTTAGCTAGAAACGTAAACTGACACTATAATTATTTCTGAAATGGTATACTGAATAGACTTGTGAAACTAGCAATTTATTAAACTTTACATGATATCTGAACCAAAGACTGAAGGGGAGTGTATATTGCTTTGTGGGTTTTTTTTTTTTTGTTGTTGTTGTTGTTTTTTTTAAGAAGCTTCCACAGTTTCTTTGCTTAAGGGCTGGAGATATAGCTTAGTCGCAGAGTGTATGTGTGGCCCTGGGTTCAATCCCCAGCATTGCAGATAAACAAATTAAAAAAAAAAAATTCTTTGTTCATTTTACTTTTTTCTTAGTGCTCTTATTGGAACTTTATAAATGAAAATTGGGAAATAACTTGAAGTTCATTTTTTAAGTTAGAAATTACCCAATGTAAGGCTGACATATTCCTTTGGATATTATAATTACTATATGGCTTTTTAATTTGGTGGCTTAGGAAGGAAAGGAGGAGGATGGTGTTTGTGAAATTTTGAAAATTGTTAGAAAATGAGTGTGGGTATAGTATATGTGAAGTCAATTTTAGGGAATTTGTCCATGGCAAAGGAAGATTTAATTCATGATAAAGATTTGTTCAGGATAAAACACTTTGAATCATTTGGAAGTGGTTTGAATGTCTTCAAGATCAGTTAGCATAAGCTAGAGATATCACCTTTATTCATGGGCTTTGGGGAAATAACACAGAGGAAAAAGATTATGTATCTTCAATGTAGGAAGTTTTTGTTCTTAGAAGTACTTGTCAATGGTGCATCTCTTTGTTGGTTTTTAAATTTATTTAATCTTTATATTCCCTGTCTCCCGGTTCACAATACCATCATCCTGGGGTTTTTTAGAACCCCTCTCCCACTGGTTTTCTGTTATTCAAGTTTGCTTATAGTTTTTGGCTATTTTTAAGATTCAAATGAGAAGTTATACTGTTGCTATTTGAGAGAAAGAAGTTTATAACATTGTTGGCAAACAGATTTGTAAAAGTATAAAAGTGCATTTGTGGTTCTTTGTTAATGGCTCCTTATCATTGCTGTCTCAGAATTTAATTATGATTTTTTGGAGCAGGGATTGAACCCAGTGGTGCTTAGTCACTGAGCTATATACCTAGCCCCTTTATAGAATATTTTATTTTGAGATGGGATCTTCCTGAATTGCCTGGGCTGTGCTTGGGATCCTCTTGCCTCAGTCTCAAATTGGGATTACAGTTGTGTGCCACCACGCCCAGCATTTAATTTTTTATTTACTTAAAAATGTCTGCATGGTCATTGTTTTTTAAAAAAAAAAAAGACAAATAAGAAAAGCATTTACTCGCTCCATGGTGGTAGTCACTTTTAACAGTTTAGTATATCTCCTTATCATCTAGGTCATGCACATGTGCGTACACAGGAAAAATAGATACCTTAAGTAATATTGGGTCATGTAAATACAACTTGCTTTTCTTTCTTATCTTTTTTTGTCATCCTGGACATTGAACCCAGAGAATAACCCTGAGAATGTCCAAGGGTTATAGGAGTTTAGAGAAGGAAGAGAGAAAACAGATGAGGGTGTAGGTCAGCCAGCAACGGGTTTCTTTCTTTCATTCTTTTTTTTTTTTTAAACCTCCCCTTGCTTTATTTAATATTTATTTTTTAGTTGTAGTTGGACATATTAATTAATTAATTAATTTATTATGTGGTGCTGAGGCTTGAATCCAGGGCTTTGCATGGGCTAGGTGAGTGCTGTACTGCTGAACTACAACCCCAGCCCCTTGAAATAATTTTGATGCTGGTGATCCTTGAATCAAACTTGGAGAAACCCAGTTAAAGGCTATGACTTAGCTAGGAATTGGATTGTGTGACTTAATTACAGCCCTTATTTGCTTTTTTTGTTTTTTAAAAATATCTAGATGCCATTGAAATCTTTTGGAGAACTGGATGTGGTGGTACATATCTCTGATCCCAGATACTGGAGAATCTAAGACACGAAAATCTAAGTTCAAGGCCAGGCTTGCAGCTTAGCAAGACCCTGTGTCAAAATAAAAAGACTAAAGTTGTAACTCAGTGACATAGCGCTTGACTAGCATGTACAAGGCCCTGGGTTTGATCCTCAGTGTTATAAAAACAGAAAAGAAAAAGAAAAGCTTTTTGGTTTTTGGTTTTGGTACCAGGGATTGAACCCAGGGGTTTAACCACTGAGTCACATCTCCAGCCCTCTGTTATATTTTATTTAAAGAAAGGGTCTTGTTGAATTGCTTTAGCATCTGACTAAGTTGCTGAGGGCTGGCTTTGAATTGGTGATCCTCCTACCTTAGCCTTCCAAGTCACTGGGATTACAGGCATGTGGCATCACTCCTGGCTCAAGTTCCTTAAACCAGTGGTTCTCAAAGTGGAACAGTTTTCTCCCCATACTCCAGGAGATGTTCATAAATGTCTACAGATAGAAGCCAAAGATACTGTTAAATAAGCACAGGATAGGCTGTTACAACAAAGAACTAACTAGTCTGAATTGTCAGTATTACTGAGAGTCAGAAACCGTGCTTTCAGATATATGGTCATTATATGATTACTCTGAGGGTAGAATATTTTTTCCCTCAAATAACAAGCTGGCATGAACATTTTGATGCATGAATTATAAACTCTGATGGAGAGACATCAATAAATAGTTTAGAGGTTAGAAAGCGGATTTGTTTCCTTTTCCTGTAGTTGTTCATCAGACAGCATTCAGAATCAAATAATTCATTGTACCCATGGTCTCCAGAAAGCTTCTCTAAAGCTATTGCTAGAGATATATAACATGTACAGGAATTTTTTTTTTTTTTTTTTTTACTTTTTTCTCTTCTCAGTACCAGAGACTGAACCCAGGGACATTTAACCACTGAGCCACATCACCAGCCCCTTTTTATATTTTATTAGAGACAGGGCCTCACTGAGTTGCTTGGGGCCTTGCTAAGTTGCTGAGGCTGGGTTTGAACTCAGATCCTCCTGCCTCAGTCTCCTGAGTCACTGGGATTACAGGTATTTGCCATCGCACTGGGTGTTTTTCTTATTCTTTTTCCCTTTGTTCTTGAGTTTGAACTCCGGTCCCCTTGCATGACTAACCAATTGCTCTACCACTGAGCCCAGTCCCAGGAATAATTTTTCCTATCTTGTGTTAACAATTTGCCTTTCATCTGTTAGTTAAGTAATACATACAACAAAGTAATACATACAACATTGTTTTTCAAATGGCAAGTTGTGACTCAGAGGTGGGTTGGAAATTTAGCATTGTAGGTGATAAAACAGTTTTTTTCTTTCTTTTGAGTCCTGGAACCAACCCAAGGTCTTAAGCATGTTACTAACACTGAGCTACACTTTCAACCCTGAAGAGCATTTTTGACAAGAAAATGAAAATAACAGCACATTACAGTAGAAGTAGCACATTACAGTACAAGTAGAAGTGGAAAGCCTCTGATTTCCGACAGATTTCAAAAGCAGTATGTGCTACATATTCTAGTTTTTGAAACAGTCATGTTATTTATTGACTTTGTCTGACGAGATAATTTTTAAAAGTATTCTAAAAATTAAAAAGCTTCTGATAAAATATAGGATTTGACAGTACTGCTGAACTGTAATTTTGTTTAAGTATCACTGTTTACATGTAAAACAATGTGTTAGCAACAGTCTTGTCCCAGTAATGAAATTCATCAATTTAAGAAATATCAGTTCGAAACTGTGTGTGTTGGTTCATGCTGTAGTCCCAGAGTCTCAGGAGGCTGAAGCAGGAGGGTTGCATGTTTGAGGCCAGCCTTGGCAATAGAGAGACCTGTCTCAGAATTTTAAAAAGGACTGGAGATGTAGCTCAGTGCTCCAGGGTTCAATCTCCAGTACCTGTGGGGGGGATGGAAGATGGGGGGGGTAGTAAATTGGATGAAAGTAAAAAAAAAAATTGGGTATATCTCAGTATCTTATAGTACTACTTGATGATTTGTTATCTAACCAGGAAATTTTTGACTCAGCCCTATGGAGCCTTTTTACCCTCTTTTAAAAAAGCTAACATTTTTACAAATGGGATTTTTGAGTTTATTTAATTTGGACTTAAGAGCCTAGTTGACAGATTGGTTTTTTTGTTTTTTTATTTTTGGGGGATGCTTAGGATTGAACCCAGGGCTTCACACATGGTAGGCAGGCAATCTACCACTGAGCTACATCGTCAACCCTAGGTGACAGGTTTAACTTTACATTAAAATATTTACTGTTTATTTTCATGTAATTAATTTTAGATTAAATTTAGTGGAAGCTTTTGTAGAAGATGCAGAATTGAGACAAAGTTTACAAGAAGATTTACTTCGTCGATTTCCAGATCTTAACCGACTTGCCAAGAAATTTCAAAGACAAGCAGCAAACCTTCAAGATTGTTACCGACTCTATCAGGGCATAAACCAACTCCCTAATGTTATTCAGGCTCTGGAAAAATATGAAGGTAACATGATTTTGTTTTTTGTTTTCCTTCACTCTTACCTGGCAGATGTTGGTGCTAGTGACTCCCACTTACCACACATTGTTTTTCTGATAGTTTTGTGTTAATATATGCTTCGTGGCAGGAGATATCATGGGGCATCCAGCACCCACCGGGATAATTTTCCTGCTTAGGAGTGTTGAGCCACCTGAGAAAAGAAAGTCTGAGATAATTAATGGAGAATTAAGAGCCAAAGCCAAATATTAAGTTCAAAGAGGGGGGGTGCCTGATAGTTTCTCCAGTCCACATAGGAGCTAGAACAGAACAACTAGAAAATGGCTCTGGTCCTTTACTTAAGGGAGAGTACATCAAAGGCAGGGATAGTGTTTCAGCAGGTGGAGTCTTGTTTCATGATGGCTTTCGATCAACAGGTTGATTGGCATCTTGGAAAGCCACACCCATCTCTGAGAGGCTGTGTCTATGTGGCTCCAGCAGATTACTCAAACTCCAGTGCAATGCTGAACCTGGTAGGGCTAGGTAGAATATCACGTGTATTGGATAGTCTCAAACCAGCAGGAGTGCCACTGAAAGTTCCCAGATACTAGGCTTTCCTACCAAGTGGCTTCCATGCTAATTTGGTTCATGCAGAGTTCACGGATGTCTTCCGACAATGAGACAAGTTAGAATTTTTGTTGTTTTAAAAATAAATTCTAAAATTACTGCATTTATTATTAATGGATTAATTGTACCAGTAGTGGCAGTTAAATAGGATTTGATTACTAAAGAAAACTCAGGACTCATAATGACAGTACTTAGAATTGTATAGTTTACAATATTATAGGGAAAGGAGAAAGTCCAGCAGCACCATTAAAGTAAAGATGTATATCATGGCTAAAAGCTGTCACAGTCAATGTCTTTCCTTTTGAAAAGTTCATGGTGGTGTGCACTTTTTCAAGATATGGGTGCAGAACACCTTGGAACCAGGGATCCCAAAGTAGAATCTTGGGTAGACTATATTTTTTGCTGGTCAAGGGGGTATATTGCCATTTGGTAGCTACCCTGTGCAGCAGAGCCCTCTGAGGGGAGCCTTAATTGAGAGCAGGTGCAAATCATTTGTCACAATAAACAATGCTGATAAACCAGACAAACTGTCCCAAATATCCCTGGACGCATAATTATAAAATAGCCATATTAATCAGTGTTTCATCCCTTGGCCAGCAGTCCTTGCCATGAAAGAATCTTAACAATATAGAGCAAGCAAAGCCAGGCAGAATGGTATATGCCTGTTGTCCTGGCTACTTGGAAGGCTGAGGTGGATCACTTAAGTTCTGGGATCAGCCCAGCAACACAGTGAGGACTCATCTCAAATCTATCCCATCAAAAGCCCAGCAGACTTATTTCAAACCTGCCAGAATTAATCCCCACAGCACACCTATGACAGAAAGTTATGGCAAAAAAAGTTATGGTGCTCTCTTAGCAGTAGAGGTTGAAACGAATTCAAGTAAAGTGATCAGTGTCACTCACTTTAATCAACATACAGTTGATTAATATATTATTGGTTAATAAAATGAAAGTTGCTTGACAAATGTAGCTCCCCCAACCTCCTTAGTACTGGGCATCAAACCCTGGTGCTTTACCATTGAGCTATATCCACAACCCTTTTTATTTTTTGAAGCAGAGTCTTGCTAAGTTGCAGAAATTGGCCTCAAATTTGATATCCTCTTTGACTCGGCCTCCTGAGTCACTAGAATTATAGAAATGACCACTACATCCAGCCAAATAATTTTTTTTTAATATTTATTTATGTTTAGTTTTCGGTGGACACAACATCTTTGTATGTGGTGCTGAGGATCGAACCCGGGCCGCACGCATGCCAGGCGAGCGTGCTATCGCTTGAGCCACATCCCCAGCCCCAGCCAAATAATTTTAATTAAGTAAATGTGAGTTTCTGCAACAACTTTAGTTATTATTGTGTTATTATATTTAATATATAAAGCATTTTAAGCTTTAGTTAAAAGTCTGCATCCATTTGAACTATTAAAACATACCTTAGGGGCTGGGGATGTAGCTGAGAGGTAAAGTGCTTACTAGCATTTGTGAGACCCTGGGTTCATTTCCCAAAGCCACAAAACAAAAATATATTTTTTAAGTGTTATGGGAACTTTATTTATTTATTTATTTAATTTCTTTTGGTGCTGGGGATTGGACCCAGGGCTTTATGCATGCCAGGCAAGCACTCTATCAACTGAGCTATATCCCCAGCCTTACATTTTGTTTTTATTTTGCAGACAAATTTAAAGAAATTGAACTTTATGATGACAGAATACATAACTATAGATTGAACTTAAATTTTATGGTGACTCTTTTCCCTGTCTAACATAAAAGGTAGCTAAGTGCTTATCCTCTCATAGTACCTGTGTTATAAAGAATATTACCATTCTGGTCAAGAATCTTTGTTAGACTGGTAAGACTTTGAGCCCTTGCATTTAGTTGCAACAGAGTTGAATTAAATAAAATGGGTCTTGAAACTTTCCTGCTCCACACTTCTTTAGTTTTGGCTTAGCCAGTCACTTATTTTCTTTTCCTCTGTCCTATAAATGAATATCTTTTACTTTGCTTTTTTTTTTTTCTTTTTTGATTTTACTTTGCTTTTTTGATTTTATGATCTTTCATCTGATTGCGATAGATTACTGAAAATGAGTTTATTGTCAAGTACTAGATTGACAATTCAAGATTGAACTTGTGTATAATGAAGATAGCTCTCTAGACAATGCAGTCTCACAACTTAAATCAGCTAATTTGGATCTTTTCTTGTCTCATGTATCTCCTTCCTCACACAGTAAATAACTATCTTTTTATTACTGAGAAAGTACTGGCCTTGAGTGAAGAACTCTCTTAATTTCCTGTCTCCACTCCTGCAGCCACCTGCACAGCATCAATAAGGGATTCTCAAGTAGGGGCAGCTAGAGATAAAAAAAAAAAATTGAGACAAAGAAAACACAGACATTATCAAGTAAAGCTGGGGCCAGGTGGGACACTGCACTCTGGAGAAATAGTGACCCAGAACTAGCTCTGCACGTTTATTATATAGGGTCTCATAATCAGGAAGTCAAACTATAGGGGCATTGTAAATTGTTTAAGAATTATGAATTGTCTGAGGCTTCTTTGTGCACTAAAAAGTTACAGAACTAGAAACATTTTTTGCAACTCTACTGTTGCAGTGCTAGGAACATTCTACTGCTCCAGGAAACCCATTGTCCTGGGACATCTGATAACTGTTAGTGTCTGTGCTGAGAGTCAAAGTTAATAATCCTCGCCTTTGGCAAGGAATATTTCCCAGGCTTGGCTTTTGCCAATGCTGAAGGATCAACCAAAGACCAGGGACTCGTTTGCTCTCCACACTCTCCCTATTCCTTTTCTTCTGTATTAGTCAACTCTTTCATCACTGTGACCAAAAGACCAGATAAGAACAATAGAAAAGGAAAAGTTTATTCACACACACATACACACACAAGAATCTCAACATTTTCATTTTTTATAGCAAACAGATTGGCTTCTATTTTTTTTCCCTACTAGGATTGAACCCAGGGGTGCTTAACCGCCCAGCCACATCCCCAATTCTTTTTTTTTTTTTTTTTTAATTGAGACAGGGTCTTTCTAAGTTGCTGAGGCTGCCCTTAAACTTGGGAATCTCCTGCCTCAGCCTAAGTTGCTGGAATTACAGGCATGTGCCACCACACCCAGCTGCATTGACTTTAAATCCCAACTCTTCCTCTTCCAATTATATGTACTCTTCTGGAATGAAGCATTGGTAGAACTATTTTGTAAATAAGATGGATGTTCTCATGCTTTCTGATTATGTTGATAGAACATGGACAAATAACTTTTACTTTTAGAACCTGGCTTTACCACATGCCTTGCAGCATTGCTATGTAGTACCAGGGTTAACCTGTCTTTTCATGTTTTATGCTTTAGGGCCTCTGTTATACTTCTATGAACATAGGTTCTGTTGTGCATCTTCTTCCTGAAGAGCCCGGTTTCAATGCAGTTGAAGACCATCTTTGAACATTATTCTGTTCTTCAGCTTCTTCAACTCTTGTCAGCAGTGTGGTAGCAGCTTTTTCATCAGCAGATGTGGCCTCTTCATTTTCTTTCCAAATTTATCCCTTTATCCATAACCATCCCTTACTTGTAGTTAAGTGGTTCACTATCACTCCTTTCAGAGGATCCCTTTCTGAAGTCTCTGTATATGCTCAGTGCTTTCTCAGTAATGTGGTGCTGTCATTTGAAGCATGTTTTGTCCGTGTCTTCCACCCAAAAATTTAGTGCTTTTTCATTCCTAAGTGCTTCCCATACAGTTCGGCCATGCTTTTGCAGTTTGAGGTAAAAATAATCATTTTATGGCTTCTCTTTGGCATATATGAATTGCCAGCATCACTACTCTTAGGTTTTGGAACCTTAGAATTGTAAAATATAAATAAGTTGTAAAATAAAAAGTACTTGAACATCACAAGTTGATCTGATAACTGAGATGACTAGTAAATGACTAATGGGCATGTAGTTTCTACAGTGTAGTTAAGCAGGACAAGAGGATGATTCACACCAAGGATGGACTGGCACAGATTTCACACTACTCAGAATACTGTGCGATTTAATCTTCTGTATTATTTCTGGAATTATCCATTTAATGTTTTTGGACCATGGTTCAACATGGGTAACTGAAACAAGCCAAATAAACAAAACCACAGATAGAGGAGAACTGCTGTATACAAAAGCATACATAAACCCTCCCTACAACTCCCAAAGGGAAGAAGAACTGCTCTGCATGTTTGGGTGATTTTCCTTGCCCTCTGGGAAAGTTAATAGGAGTTAAGAATTGGGGCTGAGGGTAACTTGGCTTTCTTCCTTATGTTCCTGAACACATGCATGTCTTAATATACTCAATGAAAGTTTTCTAACAGGTCAATAATTCCCTTCTTTTTGGCATTACACTTAAGTTATACCAAACCTATGAGAGCTCATAACATTTAAATCGAGTGCTGCCCTTTGTGGATTTGGCAGCTGATGTTCAATTAAGGTGTTTGAAACCACTTAGGCGGGGAGGCATTAGAGGGGGTTATGGTGTTAGAGCTCTCTTCTTCCTCTTGCATAGAATATTTGAGAATTAGGTATATAACCTAGTCATTGGGAAATTAACTCTCAAGTTCTTTTGAAAAAACATGGAGTGACATGAACTCAGCATATTGATTTCATAGAAAAAAACAAAAGTGGGACTGATTAATAAAGAAAATAAAGCATAGGATTGTGAGATCAAAGCCAGCCTCAGCAAAATCGAGGTGCTAAGCAACTCAGTGAGACCCTATCTCTAAATAAAATACAAAGTAGGGCTTGGAATGTGGCTTAGTGGTCAAGTGCCCTTGAGTTCCATCCTTGGTATCAAAGAAAAGAAAGCAAATGTACCATCTTTAAAAGTAAAATCATGATTAAAAGTTTTTAATACATATTATATAGGGATTGCTGTGATGTTCTTGGTTTTTGATTATCTCTAGGTTTAATGTTATTTTTAAAAAAGACCCAAAACAAAAAAACCTGAAAGCAAGGTAGATTTGCAGGCAGCAGGGGGCAGCAACAGTATTGAAAGTGGATTTGCATTGAGGTACAAAGATTAATAGGAGAGCTTTAGTCATTTCTCTTAAGTTTAAAGCACATTAATTCCATAATTTGTAGGAAAAGGCCCCGTTTCTTCACGTGGCCAGGCTTCTGCTCCTCTGTTCAGTCTTCCCTGTATTCTCTTTTTCTCCCTTGTATTCCTTCTTCTATACCCTTTGTCTTAGTACAGTATTATCAGTCTCCAGATATGTCACCTCTTTTATGCTTTTGTATGTCTTAAAGGTCCTATACTACTTTTGTCACCTTGATACCCGCCTCCCCTGAGTAAACTTTGTAAGATTGAGCCATTCTGTCTTATGAGGCTGTTCCCATGCAGAGTTAAAGATTTCTTTCTCCAGTTTTCTTAACACTCTGTGCTTATCTCCAGTGCTTTTCCTCCTTTCCCTCTCTCTCTTTCTCTCCTTTATTATGGGGGGGTTGTTATTGGGGATTGGACCCAGGGCCTAGTGCCCTACACTGAGCTATATCCCCAGACCTTATCTCTGTTATTTCTTAAACCCTAAAAAAACAAAGATAAGGTACTATCACATATTTACTTGATTGCTAGGAAATAAACATAAAAGTGAATTGTTTGGCATTTCTGGAATGTAGGTATTAAAAGGAATCTGCTTTATTTAATTAGCACTTTTTAAATTTTAGCCAATGGTTTTGTATTTTGGAAATATTGTCTTTAAATTTCATCTTTTTCAGTTTATGAAAAGTGGCATAAGGTTAGGTGGTATGTGCCTGTAATTCCAGCAGCTCTGGAGGCTGAGGCAGGAGGATCATGAGTTCAAAGCCAGCCTCAGCAACTGTGAGGCACTAAGCAACTCAGTGAGACCCTGTCTCTAAATAAAGTACAAAATAGGGCCGGGGATGTGACTCAAGTGCCCTTTAACCCAGTACCCCCCAAATGGCATAAATTCTTTGATACCATCCAAAGGGGTAGTCATTATAAATATTTTAGTGTGTGTTGTTTCAGTCCTTTTTTTTTTTTTTTGTATTACTGAGGACTGAACCAAAGAGACCTCTATCATTGCGGGTACATCCCCAACTTACTTTTTTCTTTCTTTCTCTCTTTATTTATTGGTATTAAATATTGAACCCAAAGGTGCTTAACCACTGAGCCACGTCCCCAACCCTTTTTACTTTTTATTCTAAATGAGGGTCTTGCTAAGTTGCTGAGGCTGGCCTGGAACTTGGGATCCTCCTGCCTGAGCCGCTGGGATTATAGGTGTGTACTACTATGCCAGGCTGTTTCAGACTTTAAGCAAAAGTTCTGCTGTAATCCTTATTTCAAAAACAGATTTATTCCAATATGGTTGATACATTAGAGAACAACTTGAGCATAATGTGAATTTCATGTTTTTTTATGCATGATTTCAGCCTGGGATATACTAGATGAATGCAGAAAATTACATCCAGCTGAATATACAAAACATAGACATGTACACCCTTCAGATATTTACCTCAGTTCATTGTATGCTATGAGTCACATCACAAATGTCCTTTTACTGTCACAAAATAATTCAAGCTGTAGACCTTCAGAAGTTCCACCTCTAAAAGCAAACCTCACATCTTTTGCAGGGTACATTATTTATTGTAATAGTTATAAATTTCTTATCCATTTAACTTATATGAAACTATACTGCCACCTTTATTAAATTCCTGTTTCTCTCTCTTGGGGATGGGGGGATTGGACCCTGGGGTACTTTATCACTGAACTACATCTCCAGCCTTTTTATTTTGAGAGGTGTCAAAATAGAAGTTTCTATAGCTGGCTTTGAACTTGTATTCCTTTTGCCTCAACACCATGCCTGACTCCAATTGCAGTTTTTTTTTTTTAAGTTGTTGATGGGCTTTTATTATTTATTTGTTTGTTTGTTAACATGTGGTGCTGAGAATCGAACCCAGTGCCTCACATATGCTAGGCAAGCGCTCTACCACTGAACTATAACTCCAGCCCCTCCAATTATAATTTATGTTCAGCTAACACTAACACTATTGTTCTTTTTCATATCCCAGGAAATTGTTATACAGAAACATTAAAGGTTTGTTTTTGACCTTTGGTGTTCTGATTTTGATTTATTTCTTATTAAAACTAGACTTTCTAGGCCAAGTAAGTTCTAATTATAAAACTTAAAATTGTCAATATTCAGTTTAACTCTAGAATATTAAACTGTTATTTTCTTTCTAGACTTCCCCCTCTGTGGTCTACATTTTGAAGGCAACTATGTGTTAATAAAACTAGTTTGTCATGAAGCTTTAATAACAGGGTTTACGATTCCTTTGTGTCCTCACTGACAGTTTGCTTTTATTTTGGTGACTGATTCATTTTGCTGGGAATGTTTGATGAAATTGGTTGCAGGGCCACTTGAATGAAGTGGTGGTGATTCAGGGATGTCTTTTGGCCCAAGAATATTAGTATAATGTGAAAGTGTGTATCTTTTAAGATGAAGATTGAAGATAGTGAATGAGAGGAGAGGAAACATGACATTTGAATTATAAGATTTTAGGTAAGAAAGGAAGGAGAATAATTTTGTAGTATTGAGACTAACGAGTGATAACTACACAAAAAAGCAATAGAAGCAGCAGGAAAAGTTAGCTTAGGGAAAACAGAGTGCTATTTTTTGTCAGAATGACAAAGCAATAAATAAAAATGAATGGTGGTGTCACTGAAACATTACTTGCAACCCAGGAAACTTGACAAGTGCCTGGGATTAATAAAAAATATGACATTACCATAAAAGAAAGATAAAGGAAGAAGGAAAGAGAGATGAGGACAGATAAAGAGGATGGTACTACACAGTGTCTAACAGAGAAAGAACAGACAACCTGTGTTGAAGGTCATTACTCAAAGTGATTGAATTATTAGGTTTTTTCTTTCTTTCTTTTTTTTTTGTGATGCTGGGGATTGAACCCAGGGCCTAGTGCCTGCAAGGCAAGTACTCTACCAATTGAGCTATATCCCCAGCCTATGACTGAATTATTTTGATACTTTATCATGATTCAGCTGCACTTGTACTGTTCACTTCTTTGCTAATTTGGCAATTTGTTAGATTAGGCCCCATATTCTTGCAATTATTTATCAGTAACCCAAGTGCACTTATGCCATAAACTTTTATTACTGGTATTTTACTAGCCTTTTTTCTTCTTGGAATGGATTTTAAAATTTATACCATAAATGCACACAAGGTCAAAGTTTAATTATACTTAAGACTTCTGGGGGTGGGAGGGAAGGGGAGGGGGCAGGGGATTAGCAAGGATGGTGGAATGTGATGGACATCATTATCCAAAGTACATGTATGAAGACACGAATTGGGTGTCAATATACTTTATATTCAAACAGAGATGTGGAAAATTGTGGTATATATATGTAATAAGAATTGTAATGCAAAAAAAAACAAAACAAAGTACATGTATAAAGACATGAATTGGCGTGAACATACTATATACAAAGATATGAAAAATTGTGCTCTGTGTGTAATAAGAATTGTGATGCATTCTGCCTCTCAGGTTGCTGGGATTATAGATGTATGCCATCCACCCAGCCACCACCCTTCTTTATAATTACTTGTTTAATGATTGTGGCTTCCCTGATCCACAACAGTGTAGTAGCATATGCATGAGAAGTGAGTATTTCATCCCAGTTGCTGGCATGTAGGAAGACGCTCAGTAACTTATTTGGGGAGAATGAGGAGGTATCTCTTAATATAGGAGGGAATGTGAGTGGACATATGAGAGCAGAAAATGAAACTTGACCAGTTCAATAATGGGAAACTAGTTTGTTGATGGTGAATAGTTGTGCCAGGAGTTCAAGATGCTATGTTTTGTCATTGTAAAAGATTGTGAAAGCTTGGACGTTTCTTTTTTACTTTAGTCTCTTTATAGGTAAAAGTGCATCAACAAAAATTTATTTAATTCATTACTTGTGTTGTTCCAAAAGACTAGTATTCAGAGGTATTACAGAAGATAAATAAAGAGAGCTATGGATACAACTCAGGAGCTCTGGGTTTAATTCTTAGCACTGAAAAGAAAAGACAAGCAGAAATGTGAAGAGATTCAATGAACATTTGGCATATTTACCACGTTCCAGACACAGCTAATTACTGAGCTGTGACAAGGAGCAAAAATAATCTTACCTCTGCCCTTAAGAAGTCTAAGGGAGCCGGGCACAGTGGCGCACACCTGTAATCTCAGGAGCTGGAGAGATTGAGGCAGGATTGTGAGTTCAAAGCCAGTCTCAGCAATGGCAGGGCACTAAGCAACTCAGTGAGACCCTGTCTCTAAATAAAATACAAAATAGGGCTGGGGATGTGGCTGAGTGGTTGAGTGCCTCTGAGTTCAATCCCTGGTACCGCCTCCTCACCCCCCCAATAAATAAATAAATAAATAAATAGATAGATAGATAGATAGATAGATAGATAGATAGATAGATAGAAGTCTAAGGGAAGCCAGGCACTGTGTTGCATACCTGTAATCCCAGCAATTTGGGAGGCTGAGTCAGGAGGATTGCCAGTTCAAAGCCGCCCCAGTGATTTAGCAAGGCCCTGCCTCAAAATAAAAGGCTGGGGATGTGGTTCAGTGGTTAAGTGGTTAAGCGTTCGATCCCTAGTATCCCCCACGCCCTCCCAAAAAAAAGTCTTAAGGGAAATAGACATTACAGTACTCACAGGAATAAATATAGAGTGTGTTTGGGGAGTGCTGGAGATCAAATCTAGGACTTCCTGCAGAAGGGGTTCATTGTATCACTGGACTATATCCCCAGTCCAAAATAGTTTTGGTAGTTGTTATGAAGGGAAAATTCTGAAGTGGTATAGCAAGAAAATGCATTTATTTATTTAATTTTTAATTTAAATTTTTTTTTTTTTTTTTTTTTTTTTTTTTTTGGTAATGTACATGCCAAAGTAGTTTTCATTGGTATTTTGGTCAATTGCAAGGTAATCTTTCTAAATTCACTAGAAGCTGGCCTGGACAGCATTCCAGCAGTGTACCTTAATGAATCACTTATTCTTGATAGCTCATGGGCTTTAAATTTATCCTGAAATTTGTTAGAGTTTTTCCTCATTGTAAGTGATGGTGAAATTTTTAATAGTGATCAAATTGTGCTTTAGATTGTTACAGAAATGTTACTACTTGTGCTTATTGACTTAAATAGTTTATGAAGCACACAGCTACATTTTCCTCCCCCTGCAGTGTTAGGGGTCAAACCCAGGGTGTTATACATACTAGTCAAGTCTTTTATCATTAGGTTATACCCCAGCAACTGCATTTTAAAAAATCGAATCTTTAAGGAGTTATAAATGACTCTTTCTGGGAGAGAATCTGGAATTCTTAACAAAAATTAGTTATTAACTTGATTACTTGGACTTTTCGTATTTTGATGCATTTAAGAAGCAAACCATTATCTCTGTGTTATCTTTGAAGTCCACACTAGATAAATGTGGTACATATAAAGTGAACACCAGTGATTGCTTAAAGTTGTTCATTCAACAACTTCAAGAACTCTTTTTCCGGGGTTGGGGTTGTGGCTCGCCTAGCACTTGAGAGTTTGATCCTCAGCATCACATAAAAACAAATAAACAAAATAAAGGTATTATGTCTAATTACAACTAAAAAATGAATATTTAAAAAAACAACAACAGCAAAAAAACCCTCTTTTTCCTTCTTTGTGCCAGACTTTATTCTAGGGGTAGAATGGTGCATCTGACAGTTGAGGTCCCTGATTTGAGGAGATTCTGTAATAGTAGAAGCATGGAGAGGGAGACTGTAAGGAAACAAATGAGCAGGAATTTCAAATATGTTGTTAAAAAGTGAAATGAAGAAACTATACTCCACTGGGGTGATGGAGTAACTTGGCAGAGAACCAGGTAGACACACAGATTGGATGGTCAAGGAGGGCCTCTCTAAGGATTGCTGTCTTTTCTTTTTTTGGTATCTGAGATTGAACTCAGGAGCACTGGACCACTGAGCCACATCCCCAGCCCTGTTTCGTGTTTTATTTAGAGACAGGGTCTCACTGAGTTGATTAGTGCCTCGCTTTTGCTGAGGTTGGCTTTGAACTTGTGATCCTCTTGTCTCAGCTTCCCAATCCACTGGGATTACAGGTATGCGCCACCATGCCCAGCAGGATTGTTGTCTTAAGATAAGTCTTGAATGATGCGAAGGAGCCAGCTGTTAAGATGTGAGGGGTGGAGCAGGCTAGTATGATCCAGCCAGTTCAGGTACCTAAGGCTGATGAGGGTCTTAACTTGTTGAGGCAGTGAAGAAAAGCTGGAGTGTCAAGCATATAGTGGTAGAAAATAAGGGGGAGAGACTATTGGCAGTTAGAGGTGTGGGCAGAGAGGTGAGGCCTATCTGATGTTTTTAATCTTGTGAGTGTGTGTACACGTGCGTGTACCATGAATCCTTTTGGCTTCTAATATAGCCTATGAACTCTATCTGAGAATAGTGTTTAAATACATGAAAAATGTGGAGTTATAAAGGACACCAGTTATGTTGAAATCTGCTTATCTAAATGTAAGACAAACAGAGAGAGAGTGAGAGCACTCTACCCCTCAGCTACATCCTGTCATTTTTATTTCTGATTTTGAGACAGCCTTGCTAAGTTACCTAGGCTGGCCTCCAACTTGCTATCCTCCTGCCTTGGCCTTCTGAATAGCTGCAGTTACAAGTGTTCAACACTATGCTCAGCTAAAACAAACTCTTGATATAGAAATATGTCCTTTGTATTATGCATTTAAAAACCCACAACCTAGCTGGGTGCACTGGTGCATGC
This sequence comes from Callospermophilus lateralis, assembly GCF_048772815.1. NCBI lineage: Eukaryota > Metazoa > Chordata > Mammalia > Rodentia > Sciuridae > Callospermophilus > Callospermophilus lateralis. The sequence continues at coordinate 37,503,767 of NC_135318.1, forward strand.
CTGTAATCACAGCAGCTCTGGAGGCTGTGGCAGAGGATGATGAGTTCAAAGCCAGCCTCAGAAAAAGCAAAACACTAAGCAACTCAATGAGACCCTGTCTCTAGATAAAATACAAAATAGGGCTGGGGATGTGGCTTAGAGGTCAAGTGCCCCTGATTTCAATCCCTAGTCCCCATCTCCCCCCGCAAAAAAAGAAAAACCTGATAACCTGGCCATGGTAGAGTATGCATCTAGTTCCAGCTAGAGGCTAAGGCAGGAAAATCACTTGGACCCAGGAGATTGAGGCCAGTCTGGACAACATACAAGACCCTATATCTTTAAAAAAAAAAAAAAAAAAAAAAAAAAAATTGACAGAAGGTCTTCTATCCAGGGATGCTTTACCACTGAGCTACACCCCCAACCCTTTTTATTTATTTTGAGGCAGGGTCTCTGTGTAGCCCAGGCTGGTCTCAGATTTGCAGTCCTCCTACTTCAGATTCCTCAGTCTTGGATTATAGGTGTTCATCATTGCATGTGGCTAATTCTTTGAGTTTTGAAGTAATAATGAGCTTAAATGATACTTTAAGATATCTCCAAAAACTATGATATGAAAATATAGGTTTATTTTTATTAGAAACAAAGGCTCAGATACTGGTAGAGTACTACTGATGTTTATTGCCTACATTAATAATGGAAGGAAATGCTAAATTTTAGTTAAGAGATTAGGAAAATAAAGGTGTAATTGACTTCTCTTCTATGCTCATGGTACTACCCTGAATTCAAGGGGTCCATGGATCTTGTTAGCTTACATAGTGCTTTGTAGGCTCTGGTAACTAGTGGAGAATATAGTTTTCAAAGCATCTAGTGGATAGCTGAATGCAGTGGTTCATTCCTGTAATCCCAGCGGCTCGAGAGGCTGAGGCAGGAGGATCTTGAGTTCAAAGCCAGCCTCAGCAAAAGTGAAGTGCTAAGCAATTCAGTGAGACCCTGTTTCTAAATAAAATACAAAATAGGGCTTGGATGTGGCTCAGTGGTGGAGTTCCCCTGAGTTTGGTCCCCAGGGCCCCCAACAAACAAACAAATAAAAACCCTATGTAGAAATTGGCAGCCAGGGTTCAGTAGAAGTTAACAGTTAAAAGAAGGGCTCTCTCAAGATGCTAGTGAAAGCTTGCAGGTTAGGAGGCTGGTGAACTCAGAAGGGGAGACATAGACTCTATGAAGAGCTACATAAAGTGGGCCTAGGTGTTTGAGGGGCTAGAGGACATGGTGAGAGTGACATGTTTTAATATTTATTCAGGCATTTCTGTAATAATAACCATGTGTGTTTTCTTGGAAAACCTACAGTCATAAGCTAGAAAAATAACAGAGCTTATGGGAAAAACAGGGCTGAAGCAGACCTCAAAATACACAAAAATTTTAAAACCATTACTAACACATGTGTCAACAAACTTCAATAGAAACATGGCTTCCACTGCATTTATACCCAACATTAGTCAACCCTTTGTAGCCTTAGAATCTAAGGATCTTGTTTCATCCTGTGTAAGTTCTTGAGGGCATTTACTTCTAACAGAGGTCAGTTTCATCAGAACTGTAAATCTGTACCAGAGATAGAATTCGTTTTTTTTTTTTTTTATTATTGAGAAACAATTTTGCACATTTCCCCTACACTTTCACAGTGAAAACGCAGTGGCCATTAAGCCGACCCTTTTGAAGTCTTCATTGCTACAGCTTATTCTTTGTGTGAGCTTGTCCTTGATGGTTTGAAAACATTAATGGACTGGGGGAAAAGAAATCATTCGTGAACTAATGACACCCCTGCTATTTGTTGCCAGCATTCTATTTACCAATAGTGCTTAAGCTAACTAGGAATAAAGGACCAGACATTGTAGCACAACAGACATTATGTGGGCAAAGTGTTGTTTATAATCTGTCTGAGTGTTTCACACATGTGTATTCTTTTTTCAGTATGTGTAGATGGTGTTGTGATTAATAATAAAACATAAATTTTAAAAATAATTTTACTGACTTTGTGGTAGCTTTTTCTCATTCAAGAGCTACTGACATTTCTGGAAATTTGAAAATAATTTCTTTGGTGCAACATGTAGTATGTTATTAGAGATTACGTTCAGAATTCCTATATAGGTGGGGGAAGTACTTGTGTTGTAATAGTAATAATGCATAGTAACTGTTTTTGAGGTGCTTTTAAATGTCTGGCACTGTACTAGGTGTTGTATATCCATCTTCTGGGTAACTTGTTATTCTGTTCTACAGAGAAGGAAAGGGGGACTAAGAGTAACCTGTTATAGAGGACAAAGACAGAGGGCAGCAAAGCTGGTACTGGCACTTGGGTCTCTACTCCTTTACACACCATCTACTCTGTTGCTTCCCTTCTATTCCTCCTCACATCATTCCCTAGCATGTACTTTTAAATAGCATTAAGCAAAGTTCCAGTATTTAAATATTTGATTTGATTTAACCTCTGTTAGTTGGAATATACTGTGTTAATTATGGAAATTAGGAATATAGTTGTTATTTTAAAGGCTTTGATTTTGGGTTATTAGATCTATAAAAAATGAAATGAAATTTAGTTGTAATTGATGTTGCATTTCTGCATCACTAGTACTCCTTTGAAGGAGATGGCAGACATGCAGAGGAGGCATTGATTTATTAGTGGGAAGCTTTGGGTGCTAGATCACATCATTTCCCTCTCTGTAAAATAAACTTAATACTAATTTTTTAGTTAAAACACCTAAATAAATAGTAACTTTGGAGACCTACTGTACTATTCATGCTTTTCTATCAAATGATGTTCACTATCTAAAATTTTTATGATCAGTGGTCTTGTGTTTTTAATAATGAGACCTTTTTATTTCTTTCTTTTTGTTTCTTTCAGGAAAACACCAGGTATTGTTGTTGGCAGTTTTTGTGACTCCTCTTATTGATCTTCGGTCTGATTTCTCCAAGTTTCAGGAAATGATCGAAACAACTTTAGATATGGATCAGGTATGCAATATACATTTAATTTAAGCAAAAATATTCCTGAAAAGTAAAGGACAACCAAAAACAAAAGTTCAAGCACATTAGAAAGTATTTCAGGTTTCTCCTTTAGTACCTAGTTTGGGCACGGTTGTGGCATCTTTGCAGGCAGTGGATATAAGTTAAGTGACAGAAGAGGATTTTGAGCAGGGGCAGGGGGAGGTGGCTGTGCTGTGGATTTAATGGAGGGCCTTGCACATGCTAGGCATGGCTGCTCCACTGTGCACCAGGGTTTTTCTTTTGAACAGTGTTTCAGTGGATGAAAATAAATATTAACAGAAGAGATTAATGAGTGAGTATGTGTGGCCTGGTTGAAGAAAATCTTATATAAGTAAGTGATTTTACATATGCAGCTGAGTTTTACTTTAATTCCAATAAAGAAAATTATAGTCACTGGAAGGGAGGTAAAGGTAGGACCCAAGAAAACTTCCCTTGTTTATTTTCTATGTAGGGAAGTTCTTTGGGGGAGATGGCTAATTTATTATAAATGTAAAATGGAAATAGTTTCTCAAGTAGGAAATATCCTTACTTGAAAAGTGAATTTCAAAGCAAAATTTATAAAATTCTTAAAAAGTTTTATTTTTAAAAAGTTGTTTATGAACAAGTTAATATACAGGAGCCCTATAATGCCTCCAAATTGCATGACTTTAAAAATAGTATTTTGAAGGGCTGGAGATATAGCTCAGTTGGTAGAGTACTTGCTTCACATGCACAGGCCTTGGGTTCAATCCCCAGTACCACAAAAAAAAAAAAAAAAAAAAAAAGTATTTTATTTTGAAAACTTTCTTAATTTCCTGTTAAAATTATAATGTAGGGAATAAGTGCTTGAATTATATTAAGATTAACAGTTTAGTATCTGTGTTTGTGTTAATATTTGCCTTATATGACTTTGACTTGTTTTGTTTTTACTGTATCATTATTTGAGACTTTAAAAAGTTAGATCCCATTTGCTGTGTGTTCTCTGTATTTTAAAAGTACACGCGTGTGTGCACAAGTGTGCGTGCTTGTGTGTGGGTATAAAATATTTCCGATTTTTAATATATTTTAGTTTACTTGTCAGTTAAGAAACCAAAAAACTTACATAGGTTACTTATTATTTAGGGTAACTTATATTTGATTACTGTTTCCTTTGTAATGTTGCAATTAGTGGAATGGTTTTAGGTGCTCAACTTTTAGATCAATGAGAGTTAGAAATGCTGTTGAAAGCCATCTGGTTCTAAATGTGTTTTACTTTCCTTGCTGAGGACTTGGCCTTCCCTTCAATTGGGTAAAATTGGATATTTGTAAACATTCCTTTAAATGGAAAATGTAAAGATACTTCTTGATGATTAACAGAAACTCTGACTATAATAGGGCATAATAGGGAAGTAAACAGTAAGTATTAGCTTTTTAGTGTAATTGTAGCTAGTGTGAACTCGCTCTTGGGCATGAACCCATGCACACACTCTCTCCATACACACACACACACACACACACACTCGAAGCAGAGTCAGAGCCCAGGTGAAGCTCTGCTGAAATGCTGCAGTTATTTTGCCACTCTTAGCTACCTTTATTCTTAAAAAAAAAAAAAAAAAAAATTGTCGGGGAGGAGGGTACCAGGAATTGAACTTGGGCACTCAACCACTGAGCCACACCCCCAGCCCCATTTTGTATTTTATTTAGAGACAGAGTCTCACTGAGTTGCTTAGGGCCTCACTTTTGTGGAGGGAGGCTTTGAACTCTCGATTCTCCTGCCTCAGGCATGCGCCATAGCACCCAGCTGTTCTTAAAATTTGCTATAATATTACCTCAGTATTATGGGTCTCAAACTTAAGCTGGTTTTAGAATCCCCTGGAGGTCTTAATTGCTAGACTCCAGGCTTTTAATCAGATTCTTTAGGTCTAGGGTTGCGGTAGAAAATTTGCATTTTTAACGCATACCACTATTTGTTGATGCTGTTTTTCTTGGCTTTGTACTTTGAGAACTACTTCTTTTTAATAAATAATGCAGTTGACTTCAGTGATAATGAATGTAATTTCTTTCCACCAGTTGGTAGCCTTTATGAAATGCTGCACACTTAGCTAGTCAGTGGGCAGTTTTTACCCCAAAATTTCTTTATGTATTGAGAATGTTCAAAAGCTTGTTAACATTTGTAGAAAGCGTGTGTTTTGCATTCTTGAGGCTCTGGATCCATCCCAGCAACGCCAGTCCCCTCACCCCGCCACCCCCAATTAGATGGGTATAGTTTGAAAAGCATAGGGTATTTGTCTTAATTTTATTATTGCCACTTTAGACACTGCTAAACCTCAGTTGCTTTTTTTTAAATTTTTTTATTAGCTGCTCAAAACATTACAATGATCTTGGACATATCATACATTTGATTCAAATGGGGTACATAATCTTAATCTTATTTTCCACGTGTACAGATTGCAGGATCACATTGGTTATACAGCCACATTTATACACAAGGCCATACTAGTGTCTATTGTATTGTGCTGCCCTTCCTATCCCCCCTCCCCTCCCCTCCCCTCTTTCTACCCAATCTATTGTGACACATTTGTCTCTCTTTCTTTTTTCTTCCCCCTCACACCATCTTATATGTAATTTTGCATAACAGTGAGGGTCTCCTACCATCTTCCGTGCAATTCCCCTTCTCTCTCCCATTCCCACGCACCTCTCACCTCTCCTCCCTATTTAATGGTAATCTTCTTCTCATACTCTTCCTCCCTGCTGTGTTTTGAGTCGAGCCCCTTATATCAAAGAAAACATTCTGCAGTCCCACCAGCAGTGTACAAGAGTACCCTTTTCCCCACATCCTCGCCAGCACTTGTTGTTGTTTGACTTCATAATGGCTGCCATTCTTACTGGAGTGAGATGGTATCTTAGAGTGGTTTTAATTTGCATTTCTCTGATTGCTAGAGATGGTGAACATTTTTTCCGTGTATTTGTTGATTATATCCTCCTCTGAAAAGTGTCTGTTCAGATCCTTGGCCCATTTGTTGATTGGGTTATTTTTTTTCTTGTTGTTTAATTTTTTGAGTTCTTTGTATACTCTGGAGATTAGAGTTCTATCTGAAGTGTGAGGGGTAAATATTTGTTCCTAGGATGTAGGCTCCCTATTTACCTATCTTATTGTTTCTCTTGCTGAGAAAAAACTTTTTAGTTTGAGTATGTCCCATTTGTTGATTCTTGATTTTAACTCTTGTGCTATAGGTGTAAACCTCAGTTTCTTAATCTGAAAGTAGGACATTAGTTTTTAATGGTGTCGGGAAAGTAAAGGTTTTCTTTTTTCAGTTTTAGTGATTGGGTGCAAATTAAATTGACAAAACATAATTAGCAAGAGAAATGGCTTTTGGAATTTGGGGCTTATATACTGTCAATAGGGAAAATGGAGAGGGAGAAAGGGCAAAAATGACTTAGGAAAGGCAAATAACCCTTAAGAGAATGCAAGAGAGAGAATAGTTTTGAGGCAGTGTCTATTTAAGTGTGGTGGTTACTTCTTTCCTGATGAGGAGAGCTAGTTTTCTGTGGTCATTGGAGATGATTTCTGACAAGTTAGTTTTTTCAGTAGACTCTTAAGCCAATCTGGGAATTGGGGGAATGGTGGTATTCTTAGGTAATTGCAAAATAAATTTTGTGCCATCATGGTATGTTCTAGATGCCTTCAGCTTTAACATTGTGACAATAAGATGTAAGTTGTGGGTCCTTCCCCCCAAAAATAATAGATTAACTATCTGAGATTAAACTTTTTATAGTTAGGACTTTATTTTGTAGAACCCAAAACTCAGTCTGTTCTGAATCATGTACTTAAGAGTTACTAAATTGCTTGTCTTGTTTTGGATTGCTTGGATCCAACCATTTAGTGATGCCATTCAGGAGATATGATTTCTTAATCTTGTCTATCTTTTGGGATTTTAATTTCAACTGCCAGAAGTTTGGGGCAACGTTCCAAGCAAGAATCTTGCCATGATAGAACCATTTAAACAGCAATCATGGCCTGGAAAATAGAGTGTGATGATTGACCCGTAACCAAATTGGGCTGTGAAGTCAGTTTCCCTCCAGGGGGAAACAACTGTTATGTAGACCATCAGTAGTATCCACCCAGAACATTGTCCTATAAACTGTAGACTTTCATGGTTTATAGTAATGCATTACTGTCATTTAAGTATATCAGATTTCTAGCTAAAACCTGCTCTAGATTCTCTAGGGAGTTGACCTAGTATAGTATCTTCTTTATTCTCAGTTACAAACTTTTAAACTTGTTTGAGGTTATAAGGTGAATTCAGCCCTTCACTGTCATCATAGGTACTTGTGATGAATTTAGGCATTTAAATTACATGATTCAGAACCATTTTGAGGAGATCTCCAGGGAATATCAATTGTTTCATGTATAATTTCTGAAAGCGTCATTGTTTTCTAGCTGTGCACTTAGGAGTCATGTGAAGGATCACTCATGTACACGGGTGGTTTAGTCTTCCACCTCCTGGGTTCAAAGAGGGAAGGGAGGAAGGAAGGAGAGCCACTAAGCTTTCTCAGTAAATAGTCCTGGCTGGCTTAGAACTTGGGATCTTCCTGCCCTAAACTCCTGAATTGCTGGGATTATAGGCATTCACTACCATTCTTGGCAAAATTTTAACATTTTACATAGTTTAGTCTTTCATTTTGATGGTTTAAATATTTTATTTCCTTTTTTGCTAGCTTTCTGTAATTTGATTTTAATTCCTTGTTTATGTATAGTTCACTTTGGGTGTTTGAAGATGTGTTCTGATTAAGTGGAGAACAGAATCAGTTTATTTCAACCTCATTTATTAAAGATGTTTTTGTCATTTTGTTTTAGAAAACTGACTCACTGTCTTGAACTTTTATATATAATTATCTGTTCAATAGTTTCTAATGCCAAGTAAGGATAGTCTGAATTTTCCCACTAATGTTTTTTATAATTTCATCAGAATTTAATTATTTTGTTTTGTTTCAAAAACAGATTCCTAATGAACAATCACTACGTATGAAGAGCTATTACTATTTGATTTAGTTTTCTCAGAGTTTGTCTCTTCACTTACCAGTTCTTTTAAAATTTCTAGTAGATTGTCTTAATAAAAGTTCTGTATTATCAAGAATTTATTCTAAATATTTTATGTATGTTTTTGCTATTTTAAGTAAGATCTACTTTTCATTTTGGTTTCTTGTTGGTTAACACTGGTAAGAATTCAGTAAAACAAAGTACTTTAGGAGTATGTTTAGAGGGGTTGAGGCTATAGCTCAACTGATAGAGTGCTTCCCTTGCATGCACAAGGCCCTGGGTTCAATCCCCAGCAACACACACACACACACACACACGCAAAAATATTTTTTTAAAAATAGAGAGAGAGTATGTTAACTTTTTGAGATTCCTAGGATGGCTTTTTGATTTGAGTAAAGCCACACTTTTTATTATAGGTTTTGAACACTGAACATTGTTTAGTAATGTTTAGGGAAGATTTAAGAAAAAGTGAAGACTACTGATGGGGTGATTTGGATCATTAGTTCTGTATTTACTTCATGTGATTCATTTTCATATATCTAGAACACTAAGCTTCTAGTAATAGAACTTTACATCTCTTAATAGGTACTTCTTAATAATTGTGACTCAGCAACTTTTAGATAGAGAACCATTCAACTGAAAACATTAGCTGAATTTTTAAATAGAAGAAAATGTATGCTTTATGATTTCTGTCTTTACCCATTATTTATATAATGTAGCTAATCTTTATTTTTAGGTGGAAAACCATGAATTCCTTGTAAAACCTTCATTTGATCCTAATCTGAGTGAATTAAGAGAAGTAATGGATGACTTGGAAAAGAAGATGCAGTCCACATTAATAAGTGCAGCCCGAGATCTTGGTAAGAATGGAAGTTCAAAAAAATTTTTTTTTGTACTGGGGATTGAACCTGGGAGCATTTTACCACTGAGCTACATCCCCAGTCCTGTTTATTTTTTATTTTAAGACAGAGTCTCGCTAAGTTGCTGAGGCTTGCCTTGAACTTGTGATCCTCCTGCCTCAGCGTCTGGAGTCAATACTGCACCTGGCTTGAATGATTGTTTTGTCTACACAGTGGTGCCAGAAGTATCTTACTTACTTCCCCCAGTATTACCCCCACATGCCTGCCAAAAGGCCCTTATTTTTATTTTATTTTTTATTTTTAATATTTATTTTTTAGTTGGAGGTGAATACAATATCTTTATTTCATTTTTATGTGGTGCTGAGGATTGAACCTAGTGCCTCACGTGTGCTATGCAAGCACTCTACCACTGAGCCACAATCCCAGCCCCAAGGCTCTTATTTTTTTTATTATTTATTTATTTTTAAGAGAGAGAGAGAGTTTTTAATATTTATTTTTAGTTTTCAGTGGACACAATATCTTTATTTTTATGTGGTGCTGAGGATCAAACCCAGTGCCCTGCGCATGCCAGGCAAGGGCGCTACCGCTTGAACCACATCTCCAGCCAAAGGCCCTTATTTTTAAATGTCAGCTCCACCATAAGCCTTATTCTCCTAGGAATAATAGCTTATTGATTTGGCTTGAAATTTACAAGCACTTTATTAATTCTTTCTTTCTTTTCTTTTCTTTTTTTTTTTTTTTAAAGCACACTGAGCACAGTGGCCTTTTTTTTTTTTTGAGAATTTTTTAATATTTATTTTTTTATTTTTCAGCAGACACAACATCTTTGTTTATATGGGGTGCTGAGGATCGAACCTGGGCTGCACGCATGCCAGGCGAGCGCGCTACTGCTTGAGCCACATCCCCAGCCCGCACAGTGGCCTTAATTCCACCTGCTTGGAGACTAAATAAAGCAGGAGGAGCATAAGTTCAATGCTAGCCTAGGCAATTTAGCAAGACCCTTTCTCAAAATAAAGAGAGTTAGGGATGTAAACATCTCAGTAGACTACCCCTAGGTTTAATCCCCAATACTACAAAAAATATGAAAAATAAATAAAATCAATGTCTATCTTCCACATTAGACTGTTAATTCCCAAGGGTTCACTCTGCTTTACTCTGGATATTAAAATCTCTTTGTGCTGAGCATCTTGTGCATGTTTGTTGAATAACTAAATGAATCCCAGACTTAGAATGAGAAAACCTCTCAGGACATAGTTTAATACTTAAACTTTATGGAGAACCTGATGAAATTTACTGATTCTTTTCCCAGATACAGATTATAGACACAGAAAAATTTGCACATAGTTTTCATGAAGAGTCATATATGAATTAGATCCCAAAATAAGAGCCTTTAACTTAAAGCTATTGAGGTCACTTTATTCATTTCAAAGGTAAGGATATTGAGACTCTTAAGTAATTAGAGTTGACATTATTATATTGACTTACTAGAAGGATAAAGTACCCGTGACTTTCTGTGTTTCACAGTATGTTAATTTGGTTGGTTGGACATTTTTCTGATTGATATATATATCTGAGGGGTTAAGTGCCCCTGGGTTCAGTCCCTGGTACCAAAAGGAAAGGAAAAGGAAACACTGCAAATGTAGGTTAAGGAGCTGGGAAAATGGAAATGGAAAACATAACTTCATGTTTTGATTTGAATACTTTTTTTTATTATTTGAAAACTTTTCTTTGGGGAGCTTTTTACCAAGTTATTTAATTTTTCTGGTCTTCAACTTTTTTGCCCCCCTCTCTATAAAATTAGCAGGTCAGATTTAGTGCTTTGGGTTTTTAAACATACATGTCATCAGAAATACCTCTACACTTTGAGGATATAAGCCATTAAATAAAGTTGTGATCTTTGTGGTATTACAAATATGCAAGTGTTAAGTCAATATAGCATTTATTCCATAAATACCATTGTCTTTCATATTTAGGGATATGCTACTAGCACTACACTGAAATATATACGAGAGCAGCAAACAGTATCACATCTTCTTGCAGTCCTTTGGTTTGAGACTTTGATCACTGAATGATTATACTTTTCACTGGAACAATCACTTCCCTTTGAACATTTTGAGACATTCTTTATTCAAAACAGATTTTATTTTGGCATAGGTCTCTACTGTCTTTTTTCTCCCTGGTCAAGTGAAGTCTGCCCTTAGTTGTTTGCCACTGTAACATTTAATTGCTGTTTTTCAATAAATACATTTGTGGATACTATTCTTCTCTTATAGTTTGAAATCTAAAGTTGAATGAAATTATGAAGAGAGGGTATTTAATTATAAAAATTAAAACTTAGGTTCATAAAATCTGATTAAGCACATTACTTGCTTTGTGAAGTTTTCTATATTTAACAAAATATATAAATTTCAGTATTCCTGGAGTTTTGTTGTCAGAGTCCTAGATTTGTTTGGAAATTGCCTTTGGGCGCCTTATTTAATTTTATTTTTCTGTAATACTGAGAATTGAATCCTGGGCCTTGTACATGCTAGGCCAACACTCTACTGCTGAGCTCTATCCCTAGTCTCCCCCCACACTACCCACTTTTATTCTTTGTTTTGAGACAGGATCTCACTAAGCTGACCAGGCTAGACTCAGACTTTCTATCCTCCTGCTCACTTCCCAGGTAACTAGGATTATAGGCATGTACTGTTGCTTATGGCAGTATCTGATCACTTTAATTATACTAATTAATTTTAAAGAAATGATTTGGTTAAGAAAAGAATTCATGTATAATTTGTCCTGGGTGGGCCAGTCCTTACACATCTTCATATGCCCAAAACGTCCGGTACAGTGTGTGCTACCTCATGCTGATGGTCTGCACCCTTTGAGGATTTACCCTGCAAACAACTTCCATCAGAAGCCAGCACTTATGAGGGACTTTAAGGATTTTTATAGATATCCTTATCTCTTTTTTTTTTTTCTTTCTTTTGGTAACAGGAATTGAACCCAGGGTCACTTAATCACTGGACCACATCCCCAGCCCTTTTTATTTTTTATCTTGAGACAGAATCTTGCAAAGTTGCTTAGACTGGCCTTTTTTGGGGGGGGGGTGGGGGGGTACCAGGAATGAACTTGGGCACTCAACCACTGAGCCACATCCCTACCCTATTTTGTGTTTCTTATTTAGAGACAGGGTCTCACTGAGTTGCTTAGTGTCTTGCTATTGCTGAGGCTGGCTTTGAACTTGTGATCTTCCTATCTCAGCCTCCCGAGCTGCTAGGATTACAGGCGTGAGCCACCATACCTGGCTTAGACTGGCTTTGAATTTGGCAATCCTCCTGCCTCAGCCTTCTAAGCCACTGGGATTAAAAGGCATACACCACCATGCCCAGCTAGGTATCCTTATTTCGTGTAGTTTCTTGAGTGAAGTGAAATTTTTATCTTTTCCAGGATGCTAATACTAATAATTTCCAGAATGCTATCACATAATAAAAGTGTATATTTTACTAATTAGATTTAATGATTTTAAACATTTACACTGATAAATGGCTGCAGGTATTTATCTATTGTTTTTTTTTTTAATCTTAAAGGATTGGACCCTGGCAAACAGATTAAATTGGATTCCAGTGCACAGTTTGGATACTACTTTCGTGTAACCTGTAAGGAAGAAAAGGTCCTTCGTAATAATAAAAACTTTAGTACAGTAGATATCCAGAAGAATGGTGTTAAATTTACTAACAGGTTTGCACATCTATATTATATTTTTAAGCCTTCAATACTTGCATGGATTCTCTAGTGAAATGTGAATTATCTGTAATCGGGAGATTTTACCTTAGTTATTATTTACTGGTATAAAGCATTAGGTAAGAGTCAAGTTTTACTTTCTTCCAAGAGGCTAGTCAAATGTCCCAACACCATTTGTTAAGTAATCCTCTCCCTCCTTGACTAAAGTGGAACTTTGAGTCTATTTAAGGCTATTTTTTTCTCTTCACTGTCTCACCATTCTTTTGTCATACTCTATAGTTTGAATCCTTATTTATATTATGTTTTCATATCCATTGGAGATAGTTCCTCCTAATGCCTCTGCTTTAGTTATTTTGTTATTTTTTTCCTAAGAAAACTTTACTATCATTTATCAAATTAAAAATTTTCAGTATTTCAACTGAATGTATAAATTAGTTTAGGGAGCCTTCACAAGGCCATTCACTAAATTACAGCTTTTTTATTATGTTCTGTGTTGAAAAAATTCCTTACCAGTTTCTATTGCCTTTTCACTTTCTAATTTTGGAAAATTCCTGATGCAAATCATTCATAGACGAATATTAAGAAATCTTCTAGGTGGGCTTGGTGACACACGCCTGTAGTCCCAGCAGTTCAGGAGGCTGAGATAGGAGGAACACAAGTTCAAAGCCAGCCTCACCAAAAGCAAGGTGTTAAACAACTCAGTGAGTCCCTCTTTCTTAGTAATACAAAATAGGGCTCAGTGTCCCTGGGTTCAATCCCTGGTAACCCCCAATCTATTAAGTTTGTTTTTTATAACACCTTTGTGAAGTAAATGGAACATGAATATTACTTTCATAGATTTCAGTTCTCCCAGGTTAGATGGCTAATATTAATGGATATGAAACTCAGGTCTTCTGTTGCCAAGTCTAGTTCTGTTGTTTTCCCAACACACTGTATTCCTCCTGATATAAGAAATATATATATTTTAGCTTACATAAGACTGAACTTTTAGCCGAGCCTGATGGTGCACACCTGTAATCTCAGCAGCTCGGGAGGTGAGACAGGAGGATCATGAGTTCAAAGACAGCCTCAGCACTTTAGTGAGGTGCTGAGCAGCTCAGTGAGACCCTGTCTCTAAATAAAATACAAAATAGGGCTAGGGGATATGGCTCAGTGGTCGGGTGCCCCTGAGTTCAATCCCTGGTACCGAAAGGAAGGAAGGAAAGAAGGGAGGGAGGAAGGAAGGAAGGACTTTTGGTGTTATAATCATCTTTAGATCAACATGGGTTAGTTACATAAAAGAAATTAAACTGGATGACCTCATGGTACCAAAAGTTGCAGAAAAATTTTTCGCTTGTAAGGAGTGAGCAGTTGAATGCTTCCTTTGTATGACTCTCTCCTTAAAACCTCCAGTGCCAGGCCTGGGGATGTGGTCAAGTGGTAGTGCGCTCACCTGGCGTGCGTGAGGCACTGAGTTTGATCCTTAGCACCACATAAAAAAATAAAATAAAGATATTGTGTCCACCTAAAACTAAAAATGAAAACAAACAAAAAACCTCCAGTGCCTATTGATTATTCAGATAAAATCTATAAGTCTTCATATGGGCTATGTAATCTGGTCTCTGCCTACTTCTGCTTTTCTATCTTTTAGTTCACTTCTTCACTCAGTGGTTCTGTTTTTACAGTGTGTTTGCCTCTTGCTTTTCTTCCTTTAATTATTTACATTTACCCTTTCAGAGTGTGTGTGTGTGTGTTTTCCTACTTGCTCATTCTCGAGCTGTACTGTGCTGTGCTATTGACCAAGTACACAGTCGCTGCCCTAACCCTTCCACTTCAGATGCTTACTTCCCTCTCTCTTCTAGGTCCCTTCTTTTGGTAATTTCATTCCCTTTCTTTGATGCCAGTGAATATTTTTCCTCTTTCTCATCTTCATTTTTTGTTATTTTAATTTCTAGTTTTATATTCACATTTTTCAATTAATAAGATAGTTTTCAAAGCCTTTTCCTTATTTGCAGAACTTTGGTAGCAAAAGATAGTTATATATAGTCAAAATGAGAAGAAACATATTTGTGTGTTAAAATGGGAATGGCCCTCTTCTTAAGTAAGGATTCATTTAAGTATTTATAAAAGGTCCTAAGTCAGAATTTTAATCGAGTGAAAAATCTTTATAGCCAATGCTGTGCCAATGTGTTATTCTAAACATTGGAGAGGAATATAAATAAACAGTTCTAGCCACATCTGCACCTTATAGGTTGTCCCACTTTCTACTTGTATTTCCATTTTAATGATCAGTTTTGATGTTTCATCAGACAGATACTCTGGATATGTTTTAGGTAATGTACATTACTTCTAGTAAATATTTTGATGTTTTTAATGATGCCATTATCTTGATTTGCAGTAAGTTGTCTTCTTTAAATGAAGAATATACTAAAAATAAAGCTGAATACGAAGAGGCCCAGGATGCCATTGTCAAAGAAATTGTCAATATTTCTTCAGGTAAATTTAAGAGAACCATTATATTAACTGTTCTGAATGTGACCTGGGTTTTGCTAATAAAAAAGAATCAGGATGTTTGAAGAATGTTTTGTTTTACAAAAATTGTTTTAACCCACTATCTATGTGTTCAACAGATTAGGTTGTAGAAATATAAATTAGAAATGAAACAAGACATTTTGAGTTCTGTGTGCCATTTTGTAGATGTTCAGAATCTGGTCCACTCTGGATCCACTGTTTGAAATGATTTTTTTTTATTATTATTGGTTGTTCAAAACATTACAAAGCTCTTGACATATCATATTTCATACATTTGATTCAAGTGGGTTATGAACTCCCATTTTTACCCCGTATACAGATTACAGAATCACATTGGTTACACATCCACATTTTTACATATTGCCATACTAGTGACTGTTGTATTCTGCTATCTTTCCTATCCTCTACTATCCCCCCTCCGCTCCCCTGAAATGATTTTTTTAATTAAAGCGATAGCACGACTTGGCATTATGTTGTTGCCTTTAGAACAGAATTCAACCTATGTTACAGGTGACAGTGTATTCCACTGAAAGGTTTGACCACCAATGTGTGTATATTGACCTTTATTGTACCTTTCAGAAATGTGCAAGCAACTGAGTGATCAAAGTTAGCATCACCAGTAATGGGACAAATGACATTAAGTGCTTCCTGATATGGTACAGAGAGGATATATAGTCACCTAGTATTTCCCCACCACCACCACCCAGCGCCCCAGATGCACACTAGGCAGGTACCCCACCCCTGAGCTACATCCCTGGGCCTTTTTGAGACAGGATCTTGCTAAATTGTAAGGCTAACTTCAAAACTCAAGATTCGCCTGCCTCAGCCTCCAGAATACTGGGATTACAGACATGTAATCCCATGTATATGAGATTACATGGCCATGTATATAGTATTCTTAACAAAAAAAAATTTAATTCAGTTATAATTAAGGAGAAAAATTGTGGGACTTTCTTTTTTAGGTCTAAACTCTTTAAAAATGTCATGATCATGAAATAAAAAGAGGAACGGACATATCTGTTCTACATTAAAGGAGGTATTTCTGGGCAAGGTGGCACATGACTGTAATCCCAGTGGGTCAGGAGGCTGAGGATGGAGGATTGTGAGTTCAAATCCAGCTCAGCAATTTAGCAAAGCCCTAATCAACTTAAAAAGGGCGGAAGATGTGGCTAAATAGTTAAGTGCCCCTGGGTTCACTCCCTGGTACCAAAAAAAAAAAAAAGGAGATATAAAAAGACAGGACAACCAAATGCAGTGGGGTCAATAGTCATTTACTAGATTAGGTTAGAGTTGGGAAATGTCTTAAGAGGACACTTTTGGGACAATTGGGAAAGTTTAATATGAGACCATCTTCTATCAATATTCAATTTCTTGGATATATTAATGGCATTATGATTAAGTAGGAGGATGTCCTTGTTCTCAGAATATGTATGCTGAATTATTTGAGGGTAAAGAATCTTTTTTTTTTTTTTTTTTTTAATTATTTGGAGGTATAATTTTATAAATTGGGTTCAGTGACACTTGTCTTTATCCCAGCTACTTGGGAGACTAAGGCAAGCAGACCCCAAGTTTGTGGCCAGCCTAGACAACTTGGAGAGACTCTTCTGAAATAAAAAGCACCAAGAGCAGAGGGTATGGCTAGCATGTGTGAGACAGAATCCAATTCCTAGTACTAGTTGTAGATTGTTTTATTGTTACAACATAGTGAGGGAGAAGGAAATGTAAAACTTAAAAGGTTTTATTTTAATATGCTTTATGTATTGGTATTGAGATGAATTGATTTGTAAAATTTGCATTTCTCTTGGTGATATCAGATAACTTTAGCACAATAATTTAGCTGAATTGTGTTCCCAAACTTTGTTTGCATTTTTAAAAACCCTTGTAAATACTGTGAATCTTGCTTTAAAAAAAAAAAAAAAGAAAAAGAACATTCACCACTTAGCTAGTGAAAGGGTCTAGGTTTTAACATTTAAATGGAAGGTTCTGTATATGGAGTTAACCTGAATTGAAACAGAACCTTCTCTTGTTCTAACATACACATTAAGAACTATTTTTATAGTGTAATGGATCATTTTTTATAGTTTTGTCATATTATTAAACCAGAAAGAGTGATATTATTAATGAGCCACATTTTATGTCGTGCTAAAGACTATATACTTTTTGTTAAGATGCTTTCTAAAAATATATATGTAAAATTATTCTCAGTATGTAAGAAATCTTATGAATTTGAAAATAATTATAGGGGCTGGTGTTGTAGCTCAGTGGTAGGGTGTTTACCTAGTATATACAAGGCCATGGGTTTGATCCCTGCACTGCTAAAAATAAATAATCATTGTAAATACTCCACTCTTTCCTAGAGGTTTCTAAAGATCTGCTAGAGAAAAGTATAATAAAATTTTTTTTAAAAACTGGGTCATTTTAGAGATGAGCTCAACATTCCTACCCCTTTTTATTTGAGACAGGCTCTCACTAAGTTGCTTTAAGGCTTTGCTAATTTACTGAAGCTATCCTTGAACTTCCTATCCTTCTGCCTCAGCCTCCCAATTTGCTAATATTACAGGTGTGCACCAAAGTATGATAAAACAGAACAGAATTATTTGTACTCAACCATTCATAAGTAAATGAATTTTTAAAAATTTTTTAAATTTTATTTATTTATTTATTTGTGTGTGGTGCTGAGAATCAAACCCAGTGCCTCACGAGATATATTAGGCAAGTGCTCTACGACTGAGCCACAATCCCAGCTCCAATAAGTAAAAAACAATTAAAAATAAGTCAAATTTCCTGCCTTTTGATTAAATTTATAATTTGGGGTTTTCCTAAAATTAAATACTTTACACTTGAATGACTAGTGAGATAGTGTGACATGTGAGTCTGTCATACTGTTGTTATACCACCCCTCCAAACTGTTGACATTTAGAATCTATTCTGAAAATTTGGACCATTGTTACTATCTTCACATGTTGTCTAGCCTGTGTCAAGGGCTTTTTAATATATGTAATAACTGTTAGTTTGAATGCTCTAGTGAATAGAATCTTGTGTTTTAAGTGGCAATTATGGATCTAAATTTATGCTAAAATTCTCTGCATGTGGTACTGATTGAAAAATATTAAAACTCAGCTAACAATCTTGCAGTAGTTGGTTTGTAAATGCATAAGTCTTAATAGTCTCCTTACAGCTTGCTACTGAGAGCATGCACATTTCTTGTGATGATTGTGAGGTGTCATCCTGTTTTCAGATTGTTAAAATTCAGGAAAAAGTGTGTTTTAAAATTGAGGGTATGATATTTTGTTGGATTTTGGTAAGGAAAAGCATCACACTCTTTTGAAACAGCACTGGACATTGAACCTAGGGCCTTGCAGATGCTAGGCAAGAGCTATGACCTTTGACCCTTGAGCCATGACCTCAACCTTTTTTGTGTTCGGGTTGTTTTTTGGTGGAACAGTGTCTAGTAAAATTTTGTTTAAAAAGTATGTTAGGGGGCTTGGCTCAGTGGGAGAGCACTTAACCTAGCATGTGTGAGGCACTGGGTTCAATTCTCAGCACTGCAAATAAATAAATTAAAGTCCTATCAACAACTAAAACATTTTTAAAAAGAAAAGGACTTTATGACTTTGGATGGATCTGGAGACTCTCGTGCTAAATGAAATAAACCAATCCCAAGAACCATATTTCTGATGTGCGGATACTAACATCCAAAAAGGGTGCTGGGAATAGAAGTTCATTGGATTAGACAAAGGGGAAGGAAGGAGGATGGTGTTAGGAAAGATGAATGAATCACACATGAGTTTCCTATGTTTGTATATGAATACACCACCTGTGAAACTCCGCATCATGTTCAGCCACAAGAATGGGACCTAATTAAGTTTTACTTCATGTATGTATAATATGTCATAATATACTCTACTGTCATATGTATCTAAAAAGAACAAATTTAAAAAGAAAAAAGTATGTTAGGGAAATGGGTTTTAAAACTCCCATTTGTGGGAGTTAAATTTATTCTTATAGCTTATATCTTTTTAAAAATTATTTGATATTCCTTTGTACATTTTCTGTTTTTATTTTTATACAGGCTATGTAGAGCCAATGCAGACACTAAATGATGTGTTAGCTCAGCTAGATGCTGTTGTCAGCTTTGCTCATGTGTCAAATGGAGCACCTGTTCCATATGTACGACCAGTCATTTTGGAGAAAGGACAAGGAAGAATTATATTGAAAGCATCCAGACATGCTTGTGTCGAAATTCAAGATGAAGTTGCATTTATTCCTAATGATGTACACTTTGAAAAAGATAAACAGATGTTCCACATCATTACTGGTATTTAAAAAAACTTTGGGGCGGGTAACATTTTTCTTTTATGTTAGAATACGAATGTTTTAAATTTACAAAGAAAATCCAACCCTTGACATTAGAAAAAGAACATGTTTATTCTGGTTAGTAAAATATTCACATTTGGATTAAAGGGAAGATTTGGAGGGGAGATTAAGGCTTATGTGAAAATACGTATTCTGACTCAGTGGTTCACAGCATTTAAAAACCAGCATCACCCTCAAAGCTTGTATTTGAGTCAGTTACTTTCAGAAGTTGAGGTCGTTGAAGGAGAGGCAAAATTTGATGGCTAGAAGAAACTCAGCTTAGGTAGCAGTTTCTTTTAAGACATGGCACTATGGTCATATTAAACACAGCATAGTCTTGCATATAGACCAATGTAGCATATCTAAGATGAGGCATTTTGAGAGATCATAACAAGACTCTAGAGATCAAAAGAGGGAAGTAGGAGTCTTAGGACAGATATATTTGGGAAACAGGATTGTATTTTATTTCTTCAAATATGTTTTTAAGTTATGTACTTAATCTAACCCTAGCAAATAATTTGATGGTTGCCAAAAGAGGAGTTGTATCTTAGAGCTTTAAGATGAACTTTAAATGATTTGAAGAATTTGACCAATGCTGATCCATTCAATTAGACTTTGACTACTTTATAAGTAAATAAGGTACAGGCATCTCTGTGAGCTGCAGGGAGATATGTGTATGATCTTTCTAAACCATAGTCAAATTATAGTTGAGATATTTTTCATAGTCCTCCTGATGAAGGACCCAGTGCTGGTTTTTCTGAAGAAATAATAGCATTGCCTTAAGGGGTAGGATGGGCAGTGACTTGGTCCACGTCTTTGAGTGGCTTATGGTTCTTCTAATTTGCCATGTGGCTTAGATGAATAATCATCAGTATACAGCTTAGGACTAGCAGTCCACTTATTAGCAGAAAGAAATTAATAATGCTTTTTGATATAATTTGCTTTATAGGTCCCAATATGGGAGGTAAATCAACATATATTCGCCAAACTGGGGTGATAGTACTCATGGCCCAAATTGGATGTTTTGTACCGTGTGAATCAGCAGAAGTATCCATTGTGGACTGCATCTTGGCTCGGGTAGGGGCTGGTGACAGTCAGTTAAAAGGAGTCTCCACATTCATGGCTGAAATGCTGGAAACTGCTTCTATCCTCAGGTAATTGCTTGTTCTAGTGCCCTGAAAGTGGAAATGAATGTACATCTCATAAGAAGTACATTAAAAGATTTTTCTATAAAATATCTGAAAACATTATCAGAGTCTAATGGTTGTGTTCCTACAAACTTTGTGCACTTTGTATTTTCTTAAAAGGGTGTTTGAAGCTGGGTGCTGTAGCTTGTGCCTCTACTCCCACCTACTAGGGAGGCCAAGGCAGTGGGATCACTTGACCCCAGGAAGTTTTGAGACCAGCTTAGGCAACATATGAGACCCTGTCCCAAAAAAATGGGGAAGGTATGATTGGTGATTTTTTTTTTTTTTTTTTTTTTTAAGTTTTGAGACTGATTCCTTGCTAAGTTGCTGAGACTGTACTCAAACCTGTGATCCTCCTGCCTTAGCCTCCCAAGAAGATGAGATTACTGACATGTACCATTACCATCCTGTCTGGCAAAGCTTTGATTAATTTTGAAGTTGTTTCCCTACAGTTTCTGGTAGTAGCCCCTCCTTATAAGTCTCCCTCCCTGTGATGCTTTTGCTTCCACTGTTTATATTACTTGGAAGAGTCCTTCTTGCCCAAGTCCTTTCCAGTCTTTAAGGCCCTAATGATGAAAATTCTGATGAATTTTTCTTCACATAAAAAACTAAGATCATAGGTGTTTCTTTTCAGCTACTGCTGTTTGATATGAGTGTAATTCATTGTTTATTTTATAGGTTACTGAAATTCTTTGTCTTTATTTTACTTTCTAGAAGTTTCCTTGAAATCAGGGACTTTACTTTCTGTTTCTTGGTATCTCCTAAAGTACTTTCAATACATTAGGTTTCTAGTAAATTATGTGTTGATATAATTTCTAGAAGGATCTGTTGTTCATGAGGAATAATAAAAGCAATACAAATGTTTGGCATAGTAGTTAGATTAATATTCATAATTTGAAAAATTAGGAATAATCTGGTAATTTACAGAAAAAAGAAATAACCAATGATCACTGAAAGGCTGGCAAATTCACTAATTTTTTAAAAATCCTCATACTTGTTTAAAGATAAGAATAGTAATAACTGGGATTAATGAGGCTTTGGCAAACACACAATTTACACAACCACCATCAGGGTATGTGAGTGTTCATGTCATCAAACGCTGCTCCCATCTTTATCCAATTTTATTTTATTTTTTAAAAATTTGGGGGTGATTTGCCGGGCATGGTGGCACATGCCTGGAATCCCAGCAGCTTGCTGAAAGAGGAGGATTCCAAATTCAAAGTAAGCCTCAGCAACAGAAAGGCACTAAGCAACTCAGACCCTGTCTCTAAATAAAATACAAAACAGGACTGGGAATGTGCTCAGTGGTTGTGTACCCCTGAGTTCATTGCCCTGTACTTTAAAAAAAAAAAAAAAAAAAAAGTGATTTAGCTGGGTATGTGATACATACCCGTAATCTCAATAGTTTAGGAGAATGGTGACTTCTGAGGCTGGCCTCAGCAATTTTGATTCTGTCTCAAAAAGGGGAGGGGCTCGGGGATTTACCACTCAGTGGTAGAGTGCTCCCAGATTTAGTCCCTAGTACCATACACATAAAATCTTAGAGTGATTTGATTAATCTGAAATGAATGTTTTATTTATAAATTCTTTGATTATAACTGGTAATTAATCTATTATGTTTGTGCTATATATCTTTCCCAATGTATTATCTTAATTTTGGTTTTTGTTTTGTATTACCAAATACTGTGTCATGGCAAATTTTCATGTAATTATGTATTTCAGGACTGCAACCAAAGATTCTTTAATAATCATAGATGAATTGGGAAGAGGAACCTCTACCTATGATGGATTTGGACTAGCGTGGGCTATATCCGATTACATTGCAACAAAGATTGGTGCTTTTTGCATGTTTGCAACCCATTTTCATGAACTTACTGCCTTAGCCAAACAGATTCCCACTGTTAATAACCTACATGTCACAGCACTAACCACTGAAGAGACCTTAACTATGCTTTATCAGGTGAAGAAAGGTAAGTATGTACCATTGATGTACCTTAAATTCAGAATGTGACAGTGGAAAACTTATTGAATTTAAAATAATCAGTAAATTGCCTTATTCCTTCTTAGTATCAATCATTGAGATTTTTGTAAAGCACATTTAGTTGTAACTTTCCAGTCTCAGGAGCCAGGAACATTGTATATTATCTATATTTCTGTATCTTGAGATAGGACCTCTTATTCCAAACATAGAATAATCTATAGTCTCAAACATCGCCACAGAGGGATTTACCCAACTCTGTAGCAGTATTCCTTGTCAGATTAGCTCTAGCTAATAACGATATGCTTTGAAGTTCCAAGGCTCTAGGTTATTTTATTGTTAATAAAATAATTAATCATCTGATTGGGGGAGCAGGTATCAGAGATTGAACTCAGGACACTCGACCATTGAGCCGCATCTCCAGTGTATTTTATTTAGAGACAGTGTCTCACTGAGTTGCTGAGGGCCTTTCTTTTGCTAAGGCTGGCTTTTAACTTGCGATCCTCCTGCCTCCCAAGCTGCTGGATTTCAGGCATGCGCCACCACACCCAGCTAATTTTTTTTTTTTTTTTTTTTTTAACAGTTGATATATAATTGCGGCAAAAATAGAAAGTCTGTAATAACTTTGTAGTCATCATTCATATTAAATGTTTGGAAAGACTGTCTTAATTCACCTTATTTTATATAAATGGGAATGAATATAAGCTACCTACTTGGGTCAAAAATTCCATTATCATTTGTTTTCACTGGTTCAGAATCAGGATGAGAGTGTATGCTGGGCAGCATCTCCAGAGGCTGAGGCAGGAAGATTGTGAGTTCAAAGCCAGCCTCAGCGATTTATTGAGGTGCTAATTAACTCAGTGAGAACCTGACTCTAAATAAAATAGGGCTGGAGATGTGGCTCAATGGTTGAGTGCCTCTGAGTTCAACCGCTGGTGCCCACCATCCTCCCAAAAAGAGAGTATAGAAGAATGGTGAACAACTTTTCTAAGAAAAAATACTATAAATTCATCAATACACTCATCTTACTAATTTTCTTGAGTGACTTATCCTTGGAAAATAATAGGACCATTCATTAGTAATGAGTCAGTATGTCTTGAATTTAATACTGTTCTTAACTAGTGACACTTGTATATGTAACCCTTTTATCCTTAGTACTTTTTGCTCATAAAATGGGAAAACCACAGAGATGGTGGGTTTTTGTTTGTTTCTCTACCTCTCAACTTTAGATAGTAGGCCTCTGAGGATTCATCTATCAAGCTTTTCCTCTGCTATTTTTATTTTTCATGCTACATTTGTCAAGGATAAAATACAGCACTAAATGCCAAGTCATAATCACTTCTCACTTGAAGCTTGATTAAAATCCTTTTATCTAAGTTACTCTGAAACATTTGGCTAATGTATTTGAAATAATCCAAAATTCAGTTTTCTGATGACAAGGTAAGAAGGATAAATTCATTTACATAAATTGCTGTCTTTCACCCTCTTCCCTCACTCACTCTTTCCCTCCCAATTTCTTTTAGGTGCTTGTGATCAGAGTTTTGGGATTCACGTTGCAGAGCTTGCTAATTTCCCTAGGCATGTAATAGAATGTGCCAAACAAAAAGCCCTGGAACTCGAAGAGTTTCAGAATATTGGAGTCTCACAAGGAGGTGATGAAACAGAACCAGTGGCAAAGAAATGCTATCTGGAAAGAGAGGTTTGTCAGTTTGTTTTTGTAGTTATTTAATGATCTCTGTGTTATATAAACCAAGTCACCAAGATGAATTAGTTTCTTTCCTGTATAAATGATTCCAGTGTTTACTTTCTTTTTTTTGCAACCAAGGGTGCTCTGTTACTGAACTGCATCCCCAGGCTGCCTCAAACTTGTGATCCTTCTGCCTTGGCCTTCTGAGTCATTGGGTTTATAGGCATTTGCCACTGTACCCAGGCTCTGATCATTCTTTTTTTTTTTTTTTTTTTTAATATTTATTATTTAGTTTTTGGCAGATACAACATCTTTGTTTGTATGTGGTACTGAGGATCGAACCCAGGCTGCACGCATGCCAGGCGAGCGCACTACCGCTTGAGCCACATCCCCAGCACCTCTGATCATTCTTATTGGCTTTCACATGTTTCTTTGCATGGCCAAGAATCCATCTCTGATATTTTGATTTCTGTACCATGTAAATCTGCATGATGAAATGATAGCATTTTCAAGGGGTGGCAGGCCAAAAAAAAAAAAATGTATATAGCATTCAGGACTGGGATATAGCTCAGGGGTAGATTACATACTTAGCATGGGCAAGGACCTGGTTTCAATCCCTATTACCAAAAAGAGGGGGGAAAAAAAGATTTTAAAATTAGGAATACAAATCTAGGTTTAAAATTAGTTATTCAAAGGAGCTAAAGATAAAGATGTCCAGTTAAATTAGATGGTGAAGATATCTAAAGATATTCTTCATTTCTGCCCTCCAATTATTTACACTGTAGTTGAGGAGATAAGAACAATAAATATACCATAGAGTATAAAGTGGTATGAGACAAATGTTTGTTAAAGTAAGTTGTTTGTGGGCAGGATGCTTGTTTTAATGGGAGGAATGGAGCTTATTTTGGGCCTTCTCTAAGTAAGGGGTCAAACTTAGATGTTTATGTGGAAAGGTACAACATATGTCTAACTTGTTTTTTGGGTTTTTTTTTTAAAGCTAAGTCTTATATGCCTGTAATCCCAGCAGCTCAGGATACTAAGGCAGGAGGATCACAAGTTTTAAAGCCAGCTTCAGCAACTAGTGAGGCCCTATCTCAAAATAAAATATGAAAAACAGCTGGGGATGTAGCTCAGTGGTTGAGTGCCCTGGGTTCAATTCCTGGTACCAAAAAAAAAAACCAAACAATTAAAGAAAATTAAGCAGTAAATTTTTATAGACACAAAATAAAAGAATCTTAATTGATGCACTGCCTAGCCTGTAACATTTATTGCAGCATTTATTATGACAACTTTTTACTTGGCATTATTTTAACTTTTACCCAGTGAGTTTTTTGTTGTTGTTGGGTTTTTTTTTCTTCTTCTTACTTGAAGGATAGATGGTTGCTACAATATCAAACTTACTTGCTTTTGGTGACCTGGGATTGGAAAAGTTCTTATATGAAATCGTTGGTTTCCAAGTAGAACAAAAGTCATATGCTTTTGAAATTATAATATATCCAAAAGTTTTAAAGCTTTATGCTAAATTGCTGGGGCTTTGAGCTCATGATCCTCCTGCCTCAGCCTACTAAGCCACTGGGATTACAGGCATGTGCTGCTGCACCCAGCTACCATTTACTTTTAAGATACTTATTACCTATCAACTCCCTGGTATGAAAGCATCCTATTTACTTCTGCTTTATGTGCAGTAATATACATTCATATAGTACATGCTTTGTCAGGAACTGTTCTAAACAACTTACACATATTAACTCTTTTTAATTCTCATAACAGATGTATGAGGTTGGTAATATTAATATCCCCATTTTATAGGTGAGGAATGGCATGTGAGCTTATGTCCAAGGGTCACATAGCAAATAATAACCACGTTCTTTGGAACAGCAAAAACTGGGTAGTGAAATAAATAAAACAGAAGCATTGTGTGCTTGTGTGTGAGAGAGAATTTTGATTACTATTTGCCTTAACAATAAACCTTGAATTCTTTTTTTCCCCAGAAGATTGTTTATGTATGAATTATAAAAGCAGAGGGACTTGAGAACTACTAAAAATTCCAATTCCTTTGTCATCAGCAGCTGAAAAAAAATTAATAAATGTATTTTTAAAGATTTTATTATGGGGGCTGGGGATGTGGCTCAAGCGGTAGCGCGCTCGCCTGGCGTGTGTGCGGCCCGGGTTCGATCCTCAGCACCACATACAGACAAGGATGTTGTGTCTGCCAATAACTAAAAAATAAATATTAAAAAAAAAAGATTTTATTATGTATCCTAGACATTGCATACATACTAATAAAAATGTTCTTTAAATGTGGGTAGTATATTTACATTGAAATTTTTTTAAAACAATTTATTGCTAACTAATGTGACTTAGAAAAGACATCTTAATGACTGTTGGGATGTTCTTATTTTTCAGCAAGGTGAAAAAATTATTCAGGAGTTTCTATCCAAGGTGAAGCAAGTGCCCTTTACTGAAATGTCGGAAGAAAACATTAAAATAAAGTTAAAACAGCTGAAAGCTGAAGTAATAGCAAAGAATAATAGTTTTGTAAATGAAATCATTTCACGAATAAAGGTTACTACATGAAAGAAAACCCAGGAATGGAATGAAAATAGTATTGATAAGCTATTGTCTGTAAGACTTTTGTATTGTTTTATAGTAACCCCTTTTCTGTAGTGTTTGACTATTTGACTATCAATGCCCATTGAATATCAATTTAATAAAATATTTAGTAATAGTACATTTTCAAAGATTTTTATTTTGGAAATTGAGAGCTGTAACTAAGGACTATTTAAATGGACATGGGGCAAAATTTGCTGAATTTTATAAATAAAATCATGTAGTTTGTGGAATATCGAATGTGTTATTTCTTTGTACTAAGTTTTATTCATATTTGTTCTAATAAATAAGTGCCCAAAAGTCTTGTAAACTTGAAGAATCTGGACGGCACCATTGAAGATCACTTCCAATAGCTGAGCACAGTGGTATACCTGTAATCCCAGTGCCCCAGGAGGCTGAAGCCCCAGGATCACAAGTTCAAAGCCAGCCTCAACAATTTAATTAGCAAGGCCCTAAGCAACTCATTAAGACCCTGTCTCTAATAAGATGTGAAAGGGCTGGGGATATGACTAAATGGTTAAGGGCCCCTGGGGTTCAATCCCCAGTCTCCACCCCACTTACTCCCCAAATTAATTTCCAGTGATTTCTCAGTGTCCATCAGCTGACTGCATGTACTTTAGCCAAGGGATTTATTTAATATATATATTAGTTGTGGTTGGATACAATACCTTTATTTACTTATTTATTTTTATTTGGTGCTGAGGATTGAACCCAGTGCCTCACACATGGTAGGCTAGTGTTCTACCACTGAGCCACAACCTCAGCCCACCAAGGAATTTATTAATTCTGAGTCTGAGTATGACTTTGCACTCAACCTGCTATTCACTCACCTCTAATCTGTGGTGAGACTTAGAAATCTGGATTTTAACAAAGTATTACTTTGGGAATCTTGATTTAATCTATTATTTTATAGGGAAAAAAAATGAGGGGTTAAGAGTTAAGGGCTTGGTTATGCACCATGCGGGGGTTGAAGAACAGTCTTCAGTAAATAAATTGTAGTGAGATGGGGAGGGGGGATATCCATATAGAAACTGATAAAATAGTATTCCATGTAATATATAAAAATCAAATCCAGTGAATTTTAGACCAAATGTACAAAACTATCAAGCTTTTAGTGCTTGGTTTATAGTTCTATACAAGATAATACTTAAATACTTTTATATCTTTGGGGAAAATTCCTTAAGTCACACATTTGGCTATATTGAAATGCAAAACAAAGGTATCACAAAGTAAAAAGACAAGACACTTTGTGGAGCCAGTGAGGTGGTTCATGGTTCTAATCCAGCAATTGAGGTAGGATTGTAATTCAAGGCCAGTCTTGGCAACTTAGTGAGACCTTATTTCATAATAAAAAGTGGGCTGGGGATGTAGCTCAGTGGTAGAGTGCTTCCCTAGCATGTGAGAGGCCCTCTGTTCAGTCCCTAGTATCAGACGCGTACAAAGTCAAAGACGTTATATTCAGATAAAGAATCAAAATCACTAAGGAAAGAAACATTTAAGGGTCTCCATACAGCTCAATAACAAAAAGATAACTGGATTTAAAAGTGGGCAAAAAAATCTAAATATTTTTCCAAGGAAGATAAATAGTTATATGGGCTGGGGATGTGGCTCAAGCGGTAGCGTGCTCGCCTGGCATGCGTGCGGCCCGGGTTCGATCCTCAGCACCACATACCAACAAAGATGTTGTGTCTGCCAAGAACTATAAATAAATAAATAAATAAATAAATATTAAAAAAAAAAAGATTAATAGTTATAGATGAAAAGAGACAGACAAGGGAAATGCAAGTTAAATCTCTGAAGAACTACCATTTAACAATTAAGATAGTTAAAAAATCAGATGGTAAGCATTGGCAAGGATGTGGGAAAATTGAAACACTCATACACTAGTGGCGGGAATGTAAAATGATGTATCTGCTTTGGAAAACAGGCAGGTCCTCGATTACCTTAAGACCCAGCAATTCCTCAACTAAAGTACTTATCAGAAATAAAAATATTAAGTCCACACAAAAACTCGTACATAAATGTTTATAGTAGAATTGTTTGTGATATTTAAAAGGCAAAAACACCCCAAATGCCTGTCAGTGAGTGAAGATATCAACAAAATGTGGAATACCCATACAGTGGAACATTATTCTACCATAAAAGGAATGGAGAATTAACGCATGGTAAAACTTGGATGAACCTTAAAAATTGTGCCAGGTGAAAAAAAATCTCACAAGAGACTACATGTTATGATTCTGTTTGTACAACAATTCAGAATGGGGAAAGCTAGAGACAAAGTAGATATGTAGTGGTTTGGGGCCAGAGGGTGGTAGGGTCACTAAAAGTTCCAGTTTTAAAGCTGAGATGAAGGTTCTAAAATTGATGACTCTGTATCTATAAATGTTCCAAAAACCATTGAATTTTTTTTTGTGTGTATCTTAAATGGATAATCATGGTATATGCATTATAGCAATAAAGCTATTTTTAGTTTTAAGTTTCAGATACTTCACCCCAAAGGAAATAAGTAGTCCATAATCATGAAAAGTTCTTCATCACAAGACAGAAAAATGAAAATAAAAACCATGCCAGGCCACTTCCACAATCTCCTCCTTTACCTCCTCCTCACCCCCCAGCTTGGCAACCATTATTTTTTCCTCCATTCATATGAAGTTGAAAATAAGTGATGTTCAGGGGTCTGTTCTTGGGGAATGGAAACTGTGAAGGAAAATAAAGTGATGAGACTGGTTGCTGATGGGAAGAAGGCAAATCAGATCTCCAGAGGGCTGCTGTATTATTTTTCTACAAAATGTGGACTATCCATACTGTGGAACATGGGTTTGGAACTTGCTTTACAGTTATTATTAAGCTGTGCAATTTTGTTTATACATGTAATCTTTGGTATGAGAACAAGTTGAAATTTAAGCTTAATGCTTTAAAATAACTTACCATGTTTTTTTCATCATCATTGATAATTTTACAGTCAGTCACATTTTGCTTTTCTTTTTTTGGATACCACAAGCTTGGGAAGAAGACAAACTTAAAGAAGAAAATTTAAAATGTGGAAACTCTTAATTGGTTTACAAAATCATTTAATCACAAGTGGGAAACTTTTTCATATAATTCAAAAAGCAATTCCAGTGAAATATTTCATCCCTTGGCTGTGAAAGAGTGTTTTTAGATTGCTGTTTAAAAATATTTAAAAATGGAAATCAGTTTGTGGTTTTAGTTGTTAGGGCTACAAGAAATGGGGCAAGTCAATGTTGATTCCAAGGTAACATGTTATCTCTCAAGCTTTAGAAATCAGGCTACTTTCCCTTAACAGGCTTAGTGTTTAGTTCTGAGATGTTTTTAAAAATGAAGAAACATAACAGATCTATATTCAACTTGAGCTGTATTTATTACATGAATATGCTAATGGACAACCAGGCCTTCAATTAAAGAGTCCCCCTTCCTTTTGGAAAGGAGCATGTAAAGCAAAATAAACTAATTTCTGACTGTCAAAGGAAGTTATATTTAAAATTTTTAATTGTAATTCTTTTTTGTCCCTCACTCAAGCAAGCATTGACATGGGTAACCAGAATAAACCTGAATATATAAATAAATATGCAGGGATTTGGAACTCAACCATACTGTTGTCATAAAATCTGCTGGCCACAATTCTATTTTGGAGAAATTACTTGGTTTTTGTATTTTAAAAAAGATGCAATTGTATAAAACAATTAGAGTTTTCCCCTTTAGAATATTGTTTTAGGTTTAAAGGTTGCAACAACACAGGAAAGATGTCTCGGGGTAGATATGTTTAAGAATCTTCAGCTCTTCCAACTTAGCTAGCCAGGTGACCAGGGTAGATATATTTAAAGAATAACTTGTTCCCTTTGGCATCTCAGTCTTCCACACACTAAGCACATCCTGTTAGACTTCTTCAGTATTAAATACATCTTCTATCCTTGGTCTTTCTGCATTTAGCTTTTTTGGGGAAGTGTGTTTTTACCCTCAGCATATGGTAAGAGCTGCTGATTCAGTATTGAATGGCTCTTTAAGCTTGTTAGTTACATTCTGTTGATTAAAATGTGTGCAGAATAGTCAAGAAAAACCAGTCCCTGATCTGAAATAAATTAAACATTGTTAATTAGCTTATGGGGAAGAACATATGAATAAAGAGCATTTTCATATACAAAGGAAATCTCTCACTGCCTTCGTCAATTCCGTGTGTTTGGGTTAAGGAGCTAGGGTGTGGCTGGAGAAGTGATGAAAGTACCCAGAATGGTCCATGCATTTTTAGACTGAAACTGGAAGTGCAGCCAACTTAAAATAATAGTTTTCTGCCTGACGTTGTCCCCTCCCTGTGTCCATGCTACTATCCTTGATAGACAGGACAGAAGTACTGCTTTCTCTTACTGCTCTACCTCAGAACATACCTCTGACCAGTTTTACATTGTGAACATCCTGGTGCAGTGCTGGGCTGTGGCAGGGGAAATAAACCCTGTAGACAGGGTGCAGTGGTTGTGATGGGTGCTTCCTGTTCTTTCAGAGAGAAATGGGAAGCCCTTGCCTTGCATTTGCCACAGCAGTTTCCCCAGCGTGGTGACAGTGGTAACTATAGTTAATAACTTGTTCCCCTTAAAGTCTCGGTTTCACATACTGAGCACATCCTGTTAGACATCTTCAGACGATATTCAGAATATGATCAAATTTAATGTATGTCAGCATATTTTCACTTTGTGTGTGGTTTGTTTGAACTGGAGTATCCTACACATCTGTCATCTAGCCTAGCTCATCTAGCTGTGCTGTGAGCCACGTGGTGATAGTGGGGGGCAGGAGGAGTGACTTGTTTGTGCCTGAGGGCCATACTGGAGGGATCAGTTAGATCTGCCTAGTGAGACTGCAGGTGTGACTGGGCTGCCTGTTTTTTGGTTCTGGGGCTCCAACCCAAGGCCTCTAGCTAGATAAGTGCTCTCCTAGGAAGCTACACCCCTAGCCCCTCGATTGTCCTAATTTTTATTTCTAGACTTGATGACTAGAAGAGCATACTATGCTGCCTTTAGTTCACCTAAACAAGGTAAAGAGATTAGAAACTCCATTAAATCATTAAATTTAGAAAGAAGAAGCTATCCGTTTCTTAATTCTAGCAAGAGGACAATGGCAGTGGATTCCTTGGTGTATAAAATCCATCAATAAACACAGCCATTGTAATTAGTCTATGATATCACACTGTTGTGTTTATTTCCTGGAATTAAAAAAAATTTTTTTTAGTTGAACTTGGACACAATACCTTTGTTTTACTTACTTATTTTATGTGGTGCTGTTACCGCTGTTGACCCGTGACGAGTTCTTGCTTCCCCAATGTTGAAGAATAACACCAAAGAAGCACGCCAGGCAAGGTCAGAGTAGAAATTAGAAGTTTATTAAAGGACAGCAGAAAAGACTTCTCCCGGAGGAAGAAGGGGACCCAAGAGGTGGAATCCGTGGAAGGGCTGTTGTCTCCCCTTTTTATAGTTCTTCCAGTGATGGAATGTAGGTGGGAAGGGGGTGGGGGGAGAGACCAGGTGGGCCAAAGAAGTAGTCTGAGCGGGAAGGACTTCTGAGGTAGCACCTTCAAGTTTGCTGGGGGCTGTTTATTAACACTTCTTTGGGATGGGCTTTGGGCCTAGGGCTTTTCTCAGGACTTCATTAACATTCCATGAGTTGTCCTGCGTTTTCCGGAATCATTGTCAGCATGGCCTCCATTTTAGATTTCACTCGGTATTAGACCCGATTTACCTAACTACACTGACTGCCTAACTTTAAATCTGGCTTCAGTGCTGAGGATGATACCCAATGCCTCACATGTGCAAAGCAATCACTCTACCACTGAGCCACAATCCCAGCCCCTATTTCCTGGAATTTTGTTGACACTTAATTGTTAGATAAATTTTATGAATGATCTTTTTTTTTTTTTTTAAGAACGAAATCTTGCCTTTTGTGAGAACATGGATGGTATTGGACATTCTTTTTTTTTTAAAGAGAGAGAGAGAGAAAATTTTTTCATACTTATTTTATTTTAGTTATCGGCAGACACAACATCTTTGTTTGTATGTGGTGCTGAGGATCGAACCCGGGCCACACGCATGCCAGGCGAGCGCGCTACCGCTTGAGCCACATCCCCAGCCCCTTATGAATGATCTTGAATGGAGATATCTTAAATGATAAACCCAGCCTAATTTCCTCTTAAGATCCACAGCCATCTCCTCAGAAAGGCATGAAAAGTTAATTTCGGCTTTACTATAAATTACTGCAATTTCTAAACTTGCTTGGAATGCCTGCCGGTGCCTTGAACTCACCCATGCCTGGCTCCCCCTGACCAGATAAGGACCCTCTCTGAAACTCTAGTGGTGCCTTATAAATTCTGATGTTGGGATCTAAATTTACTCCCTAAGTGCTGGACCATTAACCTACTACCTGCCTTTGTGTTATGCTTGTTAAAAACCTGTTTTCTTTAAGTTCTCATGACACCCCTTTTTGCAACTTTCTGTACCTTAAAACTGTGCTCCTAGAGAGCTGCGGGGTTGTCTTCTATTCCCATGGATCTCTGGCCCCTGGCTGGTTGGAATTATAAGCTTGCTTTAATTTGATTTAAATTGGAGCCGGTGGTCTTTTCCTTGCATCGTGGTTTAACATTAAAGCCAAATTAAGTATAATTATTTGTAGTGCAGACACTGACTGGCCATTTTAATGTACATTGTCTATCCAGCATGATGTATTTTATCTTTTTTTTTTTGAGGGGGGGGTCACATAATCAGGATCTAATTTTTATTATCAGTTATAATTTGACATTTTATTGCTAAATGTTATCTGGCTCCATCAAATCAATCATAAAAATAAGCCCACATGAAATCCTTAACATGGATTACAATTTTGCATATTACAAAAAGTGCAAACTATTGTGAGGGGCTACTCCAAAGACTCCTTCTCTTAAACAGCATTGAAAGGTAGATGCTAGTAGTTATTATTTACATTGTACAGAAGAAATCTAGGTTCAGAAGTTCAGTCATGTACCCAGGTCACACAGCCAGTAAGTGACAAAGTTGAGATTTGTACCTCAGCACCCTGTCTCCAGAACCCCATTTTTTTTTTTTTAATTTAGAAACTTGAAATATGATTGGGAATCTGAGATGTACATGTGTGATCTCATCTTTCTAAATAATAAATGTCAAAATGAGTGATGTAGGCAATGCAACTGGAATTAAGAAAAACAGAGGTGTTGTCATGATGGGCAAAAGGTGCAACTTATGCAGTCGAGGGAGAGAAATAAAGAATGTCCACGTGCTTCTGCCCTTTTCAATGCTGTATTCACTCAAATCACTCAATACAGGGCTGGGGATGTGGCTCAAGCGGTAGCGCGCTCGCCTGGCATGCGTGTGGCCCGGGTTCGATCCTCAGCACCACATACAAACAAAGATGTTGTGTCCGCCGATAACTAAAAAAAAAATAAACATTAAAAAAAATTCTCTCTCTCTCTCTCCCTCCCTCTCTCACTCTCTTTTAAAAAAAAAATCACTCAATACAATTTCACTCTATAGGACAATTCTAGATTAATTAAATTCACAGCAAACAATTCTAGATTAATTCTAAGCATTGCAAACATAATTATGACAGGCTCATGACAGACATTCCCTCTGCGGGTTAAATTCAGGTGTCAATCAAAAGTCCCAAGCCTTGGGCTTGAAGTCCAGCAGATGCACACTCAGACCGCGGTGACCAGGTCTGGAACCAAGGCAGGCTTCTCCTGGGGTGGAGCTGACGAGTTGTGGCTCTCACCAGGGTCAAGATGTGGCTGTAGAGTTTGAGAGCGGTGAGGAAGATGCAGAGGATCAACAAATGATGAAAAGCGTTGGGGGCTGGGGATGTGGCTCAAGCGATAGCGGCTCGCCTGACATGTGCGCGGCCCGGTTCGATCCTCAGCACCACATACAAAGAAAGATGTTGTGTCCGCCGAAAATTGAAAAATAAATATTAAAAATTCTCTCTCTCTTGCAAGAGGCTTCACTTGGAGTTTATAGGGGCAGGGGGAAGTGACTTGTTTGTGCCTGAGGGCCTTACTGGAGGGCTGTGTTAGACGTGTCTGCAGGTTTCAAACTGGAGTTTTTAAAATGGAGTTGCTTAGGCTCAGGCCCAAGGCCATCCTCACAGGTGTGTACCAGAATATCCTCCATTTGTTCTATTATACCCCAAGAATTCTCCCCAACCTGTAAGGAATAACCCTGGTAATTCTTTTTATTACTCTGCTTTGAATATGCACTTACTGAGTAAATTTTCTTCTGGGTTGGATATGCGGTCGGTGTCCCCCAAAAGCTCCTCTGTTAATGCAGAAATGTTCAGAGGTGAAATGATTGCATTTTGAGAGCTGTGACCTAATCAGCCCATCCTAATTTGAATGGACTGCCTGGGTGGTAACTCTCATCTCCCCTCCCCTTCCCACCCCTCTTGGCTACCATAAACTGAGCAGCTTCCTTCCACCACACCCTTGGTTCCCAAAAGCTTGGTCCTTGCCCCTCAAGCCAATCCAATAACGAGGACAATGTTTTGAGTAAAAGGAAAAAGAAAGTTTATTGCTATGTAGCGAAGGAGAAACACAGAGGACACCCGTCCCAAAAGCAGTGATTCTGCCTGTCAGCAGGAACGGGGCTTTTAAGGAGGTGATTCAAAGGCTCCATTCTGTGTGTTCTCTGTTGTAATTCACTTGTTAATTTGGAAGATAGTCCTTTCTGAGATCTTTGGGTACCATCCCCAAAGTCTGGATTACTTCCTATGGTGGGTGTGTACTCAGGGACTGATAACTCGGCCAACAAGGGAAAGAAAGATAATCCTGTTTCCCCTGAGATTAGGGAGGAGCAGGGAGAGAGGAAGAGAAAGAATCTTCCATTTTAAGAATCAGTAGCAGTGGCAGAGCAGCAAGGGCTGTATTCAAAGCATAAAGTCAGCCACTGTTAACTTCTGCCATGATGTTTTGCCTCTCCTTGGACCCAGAGCAATGGAATTGGCTGACCGTGGGCTAAATCTCTGAAACTGAGCCCAAATAAACTTTCCCTTCTCTTAAATTGTCTTGTCAGGTATTTTGATCACAGAGATGCAAAGCCGACTAACACAGTGAGCCACTAGGGCCTGGACACACTGGGAGTTGAAGTGAGCGGCATTGTGGGTTTCTTTTATTTTTATTTATTTTTTGTTTTATTTTTTGGTACCGGGGTTTGAATTCAGAAGTGTGCGACCACTGAGCCACATCCCCAGCCCTATTTTGTATTTTATTCAGAGACAGGGTTTCACTGAGTTGCTTAACACCTCTTTGTTGAGGCTGACTTTGAACTCGTGATCCTCCTGCCTCAGCCTCCCGAGCTGCTGGGAATTACAGGCATGCGCCACCGTACCCATCACCCAGCGGCACTGTGGTTTATTAAGAAAACTGTTTGCCTTGGGATGAACCCTTGTTTCACCATTTAGCTGTCTGACTTGTAAATTGGTTACTTCTCTTCCTATTTTTGTTGTTGTTGTTCCCCTCTTCGGTAATTTAAGGGAAGTGGATGATTAGAGTTCTCAAATGCCATACTTGTAAGGCCAGGAAGGTGCAAGATATACATAGTGGAATTAAGGTGAGATTCCCAGCCTAAAAGCAGTGGCTTCTGTTAGGTCGGAGGCAGCGACTTAGAACAAAGCAGCCCTCATGGGAAAAGAACGCCAATCAGGCGCCGCTGGAAACGCCTGTCAATCAGCAGGACCCCCTGGCCAATCCTGGAGTTCAGCCAACTCCCCCGACCAACTCCAAGGGGGCAAGGGACCCTAGAGACACCTTTTCCTGTCCCAAGCCCTTCCCTTCCTGCTGGAAGCCCCATAAAAGTCCAGTCGGGTCGAGCTTCCACGCAGTTTCTCCTCAGACCCTTCTGTCCACTCTGGGGGCCTGGTCGAGTTCCGCCCAGGAGTGATATCTCAATAAAGCAGCCCTTTTTAAATCTGCCTCCTTTGGTCGCTGCCCGCTTCGCCTGATCTGACAGCTTCAGGCCTGAATCTGGTTGAAGATGGCTAGTTTTGTACCCTCGGATGTTCTCTAATAGTTCACGATTCTGTGAAATGATTTATTTCATTCACAATGAAATAAGCTCCAGCTGCAGTCTGTGTCAGCATCTGAAAAACCAGCCTCTACCTCAGAGCAAAGCCTGTCCAAGGAAGGGACGTGACCTTTGTCCTTGGAAAGACCCACAAAGCACTCTAGGCACATTCCCACCCTGCTAAGTTGTTTATCTACAAATAACAGGAGAGATCTGCTGCACCAGGTGTCCCTGACTCAGTCAGGCTAGGTAAGGACCCATAGCAACCCTCTAGCAGCCACCAATCAGCATGAGACAGGGAAATACCTGGGATGCCAGATGACCCTCCCAGTAGTTTATGGTGGTTGATAACATGTTGGGAAACCATGTATTTCAGTGCGTACACCCCTCTTGGCTTAAACCAATCAGTTCAAATGAATACCCCTTTTGTACTGACCAATCACCCCTACCCAACTTGTTCCTGCCAGTGAAAGTGCTAATCATGTTTTAGAGTTGTTATTTGATTTTCCCGTGGTGTGTGATGATTTGCTAAAAGAGGCTATGATGTATGTGAAGTCCCTGCCCTCTCCAAAGAATGTATAAAACTGCTGCAAACCCTGGGCTCGGGGCCTCTCAGCGTCACCAGTTGCTGTGTGTGCCCGCGGAGGACCCAGCTAGCTCACAATAAACACCTCTTTGCTGCTTACATTGATCTTGGGTCTCTGGTGGTCTTTGGGGGTCCCGAATTCGAGCATAACACATCCAAATAGCCACCTCAAGGTGGTCTCCAACCTCTGTCCTCATCTAAATATTAATATTCCAGCTCATATTTTTCTAATCAGCAATGGAGCACTTTGCTGCTCCATTTGTTGTAATTAGCTGTGATCCTAGTGTTATCGATGTTTACCAGTTAGTCCTTGCTTCCCTGAATGCTGAAGTGTAACTCCAGAGAAGGGCGCCGAGGCAAGTGTAGAGTGGAAAGTAGAAGCTTTATTAAAGGACAGCAGAAAAGACTTCTCCCCGGAGGAAGAAGGGGACCCACCACAAGGGTGATGTCTTCCCTTTTTTATAGCTAAGGTCTTCTTTCAGCTTTCCCACACTCCTTTTCTTTGTTTCCCTTTATTTTTCAGTGATAGAATGCAGGTGCGAAGGTCCAAAAGGTGGGAGATAGGTGGGCTGGAGGAGTAACAAGGGCAGGAAGGGCCTGGGGCAGCTTTTGATTAGCACCTCCTTGTCTTATGAAAGCTGCTTCATTAATATTTCCTTAGGATGGGTTCAGAGGACTTGGGGACATTAACATTTTAATTTCCCCAAGTGCTGCTTTGCTTTCCTGGACTCCATTCTCTATAATGGCCTCCATTCTTTATTTTATTCATATTTATATTAGACCTGATTTACCTAACTACACTAACTATTACCTTTAAATCTGACTTCACTAGCAGCCCTGGTCCATTGAGGCTTAGAAACATACCTCAGTAGTGTTTTTCCCTGAGGCCTTCTTGGTAACCACTTCACAAGAATCAGACTAGGAGCTGGGGGGGGGGGGCACACACCTATAATCCCAGCTATTCTGAAGACTCAGGCAGGAAAATGGAAAGCTCAAGGCCAGATTAGGCAATGTAGCCAGACTGTCTCAAAAAAATAAAAAGGGCTGGGATGTAGCTCAATGGTAGAGCATCTCTGGGGTCAGTCCCTAGTACAAACACGGAGGGAAAAAAAGACCTAATGAGCTAGGCAGGGTGGTTCTGTAAGAGGTAAAAGAAATTGAAGTTAAAGTGTAAAAGACCGGGCATTGTAAAGTTTCTAAGCTGCAAGACCTGAGTTAAAAAGTAAAGGACCAGGAATTGTTAAGTTCCTCTGCTACCCCCAAAACCTGAAATTCCTGTAGCTGTTAGGATAATACTTGGAACTGCCCAGTAAATATTCCCCCTGACCCTCTGGTTGTTTAATAACCTCGGACCCTGTGCGGCTCGGCACGTAGGCATCGCAGGACCTAAACCAATCAGTTTGAATGTGTACCCCGATTTAGGAGTGACCTATCACTCCCGCCCAACCTGTTCCTGCCAATGAATGTACTAATCATGTCTAAGAATTGTTGTTTGATTTTCCCGAGGTGTATGATGATTTGTTAAAGGAGACTGTGATGTATGCAAAGCCCCCGCCCTCCCCAAAAAGTGTACTTAAACACTTTTCAAGCCCTGCTCGGGGCTCTGGGCTGCTCTCCCTACTTGAATGAGCATGGAGCCCCAGCGTGCTGGATTGGATCCTCAATAAACCCCTTTTGCTATTGCATGAGTTGGTCACTTGGTCCGACGTTCGCTGGACCCTTACAGTTCATGCCTGTAATCCCAGCAGTTTAGAAGGCTGATGCAGGAGGATCATGGGTTCAAGGCCAGCCTCAGCAATTTAGCAAGGCCCTAAGCAACTCAGTGAGACCCTGTCTCTAAATACCAAATAGGGCTGGGGATGTGGTTCAGCGGTCGAGTACCCTTGAGTTCAAAAAATATTTTAAAAAATATTTTTTAAAAAAAGACCTAATGAATTCCAAGCAGAGGGGAACAGGGGAGGAGCTAGTGAATAATCTGTGATTACCTGATTACTGTAGGAAGAGAAGGCAAGATGGTTGGAATAAAGTAACACTTCCAAGCCTACAGTAATCAGGTAATCACAGACTTAGGGGGAATAAGAAAGTAGTTTGGGCCCTTCAGCATTGAGTATGACTCAAGTAGCTTGCAAGATTGGCTAATAGAAGCTTAAACATGGACAGGTCCTGAGGAGGGATGAGTACAAGTTAAAACAGATGATGTTGAACCATGATGAGACCACATGTTATGCTCGAATTCGGGACCCCCAAAAGACCACCAGAGACCAAGATCGATGTAAACAGCAAAGAGGTGTTTATTGCGAGCTAGCTCGGTCCTCCATGCACACACACAGCAACTGGTGACGCTGAGAGGCCCCGAGCCCAAGGTTTGCAGCAGTTTTATACACTCTTTGGGGAAGGCAGGGACTTCACATACATCATAGCATCTCTTAGCAAATCATCACACACGGCGGGAAAAATCAAATAACAACTCTAAAACATGATTAGCACATTCACTGGCAGGAACAAGTTGGGTAGGGGTGATTGGTCAGTACAAAAGGGTATTCATTTGAACTGATTGGTTTAAGCCAAGAGGGGTGTACGCACTGAAATACATGGTTTCCCAACATGTTATCAACCACCATAAACTACTGGGAGGGTCATCTGGCATCCCAGGTATTTTCCCTATCTTATGCTGATTGGTGGCTGCTAGAGGGTTGCTATGGGTCCCCACCTAGCCTGACTGAGTCAGGGACACCTGGTGCAGCAGATCTCTCCTGTTATTTGTAGATAAACAACTTAGCAGGGTGGGAATGTGCCTAGGAGTGCTCTTTGGGTCTTTCCAACGACAAAGGTGATGTCCCTTCCTTGGAGAGGCTTTGCTCTGAGGTAGAGGCTGGTTTTTCACACTGACTCCAATTTTAAATCAAATTAAAGTGAGCTTGTATTTGAGTACACTGGAGCTGGCCAGGACTGTCTCTCCTGAAAGCCCTGGGCTGGAGATCAGTACCTCAGCTCTCCAGGAACAAAGTTTAGTGGGCACAATACTTTTATTTCATTTCATGTGGTGCTGAGGATCAAACCCAGCGCCCCACACATGCCAGGTGAGCGCTCTACCTGTGAGCCACAACCTCAGCCCCACATTTTTTTTTTAAATATCTTTATTTATTTATATATTTATTTATTTATGGAGTACCGGGGATTGAACTCAGGGGCACTTGACCACTAAGCAACGTCTCCAGCCTTATGTTGTATTTTATTTAGAGACAGGGTCTCACTGAGTTGCTTAGTGCCTCGCTTTTGCTGAGGCTGGCTTTGAACTTGCAATCCTCCTATCTCAGTCTCCCATGCTGCAGAGATTACAGGCATGTGCCACCACGCCTGGCTGTCATCACATTTGAGGTGGGACTCCCTGCACAGGTGTGTAGGGAAAAACCAGGCAGGACACCAGATGGGAAACAGAAAGCAGGTTTATTTGGCTACAGCCAGGTTCAGAGGGCACAGCTTTCGCTGTAATCAATCAATCCCCCTGAACCCTGAGTTTAGTTTCAAAACTTTATACCCAGTGTGAAAGGGGAGGGGCTCAGAACTTCACAGTCTGCAGAAGTTCACATAAAAGCAGTTTTTCCCTTTTACTGTTCTGGGCAAGTGAACCCTTCAACGATAGCACCCTGAGAAGAGGAGAGCTTCTAGGGCCCTTTCTTCCCTCCCCCTGCCAGCTGTTACCCAGGAGCCCAATTAGTAACTTCTTCTCTTTGAAATGTAAACACCTCTGTGTAGCTCAGGCTCAAGGCCAGTGGCCTTGTTAAAGGATCTGCCTTTCTTACCACACTTTGCATTCGCAAACAGGCTTCTACAAACTATTGTGTATGTTGTTGGCCAAGTATAGAGCAACAGGAAATAGGAAGTTTAACTACATGGAATCCTTTTGTAGAGACTCTTCTCAATTATGGTGAAGGTTTCTGGAGAAGCTTAATTAAGATTTTCTGCGGAGGTGGGTGCAGCTACACTGTGATAACCAGTAACCAGGTAACTGTGGGTAGATGCATTTTTGCCCCTCTCCAGTTTCCCCTTATCATCTTGGGAAAGTTTCTAATATTATTTTGAGGATAGAGCAAACCCTGCTCTGTCTGCCGTTAGCTGACATTTCTGCTGACCACAGGGTCTCAGAAGCTGAACTCACTTGCCCAGCTTCCTGTCTCCCGGCCTGTTTTCCTACTCCCATCTCTGTGAAGGGCAATTCACCTTTTAACTTCTAATTTTCTAGTATGGCCGCTAAACCTGTAAGACTGAGAGCTCTCTGAGCTGTCTAATTTCCCCTGAGAGGTGTTTTTCCCTTAATTCTGAAGGGTCTTGTTTTTCATCAAGTCCAAGGACATTTCCCCTAAGCTTTTGTCATTTAAAATCCCAGGCCTCTGCCAGAGCATAGTTGACCCTTCACCCTAATGGGTCACCCGAAGCCAATACATTAAGCCCAGCAATTCCCTATTCATATTCCTGTCCCACTCTAAAGGAGGCCTATGTAACCCAGAAGCTTGCTTCCGCCAGCAGTCGCCATTTTCTGTTCCCGAAAAATGAGCCATGCCCGCTGGGAATGTAGCTCAGTTGGTAGGGTATTTGCCTTGCATGCACAAAGCCCTGGGTTCAATGCCCAGCACTACCAAAAAAAAAAAAACAAAAAAACAAAAAAAATCTTAAAAACCATATTTGCCAGGTGTAATGGAGCACACCTGTAATCCTAGTGTGTAATCCCAGCGGCACTGGAGGCTGAGATGTGAGACACGTGTGTGTCATTTGTCTTAACAGGGTCCCTATAGTTTCATCAGTACAGCATTTATTTACCTAACACTCCTGAGGCCCTGGGTCCCATCCCCAGCATGGCAAAAAAGAAAAACCCCAAACCCACACCTAGATCTGGGGAGAAGGAATAAGGAAATGAGGAGTAACTGCTGTGGGGTACAGGTCTCCTTGGGGCATGATAGAAATGTACTAATGTAAGGGTAAAATTTCTAAGCTGATTCTAAGCCGCAGAGCCTGAGTTAAAGTGTAAAAGACCGGGCATTGTAAAGTTTCTAAACTGCAGGGCTTGGGTAAAAAAGTAAAAGACCAAGTATTGTTAAAATTCCTCTGCTACCCCCAAAACCTGTAATCCCTGTAGCTGTTAGGACAATACCCGAACTGCCCAGTAAATATTCTCAATTTCTCCTCTGGTTGTCTAATAACTTGGGATGCTGTGTAATATGTCACGTAGGTATTGCAGGCCCTAAAACCAATCAGTTTGAATGTGTACCCCACTTAGGGGTGACCAATCACCCCTGCCCAATCTGTTCCCGCCAATGAATGTAATAATCATGTCTCAGAGTTGTTGTTCAATTTTCCCGTGCCTCATGATGATTTGTTCTGATGTATGCAAAGCCCCCTGCCCTCCCCAAAAAGTGTACTTAAGCACTGCTTGACCTGTGCTCTGGGCTGCTCTATCTTCCTGAGTGAACCTGGAGCCTCAGCATGCTGAATCAATAAAACCCCTTCTGCCAATTGCATGAAGCCGGTCTCTTGTGGCCTCTCCCTCCGA
Organism: Callospermophilus lateralis; assembly: GCF_048772815.1. Taxonomy (NCBI): domain Eukaryota; kingdom Metazoa; phylum Chordata; class Mammalia; order Rodentia; family Sciuridae; genus Callospermophilus; species Callospermophilus lateralis. Next base: position 37,546,891 of record NC_135318.1, read on the forward strand.
CGCTTTGCCGGACCCTTACACTAAAATTATATAAAACTCTCTAAATACACTGGAAATCACTGAAGTGTATGCTTTAAATGGGAAAACTAGGTGGTATATAAATTATTGTAAGGGTCCGGTGAAGTGTCGGAGGAAGAGACCACCAAGAGACTAACTTTATGCAATGTGCAAGAGGAGTTTATTAGGATCCGGTTCAGCGCGCTGAGTCCCCAGGCCGGCTCGCACAAAAAGGAAGAGCAGCCCAGGGCCCAGAGCAGAGGTTCAGCTGAGCTTAAGTACACCTTTTTTTTGGGGGGGGGGCTTTGCATACATCAGAACAAATCAACAGGAGATGCGGGAAAATTGAACAACAACTCTGAGTCAAGATTAGCACATTTACTGGTGGGAACAGATTGGACGGGGGTGATTGGTTACTTTTAAGTGGGGGGGAATATTTAAACTGATTGGTTCTGGGCCCGTGGTGCCTAGTGCCAGGCGACTCAAAGTCCCAAGTTATCAGACCACCAGAGGAGTCAGTGAGAATGTTTACTGGGGCAGCTCCGGTATTGTCCTAACAGCTATAGAGATCAAAGGCTCCAGGGTAGCCGAGGAATTTAACATATCAATGGTCTCTTACTTTACAACCCAAGCCTTGCAGTTTAGAAACTTCACAATGTCTGATCTTTTACAATTTTACTCAGGCTTTGAGCTTAGAATCAGCTTAAAAATTTCACCTTTACATTATAGCTCAATAAAATTGTTTTTAAAATGTTAGGTAAAACTTGACATAGGCAACGCCATTTTGAAGCATATCCTCCATTTTAGAACAAGAGTCACCTCAAGGTCATTCTGATTCAAGCCTGACCTAAACCCCAGACAATACTCCACCATTAGGCAAAGAAACCCCAAATGCATCATAAGAAAGGAAATGGTTATCTGGGACTAAAAATACCTAGTTCCTTATGCAGGTGATACCACCCAGACCCTTCCCTGAAAAGCCCCTAGCAAGGTCCTAATTCCTCTCCCTTAATCCTCTATATCTACCTCAAACTGTAAGTGGAGGATGGTCTCAGGCTCCTCTGGGCACCTCCCTGCAGGTTTGTCCCAAATAAACTTGTTACCCTTGAGCCTTTGTTACTGCCAGGGAGTCCCAAACAAAGAATTGAGCAGTTCACACAAGTAACAGGCAAAGTATGGATTTTTTGAAGGTGGAGGTGAAAAAACAGCCTCTACCTCAGAGCAAAGAGTGTCTAAGGAAGGGACATGACCTTTGTCCTTGGAAAGACCCACAGAGCACCCCTAGGCACATTCCCACTCTGCTAAGTTGTTTATCTACAAATAACAGGAGAGATCTGCTGTGCCAGGTGTCCCTGACTCAGTCAGGCTAGGTGGGGATCCATAGCAAACCCCTAGCAACAATCAATCATCATGAGACAGAGAAATACCTGGGATGCCAGATGACCCTCCCAGTAGTTTATCATGTTGGAAAACCATGTAGTTCAGCATGAACACCCCTCTTGGCTTAAACCAATCAGTTCAAATGAATTCCCCTCTTGTAGTAACCAATCACCCCTACCCAACTTGTTCCTGCCAGTGAATGTTTTAGAGTTGTTTTATGATTTTCCCCGAGGTGTGTGATGATTTGCTAAGAGATGCTGTGATGTATGTGGGGGTCCCTGCCTTCTCCAAAGTATGTATAAAACTGCTGCAAACCCTGGGCTCGGGGCCTCTCAGTGAAAAACCAGCCTCTATCTCAGAGCAAAGCCTGTTCAAGGAAGGGACGTGACCTTACTCCTTGGAAAGACCCACAGAGCACTTCTAAGCACATTCCCACCCTGCTAAGTTATTTATCTACAAATAACAGGAGAGATCTGCTGCACCAGGTGTCCCTGACTCAGTCAGGCTAGGTGGGGATCCATAACAACCCCCTAGCAGCCAGCAATCAGCATGAGACAGGGAAATACCTGGGATGCCAGATGACCCTCCCAGTAGTTTATGGTGGTTGATAACATGTTGGGAAACCATGTATTTCAGCGCGTACACCCCTCTTGGCTTAAACCAATCAGTTCAAATGAATACTCCTTTTGTACTGACCAATCACCCCTACCCAACTTGTTCCCGCCAGTGAATGTGCTAATCATGTTTTAGAGTTGTTATTTGATTTTCCCGCAGTGTGTGATGATTTGCTAAGGGATGCTATGATGTATGTGAAGTCCCTGCCTTCTCCAAAAAAAGTATAAAACTGCTGCAAACCCTGGGCTCAGGACCTCTCAGTGACGCCAGTTGCTGTGTGTACTCGCGGAGGACCGAGCTAGCTCACAATAAACACCTCTTTGCTGTTTACATCGATCTTGATCTCTGGTGGTCTTTTGGGGGTCCCGAATTCGAGCATAACAGAGGTGGAAGTAGCAATCTGCAAGGTAGAGCGGAGTGCGCTGAGGGGACACAACTTGTCTCCCTGTTTCGTCCTCCTGCTGTATCCTTCTTATACTCTGCCTCCGCCATCTTGGTGTCCCTGAACTCCTACCTAACACAGCCTCCTTCTCCTCTCTATTTCCTTCATTTGCTTCTTTCCTTAAAAAAAAAAAAAAAAAATGTAGCAGCTTAGTTGAGTGTGGTGGCACTGTAATCCCAGCAACTCAGGAGGCTGAGGCAAGGAGATTGCAAGTTTGAGGACAGCCTCTGTAACCTAGAGAGACCCGTGGCAACTTTGCAAAAGCCTGTCTCAAATTAAAAAGTAAAAAGAACTGAGGATGTAGTGCCTCTGGCTTTTGTCCTCAGTGCAGAAAGAAGGGAAGAGGGAGGAAGAAAGCTCCTAATCCTCAGGCCCCTCCTGCTAAAGGAGCCACCTTCCACCAATTTCCACAGAGAGCCTGATCAGGGTCAGGCTGATCATTAAGGGTCATTAAGTAAAATAGAAAAGGATAATAAATTTTTATATGTTCAGAAACGGTTTCTCTCCTCCCCTGCTCTTGGGGTTGATTAACTTCATTGGAAATAATGATTTTCAGCCTGGGATCTAAGTGGTAATTACTGAGTGTGCACCTTGTTTATAGACTTTCTTTAGAAGACCATATCCTTATTAACAGGGTCCTTTTCTCTCCCCCACTCACTCCATTTTTCCTTGGTGTGAGAACTGACAAGCTGGAAAATAAATGAGCTGGAAGAAAAGTGGTTTCTTTTTTCAAAGAGTTGTGTCATATTTCCAAAGGGCAGTGCTATAAGTATGGTCCTCCCTTTAGAAAAGAATCTGTGTTTCAATGACACTTCAATGACAGCCGCTGCAGGGGAGAAATGCAGTTCAGGACTTACCCAGGCAGTCGCTGGCCAAATTCCTTCCTTTCTAGAATTTTGCTGACAGAGGCCCCACTGTCATCTCCAGCAGCTTTTTGATTTTTCTCAGTAGACAGTGAGCGTTCTCTTAATGATACTCTGGCTCAGACCTGCTTGAACTCATTCCACGTCTGTCTCTGGTTCCTCTTTATATGACAGAGACCCCTATTTGTCCTTAACTGGCTTGCACAGGCCTCAAAGCCAGCCTTTCCTCTGAGGCTCAGGGGTAAGGAGGCCTGTGAGCAATTCTTCTATGTGATTTGGGACACTTGGCAGTTCTGAAGGGGCTGCTAGTCACAGGGTCCGTTGTACTGGCCACAGAGGTGGCCAGTGGTCCAAGCTGTGACACCAGAGTTTATATGTACATTCGGGAGGGAGATGCTCTTCTTCCTCTACCCTGGTTTGACTTGGATGTTTCTGGGACTGTTTATAGGCATGTCCCCACACCCCACATATCATGTAGCCATCCCAAGGAAACCATCAGCAGGAAATAAGAATGAGGTCAACACACAGAGGGAGGGGAGCTAGAGATGCTGGGAAAGGTGGAAATGAAGCAAAAGTGAGCTGATCGCGGTAATGGGATTCTTAGGGTTTCTGAGGCCAGCTCCACTTCTGGACTTCTGATTCATAAGGCCAACCAGTGCCCTTTTGGTGTAAGCTGGTCTCTGATTCTCCAACAACACCATCTTGGTATCCAACATTTCCATCTAATTCTGACACTATCTGGAGTCAACTGAGATCATATAGAGGTTAAGGGCTCAATCCCAAAAGACTGCTCCCATTTCAGATGCCAGCCCCAAATAGCATCCTGGGCATGAGGGGAGCCACTGGCAAACGGGGCCATGTCCCATCCTCACTGCACTGTGTCCTAGTGGGGAGCTTGGGTTGCTTGGAGCACCTTCTTTACATCACCCAGAAGCACCGTGAGAGCTAGCAAAACTCTGGGAGGAAGATGAAGTCTTTGCACTGAAGCATAAAGAGCTAAAATCCCTGAGCTGTGCTGTACACAGTGGAACACGCCTGTATTCCCAGCAAGGAGGTTGAGGTAGGAGGATCACAAGTCTGAGGCCAGCCTCAGTATTTTGGCAAGGCTCTAAGTAGCTCAAACAAGACCCTGGCTCAAAATGAAAAATATAAAGAGCTGGGGATGAGAGTCAGTGGTAAACCACCTCTGATTCAATTCCCAGTACCTAAATAAATAAATAAATAAAAATCCCTGAGGTCACTAAAGACCAGAGTTACAGTTTGAGTTTAATGGTTTGCAATGAAAGCATGAATTGGATCATGAATTTGCTGCTGGTTGTATAGCACAATGAGGAAGGGTTTTGGTAAATCATTCTCCAGGAGCCAGAAGCTGCTGAGCCTAGATTGGGTTTTCAGTGGGAATCGACCAGGGCATCAGACGAGGTGGACACCATGCATGCAGACAGACCCTCCACCTCCTGTCCATAACCCCGGGGGACTCTGCAGAGGGAGGACGGCAGACCTCTAGGGGAAGGGAACTAACACTTTTGAGACTCGTGTGTGTCGCCAGGAACGCTGCCGATAGCTGGATTTACCTGTAAAGTTACAGGTAAAGAACGCAGAGGCTCAGAACATTATGTGACCAAAGTCATCGAGCTAGTGGGAGGCAGGACTGGCTTCTCACTGTGTGTCCTGCCTCTTGTGAGTAGCTCATGGAGAGGGCATTGTCACCATCACTGTGGCTCTAGCACTCGAGCTGGTTACCTAGGCAAGGTAGATGATTTCCCCACCAACAGCCAAGTGAGGGAAGATGCCCAGGGGGCCCTCATCCACACTCACCATCTGGTGAGCAGCAGGGCTGGGCCTTTTGCCTCTAAATGCACCACACCTACAGCTCAACTGGCAGCACTTACTTTCTTAGTAATGTCTTTGCAGGAATCTTAAGGTCCAACTTCCCCTTCATGGATCAAGGGTATAGCTCAGCAGAGGAGTGCTTGCCTACCATGGGTTCAAAACCGAGCACCCTACACCCAAAAAACATTCTCCCAGTAGGGGGTGCGTGGCAGCTGTGGAGGATGGGGCAGGGGGAAGGTTTCACTCTGCACGTCAGTGGGCCCTTGTTCTCCCTGTGCCAATGGAATGTGTGCGGTTTCTTTTTCTCCTGCATCAGCTGTGAACTATGCTTGTAATCCAGAACATTCGTGGGAGACATTTTTTCCCTTATTTTTCCTGGAGTTGACCTTAAGTGAGGGCAGGACTCAGGAGACAGGGAGAGGTCATAAGGGGTAGAAGTTACTGCTGACGCTGCATGGCCCTTACCCTAGGGCCGACCTGCTCACTGTCATGCAGGGAATGTCAGGCCCTAAAAAGGGCATCTCTAATGGACCCATCATCTCATTTAGATCATTTTGTGGGTTTCAAAATCCCTCGTGGAAGGTCCAATTAAAATCTTGGAAGAAATCTGGGCTGTGTACATTGCCCTCAGCGGAGCAACTTAGTGCTGAATACAGTAAAATGAGAAACAAGACGAAGCCATTGCCCAGATTACGGTAATTAGAATTGGAGGCATCTTCCTGTGTAAAAAGGAAAAAAATGTCCTGGTGGTCTTCATTAGAAAGAGAAAGGATTTCTCAAATAAAGTGAAATCCTGGCACTTGCCTTTGATTGGAGCTTGAAGTCTCCCAATGCAGCCTCTGCACATCTCTTATGACAATTTTCACTTCCTGCCAAGTTATTTATATCCAGGTTTGGATATTTACTTTTTGCTTTTAGATTATATTGTCCCATATCTACGTCTGTGGACAAATTGCAGTGGTTTGTGCTCAGTAAATGATGCAATAAAAATATACAAATGAGTAGATGGATGAGTGGATGGATGGATGGATGGATGGGTGGGTGGGTGGACAGAAGCATGGATGAAGGATGCTGGGGAGTCAGGTTGGGCTGGGCAAAGCTAAATTGTGGGCTGATGAGAGAAGGGAAGAAGGGAGGTGATACTTGGTATGTCTGAGTTAAATACTGTCTGGCACTTTATAAACATCACTTCAGTTAAGACTCGTACCAATGCAGCCTGTTGTTTTTCTATTTCAACATTTCTATTTAGGCAGGTTAAGAATTTGCCCAGTGGGACCTTCATCTAGGTCAGTGTGAATGAAAATGCCTACTATACTCTAAAGTTCAACTGAGTACCAAACAGACACCAAAAAAGTTGATTTTTGTGATGTCGTTTACCCAGAGGCATTGGCTCAGGACACATGTGACTACAGGATTAAAGTGAAGCAGGTTCAGCCATGACTTGGGGTCAGTGGCAGGGACCAAAAAGTTGGCTTCCCCAAGGCCTGTGTGACTCGAGTGCCCATCCCCCGCTTGCTGCGAGAGGAGTCCTAGGATGGTATAGTGGAACTCTCAGCAGCCCTGTCCTAGAATATTGTGCTGGGTTCCAGGCTGAAGTGGCACCCCCTTTCTCCACAGAAAAGCCCTCTTCACCATGGCTGATTTTAGGACTGTCAGCAAAAGAGTCTCTACAAAAGAGTCCAATGTAGATGAACTTCCTATTTTCGTGTGTCACCCTGTTTTACTTGGCCACTGGCCAGGGTGTCCAGGTGCTGGACACTCCCTGACTAGTTTTTCAAAACGTATCCAGTATAGTGCTTTGAAGAAATGTGCAAACAAGGCCTCTGGCCTTGAGTTGGGCTTCACAGAGATGTCTACATTCTTAAGATAAGTTACAAATGGGCTCCATGGTAACAGCTGGCAGGGGGAGGAAAGAGAGGGGAGAAGAAGCTCTCCCCTTCTCAGGTGTTGTCCTTGAAGGGTTAACTTGCCCAGAACAGTGAAAGAAAAAAGCTGCTTTTATGTGAACTTCTGCAGACTGTGAGCTTCTGAGCCCCTCCCCTTACATGCTGGGTATAAAATTCTGAAACTCCCTGAACTCAGGGTTCAGGGGATTGATTGATTACAGCAAAAGCTGTGCCCTCTGAACCTGGCTGCAGCCAAATAAAACTGTTTCCTGCTATCTTCAGTGCCTTGCCTCGTTTGTCCCTACAACAAGGTCACTACCAGCTGGCCCTGTCTCCCATGGTCCTTCTCCACTCCCTCATCCCCCAGACTGGTCTCTCTGAGGGGTTCCAGACGATATCCGCTCTGTTTATTCCAGAGCATAGAAGCTGAGAGCAGGTGTCATTTGGGTGAGCAGGCCTCAGAGGAGGAGAGAGGAGGGCCTGCCCACACACTCTGTCTCAAGGCCTGGCTTCAAGCTGATGTCACCATCAGAAGGAACAGCTGTAGGGAGCCAGGAGGTGCAGGAGTCTGGGGACCTGGAATGTGGATGTGCTTCTGGAGATGGGTCCTTGGTGTGACTTTCGCAGAACCCTGGTTCCAAAGCCTGTTCCCCACCCTGGCTGCAGGCCTGTCTCTCAGAAGTAGTGTCCAGGTGAGCTTGTGATCCTCCTGTTTCAGCCTCCGGAGTCACTGGCATTATAGGCGTGCCTTGCCACGCCCAACCTTACTAATTTTTGGTCATGTGATAAATAGTTCTCTGCAAGGATTTTGTTATCAGTCATTTGCAATGTAGTATAGCTGAAAACCACAGTATCTCCCTCCTCAAGGATTTATAGTTTAAATCATTGTGGAGAAAAGTTTCTGCTAACCAAGCAAACAAACAACCCCCGCAAAAAGAAACATACGAACCGTAACCCTCCTCATTTCTTATTTTATGACTTCCAGTAGTTGACACGGTTTTTTCACATGTCTTCTTTAGGGGATGATTAACATAACCCCGTTTTACTCATATCTCTGTGGGAAGTGCATTTATTTATGTGACAGTTTCTGGCAGGCAGAACTGAAATGTATTTGTACAAGGACCTTCAGGAGTCCTCATGGGCTTTGGAAAGGATGCTCACAGGTCCTAGAAACACACTCCCCACTAAAGATGGAGGACAGAGATTTCCCCTCCCTATGCACCAGGGAGTTGGCAAGGTTGCAGACTGAGGGCACCTGCATCAGACCTTGGAATTCTCTGGGAAGAGGCCCCTGGTTGCACTGGCTGGTGCTGCCCCGTGAACTTCACCTTGCTGATCCTTCATTACCTCCACCTGCTGAGTCAAGCAAATGCTCCGTTGTTTGTCCGCTCTGCCATTGCATTGCACAATGAATGTCTGAACCAAAGGGAGCAGTCTCTGAATTTTGATTTTGTATCCTACTACAATTCCCAAAACTAGGCTTTTTTTTTTTTTTTAATTTAACCTTTATTTTATTTATTTGCTTCTTATGTGGTGCTGAGGATTGAACCTGGGGCCTCATCTGGGCTAGGCCAGCATTCTACCAGAGCTACAACCCCAGCCCCTGGAACTAGGCTTTTAATATAATCCTGTGTGTGAGGACAGAAATATTCTATGTTTGTGCTGTCCAATATGGTGGCTGTTAGCCAAGGTGGCTATTGAGCACTTCAAAAATCGTTAGTGCAACCAAAGAGTTGCAATAATTTAAATTCATTTAAATGTAAATAACTGTGGGTAGCTAGTGGCTACCTTAGTAGGCAGCACAACTCTAGAGAACAGAACTTTACTGGTCTCCTAGGAAACAGAAACTGGTGAAAACAAGAACTGGGCTTGCAAAACCTCATGGGGCAGGGGATGTGTGTTGAAGATGCATCTTCAGCAGGAAGATGGCCCACCCTCAATGGAGGACATTTCCTTCCATCCTGCATCCAGGTGGCTCCATCCTGCTCTATACAGTTCACCTGCCAAACTGGGTTACGCAGTTGGCAGATGCTTACTAAATGTGGTTCTTGGTGGAAATCCCTGTGGGACTCTTACATTTGCCTCCACTCCTTCCTTTCCCTTCAGAACCTCAGAGTGACAGAGCCCAAAGGTCAGACTCATTTTGCTTATATGGAAAATAATTGCTTGTGGTCAGTTGGAGAGGCAGAGCCAGGGGGTGTCTGGTGTTTCCTGATTAAGATTTTCTTTAGTGATTCTGTGAACATCACATCTGTGAACATTTCCCTCAAAATGGAGTAGAAACTCTAAAAAATGGTGACACACTGTAGTCCCAGCTACTTGGGAGGCTTGAGGCAAGAGAATAGCTTGAGCCCAGGATTTGTCTCAAAAAACAAAACCCCAAATCATCCAACCAAACAAAGGACTAGCAATATAACTTTCTTTGCCCAGACTACAGTTCTTACAGTAAGAAAACACTTTCTGTGAACTTGAGATGGTGGCTAAGTTGCCCTAGTAGGATGTTGGTGCTGTTATACCTACTGTCTCTGAGCTCTGCTCTGTACTGTTCAGGCTAGAAGTCTGAAAACTCCACTTCCCATAATTTTTTGCCAGTTTCCTTCCAAATAAGTTTGCAAGTGGAAGTCGGGGAAGAGGAAGGGACTCATTTCTTGTTTCCAGTCAGGGTCTGAATCACTCTATCAGCATCAGGCAACTATGATGCCAGCCTCATTGTGGGTCCTCTGAGGTACCACTATACTGCCTGTTGTCCCTTCAGTGGCCTGAACATGAGCTGATTCTCACCCTTACTTTGTTCATGGCTACCTTGAAGGAAAACTGCATTTTTCAGCTCTCTTTGCAACTATATTAGGTCATATGGGAAAGTTCTGGCCAATGGTGAAAGGATAAAAAAATTGAAATGTAAAGGATAAGGTTTGTCCTGAAAAGTTTTTAAGTTGCATTCGGAACCTGAAATTCATGTGGCAGTAAAACAATTCCAGGAACTGCCCATTAGATGTGTGTTGAAATCTCCCCTGACCACCTTGTTGCTCAACAACCCCCTCTCAGAAACCATGCAACCCAGCACGTATACACCTCAAGGCTTAAACCAATCAGTTTAAATATATACCCATCCTAGTACTGACCAATCACCCCCGCCCGACCTGTTCCCGCCAGGGAATGTGCTAATCATGTTTTAGAGTTGTTATTTGATTTTCCCACGGTATGTGATGATTTGCTAAAGGATGCTATGATGTATGTAAAGTCCCTGCCCCCTCCAAAGAATGTATATAAGCTCTGCTCAAGTTGTTCCCGGGGCTCTTTGTTCTCTGCTCCTCAGAAGTGAGCTCTGAGCCCCAGCATGCTGGACCCCCAATAAGCCCTTTGCTGTTGCATCAGACAGTCTCTTGGTGGTCTTTTCCTCCGACGTTCGCCCGACCTTTACAATGTCAATGGAGAAAAAATGATGTGTATAATTTCAGTGCCAGGTCTTGAAAGGAAGGGATGAGCTCATCCTCTTCTCTTTCCCTTTCCTTTCTTGGAAATGTGGATGTTGATAGTGATCATCTTTGATCATGAAAACCGGAAACACCATTGAGTATGGTGAGGGAACTAGGTAGGAGAGGCTGGGAGCTGATATTATGGAGCCTCCGTACTGGATAGATTATGCTTGAACTCTTAGAGAAATAAACTTTTACTTTTTGAAGACAGTATTGTTTAGAATCTGTTAACACTGCCCATCTGTATTCTAAGGTGTGGCCCATGAAAATTAGACATGGCGGCCCCACTCCAAAGGAGCTCACAAGCACCTGCACCTCCTCTTTCTGAGGCCACTGAGATCCTCCTTGCCACTAAACCCAGGAGGCATTTTTCAGCCTGTTTTACTAAATCTTTCAGTGGTACTTGGCATTTATTCCTTTCAAAACCCTGCCTTCCCTGGGCTCTGTGGTATCCATACACTTGACTTTGCTCCTACATCTCTGACCTTTCTTCCTTAGTTTGTTTTGCCTACTCTTCTGCATGTCATTGAAGTGTTGGTTATGATCCTCTTTTTATCTCTTTCTACTCACCATCTGAGTGATTTTATTTACCATCTTGAAGCTGAGAACTTCTGGAATGTTTGTCCAACCTAGATCATTGCTCTCAGCTCTAGACTCCTATGGCCAATTGCTTAATGGAAACCTTCGCTGGCATACCCCACAGGCCCATGAAACCCAGCCTCTCTCTCCTTGTGCTCCTTGTCTCTCCTGTCTAAGCCTGTTCTTCCTCCTGGGTTCTTGGGCTGTAGCAGCCCCATTGACCACGCAGTTGCTTAGTTTGAAACTTGCAGTCATCTTGATTTTCAGTCTTTTGCCCACATCCAGGCAAAGTATTGATTCCGTTGACCTGCTCTTTAAGGTGTCTCTCAAACTTGTCCACATGTCTCCATTCTCACTGCCCTCGCCCACCCTGCCATTCCCTTATTTTCCAGCCCTGTGGCCCCAGCCATTCTTCTATAGCAGAAACATCCTTCAAAACCTTGTACCATCTTCTCAATATCCTCAATATTAAGCAAAAATACTTTGATTTACAAGGCCCTTCATGGTCTGGTCCTTGTCACCTCCTTATTCTGCAGATCCAGTCCTACACATTTCCAAAACCAGCCCCCTCTCTGGATTCACACACTACTCCTTCTGCATGCAACCCTCTTGCTTCTCATGAGCAAGCTCCCTGTGGCTTCCTCTCAGGCTCAGCTTGGGCAGCCTGCTTCCCAGAACCTTTCCTGCCTGCAGGCTTAGGGTGGCTGTATCTCCTTGCTGTGCCCCAGCAGTTCAGGCTGGCCCATGGCCATAGAGTCCTCCCCATGGTACACAGCACTCTGTCTCTTGTAGGGAACCACAAGTCTGGAGTACAGGAATAGTACTGTCCTTCCCACCTTTGTCTTTCTGACCCCTAACTCAGTGCTGCCTGGATCCAAACTAGACAAGGTACTTAACATCTCTGATCCAGGAAAAAAAATACAGAGGAAAAGTACCAATTTCCTAGGGCTGTGTATTTTTTATTTGATAATGAAATAAAAATGCAAGTCTCTTGTTCAAAGACCTGGCTTGGTAACTATAAGTTCCCTTTTCTTTTTCATTTTTGGTACCAGGAATTGAACTCATGGGCACTCGACCACTGAGCCACATCCCAGCTCTATTTTGCATTTTATTTAGAGACAGGGTCTCACTGAGTTGCTTAGTACCTCACTTTTGCTGAGGCTGTCTTTGAATTTGTGATCTTTCTGTCTCAGGCTCCCAAGCCACTGGGGATGCAGGTGTGTGCCACTGTGCCCAGCAGTTCCCTTTTCTTATCTCCCTATGCAGAAAACAGGGAGGTGACTGATTATAGAAGGGAGAGGGTTGGCATCTAGATATTTCCCAGTTGCCCAGTGGATGTTGAAATGTCACAGGAATCACAGGCTTTAGAATGGAAAGGAAGGTGAGGACCCTCTGACACCTTCATGCACCCATCACATACTTGGGCCATAGTGGAGACCCCAACAGGGAGGAGAGCTGCTGGGTGAGCTGGACGCAGTGCCCTTCACTGTCAGAGCCTAGCTCTTGGGTCTTGGCTGGAAGTGGGGCAATTGGAAGCCCTCTCTCCAAAAACTCTGTTGGCAAAGTGTTCTTTCACCTACTGGATGAGGTTCATAGGTGGATCATGAAATCAACTTAGTAGCTTTGTCTATCACTGAAACAAAACAAAAACTCAAATGGAAAATGATACCGTATACTGTACAGTGTGGTTTTACGAAAATTCTTGTTCCATTCTATCACGTGATATCAGGAAGGCCCCTGCTCTAGACAGAGGAGGTATATTTGGTGGCTTTGGCCAGCAGGGTGGGGAGCCCAGAGGACTGGAGATTGAGTTCATAGATTGTAATGGGAGGAGCCCTCAAGGTGTGTGATCCAATACTGTCTCTAGGACAAGGATGGTGCGGGAGGGGGAAGTGGAGGCGGAAAGAAGCCTTTGCAGACTTGGCACAATTATGGCGGTGACTAAGGTGCTACTGAAAGGAAGTTCACAAAAGCCCCTGGCTGAGCAATCACCCGGAAGGAGCAGTTTCCCCTGAGGAAGCAAGAGGGGCTACCTGGTCCCGTTATCCTCATGAAATGCCTTTCATTATGGTGACACCTTGCAATGGTGCAACAAATTACACTTTCCAGAGTCCCCAGCTCTGCTTACTTCTGGGAGATCAGGGGAGGGTATCATTAACTCATATCAGAGATGGGGAGACGGAGGAGCTGAGTGGTGATGCCAGGCCTCCTCGTTTCTCAGCGGGCACCCTGCCCACCTCCCTATAATGTGAGTGTTATGGTGCAGGTTCAAGACCCTGGCTGCCCATTAGAATTACCTGGGCAACTTCTGTAAAAGTTCCCAGTGCTTTCCCATGATATCGAAATCTCCAGAATCTCCAGGGTTGGGCCTGGCCTCTTTCGAAGCTTCATTTGGAGAATCAAGGGCAAGTGTGCAGTGGGCAGTTGGGTTGAAGAGCAGGGCCACGGTCCCTCCCCCAGGCTCAGGCCACTCTGGCCTGGTTGATGCCCAGGCTCAAATGGAGTCATTGTTTTGCAGAGTAATTCCCCTGTGGGGTTGCCACATATCTCCAGGGACCTCCAGAGAGGAGGTGTGAACAGGAAGATGGGAAAGCAGGTGGCTCTGACAGGCAGAAAGCAAACAGCTCACAGGGGTGGCAGGCTGCATTTTATTCATCGTTAATTTAAACACCCTTCAAGTCCTCTCTTGAAGTGCCGCTCAGAAAAAGAAACGTGTTGTTGAAGAAGCCCTGCATGCTCCACCCCCCTCCTGAGAGACCGAGTAGCATAGAAAATGAGTTGTAAAGCAGGGGCAGCTTCCTCTGGGAGGAAAGGGAGGGGGCCAGGCGAGTGCAGACCCCTCATGGCTTCTCAATGCACGCGATGAGGCTGGCTTTGCTCTGTGTTGCATGGAAGATATCACAGAGTGATGTCACACCCTGGAGTGCCTGAGGGTGACAGAGCTCCTCCAGGAGTCCAGGCTTCAAGTCCCCTGCTGCTGAGCCTGCTGGGAGTCAGGAATGGCTTCATTAGCCCCTCCTGCCCCATAGGAGGAGCTTTAGGAGTCACCAAGGCCAGGGTTATTCAACTGCTGTAGCAAACAGAGCCCCGCAGAAGTGCCCTCAGCTGCAGTCTGGATGTGCTTTCCAGGCGGTGATGTAGAATTGTGCTTTTTATTTTTGAGAGTGTAAAAGGTTACAGTAAGATGAAACTGCATGGCCCACAGCTCCTCGGTGGCCTCCGTGGACTGTCGTCTGCCTCCGATCCCCATGAGGGCTCAGCCACTCCTCACCCCAGAGCCTGCAGGAAGAGGACTCTGCTAGAAGGCTTGAGGGACAGAGGCCCCAGGTCAGCTGCTGCTCAGGACGCGGCTTGGTTTTGGGTGCTGGCTTCTGTGTAAAACAAACACACGCACATGGTACAAAGAGCTCCGCCAAGGCAGAAAGGGGCTTCCCAGGTCCTAGCAGACCTCTAGAGAATCAAACATGAACCATCTTTCTTCTTAAAGAAGCCCAGACTGATTTTTCCTTGCAGAGAAGGGCTAATAGCTCTTTGTAAGGCTGATGTGTGTGCAGGTACACCTGTCCCAGGGCTGTCTGACCTTTTCCACAGGCTGAGGGTTGAGACTCCCTGAGCCTTAGGACTCCTTTCACCAGGCCTGGGTCTCCGGCTTCACTCACAGAATGAAGGAATCAGTCACCCAGCATTAGCAAGCAGGCGCACCACAGTGGCTTCTTAACCTGTCTCTGAGAGGGCCCAGCACCAAGACCCTTCTTGGCCACAGCTGAAATGGCAAGGGCTTCTTGGAGTCAGGCTGCCTTGATGGAGCCCCACAGTTCAGCCTGAGATGGGTGAGTGTGGGCCTGAGGTTAGGAACAGCTCCCAGAGCCTGTGCAAGTTGCAGATTGCAGTGAGCTACCAGCTGTGGGTCAATCTAAAGGGACCTTGGCATCTGACAGAATTGAACCCTTCTAAGCCCAAGGTTGGAAAGAAACTGCATGAAGGAAAGGGATCCCTATCAATGTCATTGTTCCTGAAATTATGTGAAGATCCCATCCCATCCCTGCTTCTCATTTTAGGCCCTCAAGCAGGATATTAACCAAACATCCTTTAGGGGTGGGTTAGTCAAATGTCCTACCCAGTCCTCTGACCCAGCTTTTGAAGGCAGCAGCCCTAAGCCTTTTGGTCTAAGGGGAAGGACAATGATGTGCTATACCCTCCAGTGTCACTGAGACTGGGGAAGAGGGATGGGGACTTGTGGGAAAATGTGCATGTGGTCCTGGATCCTGAGCTACCACCATACTTGGAGGATTAATGGTTCTCTGGGAAGTTGGGAGGCTTATGGCTCCTTTACAAATTTGCTCAGCTGCGCCCAATTGCCTCCATCCAAAGCAAAAACACAGGAAAGGAAGAGAAAACAGCTAAGGCTGGAGCATAAGCAATTTAGGATTGACTCTAGGAAGCACTATTGACAGAGGAGACTGCCAAGGAATGTTTTGTATCTCTCTTCTCTGGAGGCAAGCCGTCCCTCCCAGGGGGACAGGATTCCATCATTGCTGTGCACCTGTTGGTGGGATGGAAACTTGGTAGCTGGGCCTTTGCCCCTCTGTGCTGTTGCCCAGGGCTCCCTGACCCTAGGTAGGCTGCTATTTTGCCTGTAACTGAGTCCTTGTGTCCAGATGCCTCTACCCTGGGGATCTTTACTTCCTCCCCTGGATAGCTCAGATCTCCAAGTTATTTCCCGTTGCCTAGGTGACATCTCTAATTAGATGCCTTTTAATGGTTCCTTCTTTAAAAGAGATGAACCTGGCACTTTATTTCCAAGTCCCACTAGACATGTGTCTCTCTGAGCGCATGCAGTCCCCTTGTGTGAATGCAGCCAGCATTCAGATGGGTGTTCACAGGGCTGACCTGACTGACAATCATGGTGGATCCCAGAAGCTGAGCTCTTGGAGAAGCTTACCTCTCAGGATTTAGCAAGACTGACTCCCCTCCTGGTCAGCCCTGCCTCACTGGCTTCATCTCAGATGAAGTCCTGTGTTTAAAAACCAACCCCAACCCAAGTTAGGAATTACCCAAAGTAACTGGAGAGTGACTGAGATCTCAGCTATTTTTTTTCCTTCTTGCCATAAACCTGAAGGGGAGAGAGGAGTTTGATATTCAACATGATTCTTAATGCTGTGTGTACATGAGTGTGCAGGTGTGCATATTTGGGTGTAGGTATGAGTGTGTAAGAGTCTGTGCCTGTGTGTGCTCTAGACACAGTTGCCAGGGAGGGAGATGTCATAGCATCCCTGCAGCTGGTGGTGAAGTGGTACTTTTCTAAGACTTCCCAACAGAAATAGTATATAGCCTCAAGCCACCAATTTTTCAATGAAGCCTGGATATAGAGGGGGCTCTTCTGGGAGAATCTGTCCCTCAGCTTGAGGAGCATCCAGACCATAACTTTAATCCAAAAATTATTCTAATCCATAGGTTCCCCCAGCTCCCTTCCTCCTGTCTTTCTCCACCTTTGATGCAGACTGTGCATGAGAAAACAAAAACAAAAACTGATTTGAGGGGCACATAGGATTTAGAATGGAACTCTGCTACTGCTGACCCCAAATACCTTATGAGCACTGAAGCCAAATGCCCTGACATTTGCAGGATGGCTACTTTGGGTTTATGGTGACACAGGCCCTGGGTCCCCAAGGGAGTAGCTGGCAGAGCCCTGACTTGGGAGGAGGGATACTAGGGCGGCCATGCTCTGCACCAACAGGCTCTCTAATAATGGTAAAATGTCAAACTGTCAACAGTAGTTAAAAAAAGAAGAAAATGACAACAATAACAAAAAATCTTGTCTAAGAAGAATCAAATATTCCTGGTTAATAATGAAGAAGAGCATTCCTATATGTGGATGAAGCTTGTGAATGAAAGGAGGGTTGGGGGACTTAACATGTGCCTCAGAGATGAGCCAGCTGAAGCAGAGCAGGGCTCCCGCAGCCTGAGAGACAGCTCCTGCGGGCTACCCTGGGCTTTCCACCATTAGAAGTAGCTGCCCGGTGTGTTGTGCTAAGTGGACTCACTCCAGGCTGAGAAAGGCCAGCTAAGCCCCTTACCATTTGCAATTTCCAAATCTGGGGGAAATGCCACAGTCTGCAAGTTGGTGCTATGTTTCATCTCATTGCATAATACTACACCATTCTCTGTGTGTAGTGGCTGTTCTATATATATACATGGGGAGGCAACATATGGCTCTCCCCACCCCCACCTGTCAAAACTGTGACTATATCACTTCTGACGACCAGAAGGAAGCTGCTAGGCTGGGCCAGGATTCTAAATGCTGAGGAGGTAATTCAGAGCCATGAAAAGCTGCACCATATGCTTTGGGGTTGCCAGCTGCTTATGTGCATGGGGAAGGGTTTAGTGCCAGTCAGCAGACCCCGAGAATGGCATTCTCCTTGCTGCAGTGTGCACTGAATGGGGGTCTGGGGTGTCACTGTTTTCTCTCCCTGGAGAAAAATCTGCTGGGGGCCACGGTTCTCCAAGAGGGGACTCACAAGGGACACAGGCTCCTCCAAAACCTGCCCTTGATAACATCAGGCCTGGCCAAATAGTATTTCTTTTTTAAAAAATAAATTTTTTTTTTTTGGTTTCATTTTATTGGATAAAGATTAAGAAAGCGCCAGCTCTGAGAGAAGTGAAGCCAATCACACCCGGCGGCCCGCAGCCTGGGGAGGGTCCACGGCGCTGGCAGGCGGGCGGGCGGTCTACCTGGAGGCGCTGGTCTCCGCCAGCCGGTTGTTCATGATGCCCAGCGCGCCCACGCCGCCCGAGAAGCCGTTCTGGCGCGTGTTGACGCACACGCTGCGCGGGTAGCCGTTGGCCGTCTCCGACAGCTGCTTCTGCAGCAGCGCCAGCGACACTTTGTTGGAGGCCGTGAGGTCGCGCATGGAGATGAGCTCCCCCGACAGGCGGCGGCCCTCGGTGTCGCTGTCGCGGGCCGCGGGGTCTGCGCCGAGCGCGGCCAGGCGGCGACGCAGCCGCGAGCCGGGTGTGATGGCGTTGCGCCGGGCCAGGGGCGCGCCGGGCGCGGGGCAGCAGTGCGCGCAGCAGCGGCAGCTCAGCTTGCGCAGCATCCAGTTGAGCACCTGCTTGATGAGGATGGAGATGACGTTGAAGAGGGAGTAGATGCAGCACACGCCGAGGAGAATGAAGAGGAAGTTGCCCAGGCGGTAGAGCCCCTGGTTCCGGTAGGCGGCGTGCTGGCTGCTCACCAGGTCCCCGAAGCCGATGGTGCTGAAGGTGACGAAGCAGAAGTAGAGCGAGTCCACGTAGTCCCATCCCTCCACGCTGGTGTACATGGCCGAGGCGCAGCACGACAGCAGCACGGCGAACAGGCCCAGGATGAGCAGCACGTGGTACACCGAGGGCTTCCAGCCCGCCAGGCTGTCGGCCTCCGAGAGCGCAGAGCCGCGGCGGAAGGTGGCGGGCAGCAGGCCGCTGCGGCGCAGCTGGCGCTCCCGGCACGTGCGCATGATGAAGGCCAGCAGCGAGATGATGCGTTCCAGAAAGAGGTTGAAGAAAAGGATGGTCCCTGCGCAGCCAAACAGCCCATAGGCGATGAGGAAGGCCTTCCCACCCACTGTGGCAGGGGTGGTCATGCCGAAACCTGTGGAGACACAGCGAGGGTCAGCAAGTGCAGGTGGACCCTACCAGGTGTGGGTGTGTGGCAGGTGAATGCAGGTGCTGAATGGGCAGCTATTCTGAGTGGTTCCTCTTAGGTGTGTACTTTTGTCTCCCTTGGAGATTGATACTAGATCGGGTTCCTCATGTTGGCAACCCCCAAACTATAAATGAACATGGTGGAGCAGGATCATTAGGAAGGACCCGGTCCTCAGGACACACAAACCAGAAACCACTGCTCAGATTCAAATCACTGACATGCCCAAAACCCAACAAGTGACACCTGTTTTCCCACCCTCCAAACTGATTTAAAAATATATATTTATTTTTTAGTTGTAGATGGACACAATATCTTTATTTCATTTTTATGTGGTGCTGAGGATTGAATCCAGTGCTTCACAAGTGCTAGGTGAACACTCTACTACTGAGTCACAACCCCAGCCCCTCAAAACTGATTTTTTTAAATGAAACTGTAGCATACCTGAGTAGACAGCCTTGTTAGAATTCCATGCAACCTTCACTGTCATTGGGATTGCTCACTCTGGAACAAGGCAGACTGTACTCAGGTACAGTACTACAGTTTATGGTCTCTGAAACAGGGATTTATGAAGCAGACAAAAGGATCATGGGAAAGTGAGTCCACCCACAGCCTTCAGAGTGCCAGCATGACTCTGCCATGGGGGGTCAGCTTCTATCCTTACAAGGATCATTATCAGTCACCCTTGTGCACTGTTATGGTTTAGTTGTGTCTCCCAAAAGCTCAAGTGTGTGACATTGCAAGAAGGTTCAGATAAGCAATGATTGGGTTGTGAGAGCCTTAACAGATCAGTGATTTAATCCCCTGATAGGGATTAACTGAATGGTAACTGAAGTAGTAGGGTATGGCTGGAGGAGGTGTTGGGGCATGGCTTTGGGGTATACATTTGTATCTGGTAAGTGGAGTTTCTCTCTGCTTCCTGATCTCATGTGAGCTGCTTCCCTCAGCCATACTCTTCCACCATGATGTTCAGCTTCACCTCAAGCCCCAAGGAATAGAACAGGTCGTCTAAGGACTAAGACCTCTGAAACCGTGAGCCCCCAAATAAATTTTTCCTCCTCTAAAATCGTTCTGATCAGATCCTTTGGTCATGGCAGTGAAAAAGCTGACTAAAACACACCCTGTGGCCAAGGGTGAAGATTTGGGCCCAGCCGCTGATTGTGTGTCTGGGCTTGGTCCTGGGAGGTCTGACTTGTACCTGGGCAGCTGCTTGTTGCTTTAAAATCTTATATAACTATTAAGTTACCCATTTGTTCAAATCACAGGCTTTAAAGGAGTCTTTATCAATTGATTTCTACAGAAGGCCTGGCTGCCCATCTGTGCACTCACCCCAGACATCCAGGGCAGTACAGAGAGGCGAATCTCCCCCTGCAACCTGAGCTCTGTCTGTGCTAGCTGTGGTCTCTCTGTGAGACCCAAGAGGAGGGGATTTAATCTCTTGACAGGAAGAATCACTAGTTGTTTGGAGCCTGAGCTGAAAATGGACCCCCTGTCTAAGAAGCACCATGGTGCATTTCGGTAGCTCTGGCAGCAAAATTTCAGGGGCATTTCTGTCCAATTCATGCCCAGTCACAGGAGGCCAAGCTGCCCATGGAGTAGGACAACCCTGGGAAAGGGGCAGAGAAGAATTTGGTCCCATTTGGCTATTTTTCCTAAACAGACAGAGAAAACATCTCTTGTAATTTTTCATAGTACATTTCTTAAACCTATATTCTAATCATTCTCTAGATTCCCTGAGGAAATGCCTAAATGCCTGACTATGGTGTTCATTTATGTTTAATGACCCAAGTTTGGGGGAAATCTTATGCTATTACCCATGTTAAAGAAGAAGGGTTATGTTCTTATATGCACACTTTGTCCACAGAAGAGTGAAAAACAAAACAAACAAACAAAAACAACAATGAAAACCAACCCCAAGCTAGCAGTTTACCCAGGAACTTGAGAGAAGGATTGTTATATTGAAAAGCCAAACTCAAGTCCTTGATTCATTAAGAAATCACCTCTGGGCTGGGCAGGATGGTGCACGCCTATAGTCCCAGCCAATCAGGAGGTTGAGTTAAGAGAGTCAAAAGTTTGAGGCCATTCTCAGCGACTTAGTGAGCAACTTAACAAGACCCTCTCCCAAAAACAAATAAAAAAGGACTAGGGATTAGCATGTAGGCCAGAGATAAAGCACCCCTGGATTCAATCCCTAGCAACCACCAAAAAAGAAAGAAAACATCTCTAAATCTATTTGGCTTTATGTGGAGTGGGAGTATGTGTTTGTATTTTTAAAAAGTTCTAGCTTTATAGCCAAAGTGACCAGCAACAGAAGAGAATACTATACAGCCATAAAAATACAAACCACAGCTACTTACAGCAACATGGATGAGTTTCAAAAAAAAAAAAAAAGAATGTTGAACAAAAGAAGCTGGACACTTAAGAATACATTCTGCAGGCTGGGATTGTAGCTCAGTGGTAGAGCACTTGCCTAGCATGTATGAGGTCCTGGGTTTGATCTCCAGCCATATAAAACTAAATAAACAAAATAAAGGTACTCTGTCCATCTACAACTAAAAATATTAAAAACAAACACAAAAACCCCAAAAAAGAATACATTCTGCATTTTTCCACTAATATAAAATCTAAGACCAGGTGAAAACACACTAAAATCTCAGATTTTTTTAGGGAAATATACTTCATTGGTCAAATTATTATTATTGTTTGTGGTACTGGGGATTGAATTCAGGAGCACTCTACCACTGAGGCACATTTGTAACCCTTTTTATTTTGAGATAGGGCCTCACTAAGCTGCCAAGACTGAGCTTGAACTTGCAATCCTGCCTCAGCCTCTCATGGTGAGATTGCAGGTGTGTGCCTTGTGCCCTGTGACTTATAAGAAAAAAACAAAAAAGATGGTACACACAGGCTCCACTCAACAGACAAGGAAACTGCTGCTGGAAATGGAACTGAGACTGAAGCCCACGTCTACTGACATATGTAGTCCATGCTGCCCACCACATAAGACTGTCCCTCGGAGCTGTCCTAAGACAGCTCTACTATCTTAGGGAACCAAATCGCAGTCCTCCAGGGCTGCTGCCAGGAGAGTATTTTCATGGGGGAGTGGCTGTTCCCAAGTCCTCTGTTATGGCTCTTTGTACTGATCACTGCTGCCTCGTTGGCCAGGATCAGGACCCTGTTTTTCCCTTAATGCTCCTGCCAATTTGGGTTCATTGACTGAGAGAATCTGACCATTTAGATGAGCCTGACCCAGGGCCTAGGGATAGCACATGGGAGAAGATGCAGAGGGGACTGCAGCTCCTGGTAACAGCCTGATTGACCACAGGTGGGGTACTTATCTGACCCTTGGGGTCCCCACAGTTATGCCCTGCCTGACCTACTTCCACATAGCCAAGGCCGTTTCTTCTACCACCAGGGGCATTCTCAGACTCCAGAATCCTCCATGCCTCTCAACTCCTATCTTCTGCCTAAGGCCTCCTTTGGAGTTTAGTTTTCTGGTTGAAGATTTGCCTTTTGCCTGGATGACTGAACCCAGGAGATCTACCTCTCCATCCACCATTCTACCCAACTCCCTGCCACATAGGGTGGCCTTATCAGTACCTGAGCAAGATGACAATGCCAGATATGCAGCTGTTTACCCCAGTCTCCACCCATCGTTCCTTTAGTGAACATTTATTAAGAACCAAGATTGGCAGCGGCTCAGGGAGATGGTGGGAAGCCAGACAGATGCTGCTCTTGTCCTCACAGACAATCTGGGCTGCCTGCTTGGAGGTCCCTTGCAACATTTCTTAGGGTTTTGTACAGAAACCCCATCTATACTACCAGCAGGCTCATCCCTGAGGCAGAGCACAGCTCTTCCCTGCTGTCCCACATAGTCTTGGCTAGAATTTATCCTGGGGTCTTGTGGCTCTGGCTCAGCTTGCATTCTGCACACCCCTTAGGCAAGTGGTGATTGCAGACCTCACAAGAAGCCAAATGTGTGATCAGATGTGTGGTATTCTCTTTCTAGAACGAAGGGGATAGACAGGTCTGGAGTTTCTCGGACAGAGCAGAAAGCATCCAGTGAAAGTGTCCTTCTTACTGCCTGATTCCTGAGGTCTGGCTCCTGTGCCTTTCCTATATAGAGTCAGTCCAGCTCAGGAGACAGGCAGGGAATGGACAGTCCATTCTCTTTCCCCATCCATATCAATCGGCACTGACCTCAGGAAGTCTCTCTCTAGATCCCATCTGGATTCCCACAAGTTCTCAGAGCTTGGGATCTAGAGAGAGGCCTTGAAGCTTCAGCCAGAGAAAAGGTAAACCCTGCCTCCCTGAGAATCTCCTCCTCCCAGTCACACCCTGCAGAGGTGTAATCAGTCCCTGGGTTCACAGCATGCCTGTGGTTTTGTTTATGTCACAATTGATCTGCCATTCCAGTCTGCAAAGAGCAGACACTTGGGGGCTTTATTATGCCACTTTAACAAAAGCTGTGAAGTTGTTCCCACAGCCTGTCTGGTGCCGCCTTCGCAAATAGGCCCTGGTGACAGGGCCTTCGGAGTTCAGCTCAAGGAGCCTGGGAGTGAGATGGGATGCATTGTGCACCCCTGGGTGGCAGCCTCTGTTGGACACTCACCATGCTCCTGTTCAGTTCCCCAACCTCCTACAAAGAAGGCACTGTCACATCAGCCACTTAGCAAGCAAGTGGGCCAGAGAGGCGAAGGTTGTCACCAGGTTAGCTTGCAAGGGCTGAGCAGCCGGTGTCCTTTCGGCTGGGCCAGACAGATGGGAAGTCTTGGCTCATTACCCTCTGGGTCCTTTTCCTGCTGGGCCCTGCACTGTCAACTCCAAGGGGGGAATATAATTTATAGTCTGAAGTATTTTTGAAAGTAAAATTGGCACTACTCAGGACGCATGTGTGAACCATTGTTCCGAGCAATGAAGCTGTGTGGTTAAAATGCAAATTCTAAAGTTGGTCCCCTTCCAGAGGGTCTATAGTGGGTTAATTTAGGGACCCAGGATTCTATCTAATTTCCCCACAAACCTGATGTAAATAAATTACTTTAAAATACAATGTTAATCTCCGATAACCCTCCTGGTTGGGATATGTCCAACTGTCACTATGTGACCTGAATTTCCATTGACCCAATACCCTAGTGGCAGACATTGTATCATCTCCTTAACAATCATTCCCCAACACTTTACTGAGCTGCAAGCCAGGCTACTTTCAGAACTCACCCACCTCCAGAAATGAGCACTGTTAGTCCAGGTCAATCAGGATAATCTGGTCTCTTACCATGACTGGCTCAAGGATGGGGAAGCCTAAGCCAATCAATGCAGGGCATTTTCATGGC
This sequence comes from Callospermophilus lateralis, assembly GCF_048772815.1. Lineage (NCBI taxonomy): Eukaryota > Metazoa > Chordata > Mammalia > Rodentia > Sciuridae > Callospermophilus > Callospermophilus lateralis. The sequence goes on from NC_135318.1 coordinate 37,570,973, forward strand.
TACAGAGATGGCTTAGGAATTGGCATGTGACCTCCTTCAGGCCAAAGAGAAGAGAATTTTTCTGGGTGTTTTCTATTAAAAGTTTCTCCCTGTTACCAGAGCTGTCCTGGACCCAGGGAGCAGGAGGTGGTCCCAGCAGTGGCTGGCAGTCTTCAGGAACCAGGAGGAGAACCAGCTTTAGTGTGAAGCTCACACTATAGAAAGCCATTTGGGAGACAGGAGATCTGGTGGTCCTGGTATCTAGTTAAACAGGGTGCTATGTTGCTCGTTTTACCTCTGGAATTCCATTTCATGATTATATAAGTCCCTTTCCTGCTTCAGCTTTTTGTGGCACAAACCTAGACACATTTTGGGGGGTAGCGATGGTTTGGGGACTTGGCTAAACAGTTCAGTGTCCCGGAAAAGTCCCAGATTTAAATTCAAAAGTTTGAATTCTGTTGTGGCCTCCGTCAGCTAAGTGATTGAAGCAGATCACTACAGCTAACTTCTCTGAGCCTCGATTTCTTTTTCTGTAAAATGTAAACCACCCTGTGTGCCCCGTTTGTAAACTGCAATACATTATTCCAAAATATGTTCTTAGGATGAGAAAAAGATGGAATGGGGGTGGGAGGTGGAGAGAAATCCCCCGATTAAAGAAAGATGACTTAAAGTGAGACAAATTTATTTGCTTGGGGACTTTTCAGAGTGCTTACTGTGGTGATGTGCCCCATGTAATGTGTGTATCCTAACACTACCTGGGGTCCCTAAACCATTTTGACCACAGAGTGTATTTGATCATTTCAATCTTTGGGAAATGTTGCACTTCACCCTCATGAAGAAGTAAGGATGAGACATTTTAAAACACAAGAGGATTTCTCATATTTTAAAGAAATCACTGTGACCCTGCAATGCTTGGAATGGTGCCCGGTATGGAGAATTGTTGAGTGAATAAATAGACATCTTACTATACTTGTTTGGAGCAAGGATTCTTAAACCATCATGCCTAAGTACCCCCTGGGAATCTCAGCTGACCAGTCTGGATAATCCCAGACCATTTGGGAGAGCAAGTGCTAAAAGGATAGCTAGGAAAAGTCATGAAGGGGTGGAAATGTGGAGGGATGAGAGCTGACATGGACGGAGCCCTCATCACTTCCTGCCACTGTGCCAAGTGCTTCACGCATAGCAATTCATTTAATGCCCACAATTCTTGGAGGCACTGACCACATGATCGTGTTTCATTGAATCTAAATCCCAGCTTTTTTCTCACGTTTCAACATCTCTGAAATCACAATGTAAGTTACAATCAATGGACTGACGTGATATATTTAGCAGCATTTAAAATTCTTCATGATACATACAATGCTGCTGCATTTATAATGGATGGTGTCTTAGATTTGATGAATGACAATGAGTGTTGTTATCATCCCCTTTTTTGAGATTTGTAAATTGAGTCTATGGAATAGATAAACATCGAGATCAAGTAACTTGCCCAAGATGGCTGAGCAACCGGCAGAGAGCACATCTGCAAAAAGAGGAAGGAGCTTGTGATGTGATAAGGGAAAGAGGCAGATACGCAAGTTTGACAGTTCTCAACTCTGGCTGCACAACAGAATCACCTGGAGAATTTAAAACAGTTCTCAGTGCAGAGAGACCAGTTTAGACGAGAACAAAGCTGAGTTCCTCCTGGTGGAGCAGTGATTGAGAAGATGGGGTGGGATTTCAAGAGCAAAGGAGCAGAGAAACAGACTTGAGAAAGACATTCTTGCCGGAAGGGCTGTGCACAGGGTCTGGGGTGAGTGTGGGTTTAGCCTGCCAGTACCCACATGTGGCTCAGCGTTCAGTAATTCTGGCTGATGGAGAGAGTGAACCTGTGGAAGAGGAAAACACTGGGGGAAGCTTCCATCAGCCTTGCAAACAGCCTGAACCTGCAGGAGCTTTGTGGGAGTGAGCGCTGCCCGGCACCTCTAGGAGCCTCTCCAGCAATCTGCCCTGCTCTGGAGAAAGTAGGAAGCCCTGGGAACTCAGGCTCAGAGGAGGAGCCCAGGCAGTTTTCATTCCCCAGATTCTGAAAGGGCCAACACCATCTTTCTCAGAGGGCAGAGTTGGGAGCAGGAGCTGTGGCAGCAGGCTCTGGCATCCCACCTGTTCATGGGGCCACCTGTCTGTGGGGCCACATGTCCATGGGGCCACATGGCACATTCTTCTCTAACCCTCGCCTTCTCCCTCTAAGATGGTCCAGTGCTTGCTCATCTCTGGATGTTATGAGGATTGAGGACACGCTTCCCACAGTGCCTAGCATGTGGGAAGTGTCCCCAAGGCACCAGGGTGAATTGACAAAGCATGACACATCACAGCCAAATTGTCCCAGTTGAAGCTTTGCAAGGAACGGGCCCATCATGACATCATGGAGGAATCTGGGTGTAAGGAAAAGCCCCATGCATGAGCTTAAACCCGGCTCGACCGTTGACTTGCTGTCTTCTCACAGCTACTGTTTCTCCACCTCTGTGCCTGTTTCTCCACCTCTGGGTTTCCTTCTATCTTTGGCCCTGGTGCCGGGTAGGAGGCCTAACTAGAGGTAAGCATCAAATCCAGTGTGTGTGTGTGTGTGTGTGTGTGTGTGTGTGTAGAAGGGGGGTGGTTAAAAATGGGGCTGTTGGTGGAAAAGCTGCAACTGTAGGCTGCTCTATTTGTTGGCATTTATGGATTTGTCTAATTTGCAGAACTAGCTGGCTTGCTCCCTGAGGGCAGAAGCCCGAGGTTACCTTCCCTCCACTGTGGGGGTGGGACTGGCCCCGATCTCACCCTGGATGCTTAGTATAAAGAGGCACCAGTCAGCAAGACGTGTGGAGAAAGTGCCCCTTCCCCTGTTTTGCACACATTTGGCTTGTTCTTTGAGGTCTTGGGGATGATTTTCTTTGTTTAATGACAGCAGGAGGGGAGGCGGGGATGGCTGAGGGGGCTGGGAGCTAGATACAGAGGACTGAACCCAGCAGGTGCTGGCCAGTAATTTTCTTTTTCTTCCTTGGTGTTGGGGTTCTTGTCCAGGGCCTGGGACATGCTCAGAGCTCTACCACTGGCCACCCTCGCACACACACTGGCCACTGATTTTTTAACGTGCGAAAGGTCTTGATAAACGGTGAACAAAGGCAAGTGTCTCCCTGGAGTGGGCTCTGGGAGGCTCTGCGTTGGCACAGCCTGGCTGCCAGCGGGCTGCCTCCGACCCCCCTCTCTGTGCTTCATCTCTGGGATTAAGCTCTTCTCTCCTCACCAGAAATCATTCAGCAAAATGAGTTATTAAAAGCCGGTTAACTACTCCTGCCTCGGGGTAGCTCCTGCTTAACAACCTCTCCTGGGGAGCAGCTGTCAAGAGCAGGCCCCGTGGAGCTGGCGGGAAGATGACTCATTTACATAGAGCTGGGCTCCATCCTGCCCCCCAGATCTGTCTCTGCTTCTCCGATGACTAATTCTCTTCAGGGGATGAGATCACACCCCTTCTGTCCCCTCACAAAAAGAGCAGAGCCCTCTACCTCAGCCCAGGACCTGGGGGGAAGACCACATCCAAGACCAGAGAAGGTCTTTGATGGGACAAGACCTGGCAACAGGAGCCCTGAGTTAGGGGCCCGAGATGCAGAAGCTCGGGCCTACCTGGCTCTCTCCTCATTCGTCCCACCTCAGGGCTGTAGTGGGGCAGCTCTGGGAAAAGGCCTGAGATGGGGTCACCCCTCCGAAGGAGGTGAACTGGGCTTTGGTGAGAAGGCAGGCTCATCATCCCCCGACGGGAGTGTCAGTAGAATGCCAAGGCAATCGCGTCCCTCCAGTGCCGTCCTAGAGGAGCAGTTTTTTAAAGGAAGCTGATGGTGGTTCTGGAAAGCGAGGAAGCTGCTCTCAGTGGGAGTTCAACTCTTCTCAATCAGTTCAGGGTTTATATCCCTGCAGAGCACACCCTCATCGCCACCATGCAGCCAGGAGCCCCATTTGAGGGTCTCTATGCTCAGGCTGAAGGGGCACATTGGGAAGGCAGAGCCCCTGAGAGGCTCAGTGTGGAGGGGCCCTGGGGACAGCCTGCTAATACACAGAGACCAGTCCTCTGGGGTCTGGCTCCATCTGACTGAGGTGTCCTGGAACTTGGCCTTCTCCCCCAGCCTCTTCCCACAGACAGTGGAGTTTTGGAGGAGTAATAAGGACAAGAAGTTACGATGAAAACAAACCTGTAATTTAAAGCTGTAGCTAGGGAAGAACCCTGGAGGGTCCATAGAGAGCCTGGTGTTTGCCCTGCTAACCCGCTGACATGCCTGGGGGGGGGGGGCGCACTCCCAGCACCTCAATGCCAGGGTCTCTGTTGGGCCTGGCAGGGATTAGCAGGGTGAGGACTTAGCCTCTGGGCTGGGGCTGAACTGTGACCTTCCTCCCAGCAGGCTGGGCGGGTGCTGACTGCACAGCTCTCAGCTGCCACAGGGGGGAAGGTTGATGCCTGGTGCACAGGAGGTGAGGTGGAGGGAACGGGATCCTTGGGGCTCCTATCCCAGGCACTCTGCTGGTGTTCTTAAAGGCGCAGTCTCCAGGAGGACTTGCAGAGGAGGTGTCATCATTATACAGGCCAGGAACCAGAACTCGTGGAAGTCAGGCGATAGGAGTGAAAGAGCCAGAGTGCAGGTCTAGGCCCCACAGCTACAGCTCCCTCCGTGGCACCTTTTGAAGTCCCACTCAGCCTTAGGTTCAGAGGCTGCAGCTGGGATTTTGCTCTGAAACATGCCCCCATGGGGGCGAGCTGTGGGGGAGGCTTGGTGTGGTCAAATGCCTGCCCTGAGTCTGAGTTGGTACCACCTCCCATGTGATAAAAGGCCATGGAAGCTGAAAGTTCAAAGACTCAATGACCTTGTCCAAGGTCACAGAAAATGGCACCACCAGAATTGCCACTCAGGACCGCTCAGCTCCAGACCCACATTCTTTCCCTGTGTTGCTTTGCCTTTTGCCCTCTGCATGTGCACAGAGAGCCCTGATGGCTGGGAGCACTGTGCCTCAGTCTGTACACAGCTGCACAGCGGTGTCACTGAAGCACAGCCCTGCTGGTGACTCCTGCTCAAGCCTCCCTGAGCTCCTGCCACTCACCTTCCCAAGGCAGGAGTGACTGACTTCCTTTCCCCTTCAGCTGTCTAAATCCTTTTCCTCATCTGGAAGCACTTTCAGGTCATCAGGCACTTGGTTAGGCGCAGCCTTCTGCTCCTGTCCTGTTGCCTCTTGTCCCAGAGTACTATTTAGCCCTTTGCATTTTACTCTGTTGCTTTGCCACGTGGACGTGCCCATGTCTTAGATGTTCTCCCACCTTCTACACCACAGGAATGTGGGGGACAGCAGCCACATTCCTGACAGACTGGCTCCATGTCTAGTGACCACCCACAGATGCTACCAGGATGGTGGCTTCCATCTTGGTTTGAGTGTCATCCTTTCAATATGTTTCTATGACATGAGGGCAAGGAAGGAATACCGTGATGAGTAATACTGCCCATGCTCCACAGCCAGACACCGCTAGGAACACACTTGTGGTTGAACAATATTGGATTTATGGGCTCATGGTGACAAGAGCTCATTATCCACCATGGGGATCTGGGGGGGCATCAGAAAGGACTAATTCTGAGATTTGGGTTTGAGTTAAGTGAGTTAGGGGAGGGCTCATGGAAGCAGGCTTTGCCCTGGATGCTGCCAGGGACCAAGGTGATTCTCTGATTGGATACCTTAATAATTCTTGGCTAGAGGGTGGGAACAACAGAGCATAGTTAGTCATTTATATTAGACACATAGGAAAATGTTCAGTCATTTTTGTGGCTTGGGTGATGATGTTTTTTTGACCAGTGTTTGGAATTAAATATGGGCGAAGGTCTTGTTTTCAGCTTACTCCCTCATGGCGGAACCTTGTCTAATGCAGGTGTTCTGTGGAATCCCTTATGTCCTGTGTGGGCACAGTCCAGCTGTGGTGTGTCAGTCCAGCTTCTGGTTCTTAGGAGCTGCCTTCACCTTTCTCCAAATGACTCTGCCCTCGGCCTCCGTCACAGCATCTTAGTGGATGCCATTCTTTATTTTTAGTGAAGGATTCTTTCCCAGTCTTCCTATTTATTGGGTGATGGATGTACATGTGTGTGGGCCTGGATGTATTTGATTCCATATGTGGAACATGCCTCTAGGTTGTGGAAATATAGGTTTTTATTTTGTTTCTTCTTTTATAAATATTTCACATTTTCCGCGGTACAAATGGGGTAGTTCCTATTTTTGAAACCATAACTTCACCCAACAAGCACTGTTATTCTTTTTTTTTTCAAGTTTATGAGTAAAAATGACTAAGGTTCCTGTTCTGAAGACAATGACCATAACACTCTATGAAAATGGTAAGAAGAGAGATGGCAGGGGATGCCTGGGAGCAAGAAAACAGGCCAGAAGGGCTTCCCAGAGGAGGTACTGCTAGAGTGGGATAGTGAAGACACCTTAGCCAAGCAGGTGGAGGTGTTGGGGGACAGGGTCTGTGTCAGGACAGTGATGGGGTCATGTGGACAAGAATTCCAGGGAGCATGTCTGGTATGAGAAGAGACCCTGGGGAATCCCAGCACTTAAAGAGTTACAGTCTAAGGAGAAGGTGCCATTCATTTGGCAATGTTTATCCAGGGCCTTCTGTGGCCAGGCATTGTGCTAGGCCTTTGGGATTCCTCAGTGATACAAAGTTCCCTGCCCTCATGAAGCTTACCTTGCAGCACTGAAGATGGGCACAAAACTATGAATAATATATAAGTACATATTGTGGCGTGATAGAAAATGTTACAGAAAATAGAACCCCTTCCTATCCCCTGCAAAACAAAACAACAAAACCAGAGCAGGCATGGGGGTGGGAGTGCTGAGGGTGTGTGGGGGGGGTAGGTTGTGGTCATTTTGTGGGGTGGATCAGGGCAGGTCATATTATGGAAGTGACTTTTTTTTAATACTTATTTTTTAGGTGAAGATGGACACAACACAATGCCTTTTTTTTTTTTTTTTTTTTTTTTCTTTTTAGGTGGTGCTGAGGATTGAACCCAGGTCCCGCCCTTGCTAGGGGAGCACTCTACCGCTGAGCCACAATCCCAGCCCTAGAAGTGACAATTTGATGAAGGACTGGAAGCAGGTGACATTTTGGATAAGAGAGTCCCACTCAATGCCAGAGCAAAGGCCCTGAAGCAGAAGGGTCGGAGACACAGAAAAGGGGAAAAAGAAAGAAAATACTGCACAAAAGAAGAGTCAGGAATTGTCCCCCCTCTGCACACACTGTCTCTGGTGATACAGAAGCCCCAGGGAGAAACCTGTCACTCTTACTGATTTCAGCATGAAGGATAAAGAGATAAACCAATGGTTTCATATATAAAAAGAAAGAAATATAATAAATATCCAAGAAAATTTCAAGCAACAATGGAGATGCTGAATATATTTGATAACTGTCTTTTTTTTTCCCTCTGACAGAAGACTCTCATGTGATTCTCAAAGGAAATTAGATTATAAGAACAACCATCAACATTTTTAATAGCTCTGGACAGTGTGGAGTAAATTTCTATGTCTTATCTAATTTAGTCATCACTATAACCCGGTAAAGACAATGTCATCATTGTCCCCATTTGGGAGATGAGGAAATTGAATCCATAAGAAATAATGTAGCTTACAGGACATGTAACTTCCTTGGATCTGAGCCGGCATTTGTCTCTCCCTTCTCAACTCCATCTCTCCAGCCTAAAATCTTTCAATGACAACAAGACAGCTGTTTAAGAAACAACAGTTTGTGTTTTGTACTTAGTATTTTACGGTCTCCATCCAGGGTTATCTGTTAGAATTTTTATGTGGCAGGATAAAAAAGCATGTCTGTCTGTGTGGAGGACAGTTTCAGAGGCAGGATCAGGGAGTCCAGTTCAAAGCTGCAGATGGCAAAGGTGGTGGTGGTGGGGGGCCCAGACCAGAGCCATAGCTGGAAGGGGCTAAGGAAGGGAGCCCCAAAACGTCCACAAAACATGAGAGAATGAACCTCGAGGACGTAGGTGGGTTGAGAAGAAAGGAAGGGGGCAGAAACCTCTAGAAGGATCTAGTAAGAGGGAAACCTAAGAGTTCCCCTGGGATTTGGCAACTGGGAGGAAGCCAGCCCAAGGCCTGATGAGAGGGGACACAACCTCATGGATGTCAGACTGCACAGTGCTTCAGAAGGGGCTGAAGGAGAAGAAATGGACACAGGGAAGCCAGTGGCCTTTGCAACCACTTCCTGGGGAGGACAAGGACACTGGCACAGGGGAATTGCTCAGGACCAGGATAGTCATGTGGCTTATTTTACCTCAGAAAGGTTGAGTACCCTGCCCATGTTTCAGGGTACAGTGGCCAAATCATAGGCTCTGGAGTCAGGGCTTTGGGTCCAACCAGCCCCATTACTCACCGAGGCCTTCAGCAAGTTACTCACTAGCCCTCGGTTTCCTCTTCCATCAAATGGAGATACTGTGACCTCAAGGGAAGTCGAGAGTTAGATGGGCAGTTCGTGTACTTAGCTGAGTGTTTGGTGCAGAGCGAACCCTCAGTATCACAGCTCATCAGCTCACCGTCAGGTTAGGCACCCCACAAAAGGCAGGGCGGGGAAGAGGAGGCCTATCTGGGCAGGTCTCCATCGCTGCAGGAGCCACAAACAACCATGAACGGCGTGTCAACTCCTCATGTGTGCCCTCCATTAGGAAGATGTGCCAGCCACGAGGTGTGGTCTTATGCCAAAAGGCTCACGTCTGGCCTGGGATGTGACAGGGCAGAGGCTCATCATCAGGGTTTGTGCGAGAGCCTGGCAACCGTGAGCAGTGAGTGTCCTCTGGTGGAAACTTCAAATGCCATCTCTATATTTAGACTGGCAAGTCAGAAAACAGCAACAGGGACCATGGTGTCCTTGCTCCCAAAAGAAATGTCTTCTCTATGATTAAATGTTACCCCTTCAAATTTATGAAGGAATAGTAGAGACATTCATTTCAAGACCATTTCTGTCTTCTGTAAAACCGAAAAAAGCCATTTTTGCCCATGAGCCAGGTGTGGTGGTGCATGTCTAGAATCCCAGTGACTCGGGAGGCTGAAGCAGGAGGATCATGGGTTTAGAGCCAGCCTCAGCAACTTAGTGAGACCCTAACAAAAAATTCTTAGAAAAATTTTTAAAAGGGTGGGAATGTGGTTCCGTGGTTAAGTGCCCCTGGGTTCAATCCTTGGTACTTTAAAAAAAAAAAAAAAAAAAAAAAAAAAAGATCCATGAGATTGGGGCTGGGACAGAGCTCAGTCATAGATAGAGCATGTCCTTAGCAGGCACAAGACCCTAAGTTTGATCCCCAGGGAAAAAAAAAATTCAAGATTCCTTCCTCCTGGAACTTGGTGTCTGAAGCATTGGTTCCTAGGGTGCTTGTTCACTTACTTCCTCTATGGAACCCCGGGCTGGGCTCCTTTGTGCCCAGTTTGATGGTTCCAGTGGGAAGCCCAAGCCAGTGGAGCAATGGATTGCTGTTGTGCTGTGTCCCAGATATGATCCATCTCTCATTCCTTTTTCTTTTTTGTACTGGGGTCGAATCCAGGGGTACTTTACCACTGAGCTCTTTCCCCAGTGCCTCCCCCCTTTTTTTTTGAGACAGGGTGACCCTAAGTTGCTGAGGCTGGCCTGGAACTTGTGATCCTCTTGCATCAGCCTCCCTAACAGCTGGGTTTACAGGCCTGCGCCACCAAGGCCAGCACCTAAACACCTGTCTTTTAAGCCATCCAGTCAGGGTGCTGCTAGGGCAGCCCAGCAGAGCCACAAGGCCTTGTTTGGCTGCAGACGCCCCACAGACCTGCACCCTCTCTCATTTGTTTCTGCAGCAGCAGAGGCAGCAGGAAGCCCAGGATGCAAAGCTTAGTTCCTGAGCTCTGGTGGGGAGGCTGTGTTTATATTTATCCTGCTAACTGCAGGGGACTGTTTATACCCAGAGAAATAACCTTCTCTGAGAGATGGGGGCAGCCAAGCAACCAGCTGCTTCTACCAGTCTCTCTGGGCTCAGGTTCTCATGCCCCCCACCCCAGGCTTGTTTTGATGCTGGTCTCTTTACCCCCTCAGTGGGCTTGGGGTCCAGTCTTCCTGGAGACACGTGGATTGTGCTGAGGCCAACTACCAAGGATTGAACTCAGGGGCACTCAACCACTAAGCCACATCCCCAGCCTGTTTTTTTTTTTTTTTTTTTTTTTTGTATTTTATTTAGAGACAGGGACTCACTGAGTTGCTTAGCACCTCGTTGTTGCTGAGGTTGGCTTTGAACTTGTGATCCTCTTCTCTTAGCCTCCTGAGCAGCTGGGAAGGTTTTGGCTTTTTAAAAATTAGTCTGCTCATACCTTAACAAGCTCTTAAATGCCTCTGCTGTCCATCCACCTTTCTTTCTTTTTTTTTTGGAGGGGGGGGTACTAGGGATTGAACTCAGGGGCATTTAACCACTGAGCCACATCCACAGCCCTTTTTTGTATTTAGAGACAGGGTCTCACTGAGTTTCTTAGCACCTCTTTAAGTTGCTGAGGCTGGTTTTGAACTTGCAATCCGCCTGCCTCAGCCTCCCAAACTGCTGGGATTACAGGCGTGCGACACTGAGCTTGGCTTTACCTCTCTTTCTATGGGACAGGCTGCATGACCTCAGCAGATCACGAAGAACAAGACAGTTCTCCACTGTGACATAAGACACACAGACACCACGCACTGGCTTCTTGAGCTCATGGGGAGGGTGTCTTAGGGACAAAACTACACCAAAGGGATTCTCAAACCTCAGGACAGTCTTGGCCAGTGATACCTCCCTTTATCAAGGACTCACCCTGGGGGATGCTGGCACCGCTGCACATAAGCCCATTTTGGTGATGGGTCTCAGGCGTTGTTTGCTGCAAACAGCAGCTGGGAAAACCTTCCTTGTTCAGCCCTCCCCTCCCTGGCCCTAGTGATGGTCAACATCATTGTTCCCAGAGTCCTTATTAAAATACATGGGTCTTTTGTACTTTCCTGTCTGAGTAACTTGTAGAATGCAAAAGCTATAATTTCCCAGGATTTGTTTAACATGCCCATTGTTGGCAAACGTGGGCTCAGTATGAGCACTCTGTAATTTTCTAGCTCCCTAAATGGACCCTCTGTAGCTAATATGTACCATGCACAAACACAATCCACACCCCAGGACTACCCAGTTACTCACATGGTCTTCACCAAAGCTCTCCTGAGTGGGTGCCCTGAGCTAGATTCTATGGGGGCTCTATTAATGCTTATGACACTCTGGTATATCCTCCCCAAGGAATACTATGTACCTGGTGTTATGGTTTAGGGAGTGTCTTCCAAAAGCTCATGTGTGAGTCAATGCAAGAAACTTTGGACGTGAGGTGACTGGGTTATGACAGCTTGACCTAATCAGTGCATTAATCCACTCGCATGGATTAACTGGGTGGTAACTGCAGGCAGACAGGTGGATAGGAAGAGATGGGCCACTGGGGACTTGCCTTGGGGGTTTGTATTTTGTCCTGGTGAGGAGAGCTTTCTCTCTCTGTTTCCTGATCCTCATGTCCTGAACTGCTTTCCCCCTTCATCATGCCTTCTGCCTTGATGTTCTGCCTTACCTCAGGCCCAGAGCAATGGAGTTGACTGTCTATGGAGTGAGACCTCTGAAACTGAGCACCAAATAAACTTCTCTTCCTCTATGTTGTTCTTGCCAGGTCTTTTGGTCACAGTGGTGAAAAAGCTAATTAAAATACCTAGTAACAGGGATGCTTTAAAAAGTTCATTTCTACATTATATGTCAAAACAGGAAAAGAAAGACCCCCAATTTTTTATCTAGAAAGAAAGACTTAAAGGCAAATCTCTGTTGTATTATTTCAGTGGTAGAAATATGAGGCTTTCTCCCTTTCACTTCTTTGTGCTGCTCTCTTCTTAAAATGTTCTATAATAAGCACATATTATTCCAATGAACACTTTGTTATTAGTTTTTAAAGGCAGGGTCTAATAATCTGAGTGGGGAGGGAGGTAATACCTGCGAGAGGAGATGGCAAGAAGGTAATAGGGGGGCTGGGGATGTGGCTCAAGCGGTAGCGCGCTCGCCTGGCATGCGTACTGCCCGGGTTCGATCCTCAGCACCACATACATACAAAGATGTTGTGACCGCCAAATACTAAAAAATAAATATTAAAATTCTCTCTCTCTCTCTTTCTCTCTCTCACTCTCTCTCTCTCTCTCTCTCTTTTTTTTTTTTAAAAAAAGAAGGTAATAGGGTTGGATTATTAGTGGCAGAAGCTAAATGGAGCAGGAGGGCCCAAATAATCAGGTAGCTCTGCTGAGGAAGTGGCCCTGGAGTGCTTTGTGGATTTTGGATAGTGAAGGGGGAGGGAAGGACGGAGGTAATTTGTGAATAAAGACCTGGAGGTGGATGGTACCAGGGCTGTGGACCTTGGCTAGAGTTGAGGCTGCAGCAGGAGCAACATTAGCTTTGCCGGGCTTGGAAAGGCTGGGGACAGTTTGTGACACACAGAAAAGCCAAAGAGGGTCACCTGGAGGAAACCAGAGAGACTGCCATCAAGGAAGTCTGGACACAGATTGCTGTCATTCCCAAAGCAGTCATTCACAAGCTGCTTTAGGTCTCTAAACTCCTCCACAGTCAGGCAGCACCAACATTGGGGGAGGGGGTGAGGACCAGCCATGGATTGGGGACACCTGGGTTAGGATCTCAGCTACTACTTGTGAGCTCTTCTCAGAAAGGCATTGAGTCCCTCTTTAGCAGTCTCCTCGTGGGCACACGATGACATGCATCATTCCCCCTCCACAGGACAGCAGTGAGGACTAGAGCGCAGTGGGTAGGTCAAGTGTTTAGCATAGCGCCAGCACCTCGAATGCCCACCCAGGTGTGACCAGCGGAGAGCAAGAAGCAGAATTTCCAATGACAGAGGATAAGGAGGGATGGGGAAGAGGAGGTGGGAGAATAAAACCCCCAGACTGAATTTTTTGGGGAGAGCTTACCAGGGGCACTCAACCACTGAGCCACATCCCCAGCCCTATTTTGTATTTTATTTAGAGACAGGGTCTTACTGAGTTGCTTAGCACCTTGCTATTGCTGAGGCTGGCTTTGAACTCAGTGATCCTCCTACCTCAGCGTCCCAAGCCACTAGGATTACAGGCGTTGGCCACTGTGCTTGGCCCCCAGACTTAATTTAACTTCCTTTGTTTTCTTTGGGCAAATAATTGGCTCTGGGCTGATGTCAGCTACCATCATCCACGAGTCCTTTGGGGAGGACGCCACCTGGCATTAATGTCCTGAGACAGAGACGGCTATGGACAGGGAAGAGCGGTCGGGAAGCAAGCTTCCTCAGTTCCTCAGGGCAGCCCCTCTTCCATTCATAAACCAACACCTTCCCAGGCCTAGAACTGTGGGTCCCAGTGATCTGGCTTGGACTCCTGTGGAAGCTGCAGTTACCGCAAAGGGTGCGAATCTACTTGCTCACCCAGAGTTGTCCACTGCCTTAAATTTCTCCTGCATGTTTAAGCTGTTAATTTTCAATTACATGTAAGTGGTTTTATGATAAGAAAAGATGCACTCAAAGTGCTATTGAATTAATTCAGAAGACTTTGTGGGTCGATTGTATTTTTCCTGTTAATTAGTGGATACTAGAAGTACATATAACTTCTACCATCTGGTGCTGTGAAAATATTTGTAGCCTTTCTCTCTTGGGTGTTGTTTAGCATTAAACCAGGGTCTCATGCTTGCTAGACAAGAACTCTATCACTGAGCCATGTCCCTAGTCCTATTTTTAGCCTTTAAAATGATGTTCACATTAGCTAGGTGCAGTGGCACATGCTTATAATCCCAGCACTTTGGGAGGTTGAGACAGGATGATCGAAATTTCAAGACCAGTCTCAGCAATAGCAAGGCCATAAGCAACTTAGTGAGACCCTGTCTCAAAATAAAATATAAAAATGTTAAATCCCCAATACAAAAAAAAAAAAAAAAAAAAAAAGATGTTACATTTGAAAAGGTTGGGAGACTTGTGGTTGAAGATGATCATCTAATCACTTGAATTTATTTATTCTCCCTAATAAAATGATGATAAAAGAACATAAAGATGTAACCAGCATCTTTATTTTTATTTATTTATTTTTATGTGATGCCGAGAATGAACATTTTGAGAGCTCTCCAGATGTTTCTAATGTGAAAATTAGACATAGAGAATGGGTGGGAACCGCCACGTAGATAATGACTGACCGCTCCACCTGGTGGCCCAAAGAGTAAGCTGGCAGTCCACAAGGCCACCTATGTGCACCAAGCTTCCAGGCAGAATTTCTGTTTTTAAATCCCCTACCTTACCCCAAAGCCTGCCTGCCTGCCTGCCTGCCGGCCTGCCTGATTGAAACTGGGAGTGCTCTACCACTGAACTGCATCCCCAGCCTTTTAAATTTTTTAATGTTGAGACAGGGCCCCACTAAGTTGCTTAGGAACTCATTCAGTTACTTGTGATTCTTCTGCCTCAGCTTCCCGGGTCACTGGGATTACAGGTGTGCACTACCATGCCCAGCTCATTTTAAATTCTTAAATGAAAATGGACAGCTATAGCTCAAACCCTGGAGGAAACCCTGCAACCCATGTCTTTTGGATCTCTTGCAAGCTAAGCCTTCATCTTGAAGAGCTTTGAGACTCAGTCTTCAGATCTCATCTCTTGTGGCTGCCACAGTCACATGCTGGGTTCCAAACTTGACTGCAATTGGAATTATCTGGGGAGTTGTACAGCATGCTAATTTCTAACTGCTGCCGCCAGAGAGGATGATGCAATTGGTTGGAGGGGTGTAGGGTGCAATCTGGGCATCCAGACTTAAAACCTTAGGGCTGGGGTTGTGGCTCAGTGGTAGAGCGCTTTCCTGGCATGTGTGAGGCACTGGGTTTGATTCTCAGCATCACATAAAAATAAATAAATAAACAAATAAATAAAGGTTCATCTATGACTAAAAAATATACATATGTTTAAAAAAAAAGACTTTTAAAAAGCTTGTCACGTAAGGGCTTGGGATATAGCTCAGTGGTAGAGCTCTTATTTAACATGTGCAAGCCCCTGGGTTCTATCCTGTGCACCACAATCCTTCCAGGGATGAGAACCGCTGCCCTAGCTGGTCTTGGAAGGCTTTAAATAATGCTTACACAAGTGGTTCTCACCTGGCCCACATTAGAAACATGTGGGGAGCTTTCAAAATGTTCAATTCCCAGGCCTGACCCCCAGAGATTCTGAGTGAATGAGCCTTGTTTTGTGTGTTTTTTTACATTGCTTGGGTGATTTAAGTACAGTGCTATAGCCATTATTAAAGTTACAAATCAATGATCTATAAGCTGAATTTGCATTTTAGTCCCAACCTACCCCTTGGGTTCTCAACTTGCATATCTAATTTGTATGTAGCTTGGAAGTCCAAGAATCATCTCAAAATTAAAATTCCCCAGCTGGACACAGTGGCACATGCCTGTAATCCTAGTGGCTTGGGAGGCAGAGACAGGAGGATTGCAAGTTCAAAGCCAGCCTCAGCAACAGCAAGGTGTTAAGCAACTCAGGGAGTCGGTATCTCTAAATAAAATACAAAATAGGGCTGGGGATGTGGCTCAGTGGTTGAGTTCCATACCCAGTACCAAAAAAAAAAAAAAAAAAAAAAAAAAAAATTCCTCAAACTGAGCTCTTGAATCTCAGTGGCTCTCAGTCCTCCTGCTCCTAGGTCCCACTTCAGCTTTCCCTCTCTCTAAACAGCAAATTCATTTATTCCAGTTTCATGGGTCAAAATTATTTTTTGATTTTTTTTCCCCCAGTACTGGGGATTGAACCCATGAGTGCTAGGCAAACTCTCTACCACTGAGTTACATTCCCAGATCTTGATTCTTTTCTTTCTCTCACTGCCCATATCTGGTCCGTTAAAAAACCTTGCCACTCTACTTTCAAAATATCTCCAAGATCTAACCACACTCATGCTTCAGGCTGGGAGGGAATTGAATGCAGCACTCTCTCCCACCATAATCAACTAGAAAACTGGACAAATTCTGAGAGGGCTGGGTTATAGCTCAGTGGTAGAGCACTTGTTTAGCACGTGTAAGGCACAGGGTTTGATTCACGGCACCTCATAAAAATAAATAAAATAAAGGTGTCGTGTCCATCTACAACTAAAAAAAATATTTTAAAAAAATTTATGAGATTATTCTTCCAATGCTGGAAAACAGGCAGCATAGAACTATGATCCCTGAGAGGAGGAAAATAAACAAGGTGGGCCCTACAACTGCTCTGGTTTTCTACCTGAAGGCAGTTTTCAGATGGTGATAGAGGGAGGGGACCTAAACAGTGCCTCACGTCGTCAGCCTAGCTGAATGGAGGAGACAGAGATTTGAGCTCAGGGAAGACAAGACCTGGAACCATCCTGGGAGTAGCATGCTGGAGAAGGAACTACCAAGAGAAAGCTCCAGAAATCTGCAGGGGTCCCCTTGAATCTTTGCGAGTGTCAGTAAAACTCCTCAGACCAGGAAAAAAACAACTTCCTGGAAAGAACAATTCTCAGAGCTCTCATGGGGCCAGGAGTCCCTGGAGTTTCCACCAGCTGAAGGTTGGGAAGGGTTTCACTGCAGACACAAGGCACAGTAGAGACCCCAGAAAGGGGGTGCCTGAACAGCCAGGCTGAACTGGTCCCAGAGGAAAGGCTCCTTTAGATCTGCCTTTAAAAAGATCAAAAGTAAGATCTGGGGTTTTGGCTCAGTGATAGAGGACTTACCTATCATGAGCAACCCTGGTTCAATCCCAAGTACCACAATAAAAAAATAAACCTGGTTCCTGATCGTAACTCAACAAGCTGCCAGAACAAAGCCCAAACCTGAGGGCTGGGAATGCAGCTCTGCAGTAGAGTACGGGCCTCGCGCGCTTGAAGCCCTGGGTTAAATCCACAGTGAAACAAAACAAGACAATGAAACAAACAAAAGCCCAAGCCTGTTCAAAGAAGCACAAAACAATCCAGCATCAGGAATGTGTATTCATAACGTTCTATTCTCCAATAACAAAATGGTCAGACCTGAGCCAGGCACAGTGACACACACCTATAATCCCAGCAGCTCTCAAGAGTTCAAAGCCAGCCTCAGCAAAAGTGAGGTGCTAAGCAACCCAGTGAGATCCTGTCTCTAAATAAAGTACAAAATAGGGCTGGGGTTGTGGCTCAGTGGTCGAGTGCCCCTAAATTCAATCCCTGGTACCCTGCTCCCCCCAAAAAAGATCAGACTTGCATTTGGAACATATGACCCTCAAGAGAAAAAAGAATTAATAGAAACAGACCCAGAAATGCCAGAGATTATAGGGAATGGGCAAGGACATTTAGATACTTGTTGTAAACATGCTCAAATTTAAGGGAAAAGATAAACATAATAAGGAGAGAAATGGAGAAAATAAAGAGCTAAGTAGAATCTCTAGGGATGAAAAATATAACATCTGAAATGAATATTTTACTGGATGGGATTAACAACTAATGAGACTGTAGAAAAGACAGCAATAGAAAATATCTAAAATAGAATGAGTTACAAAAAGACTGAGAAAAAGAAAGAAGCCTCAGCTACTATGGGGCACTATAAAATAGACCAACATATATGTAATTGGAACCCCAAAAGATCAGATCCTGTCACCCCTCTTCTTGGGGTCCTCTAGTGGCTCCTGTTTCACACAGGGCAAAATCCAAAGTCCTTGACCTACGTGATCTAGTGTCTGGCAACTGCTCTGACTTCACATTTGAACACTGCTGCAATCGCCATCCCAACCACGCTAGCCTTCTGGCTGCTCCTGCTTAGGGACACGGTAGTTGACTGGGACCCTGTCCTCCCAGAAGGCCACGTGGTTCACTCCCTTGTTCCATCGAGTCTTCACACAAAGGTCATATCAGAGTCACCCTTTCAGACCACCTTACCAAAAACAGCACCCTCATTTCACCGCTCTATACTGTGGGGGACTTGTTTATGTGTTCATTGCTAAATCCTTTAGGATTTTTTTTTGGTACCAGGGATTGAGCCCAGGGGTGCTTAAGTAGTAAGGCACATCCCTAGCCCTTTTTACTTTTTATTTTGAGTCAGGGTCTTACTAAGTTGCTTAGGGTCTTGCTAAATAGCCAAGGCTGGCTTTGAACTTGTGATTATCCTCCCTCAGCCTCCAGAGTTACTGGGATTATAGGTGTGCACCACCCCACCCAGCCTCCCTGGGGATTTTTAGCAGTTTCTGGCACACAGTGGGCACCCAGTAAGTGTTCACTAAGTACACTGCTGAACAAGGGATTGTGTTTTCTGGATGTCAAATTGAAACACAGGGCCTGATAAATGTTCTAGAAAATGTAGATGGGAGATCAGTAACTGTCTCTGTCTCCTCTCTGCATGGCCATACCTTAAGATTTTCTGGAGCTCTTTAGTTTTTAGAATCCTTGGTTCCCAAAACCATTTTGGTGCTGGATCTGGGGAAGGCAAGGTATTGGATTCAGGCTCAGCTCCAACCATAGACTGCCCTATGCATAGGTCCAAAGGGTTGAGAAGAGCCCTGAACAGATGTATCTCTCATGACAGTGGCCTCAAGGGGCAGCCTAGAAACATCCCAAGGAGCAGGGCCAGGGCCTTGCAGATACCGGCTCTTTCCATCCTGTAACAGAGCAGCGGGGCCTCTCCCTGTAGGGTCTCTATCACCCCCTTTCTCCCTCTTCACTTCTGGGGTGGGAGCAGGGTCAGGAGCTGGGCTAGAATTAATCAGAGTATCAGCTTGGAGTCTGCAGCGTGGGTGCCCTCCAGTCATAAACAGCTATAAAAGAAGAAGTTTTATGGAAAAAACATTAAAAAGAAATAAAGTAGGGATTTAGATGAAGGTGGAAGGAGACTGTAGGGACAAAGATGCCATGAATTAAGGCCACTGCTTGATGATCTTGCTACATCGTATTCAGCCCCCAGTGTCTTCCCCACTCGCAGGACACAGAAGGCTGCCCTCGGGCGTTTCTGAGCAAGGAGGCGGCCTTGCCAAGCCCTGCCTTAGAGGAGGGGCTTCTGCCTCCAGCCTGACTCCACTCCCCACCTCCCCTGGGGTTGCAGCGACTGGTCTGCCTTGTGTCCATTATTTGACTTGCACCTTCATCTCCAGATGCATTGCTGAGACCCCAGGCTCACTGTCAGTCCCTTTCCTGGCCCTTCACTTGTGATCTTGATGTCAAAAATGGAGGAATAAAAGAGTAAGAGGACCTAGAATTAGCCAAGGTCACATAGAGTCACTAGAGAGTGCTAATCAATAAATCATACACTGGTCCCCTGAAAACGTCAGTAACTCCTTCTGCTCATCTCTAAAGGCCACATGACTCCCCCGCCCCCAGCTCCTATCCCCAGTGTCCTCCATCCAATTCATTCCACACTCAAAGATTCAGCATCTTGATTTGCCATATAAACCAAATAAACACCATTTATCGACCCTCAATCTATTCCATCAGGGGTCTCCCCATGACTCTGTGAAGTCCTCCCCACAATGTCACTGTGAGAAAGACCTTTTAGAGCTCTCAAGTCTAATGAGCTCTTGGGTCCAGATTCTACTAGCTGTTCAAAGTGTGTACCCAGAACCTACAAAATAAATAACCACTGGGAGTTCAGGAGTCACTTAGAGCTCAGGAAGCAATACAGGTTGGCCATCCTCTTGAATGAGCTGGGAATCAGATTGCAATTTAAAGCTAAATAGACAAAGTCCATGTTCCTCAAGGACTTACTACCAACAGAGACGTGTAAACAGCTATAAAAGAAGTTTTATGGAAAAAACATTAAAAACAAATAAAGTAGGAATTTAGATGAAGGTGAAGGAGAGTGTAGGGACAAAGATGCCATGAATTAAGGCCATTGCTTGATGATCTTGCTACATCGTATTCAGCCCTTTTCATATTTTCATATCTTTATTTTTACTTGACAAAGTGAGGGGACACCTGGCAGCGGGCTGATTTAAATGTTGGAGGTAAATGGCCAAGACAAAGGACAATTTAGGCTAACCAAATTGCCTGACATAATGGCATAACTACGTAGTGACTACACAGCCAGAACCCTTTCCTAAAACACTCATCATGGCATTATACCCCTGCTCAAGAACTTACAATGGCTCCCGATTGCTCCACTCCAAATTGAAACATTTCTGCCTGCCCTTCAAGGCCATCCGATATGACCTCAACCTAGTATGACAGTCTCATGCCATGGTCCTGACTTTACACTGTTTCACCAGGCCTGGCAGTTGGCATCAGGAGTAGGAAAGAAAAGATTTGCATCAAGCACCTTGGCCATGGTATAGCTTTGCTACTCACTGTGGGATCTCAGCCAAACTGTCTATTAATAAAAACTTGAGTCCACATTAGAGTGCTCGTTAAATACAACAGCCGGTATTCCATTATCTACATTCATTGTCTCCTATAATTTTCCCAATAACCAAGTGAGACAGTTGCTCTTATTATTCCCATTTTATAGATGTTAAAACTAAAGCTTTGGAAGTTCATTCATTTATTCTACAAACACCTCAGGGAGTAACATTTTTAGCTTTAGACATTGAAGCTTAAATGCAATTAGGAAGAAGCCAGCCAGGCTATGACTCATGCAGGGGTGCTCCAAGGAGCAGGACAGCAAGTACAAATGCCCTGAGGTCTAATAAGAAGCCCACTGTGGCTGTTATGAATTGAGCAAAGAGGAAAGTAATACCAGGGCCTTGCAGGTCATGGCGAAGAGCCAGATTTCATGCAAGATCTTGGCTACTGGGTGGAAACAGGTTGTCAAGAAGGTAAGAGGAAGCTGGAGGGTTAGTGAAGACATAGACTTGCCCCAGTTGATGATGATGGTGGTGGCCATAGTAGACTGGTAGTGATGGGCAGGGAGAGAAGCAGAGGGAATCAGAATGTGTTCTGCCAATTGAGCTGACGAGATTTGATGACGGATTCAATATAGAAGGTTAGAAGAAAGAGGAATCGAGACAAGTCCTTGTGTTGGTGACATTTACTGAGATGAAGATTGAGGGGGGAATTGTCAAGAGTGGGAGAGGGCTCTGAGTTACCTGGCTACACACAGAAGCCCTGGAGTGAATCCCTCGAAAACTGATGTTTCTTTTACAAAGTGAATCATCATCTGGTTTGTTAAGTGGAGGTTTTCATATTTTTACTTTTACTTAAACAGGTGCCTAGGTAGAGTTAAGAATCTTGGCCATTTACCCAAATTTACATTCTTTCCAAAAATTATCTCTGGAGCTCCTGTGCACCATGCCTGGTCCTAGGTGCTGAAAAACAGGCAGCAGAGAGACAGGGTCCTCGTTGTTCAGGAGCCCAGATTTGGGCAAGAGAGGCAGATGCTAAACAGATAGCCACCCAGGCAAGTATGTGCCATACAACAGGAAGTGGGTGGGGTGGGCACTGACAGGGTCCAGGCTCTGCAGTCCCAATGTTTGTGCTGAAGTGGGCAGTGCCCTCTTTCCTGCCTGTCGCCAGGGTGGCCAGACCTCTGTCTTGATTGGCTCACATACTATCTCAGCTTCCACTCCTGGCTTTCCATTTTAGGGGAGAACCCAACAATCCCACACTGCCTGGTCTCCAACTGCACCCTGTTCCCCCAGGAATGTTTTCAGGCCTGGGCTGTCCCCGCAGCATTTCTGGCAGGTCCTGGTGATAGCAGCTAAACAGGCTCACACAAGGCGCTCAGAATTCAGAACACTTGGCAGCAGGGAAAGAGACCGTGGCCATTTGGAACAGGTTGGGAGAAGTCATGCGGAGAGCAATTTGGGGTTTGCATTGGTCTCAACTGTAACTTTCCAGAAAGCTGGGACACCCGATTCCAATAAAAGCTTCCCCAAGTATTTCTGGAGGCATGGTGGAGGTTCTGGGCTGTGTGGGTGAGGGTGGCTTTTCTTGGTTTGTAGAATTGCACTTCTTACTGATAAAACTTCCATCAAATTTATGAACCTATGTCTAGTTTCCGAGGCTTGTGTCCTGGGAAGATGAAGGGAGGTGGGACTGGGGGAGTCTGAAGTAGAATTCACTGGGGTTGGGACTTATGGCCAAAGGATGCTGCAGATACCAGAGTCACATAGGGAATCTAAGTCAGTAGGAGAAATGGGACCAGAAGTCAGTCCTCCTTGTTCAGAACTGAACTTTCCCGACCGCACCCTGGGGGTGTCAAAAACTGAGATATGGGATTGTCTGCTTCAGTTTTTGCTCTAGGAATTCTGGATTGACCAAGCACCCTCACTTCTGTGGGGCCCTGGGCAGGGTCAGGACAAGAACCCTTCTGACTCAGAGACCCCTGCCAGGCAGGGGAGCCCCAGAATAAATGAGCTGGCTGCCCTGCTACACCTCTGCCAGTCACTGAGAGATCATTAAACAAGTAGCCCAGCACAAGGGCCAGACACAGCCAGGACTTTTGGTCACAGCGACAGGGAGTGGGGGCAGGCGGCTCTAGGAGGTTCCTGGAGACCTGCCTGGGCCCAGCTGAGCTGTTTCTCCAGCAGTCCAAGGTTTTCAGGCATTCCTTCATTCCATCTATCCAACATAGGTTGATTAATCACCTACTTTGTGCCAAGCATTATGCTCCATGATTGACAGAAACTACCTCTGTGTTTTAACCACCTCCATTTCTAGACAGTGCCTACATCATGGTGGTCATTTGATGCATGGCTGCGGCTGCGATCTTATTTTGTTAAGTGTAGCAGAGATCAGCACTACTAAGACAGAGCTTCTGACCTGGAGGAAGAGAAGAAACTTCTTTTCTTGCACACCCACTATGTGTCAGGTCCCCTGCCAGCTTCCAACACACTTTATTCCACCACACAGAAGTTTTTGTTAGAGCTGGAGGACCCTAGCAGCATCCTGGCTCCTGTCTCCAAAGGGGCTGTGTGCTGCAGCACATGTCTGGGGCAGTAAGAAGGACTTCATAGCGGGTCCCTTGCTAGGGGCTCCATTTGATCTGGGCCTTGAAGATCAAGTTGAGCAGGTGGAAAACGGGGAGAAAGAAAAGGGCAATGCAAGTGGAGAGAACAGCATGAGCAGCAGCCCAGGAGCTCAAGGGGCCTGGAGAGCAAGTGCGAGGGCCATGGGTAAGAATGGGGGAATTGAGGGGCTGGGGTTGTGCCTCAGGGGAAAAGTGCTCGCCTAGTATGTATGAGGCACTGGGTTCAATCCTCAGCACCACATAAAAACTAAATAAAGGTATTGTGTCTACTAAGTTCTTTACAACTAAAGAATAAAACTTTTTTTAAAGAATGGGGAGATTGAGGTACAATGAGGTGGGGTGGCCAGGAGTTAAGAATGGCTAGAGGGGGAACACTGGCAGACGCTTGGTTCCATGTATTCCCCAATGTCTGCCAGGCTAGAACCTTGGGCAAAGCTTCCCTCAAACCAAGCAGCCTGTAGGAAACTGGGTCCTGAGTTGGTCATGTCCTCAGACTTCCTCAGTGGTGGAGGAACTTCTCTGGTTATTGTTGTCTTCATGCCCCTTGCTACTGTCCCAAGTGCAAAAATGCAGAACCTCAGGTCCTGGAGTCCCCTCTGGGCAGGAACTGAGTGCAATGGGCTTCCAAAAATTCCCGTCAACACAAGCTTCCAGAATGCTGGTGAGCTGTGCATGCAGCACCATGCTGTCTGCTCAGAACCCTCCTCTCAGAGAAGCACTGGGCTGTGAAGGATGGGAAGCAGGCAGCCCTCACTTCAGTGTAGCCACGGAGGCTGCAAAAGAGCACAGCACAGCCAGATCCCACAGTCCCCAAATTGTACTTCAGCCCTTGCTGAAACCACCTCCTCCCCCTCATCCACCAGCATAGCCCAGACTGGGCTGAGGTTCTTTCTACTATGGTAGTGCACAATTCAGGGCCATCAGAGAAAATCCTGGGCAGTCAGGAGCCCCAATCCTCTATTCTGTCATTGACTGATTTGCTGCACGATGCCAAGAAAGTCACTTAGCTTCTCTGAGCCTGTCTCTTCATCAGTGAAGGGGGATATCATCTTCTTTGCAGTCTTAGGGTTTGGGGGAGGTTTCTTGGAAAACATAGATAAAAACAGTAGATTGGCCATAATGACACATGACATTAATGAGATTTATGTGTCAATGAGAGTGTTGCACCCTTCACTCCCGGAATGCAAGCCTGGCTGCTGGTGCAATAGTCTGGAAAAGGGAGAGGCCAGCAGGTCCTGCAGACTCTTCCTGCCCCAGGAGGCTCCTAATTGGAAATGAAGCCCTGGTGCTTTCTCCACCCACCAAGGGAGCTATGGTAGTCTGGGGTGAAGAGTGCAGCACCCTGACTCCCCAAGAGGCTCAGATACACCTGGAAAACAAGGAGGGTGGGCAGGGCGTGGCCAGGCAGGGCTCTGCTCTGGGGCTGGGGTGGGTTTGTGGTAGGAGGAGGCAGCAGAGGAGTACTGTCTTAACCTACCACTTGATCGATCTTGCAGTCATTCGCCAGATCTTCAAAGTTATTAAAAAGCACCACCATGTGAGGAATGATTAAGACACTGTAGCTGAGGACTCAAAGAAAATGCATTTTAAAAAAGCACCCTTCTGCCTGCATGATAATACATGGCAACTCAAAAGGCTGAGACAGGAGGATCTCAAGTTCAAGGTCAGTCTGGGCAACTTAGCAAGACCCTGTCTCAAAATAAAAAAAAATAAAAATGGATTGGAAATGTAGTTACTGGCAAACTAACCCTTGGTTCAATTTTCAGAACTGCAGTTAAATAAATAAATAAACAAAATAAAATAAAATCACTCTTCTAGGCCAATTATGTAACAGCACAGGACAGCAACAGTAGGAGAAACAGTGGCCAGAGTGCAGCGGATGCCACACTGCAGGAGTAATGGAGACCCGGAGGGCTCTGTGCAGGGTGGTGGGCTGCAGGGGACGAGGAGTGCTCTGGTCTCCCCCAGTACCGAGAGGCAGCACTCACAGGGTGTGTCCAGCTCTGGGACCTGATGCTCCTGCAGGTGTACCATGAAGGCCCACGTGGACTAGCTCCTCAGTCTTTAACCCAGTGGGACAGGAAGCATCATTATCTTCACTTCATAAAGGAGGAAAATGAGGCAAAGAGTTCATTCCTCGCAGGAGCACAGAGCTTATAAGGGGCAGAATCAGGCCTGGAACCCCAGCAGGTAGGTGGCAGAGCTGGTGCCTCAGAGTCCAGTCCACTCTAGCCCAAACTGGGGTTCCCCAAGACATGACAGAAGCAGGGACGGAAGGGACCCAAGTGACCCTAGGCATTTCCTACTTTAGGGGAGTTAGAAACAGACCCAGTGGGTGGAGATGTACCCTGCCCAAAGCCACATCACTAGTGAGAGGCAAAGCCGGGTCTAGGTTCCCAGACCCCAATCCACCATTGGTTCCCTACACCATGGTTCTAAAGTATGGTCTCGGGCCCAGCAGCCTGGACATTGCTGGAGCTCACGAGGAATGTGGAATTGCAGTTCCCATCCTTGACCTACAGAACCTGCAGGGAGGTGCCAGGATCCCAGGTGATTCACCTGCATGCTATTTGGTTTGAGAAACACTGATAATGCTACCCTTCCCTTTCTAGCCTGTAACTTCTGTTACTGGGAGTATAAAGACTCTGGATCTAGATATTGTAAAATCTGAAATTGCAAGATTCTGGACACTCTGTGGAAGTCACCTTGTGATTAATCCTCTGGGACCCAGAGGAAACAGATGGAGCAAATCCTTCAAAGGCCCAGGCACACCTGTCACCAGGGACCTGCTAATGAGCCAGGAGCTACGGATTGCCCAGGCCCAAGGAGGCGACACTCTCACAAGAGTCTAGATCATCCTCCACCACAGCTGGCCACTAGAGGGGGCCGAGCTGTCCTGAAGAAAGCACTAAACCTAGCAGTTGCTAGGGAGTAGCAGAGGTTAAGGCAGGACTTCTTGGGGCCAGAGTTCACGGCAGGAGTGGCAGACAAGAGCTGGCCTAGGGGTGAGGGCTATGGGTTCCAATTCCCCCTTTCCCCTCCACCACCACCTCCCTGGGACTGTGATTTGGTGTTTCTCAATCCCATGAAAAGTATGGTGCTCCATAGCTTCAAACCCCTGCACTCCTCCCTATATAGAAAGTCGGATTCTGTATCCTCACTATCAGAAGCAGAGACCCTGCCCAGCGCAGCCTCCTTGGGCTCCACACACTTTCTGTTTGCTGGGGGCTGGCTCATACCTTAGCTCCAGAGCCAGGGTGGGGCAGTGAGCTGGACAGTGGTAAGAAAGGGTAGTGGGAAGTTTAGGGAAAACCAGGGGCTGGACAACCCCAGAGCAGACCAATGGCCTGTGGCTCTCTCCCAGTTCCTCTGAGTCTAAGACAGTCAAGTAAGGGGAGGGAAGTCCCACTTCGGTTGGTAGGAACTTTACCTCCAAACATAGACCCAAAGGCTGCCACCACAACCTTCAGATAGAGAAGCTTTGACGTAAGTCCACCTCCAGGTCACTTGGCTGTGCTTCCCCTGGGCGCCCCCACCCCACTCTCAGCAAGCTCTTCCCTTCCTTTATGTGCAGCCGAATGCCTGCCCCTCAGGACAACCTCAGCTGGATTCTGTACCTGTCTCCCTGTGTGAGCAGGTTTGAGGAAGTCATCTGTGTGTGTGTGAGGCCTGAGGAGGTGGGGTAGGGATTCATCTGTCCCCAGCTACATTGACAAAACACTTCTGGGGCAGGGTGGGAGCGCAGGCTCTCAGCTAATACCCTTCCTGCTTGCTGGGTAACATTGGGCAACTGCTCCCCTTCTCCAAACCTTGGGTAAAATGAAGAATGGGGGAAAATCGGCCCTCACTGGGCTGGTCTTGGAGGAGCTCTAGAAAAGACTTTTGGGAGTGGTTGGCATCCGAGGGGCTGCCCTGTTGTCAGGGCTCCAGCCCTCACCCCTACTCAGCAGCTCTGCCACTGTGTTTTCTATGATGGGCTGCTCTCTGGCTTTTGTTGGCAAAATGGTCTAAATGCTTGGGGGAAGTTCTGGGGGGCATTTTTATGGTGTTTCCAGTTGAAATACTTTAGGGGTGTACTTTTGCTCCATTGGGCCCAATTCAAGGCCATTCAATGCTGGGGTCCTTGGGCATAGTCAGAACTGAGTGGAAGGATGCTCCCCCTCAGCTGGCTTTGCCCAGGGGTAGTGGCAGACCATTCCTGGGAACAAGGGACAGGAGAGGAGGAGCCGGGTACCCTTCCGTGTCTTAGTCTTGGATGGCCTGGCAGCTGCTCTAGTCTATTCCTCCTCCTTTCCCTTCTCCTCTCCCCTAAGCCTTCCTAATGGAAATAGCTCTCATTAAAGCCAACGCCATAGGCTTGTTCAGGAGGCAGCTTTTCCCCTGGAATGGAGTGTGATCCTGGAGAAAACCTAGTGGATTTGTGGTCTGCTTCCATGCAGCAATTAGCCGGGTAGCTGTCCAGTCTCTGATAGGCTTTGTAGAGGCAGAGGCTCAGCTTAGGAGAGACCAGACAGTCCCTTGCTCCAAAAGGGCTGAACATAAACACCGTGAAGACAGCAGTGCCCCACTGACTCAGCAATTTCACTGCTGGAAACTCATCCCAAGGAGGAACTACAGAAAGAAAGGCAAATGCATAAAGATGATCACTGTGGCATTTCTCAAAATAGCCCTACACTGGGAACACCACCCAGCTACCCAGCAGTAGGGGCAGTGAATTATAGAACATCAACTAGATGGAATAGTATGCACCCACTAAAATCAGCATATGAAGGCCACATGGAAACATGGAACCAACATTGATAAAATGTTATAAAAAGGGGAAGCAGTTCAGCTTAGCTCCCTTTCTTTTCCTTAAATAAAGGCGTGAAAAGAAACTGCCAGGGAACCTGAAGAAGTAAAAAGAGTTGTGTTAGGGCAGTAGTCTAAGTGACTTGTTCTCTGATTCATTTAAGTAATTACTGAGTGGGTCGGGGTTGTGGTTCAGAGGTAGAGCGCTCGCCTAGCATGTGTGAGGCACTGGGTTCCATCCTCAGCACCATATAAAAATAAAACAAAGACATTGTGTCCACCTATAAGTAAAAAATAAATATATAAATTGAAAAATCACTGAGTGTTTACTATGTTCTGGGTGCTGAGGATGGGGCAGTGAATGGAAATCCACACCATCTCCAGCTTCAAATGCAATGTTTTTTCCTACATGGTCTTCGAGTCCGTCACATGATCTTTTGATAAACCAAGCAAACAAACAAACAACCCATTAATACTAGAAATAAGTCAGGAAAGATGCTCCCTCCTCTGGGCAAGGTATTTCATTCCAGGTATCAGAGCCATCTCCAGCTGGATTACATATATGTTATAAGAATCCCAAATGTAAATGTGGGAGTGACATTTCAGTCTTATAACATTTTAGTTTCCTCTGCAGGAAAAACATTTTTTTCCCCCCCCAGAAAAACCCA
The DNA here is from genome assembly GCF_048772815.1 of Callospermophilus lateralis. Taxonomy (NCBI): domain Eukaryota; kingdom Metazoa; phylum Chordata; class Mammalia; order Rodentia; family Sciuridae; genus Callospermophilus; species Callospermophilus lateralis. The sequence continues at coordinate 37,599,375 of NC_135318.1, forward strand.
TGTTAAGAAAGAGGAAAAAAGTTAGGACTTGTTACTAAGCTCGTGGTTGAATAATTAAGTGCGCCTAATTCTGAAAGTAGCAAGCTAAATTATGCAGTGCCAAAAGCGACAACTCTCATACCTACACCATCCCGTCTATACCGGCGTGGTTTTAGCTTTACAGCTGAAAAGCATTGCCAGAAAACCTAATAAAAGGAAGCAAAAATATTTCTGTTTCTATCAAGCTGCCATTTGAGAAAGACTTTAAAATATGTTCTTCCCTATGTGTAAATCTGACAGCAGATGCATAATTAAAACCCCAGTGGAGAGCTTCTTTTTAATCTTTTCAAAGTAAACCAATAAAACATCCTTTAGGATGTGAAATGATGGATTAATACTCTTTGGATGGTTCTGAATATCTCTGAGGTGGAGTGATCTCTTTAAGAACATAGTTTAGAACCAGAGGAACACAAGCCATTGGCTTCACCTTTAGTTCATGTACTCACCGAAGATGCAGATAATGACATGCCAAAGGCCACACACTCATCTGCAAAGAGTTATGCTTGTCTCGGATGCTTGTTAATTGGAGGAATGAATGAATGGATTCATTCACATTAAAACAAACTTCATTTCAAGCCCCCGGGAATATGTCACATAGCTCAAATGGGAGAAATAATTACCCAGGATTTCAGTTCCATGTAAGCAATCAGTATGAATAATTTAGATCACAAAATGGATTTTTAATCTTGCTTGAACTAACTAGTCAGATTGACTTGTTCTTTGTGTGCTATTTCTAGTTTTCTCGGGATTAATCAGTGCCTGGTCTGACCAACAGACCAGTCCTTGCCCTAGTGTCAGATACACAGACACAAACATTAAATACTTATATTAAATAGTCTCAAAAAAGAATGTTCCCACCAGTTATATGCATGAAATTGATGGAATATACAATGAATAATTTGGATTCAGGACCTGGGTAACCCCCTCATTAACTGTGTGACCTTAGACAAGTCCATTTACACTATGCCACACAGGCTTAAACCAAAAATTCCCTTACTCCAATTATCTTTAGTGAGGATGTCAACATTTGCTACCAATCCCACCATACATGTTGGAATACACTTTAATTTTTGTCATATAAAATAAACTTTAACCCTCTAAACTCTGGCTCTAGGCTGGACACACACAACACATGGTATTTATGGAATGAATGAAGTGTTCCCTATACAAAAGACTTGATAAATCATTTGGCAGGGTCTACACAACACAAAAAAGAAATATTCTATATTGATTAGATAATGTAAGCAGTTGAACCAAATCATCTGGGTCCCCTGAATTCCACATTGCTGCATGAACTATACATACTGTGATATTCACTGATCAAATAAAACTGAGAATGAACTAATTTTCCTCTTCATTGGATGAGGTGGCAGATAAAGAATACTGACTGTCCATGTGGACTGAGCTTTGAATCCATAAAAGGATCGTAATAATAATGTATCTGAAGACTCGAACATTTAAGGGAAAGGAACTATGTAAGCAGAAGAGAAACTGACATATGTAGGTCTTTAATTAAATCTCAGGCTAGGTGTAGCTTATGGTAGAGCACTTACCTAGTGTGTGCAAGGGCCTGGGTTCAATCCCCAGCACTGGGGGGAAAAAAATCTCATCCAAGTGCATTTTTGCAAAAAGAAGGTTGAAATGATAATCATGCTAAATAGGAATTCAGCACAACTTATCTGACTGACTGAAGCAACCAACTGAAACCACTACCCAAGATTGTCACAGTGGGTGGATAGTGGGCAGAGATCCTGCTACTTGTGTGGCTGTGTTGGTCTCCCTATAGAGGGCTAGTTCAATCCTGAGTGGTCCAGAGGCTGGTTTTAACGTTTCCCTGCAGATTTTGGAAGCAATGTGCTTGGTCATTCATAATGCGGCCACATGCTTCAGTGTAGCCCTCCTACACTGCTTGCCTACATCTCAAAACACAAATCAAAAAAGAGAACATTGTTCCTTTCCACTTGATGAAAGAATAGCCAATACTGACAGTAGATTAAAGCCTGCATGGAACAAAATTCTAACATGCTGACTTGATTTTGTGCACAGAACTGAGAGAGAAGCTTAGAAGGCACGCCGGGGCTCAGAATCACTTCTTTCAGAAGGATGAAAGATTGATGGGAAGTCATCAGACAGAGATAGACCACAGGCCACTGGAATGGGTCATCCTATTTGCATGGACTCACAGCCCATATGAGAAGAGGGCACTGCCAATAGCTTCACTTTGGCCTACAGGGTTCCATTAGCAAGCTAGAGCATATCACCAAGGAAAAGATGATGTGACCACCCAACGTGTTCACAATTGTGCTTTTAGGTGGAAGAAAGTAAAAGGACATATTTACAAGAGGAAAAGCACAAGTCAACAAGCTATGAATACATGATGTCATCCCCAGGACTAAGCATCTTTAGTACTTTTAAAGCACTTAAAAAAAAAACTCTAGTTGCTATAGCAACTTGATGCAGCTCTTAAAAGGGGATTTTTTGAGGGGGTCATTTTTAATCTTCAATCACCATAACAACATGATATAGCTTTTAAAAGGTATTTTTATCCAATTTGTGTATGCTTTGGACTCTGGCCATATTTGCCTTTTCTATTTAAAATAATCAAATCAAGCATGACACATGAAAAAAAAATCATTGAAGACAAGGAAGCCCTTTCACAGACTTTACATATACACTCAGAGAGGCATTTCTTGCTGCTCATATCCTGCATGTGGATGCACCCTCTCTCCCTGCCTCCAAACAGCCACGCACTTGGCTTTCACTGATCAGTTTGTCCATGCCCCATGCTCTTAGATGGCATACCAAACCAGCCCAGAACCCACCCAAAGAAGGTATGTCCATGAACTCCCTCTCTTCTCAGGTTCAGTAAGTACAGCCCCCTCCTCCAAAACTGCACCACCAAGAGGCAGTGCCTTGGATTGATAGTGTGACCAGCCATGGGCCTTCTCCCACCCTAGGACTCAAATAGGAGCTGGTGGCTCACCAAGTCTTGCAGAAGTGAAAAGCTTAGATTTATTCTATGCTCTACAAAGGAATCATTGGGGAGGCGAGATTGTGTTTCACATGATGCCCAGGGAAAGGAGTGGGTGGGGGAAGTGAAGCAGGCAAGGGGCAAAGAGGTGGAGAAAGCAGCAGTGGTGGCTCCAGAATCTCTCCAGGAGGCGTTTGGAGCTGCAATCTAGCTAAAAAGGGAGGAATGGAGGCTCGCAGAAGTATCTGCACAACATTTTTCATAAGGTTGAGAAAACACGAAATGTTTATGCTAAAAGTGGCAAGACGGGGTAATGAAAAGTACAGGGGAATCGTCCCTGCTCCTGGCTACCCACTTGGCACTACTTCCGGTTGGAAAAAGTGGCAAGGGAAAAAAGAAAAAGACGTCAAGAAATTGGAGGAGAGGCCTGGGGTGTGGGGAGAAAACCAAGGAGGGAAGGAGTGTAGAGCCACCAGAGCTCAAGTCCTGGCCTCTGACTAACGGGCTTTTCACTGTGCGGGGGTGGGGAGTGTAAACTGCAGAAGTGGATGGGAAAGAGATCCAGGGAAAGTGATTCCGGGCCAGTGGTCACCCATCATGGGATAAAAGCCGCTGAGAGGAAAACACGGGATAAAGGAAGAGAGTGAGAAAGAAGAGGAAATGATAAAGCTGAGAGAGAAGGAGAAAAGGTGCTTATAAAATATCTGGGTGACGACACTGAGGTCCGCGGTGATATGGGAATAGGAAGGAACTAATGGCACTTGACACATTCTCACAAATTCTCTTATAGAGGAGAAAATTGGGGCGTCCAGAGATTAGGATATGGAGCCTGCAAGCGCTAAAGCTCAGGCGACCAGGATCTGCCTGGCGCCTGAGTGAGTCTCTCGCCATTCAGCGACGCTATCAGGAGAGTCACTGCTGGGTGAACGCCGAAGATAGGCGGTTCGGGCCACCTTCTGCACCGAAAACCAGGAGAGAGAGGGGCAGGAGAAGGGAGTTGGGCGGAGAGGAGAGGGCGAGACAAAAGTAGGCAATGGGGCATTGGAAGGGAAGGGAGGAGTCGCGGACAGAGCCCCAGATCGATGGAAAGGGCAGCAAGTGAAAGGAGCACAGAAAAAAGAAGCGTGCGGTGCGCGCCGCTCACCTATGGTCGACACCACGGTGCCCACGAAGTAGAAGGCACCAGGGAAGTCCCAGCGCGGGCGCAGCGCGTCGGCTCGGACACCGGCGGCCAACGCGGCCTCGTAGTGCCGGAGGAAGGCGCGCAGCTCCGGTTCGGCCACGCCGTGCGCGGCGCTGAAGTTGCGCAGCGTGGCGCCCCAGCGCGCCCGCGCCTCCGCCTCGCCGGGGCTCTCCAGCGCGGAGAAGACTGTGGCGCCCGCCACCAGGTATAGGCCGATGAGCGCCGCCAGCAGCACGAAGCGACCGGTGTCCTCGTTGAGGTGCGAACGGCGGCAGCAGCAGCAGCAGCAGGAGGGGCGCGGCAGGCGGCGGCGACAGCGGCGGGGAGGGGGCCGGGGACTGCGGGAGGACATGGTCCGGAGCTCAGCCCCGGGGCCGGGGCGGCGCTTGGAGCCCGGGCCGCGACATCCCCCCCGCGGGAACAGAAGCGTGAGGATGGTGGCCAGGGGTCGGGGGCCGCCGTGGAGCCCCTTTGCAGCCTTCCTAGAGCCCGGACGGCCGGGCGCCTCCGCCTCCTCCCGGGCGCTCAGGCCACGCACAGGTTCCGCGGCCCAGCGGGCGACGGGACTGGGACGCTCCTCTCCGCGCCCCGACGCCTCTCCGGCTCCCGCGGCTCCTTACCCACAGCGCTTGGGCGCGGGGCTCCGAAGCTAGGCCCCTGCCCTCCTGTAGCCGGCGTCCGCGGGGCCCCGGGCCTCATACTCCTCTCCAGACAGGCCGCGGGCTGTGCGCGGAGCGGGCGGTGGAGCCTGGGTGCCTAGGACTGGGACGCGGTCCTGGGGCACGGAGATAGCCCCCGGGGGCGTCCCATGAGGCTTTCCGGATTTGGCGGTTCCTAGGCGCAGGCTGCGCGGGCAGTCCTGCTCCCGCCCCCGGGGCTGAGCTGGCGGCGACGGCTGCCGAGCCTCAGAGCTAAGCGGAGTCCGGGGAAGCGCTCCCTTCCCAGCTCCAGCCGAAGAGCCGCCCGGCAAGGAGAGGCGGAGTCACTGGAGCCCGGGGCGGGGTGTTGGGGAGGGGTGAGTAAGGAAGGGAGGGAGGGGTGGAGAGCTGGGCCTCTGGGACGCCTCCGGGTCGTTCTGGTGGCACCAATGCGGGACACCGGAGCAGGTGTCCGACTGCGGTGCTAGTTACCACCTCGCCAGGAACCGCGTCCTGTCTCCCCCTGCCCTTCAGCTTCGAAATCATGGAGAAACTTTGTTCAACTTGATAGTGCTTTTGAGGTCTCAGGGGCTGGGGGGCTCCCGACGCGAATCCCAGATACTGGGTTCTTGGGCTCCGGTCCGAAGTTTACGTTTCCTTCTCTCACTCCTTTGCCCTGGATCTAGCCACAGCGCCAGGACTCAGAGGAGTCTTTTGGGGGAAATGCCACCGCTTAGGAAGAGGGTAGAGGCAGTCACCGGGCTCCGGGCGACCGGGGAGCGAGGGCGTTTGCTCCCCCTCCCGACCGGGCGGGCGGCCGGCGTCAGCACCGCGGACAGCGCATCGTTGCGGCAGCCGCTGGGCGGGCAGCTTCAGGGCTGCGGGGGCCGGCTGTGGTCGGCTAGGCGGCTCGCCCCGCTGCGCCTGGTTCCTCAAATCCTCCCTGTTTTTCTTTTACCTCCCATATGTCCCCTATCCCGAGGCAGGTGCGGTCGCCGAAGCAGGGTGCTGACAGGGTGGAGACGCTGCGGAACAGAGACGGAGGAGGAGTCAGGCGCCGATAGGGGACTGAGGGCTACCAGAGCTGGAGGCGCACAGGCCCATCGGGCTGCAGGGTGTCCTCTCGCCACCCCAGCTTACCAACCCCTCTAGCTCAGGGTAGGGCAGCGTGGGTACGACCCTGGCTGCGGTAGAGGGGTAGAGGAGGTTAGGAGAAGCTAGCTTGTGGCTCCCCCACGGCTGGTGCGGGCAAGGGTGTGCCCCGTAGTACCCCGCGGAAAGAGTCGCCCCCTCCGCGGGGAAAGATAGCAGGTGCTTGGCTCTGCCTGGGGCTCTTCTCTACCCGACACAAGTTGGCTTGGCTGGGTCCACAAAGTTCTGAGGAGAGGAACGCCCTTACTGCAGGCGGAAAGCTGTCCTCCTCTCGCCTTTGTATGGGCTGTGGATGGAAGACCCTGATGATGTTACAACACAGATGATGGAAAATAAAGATAATGGTGGAGATAGTACTTAGATACTCCAAGTGGATGAACTGTGGCAAAATTCAGAGCTGCCCCTGCCCCTACCCCAGCCCCAATCCTAGGCCCCTTGACCACCGCAGGAAAACTCCAAGCTAAATCTACTCAGTCGTGGCCACAGCATCAGTTTCCTATGGATGGGGTGCTCATCGTCGTCTCTGAATAAGCCTCCACCGCTCATTGAGCATTTCACAGCCTTGAAATTAGGGTCCTGTGCCTGATCCCTCACGGGAGGCAGATTGAGGTGGGCTGTAGGTGGAGGCATGGGAAAATTCAAAGGCCTCTGATTTGGTATGTATTATGCCAACCAGGGGCATCAGAGACTTGGATCTTCCCAGAAATGCTGCTGCTGCAGGGCATGAATAGAGCCCACTGTGCTCTCCTTTGTGTTAGTGTAGATGGGAAGAAATCCCACCTCCCACCACCACCACCATTGTTAGAGCTAGGCTTCCTGGCACTGGATGACATGGGGCTAGGTTCGCAATGATCTTTTTAGAATGGTACAAGGAAGCCCTTGTGTGAGGAGAAATCTGAGCCCACTCCTCCATTTCTGTAGTATACTGGGAGCTTTACATACACACAAATTACTGTCATTGCAAACTATTATTATTGTCAACTATTTCTCTCCAAGCCTTTGCCTCCCCTGGCTTCTCCACAGCAGTGCCCCAGGTCTTTTTCTCCACAGGTTCTGTTCCCTCCCTCTTGTCCCTCATACATACAACTCCAGTGGGCAGTGAGGACAGCCTAGCCATGGACCTCTGGGACTGAATTCCACTTAGTGGAAAGAAGCTCTGAAAGAAGCCATGTGAGACATCACTTCAAGAGTTGATTCTCGAGCCTCCAGATACAGCTGAAGGGCATTGCCAGACCTCTCAATGGCTGTTCTTGCCCCAGCTTCCAGATTAGGGACAGGGTGCTTTGCTGCAGTGTTCTGGGACCAGCTTCTTGCTCAGTTGGCAGAGGGCCTTCCCTGTCCTCATATTTGTTATTCTAGCTTGATTAAGAGCAAACCCCTGGCATAAATTTCAACTCTGAATGACCTAATCAATTTATGTAATAGGGAAATGATGAGTACCTGCACATAATCCTGGGTCCTTTAGGGAATTAACCACATGACGAATGTGGTTTTTATCCACTGGATCAATATTTAAACCTTTGACTGCTGTAGGACTATCTTCAAAACCTTTGCCTCCACCCTGAGTTGCTACAAGAGCCTTCTAATGGTAGAACTGGCTATTGTAGATGTCTCCTCACTTGGGTCCATTCTGCTGCCCCTGCCAGTCATTGCTGTGATCCTACCTGTCTGATCTGACACTGCATCTGAAGTCTCTAAACTAGTCTCCAGTGGTTCCCCCAAAGTTACAAAAATTCAATCTTTAAGCTCTAGAGGCTGCCATTCAAAGCCTTTGATGGCATGATTCCCAACAAGTCATTCCTACTACCTACTGCTTCTTACAGTAACAGGGAGTTAGAGGCTGCTTTTGCTAAAAAGCACTGACTCTTCACTTGGGCCTACAGCTGCCTAATGAATAATTAAATTTTTATTAGCTCATCTAATACAGGATAAAAGCTTGGAATCTCTGCTTTCATTTTGCATTTGTTCCCTTTGCTACCTTAAACTTTGGTTCAGATTTCTGCTTAATTCTGCAGGTAGACACAATAATCATTTAAGGAGTTTTTGTTTAAATCTGGTAACCCTCCTCATCATGACTGAATACACTAAGATAAAAGTAACTAAAATGTTCTCAAGATTATTTTTTTAAATTCTCAAAATTTGAAGGTATTTCATAGTCAATAGTGTCAGCCACCAACTCTTATTTCCTGCACCAGACCACTGTAATGGTGCTTACAAGTCTCCAGTCATTGCCCTAACCCACCTTGCCATTCTGACTTGTTCCTTCTCGGACTCATTTTCTTCTGTCGTTACCTTGGATTCTAAGACAATATGTGTGATTGGTAAACATCCCTTGACAGGAGTCAAAACCACATCCAAGCCAGGCAGGGTGGCTCATGCCTGTAAACCCAGTGGCTCAGGAAGTTGAGGTAGGAGGATAGCAGGTCAAAGCTAGCCTCAGCAATTTAGCGAGTCCCTGAACAACTTAGCAATACCCTACCTCAAAATAACATTAAAAAAAGGGGGCTGGGATGTAACAAGGTGGTCAAAGCATCCTTGGGTTAAATCCTTGCTATCAAACAAATGAATAACAGCAACAAAAAGACACCTAGGTAGCAATGAGTTTCTTATCACTGACAAGGCTCTGTTTGACCGTCCTGAGACAATGATCAGTCAGATCAGTTTCACCACAACTGCTTGACTATGCATACTTCCCACGCCCAAACTTTGTCCTTTCTCTATATATTCCCCAAATTTGTCTTAGCTCCTCTAATCCAAGGCTTAGGCTTCTAGTCCTCGTGCTTCCTAGTGTGGCTACACTGAATAATACATTCCTTTCCTATTTCACCGTTACTTTTTCTGTTTGATTTTTGTGGCTAGTGACCAGACCTGGTCTGTTGGGGACCCCCAGAGTCAGTAACCCATTGAGCAACCTTATTCCTCAAGTGCTCCATATTACTTATTCCTCAAGTACTCCACACCAACCCAATCACCAGGCCTTTGCTCCTCCTGTGTGGCCCGCATCAGCACTGGTTACATTGGAGTGCCACCTTTTTCTCTCCATCTCTACAAATATAAAGCTCAACTCAACTCTCAGACTTTTTCCAGAAAAGTTTTCCTTTTGTAGTATATTTAGAGCCAATCACTTTGACACGGTCATTTGAATCCCAAGTTTACTGAATCTACCATGCACTCAAGAATTTCATATCCTGCCTCCCCCTTTCCCTCTCTATTTCTACCTTTCTGTGTTTTATAAAAGAAAATACCATGCAAGAGTTTTAGTCAGGAAAATTAGGTAAGGTTAAATGCAACAAATTGGCAACTCCACTTTACGCATATAATTAAGATAAACAAAAACATACATCCACACAAAGACTTGTACATTGATGTTCATGGCAACAAAAAGTGGAAATAACTGACAAGTCCATCAACAGACAAATGGAGAAATAAAATAAAGTCTATCCATACAACAAAATATTTGACAACAAAAAGTGGGGGAGTATTAATACATGCTACAATGTACATGAATCTTGAAAATTATACTAAGTGAAAGAAGCCAGTCACAAAAGATGATAAATTATATGATTCTGGGCGGGGGCTGTGGCTCAGTGGTAGTGCACATGCCTGGCATGCATGAGGCAGTACGTTAAATCCTCAGCACCACATAAAAATAAATAAATAAAGATATTGTGTCCATCTACAACTATAAAAGTATTTTAAAAATTATGATTCTATTTATATAAGCAAATCCATTAAGACAAAACATTTTAGTTGTCACTGGGGGATTGAGGAGAAATGGAAATGATTGCTGATGGGGATGGGGTTTCTTTGGGATGATACAAACGTTCTACCTGGGTTTGACAGCCAGCACCCCACCACCACACACACACACCACACACACACACACACACACACACACACACACATTTCTAAAGTTGATTGTGGTAATGATAGCATAGCTCTATAAATACATTTAAAAAACATCAATTTGTACCCTTAAAATGGCTAAATTATATGGTATGCAAATTATGTATCAATAAATCTATTTAAAAAGACAACTTATTGTCTACATATTGACAAGTGACTGTGTAACAACGTACTTGTTAAATATTAATTTGTTTCTATCCTTCAAAAGGCCACTTGAGTTGCCTTCTTGGTTGTACAAATGCAGCAACTCTCTTCCCCAATTCTCTCGGAATTAGGCTTTTATAAAACCCCTTTTATATAAAAATATTTTATATTTATAATTATTATTTCTTCCTTCTCCTCCTTTTCTCTTCCTTCTCTTCACTTTCACCTCCTCCTTGTCTTCTTAGTGCTTAACCACTAAGCCATATCCCCAGGCCTTTTTAGTTTTATTTTGAGATAGGGCCTTGCTAACTAGCTTAGGGCTTGCTAAGTTGCTGAGGCTGGCTTTGAACTTGTGATCCTCCTGCATCAGCTTCCCAAATCACTGGGATTACAGGCATGGACCACACCACTGGTCTTATTATAGCTTCTTGATGGATTTACCCTTTAATTAATATACAATGGCCCTTTTTTGTCTCTTGTAGCAGTTTTTTTTTTTTTTTTTGGTATGGAGGAACATCCCCAGCCATTTTATTTGGAGACAGGGTCTCACTGAGTTTCTAAGGGCCTTGCTAAATTGCTGAGGCCGACCTTGAATTTACAATCCTCTTGCCTCAGTCTCCCAAGCCACTGGGATTACAGGCCTGTGCCACTACACCCAGCTCAGGCTGTTTTTAAATCCATAACGTCATTGGCTGACCTCTCAGCCTCTCACTAAGACTTTAGTTTGTAGTTCGTGCATAACTGACTCTGTAAACCCCAAAGGTGAGTGAGAGTTGAATAGCTAATACAGGTGGACTTGGACTTAATGAAGACAAGTTCATGTCAACTTCCTGTTTTCCCCGTAGACACTGCCACACTGAGAGGAGTCAACTGGGTCTTTGAAGGAAAAGCAAGACAAATGAGGACATATGGAGGGTGGGGTCAGGAGCTCTGGAGTTCAAGCCTCTCAGTGCTCCAGTTTCCACATCAGACTTTGTGAAGAACACACTATTTCATCTCTATGTCACCGTGATATTTGAGTATTAACAAGTCACCAATCACTCCATTTACTAAGAGTTTAGAAGTGAAGACCAGAATCCTAGGGTGGTGAGGAGCCGTAAGGCCATCAGAGATCACTTTTATCTTCTGATCTGATCCAGAAGGCTGTGGGTTCCTTGTCTAAAACCTCCACGAAGTCCTCTTTTGCAACACCAAATCATTCCATATTGAGAAGCACTTTTAAAATGTCTCTTTCAACTCTTTCTTACTTTAAAATATGATTCAGATTTTGTTTTGTTTTGTAGGCAAGGCTGATAAATGTATTGATTTTGTCTCAAATGGATTTGGATATAACTTCTAAAGACTATGTAAGTAATGCACAGTTAACTTAGAACTACTGGAAAATTTAGAAAAGCAGAAATAAGAAAATACAAATTACCCAAGTTATATTCTATTATTTCATTATTGTAGAGAATTACTACAATCAATCATTTTGATAACTCTTCCGACTGGTTGGCTGGCTATGTCTACCTATCTTCTCTCATACATCATTTATCTGATCTATTTTCACATGTACATACACAAATTTGATTTGATTAAAATCCCAGGGTAGGATATTTTACATGCTGCTTTACTATCTGTCATTCAAAAATATTTTAAATACTTGGATTCGAACATATTTGTTGAGAACGTACTACATGCTGAACACTGTTCAAGGTGCCTGGAGTTGACCAATCAACATGGAGCTTATATGCTTTCATGCCAATAGGCATATATGCAGCATCATTTGCATAGTGTCTGCATAGTGTCCTGTCAAATGAAGTTTTAGCTGAGTTTCATGTTGACAGGTTTTGTTAGATTTTTTCAGGTTCCTTCTTCCTTTTTCTCTATTCTTTTCAATTATTTAATCACTTATTTAATTACTTATTTATTGGTACTGAGGGTTGAATCCAGGGGCACTATACCACTGAGTTATATCCCCAGTCTTTTTAAAATTTATATCTTGAGACAGGGTCTCACTACATTGCCCAGGCTGGCCTTGAACTTATGATCCTCCTGTCTTAACTTCCTAAATAGCTGTGACTACAGGTATGTGCCACCATTCCTGGCTGTTTTTGGCTTCTTAATGAAACTTCTAATTCCTACCCAAATATATGCCTCATCTCTTTATTTGGATGTCAATGGACTCAATTAAAAAGCCCTAGTTTGCAGGCTCCCTCATAATTAGGTGAGACTGAATTATTAATTTCTAGCAAAATATTATGTGGGACTTTCAGGAAGGCCGCATAAAGGAAGCTAAATTCCACCTGGAGAGGTACCTTTTGCTTTTCCACCATTTCTCCTTCCTCAGCCGTGCTTCCTAAATGTGGTGCAATGTGGGTGGATTTGATGGCTGGGGTTTCAGCTGCCATTTTTAATCATGAGGTGACTTTAAGGATGAAAGTCACAGTGTGGAGAAGCAAAATGTTGAAGTCTTTTGCAGGAGAGAATTATATGTCTGACCCGCTCGCTGTTGTCTAGTCTCTTGCCGATTGGATATTCTGATATTCAAGAGTCCCTGTTTGAAATGAATCTGAGACAGAAATTCAGACTCAGTAGGCCCAACTCATTCATTTGTTTGAAGTTTTCCCTCCATCCTCCGTTGTTCCTTCTCTTAGACATCTTGTAATCTCACCATGGCTGACTTTCCTGTGGTTTTCTGCCCACTTGATTCCTCCAGATTCTTAGAATTGGGAGAGATTAAACAATGGTAAATTTTCTTATCCAAAAACATTAGGCTTGTCAGGACCAAGCGCAAAACCAAGCAGGGGAGGAGATCCCCAGGAGAAAGAGGCTTTGGGGTTGTCATCACTGACATCTCATTGTCTGAACGAGTTGGAGTTCTGAGAATATTGGACTGGTGTTTTTAGAGTGTTCAAGCATTTGTTTTTGATAGGAAACTTTTAAAATGAGGGTGAGACCTATTGGAGAAGGAATGAAACCCAGCATGAAAGAGCAGACAGAGATGATGGAAACGATTGTTCTTGTAACCCAACCACTCTTCACATTCTCAACCTGGCTGTGGGCTGTGAACGTCTTGTGCAAGGGCAAGAGATTTGCTCATTAGATGGTAATTAAAACTCCTGCTGAGGATGAGCATAGCACAGAACATCATATTCAACTTGAAGAACAGAGAGGGAAACCGGGGACAACAGCTCTCCTTGTAATAACCCAGGAAAGGCTGGAGGACTGAAAATTGAGAAGGGGTATAGAGGGGGATGGTGTCCACAGGGGGAGGGTTTGTAGAGGTAGCAGTGGGGATGGGATGGGGAGAAGAGTCTCGAGGACAACTTTGTAAGTATTACATGAGCGCCAACAGGGCCCATGGGGAAAGGGATGTTTCTTCAGAATAGAAGTTCTCTAAAGCTGGTGATGTGCAGCCTCCCTCCCTCTCTCCTTCCCTCCCTTCTTTCCTTCCTTCCTTCCTCTCCCCTTCTTTCCTCAACCTCTCCTCTGTGCCAGGGACTGTGCTACTAAGGATTCTAACTCATTACAAATTGACTTTATTTTCATGACTGGATAGGAAAGAGGTGGGGAGTGACACTGGGGGCAGTTGACTCTCAAATAAGGAATCTAAGGCCCAGGGGAGCAGTCAGAGGTAGTCCCCTTGTTAAGCAGGAGCTCAAGGACACCAAGATGGTGGAGGCAGGGTATAAGAAAGATGCCACTGGAGGACAAGACAGGGAGACAAATCATGTCCCTGTTTATGATAAGTCCCATTCGTGACAACTCCTGCCAAACAAGGACTTATCATCATGACAGCTCCAGACACAGGGTAGCAGACAATGGGAGTAAAGTGGGCAGTGTTCTAATGAGGTTTTCTAAAGTAACCAATGGGGCAAATTGGATAATGTTCTAATCAGTTATCATAAAGTAACCAATGGGAGCAAGTGGGGTAAGGTCTTCAATCCAGGCCATGTAAGAAAGAGAACATGCTGGGAGTGGTGGTGCCCACCTGTAATCAGGAGGCTGAGGTAGGAGGATCGAGAGTGCAATCAAAATAGGGCTGGGGACTCCTTTGAGAAACTAATGTGACTCCATTTTTAAAAATAAATAAATGACAGTAGCTTCTACCTCAAGGCCTGTCCTAAGGAAGGGGGCGTGACCCTTGTCCTTGGAAAAACCCACAGAGCACTCCTAAGCACATACCCACCCTGCTGAGTTGTTTGTCTGTAAATAACAGGAGAGGTCTGAGGTACCAGGTGTCCCCGACTCAGTCAGGCTAGGTGAGGTCCCATGGCAACCCCCTAGCAACCTCCAATCAGCATGAGACAGGGAAAATACCTGGAATGCCAGATGACCCCCAAGTAGTTTATGGTGGTTGATAACATGTTGGGAAACCCCTCATGGCCTAAACCAATCAGTTCAAAGGAATCCCCCTATTGTACTAACCAATCACCCCTACCCAACTTGTTCCCGCCATTGAATGTGCTAATCAATGTTAAGAGTTGTTGTTTGATTTTCCCGAGGTATGGAATGATTTGCTGTGTGATGTTGTGATGCATAGAGTATCCCCCCAAAACCTATAAAATCTCACTGAACAAAGGACCAGGACTCACTCCCTGGGACTGCTGTGTTCAGAATAGTTGTGAGTCCAGGCTCGAGCTTGCGATGAAGACTCTTGTGTGATTGCATCGGATCCGGCTCCTGGAGGTCTACTAGGGTCCCATGAATCGGGCATTACAGGTTCAATGGACAAGTGCCCCTGAGTATCCCAATTACCCCCAGCAAAAAAAAAAAAAAAAAAAGAAAGGAAAGAAAGAAAGAACGAACGAAGGAACTCCTCACTGACTTCAGACATGGGGGCCGTGAGCCTCTCCCTTGCTCAGCACACTGCACTCTACCTTACAAAGTACTACTTCCACTTTCACCTTCAATAAATCTCTACTTTGCTTTTTACTTGTTCAATTCTTCATTTGGGACACCTAGGACCTGGACCCCGTCTAGATACCCCAACGATAACACCTACGCGGCACGTTTTCCATCTCCATCAACACAAATGTCCACCCGACTGGCTCAGCTGAGAGTGGACTGAAGACCCTCTGTTTAGCATGTTCAGCATATCACTCCCTTACAGGAGACTAAATGGAGGGAAATGATCAGGTGGGGAGAAGAGGGAGGAGGAAAAGGGAGACCGAGGAACCATCTCCAAGAAAGTTTGCTGGAGAAGTTCAAGTCTTTCTGAGCAAGTTGAGAAGAAGGAAAGTGCTGAGTAAACCCACTTTCAGACACAATTACAATCTAGGAGGTGTATTCTCATTATGTGTGTCCTCATTATGTTCTACGTAAAAAGCATAATATACTGCAACCTGGGGATGATAAGCCAGCCAAGCACCAGCTGGACTCACCCTGGGAGCTGCTGTTCCCTTGGCATTCCTCAATAAACAGATTTTAGCAGGAGAAAGGCCTGATTAAATCCACAGTGGAGGAGTCCTCACACCACAAAAATACTGGAATTCCAGCGACCCTCTCTGCTTTTCCCGCTACCCATAATGGAAACAAGATCTCATGTGGCCCCAGGGTCCTTAGAAAGATTCCAGTTTCATGTTCTCATTTGTCTTTCCAATGAATAGAATGGGGGAACAACTGCCTACCAGCTTGCTGCTACGTGCTGGATGCAGGAGCCGAAATTGGCTTGGTTCCTGCCTTCATGGGGCTTCAGGATCAGTAATTATACAAGTAATTGAGAACTGGCCATTGTGACAGTAGCACTGAAGGAAAACTGTGTGACAAGATGCACACAGAGAAGGGCAGGCAGTGGCCAGGAGGGGGGACGTGTGAGTGCCAGGGATCGGCCACACAGAGGGAACAACAGCATGTGTTGAGGCCACTGGCAGGAGGGCACAGCTGAAGAAGGCCCTTGTGGGACCAGAAGCCTGATCCTATGGGACTTTGGAAACACAAGGCATTCCTAAAAAACAAACACACAATAAAACCCAGAGTCAGGGTGGGGGGGATGGCACCCTGTTCCAGACAGAGGGCAATGGATTAACAGGCTGCTTCTGCCTCCCCCAAGATTTCCTTGCTCATCCAAAGGAGCTCAGTCCAGAGGCCTGACTCCCTCTCTCTTGCACCTGCCCTATCTAGACAGACACCCAACTCCTGCTATTCAGTCTTTGAAATCCCTCTCTGATGGACTCTTCCTGTTCCCTGATCCCTGCCATTGCTGGAGCGAGAGTCCTGGTCCTCCTTCTCTGGGGCTGTTGTACTTCCTCTGCCTCTCCAGGGCAGTTTCCCTCCTCAGTATCCACCCTCCGCACTCATTTCCTTCCCAAAACACACGCTGATCCCTGACTGGCTTGTGTCCCTCTTTTGGCCCCCCAGAGCCTAGATGAGCCATCCCAGTCTCCTTATGGGAGCCCCTGGGGCTCTGTTCTTTCTGACACAACCTGCCCATTGCACGATCTCCTTCCTCCCCAGCATCCCCAGCTGCACCCCCTCCACCTGTTGCCACACCCCAGGAACTCCTTCATGGTCCCCAAATATACACCAGTTCTTTGTCGTTCCTTCTTCCCGGAATGCCCTTCCCTCTTCTTTACTAGAAAACTCTTGTCGACATAGCAACAGAAATGCCAGGGCACCACCTACGCTCCCAGGCAGAGCAAGCTCCCAGACTGCCGCAGGTCAGTCTCTCTGACTGCATTTGACCTCTGGAGGGTAGACACTCACCCAGTACTGCCTGTGGTGGGTGTTCAATGAGAGGCCACATCATGGGCTGCCATTTATATGAAACTTCCAGAATAAACAAATCCATGGAGATTTGTTAGTTTAGTTGTCAGGGGGTGGGGGAGGAAGCAACTGGAAGGCACAAGGGTTCTTTCTGGTGTAATGGAAAATGTTCTAGAATTAGTGGGGATGATTATCCAATATTGTGAATATATTAAAATCTTCTGAATTGTTTACTTTAAAATAAATGGTGTGGGGTTTTTTGTTATATGACTTTTATTTCAATATTTTTGTAGAAGAAATGTTAAATAAAATGTATTGGAGGCTGGACTTGAGCTCCTGCACTAGGTCACAAAAGATCAAAATGGAGTCACTCATGCTTAAGTTTCACATCACTAAACTGAATTAAAGTGGTTTTAAAACAACTTTGTTTTCTTAGAAGTGGTCACTGGGCATGGTGCTTTAACTCTTATAATGAAAATAGCCTTAAGTAAGCGGATACTAATGTTTCTCTCCACGCTTTGGAAGTTTGATAATTGAGTCTGCTGAAGTAAACTCACAAAACTCTTGCAAGACCCTTGGTTCAATTCTCAGCACTGAAAAAGAAAAGAAGCAAAAGAAAGTAAAAAAAAAAAAAGAGTCAAATATTTGATATTTGAAGCTTAAATACCCTCTTCAAGGGAAGAGGGAAGGAGATGTATGAGTAAATAATGTTTTTTTGTTTTATTGATATTGGAGATTTAACTCAGTGGTGCTTTATCACTAAGCCACATCCCCAGCCCTCTTTCTTTCTTCCTTCCTTTTTTTTTTTTTTTTTTTTTTTTTTTAAATTTTTGAGATAGGGTTTCACGAAGTTGCTTAGGACCTTGCTAAATTACTGAGGCTGGTCTTCAACTTGCCATCCTTCTGTTTCAGCCTCCAGAGCCACTGGGATTACAGGTATGGGCCACCATGCCTGGCTCCTCAGCCCTTTTTATTTTTTATTTTGAGATAGGATTTACTAAATTGTTGAGGGCTGGCCTCAAACTTGTGATAGACCCAACCTGGTCTTTTATTAAAATTGGGAGCCATTTTGCCACAAAGCCATGAAAAGCTAATTTTGGCTTTATTATAAATTACTGCAAATTCTGAACCTGCTTGGAATGCCTGCCCGTGCCTTGAACTCACTCACCCATGCCTGGCTCTCTGACCAGATAGCAGTCCTCCCTGAAACTTAGTGACACCTCATAAATATTGGCCTTCCCTGGCCAGACAACGACCCTCTCTGAGGCTCTAATGGTCCTCATAAATTCTGATGTTGGGGCCAGCAAAAAAAAAAAAAAAAAAATGTAAACTACCATTAGTATGATGCTTGTCAGAGTTCTGTTATCTGTAACCCCCCTTTGTGTAACTTTCTGGGATGTAAAGCTGGGCTGTAGGAAAGGTGGGGCTGCTGTCTTGTTCCCACCATTTTGGGAGGGAGAAGCAGCCCGGCTGGTCGAAATAATAAGCTTGCTTTAATTTGATTTTAACTGGAGTCAGTGGTCTTTTCTTGCATCCTGGTCTAACAATTGTAGTACTTTTTTTTTTTTTTTTTTTTTTGGTGTGGTGGTAGAGATTGAACCCAGGGCCAAGGCAAGCACTCTACCAACTGAGCTATACCCCCAGCCTTGGCCTAAAACTCCTGCCTCAGCCTCCCAGAAGCTGGGATAACAGGCATGCACCACCTTGCCAGGCAAACAAACTTTCTCAGGTAACAGCCTGGGTTGAGTAGGTGTAGTGACCACCTTCTGTGATTAACCTTCCCTGGTTAAGGAGATTTCAGGGATGGAGTCCAATGCAGCTGCATTTCTTTTGGAAGAAGTTACTTCAGTCAGATAAGGGTACGCTAGAGAGTCCTTCCCTTCGCATGGTGGGAGGAACAAAGAAGGTCAGAGAGACTTGGATCTGAGACAATCTCTAAGCCTTCCAATTTCCATTAATTCAAAATGCTCAGCCTCCAAGTGGACAGATTAGGGTCTGGTTTTCTGAGCCCCGGCATTAGCAGATCCACTTTCTGTTCCCATTTATGCTTTCTTCAGTCCTATTTGCCTGTCTAGCCATCCCCTGTGCAGCTCATCCAAACAACTTTTCTACATTTTTAGAGGAGATGCTGCCCCAATTCATGAATTGCAAATAGAAGTCAATTAGATCATTTAACTATATTTGTTGTAATTTTGTTTTTGCCAGAAGTGATAAAAAATGAATAAAATGTTTGTTTTCTAATTTGCTTTCATCCTAAACTCTTTGCTCATTCTCCAGCCACTCCCCCATTGGCAACCATTACAATTTAAATGGAGAATTACCCAAGAATAGACCACATCTGAAACATAATAAAACACCAATTAGTTGTCTTGGATCAATGGGATTTGGTTCTTTTGCTGTTTGTCTTTTTCTTGTTGAAGTAGAAACTCCAAAGGGAATACAGTGGCTCATGTCTGATTTTGGAACTCAGGAGACAGGGGTGGGAGGATCGCAAGTTAGAGGCTAGCTTAATCAATTTAACAAGACTCCATCTGAAAAGAAAAAATAAAAAGGAGGGATGTAGCTCAGTGGTAAAGCTCCCCTGGGTTCAATCCCCTATACAAAAAAAAAAATAAAAAAAAAATAAAAAAGAAAAGGAAAGAAAGAAAGAAAGAAACTCTGAAGAGAGAAGCTAAGCTATGCAGACTGGTGTGTGTCATCTAATCCATCCATCCACCTATCCATCCATCCATCCATCCATCTACCTTACTAGAGACACTGGGTCTACCTACAAACCAGAAGCCATCTAGAAGTCATCGTCAGGATTGTAGTTAGATTGGGACAAAATAAATTTTCAAAGCCCTGCACACACATAGGCTCATTTACTCATTATGAGAATGAGGTGGGGGGCAGATGAAGAAAGCAAGCTTGTGACCTGCTCTTGCTGCTAGTGACCTGAGAAGGCCAGTGGGATTCTTCTGACTCATTGGTCATTTACGCTGGTAAGAGAGGGAGTGTGTGAGACTTCTCCTGTGTGGGGGATTATACTTGTTACTCTCAAATTTCCTTAGCAGGGGTGGGCCTCCCTGGAACATCAGAAAACACTGGGAGGTACAGGCATTGAAGACACCCCTGGGGCCACTTCAGGAGAAAATGGCAAAGAGACCCTAATTACTGAAGTTGCTTATGGCAACTCCACCTGAGACAACTGAGTCAGGTTGCTCTGTCTTCAGCCCCTAGAAACCTCTGAGAGATACCATTAAGTGTCAATTACAGTGACCCCTCTTTGAGGCAGAAGAAAGGGTTAAAATGGACTGCAGGAAACTTGGGCTCCTTTGAGGTCTGGTTTCTTTGTAGCAGAGCTGAGAGACTATAGTCACAAGCCAGGCCTCATCAAAGTCAGGCCAACTCCTGTGTAAGCAGGAAAAAAAAAAAAAAAAAGAACTAACTGCAGTGTCACAGGAGAAGAGGTGAGGTCTCCAGAGGAGGGTCTGAGGGGTTCCCAGAAGAGTTGAAGAACCCAAGTCAGGACCAGTAGGGTTCTTGGCATACAGGACAGATAAGAATTTCAGCACAAGCCTCAGATTGGGCTGAGGATCCAATATTTATAGATGGGTTGTAGTTAGGGGCCGGCCTGGAGGTGGAGCCAATTTGCCCAGCCTGGGTATTTCCCTCATTTTACAAGGGCCTGATGCTCAAGAGTCACAACTGTGTCCTCTGCATCTCAGTGGCTCATGGACATTTCCTTTAAGACTCAGTATCTATCTCTTTATCCTAAATCTCAGTCTGACTCTGGAATCTGTTCAACAAATGGAGCCCAAAGGGCTGTGTGGTTGGTAACACAGGCAGTCAATGAATTGTGGGATTTGGGCCGACCCATTTCAGGGGATGAACAGCCCACAGAGGTAAATCTTCATATAATAGGACTTCCCACAAGAGTGATTGCTGATTGTAAAATGCTTTCTGTTGTGTGGTTGTTGGATTTTATTTTGTTTTGTTTTTCCCAGAGAAAAAAACAATCTGCATGGACCATTTTCATGCTCAGGAGCTGACCAGTTACCACCAGGAGAGGTCAGAGTTGGGGCTGTGGGGAAGGGAACAGAGCTGGGGGGAGGGAGTGTGGAGGGAGGCCCTCTCTCCTGCAGAGCACCCCCAAGATCAATTTCTTCACCAGCCTCCTGTCTTGTCCCCTGCCCACTAGATTCCTTCCACTTTCATAAAAACAGTGAATCACTTTCCTGTCCTCTGTGGAGAAGAAGTGTTTCATTTCCTAGTCAAAGAGCTAGACAGAGTTAGTTCATTATTAGATTTTCAAGTAACTAGGCAAGGGCTTCCTCAGTTCCCTGATGTGAGAGGGTCAGCCCGAATTCTTCAAAAAAAAAAAAAATATTGTGGCAGAAACCCCCAGGTTTCATCTCCAGCCCAGAAAACCAAACAAACCCCCCAAACAACACACATACAATCCCACCAACCCCCCAAACCAAAAAAAAAAAAAAAAAAAAAAAACTCAGCAGATTTTTTTGGAACGTACTGGAGATTGAACCCATGGATACTTTACCAATGAGCTACATCCCCAACCCTTTTTATTTTTTATTATTTGAGACAGGGTCTTGCTATGTTGCCCAGACTAACCTCTATCTTGTGATCCTCCTGCCTTACAGTGGGAGCCACTGGATGGCAGAACTGGCAAGAGAGATTCTTCAGATACCTGCCTGATTTGAGCTAGGACAAAGGACCTGGTACCCTCTTTCTTGTTGCTCTTTACTTCCTGCGAAGGACAACCCAGCCTAGGACCTGAGTGGATATGGGAGGTCATCCCCTACTCTAGAGAACAAAAGGCTTCTGAAAGAATACCTTCTGCCAGACATCTCCCTTGGTCAATCCATCACTGTCTATAATTGGTACTGTGGTGGCCTAACTATGTGTGCCAGGAAGGAAGGCCCTGGGGTGGGCTGCAGAAGAAGGACTGTGAAGCAGGACTTGAATCTGTGGCCCCCAGGAGCAAAGGAGCAAGTTTCCTCTCTCTCTCTCTCTCTCTCTCTCTTGCCTCTCATAAGTTTTATTCTCCTGGTCTAAAGTTCATTATTATGATCATCAAAATAAAATCCCTGAGGATCGGCTTGTTCTGGCATGGCCAGGTCAGTCAGATGGTTGGAGGGGAGATGATAAGAGGAAGGTAGGCCTGGTGGGACTGTTAGGGATCTGATCATGGTTTCTAACCTTCATTCAGGATGCAAGGTCTGACTCCCCTGAAGCATTGGAACAGATAACTGAAAACCAGGAAACCGGAGACCAGGGCACTTAAAGAGGAATCATTCCCTTCATGCTGTATCCTTCAAAAAATGTTTCGGCACAAGAATGGGCAATGAAAAATAAGCTATTCTTTCTAGG
Source organism: Callospermophilus lateralis (assembly GCF_048772815.1). Lineage (NCBI taxonomy): Eukaryota > Metazoa > Chordata > Mammalia > Rodentia > Sciuridae > Callospermophilus > Callospermophilus lateralis. The sequence continues at coordinate 37,621,465 of NC_135318.1, forward strand.
GTCCTGGAGGACATTGGCTATTTCTGCCCCATCCAGACTCCATTGCCTTTGGGAAAACTTCCTCCCCATCCCCAGTCCCTCTAATTTGGGTGGAGCAGGTCCCATGATGTTTACCCGATCCCTGTCACAGGGATGGGCCAAGACTCAGTCTGGCCTGCCAGGGCATAACATCTGCCTAATCTCAGGAATTGGCTCAGAAAAATGGGACTCAAACCTGGGAACTTTGGCAGTTCTATTGGGGAAAATGAAGCTCTCATTCAATAGGAATGGTTAGTTCTAGGGAGAGTGAGTGGGTGTCCAGAGGCCAGCATGTGGCCAAAACTGTCAAGGGGGAAGCAGAACTGAGGGATGGAGGAGGAGAGAGACCAAGTCATGAAGAGATTCTTGGAGTGCCTTGTTTTTTTTTTTTTGGTTATGCCAGCCCACATTTTTTTTTTCTTTTTTAAATTAACCGCTTTAAAGGGAACAAATCAGTGGCATTTAGTATAGTCCTAAAGTTATGCAGACACGACCTTGAACTAATCCCAAAACAGTTTGATCACCCCAGAATAAAACTGCTCATTAAACTCTTCCTCTCATCCTCCCTATGCTCAACCCAGACAACTGCCAGTCTACATTCCCCAGCAGCTCAGAGGCTAGGATAGGAGAATTGAAAGTTCAAGGTCATCTTAGCAACTTTGCCAATCTACTTTCTAATTCTATGAATTTGCCTATTCTGGACATTTCCTATAAATGGACTACTACAATACGTGGTATTTTGTGATTGGCTTCTTTCATTCAGCACACTGTATTAGAAGTCATCCTCATGGTAACATGTTGATACTTCCTTCCTTTAGATGGCTGAATACGCATTTTGTTTATCCATTCATCTATTGATAGACATTTAGTTGTTCTGCCTTTGGCTCTCATGAATCAGGCCACTACAAATATTCAGGTACAACTGTCTGTTTGAACCCCCATGTTATGGTTTAGATGTGATGTTCCCCCAAATGCTCACATGTGAGACAATGCAAGTTTTGGAAGAAAAATGATTGAGTTATAGCCTTAACCTACTAGTTGAATTAATCCCTGATGGGATTAACTGAGTGGTAACAGGAGGCAGGTGGGGTATGGTTGGAGGAAGTGGTTCACTGGGGGCATGGCTATGGGTATATTTGTGTCTGGCAAAGGGAGACCTCTCTCTCTCTCTCTGCTTTCTGATCACCATGTGAGTTGCTTCCCTCTGCCACACTCTTCCGCCATGATGTTCTGCCCCACCTCAAGCCCCGAGGAATGGAGTCAGCCTTCTGTAGACTGAGATCTCTGAAACTACCAGCCCTCAAATAAACTCTTCCTCCTCTACAATTGTGTTGGTTCAGTCTTTTAGTCACAGCAGCAAAAAAGTTGACTAAAACACCCTGTCTTTGGTTCTTTTGGGTATGATGTGGGAGCAGATGTGGGAGCAAAATTGCTGGATCACATGATAATTCTCTGTCCGAGTTTTTGGAAAAACTGCCAGATTCTTTTCCACAGTGGCTGAGCCCAAAGTCCTTTTTTACTGTCTCATTTACTCAATGACATGGGCGAGCTACATGCTCAGGGCCTCCAGCCAAATGTCCCTCACTACTCTGGAACCCTACCTGGGCTGGTGAACCATGAAGGTATGATTCATAACCCAGGAATGATCCCAGCTAAGGATCCGCATCTCAGAACAGCTTCTGTCTTCAACTGCTGGGAGAGAGGCCCAGCCCAGCTGTATCTGTCAGCCCAAGCATTCTGCCTGGTGGCCTCCCCCAGAGTTGCGCCCAAGTGTTCACCCTTGCTCTCTGAATCTTCATTAAAATCCATCTGGCTGATGAGAGCTGAGCTTCAGCTCAAGGCTATGGATGGCCTGTCTTCAGATCTAGGTCTTTGGAGCTGAAGTGGGCAGTGTTAACAGCTGTGCATTCACCATCAGGTGTAGAAAGGCTGATGAAGGTGTCATGGTCTAAAAGCTTGTGTCCCCACCAAATTCATATATTGAAATCCTCACCTCCAAGGTGATGCTATTAAGAGGTGGTGCCTTTGGAGGGCATTAGATTGTGATGGTGGGTCCCTTCTGCATGAGTTTAGAACTCTTATTAAAAAGATCCCATAGAGCTACCCAGATACTCCGCCATGTGAGAACACAGTGAGAACCTGCTGTCTATGAGAAACAGCTTTCACCAGATACCACATCTGCCAGCTCATTGATCTTGGACTTTCCAGACTCCAGAATTGTGAGAAGTGTCTGTTGTTTGTATAATGCCTAGTTTATGGTACTTTGTTATTGCATCCTGAATGGACTAAGAGAGTGACCATGGAGAGAGCCGAACCAGGGTCAGGTCCCTTGGGCTGTGCCTACTCAGTATGCAACCTTCAGCAAGTCACATAATGTCTCTAGGTCTCAGTTTCTCAAGTGTCAAATGAGAGGGACCTAGTAAACTGTCACACCAATAGCCTCACATCCTGGCGCATCTCATGTTACCTTGCTCCCAAGTGTTCACCCTTGCTCTCTGAATCTTCATTAAAATCCATCTGGCTGGCTGGATAATAATCCAGACCACTGGCACTGGCCCCCTTTCCCTGAACTCCTGTGCGCATGCTGGGTTCATAAACTGACCACTGCATGTGGGGGTGGCTCCTGGAGGGCATTTATGACAAGCTCTAGTAAGCTTCTGCAGAAGATGAAATCCACGCAAGCAGCAGCTGCCACAGGAAATGAAACCATTTTTACTGACGGAGAGATGATGATGTGCTCCCCACAACTGGCCCTTAGTGACGTTGGAGCTCCCCAGGCCAGCATGGGGGAAGTGACTTCCTGTTTAAATGTCAACCGGAGACATCAGGTTTATTCACATCATCAGCAGCACAGTAAGTGCTACACACACACCCAATCTCAGGCAGGGTCCTTGGAGGGCTGAGCGGTATTTGGGTGTATCTCTCTTTCTCTGCCTTTCTTCCATACACACACACACACACACACACACACACACACGCACATAGCCATCCTGAAGCCCACCTTCTGTGAACTCAATGACTACCTGAGAATGACTTTCTTTTTAAAAAAAAAAAATTTTTTTTTTAGTTGTACATGGACATAATACCTTTATTTATTTATTTATTTTTACGTGGTGCTGAGGATTGAACCCAGTACCTCTCACATGCTTGGCAACCGCTCTACCACTGAGCTACAACCCCAGTCCAAGAATGACTCTCTTTTAACATTTCATTCTTCTAATCAAAGGTTCATTCTATTTTACAACAGATATAAATGTTTTGGGCATACAAAAGAAAAATGCTATAATAGAATACACTGTTATTATTTTGTTGTTGTGCTGGGGATTGATCCCAAGACCACGAGCATGGTAGGTAAGCACTCTATAAGTGAGTTGCCTCCCCAGCCTTAGAATAAGTTGTTTTGTTACTATTATTATTTCTATTGCCCAACTCTTATAAATCCAAGAGATACAAATGATTACTATTTTTTTTTTTTTTTTTGGTACCAGGGATTGAAACCAGGAGTGCTTAACCACTGAGCCACATCCCCAGCCCTTTTTATTTTTTTATTTTGAGACAGGGTCTTGCTAAGTTGCTTAGGACTTTGCTAAGTTACTGAGGCTGGCTTAGAATTTGCCATCTTCCTGCCTCAGTTTCCAGAGCCTCTGGGATTACAGGCGTGCACCATCAAGACTGACTACAAATGAACAGTTCTTAATTGTGGTTTCAACATTAATTTCTTTTTCTTTCGTGGTTTTTTTTTTTTTTTGTACTAGAGATTGAACCCAGGGTACTTTACTGCAGAGTTACATCCCCAGTTCTTTTTTTAATTTTGAGACAGAGTCTAGCTAAATTGCTGAGGTTGGCCATGGACTTTCGATACCCAAACACTTGAACTGGTATTTTACTTTTACCCCCCTGGGGGTCAGGACTTTGACCTCAGGCAGCGCCAAGGGTGTTTGGTAATGAAGGGCAGTGAGCGATGGACAAGGCTGTGGGTGGAGAAGACTAGGGCAGGGGCACTCCTGATCTTTAAGGGCCAGAACGTCGGCAAGGGGTGTGGGTGATGGACGAGACTGGGTGATTAAATAGTCCCCAAGCAGTTTCCCACTCTGAGATCCAGGGTCTGTGAGTTCAGCTCTTTAGGACTGCAGACCTGAGGGTTTGTTATGTGGTTCTACCCTGCCTGGGAAGCACTCTTGGGCTCTATTTCCAAGCCATCTGCAGCTCCCCAGCCAGGGCAGGAGATGTGGTCTTCTCCTTAGAAGGTGACAAAAGGCAAGCACAGAGTGGCCACAGAAAGGACTCACCTTTGACCAATTCACTAATGGGGGGAGTTGTGGGCATTTGGGGACACCCATCCAGCAATTCAATGGGTCAATGCAATGCAGGTTCCTCCTTGGGCCACTCACTGCTCTGCCCCCACCAGTCGGGGCTATGGACTGGCCAAGGCCAGTTGAGTATTAAAAGGAGATGATGAGCCGAGTACAGAGCCCCTTCTGATTTCTCCAGTGTGCCAGGGTCTCCACTCATGCCCAGTAGGGGCTTATGTTGCTCTTTGCATAGGCAAAATAGACACCTCCCCTGTGGTATATATTAAGAATCAGAAAAGCCAGGCATGGTGGCGCACGCCTGTAATCCCAGTGGTTTCAAAGGCTGAGGCAGGATGATTGTGAGTTCAAAGCCAGCCTCAGCAAAAGCAAGGAGCTAAGCAACTCAGCGACATCCTGTCTCTAAATAAAATACAAAATAGGGCTTAGAATGTGGTAAAGTGCCCCTGAATTCAATTCAATTAGAAAAGACCCCAATGCCACCTCAATATCATTCTCTTTTGTGCCTGATACCTCCATCATTAGTGGGTCTCACTTTTGAAGTTTAACTGTTTCAAATGGATATGTTTAAGGAAAGGGGGGGTGTCACTCCTGAAGAACCTGCTCTTCTGCACTGTATTTCTCCCTTGATGGAATGGCTCTGGGTGCCATACCCCCATCCCCTGAGGCAGGTTGTGGGTAGAGGTCCCTCAGGGGGGCAGGAGTGTGGAAGCCCAAGCCTCTTGACTTCCCTGCGCTGCTGTGAGCTTCCCAGGACAGGCAGGGAAAGAGGTAGGCATGCAGTGAGTGACTGCTGTGAATTTTAATTCAACCCAGCCTGTCTGGCTGACTAAATCAATGTTGGGAAAACACAGCACTCTCCTGGGAGGAGAGGTGTTTGGTATAAATAGAAGGTATCATCATTGTGAGGCAACTGGAGGATGTCACGTTGCTCCACGCAGCTCAACACAGCAGCCAGAGCCCAGTCGTGGGCTGCAGGGTTGCCAACCACCTGCTCCCATTTGCTCGTCCCTGGAGAAAGAGCTCTTCCTCCGCTCAGTGCTCACCAGCAGGGTGACCTGAGCAAACCCAGTGTCCTCTCTGGGCCCTTCACCTTTTCTCTGCCAGAAAAACTGAGCCACTCCCATTCTCAGGGCACACTTACCGGGGACCCAACCGTGCTGTTGGAGTGACAGTAAGGGGGGCTACCATCCACCACCCTCCACTGGAACTGAGCCAGAGCTGGGCCTTCCTCATACGCCACCTCATGCATGATCTTTAAACAGTTTATTGAGATATAACTTATACAACATACAATTCAACTACAGTGTATGAGTCAATGGTTTTTAGTATATTCACAAATATGTGCAATCTCCACAATATAGCACATTTTCAGCACCCCAAAAAGAAACCCTTTAGCTATCACCTCCCTGTCTGCCCATTGCCCTGGCCCTAAGACATATCTATTTTCTGTCCCTGTTGAGTCTGCTTCTGGACATTTCATAAAAATGGAATCAAATAAAATGTGATCCTCTGTGACTGGCTTCTTTGACTTAGCATGTTTTGGCATGTATTATCAGCACTCCGTTTCTTTTCATGGTCAGATACTCTTCCGACGTATGGATATCCTACATTTTGTTTTCATCTTATCAGTTGATGAACATTTGGCTTGCATCTACATTTTGGCTACTACAAACAATTTCTGCACAGACATGTGTTTTTATTTCTCTTGGGAATATACCTACGAGTGGAGTTATGGGGTTATATAGTAACTGTGTTTAATCATTTAAGGAGCTCCATTCTGTTCAATTATCGAACAACAACTGTTAATTAGGGGCCTGCTAGACAATTACTCAATAAATACTTATTAAGCTTTTTTAATGTTCCAGGAATTGTTGTGGACACTGGGGAAATAGCACTATGATTAGAGGTCCGTAAGGACAAAACTTTGCCACTTTAAGGACTTTGACTTTTATTCTGATTGAAAAGCAAAAAAATGAAGGTGTGTTTTACCCTATAGGTTCATGGACATATAATGGACAAACAAAAGTGACAAGCTTCACACACGTAAAGTGCACGATTTCATAAGGTTTATGTGTGTGTATCTACCCATGAAACCATCACCACCATCAAGATACTGAATATCTTCCCCCAACGTTTTCTTGCACCCCTTTATAATTCCTTCCCTTGCCCCTCCCCACCCACACACCCACAGCACCAACTAATCAAAATACAGATTAATTGCATTTCTTTATTTCTTCCTTCCTTCCTTCCTTTATTTCTTTCGCCAGGTGCCATCCTGACTTGTTTACAGACTCTAACATTTTCTTTCTTTCTTTCTTTCTTTCTTTCTTTCTTTCTTTCTTTCTTTCTTTCTTTCTTTCTTTCTTTCTTTCTCTCTCTTTCTCTCTCTCTCTCTTTCTCTCTCTCTCTCTCTCTCTCTCTCTCTCTCTCTCTCTCTTTCTTTCTTTCTTTCTTTCTTTTATACTGGGGATTGAACTCAGGGCTGTCTTAATCTCTGAACTACATCCCCAGCCCATTTTATTTTTGAGGCAGGGTCTTGCTAAATTACTGAGGCTGGCCTTGAATGTGCAATTCCCCTGTCTCAGCCTCCAAAGTAGCTGGGATTATAGTTGTGTGCCACTGTGCCAAGCTAGATAAGTTGTGTGTTCTAGAATGGAACAGGCTGTGTTCTTTTTAATGTGGTTTCTTGAACTTAGCATACTTATTTTGAAGTTCATTCATATTGTTACTTATATTAATAGTCAATTCCTTTTTATTGTTGAGTAGTATATCCACTGTATGGATATACCACAATTTGTCCATTTCTCAGTTGATGGACGTTGGAGTTGTTTCCGTGTAGAACCATACAGTAGGTGGATGTTTAACTTTATGAGCAATAAACTGCTTTCCATCGTACCATTTTACATTCCCACTAGCAGCATATAAGATTTCCAGTTGCCTCATATTCTTTCCATCAAATTCAAGTCTTCAAAATTTGAGCCTTTCTAATAGGTATTTATTATATCACATCAAAATTTTAATTTGCATTTTTCAATGACTAGTGATGTTGAGCATATTTTCAGATGTTTATTTGTCATCTGTATATCTTCTTTAAAGAAGTGTCTATTTAAATCTTTTACCTACTTAAAAAATTGAGTGATGAGCTGAGCACAGTGGCTCAGGCCTGTCATTCCAATGATTTCGGGAGGCTCAAGTTCAAGGAAGATCTCAAGTTCAAGGGCGCCTCTACAATTTAGCAAGGCCCTAAGCAATTAGCCAGACCCTGTCTCAAAATAAAAAAAAAAGGGCTGGGATGTGACTCAGTGGTTAAGTGTTCCTAGGTTCAATCCCTGGTAATGATTAAAAAAAAAAAAATTGAGTGATGGGCATATGCCTCTGTGGGAGGCTGAGACAGGTAAATTGCAAATTCAAGGCCTTCCCTGACAATTTAGCAAGATCTCATCTCAAAATAAGAAATGCAAAGGATGAGAGATATAGTTCAGTGGTTAAGTGCCCCTGGGTTCAATCCTCAGTACTGGGAGAAAAAAAAAAAAAAGAGCCCAGTGTAGTAGCACATGACTAATCCCAACAGCTCCAAGACTGAGGCAGGGGGATTGAGAGTTCAAAGTTAGCTTCAGCAACTTACCTTCAGTGAAACTCTGTCTTTAGATAAAATATTTAAAAAGGGCTGGGGATGTAGTTCAGTGGTTGAAAAACCCTGAGTTCAATCACCGGCACACCCCCCCGCAAAAAAAAAAAGTCAATTAAAAGCAAGTAACAAAGCAAGTGTAGCTCAAGATTTTCCTCTGGTTTCACTCTCTTCATGTTTGATAACTTGCCACAATAGTTCACAGAACTCAGAGAAGTGTTTGCTTACATTTGCTATTTATCATAAAAGATACTACACAGGGTACAGATGAAGGGTCAGAAGGAGGAGATGCACAGGTGAGGCTTGGGGAGAGGGGCAGGGCTCCCATTTGCTCTCTGGAGCACTACCCTCCCAGCACCCCCACGTGTCCACCGACCCAGAAGTTTTCCAAGTCTGTGGCTCAGGGGTTTTATGGAGGTCCTGCTACATAGGACTGATTGATTAGATCACTGACCATTGGTAATTGAACTCAATCTCCAGCCCCTTCCCCTGCACCAGATGGCTCTGGGGCTGAAAATTCCAACCTAATCACATGGCCAGTTCCTCTGGCTATCAGTGGTCATCCTCTGAAGTTACTCAGTAGCCATAAACTCAGGCCTGGTTGAAAGGAGTGCCTTACAATAATAAAAGATGCTCTGATCAACACTGTCACTCAGGAAGGTACATGGGTATTTTAAAGTTCTGTGCCAAGCCAGGTGTGGTGGCACACGCCTACAATCCTTGCAACTCAGGAGGATGAGGCAGGAAGATCACAAGTTCAAAGCCAGCCTTAGCAACTTAACAAAACCCTGTCTCAAAATAAAATGTAAAAAGATCAGGGGATGTGGCTCAGTGGTTAAGTGCCCCTGAGCTTAATCCCTGTTATAATCATCATCATCATCATCATTATCTATGCCAAATATTTCATTCTTATTATGTCCCTTTATTATATACCTTTATCAGATATATAATTTGTAAATATTTTCTCCCAATCTGCAGCTTGTTTTTTTCATTCTCCTAACAGTATCTTTCAAATAGCAGGGTTTTAATTTTTATGAAGTAAAATACGTTAGTTTCTTTCTTTTCTGAATCATGCTTTTGGTGTTTATATAAGAACACTTTGCCTAACCCAGAGCCACAAAGATTTGCTCCTATTTTCTTCTAAGTTTGATAGTTGTTGGTTTTGCATGTAAGTCGATGGTTTATTCTGAGTTAGTTTTTATATATAGTCAGGAGTATGGACTGAAGTTCATTCATTTGCACTTGGCTCTCCAGGCATTCCAGCACTATTTGTGCAGAAAATTGATTTCTCTACTGCATTACCTTTGTAATGTGCCTTTGTGCCTTTGTTGAAAATCACTTGCCCGTATGGATGTGGATCTACTTCTGGACTCTCTTATGTTCCATTGTTCTATGTGTATACTTTTATACCAGTACCACCTGTCTTGATGAACTTTACAATAAACTTCAAATCAGGCAGTGTTCCTCCAATTTTGTTCTTTTTCAAAGTTACTTTGGTTATTCCATGTGAGTTTTCAGATCAGCTTGTCAATTTCTACCAAAAAAAAAAAAAAAAAATCCTGGGATTTTAATTGGGATTACATTGACTCTACAGAACAATTCAGAGAGAATTGGCATCTTAAAAATACAGAGTCTTGCAAGCTACCAACCTGGACTATTTCTCCATTCATTTGGATTTCCTTTAGTTGCTCTAATGCTTTGCAGTTTCTAGCGAGTAGGTCTCTGCAGAATATGAGTGCTCCCATGTAGGTTAGCATGGAGTGGTCAGCTACTGGATAGGCTTCAGGATTCTTGCAAAAGTTATTCTGATTGGCTGATAGAGCAAGGGTCCCCTCCTGGGGCCACTTGCCAGGAATGTGGAGACAGTGATCAATGTGTGTGTCAGTGGCTGCTGACTTTCCCTGCCAGAGCGCTGCCACTTGGGGATTAATGAGTTCTCCTGGCTGCCAGCCGGCAGACCTGCAGAAACAGTCCAAGTGCCTGGAGCCTCATGCCCAATCCGAACCTGGCATCTAAATCCACAGAAGCAAGATAGGGCCTGTAAGGGAGGAAAAATATCTTTCTCTCTCCTAGCCTAGGTTCATTGCTGAGTCCCCTCTAACAAAAGACAGATTAACAAGAGAAAAACATGCAGACTTATTTAATACAAGTTTTACCTGCACTGGGAGCCCTCATAAGTAAATGAACCTGGGTTGGTGTGTGGTGCACACCTGTAATTCCAGTAGCTTGGGAGACCGAAGCAGAGGATCTCAGGTTCAAGGAAGACTTATCAACTTAGTGAGAGCCTATCTCCAAATAAAAATGTAAAATGGGGATGTAGGTCAGTGATAGGGCACCCTTGGGTTCAATCCCCAGTACCACCAAGATAAAAGAAGTAAATGTAGCTGGGCACAGTGGCACACAACTGGAATCCCAGCTTCTCAGAAAGTTGAGGCCAGAGGATCTCAAGTTTGAGGCCAGCTGCGGCAACATAGTGAGACACTGTCCCAGAAACACAAAAGAAACAAACAAACAAACAAAAATAGATGAAGACCCAATGAAAGAGATTAACTTGTATATTTTTCATGCTGAGTTTGATGAAAAACTAAATAGTGGTGGAAAAGTATGAATAGGTTAAAAAGCATGATCGGATGATAATAAACTGTGACTTTGCAGTGATCTTGTGTCCCTGGAGATGAGGATGTTCCTTTCTTTATGATATAGGGAGGGTCCTGGGACCTGCTTTAGGAGAAGGTCAGGAAAATCCTTTCTAGGTCTTAGGACCTGCTTCCAGAGAGAATGGGGGATGATATCGTCTTCCGGCTTCTGTTTCCCCAACGACCAAGCCGCCATATTTTGGGGCAGTGTGTCCTGAACTCCAGAAAGCCAGCTCCTTCCTCTCTCTCAGTTTTGTGCACATCCTTCCTATTATGGGTTCAGCTCCGTTTCTGTCCCCTGAATCATTTTCTTGGCCACCACTCTGAGTTTTTCCAGGAAAATACCCACAGATGAGAAATAGCTACACCATTGTTGTGGATGCCAAAAGCCAAGAAGGAGTGGTGTCAGGGTGAGTCTGGAACCCTGAAGAACTTCTGTGAATTCTTCTGCTGTGTGTTTCTAAGATTAGTCTGTTCCTGTCACTTATGTCCGTTATCCAATGCTGGGTTAAAGTCACAGAAGCCAGAGTGGTCTTGCCTCTGACTCTTATTTCCAAATCATTTATGCACTGGGGAGGATGGATCTGTTCTCCCATGTCACAAGATTTATATTATTGTTTCCCCATGCATGAATCATTCATTTCTCCATAATATCCTCAGGATAAGGATTATGGATAAGGATAAGGATCCTTGACCCTGCATGCAAGAAAGCCCCAAATCTGGTACTTCCCCATGTTCCCCAAATGCTCTGCTCCGGTTAGACCAGTCTTTTAACCAAGCATGCCCCCACCCCTACACCTTTGCTCATGCATGTCCTGCCCTGCCCCTTGCTGCCCCCATCTGCCCAAATCTTACTTCTCCTTAAAGGTCAGTTCAAATCTCATTTTTCTATGAAGTGTTACTGACAATTATGGCCCATTTGGCCATCTTCTGTTCCTTAGGTTTAGAAGGAGCTTTATTTTACAACTTGCCTTCACCTTAATCTGTTTTATTAATTTTTTAGTAAGTGTTAGTTCTATTTATTAGTTCTATAAGCTCCCTTTAAACACATCTATACCAAAAATTACATAGGCACCCCCCATGAACACATGTCTGCATATTTGATTGGTTTATAAATGTTTGTTTCCTTATAAAAGTTGTTAATAACTCAAATCTCAAAAGTCTGGGCTTCTAACAACTCCCTTTGTACATACTGACAGAGAGCCAAGTGACATGTGCCTGTCTCACAGCAAGTGAGTGTTGTGGGCTTTGAGCCCATAGCCATGTCTTTCCTGCTTGAACACGGCCCTAGAAGATAAGCAGGGCCAAGAGCTTCGTGGTATAGGGAAAGAAGACTAAAGCTCAGCGAGGCCAGAGAGCCCACTTCCTTAAAAGTCACACAGGAAAGCAAATGGGCCCTTTCATCTTAAAAAATAAATATATATATTTTTTAAACCAGAAGCTGTGGCACATGCCTGTAATCCCAACCTCTTAAGAGGCTGAAGCAGGAAGTTTGCAAGTTCTAGGCCATGGGGAACTTAGTGGGACCCTGCTTCCAAGTAAAAATAAAAAGAACTGGGGATTTAACTTAGTGGTAGAGCAACCCTGAGTTCAATCCTCAGTATCTCAAAAAATTTGGAAAAAGAATATAAAATGATATGTATTATTTTAATCATTTAATCATTAATCAATAAAGTGAACAATCTAGTGGCATTAAGTATACTCCCAGTATTATACAACCTCACTCTCTAGTTCCAAAACATTTCATCATTCAAAAGGGTAACCTTGTACCCATTAAGATAACACTCTCTGTTACCATCCCCCCTCCCCCATGCCTCTTTTAAAAAAAAATATTATTATTTTTAATACCTTTGTTTGTATTGATTTATTTTTAAGTGGTACTGAGGATCGAACCCAGGGCCTCACATGAGCTAGGCGAGCGCTCTATCACTGAGCTACAACCCCAGTGCCAGTCCTCATGCCTCTGAATCACTAATCTGCCTTCTATCTCTATAAATTTTGCTGATTCTGGACATTTCAAAGAATTAGAATCATATGATATGTAGTCTTTTGTGTATTTTTCACTGCACCCATTTATTTTGCTGCTGCCATTTGAGACATCGTATTGGTCTTGCAGTGTGAAATCATGTGTCAAATGTGTCAAAGCAGTCCCAACCCCAAGTGGTGCTCAGCCTGGAATTCAGGTTTCCTGATGCGTAGTGACCATCAAGCTGCATCCTGGTTTTTAAGTGTGACTGTGTTAGTCAGATTTTTGTTGCTGTGATCCAAATGCCTGATAAGAACAACTTAGGAGAAGAAAAGTTTGTTTGGGCTCCTGGTTTCAGAGCTCTAAATCCATGGTTGGTTGAATTCATTGCTCTGAGCAATGAATTCAAATGATTAATCCATCAAGTGAATTAATCCACTGATGAAAGTTACAGCTCTCATAATCTAACCATTTCACCTTTAAACACTCTTGCATGGGACATTAAAAACCCAGACCATAACAGTGACCCACAGCTTTGCCTTGCCTCTGTCACAGGGAGATCTGTCTTCTTGTTTTTCTTCTGGTCCCCACTTCCACACCAACACACAGCACCCAACTCATCTGGGCCCTTATGAATTGAACAGCAGTGGCCGACTTGCTACTCCTGCCTTCCTCCCAAGAGTTCCCAGGGGGCAGAGCCCAGGGCTGCCTTCTGTGTCCCAGCCCTGGTCCCCACATAGCTCTCTTTGGGACAAAACACTGGCATTTGAACATGAGGATTTTCCCACATGCCTGCTCTGCATGGGTCCAGACTGTACCCTCCCTTGGGTGGCATCACCCTGGACCAAGGTTTCTATCTGGAAGAATCTCTCCTCAGCAAAACCATCACTCACAGATGAACTGGGGCCTGTGCTAATACAAACAGCAGCTAGATATAGAATGCAGCAGTCACCCAGGTCCTCTGCTGACTCAGTGATTGGAGGAGCAGGTGACTAGTCCCCTGCCTTTTAGAAAGCACTGTCTGGCTGGCTGAGCACAGTTGTTCACACCTGTAATCCCAGCAACTCGGAGGTGTGAGGCAGGAGATCACAAGTTCAAAGCCAGCCTCAGCAACTTAGTGAGGCCCTGTCTCAAAATAAAAACTTAAAAGGTCTTGAGCTGTAGCTCATTGGTAGAGTACCCCTGGGTTCAATTCCCAGTACCAAAAAGAAAAAAAGAAAAAGAAAGCACTGACTACACAGCCATGACTCGACCTTCCTGATTTCCTCTTGGGAAGTCATTTCCAGCCACTCTTGTCAACCTATCCATCTCACTAAGCTACAGAACATATTTTGTTGCAAGACTTGTGAGCACTACTTTCTGCTCTCAGGGAACCTCTCCATCAAGCCTAATTTCCTGTCCTACCTCTGGCACCTGCAACCCACCATTAGAGTGTCCTTTTGGGATATGGCACTGTCCTCTTCACACTCCTTCAGGGTCTAATACAGGTAATTCCAAACAGTGCTGGGATAGTGGCTAGCTAGAATTTTAATTCAGAATGAAAACTTTGTGCTTGGCATCTTAACACTTTTTCCACCCAAGTAGGCCAGTTTCCTGTTTCCAACAAATTGCTCCTCTCAACTTTTTTTTTGTGGTGCTGAGGATTGAACTGAGGGCCTCATTCATGCCCAGCAGATGCTGTACCACTGATTACATCCTCCCCCCCGCCCCACCCCGCACCTTTTTCTTTTCTGTGACAGGGTTTCACTAAGTTACTTAGACCTTACTAAGTTTCTGAGACTGGCCTCAAACTTGCAATCCTCCTGACTCAGCTTCCCAAATCATTGGGATTACCACCAAACCCAGTCCCAACTCTTTTCTAGATAGACATTCCAGGCCCACTACAACCCCTCAGTATGAATGAGTTTATCCAGGCCTTTCCCTGTGAGGGAGTCACAGCTTGCAGGCCCATTCTAGTTGCAAGGTTTTTGAATCTTTAGCCCTTGGCATGGATGTGAGGCTCAGTCTTCACCAGGGTCCTGCACACCTCTGTGTACCTGTGACATGCATCTACTCTTCCAGGCAGCTTACAGGCTTCTTCACTGGGGGCAGCACTGGGTATAATGAAGCCAGACTTAAAATTAGGTAGTCAGTGTAGTTAGGTAAATCGGGTCTAATATTGAGTGAAATCTAAAATGGAGGCCATGCTGACAATGATTCTGGGAAACGCAGGACAACTCATGGAATGTTAATGAAGTCCCGGAAATACCCTAGGCCAAAGTCCACCCCAAAGAAATGTTAATGGAGCCCAGGAAACAGCCCCCACAGATTTGGAGATAGCCCATCCCAGAGAAGTGATAAGCCCATCCCAAAAAGTGATAATAAAGTCCTTCCTGCCCATTTGGCCCACCTGTGTCCTAACCCTTCCCCGTTGCATTCCATCACCAAACCTATAAAAAGGGGAACACATTTGCCTGCCAACAGATTCCACCTTTTGGGTCCCCTTCTTCCTCCTCCGGGAGAAGTCTTTTCTGCGGTCCTTTAATAAACTTCTAATTTCTACTCTGACCTTGCCTCGGTGTGTGCTTTTCTGGTGTTATTCTTCAACATTGGGGAAGCAAGGACTCATCACCGGCCAACAGCAGTAACAATAAGAAGTTGTGTGGGTGCTCAGATTCCAAGTTCTGCTCTGGCTTTGAGATCTCCATACCTCTACTATTTTCTAGGTTTTCCCAGGACAGTGCACAGAGTGTCTGCTCCCTTGCTGCCTCACCCTGAGTGTGACCTGGTTGAGATCCCACAGTTTCTTTCCTGGTCATTTCATTGGTTTTCAATTGTTAGTCTGTTATAATAGGCTTGACGTTAAAAGAATGATCTTTGTGCTTCTGTCTGTCATTGATGTGACCTCATTGGGAGCCAGACAGAAGGGAGGCTCAGAATTCAATTGGACTGAAATATATTTGAGAAGTGTGGCCTGGCCACATTGGCAGAGCATGGAAAGAATTCAGAATAGCATTAGGCAGTCAATAGAGGTTCTCCTGTAGTGAGTGGGACCTGGGGAAAGTGGGTAGCTTTGCAAACTCAAATCAGACTTGATAATTTGAGAGTGTATGGAAAGTACATGGAAAGACTGGATTGTGAAACACCTTGTTTGGAGGGCTGGGACTAGAGACTGCAAAGTTTAAACAGAGCTTCCATATAATGGAGTTTAAGTTATCTCTTGTTGTAATGAGAAAAATCTCCTGAGGTATCTATAACTCCAGATCTTAGGACCCAGCCAGCAATAGGATCTGTAGGCAACCCCAGCCTAGCAAGAAGCTCATCCCCCAATTCCTTGGAATGGTAAAAATATGGTTCTCTTAGTGAGTTAGGGTTTTAGAATTAAATAGGGGCATGAAAAAAGCAAATTGAAATCATGGTGTTACTATTACTAATTGTGAATTTTTAAAAGTAAGTTTAGGAAAAATCTATGCATATTTATTTATTTTATTTTTTAGGTGGTTTGAAGTGGTTGATAGATTCACGTTGAGAGTCCTTCTTTCCCGGCCCCTCCCCTACCGTGCTGAACACAAGAACAGCATTAACTTTGTTCTGTTCATCTACAAAATTTAGGTCTATTCAGTCTCCAGGGGTGGGAAATAAAGCTCCTACTTCTCCAGTGAAGAATACTTGAGACTAGAAGTATAGCCTTAGGCCTCCTGGGCTATCAGTTTCTCTGAGAGTCTCTTGAGGCCCTGTAGGTTTTCATTCATCCTTCCGTCAAAGTACTTCCAGCCCCCACTGGACACCTAATCCAAAGCCCCAGTGTTTGGGTTTCTTTCTGGTAGCACCCCACTTCCAGGTCCTGAAGTCTACATAAGGCTTCTATTACTGTACCATAACCCTTTCCTAAACATAGTGGCTCAAAACAATGACAACACTAATTTTTTCATGGAGCTTCAACTTGGGTGGGACTTGGTGAGGATGGCTCATCTCGGCTCCACTCCATGGCAGCCGGCACAGCTGGAAGTCTGGGGCCTGGAATCCTTTGGAGGTCCAGTGTGTCTGGAAATGGGTCCTGGATGTGGACTGGGATGTTGACTGGGGCTGCAGCAAATCTATGCTTTCCGTCCCCATGTGGTCTGGGAGTCCTCACCACATGATGGCTGGGTTCCAAGGGCCCACGTCCTGAGAGACAGAGAGAGGGAGAGCAGCAATATCCCCTTTAATGGCCTAAACTCAAACCATGCAGCATGGCTCTCTCCACATTCTGCTGGAGTCACCAGAAAGACCCACCCAATTTCAAGGAAAGAGGAAGCCGACTCAGACTCCACCTCTTGGTGAGAGGAACAACAATGTTCTGGAAGAACATGTGGGACCACAGATATTGCTATGGAAACTGCCATCTGCCACGCTTCTGTACCAGCCTGTCATTGTCAGTGAGCTACCTTGGTGTGGGGGTGAGGGTGAGGGAATCCAGATGCTGGGGTGACTTCATCTAGGAAAATACCTCTAGTATCCCAGGGTTAATCTCCTAAGGTAGGCTCTGGAGTGCGGTGTGTGGAAGGCCCCTGAAAGTTGGGGAGAGGTACACAGAAGTACCCAAAGATAAGTCCAGGGTTTATAGAAAGAGAGTCAACCGTGTCTGTTTGGGGATCATAAAACGAAATACTAATGGATGGGCAATCAGCATAAATAATATCTGTCATTTTTCTTGCATGAACACAGAGAAAGGGAACCTTAAGTGACAGGACTGTGAACGGAAGGTCAGCTGGAGGCCCATGTTTAATGAGAAGTTGGTTTGACCCAGCATGTCCATCTCTCACACCCCTCCTCTCTCCATCCACTGAGGGATGGACCAGTGGTTCTCCCTAAACTATACTCTCATTTAATGGTGACTTCTTTCTATCCAAAAATGGGCTAGAGCTGGGAGTAGTGGTGTATGCCTGTAATCCCAGTGACTATGGAGGCTGAGGAAGAAGGATCACAAGTTCAAGGCCAGCTTTGGCAATTTACTGAGGCCCTTAGTAACTCAGCAAGACCCCGTCTCAAAATAAATGAAATAAAAAATTAAAACAGCCTGGATGTGCCTCAGCGGAAAAGCGCCCCTGGGTTCGATCCCCAGTACAAAAAATAAGTAAGTAAGTAAGTAAATAAATAAATAAAACCAGGCTGGACACCCATATTTTGTTTTTACACATGGTCCCATATGCACACAAAACAAGGAAGTCTTTAATTAGTGAACATGCTGTTTAAACAGTAGCTATCCAAATGCATGTATAGACCTTTATTGGGCCACTGAGACTGTGGTGTTTTGGGTGTGGAACTAGCTTCTTTGAGAAAACGATGGGAAAGATATTTTTTCTAAGGATGAGCAGGTGAGAGGACAGAAGTGGACACCAAAGACATGAAGAGTGCCCCACCTTGATTGTTAAAAGCAGGACCTTTGTGTATCTGCCAAGGCAGAGCCATGGAATAGAATTCTCTGCGAGATGACAAAGAGCTTTTGCTCTTCCCGAAACCTAGACGTTTTTCTCTTATTGGCAAAACTTCACAGAAAAACTTCTAGGTCACTTAGATGCCTCCCTCACCACAGTGTAGCCATTAGGAAAGAAGAGAAGACTCACTGAAGGGCTCCGGGGAGGCAGGGAGTAAGTGGGAAGCCATTCCTACACAGGTCACACATCCTGAGTTTTGAAGGAGGCTCTGAGTTAGCCACTGCCTTGGTTTCCTCAATGCAACAGTCTGAAGAGGGGGGTAGGGTCACTTAGGGCTTGGCTGTGCCACCCGCCCAACGGTGAGCCACATTGTAGGTTTTCTCCTGGAGGACAATGACACTCGTGATCTTATGTACACCTCCATTGTTGTCTCTGGAGACCACCAGGCTCCCACCTCCCTCAGGCCCCAGGCTTGTGACTAGAGATCACGTGACGAGGTGCTATTTCTTTTCTAAATCAAAGCTTTGTCAAAGTCAAACAAAAATAGAGAAACAAAGCCAGGCGCAGTGGTGTGCACCTGTAATTTCAGCGACTCAAGAGGCTGAGGCAGGAGGATAGCAAATTCAAAGCCAGCCTCAGCAACTTAGCGAGGCCCTAAGCAACTCAGCGAGACCCTGACTTAAAAAATAATAAGGGTTGGGGATATAGTTCAATGGTTAAGTGCCCTGAGTTCAATCCTTGGTACCCTTTCCCACAAACAAACGAATCTCCAATATAGGAACTTTTAGGGGGGAATAAACAAAAAATAGGATTACAACCCAGGACACACAGACACAGGCCAGAGTGGCCTCTAGAATGTCTAGAGTACAAAGGATAGTCTGGGTGATTTTATTAGGATAGAAAAATATGTGCAAGTTATTTTGAGTGTAAATTCATTGACACCTTTGGTGCTTGCAGGAACTGGCGCACCCTGATTGGCCAGCAGCAGGAGTTACAAGGTAAAGCTAGGTGAAAGGTCATGTGCATTCCATGTCAGGGGCTAAACAAAAACAGTCTTGAGTCTCTCGGGCACAGCATATTATTAGAGCAGTGCTGCTGTCAGTGGTAGACTCCCTTGTGCCTGGGGACCGGAATGGATTGCTCCTGTAACCAGCCACTGACACAGAATACAGAGGGTTGGTTCTTAGAATGAATGAAGATCTCAGAGAAAAGAGAAAGTTGGGATGAACTTCCAGCATTGGGCCAGGTGACAGGGTATGAAACAAACTCGCTGGGCACCCTCCCTCCTCAGCTGCCCAGAACTCCCACCTACCAAAACCGACTCCAGGAAAGGCCTGCTGTCAGCTAGTCACTTTATCTTTGATGTGAATGAAGGTCACTTGACCTTCTTCCTTGAGGCACCGCAGTCCAGATGCAGAATGGAAGGTGTTGACCCTGGGTCCAAGGCTGTCAGCCTTCAACTAGCAGGCTGAGGGAGATTTTTCAGGACAGGAAGGTCTCCCTGGTGTCCCCGAAATACCTCCGATTCTCTGTCTGAAATTTCAGGGCAAAGGAGAGAAGAGGCCAATAAAATCAGAGGTGGAAGGCTAAGTGCCAGGGCATCAGGTGGAACATCAGGCTGTGAGCATCTTAACATGCAGCCCCAGGAACTCACAGAGAGGCTCTTCCAAATCACCCTCAAGCCACTGAGTGCTCTGGAGAGTGGTTGGTGTTCTGAGTCTAGAAAGAAGGAAAACCAATCTTGCAAGTCATCAGGGAGCTTTCTGAAACACACAGTGCTAGGTCCCATTCCCGGAATGTTTAACTCATAAGTGTTAGGAGGAGAGATGAGATTTGCCATCAGAACCATTTCCTACATGATATCAATGCTGTTGATCTGGGGACTACACTTTGCAAGCCACTGAGCTAGTGTGTATCAAGGAGTTTCTACTTAAGGACAGGACATGTAACTGCAAACCAGCGGAGAGCTTTCTAGAAATGGGGTGAGGTGAGGCTGCCATGATAAGAAGACCCAATACTAAATCAAGGACTTAAAGATGGAAGTGTGACAGTCCACAGAAGATCCTGTGATGCACCTCCTGACGGCCACTGGGCTGGGCACCTTCCTCCAGCTGCCAGGATGGTTGATTATTGAAGACTCCAAGTTGAGTCCTTCTCTGGAGATTGCCCTTGGAAAAAGGGAACTGCCTCACCCAAGACGCATGCCCTGGCAGGAGCAGTTGCATCCAAGACAGAGTAGTAGGCATGGGAGAAAAAGGTAGTTGGCATGGACTGGGGACTACACTTTGCAAACCACTGAGCTAGTGCATATGAGGAACCATCCCCAGTCTTAGTCCAGGACAACTGGAAAGACCTTTTCCAGCTCCAGAGCTCCCACTGAGTCAGTAGAGGATTCCCATCCAACTTCATTTCAGGTCAGTGCCTTTTTCCTTGGCACCTGCAGATGCTGTTCCCGATAGCTCCGTCGGTGGAGTCTGTTCCCAGTCAGGAGGCTTAGGACAGTCAAGGTTCCTGGTTAGCAGGCAGCTGAGGGACCAGGTTCTTTCCATCTTGTTTCTTCATTATCCCTTGGGCTTCCCCACCCCCTGGGTCAGAGCCTGGTTGCGGGCCCTTCTGTAGAGAAGCACACTATACTTTAAGACATCTGTCTGAGGACGGCCACACGAACACAGGGAGCCTGGGTAACATCAGACAGCTGGGCTGTAACTCAGCTTTGGAAGAAGAAAAGAGATGATGGTGGATGGCCAGGAGTCTCCATGACAACCTCTTCACTATAAATTTGTGTGACTCTGACTCCATGTGTCACACACTGCAGCTGAAGTAGCAATGTGAGCCATTGACGGGGCATAAAGTTCCCTGAAGCATTGTCATTCGTGTGGATGAAAACCCTTAGCACTCCTTGGGGACCGCTCACTCTGGCTCTGCATAAACAGCTCCCCTGCAGATTTTACACAATACCTTGAGCTTGGGTCATAACTCTAGTCATTTCTCTGCCACGCAAGAAAGCTTAGCTAAATATATGTGAGATAAAGTGACATGATAGAGACAACGTTCAACAGTCTCAGTAAAATGAAAGTAGTTTCCAAGCTTCGTTTTTTTTTTTTTTTTCATTAGCCACAAATTACTTGTACAAATCTTTCTTCTGATGGTGACACACAGTTGCTGGCTTTTGCCTGAGACCTCCCCACTGGAGGGAGAGGACCGACAGCAGAGTAGGGTGGCCGGTGCCCAGGTGGAGAACTGCCTTGCCACATCTGGATGGGGCAAACTGCCCTTGGTAGTTCCAGAGGATATGGCTAAAGGCCTGGGGCCCAGGTCACCCCACACCAATGCTCTACCCATCCAGCTTAGAACCCATGGCTCATATTGTCCTAACTTTTGTGCAAACATCTTTAACTTACTCTCCTTCCTCCTGCTCTGTGAAGCTCTAGTCCCCTCTCCTCTGTGCCCAAGGAGGCCTAGTGGCGCGGGAACAGGTCCTGCATCAGGGCTGACTCTGCCACCACATTTCTCATTTGTTTATGATCCCAGATCTCAAGTTTGCACTCAGTGCTGTCAGCAAGCTTCCTGCCTTCTGAGAAATTCCTTCCCACCTGTCCTCATGCTGCTGCCACCACCTCCCTCTTTGCACCCACACACCCTCTCCACCCACTCTACCAGGGGCCTCGTCCTTGGTAGACAGAATAGAAACCATTAGGTGGACTCCTGCACCCATCCGTTGCCAGTACTACCCATGCCCATGCCCCTCGCTGACACCCTTGAGTATCTGCAGCTGTAAATCCTATCCCCAGCCCAGGCTCCACCCTGGTCTGACCTGCCCTGAGCCACAGATGCGCATCCTGCTGCCTGCTCAGAATCTGCACTCCCGTCTGAGGGCACTGAGCTGGGGAGCTCAGTGACGGGGGAGAGTCCTGGGGGAGGCCATCTCCACCATCAGGGAGCCCCTATGTCCTTCCAGACACCTCCTGTGCCACTGCAGAAGGGTCACAATGGGACTTTAGGTAAAGCCCCACCAATTCTGCTCCCAACAGGCCATCCCAGTGGCTTCCCTTGGGCTCCAGAGGTGACCCTTCTCTCTGGGGTGACGTCAAAGCTGGCTCTCCTCCTGAGCAGGTAGAAGAGCGGGGTCAGCCTGCAGTGTTTGTCCCAGGGGGTGGCAAGCTGCCTGGGGTGCGGCAGCTCCAGGAGGACTTGCTGACAGGCCTTGTCCTGGTGTTGCTTCTGGGGACAGGAAGCCAGGGGATGAAGGGACTCCTGCAGAGGACCTCACACCCTGCCTGGGGGCTTTGGAGCTCCAGATTTCTACTCTCAGCAGAGGAACCTTGCCCAGAAGCTGCTTGGCTTTTCTTCATAAAATATGTAATAGGCGGCTGCTGGTCACCCCAGTGTGCTGTGGAACACTAGGACGATCCCTATCATCCCACCTCCCTCTGTCCTCCCCTCTGTCCCTGCTTTCCCAAGTAAATAAAAAGGATGAGGAGATGGAAATGCTAATAACCCTGATTTGATCGGTAAATGCTCTTATACATGTGTTGAATTTCACAGTGTATTCCATAAATAGGTATAATTATTACATGTTATCAAAAAAACTTAATTCTCTTGCTTTAATAAACAGTAAGGAAGAAAAAGAAAGATGAGGAGGAAAGGAGGGGGAGGGGAGGAGGGGAGGAGAAGAAGGAGTCACTTGGCACCGCTGGGTGAGAGGCTGGCTGCTCGTCCACCCTGGTCACTGACCTGTCCTCTCTCCAATCCCCACACTGTCCAACCAGCTTGTCCCTTGGCCAGTATCTGGGAGCCAATTTATATGAGCCCTGAGGTTTGTTTTGTTAAGGACTTTAAAATGTATTAGGAAATGGACTTTGTCATCACTTTTCCCTCTCAAACACCCGAGCAATTGGATCAGGCCCTGCCTGGCTCTTTCCGTGGCAGACCACCAAGGCTAGCCCATGTCCCAGGGTGAGGCAAGGAGCTGGGCTCAGTCCCCTTCAAGCTGTAGAGCTGTGGCTTGTTCCCCCTGCTTCTTCACTCACTGTATCACGGGGGTCACTGGTGCCAGGAGGCAGAGAGCAAAGGACTTGGGGGCCCTGCACCCTGAGTGCCCATGACATGGCATAATAAAGATTTGAGTTGTGAGGATGCACTGAGTGCCAGTCTGCACCCACCCACCTTAGGGACCAGTTTAAATCCCCCACCCCAGAGGCGTCTTCAGACAGTTTACAGGCCTGGACCAGAGATGGCCAGGGTCTCTCCTGGGGTTTTCATTTTATTTATTTTTTCCTGACTGGGGAGAATATATTTGATGCTGCTCTAATCTGAGCTCAAGCACTGAAGAGAGTAATGTGTCTCAGAGTGGATGGATATAAAGCTTTGGATTTTATGGTGCCCCCCGCCCCATCCCCTGCCAAAGATATGCTGAAGTCCTAGCCTCTGGTACCTCAGCTTGTGAGGTTATCTGAAATGGGGCTGTTGCAAAAGTAATTAGCTAGGATGCAGTAATGCTGGAGCAGAGGGGGTCCCTGACCAATGCCCTTATAAGTCACCCAGGCTGAAGCCAGCCATGTGACAACAGAGGCAGGGGCAAGAGTCTACAAGCCAAGGAATGCCAAGGGCTGCCGGCAGCACCAGAAACTGGAAGACACGCAAAGGGCTCTCTTTGCAGGTTGGAGAGGGGACATTACCCTGCTGACACCTTCACTGAACTCCCAGCCTCCAGGACGAGGAGGCCATGCCTCGTTGTTGTGCTAAGTCACCTGTTTATGATACTTTGCTATAGCAGCCCTAGGAAACAAAGAGGTGAAAGCAACTTCACCCCCAGCACCCACTTAAATGGCGTTAACATGGTCTGTGCCCTGCCAATTGATGGTGTCAATACTTCTTAGAGACTCACTCTACTCACCAGTCATTCACTCTATTCCCAGAAAGCCCTGGGGGGAACCCAGTCACAACCCGGTAGTCATCAGAGTTGACTACAGAACACTCGGCACTGTGGGTGTTAAGTTTGGGGGGCTGGGGACTGTGGCAGTGAACCAGGCACCCTGGTACTCTGCCAGCACATCTCCACCCTGCCCCATGGGCATCATGCCTGGGAACTCTGCTATACAGCTGTCACGCACACATACCCCCAACCCAGCAAAACCCAGCTTCCTCCAAACCACACTGGGATAATCCAAGAACACACTCAAGTTCTCTGCAATAGCAATAAGTCCCATTTGCTCACTTCTTCCATCTGTTCCAAGAAATGTTCCCTTTTATGACTCTGTGAAGTGGCTTGTTATCCCCTTGTTACAGATGAGAACACAACACCTCTGAGAGGCTGTGGACTTGATTGAAGATCACACAGCTAGTGGTAGAGAGGGCCAGAACATGAGCCTCAGTCCTTAATGTCAAAGCCCCAACTCTCCACTTTATCTGGTTGGGGGAGTCACTGTTCTCCTCCCAGGACAGATGCCTACATTCTGACAAGGGCCATTTACAAAACCACTTCCTTTAGGAATTTTAGGCAGCATGACATGCCGTGGATGGAAATGTTGGAGAAGCAAATCCTTCTGGGGCATCTTTATACCTATGAATATAAAAAAGTCTCAAGGCTCAGTTCTAGTCTATTTTTAGCTCCACTCCATCTTTCAGGCCCAGGTGTGGCCTGAAACTGTTAGCCTCCTCAGGCAGAGCTGTAAGCAGATTGGTCTCTACCCATTGAAATGCTTGTGGCATTTGAGATGAGGTGCTTTTTCTAGTTAATTCTAACCTGTCAGTTTTCATTTTTTCCTAGAAGCCCAAATAGCAACATGTCACCTCCCTAAACGCAGGCCCAGCATTGACTTTCACTCCTCTGAATTAAAATCATGGAAGTTGCCAGAATTAGAGAATTGGGGCCCATGATGGTACATGCAGGGGAGAGATCCAGGGTTACAGAAATTATGGCACCCTACTTCAGGGAAAGCAGTACAGAGAGTAAAATGCTGGCGTATTTCTTGAGATGAAAAGATATTTACAACATATTGTGGTATGAAAAGAATCAATTACAAGACTATATGCAACATGACTCATTTTGTATTTAAGAAATATAGCTGCTTATCAAAATTGTCAGGAAGGTAGATGCTGAAATCTACTTCTGGGTGGTGTGGTTTGGGGTGACTTTACTTTCTTTTATCTACTTAATTTGTTTCTAACTTTCCACCCAAATTAATTATGTTTAAGTTTAAACACAACAATATTACCTGTGATACAGAGTTGCAACAGAAACCCTTGACACTGAATTTCTGTGGACGTTGGTCTCTCAAATCAGCCAGAGGAAACTTACGTTTGAATGAATTCTATGCAGACCCATGTTCTATTTCTTTCCTTTTTTTTTTCTAGTTTTTTTTAATTTTGAAAAACCTTAAAACTCACAGAAAGATTTCAAGAGCGGTACAATCATTATCCCAGCCCTTTCAGCTGGGTGGACGGAGTACCAACATTTTGGCCGCTTGCTTTCTTTCTCTTTGTGGTTGTATTTCTTGGTAAACGCCCAACAGCCACCATGTAACCAGCAAATGAATGAACAACTGGAGTGGCAGGAAGGCCAATCCTAGGGGCAGGGCAGAGGGTGCTACCTGGGGGTCAGGGGTGGTCAGAGGAGAACCAGAGACTATGGACACTGCGGGTGGGGGGAGCAGAGGCGGAGAGCCTCAGGAGCTCTACAGAGCTGGCCAACAGGGACTGGAGGGCAAGTAGACTGAAGGTCAGAGACATAAGCACTGCGGAGACCCTGAAGGGTTCAGATATCACCCAAGTGTCAAAGTGTGAGGGGAGCCACCCAAAGAAGTGACAAGAACAATTTTGTGCATTTGAAAGATTTCTCTGTCACCGTGATGAAGACGAACTTTAGAGGTACAGACGGAAGGATGAAAGGATGCAAGACCAGTTAGAAGGCTGTTAACGTGATCCAGGGCAAAGCCAAGGAGGCCTGAACAGGTGGGAGGGGCCCCAGCAGGCATCAAGGCAGCTCTGGTAGTGAGTGCCTAGGTGTGATTAGTGGGGAGGAATCCAGGGCACAACCAGGATCTGGGTGGGGACTGGTGGGTGGACACTGGGGCTGTTTCTCTCCAGGGAGAATACAGGAACAGGAGAAGCCTTGGTGAGGGAGAGGGGGTGGGGGACTTCAAGGTTGGATGTGTTGTGGTCAGTAGCCCACAGGATATCCAAATGGAAATACCCAGCAGGCAATGGAGGGTGGGTCTGGATGTCAGGGCCAAGGGCAAGCAGGAGGTGGACACTGCTGAAGCATAGGATTTGCATGGGCAGGTGAGTACCATCCTGGATGGCAGGATAGCTGCTGTCCATGCCTATGTGGAGTATTTATTTATTATGATTTATTTATTATTAATTAACAGCTCCACCTTCCTCTTGTCCAGTTTGGACCTGCACTGCTGTCAGTTACGACTCAAATTCTCTCCAGAGCTGACTCCAACATGACCTGGTGCTCCAGGAGACTGTCTTGGAGTCTCCCTGCCCACGCAGCAGCATTCCCTCCATCTGGAGACAAAATCTCCAGATGGGAGGGCACCATTGAGGGTTGTAGAATAAGCAATAACAGGATGAAAGAGAATTTGCACTGATTCATTCATTCAACAAACATTTTTTCAACTCTTGGTACTAGTCACTATGTTGCATCATGAATTTACAGAAATACTACTTTCAAGCACCCCCCCCCCCCCGTTTAAAAGAAGGAGGGAACAAGACAGAGGAATTAAACAAAAACTAAACAATGCAATAATGACCATAACAGTAGGAAGATCAAGTGCACAAGTGGAGGAACTGATTCTGTCTCATGGAATTGGAAAGGGTCTCACCCAGGAAATAACATTGAAGTTGGGTCTTGAGGCAGGCATAGGAGTTGCCAGGCATCAGAAAAATGTTACTGCTGGCAGAGGGAACAGCAAAAGCAAAGACTCTGAAGCTCAGAAAGGTTCAAGTAGGAACTGGAAGACATTCACAGGGAGGAGGGAAGGGAGGAGGAACTGGAGTAGGGGAGACAGAAAGTGCTGGGGAGATGAAGTAGGTGGAAGGAGGAGGGGAGTCCAGTATTAGACAAAGGGCAGGTTTGTAGGAGAGCTAAACCTAGGTGACTGAGGCAGCAAGAAGAGGGAAGAAGAGAGCTGTCCTGAACACCCACCTCCCTGTTGACCTGGGCTGCCCTGAATTCCCGGTCCTGGCTGCTTGGCTTCGGTTGAGAGTCCATATGCAGAACTGCCCACCCCACGCCCATGAGTTGCCAGCAGCTGCTACAGATTTTAGCCACCTCCTCCCCCACTCTCCTCCATCAGTACTTCTGGGGACAGAGTCCTTGCCAGCAGGTCTTCGGGACATTCCTTTTCCTCCAGCAGGGAGATGCCTGTGCCCCTAGGGCAGGCAGATGGCAAGGCCTGCCCTCCCTGTTGGGCAGCTCGCTGGGCCTGCAGTGCCCTTTCAAGTGTGCAGGAGATGGCGGGAGCCCACAAGCAATATCCGGCCGCCCAGGTCGCCATGCTTGGCAGCCTCACCGTCTCCAGCCAACTGTATTCAGGCAGGTGACACCAGCAGCAGGAAGGGGCTGGGCCCCAGCAGGTTCTCTGTTTTTAATAATCACAATATTGATGGTTTCTCTTCTTCTGGGTGAAACCATTAGTCCTAGTTTACTACTTCTCAGTGCCCCACTATAGGGTGCTGGTCACTGGGGTGCAAGGACTGTCCCTTCCCCTAGCCCCTAGGACTTGCCAGCCTCTGGTCCTAGGGGCTGCCCGTCTTACGAACGTTTATACAAATGGAAAATATCAATGTGTGGTCTAAAGGGAGCCTAGGTTGTGAAGCTCCAAAAGTAAACATCTGACAGGGCAGCGAGCTTCCCTGGGTGTGGGATGCCACTGGGTGATGTCACCTTGCACCAGGGACTCAGGGTATGAGGGGCTGGTGGGCCTGGCAAGTGCCGGGAGGCTCCTGAGCCTTGGACGAAGTTGGGCCCTTCTGTGTATGGGGAGGAGCTGCGCCCATCCCTCCTGGCCCTGCCCCGAATCAGCAGAGTCTTGTGTTAGTTACTTCCCCTCCGGTCAGATGAGGTCAGTGGACCAGAGCAGAAGTCCCCAACTAGGAGGAGAGAGGTGCTCTTGAAAAACCCTCTCCCCTGGAGCTGGTCCTGTTGGTGGACATCTCTGGGATGTGGCTCAGACGTACCTATGTTTTAAACGATGCTGGTGTTCTGGTGTGTATCGCTGGATTAATCCACTTCTAAAATTCTACCAGCTCTAAAGCAATCATTCTTCTGAGGCATAAAAACTTGGTGAAATGGCCAATGTAAAGGAATTCCTGAGCAGCCTGGCTTTCATAGCCGGAGGAAACCAGGCTGAGGATTCATCTCACTGTGTAGACCACACATCCCTCCAGGGATCTAGATGACTTGAGAACAAAGCTGAGGCTGGGGGTGGAGAGACATCCTGAGCCTGAATGATCCAGATAATTGCAGTGGTGGAGCTGCCCTCCCAGCATGCCCTGGGGTGAGGGGAGCCCATTAGTCATGGCTTGGGGTGAGGAGAGGTGGCTGAGGAACAGGGAATAAATAAAGGAGTGAGCAGTCATGTCTCAAGCAAGCCTGCGAGGGTGGGGTGGGGGGTGGCTGCCAGTGTCCCAGGCAGGGAGGCTGAGACATGAGTCACACTCAGAGACGCTGACCTGGCAGCACCCAGCCTCTCTAGGAGGAGGGAGGAGGCAGGCAGTGGAGGTTCTGAATGTCAGGCTTTGCCTCTGGCTGCATCCTAGAGGGGCTTGAGAACTTTGTCATCCCTTATCACTAACCTTTGCAAAGCTTCAAAGATTGAGAGACCTCTGTTCCCAGTTCTTCTGCCACTCTTTATCCCCAAACCATCAGAAGCTCCACGCTGACCTTCAGAGCTGTACTACCCAATCACTGTTCCAGACTCTAGGAACCAGAGTATTCTTACCCCATGGGACCTCCTCTGTTTCAGACAGAGGAGTGAAGGTGTGAAGATGGGAGGAAGGAATGACGTCTGTTGCTACATTCTCGGCAGCATGTTTCTCTGCCAGGCCTCAGTTTGCTCTCGTTCCCTGCTGCCCAGAGAGAAGGTCTTTTCTAATGTTCTGACAAGATCCCCACCTCACCCTTGGGCCTTATGACCTGCTCTTCCGGGCACCTGAAAAGCCAGCTGTATGCAGCTGGGGGCACTGTCTGATCAACCATATGCAATAGCCACAGTTCTCCTCTTTCTTCTGGGACAGACACACTTTCAAGGGAACCCCAGGCCAGCATTGCATGTGAGCTCCCTCCCTTCCAGATCTTCCCGGTGTTGATGCTGGAGGCTGGGCCGCCTACTCCTCAGCTATTTCATGGCCTCCTGGTCAAAACGTCATCCAGCCCAGCATAGCATCTTCTCCTTCACCTAGATTTGCTCCCACACCCTGCTCCAAGCCTTGCCAAGGGCAACCTGGGTGGAAACTGATGCTGGAGGTCTTTTGCCAACTTTGGCAGTGAAGTTCAGAGTCTGTCCACAGTCCTTGAAGGCTATTTGCTCTTGTGTGAGGAGTTCTGCTGGCCATTGTGGGCAGCCCTCTTGGGTGACCTGTTTTTCCACCATTGGATGTTTGCAGTATCTACGCACTTGCCTTTTAAAAAAAATGTCCTCCTAGGTAGCATTTCTTCTATTTTATGTTTGATCTTCCTTTTTATCTTTTCAGCGGTAAGTGGAGAGAGCAAAGGAGGGGTGATCGTGAGGTGTGACTGTGCTCCAAGTGAGGCACAAGATTTCTTTTAACCCTCAGTCTGCCCCTGCATGTTCCTTCCAGAGCTACAGAGCTGAGCTTGTATTGCAGCCATGGACAGGCCCCTTGACCTTGAACCCAGTGGGCTGACAGCCCTGGCACACTTGTGCTTCTATGAAACAACTGATACTCACCCAGAGCAGTGAAGAGCCTAGAAGGAGCCAGGATGCTTCCCATCCCAGTCTCTGGCTTACAAAGCACCCCGGCTGCCCCAGGACCATCCACAACAGCCATCCCACCCAGGAGGGGGCTCTTGGAGAGTTGCCTCCATCCCAGCATTGAGATGTGGCTGATCACTGGAGATTCCCCAAGGGTTGGCTCTCCAGTATGGTGGTCACAGGCATGTGTGGCTATGTAAACCTAAATTTAAATTAATTAAAATTAAATAAAGTTTTAAAACCCATTCCTTAGTTGTACTGCACACATTGCAAGAGTTCATAAGCCACACGAGGCTGGTGGCTACCTCACTGGACATGCAGGGACAAGAAATCTTCTGTCAGCCCAGGGTTCCTGACCTGAAATGGAATTGATCCGACCTTTGGGTGATGCTTGGAGGCTTCATTTGCCCTGCAGACTTTCCCAGGCTTCTTTCCCAACTCAGAGAACTGGCTGTGGGGGTCTTGTGAGGCCTTCCTTTTGGGAAGAATAGGGAGTGAGTCTCTAGAAATCAGGATGACCAGGCGCCCCATAGGATGAGCAAATGGCCTGACATTTACTGCCCAAGCTAATGGCTCCCTGTGTCCAGCAGTGACACCTCTCATTGAGATTGTCCTCCTGCCTTAGTGCTACTGAGTAATTGGTTGACACTGGAGAAGAGACCCACCAGACACTCCAGTTCTTTACAATTTTCCCCTTTTGGCACCTCAGTGTCACCCTTCTCTTCCCCCAAACATCACCATCAGTCCCCCGCCACCAATGCTGTCTGTTGATATCTAAGGTACAGTCCACGTCACTCAGGTACAGAATGGCTTAGAGGGGAGGGGCTTGTTTAAATGTACAGTTTGGGGCATGGTGCCAAGCTGATGGAATTGGAATCTCTGTGAGGGGGGAGGTGCTGAATTGCTAGTGAGGAAGCGGAGCAGAAAGCACCCTTGAGTCCCCTAGAAACTAGAAATCAGCCCCCTTTGCATTCTGGGATATTGCAGATTAGGCTGCCCCTGGGGCTGAGCCACTTGGGGCCGGTGGTGGTGATGGTGACAGGATATTTCCCATCTTCTCCTTTATTCCTCCAGCCCTCTCCACCTGCACACACACAGCTGTGTACTGACACACAGGCATGTACACAACATTTACATATTCTCTCTCTCTCTCTCTCTCTCTCTCTCTCTCTCTCTCTCTCTCTCTCTCCCACACACACACACACACACACCCCACTCAGTTTGAAGGTCTTCTGGGTAACCAATAGAGCCTAGGTTAAGGAAAGGTTGTGCCCATGTGGGGCAGGGTAAGATCCTGGCTTTCCCTGGTATGTGGGGGTTGGGGGGCCAGGTTTTTCTTCCTCGCCATCAGAAGGTTTATAGCTGAGATATCTACAGTAAAAGACAAATAAACAAGAGAAAAGTATCTGGATGGCTTTACTACCTAGGTTTGATGACTCTGACATTGGGAGCCTTCAGAAACAAAGACCCAATGAAACAGGGACAGCTGAGTGTTTTCTGCTTAGGTTTGATGAGGAGCAGACGGTTGTGCAGGAGTATGAGCCGACCAGGGGGTCACGGTCTCCTCCAATCTGGGGGAGCTCAACAAGGTCTGATTGTTGAGTCTTCACTGCGTCCCAGTGAAGAAATATCAGAAATAAGGATGTTCCTTCCTTTCGTCCAGGTATGGTGGGGATGTCTCTCCCAGGAGGGACTACTGACCTGCATTAGAGGAAGGTTAGGCAACTCTTCCATGGTCTGTTCAGGGAGAAGATTGGGGGATGACAGAGAGATCTTCCTGTTTCTCTGCTTCTGCTCTTTCCTCAAACGCCAAGGGGCCATCTTTGGGGGTATCATGCCCTGAATAACACCTTTCAGCAAGAACTTCTGAGACCTCTCTCCAGAAGACTTTGTTTCTTTTCTCTAAACCAGTGTTTTACAATCTTTAAAAATTCATGCCCACTTTGGTGAATGTAAAACTCTGTCTCTGGGGTTTTAATATGCTTTGTTTCCCCTCTTGGCCTCCCAAATATTCAATTGTTTGTGTTACAAAAAATAGTTTCCCCCTCATTTTCCAAAAAGAAATTACATGCACATGATACTTAAAAGAAGATTAAGGTAGAGTTTATTACAGAAAGAAAGTCATACTGGTAAAGCAGTTTCCCCAGCACGAGTCTGCATCAGAATCCTGACTTGTTGGCACCCAGCGCTGGGTGGGGCTTGAGAATTTGCATTTCTAACAAGTTCCTGGGTGATGCTGATGCTGCTGGCTGGGGAAACCACAGGGAGAATCACTGATCTAGAGTGAGTCTAGTCACATGCTCCCTCCCTAGAGCCAGAGAAGATCAGGCCTTGAAGTTGACAGATGTGCACCCAGATCATCGGATGGGGCTTTCTTCTCGCTGGGCTCCCTCTCTCTTCAAAGTGGAACATCTACAGACAGACCAAGGGTGGTCTCAAAGATGCTGATGGCTGGATCTCTGCATTGTCACGCTGACCAAATCTCTGTCTGGGCAAGGATTCCACTCCCTTCACTTCTCCTAGGTGAAGAGAGAAAGGGAAGGAGGAGAGAAGGCAGAACTCTTCCTTGCCAAAGCAATATCGGTCATACACGTTTTCAAGTTGCACATCCAGGAGGTTTGGGGTATGTGAGTGTATTTATTTTTCCTTATATTTTTCAGGGCACGAAGTGAGAAATCAAAGTAAAAAACTCACATGGTGAATCAGAACGGTTCTGATAGAGAATGCAGGCCTTCTATTCCAGCCAGGGCTCAGGAGGAAATAATAGCATAGCCTGAATATTTATCTGGACCTTGGCATCTCAGTAATGAAAAAGTTTATAGAGTAAGGGAGCAAAAAAGATGGAGAACTTTCTGGCTAGGAGTCTATGGGTTTTGGCTTTGCCCAAACAATCCATCTCCAGCTCTCCCCATAAAATAGGCAAGGCACTCACTCTCTGACACTCCTATCTTGTTGGAAGTCTTATACTATTTTTTATTTTTTTGCTCTGGGAAAAGATCTCGGTCTCCACCAACGAGGCTTGTCAGGCAGTGACAGAGAGCGTGAGCTTGTTCGATTATTCATGGGGCTTTCTCTGAAATTCTCAGCCCTTCCCTACAGATGGGAAACATAATGGAAAGTCTCTTAACAACCCCTGAGCAAGGCTCAGCCGTCCTGATACGATCCTGGCTTAGTATCTGTTTCGTTGCCCAGATGGTCCTTTTCTACTGTGGACTGGCCAGTCACACCTGGAATGTCACACTCAGAGAAAGAAATTTTGAGAGGAAAAAGACCAATATGGTGAAGGTCTCTAAAGGATGTCTTATAAGGAAAGGAAGAGGGAATGTGGAAGGTAGCGTCTGAAAGAGGATACTCAGAAGGACACAACCCTTTATTCTAAACATACACAGCACTGAACTTGAACTTGTGTCCTGGGGTTCTAAAGAGAAATCCTAAGTTGTCATACCAGTTCCTGGCTGGGGTCTCCTCCTCTACCAGCCTCTAATGTTAGTTCCTGGGAGTCTTTTTTTTTTTTTTCTCTCTCTCTCTCTCTCTTCCCTCTCTCCCTAGGCAACCTCATCTCTTCTTGTGGCTTTAAATATCATCTCTAGGCGGATGACTCCCAAATGTATATCCTAGCCCAGATCCCTTTTCTAAAATGTAAACTTGTATATTCAACTGCCTACTCACATCTCCACTCGATATCTTCCTGACACCTCCAGCTTCACATGTGCAAAAGTGAACTCTTGATCTGTGCCCCCTAACCCAAATCTCCTCCTCCCACGGTTTCCCCATCTTAGTAAATGCCACCAGCCTCCACCCCGTTGTCAAGTCGGGAATCTGGGAGTCATGTTGGCACTTCCTTCTCATTCACACCAGACATCACCAGGTTCTGTGTTTTCTACCTCCAAATAGGCTTAAGCTCCTCCACCTCTGTCCACCTTCCTATTGGCCTTGCCCATGCAAGTCATTATCACCCGTCCCAGAGACCACTGCAATGGTCCTGTAATTGTTGGACCCGCCTTCCTGTGACCTGATTATGATGCAGGCTCCTACACAATAGCCAGAGGGACATCTGAAAACTTAGCATCTTTTCAGTCTTCCCTCTGCTTAAAAACCTTCAATGGTGTTCCCTGCAAGGGAATAAAGTCTAGGTTTTTTCTAAGTAAGACCTAGAGGTCTTGAATGTTCTGGCCCCTGCTGCCCTCTCTCATCGCCTCTTATCTGGTACTGCCCTCCCGTCTCTCTGAGCTTGAGCCACACTGGCCTTTTTCAGATCTTCAAGTGTCCCAAGCTCTTTCCCAACACCTCTGCCTTGGCTGGTCTTTCCCTAGGCCCCCCGCCCCTCCCCTCAACCTTGCAGTTCCTATCTTAGATGCCACCTCCTTAAGAAAGCCATCTCTCTCAGTTATTTATTGCTGTAGAACAAACCCATCCAAAACTTGGTGGCTGAGCACAACCACCATCATAACACGATTCAGGCTGCTGGGAGTTAAGTAGCCTGAGGCTTAGCCGGATGGTTCTTCTGCTGAT